>NC_053198.1:12400000-14800000 GCF_905163445.1 Pararge aegeria
TTTAGGTGTAAAAGCAATGTAAATTGTAACTTTATTAAAATCTGTTGTTTGTTATGCATGATTACATGACAAATATCTTTGCACCCTAGCACTAAGTACTATAACTGTTTTCTTTGTGTTTTTGCAATAAAATTTTCCATTTCTATCTTTTAAGTTTTCATAATTTTTCACTTTTAAACTATGTATCCAGATTCTCAATTCATAACTAATCTGAAAATCTCAAATTAACATTCCCAAATTAACATAACAGAGAGGTGCATAAGTTCTTTTACGGGTAGTAAAGGTATGAATTAATCAATAATCAAATAATTTACCTTATTTACTTGGGTAACTATAGCATCAAGAACTTCTCCTTTGAAGGGTCGGAAAACTATAGCTTTATATTTGACAGGGTATACCACAAATCCTTGACCAGGCTGAATAAGTCCAGCCCCTATACTATCTATTGTTGTTACTGCTATTACAAAACCATATCTGCAACAAAAAATATTAAACCATAATATCTTGTCATAAACTTGACAATTGTCTAGCACACAAACCTCTTATCTAAACTAAGATGATACGTTTTTTCATAGTCATAAGTTTAGTCACTCTTAGATTAACCAAATCTAAGGTTGAAATGCACTAGATAGGATTAGACTAGATATAAAATCTACGCTGCACAGTTAAGGCCTAGTGCTGGTAAAACTATAATTCTGTGGTAAATATCACTATTTTTACACCCTAAACTATCGTAGTTAATGGATAGATGATTTTTTTTTACACATATGTAGTTATAATTGACGGACTTAGCCGATGGCCAACTCGATGGTGAGAAAAATGGTCCCATATAAATAGAAAATCACTTTGCAGGGCGCCCAACTCGCCCAAGGTATACATCCTACTAAGTGCTACCCTGTGCCTCATATGCCTGTACTGTACAGGCTGTACACAAGTACACCTAAAACCGGAACACAGCAATGCTGCTTAGCAATAGTACTTCCCCAGACAATAGGCAAGGCAATAGTACTTCTATTTTCTGCCACAAAAAGCTCTACTAATGCTACAAGTAGTGTTCTTTTCTTTTATAATTACAGGCACATTAGGCTACACACCTACACCTCAGATAGATGGACACAGGGCAGTTTGTTGCAGGATGTGTTCTTTGCATGCCCTGAGAAGTATTGCTCCGTTTATTGGGGATGGTGTTCTACTTACCCTCAAGTGGGCCATTTGCTAGGTCTGTCAATTAGAACTACATATAAAAAAAAGTCATCTATCCATTAACTATTATATATAGTTGGGTCTAAAAATGGGTTACCCAGTGATATTTCACAACATTAAAGTGAACAGATATACTCAAAATTCAGGTGTCCACCACAGAATTGTATGGATTGTTATAGTTTACCGGCACTGGATGTAACAGCACTGGTAAAGAACTGTCAGGCTAATGTATAAAATATATAGTATCATGGCAAACTTTGTTTGTTGTGGATCTTTTTTTTTTTGATGAATGTTATATTTCAATACTTATTATCCTATTCCGGACTAAGAGAAATCTAATATCATAAAAATTGGTCCAGCCGTTCTTGAGTTATAAATGGTGTAACTAACACAACTTCCTTTTTATATATATAGATGATGTAAACCTCAATAAGAAGCAAGCTGTAGGAAAACAGGTATTTACTGTGCAGCATAGATTTTACATAAAGAATCCTATCCAGTACATAAAAAAAAACAAAATTCATATATTTCTAGAAGGCCTAATACAAGCACTTTTGAAACGTCAAGTCTGTCCGTGTGTAGTGATTCTACCACCGGCTCGGAAGGCAGATTCTACCGAGAAGAAGCCGGCAAGAAACTCGGCAGTTGCTCTTTTCCAACATCAAATATTTCCATTTTACATTTTAACATTCATTTTTCTATCTTGTGAGAGATGAAAGCAGAACTTTTCACAACAGTATGAGGATACTTACGAGTTTACAGGTATTGTAAAAGAGCAGCTCTGCGAGCTACCTGTAAAACTGATAGAATATTTACTTACTTGCCTGTACATGTCCCTTCTACCTCTGTATATAGCTTCTGTTTTACTGTGTCTAGTAACTGGGGCCCAAAGTATCGAGGATGAAGTAAAATCTCGTGCTCTAAAGATATCTGCAATATTATCCATATCAATAGGTAAGAAACTTGGGTACAGAAAAACTGGCGCTTTTTTTGACAAGACCAAAACAATTTCATTATAGTAATAAAAACAATGACAATCAAGGACTTACGTGATAAAACATCGTCAGTGGTAATTTATATTCATCAGTGGGGCACTTTAATACATTATGAAAACGTAAATAACAAAAATGTTTTACTTATAGTAGCAAATGCATTGAAACGTTTCCCGTTCGCCTAATGCCGCGCCGCGCTTCTCTGTCACTGTCAAGTAGACAATATGACTTTGACTTTTTTATATTATTGCTAGGTACTATATTCTTGCTGATGATAATATAATTATTTATTTTGAAAAGAAAATGGAGAGAAGAAATTTTATTAGGTACATTTCTCTAATATGAGCTAATTTAATAATTTGGGCTTTTTTATTTGAAATTAATAATCCATTCGTTCATCCATCATGTTCGGTTTTGAGCCGAAATTGACATTTCAAAATTGCCTCGTGGTACATCACTAGCGATTACTCAAAAATGCCAAATGAGTGGTTGTGTATTGAGTATTCTTTGAATAATATAAAAAATGGCAAAAACTTACGATTATTTATTTAAATTACTCTTAATAGGTGATTCTGGTGTGGGAAAAACATCTATATTATTTAGATTTTCCGAAGATGCTTTCAACATTTCATTTATATCCACCATCGGTAAGTGGTCTCAGTCTTTGTATCCAAAGGTTATTGTCAGACAAGTTGTATTTTTTTATACGTGCGTAATTGTCATCGAACGAGATTTTTTTGTTGCATTGTTTTATTTTTTCATATCAATATGTATATATGAAGGGTGCGGCTCTCGGTTTAACGGAACCCGTAGTGAGTTTAGCGAGTGTACAGTTTAATGACATCATACACACTAATTTTAATTAATTGAACCTAGTTTACCAGTTCTCTCGTTTCAGGTATTGACTTCAAAATTCGTACAATAGACCTCGATGGCAAAAAAGTAAAGTTACAAATATGGTAAGTTTTCGTTCAACATATGTGCTAAATTAGAAAACAATAGGTGACTTAGTTTATACTTGTTTTAGGGATACGGCGGGTCAGGAAAGGTTCCGTACGATAACGACAGCTTACTATCGAGGTTCGATGGGCATCATGTTGGTTTATGATGTTACTAATGAGAAGAGCTTTGAAAATATCAAGAATTGGATAAGAAACATTGAGGAAAATGCCAGTGCTGATGTTGAAAAAATGATACTTGGCAACAAATGTGATTTAGATGCTAAAAGACAGGTAAAGTATTATTTATGTAAATGTTGTTAATATTTAAGCCAGCAAATCTGGCACATTAGAGCAGCATATTAGGTCTAATGGTGCTGCTTTATTGAACATTTCCTAAAAATATTTCAGATTTTTTTTTTGGATTTGCTACAATACTTTTCAATGTTCCCACTAGTACTGTATAAATAATGTTTCATCATCATTACCAGCCCACTACATGGTATGGATTTCAGAATGACTCTGGTTGAGGCAGTAGTCTACACACGGTTGAGAACTCTCAGGCATGCCAGTTTCCTCATGATGTTTTCCTTCACTTCAAGGCAAATATAAATATTTATTTAAAGACACATGATAATTAATCAATTAACTAAATTTGCTCAAAGTAATGTTTACATTATATTGAAACATTTGCTGGCTTTTGGTACAATTGCAGTGAAAGCCCAGTGAGAAGGACTTCTTTCAGGGGGCCTAGTTTGAATCCCAACCTGCACGTCCAACTTTTCCAACTAATGTGCAAGTTTAAGCGATTAAAATATCACTTGCTTCAATAGTGAAGGAAAACATTGAGAGGTAACCTACATGCCTGAGAGTTCTTTATAATGTTCTCAAAGGTGTGTGGAGTCCACCATCTTGCACTGGGCCGGCGTGGTGGACTAGGGCCTTAAACCCCTCTCAATGTGGGAGACCAGTGCCCTTCTTCTTCTCTCTCTGGGCTTGTCTCCATACTTGGTCGGACAGAATGTTCCGTTGTACTTAGTACCACTCCTCGCTGGGTCACTCCAGCCAGCCAAGTTCACTCCAGTAGCTTAGCAGGCCGCCCAGGTAGCCCAGTGGACCAGTGCCCTTTAGTTGGATTGTAATGGTTGGATATGATGATTATGAGTGACAAAATTTCAACTATCTGCAATGTAACAGACCAATTAAAATATGAGCATAAATCATAAACCCTCCAGTGGTTGACTAAAACAATGTTGGTGAAACAAATTAGATACTTTTCATCTTACCAAAAGGCACATATATGGGTGTCATAGAAAACAGAAGAAGGTCTTTGCTCAGCTTTGGGGTAACACAATTTGAAACATTTACTGTTTATATAAATATTATGCAACTCAGATAAAACTTATAACAATAGAAGGAAACTGGTTTTCCTCATTTCATTATAACATTGTATTGTATTGTTAGATGAAATCAGGTTAATCAATTAGTCCAGGTCATGACCAGTGCTCTTTTAAGCCACAAACAAAAATACCAAACAATAAATTTCAATAAAGTTCAAAAATACTTTGCATGAATTTTCACACTTGAAAATGGCACAATTAAACCAAAATGGCAGCCTTTATTTAATTTTTTTCAAATAAATGATGATGTATCCCTCACTCTGGATTTACTCCCCCTATTTTTGTTTGCTATGACCATGAGTGAACAGTTTTACCTTGTAATTTTCTTTCTTTATTTTTTTGGTTTTTCATTTATTAAATAATACTTGCTATAGATAGATAGATACACTACATTGCATACAAATATATTCAAAAAACACAAAAATGGCAAAATAATATTTTACCTATAAATTTTTATACTTAAAATCCCATGAAATCCATAAAACAAGTTAATATAAAATATTTTATATTTTAGTAACTACTTATATACTTTTGCATAAGTTAGAATGCATTACTAGTCCCAACTAGTAGAGGTGCTAATTTGGTTGCACCCATTTAAAAGTTAGTAACTTCCTGCTTCCAACATTTCATAAGGATGTTGCAATTTTAGATCTGTCACTTTATAATTTGGTACTACCATATTAACACCAATTATAATTTATTGTTATATCACAATTACCAACATGCAAAAACTCTGCTACATTTCAAAACATGTATGTATAAAATAGTTTAAAGTTCATTTCTTCTTACCAATCTCATAATATAAAAATATCGTTTTGAAAAAAATTGAATAAAACACATTTTCAATAAACAAAAAAAGAAAAAAATAGTTGTTTTATAAATTCTACTATAAAAAAAAGTAGTATATATTAATTGGGATGTATATTGCATTTAGGTATTCATACATAAATCATATGTAATTATTTTATTTACAGGTTTCGAAAGAGCAAGGTGAAAAATTAGCTATAGAATATCAGATTAAATTTGTAGAAACATCTGCAAAGGATTCCTTAAATGTTGAGTATGCATTCTACACATTAGCAAGAGATATCAAAGCAAAGATGGAGAAAAAACAGGTATGTCACTATTATTCTATGTATATTAAGGAACTTTTAGTCTTGCATTTAAAATGAATTGAAATATTATGAATGTTAATTTTATATAAAAATATGTTGTGTGAAAGTTTGTAACACACTTCAACAGCTGAATGGATTTTAATGATATTTCTCACAAAGGTAGACCATGTCCTAAATTAACATGAGTTAATTTTTATATATGTTATATGTTTCTAGAGTTTAGTTCCTATTTCCATAAGTAATTTTGCTGTCTGAATTTAGCAATAATAATTCTAATTAATATATTCTTTTGTTTCATGGCAAACTTGATAACAGAAGGTAAAATACTTTATTGATGTTGTTTTGTTTTGTATTTTGATGTTGCATCGCTGTGATAGATTTAAATATTGTTGTTTTTTTTATGTAACTACCTTCATCATTTAGTTTATGTTGGTTTACTTGCGCTGAAATTCATTCAAATAATATTTTATTCCTAACTAAACATAGATAACATTATTTTGTTAGTGTGATAAAAATGACCATACAAATTATAAATCTGAATATATTATGTTCATGAGTCAGTTACTTTTATCTAATAAAAACCTACTGACATTGCTTATTCATATTCCAATTTAAGTTATGAATTCATGTAAATTATTGTAATTCTTAGAAACCGGAAAAGTCTTTTTGTTTCTAAATACTTATCACTGTTTTATCAACCCCATAACTATAATAAAACTGTAATTATAGCTTGCAATTAACTGCATGTAGCAGTGTTAAGCTGATTTCACATTTAATTCAAATACTATTTTGATACTAACCTATATTTGAAATTTGAGAGACTGCAAAATTAAATTTTTTTTATATATGAAATCTACATAGTTTGACGGCCGCCTGACGCAGTGGGCAGCGACCCTGCTTTCTGAGTCAAAGGTTGTGGGTTCGAATCTCACAACTAGAAAATGTTGGTGTGATGAACATGAATATTTTTCAGTGTCTGGGTGTTTATATGTACATTCTAAGTATTTATGTATATTATTCTCTATTTAAAAATATTCATCAGTCATCTTAGTGCCCATAACACAAGCTACGCTTACTTTGGGGCTTGATGGCGATGTGTGTATTCAAAGTCAAAGTCAAATATATCTTTATTCAAATAGGCACATAGATGGCACTTTTGATGCGTTATTATATACAAAATGTGTACATAGCAGTGAGTAGTGATGGCGATAACTACAATCGTAAACTTAAAACTAAAGCTACAAGGGTTCCAATCGCGCCCTGGTCTAAGAAGAAGCCCACAACAAACTTAGCCGGGTGTTCTTTTTGTTATCATCATCTCACATTGTCATTAGAAAATATTTAAGAAGCAACCTGGTTAGAGCAATTTTTTACACCCAAGCTTTTTTTATCGTTTACGTAATCCTTTATACTATAACTAGCTGTTGCCCTCGACTTCGTCTGCGTTTGATTTTGTTTTTAAAGTATTCAGTATCGCTAAGCTTTAAATGAGTATAGTAGTAATATATATAACATGTGACTGCCATTTAATTATAGACAAATAATTTGCAATAAAATAAAATTGTGACTATAATTAAAAATCTAAGCTATCCTCTCTTAAGTTGGACCAGACCGCTCACGGTGAGCCAATTTAATTTTAAATCGGTTAAGTAGTTTAGGAGTCCATCGCGGACAAACATCGTGACAGGAGATTTATATATATTAAGATAGGACTTTTCTATAAGCTTTCGCTTAATACAAACTTTGAACTTCTTTAGTGACATCCCCAAGATATCAACCGGTAATTTATTGTAAAATTGTATACAATTTCCTTTAAATGAATTGCTTATTTTGTGTAGTCTAGTGTACTGCACTGCAAGTTTATTTTTGCTTCTAACGTTCAAATTATTGCAGTCACATTTTCTTTTAAATTTTGATATATTTTTGTGAACATACATTAAATTTTCAAATATGTATTGGCTATAGAGTGTCATTATTTTAACATCTTTAAATTTATCTTTCAATGACTCTCTCGGACCCATTTTATAGATCGCACGAACAGCCTTCTTCTGCAGCACGAAAATAGTGCCAATATCAGCAGCATTACCCCATAGTAAAATTCCATATGACATAATGCTGTGAAAGTAACTAAAATAGACTAGCCTAGCAGTTTCTATGTCTGTCAGGTGGCGTATCTTCTTTACTGCATAGGCAGCAGAACTAAGCCTGTTCGATAAATTATTTACATGTGGGCCCCATTGAAGTTTAGCATCTAACGTTATTCCTAGAAATACTGTTGTATCCACCGGATTCAATTCCTCATTATTAAGTAGTATAGTGGTTTTTACATGTTTAACATTTGGTAATGTGAATTTTATGCACTTAGTTTTATTTTCATTTAAAACCAAATTATTAGCTTCAAATTTAGCTTATTGTCGTAGTATATTTATTTATTTATTGAGTTACTACACTGATTTAATGTTAAATATTAACATTGTCATATATTTGTAATACATTGTAAAAAAAGTGTAATAACTAATCACCAGTTAATTAGCAAGGCCCTAAGTCTGTTAGGTAAGTCGCGATATTTTCAATCGGTAATCTCATATGCCTGTGGTGTACTGTATGATTATTTTTCTTATCACAGTTATATCATATCAGTTTTTATGTAATATATAAGTCAAGATATCGCGCTCCGTTTGGCTGACACGTCGACTCTGACTCAGGTCTTTTCGATGTAGACTCATTTGTTTTCAAGAATTACATAAACCATAGAAATATCAATTTTACTACTAATAATCACAATAATTGATGTTATAATGTTAGTAGCGGTGATAGCCTAGTGGTTAGGACTTCGGTTTCACTTACGGGGAATTGAGTTCGAACCCCGGCGAGCATCACTAACTTTTCGAAGTTATGTTCGTTTTAAACCATTAGCAATCACTAGTGATACACATGGTGAATGTACATCGTGAGGAAACCTTGCCTGCAAGGCAGTGGACTAGCGCGGTGGACCACACCCTAAACCCATCATTCTGTGCGGGACGCCATGATGGGCCGGTAATGGGTTGAACCTAGTTTTTGCAACTTAATTCAATACTCACAACACGTTAAGTCGCTTTCACGTACCCATTGTCTGACTGTTCTATTGAACATGTATCTATGATTTTGTGATTTATTTTTGTTACGCGTTTCTTGCCAGTAATTTTTATTGATAGATCATTTCAATCAATTGATTTAGTCAGAACGAAGTTATATAACATATAGACCCACGCTGTGTAATATAATGTACTAGCGTACCCAGCCAGCTTCGCCGGGCTAGATTTTGCTTTATTTTATGTAAACAATAAACTTACATCATTAAATTTTTAATTTAAGTCTCATAATTTATTAAATCATTTATTTCTCTCCGTATTCATTCTCTTCTATTCTTTTCTCTAGCGGGTAAAGATCATTATCTACACCCATGTACTGGGTGTACATAGAATAGAATATCATCATAGTAAATAAAAACTGTATTTGACAGTTTGACAGTTCAAAAATAGGAGTGCTCCGATCGTCACCAAACTTAACAGGATTACTAGCCAGGTCAATCCGGAGATTCCCTGAAAGTTTCATTGAAATCGGTCCAGCCGTTTCGGAGCCTATACGGAACATAGCCAGACACTTTCTCTTTTATATATATAGATAGATAGATAACTGATATAAAATATCTTAATATAATATATAACTGCCTCGTTGGTCCAGTGGTGAGCATGGTCAACTGCAGCTCACGAGGTCCTAGGTTTATCCCCGGATGGGGCCAATGGGTTAATGGGCCGCGAAAGAGTCGACTTAAAAAAATTGTTGTATGTCCAATATAAATGATTCCGAGATTCCAATATACATGAATCCTAGCTAAATCGATTAATTGCCCCCGAAACCCCCTGTATACTAAATTTCATGAAAATCGTTACAGCCGATTCCGAGATTCCAATTATACATATATATATATATATATATATATATATATATACAAGAATTGCTTGTTTAAAGATATAAGATATTCTAATATTTTCCCGCGTAGTTCAAAAATCTTGCTGCGGACCACAGCAACAAAGGTCAGAAAAACTGTTGTTGTTATAAATCTCTTACAGTTTGTTACTAGAGGTACTAGAGGATTACGCTCGAAACTTTTTCCGTATATCATGAAAATTAAGTTTAATTTACTATACTCCGCGAAAAACATGAGAAACCGGATGGTGATTCCATATTGACTTTACAATGAATATTGTTAAGTCTTAACAATTATTCATTGTAAAGTCAGTCAACATCTCCTGAGGGTGCTCCGGCTCCGGAGCGAAACGTGCGTAGAGGGTAGAGGGCTTGGTGTGAATTGAAGAAATTATAAATTACACCAAACAGATTCTCCTGCTTTTCGCGGAGTATAGCAAATTAAGCTTAATTTTCATTATATATCATGGAACTCCGCAAAGTAACGCCTGCTCCTATCCAAAACTTTTTCCGTTACAATAGTAACATATTATATCTTCGTAAGTGCTTGTGACAGGCCTACATGAATAAATAATTTTTGAATTTGAAATCAATGGTTTAACGCATTTGGCGCCCCTAATCACGTGCTGCCGTATACATTCGATATGTCTTTTCGAAAGTTTTAGTCATTCAATGCCACCCACGTATGTAAGAACTCGCAACAAATAAGCTCGATATTATTTCTTTTAGCTGATAAGGGAAAATCCTACAACGGGACAAAACCTTTGTATATACCAACTATTTAATGTCAAACAGCGAGTCGATTTCGAAAACTGATTAACATATTGCATCTATCGCATTTGGTTGTTATTGGCTGAACTGATGTGGCTCTTGCTTGAATTGCGTATTTACACCTATAGTAGAATCGTGACAACCAATTAGAAAGCATTACGGACGTTATATTGTCACGACTAACCTGCAGAACAATGATGTACCTATATCCACTGTTCTGAGGGCTAACCGCATACTGCTCAAAGATTTTACTACTTAATTTTACTGTCGTTCTGAAATTAGCTTGTGCGTAGTTCTGAGGATACAAACTACTGCGAAAATATCTTGTATCCTGTATATATGCTGTGTCCTCTGAACCATGCATGACCACAATGTATGGAAGACTATAATATGAATTTAATTAACACGTGGGTATTTTTGGCACTATAGACTGAATTCCTGTACTTGTCTTGCACACTTATTACGCGCGTTTATGAAACGATTATGTCTTGTGTTTATAGGAGGCAAGTAACCCGCCCGGCAACAGAAGTGGCGTACACACGCTGAATGACACCGACCGGAAACGCCAACCAACGTCGTGGCTCGCACGCTGCTCCGTACTCTGACGGCCGCGCACGTACCCACGCCATATACTCTGCCACTAAAGCCATATTTTTACCGGTAAACAATGTTTCGGACCACGGCATAAAATAAGCATAGACTGCATAGCTGTCCATTAAGAATAATAAAAATCGTTTAATAAGCTCACACTATTAATTTTTTTGCGCCGCAAAATTGATATGAAATCTTTCTTTTTCGTGTTAAGAATCTCGCTACAAGAAATAAAATCATTATCGTGGGACATTGATTTTTCATGAAAAATCTTTGTCCTTTTTTATTCGAACTCTCATCATAAATTTGACAAAAAATAAAGTCAACTTTGTTTCCAGGAAATTATACCTGCTTAAACTATTTAATTTAAACGTAAATATATGTTTACCGGTGGATAAAAAGCTTATGTGAGCGTGGGCTGTCAAGTGTCAACCCACCACTATATTTTTCGACCTACAATTTTAACTGGTGCAACTCCACAAGGGGATGAGAATTGCTTTTGTATTTTTATATCCTATCATTTCGTTCGAAATTGTACAATTGTTTAATTGCAAATTTCTTTGCTTATTACAAATACAAAATCACATGTAATACACATAATGATTTGTTGGATAAATTGGAATGTTTACTTTGCCAACCAAACTTCGAAATCAGTATTTTAGATGTTGAAAAATAATAATGTTGGAAATAATTTGTAAATTCAAAAACATTCATAAACGAAATATTATTTAATTAGGCAATTTTTTTGGTATTATTGCTGCAATGCAATGGTTTAAAGGATATTATTAATTCAATAGTTTATAATTAGCTGTATTTTTTTTGCTATTTTAATTAAGATTATATATTTTAATGTAATATATACTACATATTTAATTTGAATAAACAGTGCTTTTTTTAAGATTATGGTTTGATTTTGAATGAAAAAACAAAAACAACATTAACCTTTAAAATTATTTTTTTATGTACTTTATAAAAAAGATATATCAACAACAAATATATATCAGAGAATGACCAAAAGTTCTATACATTTTATTGCATTTGATGGTACCTATAACTAAATAATTAAGTATGAATCATGTTTGTATTCGTTTTGGAGTAGACCTATTAAAAGGTAGAAGAATTAACTTTTTTCCTCCAACTAAGGCACTTCTAGATAGAAAACATAGCAGTTGTAATATTTTCTTGAAAGACAAAATCATCAAATCGATTGATAGTTGGCTTCCTTTCCGCCAATAAGTGACGTATGCTGGAATTGGTGGTAGTCTTTCTGACCAGATTCCATTTCTTAATGAGCGTGCATGGTGTTCTGCCGAGACAATCTTCGGTGCAAGTAGAGACTCTATTGTTTTCTTCTTAATGTCTTGTGGCACAGAGGCTTTCGCAAAACCAAGCTCAACTAGTTTCTGTCCAATGTCAACAGTCTCCACTGTTTTAGTCTGTAAGAAATTATTTTTATACCATATTAATTAAGTATATGAAGATAAATATTGCAGGTGTCACTTGGAACTTCGGTTGACAAATTATTTTCATAACACATTAGTTTTTTCATTGAATTGAAATATAATAATAATTATATAAAATACAATAACAATAAAGCCTTATTTTTTTTATCTAAATTTACAGAAATAACAATCTTTACAAACTACTAGTTAGTACTTGGTTAGTAAAGAAATTCTCAAGTTAGTGTTTGTCTGTTAGTCCTTGAAATGGAAATATCCTAATACTATCAGTTGAATCAAAAAAAATTGGGTGGGCAATGCGCACATGTATTTGTACATGTATGAAGTGCATGGCACAGCCAGTAACATAGTAAAATTTGCTACACTAAGGGCTTAGATGATATTGTTGAAGAGTTACCTTAGTTTGTGGTAAATGCAAAAGTACAGTGGAGACCAAGTCATCTTTGTCTCTGCCAATAGGTTTCAATGTGACTTTCTTTCCTTTAGCAACACAGTCCAGCCAGTTGACAGCATTGCCACTCACAATGTCTACTCCCCATAGCTAAAAAAAATTTACTTTTTAAGTTTCATACATAATATTTCAGTCATAAATCTATATTTCTATAAATTTAAAATGCATATAAAAAAATAAGACTGATGTGGAAGGCAGATACTAATTTCGGCATCCCGTCGACGGTAAGATAGCCGTAGCTTAATTGGAGAAACCGCTCAGGCCGCGATTGCCAGAGTCACAGGTTCAAATCCTGTCGGTTCCGAAAATTTTCATATGCATTTTAAATTAATAAGTATTGATAAATTCCTCCAAGTGTAGGTAAAAACACTAGTAAAAATTATAAAATCATAAATCGATATATATAAAAATGTTATGTTGGTTAGTGTACGCTTCAAAAACTCAAAAAGTTCTGCACCGATCGAGCTGAAATTTTAGCATGATATTATATAATACACACCAAGGATTGTTTTTATCTATTTTCCTCAACCATTCAATCGCAATGTGCCACAGCGAAGTGTGGCAAAGTACAGCTAGTATTATTCTATTTTTCAATCATAGAATAATCATTTGAAAAAAATTTGATAGATATCACTCAAATATTATAAGGTTTATATGTAAGTGTGAATATTTGTTACTCCTTCTCACTGCCACTATGACTGCAATTTGGCATGACAATGAATGTAACCTGGATTACAACCTAGAATACACATACTTTATACCCCAGAAAAATCCAATTTTCTCAGACAATTAGTAAATAACTGAATTTCACATTAGTGAGCTGAAAGTACCTAATTAAAAATTATATTAAAAAATAACAAAAAAATAAATTAACGCCTCAATAGCTGAAAGGTTGCTGTGGTGGTGGTTTTGAGGTGCAATTTCTGGGTGCCAGATTACTTTTGCTCCTTTAAGCTAAGTTGGGCAGAGAAAAGGGAGTATTACTTAGGCTATTTTTCTTTTATTAGAGATTATCACTTAAATTTATTATTATGATATCATCTATTACTTACAATTATTAAAAAGAATGTTACCTTAACTGGTAGTGGTGGTTTGCTTGAATGCCATAATGGAAGATAAATTGGTGCTTTATGGTTGATTAGAAGGCGAACTGGAGAATGCTGAACCCCAACATAAACACCTTTAAGGGGCACATGTCTCTGTATAAAGTGATCAGGAACCTTTGCAGCTTTCGAAAACTTGCTTACCTAAGAAGTCAAGATAATATTTTTAAATATTAGGTGGGTAGCTGGAAACTAGTTATATAATACTTTAAGCCAATTAATATGATATTACCGGACGGATCTTATGTATGGATATAGCCAAGCCTGCAGTGGCGAGGGCATAAACCGCTATCTGAAAATAATTATAAAGTTATTCAAAGATAGTGCTGTTTATACAACATCTTTGACCTTTCTGCATACATTTACTCCACGGTAGTCCTGTTGTAGCAGACTCTCTAAATTGTAAAACAAGCTTCCTTCTTTTTTATCCATGTTTTGTTATCTAACACAAATGCAGCTTTTCATATTTTTTTACACAATTAACTCATCAATATTTTTAAATTGTGAACTTTCCTTTTAGCTTCAACTGACAGAAGTCATAACTTTATGACATTGACGTTTCAGCCGTGCGGCCATCTCAGGTTGCCGTACTTTATTTTATGTCACCAGTTTTTTTTTAAGTTAAAAGGACATTAAATCCATTGCATGTTTTATTGCATTTCGAAGCCTGAAAACAATTGTCAAGAGTTTGGTGGGTTTGTTATATTTTGTCACTATCTGGGACAGTGCACAGATTTTTGAAATATGGAGTAAGCAGTCATTAATAACACAGTAATCACTTTTAGTCAAATATATAATCATTACGGCTAATCAATTGTAATTCACGGTGAACAGCGAAGGAGAAAAGAGTTCGCGTCATTATATTGTGCAACCTAAGAATACAGAACACTGTGAATGAGATGACTATATATTACGCATTTCGTCAAAAGTCAAAGAGGCTTAGAAGTTAGATGTAGTCACAAAACTAAAAAAAATATCTTTGCACTTGGCAACATTGCCTTCCACGTCAACTTTTTTGACATGACAGGAAAGACGAAAATTGTAGAAAAGTAATCGAAAACGTAGGTAACCAGTGTTTCTGTAATTTGCTAACTTTGTGAAGAGAAATATACAAAATGATAAGTGTATTGAATACTATCGATACGGGACATGAGGATATGATACACGATGCAGAATTAGATTACTACGGGTTAAGATTAGCGACGTGTTCATCCGATAATTCAGTGAAAATTTACGACATCAAGAGCGGTACACAAACCCTTGCCGCCGACTTGAAAGGGCATTTCGGACCCGTATGGCAAGTAGCATGGGCCCATCCTAAATTCGGTAATCTGTTAGCGTCCTGCTCATATGATAGGAAAGTTATCATATGGAAAGAGTCAGGGGAATGGAGTAAATTGTACGAATACACGGGACACGAGAGTTCTGTGAACGCAGTGGCGTGGGCGCCGGCGGAATACGGTTTGGTACTAGCATGCTGCAGTTCCGACGGCTCAATTTCCACAATAAGCTATAACCAAGATGGTGCTACCTGGGATGTGAAGAAGATACCTGGTGCTCATGCTATTGGAGTTAACTCTGTCAGCTGGTGCCCAGCTATATCTGCAGAACTTAGCTTAGATCCCCTGACTAATAAAGAAGCACCTAAGAGAATAGTATCTGGTGGATGTGATAATTTAATAAAGGTATGTATAATATTAAATACAACCAACTTATAAGAGGTTAACAATTCCAAGCGTTTATGATTAAATTTTTTGGGGACCCATCTGGCTTTTATAATTTAAAGCAGGGATTTCGATAATAGAATTTTCTTTATAGTTCATTTTAATATAGATACATAAAATTATCTGAAATATTAAACAGTATTTAACTATCATTAAACAGATGAAGATCTGAGATTTGAAATAGAAATCCTCAACAAACAATACAAATTGTCTACTATTTACTAGCAGTACAACTTGAACAATGCTTAGCAGTTGAATTTACTTTATCCTTCTAAATAAATAATGAATGCATTTCTTGCCATATGTCATTGATTTCTTAACACAATGGATTATCAAGCCACAATATGATTCAAAACAAAATGTAAAGCTCTTACCATGATGGTCTTTATTTGGATGTCTCTCAATTGCCCAAGAACATATTTCTAAGTGAAGTTACTAACATGAAGTTAGTAAGTTTTAGTATTCTATTTGCATTGGTTTATTTATGCTGGACCACAAGATATTTTGTTAATTAGACTGGGTGATGTAATATTGAATTAAGTGATAAAATGAAAAAAAAAACATGTTATAAATGAGTTTTGATTCTTGGCATTTTAAACTAGGTACTTACCCATACTTGTGGAACTATAGTAGCTCAGTGAGTTTAACTATGTTATTATCTCTATTAATTTTGTGTACTGTTATTTTTGTAGATTTGGAAAGAGCAAGGCGACCAATGGATAGAAGAGAAACGATTGGACATGCATATGGATTGGATCAGAGATGTAGCCTGGGCTCCTTCATTTGGATTACAACGATCTATGATAGCAAGCTGTTCACAAGACAAAAGAGTAGTTATATGGTCCAGCGATGACAATATCTCTTGGACACCCACAATACTTAATACTTTTGATGATGTTGTATGGAGTGTAAGCTGGTCTTTAACTGGAAATATTTTGGCAGTATCAGGCGGAGACAATAAAGTCAGCCTTTGGAGGGAAAATGCTGACGGACAGTGGTTATGCATAAGCGAAGTTGCTAAAGGACTAGGACAGCCTACCAATGATGAGAGAAGCACTCTCTAACTTCATATGATATCCATTATGCGTTATAATTATTCTAATTTTGTTTATGTTCTATTCTAATTAATGTAATATAATTATTGATTATACTGATGCAACTTTTAATTACTTACACAGCAAATAATATCTAACATGCTGTTACAAGTAAAAATTATTTCTTTGCCTGCATAGAATAGTCCTACAGAGTAACACCACAAGACTTCTCCTTTTATTATTATTGTACTACAGTATTAAGGTTTGATTTTTTCATTGATTTAATATATTTTTAAAATTGACCGTTGAGGTTTAAATATAAGTGGGGTGGTAGAAGTAGGTATACTGGCCAAATATTGAATAGGTAATGATATGTTTAGGAAAATATTGACGACTAGATGTGCCCTGCGGCTTTTCCCGCGTAAATAAAGAGACGCAACGTACCTATTATTCGAAACCTTCAATCACTTTTATATTGCCTCACGAAAATGACCAGCCTGCAAATAATGCGCGGCAACAGCACTACGTTTTAGTCGATAGCGCCGGGTAAGCAACTTGGCCAACGTTGCTTAAAGTCAGTAAATGGATGGGTGCCCGTCAGATTCGATACAGTTCTATTATAAGTATAGATTATGTTATTAAATGATTCTTATAATGCAGCCACTTTCTTAACCCCAGGTTGGTACTTATAATTACATACCTTGTTAACCGTAGTTGAACAAACAAACACATTGACTTAATAAATTACCATAGACATATTGTGGAGTAAAACCAGTCTGGTTATGGATACAAGGTAGAGAAGTATGCGCAGAAAAAACACATGAAAAAATATATATTTATATTATTTAAAAATTGCTCCTTATAAAATATGACTTAACAATTATATCACATATTACATAAATTAAATTCAATGAGTTCCAATAGTAAGGGCATTTTGTAATACTCTGCAATGGTTTTGAAGGTAGCCAGCTGCGTTTTAACTTCCACGATAGGCACTATTGTAGTGAAGTCTCCTGCGCAGTCACACACTGTTGAAAGGTTTTCTCGTTTCACCTGCAGAATTAGGAAGAAATAAATAAAGATGGCTAAGTTGAAATCACAGTATAACTTCTGGGGAGGGAAAGCCGATTCCTAAATTGTTCAGTGGTTTTTCAATTCCGTTGCAGAGTGCGATAGTTTTGTATTGATTAGTTACTTTCTTCTTCGAAAAAGGTTGATACCTAACTGAAGAACCAAAACTCCATCATACTATTTAGACTCATTACGAATCGTCTTGCTCGTAGGTCTGACAACTTTCAGTCTCCTGACTCTGAGAAAACCAAATTTCAAAAGCGCTTTAGTACCACATGCCACATCCATACGCTGCCGTAGGTTATATAGAAGATGGAAGAGTATTACCAGTCACATTTGCTTAGCATTTCTGGACTTTGAGAAACCCTTGCTTCAGTGGAAAATTGTACTGGGTTGAGGCTATTGTAGAGATATCTTGTTGCTGATTATATTTAGATATACATAAGTCATATGAACAGTTATATAGCGTAGTAGGTAAGGCTTCGGATTTCCTTTCGTGGAGACCGAGTGCAAGCCCCGGCACGCACCACTTACATTTTCGGAGTTATGTGCGTTTTAATTCAAGCAATTTAAATATCACTTCCTTAAAACGGTGAAGGAAAACATCGTGAGGAAATCTGTATGCCTGAGAGTTGTTCATAATGTTCTTAACGGTGAAGTCTACCAATCCGCACTTGGCTAGCGTTATAACGTTGTAACCTTGTGTTGTGCGTTGACTACAGCTTAATGCCTTTTTATTCTAGAAGGAAACCCGTGCCCTGTAGTAGTGGGCCGCTAATGGCTGATGAGGATGAAGTTATATGACTGTACCTGTCGACACCGGACGCAGACAAGATCCTGCAACGTGTACGTCATTGCTCGCCTGTTCATTGTCTCGATCAGCCTCCACTCTAACTCTTGATTCTCATACGCGGTACCACACGTTGGACACAGGCATACGGGGCTGGAAATATAAATATTCATGTTTAAAATTAGTCCGTACACTTGGTATAAGGGTTGTACTCTAGCAATCGCAGTGACGTTTTGTTACATCGAAACACTCAAAGAAAAACTCAAATTCATCCAAACCAGTTTTTAAATGATAGCCCACCTTATAGCATTACTTTATTATGGAAACTTACACTAATGGCAGTTTTCACCAAACCTAGGAAACGTTTATATCTGATGCTTAATAATGCCTAGGAGAAAAAAACGTGTCACGTAGCTTTTTTAAAAATAACCTTATAAATGACCGGAAAATGATAATACAAGCACAAAATACACAAATTTAAAATAACCGAAAAATGATAATACAAACACAAAATACGAAAACTTGTAGCAAGAACCATAGACAAGTTAGGTTAAAGAAAAACTCAAATTCATCCAAACCAGTTTTTAAATGATAGCCCACCTTATAGCATTACTTTATTATGGAAACTTACACTAATGGCAGTTTTCACCAAACCTAGGAAACGTTTATATCTGATGCTTAATAATGCCTAGGAGAAAAAAACGTGTCACGTAGCTTTTTTAAAAATAACCTTATAAATGACCGGAAAATGATAATACAAGCACAAAATACACAAATTTAAAATAACCGAAAAATGATAATACAAACACAAAATACGAAAACTTGTAGCAAGAACCATAGACAAGTTAGGTTAATATGAGTTGCCTACTGAGAATCGATTGGTGAATTCATAAGATTAGGTGTTATTTACTTTGGCGTTGCCTTTAGTGAAAACTGGCATTAGGCTACAAGCATTACGCTGTACGTACGGGTCTCCGTGCTGCCGATGAGTGTCACGACAGAGGTCGAGGTCACGACAGTGGTTGCACACTTTGCAGATCACCTCTCCCAGGATACAAGAGGCGCAAGGCTCCCGCCATTCCGCCGCGCTGCTAAACTCACCCACACCGATCAGCCGTAGTAAGTTACGACGCACAAGTGTCACCTGGAAATATTTTTAAATTATTTTAGAACCAGATACGTGATAAACGACTAAGACACCGGGAAGTGTATCGATAATGCAGTCGTATTTATATAAAAATACCCACCAAATTTCAAACTAATTAATAATGATTAGGGTAATTTTTATAATCCTTATCAATTGAATAAAGTATCTGTTATTTACCCACTTTGTAAAATTACTGTAACATACGTACGACCAAAAAAATAAAAAAGCGCGCAGATAGGGGTATTATAAAATTTACACGCTTTTAATTTTTTTTTCATTATTCCTATTAATACAATGACTTCGGGTAAGCGTTTAACTGATTTGTTTAATTGGAAATTTCAAAAAACTATTGTTTTTGCTTAGAAGCACAGTATTTTATTTAAATTTTTGATTTGAATTTTTTCTGACTGACTGGTTGACTCACTGGCGGACCGTCTCACTGACTGACTCGCTCACTGATTGACTCACTGTATGACTGAGTTACTGACTGTCTGACTGACTGACAGATTGAATGACTGACTCTGTGGCTGACTGACTGACTGATAGGCAGCCAGCCGGACAGACATACCTACCTCGTCATCTAATTGCTGGTCTAGTGCCAACACTTTACATAGCGCGTTCACAAACAGCAAAGCAGGAGTGATCCCTTGTAACGCGTCCGCACGTAAACCGGCTTGGGCACCGATGTCTTCCAGCTTCATGGTCGGCATACGACGGTTTATCTTTTCCGTCATCCTACATTATAAAAATTTGAGGATTTCAAAAATAATTCTAATTATGAATGAATTAATTAATACACTTTTATTGTACACCACTGAAAAAAATTAAACAAAAATACAGATAAAATATGGAGAGGGTACAATTTGGCGGAAGTAATACAGTTAAAGCAGTAATACAGTTAAAGCAGTAATACAGTTAAAGCAGTAATACAGTTAAAGCAGTAATACAGTTAAAGCAGTAATACAGTTAAAGCAGTAATACAGATAAAGCAGTAATACAGTTAAAGCAGTAATACAGTTAAAGCAGTAATACAGTTAAAGCAGTAATACAGTTAAAGCAGTAATACAGTTAAAGCAGTAATACAGTTAAAGCAGTAATACAGTTAAAGCAGTAATACAGTTAAAGCAGTAATACAGTTAAAGCAGTAATACAGTTAAAGCAGTAATAGCTTAGTGGTAAGAGCTTTAGCCTCAGTTTTCAGAATATAGCTATAATTTTTTTTTTTTTTACGACAATACGCACATCGCCATCTAGCCCCAAAGTAAGCGTAGCTTGTGTTATGGGTACTGAGATAGCTGATGAATATTTTTTAATGAATATAATACACATAAATACTTATAATATACAACAGATAAACACCCAGACACTGAAAAACATTCATGTTCATCACACAAACACTCTCCAGTTGTGGGAATCGAACCCACGGCCTTGGACTCAGAAAGCAGGGTCGCTGCCCACTGCGCCACTCGGCCGTCAATATATAATAAATTTAAATTAAAAATCCAAATTTTACACAATATTAATAAAATTTGTTAGTTCCTATCACTAATACTTAAAACCATCTTAAAAAACTACTTGCGCCTCTAGCGCTAAAATGAGCATCGTAATAATAAAGAGCTTACTGAAATAATTTCTGCGAGATCTCCCCCGCCAGTAGGGCGGGTAGACGCTCAGGTTCCGATTGCGCTGCGCTAAGGAAGCCCGCCACACCCGCGTAAAACGCCTCGCGGACAGCACTCGGCATGAAGTTAGCTATGTTCCAGTGCATTGTTACTTCACCCTGCAATTTTTTTTATTTTTATTTTATGTCAATCTACTATTTAAAGGTTAGTTAGGTTAACCTAATGGGTAAGTGAATATGCAGTCAAAGATATAAAACAACAATAAACAGTTGATATAACCTTGTAACAGCGCAGTATCATTAACATAATAATTCGATAAAATAAATTTTAGATAAATCTATAAAATGAAATTGTATGTTAAAAGTTTATTTAAAATAATTAAAATTTTTGTTTTTGATGAATATTAAAAAAAAAACATATTAAGGCAACGCCACTTCGAAGTTGCATCGTCTACTCAATTGCAACCTGTCAGGTATAGAATAAAATCATACAACGTGTAACAGAATTACGAAATAATATTGAAGGATACATAAGTATATTTCATAAGGAATCAGCCTGGAAAAAAATTTAATCAAAAGAAGTATATTTATTTTTCTATACATTATATATTCGATATTTATAATCCAAACATTTTAAGTGTTTACTTATGACAACCCTATTGAAGATAAAAGACCGACACGCGCATAGTACCAACGCTACGCGACGCGTACTTAATAGGACTGGAGTAACATTGAGTATTAGCAGTAGGTAATAAGTATGGCAGTAGTTTACTCAAAAACTATTAGGTTTTCGGTTTCACAGACAAGTGTCACAGACAGTACATTATGTACCTCTAAAGCCAGTGAAGTATTATTTGGGATTTCATTTACACATTGTAAATGGAATCCCAATGTGCCCAATGCAATGTAGTTCTTACAATTGTTTGTCTATATATTCAACTAAACAGATTCTTTCAACGGCCGAAGGTTACGTTAACGCAATGTATATAATACTAGCTGTTGCCCGCGACTTTGTCTGCGTTTGATCATGTTTTTTGATGTGGCCTTCAGTTTTGTTGTAGTTCTAAAAAAAATTAAAGTATTCAGTATCGCTAAGCCTGAAATGAGGGGTTTGCTACTGTTCGCTGAGGAGTTCTGTCCTCTATCTCCAACCACATTCAGATCAATACAAAGTTTGGGCACAATTAAACACATATTATAGCCTCTATAGTACAAAAATAATTATTTAAATCGGTTATAATTTGTCGGAGTTATGGTGTAAAATCGTCAAACAATCTTTCAGCCCCTCTCCCAAAGGAACCGTGCTTAATGTCGGGATAAAAAGTATCCTATATTACTTCTAACACTTTCAAGAAGAAGAAGAAAAAGTCTTTATTGCATATATAAATATAAACCAGGTTAACAAAAAAAAATACGATAATATACATATGCACAAATGCCTTATCGCTTGAAGCGACCTTTGGTTGAAGAAACATATTAGAGAAAACGGGATAGTGCAATACCTAAATTGTACTAATTATAAACATTACATATATGTAATGTTTATAATTCATTAATTAATTTTTATTTTTCTATATATATTTAGTATTAGTATTGTATATATACAATACATACTAATTTATATATATGTATATAAATATCAATATATATACCAAGAATTAGTGTAAAAAGTTTCATGAGGATCGGTGAAGTAGTTTTTCCGTGAAAGCCTAACAAACATACTAACATTGACATTTATAATATTAGTAGGGATAGGGATTATATCATTGATTTTAGTATTTTTTGTATAATTCCTTACCTCCTGGGATTGCTCTTCAGTTGCATCGGCCACTTGGGATGATCCTACTTCAACTAATCCTTGGGGTAGTTTACCCTGTAACATATTATTTTAGTAGTAGTAGTAGTAAAGCTTTTTGTAACAGAGCTCGTCGTCGTCTGGTTAAGTACTACTATTATTATTGCCGCCAAACGACATTGCTGTGTAGTGACGTAAGAGACCAAAAAGGATTAAAACAGAGAAGTGGCACCATCTACTACCTAGTGGCGGTACTACCATAGAAGCCAAAAAGCTGGACTTTAATTATCAATCGAAATTACTAATCATAAATCGCGTGTGGACCAAAAACTTAGTGTCTTTCAAAGATGTATTGATTTTTGTCATTTGGCACAACAACGAGTGCCTTATATTAGGCATGTGATTAGTTAAAATAAATAAATAAGTATACTACGACAATGCACACATCGCCATCTAGCCTCAAAGTAAGCGTAGCTTGTGTTATGGGTACTGAGATGACTGATGAATATTTTATATGAATAATATACATAAATACTTATAATATAAAGATAAACACCCAGACACTAAAAAACATTCATGTTCATCACACAAATATTTTCCAGTTGTGGAAATCGAACCCACGGCCTTGGACTTAGAAAGCAGGGTCGCTGCCCACTGCGCAAGTCGGCCGTAAATTAGTCCTAAATAAAACTGGCTTGCTCTAATCCAGGACCCTAGGAACGCCACTGCTACTGCCATATACTGTGATCCCCAACACGTCTGCCCAACGTGATGATTTTTATAAGCAAACCCTCCTGGTTGGGAGAGGCCTTTAGTCCAGCAGTGGACTGTTATAGACTATTTAGACAGCATTGATGTATTCCGGTCTGGAGGACGTGGTTGCCAGTGTAGTTACAGGCACATGAGTCTTAACACCTACGTCTCAGGATGATGGGCACGGGGCAATACTTAGCAGGATGTATTCCTTACATGACCAACGAAGTGGTATTTTTTTTTTATTTGTACACCACAAATAGAATAAAAACAATGGACACAGCAAAAAAAAATGTGTGAGCCGTCACAGGACGCCTGGCAGATGTGAAACATCGAAATCGTTTTCTGAAGTTATGACTTATGAGTAATGAGATACACATCAAATATATAATATCGAAATTAAAAATTAAAAAGCAATATAAATGTATTCAGATGGCATGTCATAAATATAAACAAAAAAAAATAAACAGTAAATTAAAGTAAATATTAAATAATAATACCTCAATCCCTGCATAGTTGGCTTCATCTAACCACAGAAGATACGACCAGCACTGTTTATATCTGATGTCGATGCCGTGGAATAACTCTTTATTCCTTATACTTTGCACGACGAATTCCACGTAGCCTAAAAAAAATTGTTATATCAAGCAACAATCTTTTTTTTCTTTTTTTTTAGATGAACGCTTGACTGCAATCACACCTGATGGTAAATGATGATGCAGCCTAAGGTGGAGCGCGCTTGCCTAGAAGATGCCTATTCATTCTTGATTTAAAGGTACTCATATTGTAGGAGCTGGGGAAAATGGAAGCTGGAAGGGCATTTCAGAGCCTTGCGGTGCGAATCAGAAACGAAGATGCAAAGCGCTTCGTACGCGTCCGCGGTATATCAACCACGTAGGGATGCAGATCTATCTAAAGTATATACATTAAATACATATGCATAAATTGCAAGATACTGCAATAACACATTCCTTACCAAGAGTCGTCATCATCATCATATCAACCCATTACCGGCCCACTACAGGGCTTCCCCCACAGAGAAGGTGAAGTCCACAACGTTGGCTCTGTGCGGATTGGTGATTTTCACACGCCTCTGAGAACGTTGTGGCACTTTCAGGCATGCAGGTTTCCTCACGATGTGATTCCATGAATGATAAGAAAGCTTGGTTATGAATTACTCCAACTTCATAGCTAAATATTAATTGACTGTTAGATGGTGATAAAAAAATAATGGTTATACAACGTGTAAATGAAAACAGAAATATTACTAATGCTTTAGAGGTACATTATTTACTGTCTCTAAGACTTATCTGTGAAACCAAAACGCTTATAGTTTTTGAGTAAACCACTGCCATAGTTCTCTCTTGCCCTCACATCACATGCAAAATTAAAATCAAGTGACTCGAAGCGTAGGTGCTATGAGCTTGTTGGTCTTTTACTTTCAAAAGGATTGTCATAAGTGAACACTTTTGAATCGTTTTGAATTAGTTTGTATGGAAAAATAAATATGCTTTTTTTGTTTTAATTTTTTCACAGGGTGATTCCTTATGAAATATACTGATGCACCTTTCAACGGTATTTCTTAATTCGGTTACACGTTATATATCATATATAGCATTGATTGCTTCATAAGCTCCTGTGATAAGTCCACATGAAAAAAAAAAACATTTTTTAATTTGGAACACCTAGGACATTGGATTGTGAGCGGCGAACTGGGAAGCGTAACCCCCGCACCACCCCCCGAGATTGACAGACGTCATAAAACGAGTCGTATGGAGGAATGTATCAACGAACAAAACCGTAGCTTCTGGAATTCCCAACAAAATACCTATGTCCAAAAGGTCACAAGATACAAGCAGCAAGAACATTGAGTGCTCGAATCCCTGAATACAATAATGTCCAGCAGTGGACGCCTCTTTGGGTGTCGTGACGAGTTCGTCTAGTCTTAGTCTAACATAGGTTAGTGGTTTTAGTTTTATTACTAACATTAGTTAATAATTAATATTTTTTACTGTTGTTTCGTGATTGTTTTATTATTTTTATAATTGTACTCAATTTCATGTGTATTTCTATTATATTGTATTGTATTGTATTTCTTTAAAATGGTAATTTCAATGTATATGGGCTACGCCTGAAATAAAATCTTATTATTGTTATTATTCGAGATCCATGTTAGATGCACTCACCGATGCCATCCATAACGGAATTCTTCTTTGTAAAAAGTATTATTTTATTGAAGTCCGCGAATACGATTTGCGAGCCCAGCCTCTTGAATTCCGCCACCAACATAAGAAACAGCTTCTTCATCAAGTTGTATAACGTACGCCGCAAAGCCGGGTCGTAGAGCAACGATGTCGGTGTTTTTAGCCATCTGTAGAAAACGTGGTGGTAACATAAAATTTAGGGGGTGAATCGAATTAGCTTGTCGTCCGTTTCTTTTCAATATTAGTCGTTTACACGGTTTCTCTATGTTCTTATTTCTGCGGCGTAAAGTAATAACAAAGGTACATGATGAAGTTGTAGAGCGTAAAAAAAATAAATAAAGAAAATACATTAGACAAAAACTTGCCTGTAAAAATGCGATATCTGATAGTCAGCGAAGACGTTCTTGTAGAGCGTTACGTCACGTAGCCACGACGCGATCATTGTACGCAGAATCTTGAAGGCGGCACTGCATTGCGCTGTTTCATCGTACGTCTCTGTTGCGTTGGCGCCTACACAACAATAACAATACTTAACTTATTATTTTCATTCCCATCAGTACATACCACTAACAAAACAAAAATAATTTACAAAAAAAAACTAAAATCTATATACATCCCTACTAATAATATAAATGTGAATGTAAGTTTGTTTGTTACGCTTTCACGCAAAAACTACAGAACCGATCTTCATGAAACTTTTTATACATATTTAGAAATAATATAGTATACTTTTCATTGAGAAAAAAAATTACGTAAGAAAAAAAAGTTTGTGAAAAATCTCAAAATCTCTACTGACTATAGGTATAGACTATTTTGAGCTACAAATTACGCAGGCGAACCCGCAGAGCACATGTAGTATAATAATATTATTATTATCTGTGTACCCTTTAGTGTCTCAGCTAACAGCTGGTATTTAAGGTGGGCACGGACCTAAGCCAAGTGCACACCCAGTATCAAAAGGAAAAAAAAAACATTATTTAATTACTTAATAATTAATTAAGTTATTTTTTGTCATTTTTTGATTTTAAATTTTTGTTTTTTTTCAAATTCTTAACATTGCTTAAAAAAAATATAAAGCGCTATAAAAAATTTAAAAGAAAAAACATCCACCCTCCTCTTGCGTGGCTTTTGAATGCCCAAGCAACCGGCAGTCTGGTCTGCAGAGTGAGGAACCTCCTCACAATACGCGCCGTTTCAAGGATTACTGCCTTCTGTATCAGACCCTTGATCCAACAACCAAGCGAAAGCTTCTTAATATGTTCGAAGCTTTTCGCAAGAAGACCATTGACTGAAACGGTCGACTCAACATTCCACGTGGTGGTAATCTCGTGAGCAAGGTCCAAGTATTTAGATACTTTTTCCTTTTCAGCTTTCACCAGATTATCGTCATGTGGAATAGTAATGTCAACAATTATTGCACGGCGCACTGATCGATCGACTAGCACTATATCAGCTCTATCAGCTGTAATATACCTGTCAGTGATACTCGCGCGATCCCAGTTTTATTAAGGTTGTGGGTTTGTATGTGTGTAGGGTTGTGTTTGAGTGGAATGTCGTGTCTTTGTAGAAGGTTGTGTTTGGACATTATTGTGATTGTGCGTGGATTCACCAGTTCGATGTGTAGGCTCTTCACTAACCTGGAAGAATTTTTACGGACTATCCTTCAAGTGTTCAGGATTTTGTAGAGATATGTAGGTGAGTTCCGGTAAATTGAATAAGCTGGGTGAAGTTGTTTGTGAATGACACCTGTAGTGGACAATACTATGGGAACTATGTTAACTTCTTTTTATTATTTGTACCACATGAAGAATTCAGGAAAAAAACAAAACATAAGAATAGAAGCAGAATACAAAAGGCGTCCTTATCGCTTAGTAGCGTTCTCTGCCAGACAACCTTAGAATTAGGAAAAAAAGAGAAGAACTAACTAGGTGCAGGTGGTACTAATTAATAGATACATGTCTCCTTGTAAAAAAAATCATGAGTAAGACACTACATTCAAATGTAACATTTACGCATAGTGCCTGTATAATGTACATAATCTCAGAAATAAATACAAAATAAATATTTGGCGGCCAAGAACTAAGACCTATAGTATTAAAAACATATTGTGTTAGGGTGCTCATAATAATGTAATGATAATGGATTATATTTTGGAAAATATTGTACAGTTCTCATCATCTCTCATTACCATGGGTAATAAGAGGTGATGAGAATTCATAACAATGACTGTCACGGATTTTTATGATCCATACCTATGAACTATGTAGATGGTCCTTCGAGCCGGATAATGGATATGGTGTTTACCTGTAGAAGCCATAACGTCCTGAATGTTGGCGTGTTGAGCACCAAACGAAGTGGCTACGCTCGTTCCTTCAACCTAAAATGAAAACATTATATAAGTTATTTGTTTATACCAAAAAGTAGGTGTGTCCATACTTTCTCGGAATCTTGTGACGTCATAGCAGCGATTTCCACAACATATATATTTTGCCCGAAGCATTAACTTTCACCTCACATTATGGCAATCACTAAATAGGTATCAGCTCTAGCGATTTTAAACAACCAATAATAATTTTAATATGTTCAGTTTAAATATTAAATTTGCTGACTAAAATCATTCAGCGGTCTTACAACATTCAAAGAATTCGATCCTGCGAGGAAACAATGTGTTTTGTTTTACTTAATAACTGCTACTTTGAGGAAACTTTTAGCCACGTGATTTCATCAGATCATTTTGTATTTTAGTTGAGCTAACTAGACAATATACAAAAAGGTTGTAAAATAATTTGACAAATAAATATTGTATTTATATAAATTTTAAACGAAAAGAAACATCTAAATCTAAAACGGCAATACAATGAGTGCATGAGAATGTACAATGGTTTTTAATTAACCACATGGGGGGCAATCTGCTTGGTGCCTCTACTTTTTTTTTCAGTTACTTGACGAACGTTAGGTATTTTCTCTATATAAAAAAAGGAGTACTATCGCATACAAACAGGTAATAATAATACCTGTAAGGTAATAAGGTATATTACAGCTAAACCTGATATAGTGCTAGTCTATCAATCAGTGCGCCGTGCAATAATTGTTGATATTACTATTCCACATGACGATAATCTGGTGAAAGCTGAAAAGGAAAATTTAAATGAAGTATCTAAATACTTGGACCTTGCTCACGAGGTTACCGCCATGTGGAATGTTGAGTCGACTGACTAATATTGTTCCGATCGTCGTTTCAGTCAATGGCCTTCTCGCGAAAAGCTTCGACCAACATCTTAAGAAGCTTTCGCTTGGTTGTTGGATCAAGGGTCGGATACAGAAAGCAGTAGTCCTTGGAACGGCACGTATTGTGAGGAGGTTCCTCACTCTGGAGCCCTAACCGCCGGTGGCTTGGGCATTCAAAAGCCCCGCAAGCGGAGGATGGATGTTTTTTTTTTATAAATTTTTAAGTGTTTTTTTTGAAGCATTGTTAAGAATTAAAAAAAATCAATAAATGATAAAAATAAAAGTTTATACCTGTAATATATGATGCGCTTGCAGCAGAGCGCATACAGCGAGAGCGTCGCAGTCCAGCGATACGCAGACGCCGCCGTAAGCGCCGCTCGAACTGTGGCTACAGCCCGACCACTCCTCCGCCTCGCTCACTAGCCTACACAGCAATACACAGTATTACAGCGCCATCTAGACCCAAATGTAAAAAACCTATGGCGTTCGCGTACCTAACAAATTCCACAGAAAACATTAAGCTACTAGATGGTAGAGGGCGTTAGCTATTACTTTTTAATGGCCTGTTTTAAATAATAATTAGAACTTGCATTTCGAGAGACGGGCACACTGAATAAAAAAAAAATATTTTATCTCTTTAATGGTGGATGGGTTACCGATTAATTTTGCTCTAATAAAAATAATAGATCAAGAAAAACTAAAAAAAATCGCTATTATGAATAAACTAAAAGAAAGAAATTAGTTTAGTTTTTTATACCAAGCGTGTTTTTTTAGTTTGTTTGAACTATTTAATTATTCCTAACAATTTTTTTAACATAAATTGTTTTTGCTTTTATATTAACTTCTTTGCTGGACGTATATAAATTCGCTAGTACAGTGGTTAGTACACACTTATTAGTGAATAGACATGTTAGCTCTCGTGTTTTCCAAATAGTAAGCGAAATTTAAATAGCGCGTAACATAATTACATATCAGTTGCATAAATAGCTATTTAATGACAAACCTTATGTCATTTAAAATGGCAATGTTTTAGATTATGCAATTACTTAAAAGGGATAGCGTGAATCTAATATAAGACTTCGACAGCGATTTCAAGTGGGATAACTTAGCAACGACTAAAAGCACATAACGGTGTCGGAAGGTTATCTTGGCTCGGCTTGTCGGTGTGGCTCTCAATACCAGTGCGATAGAAGTTCGAAAGGAATTTCTGTTATGACTGATGACTACGCGGTCCAGCCGGACCAAGGTCATCTCTGTTCTGAGTGGATTAGCTACCTAATACCTGCTACACGATTACAGATTCTTTAGGTTATGTAGTCAATTATGTATTAACAGTTCATAATTTATTTTTGTTTTGCTTTTGGAAAGGTGAGTTACCTGTTATCGTCAATTTCTCTCCCGCCAAGATCGGGTCTCTCCAGGCTAGAGCACCAAAGCACAAAATTGTGTTTGGCGAGGTGCCTTGCAAAGAAAAGGTCCGCGCCGAACTGAGTCGGATCTGCTGCAGTGTTGCCAAGCGGCAAATGGAAATACCTGCAATCATTTTTTTTAAAGAATTTTAATGGCGCCATCTAGTTTGGCAATGTGAAGACCGCTACAAAAGGCATGTTAAATGTAAAATTTGTGTTCCGCGATAGAAGTTCAAACGCGATTTAGGGAGAAGTTCAATGTTTTTTAATTCAACCGAATAAACAAAGTTATAGCTCAAAGTTTTGAATACAGCACTTTAAAATTTCGTACTTTGGTTTTCGAGCTTTTGCTCTCTAATTAGGAGCGTTTTAAGCTAAAGACCATAAAGTTAATGTTGAAAATAAGCCAATTAACCCCTTTTTTTCAACATTGCCTGCATTGCTCAACTGTGAGACCTAGCACAGAGGCCAAATTCAGATAATGAAAATTTCGTTCTTTGGTAACAATTCGAGCTTTTGTTCTCTAATTAGGAGCGTCTAAAGCTAAAAACCAATAAAGCACATATTAATACAAATTTTATAAAATGCTAAATAATCCAATTTGCCATTTTTTCAACATTACCTGCATTGCTCAACTGTGAGATCGACCACAGAGTCCAAATTCAGATAATGCCGCACTATCGCACGCGCGCCCAATCGTTGCCATTCCAATGTATTGTACAGCGTTTCTACGTCACGCACGTGCAACGGAACCAGAGGGAAGTCCGACAAACCTGCGAAGTATTAAGATGGAAAATATATAAGTTTTGTTATTTAGACTCAGATTAGATTTATAAATTGTATGCAAAGCGTATATATTCATTAAAGTTTAAAATTAAAGAGAACATTCTTGAATAGTAGCAGGGCATAAAAGAGTTCAAATTTCGCGTTAGAATGCCTTGCATTACGCGAAAGAGTACGTAATAAACATAATGTAGTCATCAACTTCTCTATGGTGTCTTGACCGTGCGTCGAACAATTAAAAACAGTGTGGGGTGTTATGAACGTATTTTAAAAGAACGTAAAAAAACGCTACCCAAAAGACAATAGATGTATTTTTCCGTAAAAATAATTAATAATATGTCAAATTCAAAATTCAAATTCAAAATGCATTTATTTCAAGTGGGCCTAATTAATAAGCACTTTTGATACGTCAAGTCAGTCTGTTTGTAGTGACTCTACCACCGGTTCGGAAGGCAGATTCCACTGAGAAGAGCCGGCAAGAAACTCAGCAGATTGCTCTTTTCCAACATCATTTTAAAGTTTAAAAATCTTTAGAAATTTTGTGGAAGCAACCTTGTCTTTAAGGAATTCATCAATCGTGTAGTAACCACGATTTGTTAAATGTGTTTTAATATATTGTTTAAACTTAGGTAAAGGTAGATCTAATATTACCTTCGGTATCATGTTATGAAAGCATATACCCATTCCCACAAAGGATTTCTGTACTTTTCTCAGACGATATGCAGATATCACTAATTTATGTCGTTTCTAGTTAGTCTACTGTTTATATCGACTTTTTGTTTATATTATTATAAATATATTATATGATTATATTATTATAAATATATTGCGAGGCTACTGTAAGTATACCTATTTCTTTAAATTTGGTACGAAGAAATTCGCGTGATCTAAGTTTATATATCGATCACACAGCTCTTTTCTGTAGTATAAATATAGTTTCTATATTAGCAGCTCTGCCCCATAACAAGATGCATACGTATTATATAAAGTGTTCTTAGAATTAAAGTGATTGATCATCATTTTGATTCGTATTAAATTTTGACTATGTTTAATAAACCTCGATTTACTCGAATTTCAGTTAGCGCGATTTTTAAAGCGGGGTATGAATGTATAAAGTTCCGTGCGAATGTACCTGGCATCAAAGCGATTAAAGCAGCTGGGGATAAGGCAGTCTGAAGAGCCACAACTGTTGGTCCACATCTTTCGTCGCGGTATCTCTGCAGAGCTCTTTGAACCCCCCGCCATACTGCACGACCTTCCGACTCCGCTGCCACTTCCCAAGTGAGTTCCTGACCTGGTAGAGTACTCTCATCCGTACCGAGGTTGATCCTGTCAATATTATAACATTAAAGCATGAGCATTTGGACAGATTAAAAACACACACGGCGCGTGTTCTTCGAGGTCACGGAATGAAAAGATTCGTCACCTTAGTGTCGGTTTTCGCTTGCACTAGTACTGCCACAATACAATAGTTTTAACAGAAATAATAATGGCAGGTTGAACCAACAAGAAGGTTGTAGTTTATCAAAAATAATAATCTTTTTAACAAGATGAATAGTCAAATGACTTCAACATTGTTTTCTCTAACTCGAGTCTATTGTGTTACATATTGCAATATATTCATAATAATATAATCTGTGTATAATTTGTGAGACAAAATATTACTGTTAATAAACAAAAAGCGATTATTAACAATCAACTTACCAGAGACGGACATAAATAAGTTATATCTGCATATCGTCTTCGAAAGGTGCAGATCTCCTTTGTGGGGTTGAGTATACACTTTTACAACATGATTCCTAAGGTAATTCTTGACCTACCAATACATACATTTAAAAAAAATGTGTAAAAACACATCTAATACAGCGAGGTTACTATACATTTCATGAATCCCTTAATGCCAAGGTAGATTTGAAGCCAGCCTCGCTCTCATCTCCCGCAAGATAGAAAAATAGTTGTAAATGTTGATGTTGGTAAAGAGCAACTACTGAGTTTCTTGCCGGCTTTTCTCGGTAGAATCTGCTTTCCGAACCGGTGGTAGAGTCACTACAAACATACATACTTGACGTTTAATAAGTGCTTATTTAAGTAGGCCTACTTGAAATAAATGAATTTAGTTTTCTTTTTTTATAATATGTGCGATACGTTGAACGAATCAATTTGAAAATCGACGAACTTTTTCATTCAGTGACTATACATATTTAAATTTACTTGTTCCATTAGAATACAATATGTCTTTAAGGATTCTTCAAACTGAGGAGAATCCTGCACGGAACTTGGGTCGCAATTTGTAGCGATTCATTCCTAGAATAGAATAGATTTATTTGCTTGAATATGGGTATAAAATAGGTCTTGATAAAACAGAGCTTCAACACATTCTGTCGTGTGTGCAAATATTTAAATCACGCAGAATTATGATAATAAAATAACTAATATTCAATATCTAAATAAAAGTATTTCATTGCCTATGATTGCGAGTGTGAAAATCATTATTATCGATTTAAATCAAATACTCACTTGGCAGTTCGCTCGGCAGTATACAGAGTGTTCATATTAGGCACTTGGTTTGTTTTGACAGTGTCTAATACGAAAATATACGCTTTTTTCACTGGACCTAGTATTAATGCCCACATACTACGGCTGGAGTTTGGTGCAGAGTGTTGATACAAGAATATATGTTTTATAGGCGACACTCCGTCCTGTTAAATGAAAAATAAGGAATTATTACAAAAAAAAACATATACTATAAAAACGATAGGCAGTTTCAACTTTCGTGACACGGACCAACAAAGTTTTTGTAATACATTTACAAGCTACCGACAAAAGTTGTGCCGCAAAGCGATTTGGCGTTCCGATACGATGTCACGTAGAAATCGATTAAAGTTTGGCTTTAATATGAGTGCCATACACCTAAATGTTACATTACATCAGGTGTGTGCAGTCAAGTGCAGAGTGTAGAGGAGTGAAACAATTAGCTTTCAATGAGAAGTACACATACCTGTTTTGGCAAATACGGCTGATGGGCAACACTTTTAAACTGTAATTGACTCAGTGCATAGGAATCCATGTTGTTTGAACCAAATTGAATTAATCTAAAACATATTATATGAAACGTTTCAAATTAACACGGACGAGACATAATTAGAATATAAGAAAATATATTTTGTTGTTAAATAATATATGAAATTGTGTTCAATATTCTACGCTACGCTAGTCAAGCGCTTTCTTTAAACAAAGATTTTTTTAGATTTAGATTTTCTTAAAAAAAAGATTTGTGGAAAAATGTTATTTGCCATTTCGTGGTCGCGGCCATCTTGTATTTGAAATTCATCATTATATTCTTCTGGTCAATCCTTATCATTTGATATTAAGGAATAAAAGAAATATGTAATCAGATATTTTGTGGCGGCGGCCATCTTGGACCGGCTTTCATCCAAAATAGCTAAGAACACTGCCGATTAATTCACCTTTCAAACAAAAAAAACAAAACCAGAATCAGTTCATCCGATCACCAACATACCAACCCACCTACCCACACACACAAACACAAAAACACACGCACACACACACACACACTAATAAAAGCCCGTCGTTTTCTACGTCAGTGGATGTAAGAGTATAGATAATGTATCTCACCGTCTCGCCTCTGTTGGGTCGACAGCACAAATACACCCAAGTTGCATGAGCACTCTGAATTCGAGACTCATTTGTGTCTCGTATATTCCCTCGATTTCTGGTGCCGACAGTTCGCTCATAAGTTCTCTGTAAAGAAATGACACCGTCACGACTACGCCAAGAACAGATCTAGAACACGGAGAGCCGCAAAACACGTTTTCAAATATATTTTGCGTTTAAAACTTGGCTCAGAGAGATCTAAAGATTTTAATTCCTTTGCCAGAGATAAGAGTACATAAGTGGCTTGAACTACCACTTAGTTGTTAATATTTTAGAGTCAGATTAATATTTAGATGGAGGTTTAAGTTTGATATTTTGACGTACAAATGAATTCGATTAAAATATGCCAAAGATGTTTTGCCGCCGATGTAATAATCTCTATACGATGACGTAATTTACGATTACCTATATAAAAAAACTTAATATAGGTAATCGTAAATTACGCTTAATTTTCTAATCTTAAAGTTTTAAGAGAAAAAAATAAGGGGTTTTTGATGAGTGAATACTATCTAAAGCGAAAGATTTTTAGATACCCTATTGCAGCAACTTTAGCAAGGACCACTGGTGTAAGTGAATAGATGACATTACCTGTGTATTGCTTATATACCCAAGGTAATTTTATATCTACTAATATAAAACATTTTTTTATGAATTACTTGGAGACAAGGTTCTTGGAAGCATCCGGCTCCGCTTTCATCTTTTACAACTAACAAAAATAAATGTTAAAATGTAACTGTTTATGATGAAATATAAAGACGGGTCTCTTGCCGACTTGTTCGGGATAGAATGTGCCTTCCGAAACGGAACTTGACGTTTCAAATTAAATAAACTTACTTGAAATAATTTTTAATGGTGTTTATCAATTTTACCCTATGAAAAATTAGATCGAAACTGCAATGTTTTCTGCTAGATGGTGCTACAGTAGCTATAAGACTGATTTAAACGGCATATACTAATTTTGGCATCGACCGTAGGGCTACGTAGCTTAATTGGTTAAAGCGCTTAGGCTCCGAATTTTTCCGAAAAGTTCCGACTATTTATATATGTATTTTAAATTTATAAAATGAATTGAAATACTTAATACATATGCAAATATATATGTATATGCACCACCTACTTCTTGAGCTGTGTTTTACGCCATTGGTTGCCCGGAAAAGATCGCTATGTAGCGATAACGTCGCCAAATTGTATACTTTGCGTTAAATTTTTATTTACAAATTATCTGTATGCTTACGTGGTGTACAATAAAAGTATATTTATTAATTCTTACAAACATTTTGAATTTGAGCTGTAGTAAAAGAGATAGGTATACGTACTGGCATCTCTCTCTGTACAACGACTCTGGCACGGTGTACTGGTACAGATGGTGGGCGGGCCTCGCACGCGGCAACACTCGGTTGCAGCGACGCCAGTACGGGCCGTTCTCCTCGTCCCGGGCAACTCGTCGATTCACGTAGAAAATCCGGGGCACTGTCAGTTTTATTTGGTGCAACTCCGTGCCTACTAATGCCCATAATCTAAATAAGCCTGGTTCTGCTGTTTCCGCTATCTGTTAAGGAAACACTTATGTATTCGCACGTTTGACATGAAGAAATAAGTTAGTTAATATATTTTGTTTTGCTCTAAAAAAAGACTCGGTCAGAGATTTTTAGAATGAGAAATATAAGTATATTAGATAAATATAACATGTAACAGTATATGTAAGTGCCGTTGCACTTGGGTACAAAACTTATCATTAATAGCCTATAGTCCACTGCTGGACTAAAGGCCTCTCCCAATGGGAGGGTTTGCCCATAAATAATCACCGTGCTGCTGGGCAGATGGATTGCTGATCACAGTAGATGGTAATAGTAGCTGCACAAAGGACGCTACCGCCCGTTTTCAGTTACCTTATAGTGAATATTTGTTACCCCACGTTCAAAACAATAATTTGCATAGTTACAAAAACTTGCTTACTGTATACAATACGTACTAAACTTGCGTAAAAGACACTTGCTTTGTGTATACAAGACGTACTAAACTTTCATAAAAGACACTTGCGACCTGTATACGAGACGTACTAAACTTGCATAAGAAGACAATTGCTTCCTGTATACCAGACGTACTAAACTCGCATAAATGACACTTGCGACCTGTATACGAGACGTACTAAACTTGCATAAACGACACTTGCTTCCTGTATACCAGACGTACTAAACTCGCATAAATGATACTTGCGACCTGTATACGAGACGTACTAAACTGGCATACAAGACGTTTGCGTCCTGTATACCAGACGTACTAAACTCGCATAAATGACACTAGCGACCTGTATAGAGACGTATTAAACTTGCATAAATGACACTTGCGACCTGTATACGAGACGTACTAAACTTGCATAAGAAGACAATTGCTTCCTGTATACCAGACGTACTAAACTCGCATAAATGACACTAGCGACCTGTATAGAGACGTACTAAACTTGCATGAACGACACTTGCTTCCTATATACCAGACGTACTAAACTCGCATAAATGACACTTGCGACCTGTATACGAGACGTACTAAACTTGCATAAGAAGACAATTGCTTCCTGTATACAAGACGTACCAAACTTGCAAAAATGGCACTTACCACCTGTATACGAGGCGTACTGAATTTGCATAAAAGACCCTTGTTTCCTTTTTACAAGATGCACTAAAGTTTCATAAAAAACACTTGCGGTATTAAAATTCACCACCACATATTAAGAAAAGAAAAATAATGATTTTGAACTAAGATTTTCGAGGTTTATCAACATATTGAATAAAAAAACGGATACATACCAAGGTGATAATTTGAAATTGGTTGATTTTTCCACAAAGTTACAGAGTTAGCATGTGTTAAAAAAAATTATGTCAAACTTCAAACTTTTTTTCTAAAGTATTGAAATCATGTAAATCAATAATAAAATAATCGACATGAAAATTACCTGTATAATCTGCCAAGGCGTGTTTAGAAGTGTACGTTGCGCTCTCTTTATGAAACCCCCGAGAGTATTTGTTGGACCTGTATTCTTAGACATCAAGGGTGCATTGTTATCCGGTTTACCTATAACGATATATTTATATGTGTCACAATAATAGGTATAACTGAATAATACTCGCATGCCCGCATTCTTCGTGCGCTTTAATTACGGTTTTTTACAACTCCCGTGGATATCGTTTTTTTTCTGGGATGAAAATAAGTCTTTGATATTCTCCGTCCTTACTAACTGTAATTAACCGTCCATTCTTGTAACTTACTTTAAATGACATAAATCAAGTTAATTGTATGCTTAGTGAGGGCTTGAAGGAAGGACAAAAAAAACACATTTCGCATTTCAAATATTAGTTAGGATTACAATATCCATGTTACCTCGTTTGCTCTTGCTACGAAGGCCACGTTGCTCCATTTGCCACATCCATTTCTTCTTTTGAAAAACTATCCAAGCCTTTCGTTCTTCCTAAAATACATTTGAATAGAACATCATTTTATCAATCTCCAAAACCTGTATTAAAATAATTGATATTAATACAGTTTTTGGAGAGTAGTTTAAAAGATCTAAGCGTACAAACAGCGGGAGTGACTTTATTTTATACGATGTATATATTCTTTAATGGTGCAGTTTATACATTGTTATATATCTTATAAATCGCTGAACTGTACCTTGGTAGTGCCAAAAGGCGGGGGAGGTCCCAACGCCTCTCTCCATGTGGCGGCTTCTTTTACTGGTGACTCTTCACGTTTTCGCTTAACACTATGCACTATGGGTCGGATGATGCCAGGTTCAGAAACTTCTTTACCAATATCTTCTATATCTACTTCTGTATTCTGTTTAAAGGAAACATCAAAAAATGAATTTGGATACCTCAAAAATCCGTCTTTAATAAGCAAACCGGTAACTTATTAAAATATCAAAAACGATTCCAAAAAATCGGTAACTGGTAATCTAAGATTGATATTTGCGGCGAATCACACACTACACATAACGTTCTTCTAAAAGAACCGCTTTCGACAAGGATAGTCTTACTTTAGCTAAATGTCAGTCAGGCTACTTTATCAACAAAATAAAATTATTGTAATAATTTTTTATTATAAATGTAATGTATAGTTAATGTTTTTAAGGCCTTAAATCATTTTAATATGTATTGTTTTATCGCATGTTTGTAGAAATAAAGGCTTTTCTTATTTTTTATATGTAAGGCTTCGTTATCTTCTCTACATATATAAAAGAGAAAGTGTGCGTATAGGCTCCGAAACGGCTGGACCGATTTCAATGAAACTTTTTCAAGTTTGGTGACGATCGGATCACTCCTATTTTTGAACTATCAAATACAGCTTTTAATAAAATAAAGCAAAATCTAGCCAGCGAAGTGGGCTGGGTACGCTAGTATTTTATAGAATAACAATAGTTTTTTAGATGTTTTTGTTATTAGATCTAAATTCAGTCAGAAATTTTCTTGAAACACACTTACTGCGCAAGCATTGTTTTCGGAAACATCCTCTTCGTTTTGTTCACATGGGGAATCCTTAGATTTCGCTGAAAACATATCTGTGATCTTCCTAGTTTTGAACTTGTCGCTTTTTGCTAACATTTTCTTGTGCAACCAGTCAGGGTATTGAACTCTGGGAACTGGGTTGTCAAGCTGCAGAAAAAAGAAATATTTATCAAATAAAGTTCATGGGTCATTAGTTGTTGGAAATATTTGACAGAGTATAGTAGAAGGAAATTTAAGGATAAGTTTTATTACGGACATTATTATGAAATACGTAGAATATAAGGACAGAAACATTGTGAGAAAGCTAGAAGACGAGCTCGAGAAAAAGAGTGGCTTAAACACCTGAATCGTCTTAAGATGATTTGAGCTTCTACTATACTTTTATGAGAAGGTCTCAACCAATAGACGTTTTACTTGTAAAAGTAGATTTCTTGTAGAAATTTCCAAATCGTATGGTTTTATGTGTCTTGCGAATCGCTCTACCATATTATATTGGATAGAAGCAGGCGGCTTTGCGGAGATCCATGATATATTATGAAAAATAAGCTTAATTTGCTGCTGCTGATTCTACTGCTTTTCGCAGAGTATACTCTGCGAAAAGCAGTAGAATCTGTATGGTTTAATTTATAATTTCTTCAGTCTTCATACTCCACACCAAACAGATCTTCTGCTGTACCCTCCACATAATGAGGAGGGTTAATTGCCCTCGGGTCATTATTTATTTTAGTATTAAAGTACCTAATCTGTTATTTAAGAGGAATGTGCAGTACCCAGAAAAGTCGACAAGGCTTAAGAGTGCATAGAATCTATATACTATGTAATATTGTGTATCAATACGAAAATAAATAAATATTCGGCATTTTTTGAAGTAAACAGTATTAACACTTACTCCTTGCAAAGCTGCAGGTATCGTGATAATCTTCTGTATGGCACCGCTGAGCCTCTCAATATAGTACGCCCAATCTAACACATCTCTGATGTCTATGTCCTCATTTATAGTGTTATCCTTTAGCCATCTTCTTAGGTGATGTCTCTTGACCGCTGCTGGGGATTGGAAGATTGCTAATGGTACCGCCCGCTCGGTCACAGGCGCGCCGTCCGGTTTCCGTGAGATTATAAACCTGGTTTTTTTTTACATGTTTAAACTAACAGATTTTTGACGAAACGTTCATATTGATATCTTTATAGCTTTGCGAATAAGGGTTCACAAGTAGGTTTGTAACTTGCCCGCAGTTAAAGACGCTCATGCAATTTTAAATTTTGAATAGCACAGCGCTCCAACTTAAATACCGTGCTAGTAGTTAAATATATCAGGTATATTTATTGATTCATAGTCCTATAAAAAGGATTTTGATGTGCACGGCAAACTTTTTACATTATATTTACATGATAGTTGGTGAAAACTATATTGCTACACTTAAAACTAAAGCTACCTCATTACCAGCCTATTACAGGGCACGGGTCCCCTTCCACTATGAGAAGCGTTTAGGCCGTAGTCCACCACGCTGACCCAGTGTGGATTGGTATTCTCAAGCATTCAGGTTTCCTCAGGATGTTTTCCTTCACCATTTAAGCAAGTGACAATTTAATTGCTTAAAACGCACATAACTTAGAAAAGTAAGTGTATGCTGGGATTTGAAGTCGGCCCTCCGAAAGTGAAGTAGATTCCACTGGACTAGAACTGCTTAAAAAATAAAAAACTACCCAAATAAAATAGTTAGTAACAATAGTTTTTTTTTTAACTGACATTAAAACGCTAGGAGCCATATACTAAGTACTTAAAATTATGTTCCTCTACGAATTCCTTCTGTCAGTACCGTGAAATGAACATTGTTTGCTCTGTAAACCATAACTCTAAAATGAAATTGAAGGCAGAAACATACCTGCAAGCCAATCCAGCGTCCTTCACCATCTGATCCCCCAAAAACTCCGCCAATCTCTTCGCGGTAGATATCGACGTCGACTTTTGCACGCCGTAATCTTCCAATTTCTTAGACATTGATCTATTTTCCGAGATCAATTCGAACAACTCCGAATCGGGCATATTAGACCCTTTGCTGTATAAAACATCGAGCCAATAGTCTGCCACTTTAGCGACTGCCCCGTAACATGCCTTTAGATCGTTCCCTTTCAGAAACGCTTCGAATACGGACGATTGGAATATCTTTATTAGCTGTAATTCACCACGGCGTTTTACTTCGAATCCTGGTGATTTCAAAATACATGTTTCATATTATAGACAACGTGTCACCAGTGGCATGCATAGCGGGTATGCACAGGGTATGCAGATTATACAAAATGAAGAAAATCTCCAGTACGAGTTATAAAAAACTTAAGAATGGGCACTGTAGAGTTATATAAAGCAAGTATTTATAACTCGTACTGGTGCAGCATACCCTCTATGCCAGCCACTGCGTGTCACAAAATTACGAAATACTGTTGAAGGGTGCCTAAGTATATTTCATAAGGAATCACCCTGTAATAATATTAAAAGAAAAGAAGCATATTTATTTTTCCATACAAACTAATTCAAAACGTTCGAAGTGTTTGCTTATGACAACCCTATTGAAGATAAAAGACCGACACGCGAATAGCTTCGCGACGCGTACCTAATAAAGTGACCGGAGTCACTTGATTTTAATTTTGCATGTGGGCTGTATCTGATTTCTTTCAATAAAAACTATGGCAATGGTTTACTCAAAAACTATTACAGTTTCATTTTCACGGATAAGTCCCAGATTTAGTAAATAATGTACTTCTAAAGCCCCTGAAGTATTATTTCAGTTTTAATATAAACGTTGTAAATAGATTGTTTCATACCAAAAAATAAGAATCTAAAACACGGTCACCGTTCCGTCTTTAGTAATACACGAGAGTGGCGAGCATTGAGGGTACGCACAGGGTATGCAGATGATATAATATAAAGAAAATCTCCAGTACGAGTTATAACTACTTAAGGGTAGGCTTTTTATAACTCATACAATGCATATCCTTAACTATATCCTTAAGTAAGCGTATGTGTGTATTGTACACACATACGCCTACTCTGTATAATCGGTTCAGTACTTTAGCCATAGAACAACTTTATATTTTAGGCAACCGTTTAACTCATTCCAATACTATAGATCTTACCTTTTAATTCAGCCAAAGATCCGTCAAAATTGAACACAGCGTATCGTTTCTTTAATTTTTTCCCTTCTTCCTTCGAGGCGGGTAGCACCATAGCAAGATATGGACCATCTACTTCGAAGAAAATTGAGTTCTCCGCCCGTTTCTCATACGTTTTTTCCACTGGATCTGTGAGCTCGTAGTATTGATCGTTGGTGAAGTGATCCTAAGTTTATTGACATCATTAATAGACAAATCACTTGAGAAGCAGTGATAGCTCTGTGGTTAGGACTTCGTCTTCACATTCAGGAGGCCGAGTTCGAATCCGAGCTAGTGCTCGGATTCGAACTCGGCCCTAACTTTTCTAAGTTATGTACGTTTTGGGCAATTAAAATATCAGTTGCTTCAACGGTGAAGGAAAACATAGTGAGGAAACATGCATGCCTGAGAGTTCTTAATGTTCTCAAAGGCGTGTGAAGTCCACCAATCAGTGGCGTGCATAGAGGGTATGCACAGGGTATGCAGATTACATAAAATGATAAAAATCTCCATTACGAGTTATATAAAACTTAAGGGTAGGCATTGTAAGAGCTATAAAAAGCCTACCCGTAAGTTGAGCTGAGTTAAGTTATATTAATCCAGTACGAGTTGTTTCATTCTGATTACATCCAATAAGATTCAATACTCAGACAGTTCGGAGAGCAGGTACACTTTTTATCTGTGCAAAATAAAACAAAATTTGTATATATTTTAAGTGTTATGTTTAAGTACTTTTGATTCTGTTATGATTTTCTTTACGACAATAAAGCATTTTTTTTTTCATTTTCACAACAAGTGGAAACTTAAAGAGTAGGATACAAAAGGCGGCCTTATCGGTTAATAGCGGTCTCTTCCAGGCAACCTTAGGATTAGGAACACCAATAGAAACCGATTGGTAGGGTGTATTATTATTACATACATACTTTCGAATAATTACACACTAATACTTATTATTACTTATACTTAAAATCTACTTTTATATATATTATGTGTATTATATATTTATATATATTATGTATATTTTATACTTATATATTACGTATATTTATTTAAATTATCTAAGTAATAGTATCTATACATTTTTGTATTTATGTATATATTACAACACTCTTGGCACTATCCCGTTCTCTTGCTCTAAGTCCTTTCTACAAAGGTTGCCTGTAAGAGATTGCTTGCAGCAATAAGGCTGCCTTTGCATGTCTACATTGTTTACTGTTTCATTAATGTTTCTTTTCCTATATGTATGTTATACGTGCAATAAAGTGTTTCTTCTTCTTCTTCTTATCCGCATTTAAACACTATTTAACACCAATAATTATACCACAGTAATGAACTATCTGGGTATTGAATCTGAATTGAATTTAATCTGAATATTGCTGCATGTCTTAGAATGAAGTAAATAATAAATAAATATACTACGACACTACACACATCGCCATCTATGCAAAAAATAGATAGAAACAATCCTTGATTCGGATTATATATCATGCTAAAATTTCAGCTCGATCGGTGCAGAACTTTTCAGTTTTGAAGCGTACACAAACCAACATAACATTTTTATATATATAGATATAAATAAATACTTAAATATAGATAAACACTTAAGAATGAAAAACAACATGAATGGTTCAACTTCACACTGAAAAACCTTCATGTTCATCACACAAATATTGTCCAGTTGTAGGAATCGAACCGACGGCCTTGGACTCAAAAGCAGTCGCTGCCCACTGCGCCAATTGGCCGTCTATATGAAAACATAAGAGCTGATATTCTCCCGAAATTTGTCACATTTCTAGCGACTATTTTTAGGCATTTGAAAGCCAAGTTCGATACTATAATTTCTTACCTTAACCATAGCGTTGAGAACTGCATTGGGAAACGATACGTTAATTTTCTTCTTCTTTTGATGCGTTGTGTGGATTGTGACGTTTTCGGGAAACGATGAAGGCAAAATACACCATATACCTGCAATCCAATTTTACTATCTAATAATCTTGACTTATATTATATAAAGTGAAATGGTGCCTGTTTGTTTGTTTGTCCTTCTTTTACGTCCTAACTTATCAACCAATCAACTTTTTTTTATATACGGTTTTTTGTATACAGTTAGCTGAAAGGACTGGGAGTATCTTAGGTTACTTGAACACTATATTTTGTTTTTAAGAAAAAAATTGATTCGAAGATAATCTTTTTGACGTCCAAAATAAGGTTATTAGGGTAAAGGGTTTTTATTGTGTGTGATTTTATTTGGTACTATTAATTTTTCTCACAAAAGAAAAGACTAGCTGTTGCCCGCGTTAATTACGGTTTTTTGCGAATCAGTAAAGAACCATTTTTTCCTGGAATAAAAAGTAGGCTATGTTACGCTTGGTCTTTCAACTAAATCTATACCAAAAATCAAGTTGATTGAAGCTTTGTTAGCGCGTGAAGGAAAGACAAACAAACAAACACACTACCTTTTATACTATTAGTAAGAATTGTATTTGTTTGCTTTCAAAACTTCCATCGTCAACATCCTAACGGGTTAATCCATCACCATTTAACTGTTTGAGGTATACTGGTTACTTAACCAGTATACCTCAAACAGTTAAATTCAAATGCAAAATTCCTTGATTTCAAGCAGGCCTTATTAATAAGCACTTTTGAAACGTCAAGTCAGTCTGTTTGTAGTGACTCTACCACCGGTTCGGAAGGCAGATTCCACTGAGAAGAGCCGGCAAGAAACTCAGCAGATTGCTCTTTTCCAACATCATTTTAAAGTTTTAACTTTGAAATACATAATAGTTAGTGCTTAAATAACACGTTAGTCGATTATGTTTTTATAAAAATACAAAGTATTATCCTTCGTTACCATCTGTATCCAGTTCGAGTGGTCGTCCCACTTGCTCAATAATTTCTCGCGCCTTCATGATGATGTTAGCGCCGGTGTAGCACACGATGCCCGCCATTTCCATACTGTGCCATCGAGCTCTTAACAAAACATGTATCCCATTACTCGTAAATTCTGACAGTTTAAGAGTGTACTTATTTTAAGATTCAGGGTTTTTCTCCTTCTACTATGTTACTCAGGTGAAGGTATATTAAAACTGACATAACCCTTCGAGGTGCGATTTATATCATAGACAGCAGAACTTTCTATGACGTTAGTTTAACGTTATGGCCAAAGAATTATCGACTCAATTTCTAATTTAAACATTGTGCTCTCATTTGATGTGAGGAGATCAACCTAGTAGAGTGCAATTCTTCTTTCTTCTTCAGCATCATCAACTTATTACCGGCCCACTACAGGGCACGGTTTTCATCTGAGGATGAGAAGGTTTTAGGCCGTAGTCTACCACGCTGGCCAAGGCGGGTTGGTAGACTTCACACGCTTTTGAAAACATTATGAAGAATATTCTTTTTACAAAGGTGTCTCATTGTAACATCGACCTTTGAAAACATAGATCGAAACTGCGATGTTTCCTACTAAATGGCGCTACAGTCGCTATAAGACTAATGTAAAAGGCATATAGTCAAAGTAAAATATTTCTTTTTTCAAATAGGCACATAGATGGCACTTTTGATGCGTTGATTATATACAAAATGTGTGCAGTGAGTAGTGATGGCGATACCTACAATCGTAAACTTAAAACTAAATCTACGAGGGTTCCAAACGCGCCCTGGTCTAAGAAGAATCCCACAACAAACTTAGCCAGGTGTTATTTTTGTTATCACCATCTCACATTGTCATTAGAAAATATTTAAGAAGAAACCTGGTTAGAGCAATTGTTGTTGTATACTAATTTCGGCATCGACGGTAGGTCGATGTAGCTTAGTTGGTTAAAGTGCTTAGGCCGCGATTGCCAAAGAATCTCGGAGGTTTCAATCGATCGAATCGAAAACCGAAATTTTTAATATGCATTTTAAATTTATGAAATTGACAATTCCTCCGAGTGTAGTTAAAAAAACTAAATAAAATTATAATATTATGAAGAATAATTGCTTAAATTAAAAACGCACGTAACTCCGAAAAGTCAGTGGGTCGTGCTGGGGCTCGAACTCGGTCTCCACGAAAGCATGCATGTTGGAACTCATAAGGTGAAACAAGCGTTTTGTGAATCAATAAAAAAGGTGACGTAAACAGACAAAATGTCGTCTATTGGAAAGAAGGCGTTGCTTTGCGGAATTCCATGATAGATTATGAAAGTTAAGCTTACTTTGCTACACTCCGCGAATAACAAAGAATCTGTATGGTGCAATTTATAATTTCTTCAATCCTTATAATCCACACCACAACAAATCTTCGGCAATGTACCACCTACGCACTTTTCGTTGTTTCGAAACCGGAGCATCCTTAGGAAATGTTGACTTAACAATGAATAACTGTCGACTCAATTATTCTCTTGCTTTTCGCGGAGCGTAGAAAATTGAGCTTAATTATCATAGTATAATATGTCGTCTGTTTTTATACCATTTCGTTTACCATATATTATTATGATAACGTACCTATAATTTTTGTGTAGACTATAAGTTTTATTTTAATTTTAGTGTGTGTATACCCAAATAAAAGTTTTTCCTTGTCTTCTTATAAATTTTAAAGTTAACTTATTTAGGATACTCAAGATGTAATCTAAGATTTAAAATGTATTAAGAGTCATAGTCCACCAATCTGGGCCAGCGTGGTGGACTACGGCCTTAACCCCTTCTCATTGTGGGAGAAGACCCGTGCCCTGTAGTGGGCCGGTAAAAGGTTGATATGATGAAGAGTTATAGAGATTTTATATGCCGATAGCAAAAAAAATAAAATACTCACCCTCTTCTCATAACGTAACCATAGAAAGAGTTTAGAATACACTTATGGGCCAATTGTAGCGAGTCATACAAAACTTCGCGACTCTTTGCAATTTTTATTTCAGCAGCATCACCACTCGCGACCGCTTGACCGACCATTGCTTTCGCCTGTTTGTTTAACGCTTTGTATTCGTAGCGACGATCCCTGTTATAAAAAAGACATCATTAATGCAAAATATTTATTTTTATTTTGATAGTTATTTCGAGTTTATTTTATTATTTTTATGATTGTGTTTAATTTAATTCGTGTTTCTTTAAATGTAATTTTTTTTAAATGGTCATTGCACTGCATATGGGCTACGACTCAAATACAATTTATTATGTTTCGTTGTTAAAACTGAATATTAATATTGGGTTTTGCGTGGATACCAGTTTCTATCGTATGCGTGGACGCTGGGATTCTGTCCATTGATAAATAAAATAATGAGAGTGAGAGCATAAAAAAAGTTATAACTATATATAGTTCATCCACGTGAATTACGGTGTATTCAAATTAAATTTAGCCTGTTAATTTAGGAAATAAGCTATTAATTCCAAGTTATAAATTCCTTCAACAAATAAGATAATAATAAGTGCGAAAAAAAAGGACAAAGATTTTGCGTAAGTGAAGAAGATTCAATTCTTACCTAAACGCTCTGACCGTGTCGACGTAGAATGAGTTCTCTTTCTGACATATCGTCGTGGTACGCACTTCGGTCCTTGTCACTTTAGTTTTCTTATACGCCACTTTACAGTAATCCGCTAGACGTTTCTTTTCATATGCAGCCTGAAAACCAGAAGAATTCGAAGAAGCATCATTATTATATTATTAACCGGAACATATTTCATGCCAGTGGCAAAAAGAAGAGTATACAAAAAATATTTTGCGGAAACTTTGGTCGAAGGAACTATTATTGCAATGGTTTTCAAGACATACAGAACCTCTAATTCTATCATTTCCTGTAAGCCTGTGAGTACTTTTTCTTAAAAAAACATTATTATTATTATTATTATTATTCTATTTAATATTATATTATTATTTCTTATTATTCTTTTTTTTCTTAGCATTCGTCTTTAATATGCTTGATACTGGCATTGAAAAAAGGTACAGCTTTACTAATAAACTAACAAACTTGCGCCATAAGAGTTAGCACAGGCAGGAGACAAAAATTATATTCCCTGACAGCGGATATCATTAATGTGTCCACCTGCTAAAGGGAACATGGATACACATATCATCATCATCATTTCACCACATTATCGGCCCACTACAGGGCATGGGTCTCCTATGAGAAGGGGTTAAGGTCCACCACGCTGGGCACTTGCGGATTGGTGGATTTCACACACCTTTGAGATCAGCATGGAGAACTCTCAGGTATGCCGGTTTCCTCACAATGTTTTCCTTCAGCGTTGAAGCAAGTGATATTTTAATTGCTTAAAACGCACATAACTTAGAAAAGTTAGCGGTGCGTGCTGAGATTCGAACTCGCCACCCCAAAAAGTGAAGTCGAAGCCCTACCCACTAAGCTATCTTTACAGCTTTATTACACCTTGTTATTTATATGATATTATTTCCACTTGTGCGACAATGCTCAAGTTGATATAGCTGTGGGAGAAGATACATTTTTATCCTTTCCCCGGAGAGATTAATGTCTCTTGCCCATGGTAGCTGTGCAGAGAAGTATTGGCAAAAAATGCATATACTTCAAATAGCAATTACAAACCTGGTCCTCTTTAGGTAAAGTGTGGAATGCCCTTGGAGGCCCACCAGGATACAATGGAGGGAACTTCTCCGTTTCCAATTGCTGTTGTATTCTTTGATATTCACTCCGGGTTGCTGGCACTGGAAAAAAAAGTTAGTTTCAAAATATTCATGAACAGAATTTAATGTATGACTTAATCCATAAGAGTGAATTTGGAATTTATTCTACGACCATACACACATCGCCATCTAGCCACACAGTAAGGGTTGCTTGTGTTATGGGTAATAAGATGACTGATGAATATTTTTATGAATAATATACATAAATACTTATAATATACAAAGAAAAACCTAGACACTGGAAAGCATTCATGCTCATCGCACAAACATTTTACAGTTGTAGGAGTCGAACCAACAGCCTTGGACTCAGAAAGCTGGATCGCGAATCTAGATCCAAGATAACGGCGAATCCGACTAATCAAACATTTTAGAAAATAACATTTATTTCTTTTAAAGCTTCTTTCGGAATACATTTTATTTGCTGGTTACGCTAATTCGGCGGTAAAGGCTTGATATAATAGACTATACTGAGTCTAGTTGGATTGCGGTTGCTGTCCCGATTCCATATAAAACTTGGAAATAAAGTGATTTTTTTTTTTGAAATGGAAAATTTTGACAGTTTCTGAAAAAGGAAATACAGGTTGTATACCTACCTGTTTATTCCCAAAAAGTGTTAGGTACTTACGGAAGTCTCCCCGCCACATCCAGTCCATATGTCTCTGGCAATCGGCGCCGGGCCGGTTGTAGTCGCACACTGCGCATACGCTTGCGTTGACCATTGCTGATGGCTGTAATCTACGATATTGAATAAATCTTAATAAATAATTACACAAAATTTTTAGTTTTAGTTTCCTGTCTTTTTAGCTTATTTATCGTATTGGGTTGAGCCTGTAATGATAACTTAAGTTATGTAATTACAAAAAAAAGTGTGTTACGCGCGATTGAAGTTAAACTTTTATTATTATTTATAGATGAAAGAGTAAAATGCACCTAAAATTACATACACCTAATGTTAAATTCAAAATTTAATATCTGGTATTTAGATGATGGGACCTTAGGTGGCAAAGTGAACACAGTTTTGGATGATCTTAAGAGTATCATATCAAAATTTGAACTGATTGGCTTACAGCTTAACTTTGATAAATGTGAAATATTTATTCCAAATTCATTTTCGGATGAATCGAAACAGCACATTTTAGAACAATTTAATAACTTGGCTCCCGGCATCAAAGTTTTAAATGATAAATCACTTCGTCTCCTAGGGGCACCTATACTGGAAACGTCAGTCCCACAGTTTATTGACGATTTAATTTCCCAATTTAGCAACACTTCCGATCGTCTTTTCGAAATTAATCCACATATGGCTCTAACTATTATTCGCTTTTGTTTATTTGTTCCAAAATTTACGTATTTTCTTAGATGCTCACCTCTTTGGAAATTTAATTTTTTAATGGAAAAATTGGATACTTTTATAAAAGATATTCTTGTTAATATTTTAAATTGTCCCATAAGTAATCAGGCATGGACCCAGGCCTCACTTCCGATAGGGTATGGCGGTCTTGGAATTCGCAAAATTTCAAGTGTTTCGCTGCCAGCTTTTCTTTCCTCTGTGTACAGTACACACACTCTTTTACAAAAATTATATCCAATTCTTTGGGTTCCATAGAAGTGTCATACTTGGCAGAGGCAAGAAATAGTTGGTCTGCTCTTAGTCCCAGTATTATGCCGGTTTCTTTTTCTTCACAGAGACAGTGGGACGACATTATTTGCAAAAAAACTTTTGACACACTTTTAGACCAAATGCCATCTAAAAGAGACCGTGCTCGTCTTCTCGCTCTCTCTGCTAAGGAGTCCGGCTACTGGCTACATGCTCTCCCTTCAGCTAACCTGGGCACTATGTTAGACCACACCACTCTATCGGTGGTGATTGGTCTTAGGCTTGGCGCCTCTATAATTCAGCCTCATCGATGCCACTGCGGTGACAGCGTTGACACCTACGGTCACCATGGACTCTCCTGTTCAAGAAGCGCTGGTCGCTTCTCTCGCCATAGCACCATCAACGACATCATCCGACGTTCTCTAGCTACCGCTCACGTACCAGCTGTATTAGAACCTATTGGTTTGGCGCGGAGCGATGGCAAGAGACCTGATGGTATGACGCTCATACCTTGGAGGCTTGGAAGGTCACTTCTGTGGGATGCAACTTGTGTTGATACCCTAGCTGCATCACACATCCAGGACACTTCGTCAATGGTAGGTGCGGCTGCTTCCAGTGCCGAGCAGGCCAAGAGGCGTAAATATGAAAACCTGGATAGCAGCTTCATTTTTGTGCCTTTTGGAGTAGAGACTTTGGGACCGTGGGGTCCGGAGGCAAGAGCCCTTTTCAAAGAATTATCGAAAAGGGTTATCGAGTCTACCGGTGATCCTGGAGCTGGCAGTTACCTTGGCCAACGAATTAGTTTGGCCATCCAAAGGGGCAATGCTGCCAACATCTTAGGAACTGTGCCTCGCTGCGGTGGTTTCGAGGACGTTTTAGATTTTATTTAGTTTTTAAATAGTTTATTTTAGGTTTTAGTTATGTATTAATAAAAATTATATAAACTGCTAATAAAATGCACCTGGGACGCAATTTTATTTAATATTCACTATTTAATTTAATATTCAATTTAAAGTTCATTAATATCACTTTCACATTCTATAAATATTTTCATTTGTTAAATAGAATAATTGAGAGTAGAAAATTGAAGGTTAGATCAGCACATGTCAATATAACCTTGTCATTGAATATTATAGAATGTCGCAATCGTCAGAAAATTTATTAATAAATTATTTATTACAAAAGTTAATAAATAACACACATTACACACAGTACATTTAGAGATTTAAAAAAAAAAAAAGGGTGCCTCTCACAACGGCAGCGTTTGCCGGTTTCGTGTTACTAAGCTGGGCAGACGGGTGATCGCAATAGATGGTAGTTGTAGCACAGAGGAAGATTTCTTGTAATACACCTGTTAGGAGGAGGAGGGTGGTGACAACTGTATTCGGATCTGTCGTCATCTTACGGCATGCATCCATAACTATATTAATATTATAAATGCGAAAGCGTGTTTGTTTGTCCATCAATAACGCAGCAACAGAGCAACGGATTGATATGAATTTTTGCATAGAGATAGTTTGACGAACGAACGGTTGAGTAGTTGAGAGGATGGAGAGTAACATGAGCTAATTTTGGTCCTGGAAAAAATCTTATTCCCATAAGGGTAGTTTACAGGAACATTAAAAAAAAAAGAAAAATAGCTCTTCATTCAAGTCCTAACAAAGTAACCAAACGTAAAAAAATATAGGACACAGCTTATACCGAAAGATCTATGATAGTAAAGAAATTTTAATAAATTATAATGAAACGTATTATTGGGTGCTAGCTTTGGGGTCTCGTCGGTCCGTGTAACTGTGCCAGTGTGCTGTTTCTAACGTTTGTTAGAAGTTTCAAACTGATTTAATATATTTACTGTAGTACAAACATGTTGCGTTTAGTTTCTAGCTAATAAGTCTTCATTTCCAATTAAATTTAAAAAATAAGTCGATTTATTTAAGTATTTAGGCTCAAAATCTACATGTACCATAACAAAAGTAGAACATGTCATATCAATCCTAATCATAATGGCCTTATCGCTACTAAACGATAAGGATGCCTTTTGTATAGGTACTGCTTCTGTCTGTGTTCTTTGAAGTTATACTTCTTTCGGCACGTTAGGGAAAAATGATAAGAGTAATTTTTTACGATGCGCGCACCGTCACAAAAAACCGACACCCTGCAGTTAACTATAGTCAACATCTTAGTTTTTCAAACAAAGGTTTTAAAAATTGACAAAGTCTGCGGGCTCAGTCCGGTGATTTAATTGATTCAATTGTACAAAAATCTCTTCAAATTTTAATGTTGAGTGGAACTTTGTGGTCTGATAATGAGATAACCCCGTTTTTTTAGTGTCGTTTCTTCTACAAACGTAGAATAAGGCGAAAGATAAAATTTTTGAAAAGATATTTGTCTTCTAACGCCAAAGAAGTATAACTTCTAACGCGTGTACCTACATAAGTAAACACACGTTTTTTTTTTAATATTGTTCTTCTGTTTTTTTTTTAACTTGCAGTGTGCAAATAAGGAGTATGAATAAATAAACAATCACCTGTTAGTCAAAATAATGTTAGGATACATAGCCCCAACATCCAAATGGTAGATCAAGGGATTTTCATCTCTTCTTGGATGGTCCTTCATGTGTTGCAACTTCGATTTGATTTCCGCGCAAACCTCTTCGAAGTTTGTCACTAGGTCTAACGGTATGCCCTCCTCGACCTCTATCGCGTGCCTCATGGTTTTGTCTGTGTTTTCCATCAATTTGTCTATGGCGGACGGCACTATACGAAACTTGCATTTTATATCAGCGCGGAATACGCCTGTAATGAAAAACTTGGGCTCGAGTGGGTACCTTATCATCAGTGGCGTGCACTGAGTTTCTTACCAGGGTATACATAACGCAGGAAAATTGCATAAAATGGCAAAAATCCGCCTCCTATACGAGTTATATATCAATTTTAGGGTAAGCAGTGCTTTTAAGCATGTATGAAGAGCACGCCACTGCTTATCATCATCATCGTATCAGCGGGTTGATATGATAATGATCGGAGTTGATGGTAGTAGTAACACAAAGTACGCTGGTGCCAGTTCTCCGTTAGTCGCCAATTACATCAATGGGTTGATATGGTAACGATGATTAGGTACCCACTCGAGCACAACCTGTGCTACTATTACCATCTACTGCGATCATCATCAACATATCAGTGAGTTGATGTGATGACAACCGGAGTAGATATATAAAAAATGGCTAGGTGGCGATGTGTGTATTGTCTTAAAAAAAATACAGGTAGGCGGGCTATCCAGGACATTTACGAACACGCCTCAGTTACCTAGGCTACCATCGCACTTCAAGGCACCGGACGTGTTTTCACCCCTATGTTTTTAATATCCCAAAAACTAACACGAAGCGATTTGTATCTTCTTTGTTATACGCATGGCTGGGGTTTGGAACACCCTTCCGAGTTCTGTGTTTCCTAATTCTTACAACCTGGGTATCTTTATAACAAGAGTGAACAGGCATCTTCTAGGCAAGGGCGTCTCATCTAAGGCCACATCTACACTTTCCATCAAGTGAGAGTGTGGCGAAGTGATAGTTTATTATATTATTTAAAAAAGGCAGGCATTTTAAGACAGCAAAAAATCCCTAACTCTTGAGCGGCACGGACTGTTTCTTCACAGCAAAGCCCAACTAATGTTTTTTTGATCCAAGGTGCAAATCAATCACAAACATGTGTTTTCAATTTAAACAATAAAAATATTACTTATTTAACGGTGAAGGAAAACGACCAGCACGCCTGATAGCTCTGCATAATATTCTCATAAGCGTGTGTAGTCCACCCATGCTCTTTAGTGGTCCGGTAATGGTTAATGGATTGCTATGATGTTAAGAGACATTTTTTTTCATTCCTCTACAAGTTAGCCCTTCACTGCAATTTCACCTGGTGGTAAGTTATGATACAGTCTCAGATGGTAGCGGGCTAACCTGTTAGGCAGTATGTTAGTTGTACCCCTAATCGGTTTCTACGCGAAATCGCACCGGAACACTAAATCGCTTAGCGGCACGTCTTTGTCGGTAGGGTGGTAACTAGCCAAGACCAAAGCCTCCTACCAGACTAGACCAGAGAAAATTCAGAAATTATAAATTCCCAAATTGCCCCTGCCGGAAATCGAACTCGGGACCTCTTGCTTAAATTCACAGCGCTCACCGTTGCGCCAGGGAGGTCGACAGTTGTATGGTTATCTCTATTACACGCTAACAAACCTGACTCGAGCGCTTCTACGTGCCCACCGACGTAAGTCTCGGTTTCTAGAACGTGGCCATCGCTAGTCAACTTGTTCAGTTCTTCGACTTGCTTGTTAGGAAACACAATATTCGCGTGGAAGGCTTCAACCATGAGCAGCGACTCGCATAGTGTTCCTGAGCCTTTCCGGAGTACCTGATTTATCAGACAATTAAATAAGCATATAAAAGTTTAACTTTACAAAAAATAAAAGTAGTAGTATTGCATTTTTTTTTAGTTTTACTCGCCATACTAATTGTTCAAGTTACTGAACCGTGGATTGCACTCCCAATAAGCATACGACAGTCAAGGTCACTAGACATATTCAAACATTGTGTGACAGTGATTAACTCTTACTTATATTTAAGTATGTTTCGTATGTTATAGTATATATTAGTTTATTATTTCTTATATTTATTATTATTAGTATTTTATGTATTTAATCTGGATAAGTATTCGGTTTCCCCTGGTTTTCTTAATCCTAAGGTTGTGTGGAAGAGATCGTTACTCAGCGATAAGGCCGCCCTTTTTAAGTTTCTTCTTTTTGTGTCCATTGTTTTTTTTCTATTTGTGGTGTACAAATAAGGTGTATAAATAAAAAAAATATTTTCAAAGTCAAAGTCAAAGTCAATCGCAGTTTCTCTGCGCATCCGCGTGATAACCCAGAACCTTTGTAAAAAAAGCAACGATGTCAAAGTGTAGTAGTGACTTTTGTGCTAACTATCCTACACAGCAGATAGTTATTCAGTTATTCTGTACATACCATTACTGTAATATTATCACTGTTTATAACATATAAAGTATTGTCTACATCAAATAACTCACAAGGTAATTTATCGAAAACGTTACTCACCTCATCAGGTTCCAATGGAATGATCGTGCAGAGCGCAAATATAAATGGATGAACATACTTCATATACAAATAGTATGTCGCCACGGCGTCGGACACCGAATAATTTGATAACACCTGCGTGGATATAAAAAGAACAATAAATCAAAGAGGATATTAACACTACTTTGTAAAACTACTTTCTTTATTTCGTGTGTGTGCAATCAGTGTCGTTTATAGATGATTTGATCTGGGTAGGAAATATAATAGAGACAGGCAGATATAAAGTGCAAAAATATTTTTTTTGAACGAGGAACAAAAAAAAAATTGGTTATGCGGTGCCTTTATACATATATGAAGTGCAAGTCCCTGCATTGTGTGGAAGTCTAGTACTAGTCGGTTTGATATTCCTGAGGGAATTTTTCAATTAAATTAATGAATAAATTCAAATTAAAAATTCATTTATTTCAAGTAGGCCTAATAGGCCACTTTTGAAACGTCAAGTTATATTATAGTCGTTATTTTATAGTAAAATGTTATATTATAGTCTTAGTATTTATTAAAGGTATACAATTCTTCATTATAACCATCCATGTTAATTGTGGCATTAACAAACCAACATGCGAACTTTCACATTTCAAGCACATAGAAAGTAACATCCTGAGATGCAATCTTGAGATTGAGACTCAGAATATTTTAAATTCTGGGTGTGTGAAGCAGAACACTCTGTAATCACTGTGAATGCAATAAATAATACATAAACATCCTACGATAATACACACTCCACCATCTAGCCCCAAAGTCGATTCCCACTACTGGAAAATGTTTGTGTGATGAGCATGAATGTTTTTCAATGTCTAGGTGTTAAATGTATTTTCTAAGTATTTATGTATATAATTCATAAAAATATTCATCAGGCATCTTAGTACCCATAACACAAGCTACGCTTACTTTGGGGCTAGATGGCGATGTATGTATCGTCGTAGTATATTAATTTATTTACTAAAAAAAAAAGAAGTAAGCGTAGCTTGTGTTATGGGTACTAAGATGCCTGCTGAATATATTTATGAATAATATACATATTACATATAAACACCCATACACTGAAAAACATTCATGTTTACCACACTAACATTTTCCAGTTGTAGGAATCGAACCCACGGCCTGGGACTCAGAAAGCAGGGCCGCTGACCACTGCACCAATCGGCCGTCAATAATTCTAATACGTTGATATTCGCAGCAATATTAAACGCGTGAAAACACATGGGAGAGTTCTCAGCAGGATTAGAAGCATACTGACTACGAAAGAGTAATTGTATACTGGCATGGATGATACCATTAACCATACCATTTAACGAACCGAATCGTCGAACGAACGACCGCTGTTTCATATTTGAACAGTAAATTTAAAAAAAGGCCAGCTGTTTGTGTTCGTTGCTTTATTGTGTAAAGGAAAAGGTTATCAACATACACATACATAGTATTATGTATCATTATTAGTCCACCACTCCGCACTGGTCCAGCGTGGTGGACTACGGCCAAACCCTTCTCATTACTTGCCCTGGCACCTGGTCCTATAGTGGGCCAATAATGGGCTGATATTGTAATGATGTTTATTTATCTGGTAATATTAGTTACCTGTGGTTGCTCAGCGGCCATTCGACACATGTCTTCGGGGTCTAACTCCACGGGATCGTATCTCAATTTTGCTTTAGCTACAGCTTTGAGGCCTTGCGAACCCACCGGCAGGTACGAATCTCTTTTTACCCAACTGCAAATAAAAACTATTTATTTATTAGCTTTTCAAGGGAAACAAACAGTACTATTATACATAAGAGTAATGCCGTATTATATATCACATACACCTATGTAATATTTTGTCAATTAATTCATAAATAATATATGTATTTCGAGGAGCCACACTGCCGACTAAGACATGCTGCCAAGCGACTTAGCGTTCCGGTACGACGCCCGTGAAGTAACAGATTTGGGGTGAGTTTACTATAACTGCCAGACTCCTAACAGGTTAACTCGCTACCAACTTATACTGTGTCCCACTTACCACAGTAAGATTGCATCTAATGATGCAGTTCGCCCACGTCTTTATTGGGAGCGTGGTAATTAGCCACGGTTGAAGCCCACCAGACCAGACCAGAGACAATGAAGAACATATATATATTATGCCCCACTCCTAACAGGTTAGCTTACTACCATCTTAGACTGTGTCCCAATTACCACAGTAAGATTGCATCTGATGATAAGTGGCGATGCAGTACGCCCACGTCTTTATTGGGAGCGTGGTAATTAGCCACGGCCGAAGCCCACCAGACCAGACCAGAGACAATGAAGAACATATATATATTATGCCCCACTCCTAACAGGTTCGCTTACTACCATCTTAGACTGTGTCCCAATTACCACAGTAAGATTGCATCTGATGATAAGTGGCGATGCAGTACGCCCACGTCTTTATTGGGAGCGTGGTAATTAGCCACGGCCGAAGCCCACCAGACCAGACCAGAGACAATGAAGAACATATATATATTATGCCACACTCCTAACAGGTTAGCTTACTACCATCTTAGACTGTGTCCCAATTACCACAGTAAGATTGCATCTGATGATAAGTGGCGATGCAGTACGCCCACGTCTTTATTGGGAGCGTGGTAATTAGCCACGGTTGAAGCCCACCAGACCAGACCAGAGACAATGAAGAACATATATATATTATGCCCCACTCCTAACAGGTTAGCTTACTACCATCTTAGACTGTGTCCCAATTACCACAGTAAGATTGCATCTGATGATAAGTGGCGATGCAGTACGCCCACGTCTTTATTGGGAGCGTGGTAATTAGCCACGGCCGAAGCCCACCAGACCAGACCAGAGACAATGAAGAACATATATATATTATGCCCCACTCCTAACAGGTTAGCTTACTACCATCTTAGACTGTGTCCCAATTACCACAGTAAGATTGCATCTGATGGTAAGTGGCGATGCCTACGTATTTACTGGGAGTGTAGTAATTAACCACGGTTGAAGACGGCACGGCAGAGAAAATGCAGAAACTATAAATGCCCAAATTGGCCTGGCGGGAATCTTACCAGGGACTTTTCACTTATAAGATCAAAGCGTAGGTGCTTTATTTCGTCGAGGTAGTCAAAACCTCACCAAAAGTCTTACCACAAACAATCCATATGCATCGCCGGTCGGCAAGCGTATGTACCATCTCTAGAGACAATCTTACTGAAGCCTATCTCAAGCTTCATATCTAGACCGAGGATCGCCGCTCGCGCTTCTACGAATGGCCAGTCGAAAAAGTCACCTAAAAATTCGTGTATATATTAATAATAAACTTATTTCAAGTATTATTTTATAAACTACTAGCTGTTGCCCGCGACTTCATCTGCGTTTGTTTTTGTTTTTTGAGACACATGGACAATAAGTTTAGGTGTAGTTGTACTGAAATTTTTAAGTTGTGTATTCTTATTAAAAAAAAAAAATCTATTCGCATAAACAATGTCTGAAAAGAACTGTCTGACCAGTCTCAGCTCCTCCTATCACTTACAAAAAATTGTAATCGTTATAGGACGAATCGAAAACGCATTGTTAGTTGATTTAGAAGCTAAAGGTTAACGAAGAACATTTCTATCATTTTTTATATATTCCTTGTGTAAAATCGTCAAACTTTTTCATCGCCTCTCCCAAACGGAGCCTAATTTCGGAATAAAAAGTATCCTATATTACTTCTATTACCTCCAAGAATATGTTTCCAAAGTTTCATGATGATCGGTTCAGTAGTTTTGCGTGAAAGCGTAACAAACAAACTTACATTCACATTTATAATATTAATAGGGATAGGGAAGTAGGGATAGGGATGTTAGTCGGTACTTAACATATTTTATTTCATTTATTTAATACTAGCTGTTGCCCGCAACTTCGTCAGCGTTTGTTTTTTTGATGTGGCATTAAATTTAGTTGTATGTGTTGTGTAAAATAGTATGTGCGTCTAGTGCGACGTTGTCGATTACCCACTCAAGCGATCAATCGACAACTTGTCGCGCTTGTTGCACAATATACTATTAAAGTATTCTGTATCGCTAAGCCTTAAATGACTGGTTTGCTGCTATCCGCCGAGGAGTTCTGTCCTCTATCTCCAACCACAGTTTAGGCAAAATTAAACACATAATATAAACTCTATAGTACTAAAGAATTATTTAAATCGGTTATAATTTGTCGGAGTTATGGTGTAAAATCGTCAAACACTTTCATCCCCTCTCCCAAAAGAACCGAGCTAAATGTCGGTATAAAAAGTATCCTATATTACTTCTAACACTTCCAAGAATATGTGTACAAAGTTTCATGAGGATCGGTTAAGTAGTTTTTGCGTGAAAGCGTAACAAACAAACTTACATTGACATTTATAATATTAAGTAGGGAAGGGATGAGTAAGTCATTGCTTAGCCATTCCATTCGAGATAGCTCGGCAATGGCTCACGTATGGTATTGTTTTGACCTCCCTGGCGCAACGGTGAGCGCTGTGAATTTAAGCAGGTGGTCCCGGGTTCAATTCCCGGCATTACGAATTTTCTCTGGATTAGAAACCGATTAGGACTCAGAGCAGCGATATCTATCTAAGACAATACTGACTAAGAAAGAATAGTGACTTTAAGTTAAACTTACCATTGTATGTAACAAAAATATGGGGTTTCACATCCATGATGTGATCAAAAAACTTTTGTATCAACGCCAATTCATTCGGTTCATTGAAAATTATGAATTGTCTGCAAAGTAATATAAAACAAAACTTAATGTAAAAGGCAAGTCACCGGTCCTTTACAGGGCACGGGTCACCTCCCACAAAGTTTGTATAAAACGTAAGCTTATAGAAAAGTCCTATTATAGTATAAAGGACTACGTAAACGATAAAAAAGCTTGGGTGTAAATTATTGCTTTAACCAGGTTGCTCTTCTAATAATTTAAAATGACATTGTGAGATGGTGATAACAAAAAAAAAAAAAAACACCCGGCTAAGTTTGTTGTGGGCTTCTTCTTAGACCAGGACGCGTTTGGAACCCTCGTAGCTTTAGTTTTAAGTTTACGAATGTGGTTATCGCCATCATCTCACTACCGTGTGGTTCTTATGTACGCATCAAAAGTGCCACCTGTGGGCCTACTTGAATAAAGATATTTTTGACTTTGACTTTGACTTTGAATGAGAAGGGGTTTAGGACGTAGTCCACCACGCTGGCTAAGTGTTGATTGGTGGACTCCACACACCTTTGAGAACATTATATAGGACTCTCAGGCATGCAGGTTTCCTTACGATGTTTTCCTTCGCCGTTGAAGCAAGTAATATTTTAACTACTTAAAACGCACATAACTTAGAAAAGTTAGAGGTGCGTGCTGGGATTCAAACTCGGCTCCCGAAAGTGAAGTCGAGCTACCCAATGCGCTATCACCGCTTCTCAAGTTAAATGTAATGTAGAATGTCAATTAGATACATTAATAGAAGAATTTTCAAGAAGGGCGCAAAGCAATGTCTTACCAGCGGCGTGCATAGAGGGTATGCAGATTATATAAAATGAAGAAAATTTCCAGTACGAGTTATAAAAAACTTAAGGACAGGCATTGTAAGAGTTAAGTATTGAAATCGTTACGTGCGGTGGGACCGATGACGATTTCCACACGATAAAAAAAAGGACTGGCAGAGATAGCTTCTAAGCGATAAGGCCGCCTTTTATATTCTGGTTTATTTTTATGTTTCTGTTTACTTGTATATATCTTTTACTTTATGTGGTCTACAAATAACAGTAATAAAAATAGTAGCATGTTTGCTTGGTCCGTCAATTATTACGATAAAAAATAGGACAGGGAAATTCTTTGACCGAAATTGAGACTACCATCAAATGGCATAGTCCAAGAGGCTTTTGTGTGGTTTACAATAAACAAACATGATAGATTCTTACCCTTCGAACTCCGGTTTGGGTGTATACTCAAAATCCTCAACATCAACCGATATAATCTCTCTATTTGTGATCAGGTAACCCTGCGCGTCTATCATGTACGATATCATCATGATTTGATCAGTCTGCGAATCCGGAAATTTCAATGGCAGTTTTGTGGTTTCAATATCAAACGCTAAGACTATAGGGTCCGGTCTTTCTATGATGTCATCTCTCTTTGTGAATACGGGTGTTTCTGTGCCTCTGCTTTTAACAGTGTACCATGTACCACAGAAAATCTTCATGTCTATTGATACTCGCACATGGTATGGTACATCGTGTTCCCTGAAAGTGAACTTTACTTTTATCAACATAGTGTTTTTTTTTATTTGAAACATCTATAGGCAGAGGGTAGACCTGATTTTTGGCGTGGCGACGCATCAAAGTCAAAGTCTAATATTTCTTTATTCAAATAGGCACATTGATGGCACTTTTGATGCGTACTTTACATGTAAAATATGACATAGGAGTGAGTTGATGGCGATAAATAAATTCGTCAACTTAAAACTAAAGCTACGAGGGTTCCAAACACTTCTTGAGAAGAAGTCCACAACAAACTTAGCCGGTTGTTATTTTTTTTATCGTTATCACCATCTCTCATAGTCATTTAAAAACTATTAATACATCGCCATGCTATATGATTGAATTTTTGTATTTCGTATGTAACAATAAAAATTAATATTAATTTGTAAAAAAACAGTAATTATTAACCTACTTACAAAAAGGAGTGGTTATATCAATTTGGTGGTATCTTTAATTGTGGAACAAATTTATAAAGCTTTATCGTTTCATTATGAAATATCTGCAATAAGTTACAGAAAACTATTTCAATATTTTTTTTTACTCGTCATATTTTATTTATTTTTTAATAAACCAACTGAAAATATATTTTTCTAGGGAAATAATAATTACAAACTAAAATTAAATGGTGTAAGGCATTATTTTTTTGCAAAAATGTTATCTAAGCCACACAGCTATATAGACACGATAGAAAATCACATTTTAATTTATTTTTCGACATTAGATACTTTTATTTTAGCTTATTTGTAGGCATATAGTTTGGCACGCATTTCTTTAAATCTACTAAAGACCAGTTTTATCAGATCATAGTACTATTTCTGATTGGCCATTGGATTGGACGAGGACGCGAACATTTTTTTTCTGTATTAATTTACAAACACCTTTATTTCTGGTTACATTAATTCTGAAATTTAATAAGCCTATGTTACTTAAAATAGCTTTCTCATTTCAAAGTTCCTATACTATACATAACTTCAAGTTTTGTGACATTTCTAAGTACACCTTTTTTTACCTTATATCTAAGACATTATCCATATGATCAGTTGTTTTCTTAGCATGTTCGATTGCAGCAGCACTTGTCAGAGCGTTTGTCAACATTTCAGAATATATTGCATCTTTTTTCTCTCTTTCCTTATTTTTGTTTACGGCGGTCAATATTTCCCTTCTCACTTTCATCATCTCGTTCTGTGATATGAATGACAACTTAATGTAACGCTGTCTTATGCCAGAGAGATGGTTAAGCTGAAAAATCATAATGATTTATATAATAAGAGTTCTATTATATTATTATTGAAAAGAGTAGTTACATATAATTTAAACCAAAAAAGGTTAATATTCTACCAGACAGGTGTTCTTTATAGGATTACTCCCTAGTAATAAGAAAAAGGTGTAAACAACCATAGTATGTAACACACGGAAAATGGTTTGGTTTATTCTTAAATAACTTTGTAATATTCATTACAAATTTTTACTATACAAAATCTTAAATAAAGATTTAACTTCAATTGGGTCCTATTTTGGATCGAAGTTAAGTTTAATAGGGTCCAAAATAGGACCTTTTCCTCTTTTGTTTGGAAAGATCCTACTGAAAGCCATTTGTCATATAATCAGGACAAAGTCCCATACATTTTGAACGGAAATAAATAATATTTTAAAATTTATGTTTTTTATATATTAGTTCATTGGTCTCATCTTACCAAATCCAAGTCTTCCTTCTCAATAATTTCAATCTTATTAAGGTTGCCTGCAAACTTTTTGGACAAGTATTGAACAACTTCCTTTTCACATTCCTTCCTTGGTAGCACCAGAAAATAGGGGTTAAACGTCATTGACACTTTGAACCTGGAACCATCCATCTCTATGAAATAGTAGTCCATGGCTGCAACTAACCTTTTGTCTTCATCTAACACTTCCGCCTGAAACATTGAAAAAATAACTGTTTATGGTGAACTAGTTGTCGCTGATACATTATTCTTCACTTGCATGGGCTCTTTTTTAATCCAGCTTTTTTTATTTGGATATTCATATCCAAAATTTTTAAATGATCTTGGTTAAGAAGTCAAGGCATGAAAGCGTAACAAACTCAAATTTGCATATAGAATATTTGTTAGCGTTGGATTACTGGCTCTTAACTATCTATATATTGGTTTAAATTGGGTAGAATATATAATTTAACATTTGAATATATTTTGTATTACTTTTTCAATATGTTGTATATTTGATTGTTCTTTTTCATAAATACCAGAACTTCATAAATATACAAACTAATTTAATATAATATATATATATATATATATATGTATAAATATATATATATATATATATATATATATATATGTATATAGAGATACTATAGATTCATACTTACAGTGTGCATGTTAATCAGGTAACCTGTACGCTCTTTGGTATCTCGCACCCTATCAAATCCATACTTAGAATCTATCCTGTCGTTATCCAAAGTCACACGAATCCGTGATTCAGAAGATTCTTCCCTAAAAAGAATTAATATTAAGCAAATATAAATATAGTTTTACATAACCTATTATTAGCAACAATACATTAGAAATTGTATGACTAAAACCTTATTCCCATATACAACTAACACTAGAAATAGACAAACCTTGGTCCAGATGAGAATCCTGCATCCTTTTTGTTTGCATCCTTATCGGCTCTATATTTCCCGGTATTTTGAAAAACCATTTTATAAAGAACAGAAACTTTAAATTGTTAATTATTTTAACAGACACATTGTAAGTGTTGTATTTTGTAAAGGGAATAGGAAAGTGGGAATAAGATATTCAGTTTTCAGCTTGTGGATTTCTTTTTTAATAGACTTGTAATCAAATTTCTACAATGTTTTTACAGCTGTTTCGTTTGTCAATCAAACGCAAAACCACAGTGGAAACATTAAACTTGAACTGTTTTTCGCGCCAATTAACTGCTGATTATAAAAATTGTCTATGATACATATAGCTAAAATCTCGTAACTGTAATCACCCACAGCAATTGTTTGTACCCTCATTAGTCCAAAAACCCAAGTCAAAGTCATAGAATAATACTAAGCTCTCAAAGTTGATTGTGTTGTAACCTCTCGTGACACAAGCACTAAAGGATAATCCGTTTCGCTTTAAGATGTGAATCTCCATCATATTAAGGATAAGAGAGTATTGCAAACATGTCAGCAGAAAGGCTACTACCGTTGTGATAGGATGGGTTCCAGGTCACTCAGGCATCATTGGTAATGAGACAGCTGACGCCTGGGCTAAACTTGCAACCGAATCGGGTTCTATGACCTATTTTAAAATCCACCCGCAAGACCTTCGTTGCTTAGCAAAATCAGACTTGGAGAAATCTTGGAACTCAGTGTGGGTCGAATCAAAATCGGTTAAAGGAAAACAATATGCTTCAATCCAAGCTAATATCCCCCGAAAACCTTGGTTCTTTATTCATAAAAAATCTGTTCGTTGGGTCAACTATCGTAGTCGTCTACGGATTGGACATGCTTGTATCCCAGTACATTTGACAAAAATAAGAGTTCGAGATCATTCTCTGTGTGAGTGTGGCCTGGACGAAGGATCAGTCTCACATATTCTTTTTTCCTGGCCGAAATTGCCCTTTAATCTGTATGACATACTTACTTCTAAAATTTCTCTTCCCTTAAATGTCGAGTGTGTGTTAATGTCAGTGTATAGTCGGGATGTTAAATATCTATGCAAATTTATTAAAATTAACAAATTAAAACTATGATTTTTATATTTTGGATATAAATTTTGAATTTTATTTTATCTTCAAATGATTGTTAATTTATGCGTACTTAGTTCATTACACTAACAACTACTATTGCAGGTCGAAGTTATGAAATAGACATTTCTTTTTCTTTACTGACCACTCTAGTTCGTGCCTTTTCCAAGCTACTTGACACTGGCAAAGTACATTGTGCTGTTTTGGCACTACGAAAAGCCATAAATCAAAAGAAGAAGAACCTCTCGTGACTGAACCTACCGTAGACAGAGAAGTAAATAGACAAATGGATAGCATCCGTCGCATTCACACAATTAAGAGAACAACTTATGTATACGTCTTGTAAATAAACGAGATAAAGCGATAGGGTCTTTTGTCTCATACCGCGTGCCGGTTTTTTCATGGATTAGCAAAGCACTTTGCGAAACAAGTTTGACAGTTAGCCATCGTTTTATTAGTAAGAGATACTTTTATTAATAAGAAATCAAGATAAACGGATTGTGAGCACAAAAATACAGACCTAACTAATTTGACATTGTTAATAACCAGCTTCCGTGAAGAATTTCTGCGAAAACATGGTTCGATGCAGTGTTTTAGGATGTAAAAGTGATAGTGAACGTAAATTTCCGGATTTGTCGTTCCACTCGTAAGTACAATACTTTTGATTTGCTAAAAGTATAAATAATTATCGTTTATTATATTTCTATAATATACAACACAATTTGCAATAGAAAATAGATCGTTTATAAGGTTTTATGCTAATTTTAATCATACATAACCTAAAGTATAATAGAGTGCAGTGTTGCCTATATTCAACATGAAAATTGCCCAAACTGCGTAGTTAAATTTATTAAAATTATAGAATTTCAAGTTTTAGGTGTCAATAATCATAAATTTAATACCATGGATGTATGATACGATGTTGATTTATTAGAGAAAAAATGTATTTGGTGGAACTGTAAGAAAAACACTTGTTGACTCCCAACAAATATGCAAGCACTACGTTGCAGTCTAAAGCTAATTTTTTTTTATACTCCTCGAAATATTTCGGAATCCATCGAAGATAGTCTTTGACCATTTTCATGTAAACTTAAAACTATACTATGCGGAGAAACGAATCTCCCAACTATAATTAAAAATTATGTTTAAAATATTTTGTTCCAGTTTTCCTACGGTCCATAATTTATTGTTGCTTTGGGTTGAATCCACAGGTCGCACTAATTGGACACCCAAAAAGAGTTCAAAGATTTGCAGCAAACACTTTCATAAAAATATGGTCATTAAAAAGAACAAGCTAACGGTTCTGTATCCTAACGCTATTCCAACACTGGTCAGTGAATAATTTAGCTTTTGAGTTTTCATTGTATGGAGATATGCTGGATGATATAATTATGACACTTTTTGTTTATTAGCCTACTATAAAATCATCTTTAGTTTGTATATATATAGATTTATAATGTTAATGACAAAGTTGCCTGGAAGCTAGCCGCTCCGCTTTCATCTCACACAAGATAGAACAATGATTGTTAAATTGTAAAATGATGTTAAATGAATATGAATACATTTTGCTAAACTGATAAAGTTTAGTATGTAGGTAGGCATAAGTATCTACGCTAGTGCATTAGGAAAATTCCTGTAAAACTAGTCGTAAGTTGGAAATAAATAAATAAATTTTGTATGGAACAAATAGTAATTATTATTATTAGTATATTGGTATCTGTTTACCAACAAACTATAAGTGTGGTAGAAGACCTGAATTCTGGGACCTTAGAATCGGGGTAAAAAAAAATGTATGGCAACACTTCTCAAATATGCTCTGTCTCACAAGCGGCACGCCAACCATTCGTCTATTTACTTCTCTGTCTGCGGAACCTACAATGTCAAAAAGCATATAAAACCTCGATATTAAAATATCTCAGATACAGGACATAAAAAACTCGATAAAAACAAACAGGCTTTGATTTCTTTTCTATTTTACTATGAACTTGCCCTTCACGCTCGGACGAGGCGCTCGTAGAAGCTAGTCGGAGAGCGATGACGCCAAGGCGAGATATATCTCTAATGAAATATTATTCTTAACTTAGTAACTGCCTTCTTTACACGATCCAGTAAAAATTTCTCGATAAAAATAAATAAAATAGTTACAGCTTACAATTTTTTTTTTTTTATAAATCATAATAGGATATATTTAGAGCTTAATTTTGTTAGATTGAATATATTTACATAAAAAATTTACGCGACCAACCGATCCTTCGGCAAGACCACATTCACACATGGAGTGGTCCCGTATTCTCAATTTACTGAGATGTACTGGAGTGCAGGCGTGACCGGTACGCAGCCGACTTATTGTGGACGACACCCAACGATTCATACTCCGGAACTTAAAGAACCCTGGTTTGCGAGGTATATCTGGTTGAACTATTGAATAGAATTTGCTTTTGATAGTCTTCGATTCAGTCCATACCACATTCCAGGAATCTCGAAGGTGCGAGCGATGACGATGCGAAGCGAGTTGAAGCGAACGGTCCTTCTTCACAGTCGCACTCTCCATTGCTCGCCGTCACTCGGCGAGCGTGAAGACGAGGCGTAATAGTCTAATGTCGATGGGTTTCCATCACTATAGCCTATAATTTTACTTTATTCTGTTTCCATGCTAAGGTAAGAATCATGCTTGTCAAACTTCAGTTGATTCTTGATAGTTCGTTATTTTTGTTAATGTTATTATATGCGGCACAATTTTTTTAGTCTCACTGTTTTACATACCTGTAAAATATAGTTATTGATTTGATATTTTATAATTAGTGCTATGCTGAATATTGTTGTTATTTCGTTATTGTTGCATTATTGAGAAAGTTTGTGGTAGTTTTACTGAATATGGAAGATCCAACTTATTCAAGAAGTGGAACAAGAAACTTCGATTTGAGTATTTCTGATACACTAGCAGACTTTGAGAGATTACGTATATCAGCTCTAACAAATGCAGCTGAAATAAGCCCCTTCGTCAATGAAGTCACTATTGGACCTAGAAGCCCCTCGAAGAGTCGAAAATCTGAAGCCACCCGTATTACTGTCCCTAAACCTGAAGATGTCATAGATCTAATCGAGGATAAAATCAGTGATGATTTACGACATACTTTAATACTTAAAGATTATGAGTCCAGGCTACAAGAGAACTCTGAGGAATGCTTTAAAAATTTAGTTGAAAAAATGATTGCATCTTATGCAGATACATTGCATGGCTATTGGAAAAAACAACGTGATGAATGTAAACAAAAATCTTTAGAGCTCAGAGCGAGAAAACTTCAACTGGCCAAAAATATACGAGAGAATGATAATGTAACAGTACTTGAAAGAATTAGGTTGGACGAGCAAAAATGTCAGATGATTAACCAACAAACAATCGAAAACATGAACAAAATACTTGAAGAACAAAATATATCTACAGCCAGATTTGCATCTATCATAGATAGTCACACCAAAATATGCATATGTTATAATGAAATTACCAATCTAACACAATCAGAACCTTTAGTAAAAATTATTTTAGATAAATATGTTTCAGATCTAAGTACAATAATGGTAAATATTAATGTAATTATGGACTTTTGTAAATCTGGTTCCATTTCTGATAATGTAGTGAAACAGGCTGAATTATTATCTATAGAGATAGAAAACATTAAAATGAGAATTGTTGAAGATTTAAGCACTGCCAAGCAACATGAAATGTTAAGGATACAGAAGGAAGAAGAAGGTGTCAAGCAAAGGGAGCTGAAAGTTAGACAAGCGCAAGAAGAAAAAGCTGCAGAACTTGTGCGTACCCAGGAAGGACTTGTTGAGCAAGCTAAAAGGGCCCAGTCCATGTTCTACTCTGATAAAAACTATGCTTATTATAAACAGCTTCAAAATTTCCTTGACACTTATGAGCAGAGTTATAAAGATCTTGTAGAGAATCCTAGCTTGAAAAAATTTAGATTTGATTGTCAGAAAGCTATAAATACACCTGTGAATGCTATATCGTCTGTTAGTGGTACACACATAAGGGATAAGTTTGACAAATTGGCAAAACTCCTTCAAGGTGAGAAAGTAAAGGTATTAGACTCATTTGTCACTGCTACACAGCATCCTCAAGGCCTCAATTACTGTACTGCTCTACTTGCAAAAAAGATTGTGAGACAAGGAGATCTTTTAGTGTCTAGCAATGCTGAAGCTGCATTCCCCATTGCAGCTGTTACTGTTGCTTTATGGTCTCAGTTCCCAGATTTTGGTAAACTTCTTGAAGCATATTTTCATAGATTTTGCCCATATTTAGTACCAATGCTGCTTCCTCAGAAAGAAGGCCAGAGTGACAAAGAGTTTTATAATTCCAGAGGTTACACATACAATGATGAGGGTGTTGTGGAAAAACAAGACAAGTTTTTAAAGAGAATGTCAGGCATATTTCGATTACACTGTGCCATTTGGATAGCAAGGACTCCAAGGTTTATAAATGCTTCTAACCCTCATGGTTTTCGTTATGCGTGGCAGTGGTTAGCTTCTTTCATTAATTTAAAACCTGAACCAGACATATCTGCCACATTGATACATGATTTTTTTACAGTATGTGGGTCAGACTTTTTGAAAAACTACAAGAGACAATGCATTAAAATAATTAAGCTATTGAGTACAGACTATTTAAAAATTTTGCAAAATATTGACGAAGGTGGTCCAAAAACCAGATTTGAAGTTTTTCTGCAGAATGTCTTAAAAACGGGTCATATTCCTCCACCAGACGGATTATTGCCACCAAATATTTGGTAAACTGACATATTAACTATGCGGATTTTTGTGTATAAAAGCAAACAGTACTTTAAGAATAAAATGAAATTAAAATAATAATGATTTTGATTGAATATCTGTTTTATTTATACTCTAGATGTCAGTATTAAGTCTTAACTTCACCCTATATACAGGGTGTCCCAAAACTTGACAATAAAATGTTACCAGCCGAGAGGCCAACTCATACCAGTTCTGGGAAAAATAAGGAAAAAATCCATGTCACATAGTTAAGTAGTAATAGACATTCATCAAAAAAATTAAAAAGCGACACCCTTGTTCGCATTTTTAAGTACCGTGGTTACAAATTTCACAATAAGGCAGTGATTTTTTAGTGACGTCATCTAGAATAACCGTTAATAAATCGAAACTACAAATAAAAGTAAAAAACACTGTTTATTGAGTAAAATAAATTAAGTTTCATTGAGTTATGGTTTACAAAAATTTTATGACTTAACTTTGACACTTATTTTGGAAAAAAAAAGTATGAGCCATATAGCCCAGAGCAGTTTCTTTTTTCTTTATTTTCCAATGCAAATGTTTAACCAAGTATGACAGATGCACTCAATGAGGATGAACACTATTGAGGATTTTTATGAGAAGTGTGTTTTTATTTTGAAACTCTGCATAGATCATGAAGCTAAAGAGAGTTTCATAAAGCTTAATTGTGCAAATAACCATGCCACATCTTTTTTTTAATTAATATTCCCCGGGAAGATTACTGAGTTAAGAAGTATCCTACGTCAATCGTCACATTGCCAGCTACATTTTATTTGAAAGTTTGATGCAGTAGTTGGCCCTACACTTTCGCATTTCATGTAAGAATTAGCAGATTTTATTGAGTTTCTAGCATTACGTCTTAAAAATATTTTACGACAATATGATTTGAGTAAGAGGGTTCACAGCATTTTTGTTTTAAATTTTTATACCTAACCAAATGGTTTGAAATCCCAGGATATTCTAATTGGACATTTATTTTGCTAATTATGTTTGTTCTAAAAAATACTGGACCGCTTTTTGTATTCAGAAACGGACATAAATTAGTGATATCTACATATCGTCTGCGAAAGGTGCAGAACTCCTTTGTGGGGTTGAGTATACGCTTTTACAACATGATTCCTAAGGAAATTCTTGACCTACCAATGCGTACATTTAAAAAATGTGTAAAAACGCATCTAGTACAGCGAGGTTACTATACATTTGATGAATTCCTCAATGACAAGGTAGATTGAAAGCAGCCAACCTCGCTCTCATCTCCCGCAAGATAGCAAAATGATTGTAAATGTTGATGTTGATGTTGAGAGCAACTACTGAGTTTCTTGCCGGCTCTTCTCGGTAGAATCTGCTTTCCGAACCGGTGGTAGAGTCACTACAAACATACATACTTGACGTTTCAAAAGTGCTTATAAAGTAGGCCTACTTGTAATAAATGAATTTGAATTTATTTCTTAGCCAATATTCTTTTGGTGTATTACAGGCAATAAAGGAAAAACTTCGCCGATGTTATGCGCATCTTTTTCTTCACGCCCTCTGCGCTTCGCGGGCTCTGCGCGCTGAGCGATTGAACCATTGTTAAATGCTCCTTGGACTCAATATTATTCTGTAGTAAAGCGTTATTTAAATACATATATTTTTAAAGAACAAAAATTTTTATATTAAAAAAACTAAATTTTCAAAAGGAAACGGAATTTTGAAAGGAATTTACAGGATTAGGAAAGAGTTTAAATGATATAAAATGGAATACTTAAACTGGGAACATATTTACAATAGGATAAATGAGGAAAAAAGTTTATACTTTATGTACACATGGTTCATCAATGGACAAGAGAATGTCAAAGGAAGTAGGAAGTGAGGTGAACTGAATAAAACCCTGGTAAAATTAATCCCGGTTATACTTTGGGCATGATAAAAATATGTGGTTCAGATCACCCACCTCACATTCGCTCAAATCGCTATACATAAGTCCAAATTTCGCCAATTGCACAGGAGAACAAACGTGGCCCAAACGCATACACGTCACTCTCCTGCTCAACTTTAAACCTGAGAACCATGGCTTTGGTGCAATAAGAGTTTTGAATCCTAGAGAAAGTTTAACCCCGACTCCTGAAGGGAATGTTAAGGCAATGCAGATAGATCATAAGCATAGTTCTTATAGTCTGCAATATCTCCGCGTGAAATAGCCTCATTGGCGAGCTGGTCAGCACGTTCGTTTCCCGAAATGTAGGTATCCAGGAAAATACCACTGTATTTTTCATTACAAGCAAGCAGAAGGTTTCTAATTTTTAAATGGTATGCGCTAAAAAGTTAAAAAGCTTAGTTTATACTATGGAGGGTAGAGGTACCTTTACCCTCCATAGTTTATACTTTATGATACATCAGTTGCTATAAAATGAGTGTTATGCTCCCACAGAGTGACAGATCTACATGTGGTTATTTGTCTATGATTTGTTAGTATTCTGTATTTTTTTTTAAGTTATTCTTTATTTCTCAATAATTACTCTGTGGTGCCCTGTAGTTTGATATTGAAAATGTTATCGATTATTTTTTTTCTTGCCAACTAGAACGATGTAGGCCTAAATCATTGAATATTACATACCGTTGCATTTACCTGTACCTTGATATGTTGTGTACTTAAATTTACTGGCTGTCTGCAATTCGTCTCAAAAGTGAAAATATCAACATGGGCACCAAAGGTCTTGATAGCTCGTTCATGACGAAGTACTCAGCGTACAGTCCACTTAGGTTGATAGAGCGAGAGACCGGGTTCTATAACCCGGTGGGAGCAGGTGATGCGATGGCCCGCAGTTTATACCGTGCTATGAAACCCCTGGCATCCTGGGACTGTGAAATAGGGAACACACCTCCGATCGGTGGCGTTTTCAACCTTGAATTTTCCCCGGAAGGGTAAGTAAAACAGAAGTTAGCCTTGATTTGAACCTTTTAATTACTGTATAGTACTAAGGAATTTCCGATTGCAGGTAAAACAAAAATTTCACTACTTTGAGGTATTGGTATTGGTTAATTTATGTAAACAAATTGGTCTGAAAAGGAATACAATAACCAAATCTATGCTATTTGTAATCACCATCTCTAAATTTACTTATTTTAAAGTGTCTATAAATTTAATTTCTAAACCTTTTTCATGGTCTACTGAATCTTTTATATTAACTACACAGTTATCTTGTGTTCAGTAAATTATTAAATTTATAAACAACAGAATAAATACAAATGTTTATTATATTATGTGTGGTATTATCAACATGTAGAATATTTTGAAATATTTATAACTAGGCCCTCAATGTTATTGCTGCACCCACTCCTTGATTAAATGTTTCATAAATTAGTTTGAGTATCTTCTGTGTTGTTTTTTATGTGGAATAAAGAATTCAAACATCCAATATGAGATAATATTTATGTAACCCACAAATTTAAAACCTGTTTTTTAGATCACTACTAGTTGCAGCTTGTGAGAAGAAGTCAATACAAATATTTGATCCACTCACCCACAAAAGGATACACTCTGTTAATGATGCACATTTAGATTGTGTGAATTGTGTTAAGTAAGTTTATAATAATATGTTACTGTGAGATAAATAGTAAAATAATTTACAAATAAAAACAACTATCCCACTTCTGTTATTATGCTTCCCTTATAGTGATTTTGCTTTAAATATGCAGCATTCCTAAAATATAGTTAATATAGTAAAACTTAATAGAAAAGTGTTAGGAATCAAGAAATCTTTGAAAATGATTGAAATAAAAATATCCTCAGCCTATTTATGTCCCACTGTTTGGTAAAGGTCTTTCTCAGGAGAGGGGAAATATAACTAAAACATTGGATGGAACATGCTGTTTCGATGTGTGATAGTGGGCTTTGTGGTTATGATCACAAAATAAATTAATAAATGTGGAATAAAAATAAAGTTTGGCAAAAAAATTTTCTGATTAAAAAATCATAAAATAATTATTATGAACTTGATAATCAATATCATTTAAAATTAAACACTTTAATACTAACTATAATATATTTTTTTTCAGATTCCTAGACGGAAGAATGTTTGCAACTTGCTCAGATGACACTACAATAGCATTATGGGATGTTAGAAACTTAAAAAAGAAAATCCGCTCCCTCCTAGGCCATTCAAATTGGGTGAAGAACATTGAATTCTCTGTAAAAGACAAACTACTAGTCACATCTGGACTTGATGGCAGTATTTATACGTGGGACATCAATTCCTATACAGAGTTTAACCTAGTGTACCAAAGAGTGTTTCATGCATCCGGTCTGATGAGGTGCAGATTGTCCCCTGATGCAAGGCAAATGGTCATGTGTACGACCGGTGGATTGTTGGTCATCATACATGACTTGAACTTGTCAACATTGGCAAATGATTTACATGGATTCAAGGTAATGCCTTTTATCTTATATTTATTTCGATTCTATATTAGTTGACTTAAACAAAAAAGCAGTAAAATTTCATAATGAGCTTACAATCTAAAATGGTCAGGCTGGAATGAACTACTGAGCTTGCTGTGGAGGTATATTTTCTATGTATGCAAAGGTGAATTTATGTTTGAGTGAACTTCTCTTGCCAACTTCAGGGTAACCAAGTGAGATTGTGCGATCAATTAAATAGCACCTTTAAGTATTATAAATGCGAAAATGTTTTTAATGTCGGCTGATTGGTCCATTGCAAGGCTAGCAACCCGATTATACCCAAACACTGAAAAACATTAATGTTCATCACACAAACATTTTCTTGTTGCGGAAATCGTACACACAGATTTGGACTCTAAAAGAAGGGTTGATGCCCACTCTGGCAATCGGCTGATAAATTTTTTTTTTTTTTAATTTCATGTTGTAAATGTTGTTGTTTCTACTTCTCTTTTTTTTGTACTTTTTGTGGTGTGCAATAAAAGTATGTTCATTCATTTATTCATTCATGTTTTTTATTATTCTCAGCCAAATCTGTACAGGCTAATGCAAATGAGCCAGCAGGTGATACCCATTGCTGCCATGTATGACCATTTATTTGACGCCAAACGCACTGAGAACAGAGTAGAGTTTGTCTCCGATTTTCCCGATGGCAATGATGCTGAGGTTGTCAGCGCTTTACAGGTAATAGTAATAATAAAGGTAATAATGAATAGGATATTTGGGACCCTGCGTCATAGTGAATATAGCTCATGATTTGATTACTTAGGTTGTATGATTATGCCTTTTGATTGGTGTCCAAATAATTGTACTATTTTAGAAGCTTCATTTATTCTCATCCAAAGTACATAGTGGTCTTGTATTCTATTTTTTTTTAAAATGCTTGTAAACTTCTTGTGTTAATATTTGGTTAGTGAGTTTAATGAAATCTGGAGTTGGTGCTAGTCAAGAGTTTTCGATGAACCCCATAGAATGTAGTACTAAATTACTTTTAGTATTTCATAAAAAAATTACTAAACAGAATCTATGTATACCTTGTATCACATCCATCCATCATGAAATAAAAAACCTGTTCTAAGTTTTTTACATTGTTTATGGAAATCTTCTTGTTGACCACAGTTTAGTTGAAATGGAGTCACATTAGATGTTATTCTTCATTCTACATAATAATAATAATGAGGCGAAGGCAATATAGGTAGTGTAAAGCTAATGATAACAATACATTAATGTTTACAGATCCATCCGCAAGGCTGGTGTGCATTGAGCAGGAACATAAGCCATGATGACCGATCTGAGGTAACATTATAGTTATTTACCTTTTTTTCTTTAGTTAGGAATTTCATAACAACCTGCTATGTGCAAACAAAATCTTTTTTCATGTTCACATGTGTAAGTCGATAAAGGAACCAAATATAATGTTTGCACAAAGACAGTTTAAACATTTGTATAAACATGTTTAAACTCTCATGGTATCATCCATGTGTGATATGGAAGTCAATTTTATGGTAGTACAAGACTAGGCTATAAACTGGCGTATAATCATATAGGCTATAAATTAGGCGGAGAAAAGAAAAAGAAAGCCTTTCGTATTTTAAAAGTGTCGCCCACGTTTATCATTCTGTAATCGATTTTCTGCCAGCATAAAATTAACTGAATGCAATAAACCCATAGTATAAGGGGTGGGTAAAAACGAAAACAGGGCACTCCGGTGGATACGAATGTTTTCAGTGAAAAGTGGAACGAATGGGAAAAGTATACGCTAACGGTGCTATACTCTCCGATAGTCAGCATAGATAAGTGTTTTTTGCTCTGTGTGGAAGCATATTATGTGTGTATACTCATTGAGAGTACAGGCGCGCAAGCAAAGCCGTCTGCAGGCGTTGTAGGCAGTGGGGGGATGCCATGCTCCGCACCCATTTGTTTCACTATCGGACGGCCAGTAGTTTGCTGCGTTCACTTGTTAGGGAGTAGGGAAGAGAGTTGTTGAATTTTTTTGGTCGGTCACAATTTCAGTGATAAGTCGGCGACTTTTGATTCTTGCGTTCTTTATATAGTAGTTGATTTCCCCCTATTAAGGAACAATAGTTTGCGACCTGATTAAAAGGAAAGGGAGTAATGAAGGAGGAGTGGACCATGGACAGAAAAGATCTATAATTTATAATTCTTTATTTCTGTGTATATGAACATATATTTGATTGTGCAGTTGATGATAGTTTTGTTTGACTGTTGGTCATTTCTGTTGACAGTGGTCCTGCATCCACGATATCCAACCGCTTGATACCGGTTCAGATAAGAGCTGTCGCGACACTAACTCCCCCCCGCCGCCCCGCGTGCCCGCCCCGCGCCGACCCCCGCGGCGCACGCGCTCTCACCCCTATCGCCAACCTCGACCCATGGCACAAGTCCCACCGATCACTGGAGAGCAGTCGTGAGTATTCTATTTGTTTGGGGCCTGTCTCACCACCTTCTGACAAGTGTTACATAGCCTAAACGTAAGTTTTGTCACTTTCTTACTTATGTCTGGCAGAGATCGGTAACAAGCGATAGCCTTTTGTTTTTTGCTCCTGTCTTTGTTTTTCTATCATTCTTTTATTCCATCAACTTGTAGGGGTGTGCAAATACGGAGTGTAAATAAATGTGTAAAGTGCCAAAGACAAAACTTGTGAATAAGCTATCCAACACTCAATAGAAGGTGGTAAAAACCGGCCCTTAGAATACTTATTTACACATACAGGGACTACGATAAGGCAATAACTACACGGACGTATGCAAAGGCGGTCTTATTGCTAAAGCAATATATTACAGACAAAATAGGATTAAATGTAATGTAATAAAATATATTATTCTAAAGATGAATTTATTGAATTATATATAGTAAATAAGCGCTATTCCGAACAAATAACCTTACACGTGTTGTTTCGTGCGCTCTAGAGCCAGCACGGACCCAAGTACTTAGGTATCAGCGCTGCATCTGGACGGGACACATTAGTAATGTATTATTATGATTGAGTCAATAACTAGTGTCTTCTCTAATTATATAACTCAATCATATTAATAGGTATATGAATACCAAATATTTGTAAAATACATAAGATTACAAAATATTAATACAACTTATAACTATACTAATAAGGTACAATGATTAAAAAAAACATGGCATATTGGAATAGTTATGCAGTTTTTTTACGATGTGACAATTGAATTTAAATTGGAAAATGACGTGTTAGTTCAAGTGTAACAAAACATTGCCTAACTGTTACGTCGTTATGCTACGTTTATGTCTTTTGTTTATGTTATGTCTACCTGTATATTTATGTTGTCTTCTTCGAACGCTCAGAAAGGTTGTCACACTTGTATGACTTTATGAAAGTTTTTAGACTTATGTTACACGCCCATGTTAAAATGACTATTAGATTATTTAAACGAATAAAAATAGACAATTATTATGATAAACAATGAACATTAAGAACTATTTTATTACACTTTAATTCTTTAAATACTGCACATAATGAGTGACAGAATTTTTTCTTTCTTAAATCTGCGATAACCAGACAAATGCTATTACAGAATCAATATCTCCTGAGTTATCTCCATTATCGGTGTGAAATAGAGATCGTATTTTTTTATCAAGAACCTAACTACTGTCGATTAAAAACAGTATTATTTTAATATTGTTTGAGAATTATAATCGATGCTTTAAACGATGGTATTAATTCCCCTGTCTAATATCAGATGTTCAATGAGCATTGAGTGTGTCGATTCTAAGAATGCTTGAATATTATACATTTCCAAATGACTTTTTACCGACAACAGTCTGATCTATTATGAAAATTAAGCTTAATTTGCTATGCTCCGCTAAAAGCAGGAGAATCTTTATGGTATAATGTATAATTTCTTCAATCCGTATACTCCACACCAAACAGTTCTTCAGCAATATACCCTCTACGCACGTAGGCGAGGACGCCCCGTAACCGGAGCATCATCAGGAGATGTTCACTTTACAATGAATAAGTGTTGAGTTTTTAGCGACGCCTCCAGTAGAGCGACCCGACTTTAGTTGCGCGCCACTTATAAGAACTGGACTCACTGTATATACGTCACTTAATAATATTCCTCCGTGCTTGAAGACCAAAGTCTTTCGCAGTGCGTATTGCCAGAACTTATTACTACACTACTACTCTCCGTCCTTTCAACAGAGAGCGTGAAGTACGAACAAACAAACAAAAACACTTTTGTATTTAGAACATTAGTATGGATGGTTATACTCTGTATTACTTAAATCGGTAGAATTTGTCTGGCTGTCGTAGATAAGTAAATTTGGTTTATTGTTCATTGTGCCGTTTTTGAAAGCACCAACGTTTGCGATTAGGCCTTCGGTTAGCCCGAGTCGTTCGCAAGCCAGGCCGGATCCTCTTCCACACAGGCCGGAGCCGGAAGCTGGCCCGAGCGCCCCCCGTGCAGAAGAGCGGCCCGCCAACGTAGCGCCGGTGAGTTGATGAAGCCTGTTTCCGTGAGCGTACTTCTAGTATAACCGCTTTTATCCGGCTCGAAGGACCATAATAACATTACACTTTTCACAACAACTTGGGTACTTTTAAGACTTCTTTTTTTGTTTGTTTTTATTCTTCATTGCACATAAGAAGAAATACATTTACCTAAATTGGCGACATTTAACCCCAGGAGTAAGTTTTTACCAGTCTAACGGCAAAAGATAAATAAAATCTAGGCTACTTTGGTTTTGATATCTTAAAACAACCTAAAACCTTATTGCAGCATCACTGATTTAATTCCAAACTAAATGGACTATAGGAACCCACTCCAACACATAACTTCATAAGAATTCAGCGCTTCAAACATTCAATCACGTATACATTACCTATTCCCTGGGACCTACTCCAGTTTATCTTACCTATTATTCTTTAAATACTCTGTTACAAATGACTGCAAAAAGTGTGGTCTAGTATAGGTAAGCAGGTAAACAGTGTTCACCAAAGTCCGAAAATAGATGGGTGCCCGGCTTTGATTGTTTTGAATAAAATTAGCTTCTGTCAGTTTCAGCTGTTACTGCTAACAGAAATAGAAAACGTAAAAGAAAGAGTAAAAATTGCGGTTAGTTTACCGGTATGCGAAAAAGGTTAATCAAGAAAATTTCCAACATTTTCTATTCAGTCCTTGCGTTGCCACATACAGTGGCATAACTTTAATCTGGTATATTTAAGCGTTAAGTGAGGGAATTGCTGCTGTCTGCTGAGGAGGTCTGATTCTCTTAACTATAATAATAGTCATAAAATTTGTTTTAAAATTAAACTTATGGTACAACCTTTCCAGTGCAAAAGGAATTAATAAAATTTGTTCTCTTTTGTCGAAGTTAATGTGTGGAATCGTAAATAATGTCCCTCTCTCAAGGAAACTGCGACAAATATCACTCTATACTGCTCCAAAATATTTTTCAATGTATCTTCAATGTACTGAATTTGACCTGCTACAGTTTAATAGTAAGTATAGATTAAGGTATAAAATCGTTAAAAACTTATGTAGTAACAGCGTGCGGCCGTAACTTCTAAACGATAGGTCGAAGTTGAATAACTAATTTGCAGTTAAAAGAGACATGAATTTTCCTAGTCGCTTAAAATATTATGTTTTGAAAAAAAAAATGTTGTTGGAGTAATATTATTATGATTCGATTTTCGAGAAGATGCTAGCTATCACTTTGATAAGTGCCGGGATCCCTCTTCATTTAAGTACTATAACCATTTTTGTCCAGGTTTTGTCGAGCATACAGAATGACGTATGGGAGGCCTCTATTACAATAAAACAACAAAGAATGCTCCAAGAGATGTACAGCAGGTAATTAACATTACATTACAAATTATGCATTTATAAATATAATGATATAATTTAATTCAATTTAAGAAAGCGCTCACTTTAACAGATTTCATCAATTCCAAATATATCTTTATCCTTAGGGTGCAAATTTTGCGGCTTTATTTAAACGCTCATCAGAAACATATTGAGTTTACTTCCAAAAAATTAAAATCATTGCCTAAACTGATAATATTCGCCAAATCGTCTATGTTAAATTGTTGAATAAAATACTCACATATTTCTATAATATTGTCATAATGTGCGTAAACACTAATTAGTATGCAACGTGTAAGTGAAAAACTAAATAATCCTTCACACGCTTTAGAGGTACATTATGTACTGTCTCTGAGACTTATCCGTGAAACCGAAACGCTTATAGTTTTTGAGTAAACCACAATCAGCCCTAAAATTGAATCATGTGCTCCTGAAAACACTTTATTAGGTAATTGTTAAAGATACTAACAATACATGCTGCAAAGACGTTTTATGATGTCGTGACGACTGAATCACAACCAATAGTCTATTGTGCACACATACAAAACGTATGGCTCCGCTCAACCTTCTCTATCATCTTTTATTACTCATAGTTCTCAGTTTGTGCGCGCATTGTATACACCTGGCCAAAGTACTGCCTAGTTAAAATATGTATACAACTTTTATAGGAGGAAGTGATAGCTCAGTGGGTAGCGCTTCGACTACTCTTTAGGGGTACCGAGTACGAATCCGAGCACGCCTCAAAATTTTCTAAGTTATGTGCGTTTTAATTAGTAAAAAGCAAGTGATATCCCTTGCTTCGACGGTGAAGGAAAACATCGTGAGGAAACCTACAAGGCTGGTGGGCCTCATTGTGGAATGTAGTGGGCCGGTAACGGGTAGTATTATGATGATGTATAGGAGGAAGATTTGTTCTTTTCTCGTCAAAAACCCTGTGTACGCCTCTGTGAGTAGACCTCTGTAGTAGTGAGCGGTTTGAGAAATTTTGTGAGACTGCACTCACCAAACATCTTGGTTGGTCTGTTGGGTGCGGCGGATCTCTCATTTAAAACTGCGCCAATGTTATATACGTTCGTCCAATCATCGTGTCACTTACACGCACTGTCACGTGCACGCAATGTTGCGAGCACGCACTTTCGCATGTACGCACTTACGGACACATGCAATAATATAGTTAGTTGACCCGAGCCATTGAATACAGTACGAGTGGATTACAAATCAATATTTGACCGGGTGTATCGGCGGGCAGGGGCCAGGTGGGCCGCAACTTCAACATGCAGCGGATCATGGGCATCAACACGGGCATCACGCCGCCCGGTGTGATGCGCACGCGTCACATGCACACAGCGCCCGCTCGCCTCGTGCCCCGCCTGCACGCCACGCCCACACCCTCCAACTCCGCGCCCGACGCCGCCCTGGCTGCGGCGTCCGCCACTGACAGGTATCACCATGCCACTACGACACCACGCCACGCTTCGGCGTCCGCTAGTGATAGGTATCACTACGCTACCACGAATTCACGTCACTAAGCCACTATGACATCATGTCACTACGCCATCACGCCACTTTGCCACCACGTCACGGCATGGTCGTCAGTTATCAGAACGTCACCACAGACAAGTTTACAGGCGAACAGATTCAACTTAAATGCAAAATAGAACGCTAATATTACCTAAATAAGCTACACAACACAGAGATGTGGTGACCTAAATCAGAATAACGCGTATAATAAATATATGTATTAATAATATTTAACTGTATTTAGTTTTAGTTGTAGTTATTATAATTTTTGGTTTGCTCTGTAATTTTATTCTTTGTTTCTGTCTGTGTTTTTTTATGACAATTATTGTGGTCAATAGAGGTTTTTTTTAAATAGGTACAAAATTCGTAAGCGTTGGCACGATTTAAATACCTATAATTTTGCGGAGCTTGGCAAGCAAGGTTTACAAATCCGTCATAATACAGAACTTGCTTTTTCTTATAGACCTTGCACGGTTAATCTCGCGATTAAACTAATCTTACAGAACTACTGTAATCATTAGTATACTTGTTGTATCCAATAATTTTTGTTTCAATTATAATTTTTATGTTTAACAATGTATATAATGACGTTTCCATGATTACGCTTCACGATAGAAGTGAACTAGAACAGAGTATGTGCACGATAAATGCTAAGAGAAAAATAACCCTTTTATTTTATATACAAGGCTTAAAGTTGGAAAACTTTGCCGATGGGATACTTAAGTTATTATTTAATTACAATGAGAAACTAAAGTTCTACAAGTTTTAGAATGTTTCATTAAAAATACGCGGTGACAACCACAATATCAGTTGCTTATACATTAAATGTCAAAACCAGTCTCGGATAAATAAAGCAACGGGTTAAGGTCCTGGAAAATAATAAACGTGTGGAATGTAGAGGTCAAGTTATTACAATTTGTTATGATTTTCAAAATTTTATGTTGCTTTCGCATTTTACTTTTTATATTAGTAGTAAGGAGTGACGAACGAATTTCTTATCTACGCATCAAAAGTGCCACCTATGGGCATACTTGAATAAAGATATTGACTTTGACCTTGAACATAGCAGGTTTATGTCCCGAATGGTTATTTGAACATCATTGTCTATAACACTTCATAGTGTATGCAAGGAACACGTACTAGAAAATGCCGCCCGTTGTCCATCATCCTGAGGCGTTTGAGCCGCATGAGCCTGAATAAGCACGCCCTTCAGATCGGAACAAAAAAAAAGCCTTTTGGCAGTATTAACCTGGACGAGCTCTGTCAAAAAAAAAATTACTACTTCACATAATTTCTGTTTTTTTGAAGGCTGATTGACGCAGTGGGCAGCGACCCTGCTTTCTGAGTCCAAGGCCGTGGGTTCGATTCCCACAACTAGACAATATTTGTGTGATGAACATGAATGTTTTTCAGTGCCTGGGTGTTTATCTATATACTAAAAGTATTAATGTATATTATTCATATAAATTATTCATCAGTTATTAGTACCCATAATACAAGCTAAGCTTACTTTTTGACTGGATGGCGATGTGTGTATTGTCGTAGTATATTTATTGTTTTTATTAATTAATGATACAATCGGTTATTTCCTAGCGGTAGTTGCTAGTTTCCAAATGATATATATAGATCATTGCGTGCATATGCGTGAAATAAAATAATTGTACCAGACACGTAACTGGATTTAGTACCTAGTGCGGGTCTCAGATCAGTCTACATTACAATTAGTAACTTGAGCTTTAATGTATCGTAGAAATTGAATTAAATATCTATTTACACAGCTCTCCCTCTACGTCGGGCCAGACTCCTCGGCGCGAAAGCACAAGCTCGTGTGACGAGGACCAACCCGAAACTCGACACTACATACGGCAGAACCGTGAAAGGCTGCTATATTACAAAGAGGAAACCAACCTGGGCAAGGGATTTATAAAGGTAAGGAGTTTAATGCCCGTTTTCACTAAACCTAGGTAACGCTTAAATCGGATGTCCAAGGTTTTGGGAGATACGTATAGAAAAAACCGTTTCACCAACTATTCGATGATGACTAACGTATAGTTACGACACCGATTTGGCGCTGCGTAATGGGAACTCGTAAATCGACACTTGACAGGTGATAAAATATAAATTCGGAATTTCTTTTATAATCTTAAATGCATGCGAAAAATGAAAATATGATAATACAAACACAAAATACAACAACTTGTGGCAATGATCATAGACAATTTAGGTTATATGAGTTGCCCAGTAAAATTGATTGGTAAAAGGTAAATGTATGCCTGCTGTAACTGTATGCTTAAGTTTATCAAATACGTAAAAGATTTTTCAAAAGCGACTTGGAGTTTCGTAAATTATAGCAAAAAAAACAAAAATTTGTTACAACCCTGTTTACAAGAAAAATCACACACGAATGAACTATTCTTTGAAAAAGGAGGCCAAAATAATTCTTATATGATTATAAATGTTGAAAACCGGTTGGCGCAGTGGGCAGCGACCCTGCTTTCTGAGCCAAAAGCTGTGGGTTCGTATCCAACAATGGAAAATGTTTGTGTGATGAACATGAATGTTTTTCTGTATATTATTATAAGTATTTATGTGTATTATTCATAAAAATATTCATCAGTCATCTTAGTACCCATAACACAAGCTACGCTTACTTTGGGGCTAGATGGCGATGTTTGTAGGTCGTAGTATATTTATTTATTTTTAAATGTTTTAATTTTTTAATTTTTTAAATTACCATCTATGATTGTATCATAGGTGCCAGTTATAGGCAAAAATGAATAAAGGATTTTTGAATTTGAACAGGAATTATGCTTCTCGGCGGACGGACGGCTGGTCTGCTCACCATTCGGACGTGGCATGAGGCTATTAGCTCTCAACGATAACTGCGCGGAACTATCGCACTGCGTGCAAGAGCTCGACGGGCCAACGAAAATGGTGGACGTCGTCCGGAGCCTCTTCATCCATCAGGACCTTGTAGTCAGCTCCAAGTTTAGTCCAAGGCATCACCTTCTCGTGACAGGATGCCTTGAGGGCAAAGTGGTCTGGTACGATCCGTACAGTGGTCCATCGGTGTATTAAAACCTAGACACACATTAAATTCGCTACTCATATGAGCTCTTTCATACCTCAATTGCGAATATTGAAATGTTTCTTGAAATTGGAGCACGCTTTATTTGTTTTTGGAGTGTTTGGTGTCCACACTTTTGGATCGTGCAAATATATTCTATTCGTCCTTTGACAAATTTAAAGTGTGAGGTTTCCAAACATGTCCTGGCCTGATGAACTCCGAACAAACTATTTTAGCGGGGTTTTTAACTTGCGGAACCAGCCCGGAGTTGAAATTTTGGCGCTGTGCTACCCGGGAGCACTTTTAAGTCGTCAGTCCCAGCTAGTGACACAATTATCATGTGATAATCATTATTTTAAAACGCACCAATCCGCATAAGAGCACAGCAATGGGTCGTAAATACCACTTGCTCTCTCTCTTTGGGTTGCGGATAATGATATGGACTTACAATATTCCTTATTTTAGTTTATAAAGTTTTGACAGATAAATAAAAACGAATATATCCACGTAATCTCAAAGTCGTTTCGTTCGCTTATTTTTATCATACATATTTAAAAAAGATTCTTATGCTTACGTTATATCATTCGGACGTTAATTTACCAAGCACTTGAGGTGCCCTTGACAAATCATTGTGTCTGTTTTTGTTCGCTAGACTGTTGTATCGAGGTAGTTTAATGTCTTTCGCATATCATATCGCCTGGACACCAACTTGGCTCATCGAAGTGAGAGCTTTATTCGCACGTGAGGGCTTAATTCGCACGTGACAAATACTTAGTGTTGTTTGAAGAAGTGTTGTTTTGTGTGACGCGGTGCCAACGAGCAGTGGCGTTTCTAGGGTCTTGAATTAGTTAGGACCCTAGGAACGCCATTGTTCTAAAGCAGTTAATCCATTTATTAAATATAACAGGACTTGCTTTAGAGCAATTGGACTAATTTGACTCATCATATGGCCGATATAAGGCAGTTGTTGTAGTGCCAAATGACAAACACCAACTCATCTTTGAAAAACAATAAGATTATGGTCCACACGCGAATTATGACTAGAAATAAAGGTAACTTCTATGGTAGTACCGCCACTGCCTACCAGTGGTCCAGTCTTCGTATACCACTGGCATAGATATTTTATAAAACCTTTGGTATAATTTCAAGTTAAAAAGTTGTTGAGTCGTTGAGATATGGTTTGCGTTACTTACGGGTTGCCAATTTTAGACATTTTTGAAGACCAGAACTGGTTGTATAACCTAGCACCATTGTATTTATAGCTATGTTTTATAAATTAGGACTCTGCTACACATTTTAATATATGTTTTGAGTAAGTATTTGTAGAGATTCGATTAACGATATCTCAGTCTAATATCAATTCTCGTCGTCGTTGGAACTTAAAGGTAAAAGGTATAAAAGCATACACTTTTTACTTAGAAAAACAGAGTCGATTATAAAAATTTTATTGACCACCATTCGAGTTTTGGACACATACGGAATCTTTTTTTATATAAAAGAAATTTCATAGAACAAACTGAAATTAGACTGGTTTAAAAAAAATTGGCAACCCTAACACCTAGTTTATTTGTTCATTATTTTAATTTGCTGATTGTTTAATATTTTTTTTTTATTATTGTGACTGTTATGGGTGTACATAATAACTAAAAACCCATATCCTGTATTTTCACTGCTCTTGATATCCCCTGCATGGTCGTTATAATTGGTATAGATCACTTTTAAGCGATTTATCCGTATGTTTATAGTTCGTTCGTAAATAGTTTGCTATACTAGTATGCTACTTCAAAGACTCGGCACGTACTTTACACCCGCATTGTATGGTGGTGCGTCGCGATTTGGAAGATGCACATGGCTCAACATTTTGTTTTTCTGTTGTTTTAATATTGCAATTTACTAAAAATAATAAAAAAAAACCTGAAGTGATTGTAAATTTTTTTTTTTTTTCACAGTTTCCAAAATACTGTGTGGCAAATTATTTAAGCGGACGACCTTGAAACATATTGTGAGTGTTGTAAAAATAAAGTATATTTTCAAATTATCTGACTTACACGTTACTGAACTGTGTATAATTCGAACTTACACCGACTACTTTCAGATGAAAGACCGACGGAGCCGTCTGCCTTAACCAACTTTGTCAAATGTAAATAAAAACATAGCTTTCACTTGAGAATGACGAGGCTACACATTTTTCGTATAATATAAATGTTTATGTAAACAATAATGTGGAGTAAAAAAAAAAGCGTGGCTGTCTACCAGAGATTTACAAGAAAAACGGTGAGCTCGGAGAAAAAAACTTTTTTTTTTAATAACAACCTGAGCCCGTAATGTAATTTAATAACTTATGATTTGGTACAAAATTACAGGTTTACAATAAGGTGTAGGTAGTTTTACGTTGGTAATAATGTTAATTGGTTGATTCCCAAAGATTTGGAAGTAAATAAAGATCGGTGTTTTATGCATTCAAGTTGGTCCGCTAGTTATAGCGGTGCGATGACACAGAAAGAGATTAGCAACACAAACTCACGGTGTATATTCTCTTTCATCATTGATAAACAGCCACGCAAATAGTAAAATCTCAAATATTATTCTATGTCAAATAATAGATGTCAAATTTTTCCATTGCCCTCTAATAGATGTTGTCAAATATTAATCGATGTCTATCATCTATCTATCTCTTTGAACGCTCCTGTAGTATTGTGCGTAGTATAAAAGGTATTTACAGTACGCGGAATCTAACTTGCTCGGACTGAAGAACACTACATTTTTTTTTTACTTGTCTTATAAAGTAATCAATAATACTTTTCAAATAATAATTTTAAAAGTAAAGTATGTTTTAAAAATATAAAAAAAGCAATAAAATAAATAAAAACAAAAACGAAATCTTTGCTACTTTATTTTTATTTTTTAAACATGAAAATTAACTTTACACTGAAAAGAAAAAAGATTGTTCACGATATAAGACAATAAAGAAAAAAAATATTTTAAGTCACAAGTGGCAGCGCAAGTGTGTGTTTTGAAAATTCTTACATTCGGCCAGGTAAGATTGTGCGATCTGTACATAAACACTTTATTTTCATGTTTTTAATGCATAAATATAATTAGTAAATTAAATTATATGCATATAATTTTTATAAACAAATTGGTTTCATGACTAGAGTTGTTTGGACTAAGGTAAGCATACATGGTGAGTCATACTTGTCCGTTATATTTTTGCAAGCAATGAGTGTTGGTCCTCTGCTCTTTAAAAATACTATCGATAACGTAAACGAAAATATATATTTTATTACTCCACATTGGGCTCTTTTATTTAATACCTCATCTCAATAAAAGACTTATTTTTATTACCGTCTTTTTTATTCGTAAACCTTCGTGATAAAGAAGAAATGCTTGGCACTTCTTTTAAAATCTTGAATTTCTATAAAAATGAAAGTAATAACGGTATATATGAATAGAATATCTATACTTAGACACCAAATTGAATTAAATTGTCTTAATTTTTTTATTCTCTCCCTACTTTTGAGAAATGTCATATTACCTATGGCACTCTGAATAAGACTTTGGATGGCAAAAAAAAACACAACAGGGGTGCCTTTAAAATACACACATGTGGCACTCTTCTTTTGCTTAATTGGGCAAATATAAGCTTAAGCGATGACATAAGAACTCGCCATGTATGCTGGCTACTTTGGGCCATTTTATACCATATATCGATTCAACCGTTACATATTTGTATATGGTGCGATGAATAAATAAATATACTACGACAATACACACATAGTCCCAGAGTAAGCTTAGCTTGTGTTATAGGTACCAAGATAACTGATGAATAATTTTATGATTAATATTTATAATATATAAATAAACCTGGGTGTTTCCATATACATGTACACTGAAAAAAAGTCATGTTCATCACACAAACATTATCCAGTTGTGGGAATCGAACCCACGGCCTTGGACTCAGAAAGCAGGGTCGCTGCCCACTGCGCCACTCTGCCGTCTTAATTAAGGCAGCAAAACATAAAAATAGTTCCGGTATACATCTAACCCTTTTTCGATGCATACTACTCAGTCGCGATCTGTCATTTCTGACCAAATTGCCATATTGGAAATATGCTACTCAGTCTTGACTTGTCTTGCTGACAGTATGATATTGAGTCATGACTTGTCATATGGGCAGTTTGCTACTAAGTCAAACCATTACAAAACTCTCATCCCTACAATTTGTATTGAGATAGTAGGTTGCTTTTAGTAAAAAAAAAAACAAAATCAGCTGTACAATAGAGTTTCGACTTTATTTGCACTATTATTACTTTAGATATAAAATAAAACTACGATGTTATAAAGACGATAAAATGTATTTAACAGACATACGATAAATCTACAATGATTCTTAAAATCCGTGTATCAAAAACAACGATACATAAACTATACAAAGATTAAAGTGGTAAACTATGATGTGAGTTTTTTTAAACATGGCCCCCTTCCTTCAGTTTAGCGACCAGTGTGTCTACATCTGGGACGACAGAGCCGGCTTGCCTCACTGGTGGATCTACAACGCTGACTACTTTTATCCTAGGGGACAGGTCGACACCAAGGTCCTTTGCGCTGACTTTCTTCATTGGCTTCTTCTTTGCTTTCTGAAAAATTTTGATAAATTTCATTATACTACACATAGTACATAACTGAAAAACGAAATAATACTTCAGAGGCTTTGGAGGTACATTATTTACTGTCTCTGAGACTTATCTATGAAACCGAAACGCTAATAGTTTTTCGATAAACCATTGTCATAGTTTTTACTGAAAATCATCAGATGCAGCTCTAACGCAACATGCAAAAGTAAAATCAAGTTATCCCTGTCACGTTATTATGTACGAGTCGCGTAGCGTAGGTACTATGCGCGTGTCGTTCTTTTATCTTCAATAGGGTTGTCATAAGTCAACACTGAAAATGTGTTGAATTTGTTTTTATGGAAAAAATATGTGCTTCTTTTGATTTAATATTTTCCAGTATTTCGACATTCGTTACAAGTTGTGTATTTTTATTTATTTCCTATAAAAGGATAAAAACAAAGGCTTTTTTACTTTGGTGGTAAGTGATGATGCAATCTTAGATTGAAGTGGGCTAGTCCAGTTAAGGAGTGTGGCAGTTATATGAAACTACCCTATATTGGTTCCCAAGCAGTATCTTAAAGACAGCACAACTTAAATCTCTTGGCAGCATGGGAACTCAAGAATAATTTTAATAAATGATGTTTTTAAAAGGTACAGAGATACAGGTAGTACTATCCTTTTATCAATGTTCTTATTGAAAAACAAAAGGATAGACTATATTTTTAGTCCTGTCAACTAATATTTAACCAGTAAGTTAGCACTAATATTTTACTGGAGACACTTAAAAATAATATAAAGTACGAACCATAATATTTGGTAGAGTAGCGTATCTAGGTTCATTTAGCCTAAGATCTGCGCTGATCACAGCAGGTAGTTTCGTTTTAATCACCTCTAAACCACCGTCAATCTCGCGGGTTATAGTTAAACCAGCATCTGATTTTTCTACCTGGAAATAAGTTTAAGTAAACCAGTCATTTAAAAACATTTCTGATGGAATTTGGTCATGTGTATTCATACAAATATTATAAATGTTAAATTTTATCTGATTAATTTATTTGTTATCTATTTTCAGGTCAACCAAGTCAATTTGGCACATATTATATAATAGTTTGCATTCTGGAGATGAACATAAAATACTTTATATACCAGAAATGTTCCCACAAGATTTAAATAAAGACTTTGTAACCTATGGATTTGCAGATAAATCAATCTAGGCCAAATTTTGTTTATATAATTAAGTTATAGGTTGTTGTGGGCTCTTAGACCAGGCCACATTTGGAATACTCTTAGCTTTGTTTTTAGTTAACGATTTTAGTTATCACCACACAATAATGGTATATCAACATTGTAAAAAAAAATATTTAGAATTCAATTTTAAAAGTCTACAAAAATTTTGGAAGAAAATAAATATGGTAGAAAATAAGCCAGGCGCCATACAAACATACTGGAACCCCTACAGTGTGATATTCATACTCAAACAGAAAAATAAGTAAAACAACTTTATCTTCATATTATCATTTAAAATTTTACAAACATCATATTCATTCATTTATCATTGTTTAAATAAGATCCAGTTGACAATATTATTTCTTATCTAAGGTTATCAAACTCTAAAAAGATCAATTTAGTACATTTGAAATATGTTTTATAATTACCTTAGAGGCAAAAGTGCCTTGAGGCCAGTCCAAGAGTGCAGCTATCATTTGTGCAGTTTGGTTGGAGTCATCATCAATGGCCTATAAAAAAATGACAAAATAATTAATCTCCATTAAATTAAAACTTTTGCAGCACTAAAGACTAAAAGTTCAAAACGCGAAACATATCTCAAGTGCAAAAAACATTGCCCAGAAATAATATCAATTTGATATTATTTCTAGGCATTTGAAGAAACTCTATTAGAACAGATGAAAAGCAGACAAAGTGACCCAAACTTTAAACTTATAATTGCAACAGAGAAACTTAATCAAGTTATGTCTCACATTAGCCAGCCCAACCCAAAAGTTATAGGGCCTATGATGTAAAGAATTCTTAAACAAAACACATGAGGCAATAGCTGCAAACAATACCTTTAATAAGTTTTCTTTGAGATGGCAGGTCACAACCAAGGAGCAACTTATAGCTTAGCATCATCTTAGTATTTATATGACTTGCTACGTTGATACATTTTATATGTATTAACGTAATAGCCTCCTAAAGCATCAAATCTCTGAGCAGAAAGAGTTGAAATAATATCCAAATAATAATAGAGTAATTATAAACAGACAAACAAACTTCTCTTATTCCCTGACACAGTGCTATGGAAGGGATAAAACTTAAGTGTCCACACTTAAGTTTTATCCCTTGTCAGGCGATGTAATCAGGAGATATAATTATTATCTCCAGCCTATGATAGTAGTGCTGGGGAAGTAACTATCTGTATTCCAACTAAGTCCTTATACATACATGTATTAGATAATACTGACCTGTTTTCCAACAATAACGATGTCTGCCTTCTCATCTTGGGAGAGCTTGGCTAATATTTTGGCGACATGTAGAGGCTGCATGGTCTCATACTCAGCACCAGCCACTTCCACATGAATAGCCCTGTCTGCTCCCATGGCAAGGGCAGTTCGCAGGGTTTCCTAACAAAATAAAGAGTATTTAGTTAAAGAAATTAAATATAAGTTTCGTAGCTTTAACCAACAGTTTCATGCATTTAAGATTATAAAAAAAGTTCATAACTCCATAGTCCATCCAACACAAAATAATTTTGATTAATAGCACAGACAGATTTCATACATCCTGGTGGAAAGAAACACAAGGTTTAACTGCCTTATTAGTGTAGTAGTTAGCATATTTAAGGATTCTAGTAAGAACTGCACAGTAGATGCAAAATGGCAATTTTTAGAAGTATTTTTGGTGGAGTGACAAGCTTTACACATTTAAAAGTATTACTTGAGCTTGTGCAGGGCCACAAGAAACAGCAATGACTTCACTCGCTAGCTTCTTCTCCTTCATTCTTACAGCCTCCTCCACAGCTATTTCATCAAATGGATTCATGGAGTGCTTCACCCCATCTGTTACTACTCCAGTTTTGTCTGGTTTCACACGAATCTACAAAAAATATAAATGAACAATAAGGAGTGTTATTTTTGTAAACCTTTTTTTTTTAACTTCTCAGTAGAATAAAGACTTTCAGACTCAAACATAAGCCTATTTCAGATTTAATTTGATATGAGAATGTTCAAAACACTGTATATGGCATTAAATTTAAGAGGTTTTGATGAGATCCCATCATCAAGGAGACTTGGTAACAATAATTGGAACACCTCAAGATATACTTTCCAAACTCCCAAAGAATATAACAATTGATTCAGAAGTCAATATCAATGTCAAATTTTAAGTTGGAAGTTTTATACAACTTTTGGAGCTATATAGTAGATTTTTGTTTATTCATAGCTAATTATTTAATAATTCGGAGATAAAAAAAATTGTCGACAAAGTTGAGTAAACAACAGTTATAAACAGTTATTCGGATAAAACACTTAAAAGTGCTTGTGTATTTTATGTGAAATGTTATTTCTATAAAGTTTTCGAACAAGTAAAAACTAACCTTTGTACTTTTATTTTCAGAGGTTAAATAAACGTCTTACCTTAACTGCATAGTCAATAACTCTTTTGACACCAACTAAGACGCGAGACATCTTTAATATTACTTAAAAATATCTTAAAATTAATAAATTAATAAATAATAAAATTGACTTCGACGACAGTACGAAGTCCAACAAAAATATTGCGACACAGATTTCAATTTAGTCTACGGGCGAAAACAAAGAGTAAAGTAACATGTTACCACCGTAGACTAGGACTTTTAAGTACCTATGAAATAGTAGTATATATTTTATGTATGTAAATAAGGTTTTTTTTGTGCTCTTAAGACCAAGTACCTATTAGTATTTGCCTAGTAGTACCTACTAGGCAAATATAAAAAATTTTACCCTGTTTAATGTAATGCAACCTTGTTGTTCTAGTGGTTAGGTTGAACTTCGGCTCACGAGATGGGTTTCACTCCCGGGTCGTGCCATGAATCATATTCTATTGAACTTTTGTTAAAAAGTCCGTGTACTTACCAGCCCGATGGAAGAAACACGTTTAGCCTTTTATTCGTCAAGCCCACGCAATTTGTAAAAATACAGGTAGCAGGTAATGTATAGGTAGGTAGACTGACCTAAAATAATAATTGTATGAATTTTTTAATACCAGCTTAATTAATAATAATCAATATTTACCAATTCGGAAAATAATATATCGCAGTCTGCTAATGCGACGTAGAAGCTCCCAGAAACTTACGGCCTTAACTACTGAGGCACCTGCTAGACAATTCTAAACAACTAAAGACTCAGCCTAACTAACTATTATACTGCCTCATCGTTACATCTATACTGGATTTATAATTATAACTAGCGGTCCCTCTCGGCTTCATCCGCGTATAAGTCAGTCAACATTTAAAAAATAAACTTATTTATCTTTTAAAGGCGGACCTTTTTAAAGAACTTTTAAATGGGAACAACTTTGTCACTATCGCACGCAGCGGAAGCTCTTAAAAGAAAAAAAAAACACCGGATTTAATACATTCTTCTCTGATGCTATGCTCTTATTGTGCTTAGGGTGCTGCTATATCGCCTACAGCCTTCTTCGATAGATGGCCAATCAAACACTGAAAGAATTTTTCAAACCGGATCTTGTCATCATCCTGAGATCATCGCGTTCAAGTAAACAAACAAACAAACTCTTCAGCTTTATATATTAAAACCGTGGTGGGAGGGGCCCGACGTGACAGCCCAGGTGGCATGCGCGTGAGTTGCGCGCGGTACTGGACAATACTTAGACATTGCAACATTACCTTATTTTTGAAATATAAAATATTGTTTCTAAAATAAACGTAGCCTCAGTTACTCCTTATCGCATCAGCTGTCCTGTCAATAAAAGTCCCATCGAAATCGATCCAGCCATTTCAGAGATTAGCTGGAACAAATTTTGGTGTATGTATCGTATATATATTCATATACATTATACATGTAGTAAAAAACGGTTATTTCAATATTACTAACAAACACTCCAATTTTATTTTATGTAAAGATAGATAAAAGTCACAGTAAGTATTTCAGTGTTTTATTTTCGTCAGGTAATAAGTACATGTGAGCTTCACTCACAATCACATTACTATTTTGCATACTTAAAATAATACAATTAAACTTATATAATATATATACAATTAGAATTTGAATTCTTTGTATTTCTTTGCTTGCTTCGAATCCGTATTTTGCTGTCGTTTCCGTTTGTTCTGTAAAAAAAAAACCAAAGGGATAGTTCATTTCAAATTAAAATTTATTATATTATTCGTAATCCCAAAAACGTGTCAGAAATAAGATTTTTTTAAACTGGCAACCCTTGTTAGTGTGATATCAACCCTTTTTTGGAGTGTTCGTTAGATTTTTGAGGTTGTTGGTTGGCGCTGGTGATATTGCTTAACAGTATTCATTAAGTGCCTCGTTGGTCTAATTATTAGCATGTTCAACTACGGATTGCGAAGTCCTGAGTTAAGAGTCCAGGGTTGTGCTAAGATTTGCATGGGGATTTACTCTCAGAACTAATAATAACTAATTGTTATTCGTTTACCTTTTGCCTAGCGACGTGGTCAGCAAGCATGTCTGACAGGTCCTCTCTTCCTTTGGGCCTGGTCTCTCTCAAATGTCTCTCGTATCTCGCCGCTACAGCCTCAGGCTCCAGTTCTAACTCTGATGGATCGAGCGCTACTTCCACGCCTCCTGACGCGGCATCAGAACTAACCCCTGGTGCGCTCACAGCTCTCTTACCTAGAACATAGTGTTATTTTTAACCCACTTAAAAAAGGAGAAGGTTCTCAATTCATCGAAATCTTTTTTTTTAAATATATGTTACCCGATTACTCGAAGACGCCTGAACCGATTTGAAAAATTCTTTTTTGTTTTAAAGGGCATACTTTCTAGGTGGTCCCATTTAAATTTTATCAAAATCGGTCGAGCGTGGTTGCCGGTGTACTTACGAAAACAAGAGGCTTAACACCTACGCCTCAGGTTGATGGATATGGATAGGCGATGGCCACCGTAAAGCGTCGGTTCTTTTTTTTTTTAAAATAAAAAGGTTTGAATAAAAGAACCGACTTTGTTATACAACTAAAAAGCAAGAAATAAATATTTTCTACAACATTTTAAAGTCGGTGCCAAGTAAAATTTAGAAAACATCAATCTTATATAGTACGTGTAATAAGAAAACCGAAATAATACTTCGCAGACTTTAGAGGTACATTTTTTTAAAAGTTATAACACATTATATGCGACGATTTTTCTTCGACCTGTTTGGCTGGGTTGTTTGTGTTGGCCACACCTTAGTTACTTTCGAACTGCGCTGTATTATATTTTTTTATAAATGTGGGACATTCTGTCTGACGTAATTATATGGCGTGTGTCTTATTGAAGAATTGAAGTATTATTTTTATTGACCATTATCTTTTTTGTAAGCACAGCCAAAGAATTTAATATTCTGCTGGGAAGGTTCTTCGAGAGGGGTTGGAAATTTGGAATATCAATTTCGCTATGTGTTGCTTTTTCCCGAAGAAGATCGTACACTTACCAGGGTTAGCCGCGTTGATATCGTAGACGTGAGTTGAAGCCATCATACCGGACGTCAACCCCACGCGCCTCTCGGGCAGAACTTGGTACAACGCGGGGGTGTCGCCGCTGAGAAATAAAAAAAAAATTGCTTTCAAGCGCTTCTAAGGCGGTTGAGGTTACGATTGCAGAATAAACGCCTGGCACTAGCAATGTAATCTAACTTGGTGGTAATGATGCAGTTTAATCTGTTGTTATTTGTAATAAACCCGTGGCCGTGTGGCGGTAGATCATAGTACAACTTTCACCACTCCTTATCTTCCCGCGGGTGTACGAGGCCACTACCGCCCGTATTCTCAAACAATACTTCCTTGTGTATAGGGGCAATGCCTAAGTACGACATTTCTCAGTGCGTTCAGTATGATCAGCTATTCTTTTCATAAACAATATTCGAAATAAACTTTGATGTGCGAACGCATAGCAATGGGGCGCTGTGATTGGTTATCGTTCTGATTTGGCTTCACTCTGGTCGACTAGACACCTGTGTCTATTGTCAATTTTCATTATTATGTCATTGTCATTCGTGCTTACTGTTTTGTTGAATTTTTAGATAATTAAAATATCAACGGTGAAGGAAAACACCGTGAGGAAACCTGCATGCCTGAGAGTACTCCATAAGTGTGTGGACACCATTGAGAACTTTATGGTGTACTCTCAGGCATTTTAACTTAAAAAAGCGCATAACTTAGAAAAGTTCGAGGTGCGTGGATTCGAACTGGATCCCACAGTCCACCAAGCACTGCCAGCGTGGCCAGCGTGGTCGACTACCCCTTCTAGTTATGGGAGGAGACCCGTACCCTGGAGTGGGCCAGTAATGGGTTGATATGATGATGCAGATATATTTTTAGAGATTAAAAAGCAATTTTTCAATTCATTACTAATATTTCTTACCCTTCGATATCGGAGTCCAGCTTTTTCTTCCTCAGTTCTATAGTGTCCGGCGTCTCGACGCCTGGCGGCACTGAGCTGATGCCGAGTGGTGTGACGAGACCCTCACCAGGTGTCGCCACTCCAGCTGCCACATCGTTCTCTCCTTGGTTTTCACCCTCGCCTTCGTCGGATTCCTCTGTGCACAAAAAAAAACTTAGTTACAAAACATAAAATATGGTATAAACATAGTTGCCGTGATAATTGCGGTTTTTTAATACTTATATTATTAAAACGAAAGTATGTTTTTTTTTGTTCTTCTTTCACGCCTCAACTGTGTTTTTGCATAGCTATATTATGGCCGGTTATGATGAGATGAATGGCTCGGTTTCTGTGGGGTATTCAGTTATTAATTGTTCACGTTATCGAAAATAACTGCATTCAAATCAAATTTCATTTTGATATTATTATAAAAAGTACATACCTTCCTCGGATTCCTCTTCAGATTCAGATTCTAATTCGCCCCACATTGTCCTGTCGATGTCTTGGTCTTCGGCATCCTGCAATATAAAACGTAATTTAGAGAGAGAGAGACCTTTAGGACATATCCTTCTTAAAAGCATCATCAACAATCGATTAACCAAAGAAAAACTGGCAATTCCGACTAATCGTAATCGATGTAAAGGTGTAAGTATTGTTTTGCTTATTATTTTGTTCTGTTACCTTTTATCTGTGTGTTTGTCCGAAATTAAAGAATTCCTTTTTATTGTACACCACAGAAAAAATAACAGTAAATATAAATAGAGAAGTTGGAATCAAGGTACATTTTGGTGGTCTTATCAACCGAAAGCGTACATAGCTATATTTGGCAGCCGGTTGGCGCAGTAGGCAGCGACCCTGCTTTTTGAGTCCAAGGCCGTAGGTTCGATTCCCACAACTGGACAATGTTTGTATGATGAACATGAATGTTTTTCATTGTCTGGGTGTTTATCTGTAGGTATATTATAAGTATTAATGTGTTTTATATTCATAACAAAATATTAATCAGCTTTCTTAGTACCCATAACACAAGCAAGCGTATTACTTTGGCGCTAGGTGGCGATGTGTGTATTTTATAGATGTAAGGAAGATGTGATGGCTGTCACCGCGTATTTTTTGTGTCTGCCTACCTATATTGTATAGGTAAATGATGTTTTTTTTTGAGCGTGTGGAGTTTATATACAGTTTTTGGACACAATGCTCTGCATGCAATAATGGCTGAATTAGGGTTCTATATGCTTTTAATTCTGTCTGTACCTATACTTTATGTGTATGCGGCCTTCGCTGCCGCTAGCAATGCTATACGAGTAGCGCTAGCTACAAATGAAGGCCCGTAGAATTAATCTAATGCTATATAAAACAAGCCAGTATAGTGAACCTGTCAATCAACAATCTGCACTGGGCTAGCGTGGTGGACTACGACTTTAACCCCTCCTCTTTGTGGGAGGAAACCGGTACCCCGTAGTGAGCCGGTAATTGGTTTATATGATTATGATGATGATGATGATAGTGAACATGTGCTTACATCCTGCCCTTGGCTCTGGTGTCCGAACACGTCGCCGTAGAGTGGTTTCCCGGCCTCGTCGACGGGCGGCTTGCCCCAGCCGCCGGCGTGGTAGCCAAAGGCACAGGCGTCTGGAATGGGTGCGTTGAGACCGGGAATCTTCAGGTTGGGATACGACGGCGGCGGCCCGTAGCGTTGCTGCGCGATCAGCCATGGTGGGGGAACCTTATACAGCGGAAATACAATTTTGATTAAAGGTTTTTTTTATTAAGTATCACTGAAAACTCCCCCAAAACAGACTTTCGTGGTGTAATTTCTTAGAAATAGTTTGACGGGTACATTATGGGATTTGACGATATTTCACGAATTGTTGGTGATACTTTACGAACTGTTCGACATACTATTCTGACAACGTCACTTTTGAATTGAAAAGCTGTACGACTCTTTCTTGGTTTGCACAGTTCTACCACTGGATGCTACAAATTTGCTAGTTTAAAAACGTCCTGAATTTCAATCACTTCATGAACTAGGCGAGGAATATAGTGACAGCAACTATGTCGAAGTATCGACAGATCCATACTGGCTCTTTCGCAGAAAACGTAATAATTCGACGCGAATGTATAGAAATGAAACTTACCTTATGTGATCCGGGTCCAACTGGCATACCGAGTGCAGTTCGCAGCTCTTCGGATAGATCGCCCGGCTTCTTCTCACGCAACCGGGTCTCAAACTCCTTGCCCTCGTAATACAGATCGCCGTGGATTGTCATGCGGGGCTTTGTCTGCCATCTGAGCAATTACATTTATATTATTGATTAATTCGTTTTCTAAATATTAATAGGTATCTACATGAAAACTTGTACCCTTAATACACACCAGCGTTTTCAAAATAACAGATAATATGTTGGAATATTGTTTTTATTATTTTTTTATATTTTTAAAACGATCCTTGCAATAAAAAGTAACAAAAAGACTGTTTACTGAAAGAAAAAATGAAGAGTAGGTATAAAGTAGGCCTACTTAAAAATTACTAATTTCGAATTAAAATATTTTATCACATTTCTTACCTATTTTATGAATGTTGCTCCCATTATGTCATGGCCATCTGTAAACCTGAGTAAAGTGAAGAAAACTGACAGGTCTAGTGATTAAACTAGACCGTATGAGATCAGAAGGTGTATGAGTTATTCGGAAATCTCATTTTATGATTACATTTCAGGGGTACTTTAAATTTTATTTATGCATACAACTATTTACAATATTAATACAAAAAAATGCTTTTCAATATTTCTTGTTTGAAATTTTTTTGGATTGTAATTACAGAAGCGAAATCACACGGTAACTACAAAAGAAAATAGACATCATATTATTCCGTCTTCGATTTTTATAATTTAGTTGATGCATCTTTGAATGGACCCATTCAAGATATCCCTAAATCTAAATTACTTGACATAACATGCCTTTTATTAAGCTATATATTTTTTGTAATTTATTTCGCTTACATTAAAATGGAAACCATATCAAAAACGAAGTAAAATATGTCACAGAATATATAATATTTTTCATTTTTGACTAATTTCAAAATAATTTATTAGCTAGAAAATTTTAAACTTTGCTCTGTACAAGTGGAGTTAGGTATTTCTTGAATTGGGCCATCCATTTGGAACATTGCCGGCGGGACGAGAGGACTTGATCTGTCATTACCTTTAATCAACATATGAACAGAAGCCTGAATAGCATGCGATTATTATATTAAATGTCCACCAATCCGCACTGGACCAGCGTGGTGGGTTACAGCCTTAACCCCTTCTCATTTTGGGAGACCCGTAGCCTGATTACTTAAACGATAAAAAAGCTTGGGCGTAAATTGCTCTAGCTTCATAGCTTAATATAAATAAACTGTGACATGGTGATAACAAAAAAAAATTTACCCGGCTAAGTTTGTTGTGGGCTCTTCTTAGTTAGACCAGGGCGTGTTTGGAACCCTCGTAGCTTTAGGTTTAAGTTGGCGAACGAAGTTATCACCATCCCCTTACCATTATATAAACATACTAGCCGTGGCCCGCGACTTCGTCTGCGTTTGATTTTGTTTTTAAAGTATTCAGTATCGCTAAGCCTTAAATGAGTATAGTAGTATATATATATATATATATATATTTATAACACGTGACTGTCAATTAATTATAGACAAATAATTTGCAATAAAATAAAATTGCAACTATAAAGATCTAAGCTATCCTATCTCTTAAGTTGGACCAGACTGCTCACGGTGTGCCAATTTAATTTAAAATCGGTTAAGTAGTTTAGGCGTCCATCGCGGACAAACATCGTGACAGGAGATTTTTATATATTAAGATATGTATGAACGCTTCATAAGTGCCTGTGATAGGCCTACATGAATAAAGAAATTTTGAATTTGAATTTGAATTTGTAGTGGGCCGGTAATGGGTTGATATCGAGATGATATTACATATTTATACAGTAATAGTTGTGCAGTATTAGCAATGTTTTCACAGCAGTAGTACTGTACAAAAATGTATGATGTAAATAAAGTACGAAAACATGACTCACTTGAAGAAAGCATCGTGCAATTTTTGGTAGTCGATATCAATCTTCCCGAGTTTGGGCCGTGATCGTTCTCGCATCTTAGCTTTGAGCGTTTTGGTTTCTTCCTTGTCTTGTAGCGAAGCCCTCATCTCCATGATGCCAGTCTTCTTGATGAAGTCCGGAAGGTCGAACGGCGGTTTCTCTATACCACGCTTGCCTTGCAAATACTGCATAAAATATAAAAAACAAATCCTTCAATATAAGGTTAACTTCAATATGAACAATTAAAAAAGTTATCGAGTCCAAACAATGAAGTATTCATATGAAAAGACAGACATAGCAATTCGAGTCCGTAACCGCTAAATGATTGCGCAATACTTACAAGTGAGGATACTCAATTTTCAATATTTGGGCTGTTTTATGAAGGAAATATTGAATGAATGTGCATATAAATTTCGAAACCGACAGGATTTGAACCTGTGACCCTCAATTGCGGCCTGAGCGCTTTACCACTAAACTGCGATTCTCATACCGACGATGCCGAGATTAATGTATTACTGAATTAAGGTCTTTTTTTTTTCATAAGAGGTAGAGACAACTCTGACGATGTAAGCCGTGCTATGTCGCATGTGTCGCACTGGTTTAAAGTTAATAAAAATATAATAATAAATGGAGAATCACTAAAAATGGAAGATTCCACAGTTTTTCTGGGCATGACCTTGGATTGTAAGCTTCAGTGGGGTACCCATATAGATACACTAGCAGGTAAACTAAGCTCGGCTGCCTACGCCGTCAGGAAAATTAGACAGATTACTGACGTAGAAACAGCAAGACTTGTTTACTTCGCGTACTTTCATAGTGTGATGTCTTACGGGATCTTATTATGGGGAAAAGCTGCTGATATTGAAACTATATTCATATTGCAGAAAAGAGCTGTACGGTCAATATATAAACTTAAATCACGTGAATCCCTCCGTGAAAAATTTAAAGAAATTGGTATACTTACGGTAGCCTCACAATACATTTATAACAATATAGTATTTGTAAGACAACATATTAGTCTTTATAAACAAAAAGTGGATATAAACAGTCGACTTACAAGAAATGGTCATAAATTAGTGACATCTGCATATCGTCTGCAAAAGGTGCAGAAGTCATTTGTGGGATTGAGTATACGCTTTTATAATATGATTCCTAAGGTAATTTTGGACCTACCAATGCATAAGTTTAAAGAATGTGTTAAAACACATTTATTACAGCGAGGTTATTATACAATTGATGAGTTTCTTAATGATAAAGTTGCTTGGAAGCATCCGGCTCCGCTTTCATCTCTCACAAGATAGAAAAATGAATGTTTAAATATAAAATGTAAATTTTTGATGTTGGAAAAGAGCAACTGCTGAGTTTCTTGCCGGCTTCTTCTCGGTAGAATCTGCCTTCCGAACCGGTGGTAGAGTCACTACACACGGACAGACTTGACGTTTCAAAAGTGCTTGTATTAGGCCTACTTGAAATAAATGAATTTTGAATTTTGAATTTTTTGAATTTCATTCTTAAGCCGCATTATTCGCTTCGACCAAAAGCATTTACAGGTTAACTCATTAGAAAAAGGTTTTATTTATATGCAACGTGTAACCGATATACGAAATAATGTTGTAGGATGCATTAATATGTTTCATAAGGAATCTCCCTGAAAAAATATTAAACCAAAAGAGGCATTTTTAATTTTCCACACAAACGAATTCAAAACATCCTAATTATTTACTTATGCCAACCATATTGTAGATAAAAGACCGACACGCGCATAGTACCTACTCAACGCGATACGTACCTAATAAAGTGACAGGAGACACATGATTTTAATTTTGCATGTGATTTTACGGCTGTATGTGATATCTTTCATTCCAACCTATGGCGGTTTTTTACTCAAAAACTACTAGGTTTTCGCTTTAATTTACACGTGTATGTACATATATGTATATACAACGTGTAAATAAATGCTATAGTTGCGTCATATTTATATGACTTGACTATAATTTTCTTTTGGGGCGCTGTTCGGACCCTTTTTGCACAGTAAAGGAGACTAAACCCAGGCTGTATCTATAAATATATTAGGGTCATCCAAACAAACGCAAACGTTCAATTCTCTATAAAGATTGAAACAGTGATTTATAAGTCAATCAGTTGTTTGAACGGTACAAAAACCAGAAGAAGAAAACAAAAAGAAATCCTGTGTTATTCTTATGGGAATAAAAAAAATGCGATGAGGACTACCTTAATATTAATATTAGGGGCTCATCTTTGCTTGGGTGTAAACAATTGCTCTAACCAGGTTGCTTCTTAAATATTTTCTAATGACAATGTGAGATGGTGATAACAAAAAGAACACCCGGCTAAGTTTGTTGTGGGCTTCTTATCAGACCAGGGCGCGATTGGAACCCTCGTAGCTTTAGTTTTAAGTTTACGATTGTAGTTATCGCCATCACTACTCACTGCTATGTACACATTTTGTATATAATAACGCATCAAAAGTGCCATCTATGTGCCTATTTGAATAAAGATATATTTGACTTTGACTTTGACTTTGACTTTGACAGAATTTTTTGGTACAAACAAAAGAAACTTTTGAGCCTGTTTGGAAAAAAAGATTTTTTTTTTTTTTTGGGTTACTCTAATATATATAATAATGACGCAACTACAGCCTGGGTTTTGTCAACTTTACATTGCGCCAGAAAGGGACCGAACAGCGTCTTCATTAACTGGAAAACTAGCTAACGTACAGAAAAGGGTCCAGCGAAGGAGAAGTATAAAAAGCCCAGCTGCTCCAATTCTTACCTTCCGCTTGTAGCACCAGTGCCGCGGCACTTGCACGGTGTTGCGGTGCGCTTTCAGCTGGACGAGGAGCTTGGGGTCGCGCGCGGTCACGTCGTACATCTCCACCACGTCGGGGCGCGCAACTAGCTGCTTCAGTTCTGCCACGGACAGTCGCGACAGCTTTTTGAGCTTGCGTTTCGATAGACGCTCCTTCTCGTCCGCTGCGTGTTTCTGCAACAAACAGAGCCCGTAAATATGGAAGCAAGTTCTTAATTTTAAGACTGAAAGCTCATTAAAGTTTCTCCAAAATAAGTGTTCTAATAAAAATGCGTTACACATTGCAATGTGCACTATTACTAAAACCCATTAATGTGTTCACAAACACAGTTTTGAAGATATTTTTACAAGTAACAAAGGGATATATAAACAACATATTACAAGTGTAAATGAAAAATACTTCAAAGGCTTTAGAGGTACATTTTTTACTGTCACTGAGATTTATCTGTGAAATCGAAACGCTAATAGTTTTTAAATAAACCAATGCCTTAGTTATTACTCAAAGAAATTATATACAGCCTTAACATCCCATGCAAAAGTAAAATCGAGTGACTCCTGTCACTTTATTAGGTACGCATCGCGTTGCGTAGCTACTATGCACGTGTCGGTCTTTTATCTTTAACAGGGTTGTCATAAGTAATGGAAATATAAAAGTGCTTATTTTGATTTAATATTTTTACAGGGTGATTTCTTATGAAATGTACTTATACCCACTTCAACAGTGTTTCGTAATTCCGTTACACGTTGTATCACCTAACTTTTATGTTTAGTTTCAATAACTGCTCTACAATTATATACTATATTTTTTGAGATATTTTTACAAGTAAGTAAGACATATATTACTTAACTTTTAATAGCGGAGCGGTGATAGCCCAGTGGTTAGGACTTGGGCTTCACTTTCGGGTGGCCGAGTTTGAATGTCAGCACGCCTAAGTTATGTGCATTTTACCCAATGAAAATATCACTTGCTTCAACAGTGAAGGTAAACATCGTGAGGAAACCTGCATGCTTTAGAGTTCTCCATAATGTTTTCAAAGGCGTGTGAAGTCCTCCAATTCGCACTGGGCCAGCTTGGTGGACTGAGGCCTTAGTCTCATTGTGGGAGGAGACCTGTGCCCTGTCGGTCGGTAAAGGGTTGATGTGATGATGATATACTACGACAATACACACATCGCCACCTAGCCTCAAAGTAAGCGTAGCTTTTGTTATGGGTACCAAGACGACTGATGAATATTTTTATGAATTATATCTACATAAATACTTAGAAAATACATATAAACACCCAGACACTGAAAAACACTTATGCTCATCACACAAACATTTTCCAGTTGTGGGAATCGAACCCACGGCCTTGGACTCAGAAAGCAGGGTCGCTGCCCACTGCGCCAGTCGGCCGTCGTGATGACTTTTATGTATCAATAACTGCTCTAGGTAAAACTGCAATGAAAAAGGCAACAATCTCATTATTTCCAAAGTAACTAACCTCAACTGCTTCTTCATCAGCCGCGAACTGATCTGTAACCTTTTCGAGTGGCTTCTGACTTGGTTTAGGAGCATCCTTGCCAAGCTCGTCTTTCAATTCGTCCTTCTTCTCTGTAATCTTGAACGATTCAAGAATACGATGGAACTGGCGGTACATTGGCTCCATCTCGTGGAAATGGATACTTTCTTGCACATATCTATAAACAGTCAAAATTAAGTCATATTTCCTGGCTAAAGTTGTGATTGAGCTAAAACATAGCACATCTTGTGTATCCCTCTCTTATTTCAGCTTTTCTAGCATGTACGGTTAAATAATTATTAACAATCGTGCCGATGCTTTTGAATGAAAATAAAGAAAAGAAAAGAACATTCTATTAAAATAAAAAGACAGTCTGAAAGGCAGTTTGGGAGTTTTGCTTAGTGGGAAAGTGCCGCGATTGCTAGAGTCGAAGATTCAAATACTGTAGGTTCCGATTTTATATGAATTAAATGAGGGAAAAAAAAAATATTGATAAAATGAATGAAAGATTAGCGTATTTGTAAAAATCCTAGTCAATTTAATAAGTACCTCGCAAATATAAACTTATAGTTATCAAAAGTTGATTTATTTACCCACTTTATAAAATTACTTTAACACTTGTTTTGAAAACAAATTTTTGACTAGATATTAATGATGAGGTTGTTTACGTTTTGAAATTTACTAATTTGATTGGCATTACTGAGTACTATGTTAAAAAAACGCACATTAATTTATAGCAAAACTTATGCTTAATGTAGAATTAGATAATAATTTTAATTTATTTTCATAACTTACTCAATTTCAACTTCTTTTTCATTCTCCTTATCACTTGATTTGGATTTCTGACTCTTAGTTTTGTCTGTGTCTTGTTGTTTGGCCTCTTTACGCTTCTGTTTAGCCACCTTCTTCTTTTTTTTCTTGCGTTTGTTCTTATTTGCTTTGTTGGCGAGAGTCTGTAATCATTTAAAAATACTGTATTTTTACTACAGCTCTTCTATTTTGTTCAGAAATGAATAGATATTACAATGGAATATGTGGATGTAATTTATTATAGTGAAGCTTGAAAGTTTTACCTCTTGTTTGGAAATAACAGGTGGCATTGGTGCTTCAGGCATGTTATCGTCGTCAGAGTCGCCCTCCTCTTCTGCGTCATACTCAGTGCTTATTACAGGAGCGGGTGGAGCTAGCGGTTGTTTGTTTGCTGCACAAATAACAAGGTAGCTCAATATAATTCATAAGTTCAAACAATCTGTTAAACACATTTATTACAATAAGGTTATTTTTTATACAACTGACAAATTTTTAATGGCAAGGTTGATAAACATGCACTGCTTTACTTGTATCTCCGCAAGACAGAATAATTATTGTAGAATGTTGTGGATGAAAAGAGCAACTGCTGCATCTTTTGTTGGCTTCTTCTTTTTAGAATCTACCTTCTGAACCACTATAAACAGGCAGACCATAAACAGACAGATAGTACTTATATATATGTACTGTACGTATATATAGGCCAAACTGAAATAATTTAATTGACTTTATGAAATCAACTATTTATGATATATATGTTTAATAGGCTATAAACAAAATCCAAGTTCGTACGAAATAAAAACACGCCAAACCGCACACACCTCATAATTATGGACAGTAATATTGTAATGAAATGAAATATGTAAAATATTTTTATCCATATATATAAAAGGCAAAGGTGACTGAGTGATTGACTGAGTGATCTATTAACTCACAGTTCTAAATACTTGATGGATTGGGTTTAAATTTTGCACACAGATAGTTATTACAAGGTAGGCATGCGCTAAGATTGGATTTTTGAAAATTCCAACCCCTGATTTACCAATTTATTTTTCATGTTACATCAATGAAATCAAAAGCCTAAGCTTTTGAATAAAAATAAATAACTATGTTTCACAAAATTTAATTTAAAAAAGTCCAACTCGAAAGGCATCAAATAGGGTAGGGGGATGAAATCATATTATAAAAGTCATCATCATATTCTCTTCTTCTTTCATATTTTTCTGCAAGAATTTTTTTAAACCTTTGTAGTTAAAATTTACCAAATCAAAAATTTAACACAATGTGAGTGAAGCCACGGGCAAAAGCTACTTGACAATTATACTGACTGTGTGCTGGCCGGCAATTATACTGCCTTAGATATAGCTCAGAGCTGTGCTTTGAGTATCTCTACATAATCAAATCTGAAATGTAGTTGCTAATCTCTGAAGTTGCTAAAAACATAACTAAATGAGTCACAAAGCTAGGTGACAATGGGCAGAGCACATAGCTTGGAGAACCGCTGGCTCAACCCAAGGGGCTGGACTAGTGACCCCTCACTGGAATTGCGGTAGAAGATAGTAGATATACAGATTATGGGTATAAAGGTTTGTTAATTTGATTTTACGTCTTAGGTAAAGTGTACATATGATGATGATGATGATGAGATATGCTAAGCTGTTTGACAGAGTGTAGCTAAGGATGTATGTATGTTTTAGGATTTTACCACTAGGAATGTTAATAGTGTAGCATAGCTAAACACTGCACTTGGTTGTATACAGAGATGAATGCCAACAACTCTTTTAAATATTTATTTATTCAATTTTTATGTTAAATTCGAGACTGTGCTATTTCAAAATGCTATGTTTATGTAATCTTTGTGGCCTTTGATTGTAACGCTGTTGATTATGAATAAATAAATAAACAAAGAAAGCTACAATCGGTAGTTGAGTATGTAAGCTAGGGATTCGCTTGAAATTGCTACACAGTGGTGTAACAGTGGCAGTTTCATAGCCTGGCTTTGACCTCACTCACTGCTTAGCTGCCTAGTTGCCTCTTATGGAAGAGCATCCTTAGTAGCCAGCCAGTTGTAGGATAATTACTATGCAATATTGAAAAGTAGTATCAAATTTACCTTTTTCATTTTCATTTCCCAGTGCAGCCTGTCTTTGATCCTTATATGCTAGCGCTTCTTCTAGAGCTTTTGGCAGCACAACACCAATTGGAGCAGGGATAGCCTGTACTTTGTTCCTAAACTCTTCTGGTGTATCAATCTTCATAGTTAACAAGGATGGCAATAATCCTTGGGGTGCATCAGAGTCATCATTTTCTCTATCATCATCATCTTGCTCATCGCCCTGGTCATCCCAACCTGGAGGGCCGTCTCCTCTACCCTGCCGTACCCATCCTGGCGGCCCAGGAGGTGGCCCTTGTCCTTCCCATGGACCCATCCCAGGTCCCATGCCTGGTGGACCCATGCCTGGTGGACCCATGCCTGGTGGACCCATGTTAGGTGGCGGTCCCATTCCAGGCGGGCCTAAGTCCATTGCTGGATTAAAATTACCCTTCATGTTTGGCCCTCCACGCATCATACTAGGCGGCATTCGTGGCGGCATGCCTGGTGGTCCCATTGGCCCCATCCCCATACCCGGAGGAGGACCCATCCCAGGCGGAGGTGGGGGACCCATACCCGGTGGTCCCATGCCCATCATACCAGGCGGTGGACCCATATTTGGCGGGGGCATATTTGGAGGTGGAGCAGGCGAAGTAACTGGGGGCATAGCTCCAGGTGGTCCCACAGGTGGTGGAGGCATCCCTCCGGTCCCCATAGGTGGCGGTGGTATTGGAGGAAAGCTTGGCATTCCCGGCGGTGGACCCAGCGGCCCACTGTTGGCAGAACTAGTGCCGGGTGGCCCGTCCATACTGTATGTTGGTTGGTACAACGAACACTATTTATCTTATTAGCTATATTAAAATAGAACCGAAAACTTAGAACTATTCATTTACTTTAAAGATAACAATAACAAAATACGAAAATATGAGGTTAGAGCGTTGACAACTATCATGACAAGTTGACATTTAGACAAGCCAAGCTGTAACTTTTTTTATGACTGCTTCTAGTGTTTTTGAGCTAAATGACCGAATGATGATTTTATTTGTTTCCAACTTCCGGCATTGCTTAAAACGTCTGAAAAATATTTAGACGTTCCATGAAAGGGTAAATTTATGTAAATTCACAAACAGCAAGAGCTCCGAGAAAAAAAACCAAAACTTTTCCAAAAACTTTGGTTTTTTTATTTAATGATTAATTCATATGGTCAAATGAAATTTAGTTTGCAATGTAACGTGTTATGGCCTGTGGGAACGACGTATCAATCTTCGTATCAAATATTGAAGTTTGTTTAGGCTTGGTAAAGTAGGAAAAGGAAACTAAACATTAGCCAATTATTCCACAACCAACATACGAAGAACGTCATGCCCGATAATAATTTATTTCCACCTTCACTTTATCATTCATTCTGTGTTCATTCTTCAAAATTTTAATAGTCTTTGCTTATTTAGGGCTGAATTGTGAATTTATGATTGGTGTTTTTGTGAACTCGTCATTAATTTGCCATAACATTGAAAATCTTATCAGATTGTTCTTGCCTATTTCAAGAAATTAAGTAGCAAATTATTGTGAATCCACGAATTTATCGAGAAAACCATTTTCAATATGGCAGAAAAGTATAACACAAAATGTCCTGGTGTAAAACGCCTTATGAGAGAGGCGTTGGAATTAGCAGAAGCCACTGATGAATATTGTGCAAGACCCCTTGAAGACAATTTATTTGAGTGGCACTTCACCATACGTGGCCCAAGGGGAACCGAATTCGAGGATGGTATATACCACGGCAGGATATTGTTGCCGAAAGAGTATCCAATGCATCCTCCTCATATTATACTATTGACTCCAAACGGCAGGTTTGAAATTAATAAGAAAATTTGTTTATCTATTTCTGGTCACCACCCGGAGACCTGGCAGCCCTCCTGGTCGATAAGAACTGCTCTGTTGGCACTGATTGCATTTATGCCAACTCCTGCTGAAGGAACTATTGGATCACTAGATTACACACCAGTGGAAAGGAAATCACTTGCGATAAAATCTGCTAATTGGGTATGCCCACAGTGTGGCAATATTGAAGTTCTTCTGTCTTCAACTGCAGCTAAACCACCAACTGATGAGGAGCAGACTGTTGTCAATCAAATAGCATTTAAAGGTGAGGAGGAGCAAGCATCTAAACCACCAGCAGAATCTGCCTCTGAACCCCAAAACACACAGTTCACACCACAGGTCTTGGAGTCATCTGATTCCACCACTAGTTTCTTGGACCAGTTAACAGAAATTCTTGTGGCACTGTTAGTAGGTGCAATAGGAATTTTTGTTTACAGGCGTTGGGATGCTTTTGCTGCCTCTGAAACTACTGATTTGTAGATTTAAAAATTGTATCATTATAATTGTGTATTAAACTTGAGTTCTAAGTAAAAATTTATAAGTTTAATGAAACTATTGTAACCAATTTCTTCTTATTGTGGTAATACAATTGTATCCTAAGTACCTAACATATGCTGCTTGTTCATAGGTAGTTTTTTTTATAATTGTAATTCTTTTTTTACTTGTGCCTTAATTGTGAAGATAATATGATGATAAGCCAAGGCATGGAATTTATAGAATATTGTATTCAAATTATTATGACATGAGAATGTGATTTTGTAGATAGTAATTATTTATTATTAAACAAAGCTTTTGTGAATTTAAGTAGGAGATCCTGGGTTTGATTCCCGGCAGGGGCAATTTGGGAAATTATAATTTCTGAATTTTCTTTGTTCTGATATGGTGGTAAGCTTTGGCTGTGGCTAGTTACCACCCTACAGACAAAGATGTCCCATTAAGTTATTTAGTATTCCGTTGTGACATGTAGATCATGGGCTAACTTGTTAGGGAGTATGTAGTCATAAATACATACTCCCTAACAGGTTAGCCCGCTTCCTTCTTGGACTGCATGATCACTTTCCAACAGCAGCAGGGCTAACACAGGTAGCAGAAAAATAATTAATTCCCTGACAAGGGATATCCTGTGTCCTGCTAAAGCATGGAAACAGAATAGGAGAAGTTTACCCCTGTTTATTATAACACATATATTATTTCAATATTATTTTGACTTGTACGCCAGTGCTCTGAGACTTGATAAGACTTGAGAATTTAAATTCTTGTCTTTTCCCGGGGATATAATTGTCTCCTGCCCATACTAGCCGTGCATGTGAGATTGCATGCAAGAGCTAAAATCGTAGCAGAATAAAAAAATTAAAAAAAACCTGCAATCATACAATTATAGCGTTTTTGTAGTCATTTGCAATTTTAGAAAAACAGCAGACTTGTGACATTTCATTGCTAAAGGTTAAGAGATTCTAACATAACTTTTAAAACTGTGAGTCCCTTTGTAGGATTATGTAATACTACAAAGAGCGAAATGTTTTCCCTAATTAAATCATATACCTACATACAAATACATTACTCATATAAATTTTACTTACCATGGTGAAATTTTATGATATTGATGTGATATTTTGCACCACTACATTAATATATTACTATAGGATGTTAACATTCCAGGAGCTTAGCTTTGAAAATTAAAATTTTTAGTAGCTTTCATGTATTGTGATAGTTGTATATTCCTGTAGTATTTATTTTCAATAATGTTTGCTATAAAATTGCTGTGCTTCTTGTAAATAAAATTTGTAAATTTCATGTGTATTTTGTTAAAAATCTTGAGATATGAATTAGTTTAAGGTAGGTAATAAAGAGTCAGATTTATGGTTAAATTTATTTAGGAAACAATTAAATAGCTAGTCAGCATAAGATAAGTATTGTATCTTATTTCTTAAGCAATATGAATATAATTTTAAACAGTGAAGTGACCTCCACGGCTTTTTATAAGATATTCCAATCTAATCCTTTTGCTTATTGCATATTATAGAGATAAAGAACTAAGAACTAAATTAAATCTGCAACATTCATAGGCATTTCGTCAATTTGAGTTGAGTAGTACTGTTCAATGTCCCTGAGAATCCTGATGTCATCAGATTTGACAAAGTTTATGGCAACACCCTTACGTCCAAAACGACCTGAGCGACCAATTCTGTGAATATACAATTCACGATTGTTGGGCAAGTCATAGTTGATTACAAGGGACACTTGCTGTACGTCAATTCCTCTGGCCCATACATCTGTTGTGATCAGCACTCGACTGTAAAGAAAATAAACATATTATTTAAGGTGATTAACATCTGCAGCCATCTTTTACTTGTATGATAAGAAAATGATAAGAGTTTAGTTATAAGTACCTTTGTCCTGATCTGAACTCTTTCATGATGTTGTCTCTTTCCTTCTGGGGCATATCTCCATGCATGGAGCTAACTGTGAAGTTGGCCTCCTGCATCTTCTGAGTTAGCCAGTCTACCTTTCTCTTAGTGTTGCAGAAGATCACTGCTTGGGTGATTGTCAGAGTGTCGTACAAGTCGCAGAGAGTGTCAAATTTCCATTCTTCACGCTCCACAGCAACAAAGAACTGCTTGATGCCTTCCAGTGTCAACTCATCACTGAAAATAAATGGCTAATTTAAATTTTATCACATTATAGTAATTTATTTTATACAAAAATGTTACATTTACGGGTACAGCTGTAAATATATATTGCTAAAATAATTTCTGATCACTCAACTTGATAAATGTAAGTAAATAAAATTGATTTGATCAACTTTTCTTTAGAAATGGGAATAAAATCAATCAGTTTTTTTCGACGTGACAACGTCTTATAATTCGATGGAGCCGGCTGCACGCACGAAAAATCATGACGTATGCGGCGTTACCTCGCTCTGAGGCGTTCCATTCAAGGCTTGAAGTGCAAGCGAGAGCGCGGAACGAGCGACAAAGAGGCACAGTCGGCCTCCGCGTTCACTCTGCACTCAATCTGTCTCTCTCCTACTTGAATGAGCGAAGCGTCGAATGTGGTGTCAATTGTTTATAGCAACGATAATATCTATCAAACAAATAAAATCAAAATTTTCTTTTGAAAAATGCAACCATTCCATCAGTATTTTCTTACGACGTTGTCACATTCAACTATCGTCAGTAAGCCAACTTTACAGACAACCATTTTTTTTTTGTTTTTGCTTCACACAAAAACTTTGCACTCAATAAGATAGCTGGACCATATGGGACATGGGATAATGGCATAAAAACAAATATTTACCGTTTTACCAGAATCCTGATTGGATCAGTCATAAACTTTGATGTCATTTCAAGTATCTCATGGGGCAATGTAGCAGAAATAAGAACCACTTGGGTAGCTGGTGGCAAGTATCTGTAGACATCATAGATCTGCTCTTTGAAACCCTTGTTCAACATCTCATCTGCCTCATCAAGAACCAACATTTTTATAGATCGGGTACGAAGCACACGCCTCCTTATCATGTCTAAAAAATAAATTATAAACAAAATTAGTAATTTGAAAATTTTCATTCTCATTGCATTACCTCAATCAGTTAACTCTGAAATTGAAATCAATGATGAAAAACTAATTATAAATCAAAATACCAGCCAGTATATTACAAATTTATATTACATAAATAGAAACTTAAAGACCACAATTGCATATTGCAAATAAACTAAAATCACTGAATGACGTAAATTTGCATCAGAAGCTATAACAATATGAAGTGCATAAAATAACTCACCAAAAACACGGCCAGGGGTCCCTGACACAACATGCTGACCATAGTCCAATTTCCTTATGTCCTCTCCAAGGTTTGTGCCACCAATACAGGCATGACACTGTACATTCATAAAGTCCCCTAATGCAAGAATGACTTTCTGAATCTGTGTAGCCAATTCTCGGGTTGGTGAAAGTATTAATACTTGAGTTTCACGAAGAGTTGTGTCAAGCGATTGCAAAATTGATATTGAAAAGGTGGCTGTTTTACCAGTACCCGATTGTGCTTGAGCTATCACATCCCGACCTTTAACTATTGGTTGGATACTCCTTTGCTGGATAGCTGATGGTTTTTCAAAACCTAAAACAAAATTTGTAACCATAAAATTTTAATCAAACTATAACACCTTACGTTTTGTATACCCAGTTTACAAGTATCAACTATCATAGTGATTATTTCTTTACTTATCTTATAAATGCAAATTTTTGTCCAGTAATTTTTTTTTTTACTTATGTTTGTAGAACTAAGAACAAAGAATACTTTTATCCTGTTAAAGAACCCATTCCCGTAAAATTAAAAATATCACATTAGTACACTTGCAAAAATTGTTTACTGAGCTGTCAGCTATTTTAGGTTACTCTTTGCCTAACAATCATGATCAGTGTGATTGAACATGAACACATTATTATAGGCTCAGGATAACTATGAAAAAACACCAAAATGCAGGGCGAAGCTAGTTGTATTATAATAATACTATTTGCTATCACTGATGAATCTGGACGGTGAGTCCTTTCATTTACATTATTTCCTTCAGCTACGCTATGTATCTGAAACAATTTGTACACCGAAATATTTGTTTATTAGTAAATACGTGGCTTTACCGTAAGTATAAATTCCTCGCAACAACTCATCGCGGAGGCCCATGGAATCAAAAGTTGGGATAACTTCAACATCCTCGCTAGTGTCGAATTCAACGTTCGACAAATCTTCTGATATTATTTTTCGATTATTATATGATACTTCCGACGCAGTCATCTTTCTACCTTCGTGTTGTATTTATTAGTACAGCTCAACTTTCTAAACAGAATAAACCGTGTCAAGAGAACAATATTTGCACGCAATGCTAAAAAATTAGGCAATGTGGCTGTCACAAGTACACACAAATCACAAGCTCCTCAGAGGTATGGGAATTTAGAGAAATTTGGAACGTGGAAATAATTATTTCCCTTCAGTTGCCTATCAAAAGTTATCGTTATTTATTTATCGGACTTACAGCCACTCATACATTCACATATCACGGAGCAAAAAAACAATATGGCGCCAAATAAATCATAGATTCAAGATTACTTCATGAATCTGTGGATTAGTCAATTAAGGATTTCAGACACGGCAGCTATAATGAATATATAATGGCTATATCCATAAATGAAAAGAAGAAGAATGTATATATTTACATCTTCGTATCATACAGATACAGAGCGAAAAGAAAATATACATTTATATTTCGATAGATCTTAATAAATCTCAATACCTTTTGCGAATATTACTAAACATCTCTCTTCAAAAAAGAAGTTCAAAATGTCGTTGTGATAGACAGAGACACAAATAGTACAGCCAGTCAATCTGTTCCCACTGTTGTTGTGTGTTTATGTAAAAAAGCGGAGTCGTTTAGTTGAGAAACGCTCTCTTTGGTAGTAACGATGACGGGGCCCCAGCGGTGAAGCCACCCAAAAGTCATCTTCGTTTTTGTTTGCGATTTCTTTTTATCATAAAAGTCCGTGACACTCAATGGTAAACTCAGTCGAACACGTCTTACTTTCCAGAATTTAGTAGCCTCTTTATCTGAGAGTAAGCTTTTATGCATTATGTTGCCTCCTCACGCATGTCGAGTGCAGGTGAACGGTGGCGAGTGCGAGCGTGAAGAGGGCCGCTCGCCTTGAATCGTGAACACGGTCGCTTCGCCTCGTCACTTCTCACCAAAGAGGTTTTTGGAAAATATCAAAGTTTCCACACACGCTCGTGCTCGTGTTGTATTTTTGTATTCATCCATTTTTATATCTCTTCTCTCTCGGGTAAAATAAAATGCCTAAAAATGCGGATATACTAAATCAAACTAATACCAAAACGGCGACTAAAGAAAGTAGAACGAAGGAACAATGTCTCACGCGTCTAGTTAAGCTGAACGGGCTATAATAATATTTTCCTTGATATTTTCTTGCTCCAAAATGTAACATTTGAAATTTTTCCATCTCATAAAAATGTATTTAGTGTATCACCAAATTATTTATATTCGTGGGGTAGCCATATATTTTATATAAGAGAATTTATTTGAATTAGCCTCAATTTAATCAAAGATCTATGCTTCTTATTAAATACATAATATTATTTTATCGTTCACTAGAATTCCAATCGGTACTGTAAAAACAAAACGCATTAAACAACGCATTCGCATTTCAAGTTTATTTGTGGCCAAAATGAACGATTATAATTTATATTTGGATTTTGAACGAATCAAAATGGATGCTGGGTGTGAATGAACTATGTACTGAAAAACGAACAGCTTTTTATCGAGTTGTGTCGTGGGCCCGATTATAATCGGGAATCCGGCATCACGGTTTTGTTTTGTTGTAATTTGGGCAGTGCTGTACTCGTGAATGTGCCCTAGCAGGCGTGATTGATCGCAGTGGTTGCTAAATTCGGTAGTCCCCCCGTCGGTAATGTGTTTACGAGAGTATTAGGCGAGCTTCCCGCAGGTGTCCCTAATAGGATGAGGACTCTGACGGAAATATTGAATGTCGATGCAATTCAGCGAGTGGTGTGTGTCGGCCAGCCGCAGGTTCTTGGTGCGAAATGGCGAGAATATACGGACTAAAGAGTGGCGCGTGTGCTCATTGAGCGCGCAGAAATGAAATGCATATACAGGAAGGAACGAACACAACTCTGACAACATGTACCAAAATGACAGAAGAAGTAGACAGAAGACATGGTGTGAATGGTAACAGCAGCAGTAAGGGTGCCAACGAGGATCCTCCAGTGCAAAGCGCCGCGCAGGCTGCCACGGGTGGAAGGCTCAAGTTTTTCAAAGGTCAGTAATTCCTATAACAATCTCATACAAACTACTATATAAGTAATGATTTTAATAAAGAGTCCCACCAAATTTCATTCAGCAGCTGTAGCTGATACTAGTTTATTGCATGTACTTAGTAGAATCCAATTCTAATCCTGATTGAGGTGTAAACAACATGTATAATGGATTACAATCTTAATTTATGGATTGTCTTTTTAAAACTACAACCATCAGCTGCTTTTAGTGTTATCATATATAAACTAACTGTGCTGGTTATCTTATAATGCTAATTTATTGACATTAGTGCTAATAATGTTGCTTACAAATCTAACTAAACTAAACAGTCAAGTCTTGAAGTATCGATATTCTAGTTCCCTGTAGAAGGGATACCTCTTTTACTACTACTACTGCTACTTACTTTAAAACAATGTTTGATTAAGTTTATAACAGTCTGTGTACAAAATAATTGATACCATTGCCTTTTTTGTAGATTCTTATTATTTTTATTGGTATGATATAAACTTAAATTATTGAAGAAATGTTAAAGAATTTACTCATTTCTTTGAGGTTCACTACTGCCCATTCAATAAAAATCAAATTCTTCTTGAAACTATGCTTTTTACAATGTTTTATCCTTTTCATAATTACTCACTACTAAAATAATTATTATTTCTGACAAGACAAGTAATTATTTTCTCAATGCATTTATTAGCTTTAATTTCTTATTTTAAAATAGTAGAGGGTGATCAGTGATTAGATGGATGGGTTGTATGAAACAGGATATGCATGTAAAAGGAGTGGTGTAGTCAGTATAAGTGAGTGAAAGAAGAAGATATGTTGTCCTGGAAATATTTTCTCTTCTTTCATGTTGGATATGGGCAAAAAGGAGGGGAAGCTTTATTTTCAAATAGATCTGCTTTTATATATTCTAGCAGGTGTTTTTCCTGCCTATTTCTAGTTAAGCATGTATGTGATAGCAGATCTCAACATATACGTAAATCACAAACATGACATTAATGAGTATCATTAATCTTTTTGGTAGAACTTGCACTGACTTTATGTATGCATAGCCTTACTAATAAATGTTATTTAGTAGGTGCATATTTCAATGTTTCATTGTTTCATTCTTTCTATCATCATAAATTTAAATTCAAAAGAAGAGAAAGCTTTGTTCATCTGTTTACTTTATACATATGTTAAAAACATATATTAGTTAGGGTTCATTGTAGTAATATAAAGTGGGCTTTAAATATAATTTTGTGGTTGGATTTCTGAAATAGGTAAATGTTCCATCTACAATTGAAAATTATAAAGTTTATGAGAGTCCAAGATTGTGGTATTTAGAACTCCCTACAATAGACCTATGTCCAGCAGTGGATGATTTATAAATGTTTATGAGTTCTTTCAAGTATGATGTAGAAAGGTTTCCTTTGGTTATTGTTATTTCCTTTGCTATTTCTGGGTACCTGTGGCCTCTGTCATAGAAAAGAGGTATAATCCTCTTTTTATGCTTCTAAAGCTGGTTGGCAGGCTTTCACATGTTCTATAACACATAAATATATATAATAATAACTGGAACTGACTTGGATCTACCCTAAAATAGATAAATATTCCATCTAATATAGTTCTGAAAATTCAATATTATGATAGCAAATGTTATTATAGCAGTATATGAGTATATTTATCAGACTAAGAAAAACTAGAAAGTCTTTTATGCTCTGATAAGCACACACAGCTACGAGTGAGCCATTGGTAATTGTCTGCAAGCCTTTGCCATTGTTATGTTTTGCAAGGAGCTGAGCCCACCCTTGCGGAAAAACCATTACACTGAGCTATACAAAATTAGACACTAACACTTCTGCCAAAGATAATTGGAAAATTATAGTAATTATTGTAAACTGTTTATAATTCAAAACTTTGTTGCTTGATTAGGCAAAGTCAGGGATGTAATAAGAAATCTAATTTGGTGTTTTGTATGAGCTCATTTAGTTAAGTAGTTTTTGTTTCCCACATAATGATGTTTCAACATTTTCTAAATAAGGTTGCAAAATGTGCATAATATGCATCACTTTATGCACCCAGAATAGTTGTCAACAATATGTAATAAAAATTGATGCTGATTCAATTGTACAAGTAAAAGTTATTTTTAATATGCTAAGCTTTAAAAACTTGAGCAAGAATTTTAGGTTAGTGCTTTAATCTCCACTTAAAAAAGTCAAGCAATTTTCTGTTCCGAATAACGCCTTTATGTAATTTGCAATAATATCATAATTGAGGACATCAAGAAGAAACTTTTTATTCCTTTTTACTGATGTACACTTGCAACAAGGCAATGAATAAATAAGTAACTCCTCATCTAAGAATATTCCTAGGCATACATCTACATTTCACCAATATATATCACCTAAGATTGGTGAATTATTTTTTCTCTATAGACATTGCTGTAATCATTAGGCATTCAATTTAGGCGATTCGTAGGTTTAGTTTAAACAGTCACTGAATGCATTGGGAGTATTCCTTTTTTATTTGCTGCTAAACTGAATTTTTGTCTAATGAACATGGAGGATCAATTTCTTTATGATTCTGTTCTTTTTTGTTTACCTTTGTAATTTCCAATTATTTTAAAGTATGATCTAATATGTCTATGAATTGAATTATATAATTACATTACAGAATATCTATGATTGTATTATATGCAAAATGTAAAAGTTTTAGAGTTCCTTTTTCCAACATCACACTTATTAAGATCTCTTAACCTTAGTAAATATCTTAAATCATAAGATTTCCTTTATTATGTAAAGCAAATGTAACATATTATTATGTAAATTTAATGTATTTTATTTGACTAATAAATTGAAAATTAGGTAATAAAAAATGTCAACACAAGATACTTGATTTTTGTCTTTTCAAATGTAATGCTAAACATGGAATGAATAGTAGTTAATTTCATACTATATCTATTGAAGGTATATCTAATATATATGAATAGAATCAGTTTAGACTATTGAAAAAAGGAATTGGCTTCAGAACTTCCTGGTAAATTTATTCTTCAGCAAAATATGAGTCATTGTTCTAAGTACAGTATGTTTTGAGTTGTCTGATGTTTATTTAAAAAAAAGCTAGATATGCCATAAAAAAAAAATATTAACTGGTTTAAAAACACATATTTAAATATGTGTTTTTAAACCAGTTAATATTTTTTTTATATCTTCCTGAATCAGTAAATAAAATAAACCATATAAATTATTACAAATCTGAAATCATACAGGTATAAGATATGAATATATAACAGCTTAAATAATTAAATTTACATAAACATAGATACAGCCAGCAAGATCCTGTTTCAATAAAGACACTTGTAATAGACTTTTTCTATTATCTTTAAGCAAACAACCCATTTAGAATATCTTATTAAAATATCAAACTGGTCAAATTATACTTCCTTTTAATTAATTTGAGAGATAAAGTAATCTATAGTGACAGTCTAATGTGAAATATTGGATTCTTGCTTCCAATATTAATTCAAATTTTGACAAATTGGAGGCTGATACCTAGTGAATAGTGATGATATAGTTTGCTTTATTCCACTTACAGAACAGCTTAATGAAGCTAGTAATACACAGTCAAACCTATGCATTCCTGTGATTTGTTTGTAAATTTTGATATCTCAAACGTGAATACTTATTTGTGATTATTCAGAAGTTCTATAGTATATATAAGTCTCATTAGTTTTAAAATCTCAATTTCTAAATTGAAGTCTCAATTTCTGAAAAAGCAAAAAGGCCAAACATGTTTTTCCAGTCTCTGGAGAATTTTTATGCTAATTTCAGTATTTTATCCCAAGCTCTCCCCATTTAGATTCCGGAACTTATGTGTTTTGCACAATTAAGTATCATTTGCTTTGAAGTACAACATCGTAAGAAAACATTCATGCCAGAGAGAATTCTCCCATGTTCTGAAAGGTGTGTTAAGCCTGCCAAACTGCACTTGGCCATTGTATGAACTACAGCCTAATCTCATCTCAGGAGACCTGTTTACTGTTGTGGGTGATAATGATGGAGAACTTATAAATATCTCTGAAGGTCTACAGGCACAAACAAAGTAATAGTTAGGAAATGATGATACAAAGTAACAGCTGTCTGCTATAATAAAGAAACGTCATATATTTCTATTTAATTAAATAGCTACTCTATAAACATTCAGCATTACAACCCATTATTGGCCCACTACAGGGCATGGGTCTCCTCCCACAACGGGAAAGGTTTAGAAGTAAACATTATTGTCAATTAATAATATGACCTTACTAACTGTATTATATTATGTCGTAAATATAATTACACTACAATTCATATTGTGGAGTTTTCAATGTTAATGGAATGGATGAATTAGACATAATCTTCTTCTTGCTTATGTTCGTTCTCAAGCTCATCAGTAGGAAAGCTGCTGAGGTTATCAACCGTTGTATTAAAGTCTTCCGCAGACTCATAAGGGCTCCATTGTTAGCAAAGTAGTAATTGGTAAACTGCTGAGGTTGATGCTAAGATCCAATTCAAAAGCTAGATGATATAATTTACACAATTACATGCCAATAAGTATGAACTCATTGGCATGTAATGTAAATTATTCCCTGTGCAGGTACATAGTACACAACATAAGCTGTGTCAACACATTCTATTATTTAGTTAATAAACAAACATTTGGGGCAAGTGTAAGTTACTAGTTGAAGATAAGCAAAGTAAATAAATATTGAAGGTTATAGATAGATAACTTTAATACACGTTATTTTGGCCTTTAAGCCAGGTTTACATTATATTTGTGTCATAGTCATCAATATCTGTACCCTATTAATGTCTCGCTCCTGGGCACAGACCTACTCTCTCATGGGAGAGTAGATCTGTGAGTTGTAGTGTGAGTTGAGCACAGACCATACTTGAAGTAATTTTATTGAGTGAATTTGCTTGCTTGCTTTGCATTGCATTGATTGTGCATCTGTCAGCTTCAGGCCCATTGCCAAAATTTAATCTGAGAAAATATTTATAACAAGCAATTAATGGAAGTATAATTTTTATTATACCTTATTAGTCTAGTTTTGTCATGTTCATACCTAGGTATAGCCAGAAGAAAAAATAAGCTATGGACAGGCTTATGGGGTATCATTGAATGAAAAAAGACTAGTATTTTTGATTTTTGTCAGTATTTGAAGATTGTAGAGCTGGGTAACATGGAGATTTACAAATGTTCCAGATGGAAAGTTTATATTGGAGCTGGTACGGGGCTGCGCGCGCGAGGGCGAGCGCTCCGGCTGGGTGTCGGTGCCGCGCAAGACGTTCTGGCCGCCCGCCGCCGCGCCACCCACTCCGCCGCACGCCGCGCCGCCCTGCGCCTCGCTGTCGCTCTCCGACGACAACTCGTCGCTGCACTCGTCGCCCTGCACCTCGCACCGTGACCACGCCTGGAAGCAGCCCACGCCGCGCCGCGACTTGTCGCGCGCGCTGGCCTTCTACTACTGCCGCCCCGCCTCGCTGGGCGCCGCGCTCGTGCGCCGCGCCGCGCGCCACAAGCGTCGCCGCCCCTTCGATGCCGCGCCTGCGTCCGCGTCGCCCGACGCGCCGCCCGAGCGCCGCAACGGCGACGCGGCGGCCGGCGAGGACGCGGTGGACGGCCCGGCGGACGACGACCGCTGGGCGGACTGCGACCGCGAAAAGTACTATCACATGAAACTCAAAAAACCATATCAGTATCATAAGTTAAGGGTGTACAAGAAAACGAAGTCGCCGTTTAGGCCGAAGGAGCTGACGCGGACGATAGACCGGCTGCGCGAGAAGATCGCGTCGCTGCCGGTGCTCGTGAACGCTAAACTGGCCAGCTGCCGGCAGGAGCACGCCATGGTGTCGCCGCGCAAGCGCATCCTGCGCGAGATGGAGCGCGTCAGCCTCGAGGACCAGGCCACGAAGCGGCGCGCCAAGACCGTGCCCGCGCTCAGCACGGGCCCGTGCGCGCAGCCGCCCGCGCCCGGGCCCAGCCGCGCGCGCACGCCCAACGGCACGGCGCCCGCGCCGCGCAAGGACGCGCCCAAGCACGTGAGCAGCTACAGCATCCACTCGCTGCTCAGCATGCCCGACGACGCGCGCGCCGAGCCCGAGCCCAAGCGCTCGCCGCACGCCTACGCGCCGCTCAAGACGGAGTCGCCGGGCAGCGTGACGTCGCCCGACCTCAGCCCCAGCCCCGACCACTACCGCTACCGGCACTCGGCGCTGGCGCTGGGCTCGCCGCGCGACTCGCCCACGCCGCCGCAGCCCGGCGCGCCCGCCTTTCGCGCGTACGCGGCGCCCGCGTCGCCCTACGCCGCTCGCGCCTGGCCCGCGCCGCCGCCCGCGTACCGGCGCGACGACTACGCGCAGTACGTGTACGGCTACGGCTACGCGCCGCACGTGTACCGCGCCCCCGCGCCGCCGCTGTGGATGCACTACGCGCTGGCGCCCGGCGCGCCGCCCGGGCCCTGGGCGCCGCTGCCGCACCCGCTGCTCACGGACCACATCCCGAAGGACGAGCCCACTTCAGGTACACTCACAAGTCTTACTTCTATGTCTTCTTACTAGTGGCAGGTTTAGCAGTCTTCATACTAAACAAATTGCCGCGTCAAAATATTGATAAAAAGAGAACAGGTCGAAGCTGTGTACACTGATTTAAGTAAGACTTTCGATCGAATTTATCACGACATATGTCTACTCAAATTATCCAAGGTTAGAAGTAAAAAGTGAGCTGTATGGTTGGTTCTTATCCAATGGTTTTTCTTCATCGTGGCGTCGCGCGCCCTCAGAGGTTCTGCAAGGCTTATTAATCGAGCCTTTGCTTTTTAACATATTCATCCGGAATATAGGCTCTTGTTTTCCAAATTCTAACTTTTTGCAATTTCCGGAGAATCCTTAGGGTTATAAACAATTCCAAGTATGAGACACTTCTCATCCTTATGATAACTTCAATCGACTGGATCAAAACTTGAACATAAATAAATTGGATTTTAATGTTTCCAATTTGGATTGTATATTTTCTTAAATTTCGAAGTTTTTTTTCATTGGCCTAGTCTTGCGATTTCCCCGGATCAACTTGCTATTGGCTGTGCTGTAATTTTTTACTAGTTCTATATTCTATTATTTTTATCTTCTATTATTTGCTGTAAGTTTTACTAACCGATAATGAAAAGTATATATTATTTCCTATTTATTTCAATTAAAATATTTTTGAAACCTCTCCTAATTTCAGATTTGCCATTGAACTTATCGAAACACTGAAGTCGTCGTAGAAGGCGCCGGCGCGGAGCGTCCGTGTCGTAGACTGATCTGAGCAGTGAGCACAAGCCGGCGGCCACGGGCGGCCACCAAGCGGAGAGTCGTGTGTATTTGTTACATAAACTTATGCGATATAGATATTTTTACAAAAGTAAAAAAAGACTTAGATTAGTATTAACTAAAGTATAAATGAAATTGCAATATCGATTTTTATATTTTTATACGATCTGTAGCGTTAGTAAAAGATTTGCTCGCTCGAATCGAGGGTCTTTCTCGAGCATAAAACTCTGTAGCGTCCGAGTAAAATTGACCTGATGTCACTCGTTTTAGAGTCGCAAATCCAGTGCTTCTGGTGTTTGTTTTACAAACGTTGTCTCAAAAGCCAGAGCTAAAGAATTTATTAATAATAATAATATTAAGCTAGTATTTCCATACTAGAAAAGACCCCTCGATAGCGAGCAAGCAAATGTTGTACTAAGGCTTCATGGAGTCGGCCGCGTGCGAGGCGGCTCGCGTAGTCCTGCAAACATTCCACTGTCGCGTTATCGATTGGCGCCGTTGAGTCCAAAAATGCATCCCACCTGCCGCTTACGGTTATAGCTATAAAGTGTCTCTCTGACGAGAGCGAACGATATTTTTGTATAAATCGTGATTTTCCGGCGGATCTGAATGTCAGAAAATCTATTTACAAAGTTTTTGTATAATATACTGAAATCTTATTTTAGTATAGAAATATACTTACGAGTATGTATGTAGAGTCATGCGTGTATTTTCATACGAATTGTTTGAGCTGCGAATTTAATATTTAAATATTGGCTATTATTTAGAGTAAGATAGCTAAGATCTAATGGAAACAAAAAAAGATACAGTTATCGATGTTAACGATCAGTGCCTTGAAATAAATAAAGATATTATGAACATATTTATGAATGAAAAGTATTACACGAATGAATTACCTGGTTATATTATAATAAATTAAAGAAAATAAAAACAAAGTAAAATATAGGATACTGCCGTTTTGCTATCGTGATTGTTTGTACCCATTTTTGATATATTTATAAATTAGGTGAAGATTTTTATTTCGGTCCATATTCAACAAGAAATCAATAATGGTGTTATATCTCGATCTCATTATTTAATTTAGAAAATAAACGAGGTAAAGACTACAGTTTTTCGGGATCAAATTTGGATGTGTGTTTATGTAACATGTATAATAAAAGACATTGTATATAATTTGTGAATGGTGTATTATTGGTGAGAGCGCCTCGAGCGCCGCGGCTCACGGGTTCCGACCACGTCGGCGAGAGTTTATTACCTTCAAATAATAAATAGTTATTGTAATTGTACAGTATTTTTGTATCGAGTATTTTACGACGAATATGGTGATTATCCGTGTCTGTCATGTTAGGGTCAATAAAAGCCGAGCGAAAAACTCTGCTGTCATGCTCGCGCACTCTTTTCACGGATGTTTTATCCGTATCCTAATAAAATTGTTATTACTATGCAAAAAAGGAACTGGCTAGTTAACACATTCCTGGAAATGCAAAAAGCGATGAGGCCTTCTTCAACCACACTACATAAACACTGATTAAGAGTATGTGTCCAATGAACATTCATACTCCTCTTAGCTGCCATATTCTTTTTTTTCTGGCAAATTATTAACCAGTTGTCTTTATATAAAAAGAAAAACAAATCTCACAGCAATTTCATACTCACCGCTGTATCGGTCACAAAAGTAGAAAACTTTATTTTTGCATACAATAAAGTTTTTGACTTTGAAAAGTTATTAAATATGGAGGCAGATCAGCGACAGTTAAAATTATGCACCAGTATACAGCTGTCAAATTCTTGTGTTCTATATGAAGATTTTGAAATGGCAATCTATAAGAAAAAATACAGAATGAGGACTACAGTGAGTAAGATATGCTCTCGAACGCTAACGTATCAAATAAAAAAACGGCTCACACACCAATTAATGTCTTGTATACTGTCTATTTGAGTTGGTAGTTTCCTATTTGGTATCTGTTGGAAGAGTGTGCGAGCATGCGGGCAGGGTTTGTTGCTGGGTGTGCGCTTTGCCCTAGGATTATGTAGAGCCGCGAGCACACTGCGGCCTCGGCAGCGCGAGGCCGCTAGACGAGAAGGCTTTGAGATTATAACGTAGAGTAGTAGTTTTCTGCAATTTTAGTATGGGGTTATGTAATATAAGGACAGTTAAACGAATGGTAAGGGACTGAATACTGATGTAATTTTTAATCATATATGGAATTGTGTAAAAAAAAAATATATAGTGGTGTAATGAGAGGCCTACTGTAACGACCGTTGTCCGCCAACAAAGTTGACTTAGTGTAAATGTAGCTGTAACATAACCTGCTCAATTAAACTCTGAGTAAAGTAAGGGATCAACTTTATATCAATGTTATTACTGGGGATGGAACTGACATTTCTAATTTGTTTATATCTAAACTCGAAAGCCGAACTTGGGTATCCAAACTGCGTACGCCATCGCATAAAAATTTGTGTCCAATCACAAAACTACCTCAAACCGTCGCGTATTGTGATTGGTCGCAAGCACAACGCGTTTGCTAGCCACCAATGTCTAGTGTGAGATTTCCCATTTATTCGATCGTGGAAAGTTAACTACGATATGTATTGAAACAAAAGATCGCCATCTAGATCGCGGGAAACAGTATTGTCACTAGATGGCGCTCTATCGATTCCATACAAATCGCAGTTAACTTTCCGCGATGGATTAAATAAAGAATCTCACACTAGGCACTCAGACAGATTGGATGCTTTTGTTTGCCTTCGTTTAAGTAGTACCAGACCTTCCAGGCATCGGGACGAACTTATGTATAGTCGCCAAGTAACTGGGCCGAAGATATGGTTGATTGTCCATGTATAGTATGGATTCAGACCTAAAATGATTGCCCAGCTTACGTTCAAGAGAATAAGTAGGAAAGAGAAATTACATATCTTCAACTCTTTCCTACCTATTATGTTATATAGTCCATTTTTTCTTACATAATTATCTTTTAGTATAAACAATCTATTAATTATTCTTAAGTGTACAGTTGATTTTCCAACAAAAATAAAAAAGTGCATTGAAATATATAAAAATAGATTATCCTTGGGAATTAATGTTTTATTATCTCTTAGAACATACGTGACGGCAAAAAGTAACGAAAAACAATTTACATAATAAGACAAGTCGGAAAAAAATACTAAAAAGACTATACGTAAAGTCAGTTCTTACCACGGAGGTCTTTTACCACTTTGTCTTGACTACGCTTCGTTTTATTGTTTGAGTTACATAGTAGCGTTGCATAGACATGGTTATTTAATTATTAATATATTGTATTAGATTAAATCTATAATAGATTTGATAAAATTCAAATTCACGTGAATCTTATATAATTACCTTAGGTTAATTAAAATAATGGCTTTTAAGTTTTTAGCCTATTATGTTAATTTATACGCTACATGGCCACTCTAAGATAGGTATAAGTCATGTCACGTAATAAGAGCGATCTTTTGGTAAACACACACGGTTACCGACCGGAGGGCAACTCATTGCGAATATCCTATAATAAATATTGTAGTGCGACCGTTGTCTCCCATATTATGTTTTGGTATATACAAAATGCGCTAAAGCGATAACAGGAAGATTATTACGATGCACCGTGTGCGTGAACAATAATTAATGCAATTATCTATTATTATTATATATTAGTAGTTAATAATAATAATTTATTTTTCCTCTGCTGGGACATTTTGGTCCCATCCATCTATCCGTAGCCGTACGATTTAGTATACCAATACAATATCACGTAGAAGCAGACGGAGTTTTACTACCTCTCAATGTTATCAGAAGGCAACATCTGATAATATTGTAGACATACGCTCACTTTTCTTATTATAGATATAAAAAATACATGTCAATTTCATCAAAAGGCTGTTTGTCATCCATACTAACATTCAAATTCTCTACTAAATAAAGAAAAATAGTAAAGATAGTCATTTTTTTGTTATAAAATTATCAAGTTTGCACTTCTGTTCCAATAAAACCAAAGACAATTTAAATCTTTAAAAATTCAATATTTCAAAACATGTTTAATATGGGCTAGATCCTAGGCTATTTGTTTATATATTGTCCTTAAAATTTAAATCATTATATTATTATTTGCTAATATTTAATTGTATAAATTGATACACAATTGGATAGTCAGTCCTCTTTTTACGTGACCTCTATATCTTTACCAAAATTATGTATACATTAGATGTCCGAATCACAATACGTATACGTTTGCCCCATATATCACACTCGGCGACTAAACTAAGTGAGTTTTAGAGAAAACCAAACATACTATTTAACGTCTTCTTGTCTGATAAATTTTATATTTGTGGTTTGTATTTCGACCAAGCGTGATATATCCAAGGTTCGTAGTAATTAAGCTGATTATAAATAATAATTTATATAAAAAATATCTACGCAGCCGCAATAAATTTACATACGGACCTATTTACGAATATTACTATGAAGTTCTATAATATATTCAAACGTAGTATTGTGTAGTTTCTACATATCAGGGCCCCGATTCTCTTTGGCGTTCATATTTTAACACGTTGGAATTAAACTGGCTGATATAACTGTGTAACGGTTTCGCTCCTCGTTTAATTAAAAGAAATAGCCATCGTCGCATCGTCCGCCCTTGCTATTACTTAGATTAAGGCACGTAGAGTTTCCAGCCGTGTTTTCCAGTCTACATCTCATTATCAAACAAAATGAGGGCCCTGCAGGTTTAGCCATTTTGATCGTTAAAGCTTCAGAAAACTTAGGAAATGAATGTAAAATGTAACACACAGATTGTAATGTATTTCCTTAGTTATTTTAAAGCTTTAACTATTAATTATATATAGTCAACAAGTCTAATTATTGAGCGATGACGTGATATCCTTATAAGAGTTTGTGGAATTTAACGTGTAGAACGTTCAATTTAATCTACACGTTCTGTTGCATGACCAATGTCTATCAGGGTCTAAATCACAATCCCATCCCATATATTTACCTAGCATACCTACGTGAATTTATGCAGAATTCCTGTTAACTCGTTTTTCTTCGGTATATTGTAGCCTAAAAACTCCTTATAAAATCTTTTTTCTACCTAAATGAAAAGTTACATCGAAATCGGTTTAGTCTTTCCCGTGAGAAAACCGCCGTGCCGTCGGAAACTATGCTTTGGAACAAACAATTTTTTTTACAAAGTGGGTTATATTCTTATTAAAACATAAGTAAGCCAGCTTTATTTTTTTATAATAAAACGGTTTTTACCGAATATATGACAGTAAATTCGGCACTCTCTGATTTGTCGATCTAAAGGAAAGATCTAGATTTAAGACTTCATAGTAATTTTTAATCAAATAGGTTACAATTGTATGTCCTTACAGAGATACAATTGATTGTCAATACGGGTGTGATAATGATTGTAATACAATAATTCTGTAATCTATTTATTTAAGTCTCATGTAAACTTAACGCAGTCCTATATAATATGTTTGAGAAACAAAAAAACTATAGTGGAATCCTTTAGGTATTTAATGAAATAAAAGCAATCTTGAAATGTATTTAAAATATGAATTAAAAGAAAATCTAAAAACTTATATCTCGATATATAAATGTGAATATTAATCTAAATTCAGAAACCATATTTATGGTTGGTCTATTTTTTTTGATATTTTGTAGGATTTAACATATTAAGCTATGTTTAAGTAAAGGCCAAGTCGTCGCGTCTAACTAGCGTTCGTAGCGGAAAAGAAAGTCTCGTTCGAGTCAGTTTTGTGATCTGAGGATCTATGGATGCTGATTAGACGCGGCAGATTGGTCCTCGCTTTTAAACCATTTCAAGATTGTTTACTATTTTTAATTACCTACCAAAACGGTCTAATATATTTACGAATTACGGTAATGCTACTGAACGATATAAAAACTACTAACAAAAAAAAGTACACACATGTGCCATTGAAAGTATATTTTTATTGTATTTATATAGGAGTCTTGGAAAATTGAAATCTCAGTTTCGTCCCCAACGTGTGCCGCTGTTGTTGCAAATATAAATATTTTTCTACTCAAACATTTATTTTGTAATCATCTATGTGATAGCGCTTTCCTTGTAAAGTGTTACGTGACGACGCAGGTGTCTTAAAATCAACTTAAAACATATTTATCATGCGGAATAGTTATTATCCATTTATATTAAGATGTAGTTATGTACTCGAATAAATATAACTTTTTAAAATACGTTGTTTTATTTAATTGCTATAAATACACAACAATACGATATGGCTGTTTAGAACCTCGATTAGCCAGCCGTCACTCTAGAAATAAAATTTTTTGCTTTTCTAATATTCAATTAAAATTAAACTTCTGACTGCCATTTCCAATGTTAGAACATTGCACAGAGTAACTACTTTAAATAAATTACGCCTTTTGAACGCGAAAGAAGTTACAAACTGAAATTTTTTCACCTGTTATCTATAAAACAATCTGTATGAGCCGCTGAAAATAAGTAAAGCCAAAAAGAAAGATGTAGAAAATCTATGTAATAAAGCAATTGCAACTAAGGAAATTCACTGCTCTGATTTAAATACTAAAACGGATAAGCAACTTTTGTGATGAGTTTTATTTTTGTTATCTGAACCACAAGAAAGTGGAGTTAACTATGACGAAAAGTAATACAAATAACTTTCCATTGGATGACATCCATTTCTGTAAATTTGATAAACATTTACAGTTAAAACCAACTATCTTTTTTTCTTTAATATAGATACTACTCCATAAGATCTTTTACCATTTTAACATGAACGGGTTTTTTATTTTATCAGGAACTACTATTGAATCTAAGTCGTAATTGAACCTAAACATCAATAATCACGGTAAAAATCTTATTTTTTTTAATTTACACGTAAAACAACATACCTGCCAACTGGACCCCTCTCATGAATTATCATCTCATTATTTCAATATCTGTCACATTGACTTAAAAAAAATGTATATATGTATTCTAATACAAGGCTGCGCTACGCGGTTAGTAAATGATATGGGTACTTTGTCAGGAAATTTGAATATTCCTGTAAACCACCCTTGGGAATTTGATGTTTTACAGGACCGAAGTAGCCAATGTTACTCTTAGCATTTCAACTCGTTAATTGGTTAGATAGGGCGTTAAGGAAGGGCAAACAAATAAATAAACACACTTTCGCATTTATAATAAGTATTGATGCTATTGCTAAGGTACGTGGATCCTATTTCATAAGGAGTAAAATCTTTACGAAGCACTCTCCAAAACTAACTTCTCTGCACACTGCGGGTTTTGCAGGAAACCCTCGATATATTTTCCTTTCGACACAGATTCGTACAGCCCCACTTATTTCTGCCGCCAAACATCACTTTTTTTGTTTACACAATGTAATTATTTTTTAGGCCGGTATTTTGTAGGACTTATTCCTTTGAATGCCCTGTGAAGTGTTAATCTGTTTTAGGCGAGGTGAGCTTTGTTCATCCATTATTCTTAAAAAAAAGCGAAGCAAAGAGAGTTATACATATGAATGTGGGATATCAACTACATTAGGGTGCAGATCATGTCAATGCCTCGTTGTAGAAGGTGGAATAAATCTTATAGAAACCCGATGGTCAGGCAACCTTCCGGCGATGCTCAAATCTTTGAAGTTTTCCATTTGCCGATCAGTCTTCTAGAACGGCGATCCACCTAATCTAAAGCATTAAGATTGTGCTTAGCAAGGCCATTCCATAAATGAGAGCAGCAGGTAGTAAATGCACGATCGAAAATGAGCTTCTTCATTACCATTGATCACATAAACCGATTGACGTCTACTGCTGGGCATAGGTATTTTATTTATAGCGAGTTCCAAAATTCAAGGTTCTAGGCCGCTAGTTGCAAACGGCTCCCAACGAATTATTTGATGCAGTTGGTCGGCCCCCAACGAGGTGGACGGCACCTCGTTGGGGCCCGACCAACGCTGCGTTTACTGGGGAGTTGCCATTCCATCACCTGAAGAGGAGAACCGATGGACCTCAACGTCTATCGGTTCTCTGACCTACGTGCCCCACCACTTCAAAGGTAAAATGAGCTTAGTAAAAGATAATAAGCTTTTCCACCGGAAAGTACTTCTCGAGCCCATTGAGTAGACCAAGTTTAGCCAGGTCTTCGTACCCTCTTTCCGAATGACCTTGTACATTCATCACTTTCTTTCCTTTATTAATACAATCGGACATGCCGGTAAGCAGTAGCGTGTGATTAAAATGAAGAAAATCTCGAGTAAGAGTTATAAAAAACTTAAGGATAGGCTTTGTGAAAGTTATAAAAAGCCTACCCTTAAGTATTTATAACTCGTAATGCAGATTTTCTCCATATTATATCATCTGCATACCCTGTGCATACCCTCTATATGCACGCCACTGCCGGTAAGGTGTACCTACTTAGCAAAGGTAAATAAATGACATACACATAAATAAAATACGCAGTATTCCAATTTGTGCTTTATTTATGAAAAAAATTGTAAATTATCCTACAATGAATCTCCGAATGAAATAGACTTACATATCGTTTTATGTATCAAATACATTATTCGCTCATCGCCAGATCAAACCACATAAGAACAATATAGTTTAAAATATTATCTACAGAATCCGTCGTCGGCGATTCGGTTACCAAAAATACAATCTCGCGTTCGGGGCGGGGCCTCGGCTCTGTACACGGCAATATACAGCGGCGCGCTCAGCCGAGCAACGCCTCCATGGTGTAGGGGTGCGGCGCGGCCGGCGGGCGCGGCTCCTGTCAGTCCAGGATCACCAGCTGCAGCGGCGCCGCGCCCGCCGCCACCTTGCCCGCGCCGCCCGGCCCCACGCCGCCCAGCGCCGCGCCCACGCCCATCAGCGCGCCGCGCATGGCCCGCCACGGCGCGCGCGCGCCGCGCCGCAGGTCGCCGCAGCTCAGCGAGCGCCGCGCGCCTCTGCGGGGGCTCGGGTTAGCGACCTTGCACAGCTATCAGAGGAGGCCGGACTGGGCCGGCCGCGGACTAGTCTACCGTGCCCCGTAGTAGTTACGACTTGCGGGACATTTCGTAATATTGTAACTATCAAGGTCATTTTAATAAAATTTTAGATTATTTATTGTTGGATTTGCAAATAACGGAAACGGTTCCGTTTGTGTTCCTGACATATAAAGTAGCCGGAGACTAATGCCAGTTTTCACTAAACCTAGTCACCTCAATTGGATGCCTAGTGATTTAGGTGATTCCTAGAGAGAAAAAAACGATTCACGAGCTCTTATGTTATGTCTTACGACGTTAGATGTTAGAAGTAGTTAGAAGCCGTCTCAAGTTACGACACCGATTCGGCGAAAAAATATAAATTCTTTTTTTTTTTTAATAATCTTATCTTATAAATCCATAGTGAAAACGGGCATAACACTCTCCGTCCTTTCAACTAACTTTATGCCAAAAATAAAGCCGATTGGTTGCTTTGTTCGGATGTATAAAGTAAGGACAAATATACAGACAAACAAAAACACTTTCGCATTTATAATATTAGTATAATCTTAGGCACAGAGTAATTATTATTGACTGTATAAATATTGACATAATTTGTACTATAATTTTATATTATACAAGGGCAATACTATTGTCAATAATAAAGGCGTATCTAACTTTCGTGGCAAGGTCGAAGTCATATTATTTTCTATTGAAATTCTTTTATTGGCTTAGAGCACTTTATTGCTTGCATCCAAATCGAAATCACTTGATGTGGCCGGTTCAGTCTACACCCATCTCTGATAGCTTTGTACAGTACCAAAACATTCTTTAAAAAGTATTTCTATACAATAACAATTTCAAACAGTTCAAAATCATGTCCTCAATTATTATATTTTTAGAGCAAATATAGATTGAACTTCATCGTTTAATTTATATTTATCTTGCTAAACATTACAACTTGACAGATTCAATAGTTCACAGATAATTCAATGATATTTTTTTTGTAATTGACCACCGAGCAATTAAAGCGTCTCTGCTTCAATACTTTAGGTCTGTGAAATTTGGTTTTCGCTGTCAGTTTATTGATCCAGGACGTATTTTACAAACCGATCTGGACGAAACGAATTAATAGAATACTAGCTTTAGCCGGCGTTCTTCGTCAGCTTGATTACGGGTTTTTATACATCCCGTGGGAACCGATTTTACCTGGGATAAAAAGTCACCTATAGTACTCTCCGCCCTTTCAACTACCTGTATGTCATAAATTAGTTGCTTAGTAAGGACGTGAAAGACAAATAAACAAACAAACACACTTCCACATTTATAATACTAAGTAAGGATTTCGCGGTAGGGGCGTTTTGATTATAGGAGGTACTACAGCGTGATGTTTGTGCTCGTGAGGTCTGACTATTGACTATTATTGCTTAATGGAAGGATAAGTTATAGAAATAAATGTGAAACCTACTTGGCAGCCTCTGTAGCTCTGTAGTGATGTTTGTGCTCGTGAGGTCTGACTATTGACTATTATTCCTTAATGGAAGGATAAGTTATAGAAATAAATGTGAAACCTACTTGGCAGCCTCTGTAGCTCTGTAGTAGAGGTCGTCAGGTGCGTCCATCCATGAAATGACGTGGCGTCGGCCACCGCGACCGGTCAGGTTTGTCGGTTTGCCGTTTACCTGGCACAATAGAAAATGACGTCTGATTACAAAATAAATTTTGTTCACTCAAGTTGATCGCGCATTGCCGAAAGAACCGCATTACCGCGCGAGAGCTGCACGAAACAATTTTTTGCGCAATTCCTATGAATGTAAAGTTACACGCAATAGTTGGATGCATCGAATGCGGTCGTGTTGCTGATGTCATTCGGTTTACAGATAACAAATGTGTTGCGTGCGGCTCATGCGGCTGCTGTGCTTCTTGCATCAGTGTGCGATCAACTTCACTTTGTAATAAAATCAGATTCAGTGTTTCAGTTTTACCCTTGCAGATAGCCCACACACGCTAATACATACAATATAAGCCCATTTGGATTATACAATCATTTTAACCATACTTTTAGCTTAGAAATAGACAGTGGTTCCATAAATTTAAATTTAAATTTTTTCAAGTCTTATCTACATTATTTATAAGGTTTATAAGCACCTTTGAAACGTCAATTCTATCTGTTTTTAGTGACTCTACCATCTGTATGGATGGCAGATTCTACAGAGAACAAGCTGTCAAGAATCTCCACGGTTGCTCTTTTACAACGGCATTTACAATGTAATGATATTTTTTAGATGTCATCAGAGATTAAAGCGCTTTTAAGCATCTTTTTATTAGATAGACATTAAGAGAAACCTTTGAATCCCATAGACGGCGTATAGAACCAATGCATCTTTATAGAACTTGCGTTTCTATAAAACAAGAAGGTTCATTTCACTGTGACGTTTCAGTGTTTTGATACTCGAATATTGTACGTGTAAATGTTCGCAAGCCCGCTGTTTCGATATTTATACAACTTTCAACTTTAGACTATAGAAATGCGGTCTCATTTTCAATGGAGCCAGTTACATTATCAACTCGGGCATTTTGAAGTTCTGTCTAAATTTACCATAACATACCACGACTGATAGCCGTGCAGTTTTATGCTTCGTGGCTTCTAGATTAACTATCCACTTTTTTTTGCTCTGACCAGCACCTTGGGACACCAACGTCCACCGGTTCTCAGAGATAGCTCTGTAAAATATCGTCACGATCCAATGTAAACTGCTAACCTAAGAGTACAGGAATGAAGTGAAAGGGATCAAGGCAGTAAACAACGAGATATGAAGCAGAGAAAGTGAGCGAGAGAGATGTATGTATAGATTATATATAGATGTTCCACGTACGTGTGCGAAAACGTGTGCAGGCAGGGGTTGTCCGGTGGCCTGCGCGCGCGCACACATGGCGGCGTACTGCTCGCGCGACGGCCGCTGCATCGGCGCCGGGTGCTTGTTTGGCCGCTTGGCGGGGGGCGCGCCGCCCTCCCGCGCGCCGCCGCCCAAACTCGCCGCCCCTCCTGCCACACGCCATTACCAACTTTACCACCGCCCCGCGCTCACTCGCCAACATTCACACATTAAGACCATGCATTACCAATGCTTCAGCAATAATGGAGCTAGTTAAACGACAAGGATCCAATCCGCGTCAGCTTTAGGGCCTTAAATGTAGCATAACGTCGGAATAGTTATGCAGTGTTGTACCTTTCAAATGTCAGAGCGTGAAGAAACACTGCATAGCTATTTCGACATTTTTCTGCATTTGTCTCTAAGACTCAAAACTATCTCAATATGGATCGGATCCTTTTCGTTTAACTACGTCCAATTCTGACATTTAAAATTCGTCTACAGCCGCGTGCCTTATTCTTAGACGACACTGACTTCTATCATTAACACTTGACGTTTGACCCAAATGCTAGCTCAAATTATGTACCAATTTGAAGCGCCAAATACGAGCGTCGCTGGAGTTGATAATATATTGTTTTCAGTTCCTCGGACACTCATATTACAGCTTCACAACTTACCACAGCTTCACACCTTACCACAGCTTCACAACTTACCGCAGCTTCACAACTTACCGCAGCGACAATCAATTGGAGACAAAAACAATGTGGCAACATCATGTACAGTTTTAATAAAAGAAGTCAGTGTTATGCGGACATGCTAGGTGGGCTCCCAACTAGCACAGAGTTGAAACACTATTAATAGTAGCTGCACACTATGATAGTGAGAGGATACAGCTAAGGTATAAGAAGAGAGAAAGAGATAAATAAAAAGCCTAACTTAATTCCGGCCATCAAAGCCTGCCGCTACTTTACCACTTTAGTAAAGGGTTGTGGTGCTTCTCTCTCGTATTATTCGTGCAAGTTGGGTTTTGGTCAGAATAATGCTCCCTCCCAAACGACTGCGTTCGCTAGTCCAATCAATGCGACAAGGTATTATCGCATTGAGTAGGTATATACCGGAATCATAGTTTGTATTCCGAATGTTTTCTCGCATCTGTCTGGGAGAGAACTTACTGTTCACCGCGCTGCGATATAAATGCTCTACCGTGGTCTATCCATAGACACGCCGGGACACATTATTTGCTATTACAGAGGGGTGCACAGTTCATTCTAACAAGGTATAATATAGCGGAGCAGGTTTCTTAGATATATAATAGATCTCATGGACAAAACTTTAATTTTTTTAATTTTTTATTATTTGGTCCATGAGCTCCATTAAATATAGCACAGATTAAAATATAAAAGTAAAATAAAACATTCGCACGACATCAATTTTTTTACCTACCGAGGTGGTGATATTGTTACCTTGTACCAGTTAGTCTTACAACAAAGCAAAATATAATTTAATTAATCAGTCAATATAGGGGGGGAATTAAAATTTAATAAATTCAATTGCTTAAATCAGGGGTTTGGGAAATGAATACACGCATAGAAAAATGTTTTATTTTAAAAATGTAATTGTGGCTTCAAACCTGTTGCTACTCCATCATAAAATTGAGCAGCATAGAAAAAGAAATATGGTTTCCTTGAAAGTATTATTCTCTACAATGAATTTACTCTTATTTTTGCACCGCTGAAAGAATGCGTTTCTCGACACCTGTCAGTTGATCATATAGAACCATATGCAATTGGTTTAACAGCGGGTAATGAATTTAAAAAAAAAAAAATTCTAACAGTAAAAAAATATGACACAATGACAGAATTAGTTAGTAGGGAGGAAATAAACAATAAACATATTTTAAACATAATTAAGTAACGCCAATTCAAAGGTATATAGTTGATTCAATCACGAAGTGTCAGGAACATATTATTTCAACGGCTGAACGTCTGTTACTTTATTTTGTGATAATTTAAGTATTTTTTAGTATGTGGCGATATTTTGCATTATTTTGTTTTAATTATTTTTCAGAAGCAAATTTATGGCTTTTTAAAAGTTTCAAAACTCCAAATTTATTCTTTGAAACTTATTTTCTGATAATATATTGACTATTCCAAGAAAAGTTCAAGGGCTTTCTTTTGAATGTGGGGGAATGCAATATTTAAACAGTAAAAATTGACTAGATAGAGTTCTCAATTATTGCAAATATTTATAGATACAAGGTAAACTTTGAAACCTTAAACCAGACTCGTTAAAAATACTACTTCGCTATAAAGGTTCGTAACGATAACGTGTATCACACATAAAACTTTCTGTTCAACGCCATCTATATACTGAACTTATATTCCAAGATCCCAGGGCCCCAGCCATAAATTATTTTACCAAAGGATGTGAGGAAATAGAGTATATCCCTTTTACACATAGGACTAGCACTGGTTCATTTCTCGGTACTCGGCAATTTTAAAATGCTCTTTGCGAATAATTCGGGGCTAAGTTTGATCCAGATATAATGTTATAGGACAAAATGGAAAACCATTAGTTTTATTGTTGTATATAACTTGTTATATATTGTCCTATATAAAAAGAAAACAATAAAACGACTGGTCCTATACCATATTATATATTACAGTTTATTGACGGTACTTTATAGAAACAAGTGTTGTTTTAGTATTTACTTTAGAATTAAGTCAGGCATTGATTAAATAGTTACTCTTTAGGGAATAATAGTTAGAACATGTTATAAGTCAAACAAAAACTAGTTGATAAGGTATACTAGCCATTATCACTAACATCAAGTTAAGTTCATCAAGGCAAGTTATAGTGTAGGAACTCCTACTTAGTTAATATCTATTAACTTTGCGTTTTTTTTATTCATTTATTTTTTATGCGTTTAAATATAGTCCAATCTACAACAACAGTAGAACACGTAAAGTATTTTGAAAAAGTCCCCTTATTAAAATATATGAAAATCAAGATGAAAATAGAGTTCAATAATTCTTTTGAGATTTGCCGGCCGGTAGTCTCTGGTACTTTTGAATTAGCCATCTACTCAACTTACCAGGTACGCTTGGGTTAAAAGTACAAAGGAAAACTACTTTATTCCTTTCTTTGGAAAATAAGATATGTCTGGGAGTCCTAGCATATTACTCTGTAACTACTATGTAAGGAAGTGTACCTGGTACACCATTGCAAGAAAATAAATGTATATTGGTTTTCGAAGTATTCAAGTTACAGCTTCAGAAAGCTGTAACTTAACCCGGGATAAGTGCCTTTGAAACAATTACTTTAACAGATATTAAATTAGTGAAGTATATTATTGTGCTCTGTTTAAAAGGTGTTTTATGAAGATATCCCACAAGACAACGTAAAATGTGTGTGGGGAAATAGTAACCGTTATTCTTTGATTATTGTTAGTCAAACATATTCTGGTTTCAGTTTTTAAATTTTACCTTGTATCTGAACGTCAAATACATTGGATATAAGTAGTCACCGCAACTTGTATAACAAACTGATAGGATGATAAAAGAACATCACATTATTTTTTATAAATATATAAAATTTGGTCGTTAGTCCCATTATTAGTCATTATTCGTTAGTCTCAGTGAAACACGAAAACGGCTGATCCGAATTGGCTAATTTTGGGTATTGAAATATTCGTGGAAGTACGGAAGGTTTGAACGGTGAGAAAATTACTAACACATATAATTCTTCTGTACGCGTGTTTGTTAAATAGTTCCTCCGTAACAGCTGGGCCGATTTTGATGGAATTGTATGTGTATATATTTCAAAGCGTGCCTGGTTTGTTTTAAAATACAATTGGACCCGGTAGGTGGCGATTACGTATCGACAGGCTTGCGACAGGCGTATATCTTCCAAACTTTGCTGTCAAACGTCACTAATGTATTTTATAGTATGTAAAAGTTACGTTTGGCAGCAAAGATCGTGAGAATTACGCCTTTCGCGAGCCTGTAATGAGATACACTGCGGGTACACTTGGTTTTTATGCAAAATATTCCGAACTGTATAACTACTAGGTAGTTATTCGCGATTGTTTCACACATAACCAACACTTTATATAACACTATGTTATTTTTACAGTATGTCTTAAATTATATAAATGATTAGGTCTTATATAAAACCATATAAATTTTTGGGGATTTTCCCCTAATTCCATGGAATATTCTCATCAGATTCAGATTCGACTGATCGTAAATATATCCAAAGTATTTGGCGTTTGCGCCAGCAAGTGTTCATGGTGTGTTTAATCTGTAGTGATGCAGCAGCAGCAGTTTAAATGTCAGTGGCGTGCACGGGGCTTCGGACAGGGTATATACAAGGAGAAGTCATACTATAGGCATCGAACCGGTGACTTTGTAATATATCATAAATATCCTACTATAAATACGCGGTTTAGGCATGTATAAAATGCAAGATATTGGATTTAATGCACTACTGATTCTTCTATAATCATCATTTTTTTCGTATATTTATTTGTTTTGTCGTACAAAACTATAAATCGATTCAATACTATAAACTAGAATAATATAATAATTTTAGCAGACTGTCTGTCTATAACGATGTTTCTTTTATAATTTGCATTGTAGCAGTATAATGACACTATGTGCAAGCCACTGGTGGTAGTGGTGGTAGTGGTAGTGGTGGTAGTGGTAGTGGTGGAGGTGGTAGTGGTGGTGGTGGTAGTGGTGGTGGTGGTGGTGGTGGTAGTGGTAGTGGTAGTGGTGGTGGTGTTAGTGGTTGTGTTAGTGATATTGGTAGTGGTGGTAGTAGTAGTGGTGTCGGTGATGATGGTGTTAGTATCTATTAGCGGCCGGAGGGCGCGCGCCGGTAGGAGGGATACTGACTATCGAGCCCGTTGACGTCGTCGTAGGCGCGGCGCTTGAGCGCGGGCGGCGCGGGCGGCGCGGCCTGCGCGGCCGCCTCGTTGCGCCGCGCCTCCTGCTCTGCGCGCGACAGCACGCGCTCGTACATCAGACTGCCGTCTACAAAAAACGTTCTTTGTCAATGTACAACCAGTATTAATTGTCATAATGGCGGACCCAGCAGACATATTTTAGAGATTGTATTTAGCTACCCATGAATAAAATTGAAACAGCGCTGAAATTAAATGATGTGGACATAAATTACGTAGCTAATTGTTTTTTTTAAATTTATATTGAATCTCGCCAAACTGCTTAAACAGTTTTATTATGGTACGAGTGTCAGGGTCTCACCTGGCGCCTTGGGCGGCTTCGGGAAGGCGACGTGGTTGGGCGTGGGCATGCGATCGCGCGGCGTGAGCACGAGCCACTCCTGCGCGCGCGGCGCCGCGGTGCCCAGCGTGGCCGCCAGGCGCGTGGCCACGGCGCCCACGGGGCCCCGCGCGCGCGGCACGCCCGCTGCGCCCGCGCCGCGCATCTCCGCGCCGCCCAGCCCTGCCATCGCTATCGTGCCTGCGAAAAAAAAAGTACATTAAAAAAATACATACAAATTTCGTACGCAGCAGCGTACACGTGATAAACGTGGAACTCCTTAAATAACCTCAAATTAAAATCAATGTCCCTACCAATTACTTTGCGAGATATTATCTCATTTGGTGACATTTGTTGCGGAAATGAGTCGGAGACTGTTGAGCGCTGAAATGATGCCAGCTATCATTCCATGAGGCCTTTTGTTTAGAAATCAGTGAATAACAACTTATTTGGCAGGAAAATAAAAGGTTAGTAAAAAACCGAGATAAACGCGCAAGAAGAAAGCGGGCAGCAGCTAGTTTTATTATTAAACTTTGCAATACATTTGAAAGTAATACATATTAGTCTCTTTTTACAATATACCAACATTCTTGAAATGACTGAACAAAATGTTCACAAAATGAAGGATTACGCGGTGACAACCACAACATCACTTGGCTGTCCTGTATCCATATCTATGTAATTTGATGCCCTCGGTTGCCGAGATCTCAGGGGTCAGGGTATTTTGTATATTTGACGTGTATGTTAGGTTATGGCGCTACTCACATTCGTGCTTCACTTGGTGCAGGTTGATGGGCGAGAAGGGGGAGCGCGCGAAGTGGCGTGGGCGCCGAAGCGCGCGAGCCAGTCGCCGCGCCAGGCGCGTGAAAGGCGAGGCGCGCAGGTAAAAGGCGGCGCGCGTTTTCATCACGGGCCGCGCGCCCTCGCCCGGCCCGCCGTGTGCCGTCGCCACGTGTCGCGCGAGGTGCGCGCGCAGTTTGAATTCCTGCAACCAAGCGGACGCATTCACACATACATCCACACAGCCGAGTTCATTGCATGACCTTATTCGGTTTCAGTATGCAAAGATTCATTTTTGATGAATTCTGGGAGTCGTAGAGTTCAAAATAAATATCATTTTAAATTTGGATTAAGGTGAGCCAATTTAAAACAGCACAAATACTCAGTAATGTCTATATGGTACAGAAAGAGCCGCTGTGAAGAACTACATTGATTTTTAATATTTTAATCTCAATCTTATTTAGCGCCACTTAGCACCTCAATGTTCCACTGCTGGAAACAGACCTACTTATTCATGGGAGAGAGGGAGATAGATCCATCACGCTTTTCCAATAACATCCAATAGCACAACGCACACACACCAATATTGTTGACAATAATCTACATATTGCCCTTGTGCACGTATTGATATAAAATATTGTCAATAATATTGACTGTGTGCTAAGCCTGGGTGTGCTTTGACGATTCTCATTACAATGTAATCTGCGCTCGTTTCATTCGGAAAAATAAACTGAAACTTCAATCTTATATGAAAAGAAGTATAACTTACAAATGAAGTTAGCATAAAGTCGTCCATACCTTAGCACAATTTATAACAGTACAGCGATGCGGACGGTGCGACACCGATAGCGCGGTCTCTTCGCCCTCCGCGCGCGCACTTCGCACTACCTCCGCTTCGCTCTCCCCGAACACGTCTGCCGTCTACAAACAATTTATATTATGTTTTGTCCTAGAACTTGTATAATAACTATTTCCTTATTATTTTTGAAGTCCTCTTAAAAGAAATCCCGTAGAAAATAGCAGAACGTCGTAAGAAAACTTACGAATTTCTGCTATTAAATTTTGAGAAAACTTTTTCATGCAGCGTTTAGTCACAACATCATACCTACATCAGAGGAAATTTATTTGATACGATTAACACATTGATCCCCAAAAGTGAGCGACTTGGTGTTTCGTATTATTTGGTTGTAGGTAGTACTACGCCAGATAGCCCACGTTTATAAGAAAATGTGTTTTTTTATTTAGTTTTGCTTATTGCAACAGAATTTCTCTCGTAAAATGGACTCAAACAAAAAATAATGTAATATCACCTTTAGTCCTCCATATTTTTTCCAATATTGCCAACATGAGCCACACAATCTGTATTGTAAATGCTGTGGACCCCATGAATACCAGTGGTTTGAATTCGTCACTGAAACAAAATAATTAACTAATTATTGAAGTACATCGACGGAATGTAAACTGCATACAGGTAGATTATAGACAAATGAAAATAACAATACAGTATCTCATTTCTACTATTACATTAAATATTAATAATCATATGTTTAAGAATTTATATTATATATTTAGATTTTTTTGAATGTTTTAAAAATGTTAATCTGTGTATATATATATACATAATATATATAGAAAACTATAACATAATCTCGAGAAAGTACGTCACGTCACGCATTGAGTGTATCCTATGTATGTGTGATAGTGGTGTCATTTCTGTTGTGCATATATTTTTAAACTATAGCAATAGGTCTAAAAAATAAAAAACGTGCTGTCTTTTTCCAGGGGATACAGTATGAAAAGGACTACTTTGAGACACGTAAATTTATTTTAATTTAGATATTTTGTACAACAAATATAGTACCACTATGGGCACCACTGAAGCTAATAACTAGCAATCAAGAGTTCTTTTGTACATAAATTTCTAAACTATATCAATAGGAATAAAAAAATAAAAAACGTGCTATTTTTTTCCAGGGGATACAGTATAATATGGACAGCCCTACTATGGGACACGTCAATTTATTTTAATTTCGATTTTTGTACAACAAGAATGGTACCACTGAGGCACCAGCTAATAACTAGGTATCAAGAGTTCCATACCTTGGCACGAAGCGCAGAGACTGGGTGAAACAGCTGCCGTGCCATTTGTTCCGCCGTTTAGCACAGCACCTTTGTTCGCCGCGTTGGGCGTACTGTTTATCAGAGCCGGGTTCGGTTTATTGCTGCAATTTAAACAATAAATAAATCCATATGCCTGCTGTGTTTGATAACTACTAAAGAAATATTTAGAAAAAGCATTCACATATTTTTCGCTGTTGCGGTAATTTGGCAAAGTGTTGAGCTAGGTTGATGTTCACAGCGTTACCTATAATGGTATAACAATATGTTTTAGGGCGGATTTTTCAATCGCAAAATAAGCTCTCAATTTAGGAATACACTTGACATGATAGCAGTTGTATAGGAAAGAAATCTGTCGAATTTAATCCTTAGTTAGGTTATCTGACAACTGAAATATCACCCTAAAAAAACTAAACCGACAAATGTGGTGCTAGTAAGTGAGGCTAACACGAGCCACACGCTAAATGCAGGCAATATTATCTGCAAGTCGTTTTAGTCTTCCACTTCAATAATATTTGCAGCGCGACCTATCATCGCCATGCCACATACTGTCGCCAGATGTAAGCAGATTTATCATTGAAATGGAATAAGTTATATGGTTTAAATGTAGATCATCGAAATCTATTTCAAATTAGTTCATGGGAATGACAATGGAAATGTCATGTCTTTTGTTTCAATTCAGTTCCGTTCTTTGTTTTCAGCTTTAAATTGAATATTGGTTATAGTGTACACAAACCAAGCATTATTTAGCCCTTTTCTTTTTCCAAAGATAAATGTCTAAGATTGACTAAATATACTTTGACTAGATTAGTCCCAAAAACTTCTTAAGAGGGAGAGTGTTAATACTTAATCAGAGTAAAAATGTGTAGGATATGTTTAATTATTGCAGAAAAGCTACCGCTGAGTATGTTGCGGCTTTCCCAAGCGGTGGTACCTAGAGTCACTACAAACTGGCCGACTTATTGACGTGAGACGTTTCAATGGTTCTTCTGGAGTTAACTTTAAATAAATGAATTTTAAATTTTACATAATGGGAGATAACTTAGTAAACTTATCCGCCTTAATCGAATCTTACTATTATAATTGCGAAAGTTTATAATGATGGACAGATGGATGTTTGTTACTCTTTTACGCAAAAACTACTGAACCAATGTGACTGTTTTTGGAATGGGATAGACTATACCCTTATTAACACATGGGCTGCTTTTTATCCCGGGAAAATGTAAGGTTCCCGCAGGATTCATGAAAAACTTTGGCAATATACCTAAATATATATAAATTGGCAAATATCAGTTCCTTTGTTAAGAAGTTTTCGACACTAGGCTCATTTTTCTTGTCAGCGGAAGCGGTAAAACAATAAAGCAAAGTAAACGATAAGACATAGATTAGTATCAGCGTGTAAAGTGGTACAAACACTCACTAGTTGGGAATGTACACTTGCTTCAGCTTGGACTCGGCCTCGACCGCCTTGACGCGCTTCTGCTGCACGTAGCGGTCCGTCGTCTTCCACATGTAGTAGTACTCAACTAGGTTCTTTAGCGTCTTCCATGGCAACTGCAATACGACACAACAAATTTACATCAAGCTTATTTATTTTTTAATTCCACTACAAGTTAGCCCTTGACTGCAATCTCAGCTGGTGGTAAGTGATGATGCAGTCTAAGATGGTAGCGTGCTAACCTGTTAGGAAGTATGGTAATCATATCCCTAATTGATTTCTACGTGACTTCGCACCGGAACACTAAATCGCTTAGCGGCACGTCTTTGTTGGTAGGGTGGTAACACTGTCACGGCCAATGCCTTCCCACCACCTGACCAGGCCAGCGAAAATTCAGAAATTTTAAATTCCGGAATTGAATCCTCATACTTAAATTCACAGCGCTCACCGTTGCGCCAGGGAGGTCATCTATGATCCGCGAAAAGAAGGAAAATTTATAAATAATATGACTTGCCAAATAAAATTAACATTTAGTTTAATTTGCTATAAACCGCGTAAACCAGCAAATTTTTGCTAGGTTATAAAACCTCGCGTGTAAAGTGTCGAGTGTCCAGCTATTTATATTATTTGGTGTGATATATTGCTGGCCTACTTTATCGTTACGTGCGAAAAGAGCTGGCTGGTGTTTTCTTTTTTTTTTTTTTTTTTTATAATGCAGCAAATTCTAAATGACTACTTTCAACACACTGTTTGTGAAAACCGAAATAATAATACTTTACAGGCTTAAGAGGTACATTATGTGCAGACACAGACTTATCAGTGAAAGCGAATACCTAAGTATTGGAGTAAACCACTGTCGTTTTTGCTAAAAGAAATCAGATACAGCCCTAACCTCGCATGCAAAATTAAAATCAAGTGACTCCTGTCACTTTATTAGGTACGCGTTGCATAGCGTCGGCGCGCAACTATGCGCTTGTCGGTCTTTTATCTTAAACATATTTAAACAATTAGAATTATTTAAATTCGTTTGTATGGAAAAATAAATTTGTTTCACAGGGCTTTACTTATGAAATATACTTATGCATCCTTCAATATTATTTCGTTATTCTGTTACACTTCGTATAAATGACAGGTAAAATTTTTTCCCCATTTTAAAAGCCTAATTTTGGTTCTTTCGACTCTTAACGCGCTAAGATTATAACAAAGGTCAGTAGGGTCCACAGAAATCTTAATAACAAGACATTAGAAATTAGAGGTGTCGCCTTGTCGCCGTGAACGTGACTAAGTTCCTAGCACACGAACTGTTCATTGTAACTACATTTATATATATATATATAACGCTCTAAAACAGTGTACACTGTTGTGACAAAAGAAATGTATGACTTCCAGCGCGTAGTATTTCCACTCCGAATTTTTAGTGGTAGCCGCTGGGAGCCGTCGTTCGGCGACGAGTGTTTTCTATACTGAAAGTGCTAAAGGGCATGCCTAGTGTCTTGTCGTTATATGATTTCTATGGTGGGGACACATTATTTTATCAGACTCACAAAGTCCTTTCGTATGTCGGCGAAGTCCTTGCCGTACTTGTCGAGCGACTCCTCGAAGAGGTTGGCCTCGGAGGCGGACCACTCCTCCATCTCGTCGCGGCAGAGCACGGGCCCCGACGCGGGCACCAGCGACGACAGCGCCGCCTCTATGCTGTAGCCCGACTTGTGGAGCGTGTCCATCGCGTGGAACTGAAAACATGATCAGCGTCGTCAACGACCTTCAATCCTACAAGAGATTCCATCAAGGTAATGGATGTCAAATACCAAAACTGCTTCGTATTCATTATATATTTGATGGCAGATTGGCGCAGTGGGCACCGACCCTACTTTCTGAGGCCAAGACTGTAGGCTTGATTCCCGCAACTGGAAAATGTTTGTGTGATGAACACGAACGTTTACGTTAGTACCCATAACACAAGCTACGCTTACTTTGGGGCTAATGGCGATATGTGTATTGTCGTAGTTTATTTATTTTATTTCATATATTTGGCCGTGTCCGTCAAATGCGACGCTGCATTACTGTGCATTTTATTGCGTACAGCCGTTTGACGAGACTCCCACCAGATGGAAAGTGAGCATGAAGCATAGGTCTCGATAGAAACTTTAAAATGAAAAGGGGGTAAAAATGTCTCCCGCCCATGCTACCTATGGACCCATAGGAGTATGGGCAGATTGTCACTTAAGAGATATGTGTAAGTAAAACTATACTGCATATGTTAACCTCCATATCAACCCCTAGCTTGTAGCGCGCTTGTTAGTTAGCCCTACTCCTGCTATGGAAACACCTTGTAGCTTGTAGCGCGTGTTAGGAAATAGGCAAACACAGCACTTATGACACTCTATGATGAACCCGACGATTAATGTTTTTCAGTGTCTGGGTGTTTATATGTATATTCTAAGTATTTATGTATATTATTCATAAAAATAATCATCAGTCATTTCAGTACCCATTACACAAGCTACGCTTACTTCGGGGCTAGATGGGATGTGTACGTTGTCGAAGTAAAAAAAAAACAATTGCTGTATTTTTCTATTTTCTAACACGCGCGTGTAAGATAGCCCTACTGCAGCTAGTTGGTTGAACTGTCTCAAGGCAGCCAGGCGTCCACGTGCTGTGGGAACATGTCGCGGCTGGTACGTACGAGTGTGATGTCCCTGCTGGCGGCGGCGGCCGACATGTGAAGGCTGGGCTGCTTGACGCTGGAGGAGCAGTCGAGGGCGCGCGCGAACGTGCCCACGGACCGCGCCACCACCAGGAACTGGTCGATCTGCCGGTCCGACAGCCCGTGAGCCGGCGTCCACACCAGCGTCTCCAGCTCCGAGCTTTTGCGCGTGTCCTCCTCGCCTGGAACCGTCGATACACCGGTCACATCGGCCAAACGGACACACGAGTTTTATTTACATAGCTATTTGTTACTCTTGTCCTTGTTGTCTGAGTTATTTACCAGGGTATGAATACAGCAGGAAGATTGCATCGCATGGCCAAAATCCTCCTATGCGAGTTACATATACATTTTAGGGTAGGCAGTGCTTTTGTGCATGTATGAAGTGCACGTTGCTCTGTCATCATCGTCATTATATCAACCCATTACCGGCCCACTAAAGGGCACAGGCCTCTTCCCGCAATGAAAAGGGCTTTAACCGTAGTCCACCACGCCGGCCCAGTGCGGATTGGTGGATCGTGCCCTGTAGTGGGCCGCTAACGGGTTCATAGGATGATGATGATGATGTATAAAAAACTAATATAGTAAATGCGAAAGTCTGTTTGTTTGTTTGTTTGTCGTTCATGCCCTATGCTTTGTCTAATTTACGATGATCATTCTGACAGCTCTAGGGTTGGAGGCAGTGTTAATGAACTTATCCGATTATTGATGGTTGTTTTATTTATACTCTTTATTTGTACACCACTCAGAAAAACGAGATAAAAAAAAGAACAAACACATGAAGAATGAAGCAGGATACAAAAGGCGGCCTTATCGCTAAATAGCGATCTCTGCCAGGCAACCTTAGGATTAGGAAAACTAAAAAGAAAACGAATAGGTGGGGTACACTATTTAATACATACATACGAATATCTACATACTAATACATAAACCAGACTACACAAATACAAAAATACTATTGATAAATATAAAAAATAAATTTACATGTTATAAACATACATATGTTTTAAAAGAACTTGGAATCGATAGTTGAATGCATTTTTAGTAATGTAAAAACACAAATGTACATGAAATTACAAAAGTAAATATATAAACATAATAAAAGAAAATAAATATTCGTACTTGTTTACTTAAAAATATACCTAATAACAATGAACGAAAGTGTTTTTTTGTTTGTCCTTGCTTCACACCTTCACTAAGCTACTAATCAACTTGATTATGGCAATAGAGTTAGTTGAAAGAACGGAAAATAACATAGGCTACTTTTTATCCCGGGAAAACCAACAGTTCCCACGGGATTTATGAAAAACCGGTATAGCAACAGCTAATAATTAATAATTACGTTGAGCGATTTTTTGTAGGAAAAAACTTATAGAATCACCGATGACCTCGACATGCTCGTTGCTTCAGTTTAGTATACACAAATACAATACTCGACTGTAGCATAAACCTGTTTTACATTTTAGATGTGTAAAATCTTGTGATTTAGGGGCACCGATTTATTTAGTTTTTTAACTAGATCCATTCTTTTTTTTTACAAGATAGCCTTTGAATACAATATAACCATACGGTAACTGATTATGTAGCAGTTATTTTTAACCCATAGCCCTAATCGGTTTCTATGCGACAACACGTCTTTACTTGCAGGGTGGTAGCCACGACCGAAGCTTCCAACCATACCGAGGATGACATCTATGACATATTATGTGGCTTTTAGGGATTTGCACCAAAAAGTAACATATTATAAATAATAAAGTGTAAATAGGGGATTGATCTCCTTATTTATCTACGCATTTGAGTCGTATGGTATAAACATCGAAGGAAATATTTAAAGCTCGAATATCGTGATCACGATGTTCGATGTCTGACATATGACAAATATTTCATGCATCGTTATATATCTTATTTCCGTATGATAATTAAAATGGTAAAAAGCTTATAAAACTAATAAATAAAGCCAATTTCTTACCTTCTTTTAATAAATTAGTTACTTCAGTCTGATATCTACTTCCAACTCTGATTTCACCCTTATCTGCTAATAAAGTCTTTTGTGAAGGATCAAATACTAAACAATAAAAAAATGCGTCCTGAAACAAAGAGAAAGCGTGTGTTATTCATTGGTTTATAATAATATCAAAGTTAACATAGACAATGTATTAATTTCACTCCGAGAATCACATATTATGTATATAAAACAGACTAGGTACAAAAAACGTATCCGAAAGCGTCTAAAACAATGTCTGGATGTTTATATACGAATATTTAAATTAAGCACATTAAAATGACAGTTTATAGCGGCAATTAATTTTGAACACGATAGTTAGACATTTTTGAGCATATCCCTTTGAATATATTACGAATACAGGAGATACCTGTCTAATATTAGTTTTTAACTATTGATATATACATTTAATTTAAATTAAATGAGAACTCTCAGGTATGCAGGTTTCCTCACGATGTTTTCCTTCACCGTTGAAGCAAGTGATATTTTAATTGCTTAAAACGCACATAACTTAGATAAGTTAGAGGTATATATAATATTAGAGGATATAGGTTAATATAGAGGCTCGATGATCGGATTCAAACTCGCTCCCCCTAAATCCCACCCACTAGGCTATCACCTCTACCGTGATATTTGATTGCTTAAAACTTCGAAAACGTAGAGAGTTGTGTGCCGCGCATAGAACTCCCGATTGGATGACACCAAAGTTCTAACCACTTTCCTTACGGCTATCACCGATATAAACAATACTATTTCGTTCAATATAATATCAATCTTTGTGCGGCCATGTTAATACGGCGAACAGGAAGCTGCACGATACGAGATACGCGGCAAGTGCATGCTCATTTCCTTATTAGTTGCGTAGATGGAATATTATTGGAGTTACGGCTCGAACCGGACGTTGGGACACGTTTCATATATTATGTATAATGTACTAAACTAATAGCACGAGTTATTTTTACTTTTCTACTGGGAGTGGCGTCGTTTAGGTGCGATAGCGTAAATGAGACGATTGCACTGGTTAAGCAAGTTTCAACCAAGTCTATAGCTGAATGGGTGGTCACACTTTGCAGGCCATTATCTTTGACGGCCGATTGGCGCAGTGTGCAGCGACCCTGCTTTCTGAGTTCAAGGCCGTGGGTTCGATTCCCGCTACTGAAAAATGTTTGTGTGATGAGCATGAATGTTTTTCAGTGTCTGGTTGTTTATATGTATATTCTAAGTATTTATGTATTATTCATAAAAATATTCATCAGTCATCCTTAGTACCCACAAGATACGTTTACTTTGGGACTAGATGGCGTGTATTGTCGTAGTATATTTATTAAAAATTCTTTAGCCCGTGCTTCCGAAAGCACGTTGAGCACGCCCAGTCAATTTCTCTATACTTAACTTTTTGTTGTTTCGTCACCTAAGCTATGAATTAATCTGCATCGCAACAGCGTGGTAGGTTAAAGTTCTATGTACCTAGCTTCTAAGAGGAAAGACGTCTCAAACGTCATTGAATTTACTGTTCATGTGTCAGTACAACATGATTAAAATACAGAATATATTTTTTTTAACATTCATTAATTATTGTATACCTGTACCAGAAAAATTTAAAAAAAAAAGTTTTTTTTTTATATTATACCATGCGTATAATTTTTGAACTGTTATCAATCATCATTCTTTATTATAATGAGAATGAATTGCAGCCGGCAATTGTAATTATGTACGTACATTATCAGAGTTTGAATACACTCGTAGGTATATAGAATTCTAAATTTAGCAGATACCTTTTAAAATAAGGAAACCTGCGAAGGAAAATCTAATTACACTTACTTGTAATAACTATAAACTACCACTTCTACCAAACACAGTGTTGCCTTGTTGCACATGGCAGAGCAAATTAATCGATTTCGAGAAGAAGTGTTAGAAGTCTGTGCTTGGCTTTATCTTCCATGCATTAGCGTTATAGTTTAGGCAAGTCGGTGCGATAATTTTAATTCATGATCATAAAACCCATTCCCGGCCCACTAAGTGGCCGTGCCACGTAGTCCACCATGCTGGCCAAGTGCGGATTGACAGACATGGAGAAAGTTATGGACTACTATGGCATGCACGTTTAACTTCACCGTGAAGACAAGTGATTTTTTTAATTCGAAGTTAAAAAAAAGGACATAACGCCGTCATGTTAGAGATGCGTGCTGTGGATCAAACTCGGCACCGAAGGAGTTGATGATGTTAATAAATTGCCTACTTTACGATTTCAAACGTGTAAATCTAATGATACAAGGTCACTGGTAACATACGGCATGACTCGAAAGGGGAGCTAGTTCTGGGTGTATAATAAAAAAATTCCAATTTCATAAACATTGAGATATTATGACAAATTCATATCTATCTACCTACTTATTCTATCATCCTATCCAGATAGCCTTAATATCCCTTTTCCCGAATCTCATCTTTCCCGATAGAAGTACGGCGAGTTACCAGTAACCCTGCCTTCGATCAATAGTGTACTAGGTATGCCAGTGCGATACAAAATCGAAGACGAAAAAGTTTCCAATTGCGTTATGTATATATTTGGAATTTAAAAATATTGAACATAACTTATAATATGCGTGTCGTTACTTAAAACAGGATATACTGTCACTTATTACTTTTCGAACGTTAGGCATTCCTATTTTAATAAACACTCCTCGACTACTGATCAGCACATCTAGTATATTATAGATCGGAGAACCCTCTAGATATAATAAATAAATGATGGCGAACGGCGATGGTCTCTGTGCGGCGGTACATACTCACATCCTTATTGAGATAGCTGAGCAGCGACTCTGTCTCGTTGAGGAGTGTGACGGTGCACTTGCCCCGGATGTGCGTGGCGGGCAGGGTCTCCACGTGCCGCGACAGGAACAGCTCGCGGTGCTTGGCCTGGTGCCGCTGCTTCGGCGGCAGGCCTTCTCCGCCTCCCGGGAGCTCTGAAGATTCCTCCTCCATTGCTACTGAAAATGAGTGGTGAACCTGCTTTAAAATGGCTTCAACACGAACATTATCTAAGTTAAAAAAGGTACCCCACCCAGCTCTAAATAAACATGGTTATCACGAGACAAAAAAAGCTCTCGAGAGCGCTAAGTGTGAGTTATTTTACCCACGTCTACCTATACTATATTATTATCGCCATTTAATAACAATACTGTTTCCAACTATTGCAACTAGATGGCGCTCTTCTGATGCCATACAAATCGTAGTTAATTTAAACGCGATCGAATAGGTAGAAAATCTCACTCGAGGCAATTAGATACTTCTTTTTAGGAGGGTGATGATGATGATGTAGTACTGTATTAAACCGTTGTTAAAACTTTAAACTAGTTTTTTAAGCGCACGATAACAATATCACTTCACAGTTTTCGCAGCCAAACAGTTATGCGATTCGATGAAAACACATATTCCACACCAACTTTAAACAAAATCTGTATTTTACAACAGGATGTCATGATAGTATATGTTTAGGATGTCATGATAGTGTAAGCGGTAAAAGCCTAGTGGGTAAATCTTCGGCGTTTTTAATTTCAGTTATTGAATTATCACTTGCTCTCATAATTTTCTCAAAGGCAAACTACTTATTCAATAGAATTTTAAATTTTAACTCAAAATGTTTTATTCACATTTCATGCAAATTCTAATATAGATAGCATTACCGATAGTGTATGTTTATCTTACATTGTGATGAGATTAGCTTCGTCGCCTACGGAAAATCTCGTAATTTTAGATTATTTTTAATAACAGTTTAGTTCATATGTAGGTTAGAATATACAGTTTAGATCTACTTGCACAACTCCTAAAATAAACAATCGATAATCTAAAACCTTAATGTGCTAATTGAGAGAAATTTGGAGAAATGAGACCTACCACTGCTACTTCAACGCGTGTTGGCGGATTAATACAAAATAGTGCATAGGAAGAACAACAAAAGAAAATAAAACAAATCTCTACAAGAGAGCAAAAGGCAAATTTTGGAATACTAAAGTTAATAAGCCGACATTATGAGTTACGAACATAAACGTGAGAACAAAAAACACAGGTTCAAATTTCGAGGATTATAAAAGGCTACTTATTAAACGATAGTTGTGTCTATTGATATTAAATTCAAAATTCAAATTCAAATTCAAAATTTCTTTATTCATGTAGGCCTATCACAGGCACTTATGAAGCGTTCATACATATTTGTTTACATAATTGTAACGGGATGGTGATAACTTCGTTCGCCAACTTAAATCTAAAGCTACGAGGGTTCCAAACGCGCCCTGGTCTAAGAAGAGCCCACAACAAACTTAGCCGGGTAAATTTATTTTTTTGTTATTACCATCTTCCAGTAAAGCTTTTTTATCGTTTAAATAATCCTTAATGTTATAATAGGATTTTTCTGTAAGCTTACGTTTTATATAAACTTTGAACTTATTGAGAGACAACTCAAAGATTTAATTTGGTAATTTGTTATAAAATAATATACAATTGCCCTTGAATGAATAAATTAAGTTACAGTTAGAGCGGTAAAGCTAAATAAGATCGTTCGTTCTTTTAGATAAGTAATGCATAATATGGTGTACCTTAACGCTAACATCTTAAGCATCATTATCAACCCATTACCGGCCCACTACAGGACATGGATCTGTTATTAGAACTAGAAGGGCCGTATTTTGGCCAAGTGCGAATTCGCAGACTTCACACGTCTTTGAGAACGATATGGGGAACTCTGAGGTATGCATTGCATTTCTCACGATGTTTTCCTCCACCGTTACAGCAAGCGTTATTTCAATTGCTCAAATTAAAAACGCACATAACTCTGAAAAGTCAGAGGTGCGTGCCGGGGAACGAACTCGGTCCCCTCGAAACGGAGTGTGAAATTAATCACAAGGCTATCAAGGTAAGGTAATCACAAAACATTCCTGGTTTAACAGAGAACAATAGAAAATACTACTTATTGAATGATATTTGTCTCATTCGTGCTTCAAAATGAAAGGTAACGCTAAAACAGATCGCATTGTTTCAGGTAGGTACATTTATACATTCATAAGAGGTCAACCACATAGGCGGCGTCTATGTGCTTATGACAAAAGCGTGCCCTGCGCGGCGACGCAACGCGACATGGCTACCTCGAACATCAATGCCCGAAACCGTTCTTATTATATTACACGCTTATACAAACAAAACTTTACTACATACAAATAAAGATTTAAAATAAACACATTCTTTATCTGTTTAATCTTTACTTAAAATAATTATTAAATGTTTTTTTTTAATTTTGGCAGTATTTAACACACTAAACAGGTAGGTATAGGCCACACAGTTTGTGTTTGTCGTATGTAGTTATTAAATAACAGGTACCTAGGTAAAATCTTATGTTATTAATGTTTTAATTTAGGCTACTTTGTATTCCAGTGAGTAGCTAGATATAATGAAAGTTGAAGCTTGAATTGGGTCACATTCATATTTCATTCATTACGTTTAATTTAAAAGTTGGCGATATCGAGGACCGGTTTGGAGTTAAGATGGCTTTTGTGTGGTGACGCGCGCGTGCGGTCTGTGGGGTGGGGGCCGCTGGCGAGGGGTGGTGACTGGTGGCTACTTATTATTACCACGCAGTCTCACACAGACACCTCACCGCACTAATGCCGTACGCGTCATAAAAGCTCACCTTGATAACATGGCGATCGGGCTAATGACGAAAGTCAATGAAACTTTTACGATCGCCTTTATAATTAACATCGGATTAAGTAGATAATATAATATAGTTTACGACTGTCTTTAGTCTAACATTGAATTGGTTGCAAGGAAGTTCCAACTTCAAAGCTAACCAAATCGACGAATGCCAAAGTAACTTTTAAGGTCTCTTTTACTGTTTACAATTAACATCGAGGTAAAGAGAGGCACATAGGAAGGTTGTTAGTCTAATAAGAGTGTTGAACATACTTTGTCACAAATAAAAAGGGGCTCTGTGGGGAAATAAATACCAAATTTATAGCTAGCTACTAACTACGTAGTACAATATTATGAGCGGGTTCAAATGAGTAAAACCTTTATCGTTGAAAGTGATCAGCCGTCAGTCAATTCCTACAGGTATATCGTTCCACCTATCCTCAAAAGAAGGATTTACATTTGACTTAATTTTTGGCAAGGTTTCTCCAAGTTTCCGTTAAAATTGCTGATATAAATCTTTTTTTTTTTATATTAAAATAAGGGTTATATTTCTAAAACAAGAATTAACTGTCAACCTAAGTTATAGATGTTCGATATCCATTTTTCATCACTCATATGCAAGCGATCCCAATGGAAAATTTCATCAAAATCGATATTGCAGTTTAGTTAAACATAGGTAACAAACAAACACTTTCGCATTTAAAATATTAGCATGGATGTGTTCGAATCGTTTGATACCAATACGTTGGATAGGTTCTCGGATTCGGGCCGAACATTGAATCGAAAAGTGAAGTTAAAAACCGGTTGCTAGTAGCAACCAGATAAAATAAACACAAAAGACATATCGCCAAACATCGTCCATTTAGCTCGAATCCGATACAGTAAGCCCATTATTGGCATTAGTAGAAGGGGAGGGGAACAAAAAAGATTGGATGCTAAGGCAAGCGCCGCATTAATTCCGATCGCAATTCGCAATACTATTGTTGGGAGTAATGGAGAATCTGGCAAATACATAAGTACCTACCTATTCTACTAGGTAGCATTTTTTGTTTTTCGTAAGTGAGCATCCACTACTTGGTATATGCCTTAGGTAAGAGCGCTAAGTGTCAATGCATTCTTATGCCTTTCACTAACGACGTACAAGGCAATGCCTAAGTAAGTAACGCGTAATTTAATTAAGATTCCTAGGTAGGTATACATTTACCTTTCATCAATCGATTTTCACGAGGCAACTCATATAACCTAATTTGTCAATGATTCTTGTCACAAGACGTGGTATTTTGTGTTTTTATTGTCATACTAGCCGACCCTCGCGACTTCGTCCGCGTTTGTGTCAATCGAGAAGCTAGGATAGATCTGATGCTAACATCATAATCATCGTGGCTTGCTATGTACCTACTATTATTTTACGTGATATACTGAGTGAGTAAGTTGTCATTATTTTAGTATATACATACATCCATCCATACATCCAACCTCACAAGCTTTCGCATTTATAGTATTAGTCCTACTACTACTGGTACGCATGCATACGAACATTGTCCTTGCGACTTGCTGTTATTTGTGAAGAGTTACGTCCTTTATCTCCGACAATATTTATCAGATCTTTATTAAAATAAGACGATACATGCTTGATAGTATAAACTAAATAAAAAAAGGATTATCCAAATCGGTTCAAATTTAACGGAGCTATGAAGTAAAAATGATAAAAAATTTCATCCAATTTCCCGAAGGAAACTTGTTGTTTATCGGGATAAAATTTATCCTATATGTTGATCCGGAATATCAGCTACCACTATGCCACATTTTATTTAAATCCATTATGTGTTTTAACGTGATGCTGTCTGTCTGTCTGTCTGCCGGACAGACAGACAGACAGACAGACAGAGAAACATTAAATAAAAATCTGCTTTGGACTCAGTATCGATTATAAAGCATCCCCCGGTCAAAATTTTCAAAATATATTAAATGTATAGAAATCTTCCAGTTACAGTTTTATTATAAGTATAGATTTTTCATTTTTCGTATGATAAATCCAGGTAAAAAAAAAAGAAACTAATTACTTGTCTTGTCCGTTTTCAAGTTCCCTAAACATTACGCACAGCCGAAACGGTGTCGTAACTATAGATGGTACCTAACGTAGCTTAAGCTAAGAGTCATCATCTAAGAGTTGGTGAAACGTTTTTTTCTTTACGCATGACCCAAAATATTTAGGCATCCGATTTAAGAGTTACCCCGGTTTAGTCCCGGGCATCAATGATTTATAGTTCATTTGCTTAAGTAGTTTGCAGTAAGCCCACAGGCTATTTTGGAAAACTATGTGAAAATAAATACTATGTAATAAATTACTTAATAATACATTGTTATACAACCTCTAAATCACAATAAGGTAATACGGATATTGGTCATCTTACTTCTCCGAAACGCCATGCACCAATATAAACTGCGGCTGTACAGTGTAAGTGCCGAATCTAAGTAGTAGCCGACGCCCGTCTACCAACATGCTTGTAAAATGCATTTGACCACATAACAGGGATCTTAAAGGCATGCAGACTGAATAGACTTACTCACTTAGCAATTTTAAGTATTGATGTCAATATGATATCCCGAGGATGCTCGGTTGTCGGAAGATCTGTTTCGTATGAGGTGTATCCTAACTGGTATTATAAATGTCAGTGTGTTTGCTTGTATGTCCTTTCTTCACGCCCACACTAAGAGACTTAAAGCATTCAAAGAAAGCGGGCGACAGCTAGTAAAGAATAAAAAAATCTATTCATATTAAGTGCATCGAATTAATATGCCCATTTTGCATAATATTAATTAGCCCAATCAAGGGATACATCTGCTGGCAGTTGGCGAGCATCGCATCTAGGTTAGATGGCATTGCATAGCAAACATGTCGGTTAGACAATTTGAAGTAATATGAACATTATTACCTAGGTATATATGCCTGAAACTGCTACGCACGCCTGCTGAGAAGCGAAATAATCTATTGCTTAGAATCATCACGATATAATTAAGTTTTTTTCAATTCAAACTGCCCCTTCAAATAGAAAATAACTGCATTAAAATTAGTCTATCGCCATCCTTATGAGTTATCTACCTCGTTGGTCTAGTGGTAAGCGTTTTTTGATTCACGAGGTCTCGTGTTTAGTCAGAATTTCAAATTGTTTGGTATTGGGTTTTTACATCTTGAGATTCTCAGTACAAATCCGTATTTATAGAAATTGGTATTCTCCAACCTCCTGCCTCGGCGAGCGGCCTAACTTACAACCCCTTTTGCATCAGGGGTATATATAAACAAGTTCTGGACAAAATGCGTCAAGCAAGCCATATAAAGTAAAGAAATAAAATTTTTCCTTTGGACAATTTTTTCCAACTTTTGAAACAACCTATTTACAAAATGTGAGAAACGAGTCCACGTGTCCACGTGTTGGATGAAATCATACAATTAATGTACATGTAATTTTACGACACTTTCTTACTATAGTAAATTGATACTAAATTTAATTTGATAAGAATAACTCCGCCTCTGCTATACAATACAGTAGACACGCCTTGAGGAGGTAGGTAAGTCTCATTATTATCACCTTACATTATTTTTTTTTATAATTTGGAGGTGAGCAAATTTAGACTCGAGAGTTTCGGGACTACAAAGAAATGAATTTATTTTTATCTTTCGAGACTTCATTCTGTGACAAAAAGTTTGTAGAAAACTGATGAGAAGAAAAATAACATGCTACATTTTCTTTTTCAAGACTTGGAACCCTTTTATAAAGTGCCACAAAAAAGTTCGTAAAATGTATACGCCAGGCTCATACAGCGCGTGTTTTCACAGAACATAGTCCTGCGTAAAATTGAGGGAGAAGATGTATCCATTAAAAGTCATGTATGTGTCTTAATGGTCTCTGCGGGCGAGTCTGTATTTTACTTTCTAAGACAGTCAAACCGCAAAAACGCGAGATACTAAATCATATACTCATCTAAAGCCGCTTTTTAAGATGGTGTTAACTGAAACATGTATTTTAATTGTCAAATACCAGTTTTCATGGGTATAAATTGAAAAATGTTCGACGTTCATAAAAACTTTCATCCCCTTATTTTGGTGTGAAAATTGAAAATGCATAAATAGCAGCCTTTCTCAAGAATAGATGGGCTATCAAATACTATCATGTAACATATAATGCGTTGGATATAAAAGATGTTTTAAATCCGACACCGTAATTCCAGAGATCAATAGGTTAATATAAATCTAATACAAAAAATTCTCGCGAAATAGTGTTCCACTCCCACGAAAAGTCTTGACAGACTCTTATGATTTTTTTTGCATAATCGGTAGATCTGAATCGATCGTACTTAATTTATTTTACGACCGATTACGATTAGGTAAGTCGCGGGTAGTAACCGCTAGTAATAGCATACAATTTCGATCTGTCACTTTGATGCTTAGATTTAAAAAAAAGTTCATTCAAAAACTAGGCTACTTCGTAAAATGTTGAATATTGATTAACATTATTCTCATTAATCGGTATTTCGTTTTACGCGTGATTGCGTCTTAAAAGTCATAGCGAATAAGGGAGCTTAAGAGTTGTGCAATAATTTTCTATGTACCATAAGGATAACGGGATCTGATGAAATGCGGTTTGATCGTAACATTCTAAGAAGCAAGCAGGCAAACAAGTGGAATGTAGAATCACGACATAGACGTCTCGAGTACCTCATGAATATATGAAACATTATGACGGCATTTATTTATATAGTAACTTTTGTTATGACTTATGTTAGTTGTAACTTATCCGGGACTTATTGCGGTTAGGGTTGTCATCAAGGAATGCACAAATCCCGATTTTAAAAAAGGACCAATTATTTTTTTTGGATTTTACACTCTAAACTCTGGAGGGACCGGATCTGGCAATGTTTATACATACGTACTTTATTATATTTTAATAAAACTTGTTATGTATTATATAATACCGATTCGGGAGCTTTGTGGGTAGGATAAAAATAGAATAGGGTTACCATCAATTCACTAACCCAGGTTAAAATTTGAAAACGATGTTTAACAAATACAGGCTTACGTTTTCAACAAAAAACTTTAGTTTTCCCCACTGTTCTTTGACTTGTTTGTATGCATGGATGAATGAATAGCTTTAAAAATATCATGGAATCGAAAACCAACAAATCCAAAATCACGGTTTCTTTATTGAGTTACATTTATTGTGCACCTTGTTTGATGTTATGCACAATTTCAATTCAGGTCAGGTCGGAAAAGATATTTGCAAGGCTGCACTCCTCAACCTGTGGCTGATTTACCAGATTTACAGTACTAGGTATACTATTATCCTACACATGCAGTAGGTACTATACTATTTTCCTAGTTGGGAAGCACTAGCAGCTAATTGGTTGGCATTTCATATAAGTTTATTTAGACATTGAAAACCGAAAACTTTCGAAACCTTTATTAGGGAAAATCCGGGAAAATAGAGACGGATGGGAACCCTAGGCAGAAATAATGTTCTAGTCGCTCAAGTCGAGGACATGAGGGGGCCAGAAAAATTCCATTTACATAAATATAATTTAAATAACGAACTTAGGTCGCCAATTCCGTCAATACAGACCAGGAATATAGAATATAGGTACTTACATACCAGTGTGACTATTGCTGTTTTTATAGAATAAATTGTGCAAGTAGCACCTGATGATAAGTGGAACAGGATCGCCTATAAATAGAGTTGCTGAGCATGCAAAGAATATGTCCTGAAAGTTGAAGTGTAAGTGTTAAGCTTCATGTACCCGTACTGTAATTATACCGGCAACCACGCCCTTCAGACCAACACACTAATGCTGCTTGGCGGCAAAAAGAACCATGGCGGTAGTACTATGGCAGACGAATTCTCGTCATTAAAAACTCTTCTACTAGTCGTGATTGACATTGGCCGATTTAATAAGTAGTAAGGTCTCGCGAGAAATATGAGAGTACGTTGTGTTAAAACTACATACATAAATATAACTACACATCAGAAAATATATGAAAAAAACTTGAGGGTAAATTAATAAATACTTCATATTGTCATATATAGCCAGTACCGCACTCAGGTTTTGTCAATTAGACAAAGGTATTAAGTTTTTTTTTTTTTTTTAATTTTGAAATTTTGTTCTACTTTAATGTAGTTAGGTAATTTATTATACATGAATGCCCTTTGAAAGCTTTTGTTTTTCTTACCGTAATTTGTTCGTGGTTTTTTTAAGCTAATATTATTAGCACTACGAAGTTGTTATCTCTTTGTCTTATAACATCGCTGTGACTATCTTATGACTACTTAGTCAATAGGAGATTTCGAGTTCAGAACCTCCACGCTGCTCTAAATACAAATTACCCTATATTTGTAGGTATGGAAAATATTAAATATTCGCTAAACAATTCGGTTAAATTAAACATACATAAAATACAGGAAGCTTGGTTGTCTATTTCAGATGGGGTGCGGCGTATCACTTCTTATCTTATCTTTCCTATGGTGGCATTGCCAGCGCTATAGACTCAAGATTAGCATTAAATGGAACAGCTTTATTCCGATCGTGATATAATATAGCGTTAGGTTTATGATATTTATATACAGCCCGTTTACACCAGCACGGGCGAGCGTCGCGAGCTTTTACGGGCTTATAAAAAAAATGTTTTGTTATGAACGTTTTGTCTGTCACAGTTTTTGTAATCTTAGCTCCAGTCACTATTATATTCCATCATGGCGTACGGCAGTTAATTTTATAACGTGTTCGGTTGCCTGCAGAAGTTCGAATTTTATTAGTTTGTTTGAGAATACGACTCTCGGCAATTTAATAAATTCGGATTATGGATCCACACGCGTCACTACGCAACTAATTAAAGCGTAGGCAAAGAGAAAATGGCAATCTGTGGAGCCCCTCCCCCCCGCTAGTGGGGGGTTGGTTACGTGTGCCCCCTTGGGGTGGTCGGGTGTATGGTTTTTCTGCTCGGGCATCCTTTGCTTACTTATTGATCCAGTCAAATGTGTGGAGGTGGCGCGGTGGGTGGCACGCCCGGCCCCCCACCTCCCGAAGGGGGTACGTCCAAATAAATCTGCCCGCTCGCGAAACACCGCAGTGACAACAACGGCCGATGGTAAGATGCGGCCACAGTATCCGGAGCTCATCTCGAGGGCCGCAAAGTCCGGGGAGTACGGCCGCAATGCGATCCGCAGCATGAGGCATAAATGCCATTTTAATTGAAATCATTTTCATCGGAAGGCAGCGGCGGGCGCGACCTTAGAAACAGGCATGCGCGCGGCCGCTGAAGGTACCTAGTGTTAAACCGCGACGCTTCTGCTATTTTCATAGGGGTCAACGACATTTGCTATTAAATAAAAGATACAACTATCATTCGTGTCGAGTTGGATCTGTAATTCAAACGAGATATTCAACACGTAAGCTGCTCTCAATAATAATGAACAGGCAGTATGGGTAATTGTTATTCAAATGTCTACATTTATTCGTTTCAACAAAGTATAAAATCACAATGGAGTATCTTTCAATGTCATAAAAGCGATCATGGGAAAGATAATTTAGTACTTTGTTTAGCCTGTGGTCCGAGAATACGGCAGCGATAAATGCACTTAACATTTTTATGAGAAGGTACATACCAAAAGCCGTCTCATGGCGTTCTTTAAAATTGTAATAAAGAGGTCTTCAATTAAAATAGTGATATTAGGGATAACAATCTAGCTTTGATTCTCTTGTAAAATTGTTATCACAATGTTTGGTTATTAACTTGATTGTAATTATATGAAAATGTGTAAAAAACTACATCACAATATGAATTTCGTTCGCAGTTAAGAATGTCATATATATTAAACAATCAGGGTTTTAGCTACAAGTTGACACGTGAATGAAGTTAAAACATTATATAATTGTAACTAATATTAAAATAATGAAAATGTGACTTTGTTTGTTAGTTAAGGCTTTCTACGCCTTAACTTCTCAACCGGCCGTCAAGAAATTTTGCAGACACATCAGTGGTAGGAGATGACATTTCATCCAGAAGGAACTACTGTTCCGAAGAGATGAAAAAATAACGTTTAGAAATGTTCAGTCGCATTGGTTGACGTACCTATCTATAATTTATATAAAACAATATTAGGGTTTTACATTAACGTGCGAATAAATATGCGCTCTAACTAGCGTAAGTTGAAAAAACCCGTTTTATTGACTTAACTTACTAGATGGTGAATGATTTTATATGGTTCATTGAAGAGTTTCTCTCTCCGTATTTCATGATCATAATCGGATCTTCATAAAATTAAAATTTAAATATGTTGAATGAAGACCTTAAAATCTTTAACCGAACACGGGAACAATTCGAAATCCCTTCTTCGAAGCACAACAAAAAGAGTTTGCTTTAACCTAGTTATAAAATTAAATTAATAAAAAAGAGGCTGATAATAGTCAAAAAGGCACCGACCCTCTACACCAAACACAGGGTATATTGCCGAGCATCTGTTTGTAGTGGAGTACACGGATTGAAGAAATTACAAATTACACCATACATCCTGCTGTTCGCGGAGTATAGCAAATTAAGCTTAATTTTTATAATATATTATAGATTTCTGCAAAATAACGCCTGCTTGTATCCAATATAAGTATTGTCATTAGAAAGGTGTTAAGTGTTTGGAATCAAGAATTATGACGCATAGAAGTCGATTTACATTAGTTATAAAGATATCTAAAAATATCTATAGGATAAGGTCCAATACCTTATCCTACAACGGATCACCAGAATGCACCTGCAAAAACCTTTAATGATCGGGAATTGAAGAACGAAACTGTTGTCGCTCAAACACAAACCGTGCCAAGCTATCGAATGTATTCAGGCAATTCTGCTGCAAAAACCATATGGCATGCCAAGTTGTATACAGTCTGATCAATTAGAGGTAAGTTCGCCATTTATTTCCAGAGATTAAATCTCGGGGTATCAAAAACAATTTGAACTCGCGACATCAAATAGGCCTATCGCAGGTTCATGATAATTACTGGCATCTGCGATTTCGCATGGACTAAAGAATAACTGTCTCCAGAGAGAAAAATGTAAGAATAAAAAAAAATAATAAAAATGTTTAATTTATGTACTTATCGCCAATACGCCTTGGGGGCGTAGTATAAAGTACAAAGATGAGACGCGAGCTCCTTCTGAATTTCAAAAAAAAAAAAATTTTTTGATAGCTTTTGTGCAGAAGTGTCACGGGCCTATCCCACACATCCTATTGTAAGGGTAGTTTTATTACTCTTAATTGTTTGATAAAGTGTATTATTTATTATGCCGTATTCAGCATGAACAGTTCCCAGCGATTTCGTCCGTGCATTACTTCTGATAATTTATTCTACATAATATCAAATTGGAGTTGTTCCATCACACTACAACTCCTTGGGAGTTGTGGTGTGAGCTATTGTGGCATCGACCACAATTATAATTTATCTAATACAAGCTGAACCTGGCCACACTATGATGATCTATTACATTGAGATACTACAACGTTGTCTGATATTTGAACTCATATAACACGAACACTAATATTCGTTCGTGTATACGAAGCAGCATTTGCAAAACGTGGGTAAGAAAGTCAAAATAAATAAAAAAAGTATATGCGGAAGCGGTTAAACTAAACCAGATGAGGTCAGTTTAGGGGTTTAGGGGGGGTGTATTAGTAAATCATATTTTGACAAATAACATAGGGCACTGACTTTGAAAATCCTTTACAAATTTACAGTGTCCAAATATATTAAATATAATATTATTAGGGCTGCCAACACTCATCTTTATATTTTGTAACTATGAATAACTGATATAAATGAAGATGAATTTTACATAACGATCAACCAAGTATCGTTTCGGGGTGTTGGGTGCTTCACACGTCTTAAGTCAACACGTGTTAAGAAATCTGTTCGTTTTTAGTGACTACCGTTGGATCGAAAAAGTTGCATATTAAGTATATTTATAAAATATTTTTAGGTATCCCAACCCTTGGATGATTCTTATTCTAAAAATAATCGCTTACTAAGCCATATTGCATATAAATAGGTTACGATTAGAATATCCAAAATGTTTTTTTTTAGCAATTAACGCAATTACCAGTCTTTTCTTCTTCTTTTTCCAACTAGAATTTCGAAAAAGAGAACCATCCATACCTATACGGTAAGCAGTTATTATAAAGTGATTATGTATTTATTTTAACTGTTGATTATGTATCTACCATAACTAAAAAGTTAAGGTGATATCATAACAGCGATGGTGGTAAGACCATTTTGTTACGTAGGAAATAAGCTGATAGGGTTCAAACGCCTGAACAGAACATCATAAATTGTAGCTAAGAACAATCTAGATCAAGTCAGCTATGACCGTATATGGAAAAAAAGACAGAAAAACCGCATTAAAAAAAATTGGTTGTCTGTGGATAGTTGAACGTGACAACGTCGTAAGAAAATACTGATGGAATGGTTGCATTTTTCAAAAGAAAATTTTAATTTTATTTGTTTGATAGATATTATCGTTGCTATAAACAATTGACACCACATTCACTTTTCACTGCACTTCATCCTTGCCGAAAACATGTAAATGTATTATTGTATAGAAGCAGTCCACGCGGACGCATCGCTCACTCAAGTAGGAGAGAGACAGATGTCGAACACGGAGGCCGACTGTGCCTCTTTGTCGCTCGTTCCGCGCTCTCGCTTGTACTTCAAGCCTTGAATGGAACGCCTCAGAGCGAGGTAACGCCGCATACGACATGTTTTTTCGTGCGTGCAGCCGGCTCCATCGAATTATAAGACGTTGTCACGTCAATAAGTACATTTGATTGAGTTACGATGTAAGAGACAGTAACACAGATATACACGTTAAACTTAATACCTCCCCACTAATTGCATCGAGGGTTAAAATGAGTCTTACCCCGCTGTGGTAGCCCTAACTACGGTGCATACACTCATGGTACTTGTGGCATTGTAATACCAAATGAGCAGTTTAAACAAAAGCATGAATGCCAGTGCAGGCCATTTAGGCTGCATACATATTTATGCTTTTGTTTTTTAATATTTTTTTTATTGTAAGTAGAAAAAATATCTGTGCGATGCGGACTTTTTGTTTCCGGGGCCGATGATGGGTTCATTTATATTGTATCTACTGGTTTTTTTATCCGACTACGGCGAAGAAGGGTGTGACGGATGTATTATTTAATTGTGTTCTTTTTTTTATAGTTATGATTGACGGACCAATAAGATGACCAACCTGATGGTAAGTGGAATATCTTCGCCTATAAACAGAGCAACACGTCGCAGGGCATTTAAGGACCACGCTCTGAAACTTGCCACCCTTATGTGCCTCATGTTCCTCATCTGTCTTATCCTGCAATTACACCGGCAACTACGCCCTTCCTTCAGACCGGAATACAGCATTGCAACAATGCTGGTTGTCGTCAGAAATAACCATTTAGGTAGTACTTTGCGGAATTTCATATTAAGAACATTAAGCAAAATTTGCTTCGCGAAAGGCAGGAGAACCTGTATGGTGTAATTTATAATTCAATCTTTATACCCAACCGATTTTCGGCAATGTACTTTCTACACACGCTTTGCGTCGACACCGGAGCGTCCTTAGGGAGATTTTGACTTTGCAGTGAATAATTATTCATTAATAATGCTTCATTTTCGTAACATAAAATTGCGGTTGTACTTCCTCTGACGTGCACTGTTACAGTAAGCTGTACTGATAAAACTGATTGCATGGCAGATGTAATAATGTGATCATAGAGTTTACAAGATTTGCTCGCTCGCAATCGAGGAGTCGTTTTCACGTATGGAAATACTTGAACATCGGAGTAAAAAGGATCTTATACACATTGAGCTAAAGCTCAAATTTGCCAACAATTTAATAGCTCTTTATAAAGTAAAAAACGTTTGTATAACAAAAATCAAAAGTACACGATTACCGATTGAATGACAATAGGTTCATTCAACTTTAAAAATATTGAGTTTGATATGCGAAATCGATTCCTCGACTGCAAGCGAACAAATCTTTTACTACTTGGTACATTCGCAACGCGGAAGTTCTGGCGTGATGGGAATGAATGTATGAGATGAAACGACAGTTCCCGCTATCCTCGGCATGCTTTGTATATTTTTATACATTTGTTTGTCGCAATCTCTAGACGCTTTTCAGTTCATAATAATCACCAATATCAACCCATGACAGGCCCACTACGAGACACGGGTCTCCACCACGCTGGCCAAGTGCGGATTGGTGGACTTCACACGCCTTTGAAATCTTGAAACACTGTGTTCGGTATTCGGTGTTCGGGCCGCGCGAATGATTGCGTGCTGCGAGTGGCCCTCTGCCAATAGCCTAAGTATAACATTTGGAGTCGTAACTATAACTAACTACCTTAGTTGAGAAAAAGTAACAAAATCAAAAACCAAGAAGAGACGAGAGGGAATTAGTGTGCATACATAAAGAAAAAAAAAAACTCACCGAATGGAGAACCGCCGCCTTTCACGAAGTCTGTTGATAAAAAAAAATAGGCATCAAATTGTGAACCACCTTTTCAAGAATTAACACAAGTTAATAATCACTTACAGACGTTACATACAACACAAGCTTTTTAAAAAAAAATCGCTAAGCTGTTCGATTGTTGGAGTCTCAAGAGACCCGTTATTTTTATGGCTAAATATCATAAAGTTGTGAACTGATTTTCGTTAAAGTTGATAAGCTAATAAAGCGCGAGTCAAGGGTGTTTGTGACCAGAGCCAGGATTCGAACCGAGGACCTCGTCTATAGTTAAACATGCTAACCGCCAGACCAACGAGGTAGTCCATTAATGAGAAAGATTTTTTTGCAGTTTTGGTTTGCGTTATTATATTTCCATTCATCATCATCGACCCATCGCTACTGGGCTCGGGTCTCCCTCCCAGAATAAGAAGCGTTTAATCCGGAGTCCACCACGCTGACCAAGTTTGGATTGGTAGACTTCAGACGCCATGAGAACATTATTATTTCCAGTAACAGTATCTCCAATATCCACCTTTAAACGCTGTTTACGTTTAAAGGTGGGTGGGTAATGGAAGTACTGTTCAGCCTACAACTGCTACTAAGACATGTGGCAGTAAACAAGGGCATAAGGGCAATTCATATTCGCCGGCCCATTGGCGCAGTTTGCAGCGACCCTGCTTGCTGAGTTCGATTCTCAGTACTGGAAAATGTTTGTGTGATGAGCATGAATGTTTATACGTATATTCTAAGTATTTATGTATATTTATATATATAAAAGAGAAAGTGTGTGGGTATGTTCCGTATAGGCTCCAAAACGGCTAGACCGATTTCAATGAAACTTTTAGGCAATCTCCGGATTGACCTGGCGAGTAATCCTGTAAAGTTTGGTGACGATCGGACCCCTCCTATTTTTGAAGTGTCAAACTGTCAAATACAGCTTTTATTAAAAGCTTAATGATGTAAGTTTATTGTTTAAATAAAATAAAGCAAAATCTAGCCCGGCGAAGCTACGCTAGTTAATCATAGAAAAAATAATGATCAGTCATCTCAGTACCCATAACACAAGCTACGCTTACTTTGGGGCTAGGTGGCGATGTGTGAATTGTCTTAGTATATTTATTTATTTTTATATTTAAGAGCATTGGAAGCGAGGAGTGACCAGTTAGGACGCAAAACGTTCAATGTACATGTTTGATGTAAATCACCTAAGGGTCTCAAGTCGTCTTGAGGTTCCGTCAATATTTGACGAGCGCATTTGACTAAAGCTTATTCAGCTTAGTTAGGCGTTATACCTTAATTGTCATCCTCAGCGAGAGCTGAACATATCTGTGCGTGTAAAAATACTAGAAATTGCAAAGAAAATAATCTTAAGGGTTCGATTCTCTACACATTTGATCGAAAGAATGCTTCACAAACAAGTTTTTTTTTTTTTTTTTAATAATTAAGGTAATTGATAGAGTGATCTGTAGAGCTCAATTTAGTTTACCGATTCGAATTCGGCATAGGTGAATCTTTGAACAGCGTACCTCTTAAGATATAACTTACAGTCACGGGGCGTTTATGATTTTAAATATTTCACTGCCTTACCATACCATTTTCAGATTTTACACCAGTACTGGCGCTAGAATTTTTTCACTTGGGGCTTTTAAGTTTTAGTTTATTTCAATTGTTATTAATTTCGTTAAGCATTTCGATAAGATAGCGACAGTGATTGTTGGAATGAATGCAACATGGCGACCATAACCGACTGAATATCACATAGTAAATCTTGATGTGCTTTTTATCCCGTTCGAATGCTATACATATCTTGTCTTCTAACTAGAACGGATTGACTAGTACTTCCAATTAGTGCAGAATGATGATTATTTATTATGATTGACGTAAAACAACAAGGTCTCTAGCGGTAGCGCTCAAAGCATTCTTCGGGCGACCAATTACGAGACTCCTTAGGCGCTGATTCTGATTGGATGCACACAGGACGCAAATTTGAATGCCACAGCAGTCGCAGTTCGGAAGACCTGGGTTCGCCTTCGCTTTAGAGCGCTACCGCAGTTGTTCACCAGATCTGTCCTGTAAATGACGCGAGCAGGGTAATTGCCTTCAGACACCATATCGACTCTAAACACAGTCTCAACTCAAATTGTGTTTTAAAATATTGTTTGAAGTATTATGACCAGGGCCGCGCAAATAATTATTCGTAGTATGCGACTGGCAAGTAAATATTGCATAGGTGGTTTTATGTCATGTAAAATAAGCTCGAATTCGAATGCTTTCATTTCAGTCGAGTCGGTGTTAAGTCGATATGGTGTGCGAAGGCCATAAACAAATGATGCATTTTTCTTTCTCCGATATATTACAGTTAAATATACATTGCGTCAGTTACTAAAATTCACCTGGAATGATTGGTAAGCTCAATTCAAGTGGTTTGTTGGTATTAGCCAGTATAAACGTGCAAAAGTCTGCATTCGTTTTCGACATGCATAAGATTTGCACGCCCGCAAACGTCGAGTCTTATTGGCGTGTCATAGTTTAATATTACTATGTCGTTTACCACGACTCATTTTAGGGTCGCAAATTTTGTACCTACTTCAGATTTCTATTAACTATAAAAAGTTTTCTGCCAAAAGTACAACTAGCTGAAGAATTTTGGACAATTTTAAGGTTTAAAATAAAAGTGGATACTTAGTTCCATTTTAATATTTCGTTTCAGCGTTTCGACACTCGAAAACTATTCTACGATTGCGAGCGTACTACTTAATCTCCTAGTAAGGGTCACCTCCCTGCGACTTTGTCCGCGTAAAACTTCTAATGAATTAATTTTTCCCCATACAAACATTCATTCGCTAAGCTAAATACGCCGATCGTCTGCATCGCTTGCCCGCGCTGTACTTAAATACGTTTTCCTAATAGTCGTAGCGTGATTTATAAAATCCGACTGACTGTTTGACAGAGAAAAAGAGTTCAAAGAAACTTATATCTTCAGCTTAATTATTCGAAATGATAGATATATATATATATATATATAAAGTATATATATTCTACATATTCTACTTAACACGGACAAATTGCTCGGACGCGCTGGTGTAACCTCATGGAGTGAATGTACATGTTGCAATGTTATTTGTTCACAACTTGCACTTACACATTTTTCAATATATATACTTATAAGAATAAAATATAAGTGAGTGCGAATCTTTGATGTCAGGTTCTTTCGTTTAAAGAACGTAAATGTTTGCCTTGTTGTGTAACAAGTAACAAGGATCTGATAAGTTTAATTTTTTTATTATAACAAAGGGTGGGAATTTTTACATATTCACCTGTTTCTGTTTACGCTACTACGGAAAAATTACTACATTTATATTGGAAAGGTAGATAATGTGTTAATGAACTCTCTCCAGCGCAGATATGTACGTTGTGGAGCCGGGCCTCAAATTCGATTCCCGACTCGGGCCAATTTTTTAATTCATTCTACAACTATATTGTCTTAGTTTATTTACCACTGTGTACCACCCTTGTAGGAGAGTTGTACAACTGGGCCAAGTAGAAAGGTTTCATGAACCTGCCATACTCTTACTAGATTTGCCCGCGACCATCTTAGACCGCAGCATCATTTACCACCCTGTGAGATTGCAGTCTAGGACTAACTTGTGTGGAATTAATAAAAAAAATCATCGTCCTCAAACGTTAACCCGTCATCTAACATGACAGATAAGGTAACGTCAACGGATGTTTACTGTTGGTATAATATGTGCAGTGACATGTGAGCTAGTGTCAACGGGTAAGTGCGGTGGTTCGTGATCGGTGTGCGAGGTGAAACTGTAAATGTGTAATGAGAGGATCCGTGCGGTGGTGCGGTCCTGCGAGGAGCCGCGAGGCGCGGGCGGCAGGCGGGGCGGGCGGGCGCGCGGAAGGAATGCGTCGTTTTCGCATCGGGAGAAACGAATGCGTTTAAGCGTCGCGGTACACAATGGCGGCGTGACGAGATCCGGTTCGCGGGCGCGGGGCGGTGGGCGGGGAGCGGGGGGCTCTAATCGATAGCCGGCGAGCGACGGCCGGGCGACTGCGGCGCATAGGTGACAGCTCGGGCCCAATCAAATTACCGCCGGCGGAGGAGCTTGCACCGGCACGCACCGAGCCGGGTCGGGGAGCGCCGCGGAGGAAGCGGGCGCTCATGACCTACGTCACAATGCAATTCCCAAAACAAATAAATGCTATGGCCGCGAACGTCTCGCAACTCATCGTAAATACTTAACGACTTTCGATCTTTTCGGTTTATTTCTTTCACAATGATGAAAGAAAGCATAAGTAGCCAAATCATTCAATTATCCCTAAATTCGAATTAAATTTTTCTTAGTCTTTGAATAGATTTGAGTGGTGGGAGGATTCATCCCTCTTCATAAATGCAAATTTAGGCTTCCAAAGCATTGCTGACTAATAATTCACATGCTTAGTCTAAACGCATATTTTTTTAGATATGGAAAGAGATAAGTCCGTTAGGAGGCTTCGGCCGTGGCTAGTTACCACCTTAATGACAACGACGTGACGCTAAGCGATTTAAGGTATGATGCCACGTAGAAACCGATTAGGGGTATGGATTAAATATAACTGCAATACCCCTAACGGGTTAGCAAGCTAATATCTTAGCATGGCTTCATTTCTGTCCACCAGGTGAGACTTCGACAAGGACTAGCTTAATGTTGAATTTAAAAAAAAATTATAGTGTATACTTAGAGGTGCCAAGATCAAATGCGATTTCTAACTTAAAGTAGCGTTGTTTTTACAAAGTGCAAATAAATTGATGAAGATTTTAACTGTAAAATTGTACCTAATTAAACTGGTATATGTATGGTCCAAAACATAATGAGATTCCAACTTAATAAGCAATTAGCTGAAACGGATCTAGTCGGTAGAAATGAGAATGAAAATCAAAGTAGATACCTATGTAACTTCTTCTTATGACGTAGAAAAGTAGCGAATTGACAGATCTATCAAGCGGTACAGAAAATCTGACAAATATAACAATCTCTCGCCGACATACTTGCACTAACGTCCGTCTGGTGTAAGTAAAAGTGCGAAGTTGTGTTTATCGGAGGGATTAACTTAGTAAAAGTATCCCTCATAAAAAGACACTACTTATTCAAAACTTTACTTTTTGTAATAAGGGAAAACGAATACAGTTTTTACTGTTTACAAAATCGTACAGGTTCTATTTCGATTGGAATCATTTCAATGCAAATTTTGTATTCTTTGAATCCACTACAATGAAGCCCTTGACTGCAATCTCACCTGAAGTTCTGATTTAGTCTAAGATGGTAACGGGCTAACCTTTTAGGGGTATGACAGTTATATTAGGCCCATACCCCTTTGTCGGTTTCAACGCAACATCGTACCGGAACGCTAAATCGCTTAGCGGCTCGTCTTTGTCGGTAAGGTGGTAACTAGCCACGTCCAAAGCTAACCTGACCAGACAAGAAAAAAATCATAAATTCCCAAATTTCCCCTCCCACCTCCCACCTAAAACCACAGCGCTCTCCGCTACGCTAGGAAGAAGCCAAAAGGAGGCTTTACTCAAAACCAGAGATAGTCATTACTCATTACTAACAGACTAAGTATATTACGGTGATGAAACTGTTCAACGTTTCCATACATACATAGTAGGTATCACCTTATTATATTTATAATTTTCCGAATTTTTACTTGTCTGGTCTGGTGGGAGGCTTTGGTCTCACAAAAAAAACACCTTGGCTTGAGGCGCTGAATACACGTTGAATATGTACAATAGTTTAGTACGAAATGCAGATACACGTCTATTACCCGATGCGCTAAAACGCCCGCTAACCCCGCCCATACAATGCATTAAGGGCATAGGCACTTTAGCCGATGTTAGAGCCTCCCCATAGCGAAGCAATCTAACTAAATTATAAATACCCGACGAATAAGTCGGCTCAAATCTTTTCGTAATCTACCTTAATTGTGTTCATAATATCATCCAAGTACTTGGATTATTTGTGGAAGCTTGTAAGATTAAGGAAAAAAAAGAGACAAATATTTTAATAAATTTAAACAGTTAACAATGTCCAATCATGGGTAAATCTTTATTAGTTATCAAAAGCAAACAAAATAAATATTTAGATACTAGTGATTGCTAGCGACTTCGTTCGCACAGAATTTCTGATTTCCCGTGAGTATAAAGATTTTTCCCGCGGTAACCATATAGAGTGGGGGTATAGTACAATTCTGCATCATATTGATTTCACGTAACTCTTTAGGCAGTTTTCTCCGATACCTATTATTTAGCTCTCAGATACCTACTGCATTTAATTTGTATCTCAATAACTTCTTTAAGAAACTCCATGGGGGTTTTTAAAAAGGCGATAAAGTTAATAACTTGCGACCCATCTACGTTCGTTTTGTAATAAGTGTAAAAAATCCAATACCATCCTATTCTATCTCTTGTAAACCTAGAAATCTTAGTGCAGATTATAATGTATCGTGCTTTTTTACAATCTCTCGACGCCTATTTCACACACTTCCTGTAAAAAGTAGCCAGTAGTAATCACCGCGCTGGGCAGACGTGTTAGTGATCGAAGTAGATGGTAATCGTTGTACAGAGGACGCTGCTTCCCGTGCTCCGTTATATTACCTGAGCAGATAATGGGCAGCAGTGTTGTCGGTGGGAGAGGACCTGCACTGCGATTCCAAAGGTAGTGAACTTGGATATGGGAAGTAAGGGCTCCCGAGTCCCTCACCGGGCAAGGAGGGAGCTATGCTCTACGCGGTCGGTAGTATCTCTACGCGGTCAAAAAAGAAGTTAAGAGATCCGTAGAACTAGAGTTACCCGCATAGCTATAAGAATCCCCTAACTACCAGTGATACCATATTCAAACTACTGCATATTACATTTCATAAAATAAAGTTGAAACGTTGACGTCATGTTGTCAATATTTATCGACATTTATTTATGGGACTTAGTAATAGGGTAGCGTTTGGCATCCTTCGAATAAGGAATCCTAAAAGGTCCAGAGGTACAACGACGATCGATATAGTAATGTTTGTGAATACGGGTGTTAGAATGCGGTACGCAATGAAAACAAAGTCCGCAAATTTTGGAGACTGTTTAACATCAAACATTTATGCGGAACAGAGTGAACGTGCCCAGAGTTCCATAGGCGAGAATTGGTTATACGCGCATCTAATTATAGGTTATTCCTCTCGCGTTGCGCGCACCAGATCTACTTTATACCATTAACAACCTGCTAAAGATTGTGTAAGATTCATAAGTACACTACCATTATTGTATAAGTTGACCCGTTGCGTTGAATGAAAGAAAATTTTATTTGGGTTCAATAGACAAAAATGTTATATGATCCCAAAAACTCGGCATGAAAGCTGTTTGTTGGAACTTGAAAGCCATTGCTGTTTCGTGAATCTAGTACAATGAGTTTGACCGTACTAGGTAGGTACTTTATACTTAAATTTTAATCTATTTATTTTTAAATTACAATAATACTGAAATATATTAAATTAATTTTAATATCTGTCAGATAACCTTGAAAGAGTAAGTGGAAAAGTCCTCTCGAATACAAACGGTCCACGGGGAGACACGATGGTTTCGTCGGACTCCTGCCGACTAAAACCCCACGGTGTTTACACTTGTCGCTTGATAGGAAATACGAGGCACGAGAGTAGAAAGTGTAAATTTCCTAACTTCGGTTTGGTACTTCGAAGAAGACAGAAGAAAACCGTAAAACTTGTTTTAGCCCTTTGTGAGCCTTTGTGATCTGCAGTTTAAATTGCTTACTACTAGACAAACATGGTGCAAGCTTTATTATTGGTAATTATTATCAAATCATTAATAGATACTTTTATTTATTTGTATAGTTAACAAAATTATTTATTATACAGACACGTGGTGTAATTACAACGAAAGTATTATCGATTACATGACCTTGGTAAAAGGTATGACAGGTTCGATGGAACCGCCGTGTAAGCGGCGAAATAAATAGCGTTTTAAAGGTATGTAATGAAGTGGCCTGGCTTAATTAAATTGATGACATCATAGCCATAATCGCGGATGGAAATCTCCTATAAAATTAATAATTTAAATGTATCTGTGATTTTTCAATAACTGATACTTTTTTCCCTGTCTGTCTCTTTATGCCGACTAGTCAATGTGTATTGTCTACCACTTATCAAGTAATAAGGGCAGGCCATGTTAATCGCTGAACCGATGGCCGCATGGCTCTTTAGGGATTAGGTATAAGATGCCCGCCACAAGTTAACTATTTCTACCATTTTCACGTGCTAGATCTATGAGATAAGACGAGAAAAGGCGCAGATTGATTGCCTCTTATTAACCTTCTAAATTATTTAAACAATAACATATTTTTTATATATGAACGCTTCATAAGTGCTTATGATAGATCTACATGAATAAAGCATTTTTGAATTTGATTCTGATAACCCAACACACAACACACTTTTTAAAAATGATTATTTGTCCGGGATTATCTTGGGAACGCTTGCACCGACATCGAGAGGACTTTTAGAGAAAGGTTAAGTTTTATACTGCTATTGATGTCGGCTTTTATTCCTAAAAACTTCCACTGAGCTGGAGAAATTGGGATCGCAAGATTCTATGCTTTTCAGAGGAAAGGCATATGAACAATTTAGAAGGCTTGTTCAGTTTTTAGGGAAAACAGAAATTTTCGGACGAAGCTGGTAAGCGCTTTTGGGAATTAGAAGCACGGATCAATCAACTAATTGCTACGTGGCTTTTTATTCTATGGTCCTCATGGCGTTTTTCATCGTCTTATCTACAGCGGTATGCTACCTATCGTTTCAAAAATATTAGAAAATACCCTCAATTGCATTTTTGAAATTGATTGTCGAATTAAGGACCCTAATAGAGTATTTTTACGCTAGAAATAATGAACGAACGCACCGCACTCCCATCCTATCGCATTGATTCCCGTACATAGTAGTAGTTTCTTAATGTACCGAACAATTTATTATTTTCTTCAATATCATTCATTTAAATTATTTTTTACATTGCATTTTTAGTAATGAAATGAATAGTTAGGTATTGGACAAATTAAAGTCGTTGTAAGACGAAAAAGAGTCACAAGTTATTGTAATGCATAAAAAATGCTAATTAGGTAGCTATTATGATACGTGGCCGTTAAAATAACAGGTGGCGAAATAAAGATAGCAAGGTTTTGTTAGCACTTATACATTGTTGGTACCTACGTACAGGCATCAATGTATTCGTAAAACATTTACTTTATAACGCTCGGGTACATGTCACTGTGTTATAATTGAGTTTCCTAATACTTTTGACTTTCTTCTATACTGGCGCAGTGGGCAGCGACCCTGCTCTCTGAGTCCAAGGCCGTGGGTTCGATTCCCACAGCTGGAAAATGTTTGTGGATGAGCATAAGTGTTTTTCAGTGTCTGGGTGTTTATATGTATTTTCTAAGTATTTATGTATATATAATTAACAAAAAAATATTCATCAGTCATCTTAGTACCCATAACACAAGCTACGCTTACTTTGGGGGTAGGCGACGTGTGTATTGTCTTAGTATAAAAAAAAAATACTTATAATAAATCTGTAACTGGAAGATTTTTGTACATTTAATATATTTTGAATTTTTTTACCGGGGGATGCTTTATAATCGATACTGAGCCCAAAACAGATTTTTATTTCATTTTTGTCTGCCTGGTTGTCTGCCATTTGGTATAGTGGTAGCTGATATCTCGGGTCAACATATCGTATATTTTTTATCCCGGTAAACAATAAGTTTCCTCCGGGAAGTGGTATGAAATTTTTTATCAATTTTACTTCATATCTCCGTTAAATTTGCATCGATTTGAAAGTATATACTACCAAACATTTATTGCCTAAATTTAATGAAGATCTGATGAATATTGTCGGAGATCAAGGACATAATTCTTTACAGATAACAGCACGTCGCAAGACATATGGGAGAACGATCGAATGCATGCGTACCGTCCTGGAATAGCTCATAGGCTTCTTTTTATCCCGGAAAAGCAAACAGCTCCTACAGGATAGCATTGCTATTTTTTCCGCATTTGTGTTTCAAAATCCGCGCAACGGAGTTTTAGATTGACGTGGTTTTTATAGATAGGCATAGTTAAAATATTATCGAGCTTTTGAGTTTGTTGGGTTGAACGCGCTAATCTTAGAAAATGCTGTTTTGCTGCTTTTTTTTGGATTGGTAGTATCAATTAAAGCTATATAACATCACGCTACGACCAAAGACTACCAGCATTAATGAGAAATGTTGATTATATACAAAATGTGTACATAGCAGTGAGTAGTGATGGCGATAACTACAATCGTAAACTTAAAACTAAAGCTACAAGGCTCCAAACGCGACGTGGTCTAAGAAGAAGCTTACAACAAACTTAGCCGGGTGTTCTTTTTGTTATCACCATCTCACATTGTCATTAGAAAATATTTATGAAGGTTAGAGCAATTGTTCTCACCCAAGCTTTTTTATCGTTTACGTAATCCTTTATACTATAATAGGAATTTTCAATAAGCTTTCGCTTAATACAAACTTTGAACTTTTTTAGTGACATCCCCAAGATATCAACCGGTATTTTATTGTAAAGATGTATACAATTTCCTTTAAATGAATTGCTTACTTTGAGTAGTCTAGGGTACTGCACTGCAAGTTTATTTGTGCTTCTAAATTTCAAATTATTGCAGTCACATTTTCTTTTAAATTTTGATATATTTTTGTGAACATACATTAAATTTTCAAATATGTATTGGCTATAGACTGTCATTATTTTTTGCTTTGACCTATTGTGTTTGGCACGACAATACAAAAAAAAAATTGGTTTTCGCTCTAAGATTTGACCTTCGACTTCGTTTCTTTAGCAAGCTTCCCATCCGATCAATCGATCGCTTCAGTTTTTTGAGTTTTGTCTCCACCCCGAACTCCCGGACCTTGCGTTATGTTCCAACTCGGTCCTTTCGTTCCGAAGGTATGGTGCCAATTCTGTTGTACATCTCTAAACTAAACTAATTTAACAAATCTAAAAGTAATGCTAACTTTTTCCACTAACAATTTAGTTTATTTACGGGATGTGTTCAAAAAGAATTGGGTCCCAAATTGCATATTTTAAAGCTCTGAATTTATAACCTCTTTTGCGCTTGCTTACGAAAAGGTAAAATGTTTGCTACGTCGTCGTATAGAGTGTAAACGATTTTTTATTTTACTATTATCGGTTATTTCGTATCTGTTAGTCGGGAGAGAGAAATTTTATAGGTTAACTTTAAGTAGATAATTTTAAACCTTATGCTTACCTATCGCAGGGTCTAGAACAGCTTGTGCCGCCTGTTCCTCGCCTATCGGCGTCTTAAGGCAAATTTTCTTGAGTTTCATTGCTACCGGTGAGTCTTCTGACTGGGCCACTGTAACACAAAATAAACATTAATATTTCGGACTATAATTTCACTGGTGATTGAAGTAATATTATAGGTAGTAGACAGACTTGTGAAAAGGATATGATATAACCTGGACTAATCGTTAATCGGTGATAGCCTAGTTCTTAGGACTTCAGCTCCACTTTCGAGGAGCCGTGTTCATATCCCAAGCACGCACCTGTAACTTTTTAAGTGATGCGCGTTTTAAACAATTAAATTATCTCTTGCTTCAACGGTGCAGGAAAACCTCGTAAGAAAACCTGTGTCTGAGAGTTCTCCATAATGTTTTGATTATTGGCTTATTGGGGTGTGGAGTTAACCAATCCGCACTGGGCTAGCGTGGAGGACTACGGCCTAAACCCTTGTGGGAGGGGACCCTTGACCTTTAATAGGCAGGTAATGGGTTGATATTGTATAAAATATGTTATATAAAAAATAATAAAGAAATTAAGTTGTGTTTTTTTTATAATTGGACCAACAGCTAGCGCTATGTTAATCCCCATCTTTTTATAGAGTTGCTAAATAATAGCGTTAGGTAGCCCATATAAATTACAGATTCATGGCATGAAACTTAGAACCTTATAAATCTTTTCTAGTTAGTCTAACAATATTCCTTACAAGTACTTTGAATATACACAATATGCAATCTTTAATAAACATGAATAAAATAATACCAAAGGTAGGTTAGAAAAAATCAAATTTTCATTTAAAATAGCAGTCAACGACGATAAACAAACTCAAGCACGTGTCATCTTTGTTTATCAAAACAGATTCTTATTAGACTTTATAAACATAACGGGCAGGGGTAATTTCTGAATTTTCTCTGGTCTGCTCTAGTTGGACAAAGACTTGCAGCAAAGCGATTAAGCGTTCCGGTACGAACCCGTTACTATCTTAGACTGCATAATCACTTACCGTCAGTGGAAATTGCAGTCAAGGGCTCACTTGTATTAAAATAAAAAAAATTATAACTCTTCTACGCTTTGATAGTCTATAAATCAAGAGCAATAACATAACAATTCAAATTAATTGATCGGATCAATAGAATTAATTAAGTATGTATTAATATATTCATTTCTAATTCTTCATAATTAACTAGCTTATGCCAGCGTCTTGAACTGCTTTTAATATTGGTTTCCGTGAGCAATCTGGCATGGTAAAAAATAGCCTGCGTCCATCTATCTCCAGATGAAAGCTATCTCATTTTAGTGCCAAATTTTTTTCATCAACATCGGTTCAGTGATTGAACCGTAAAGAGGTAAAATTAAAAGAAAGTATATTTAATACCACTAGGCCCCCTGATATGCAGGCGTTTATAAATTTGGGTTGTAGCGGTGCGCGCAATCGTAGAGTCTGTTACGCTGAAACCAAAAAGACCTATCGCTATCGCCTATCGCTAGTTTTAAAGGTGCAAATTCTGTAATCTTGTTATTTATTTTGCCAAGAGCGTTTATAGTACCGAATTTGAGCTTTTTTTTGTAACAATAATTGACGGTCCCGGCCGATGGCCTACATGATGCTGAGTGTCTCATCGTCTTTAAACAGTGCAATACTACGCAGGGTATCCGAGAGACTGGTCCTGCAGAATGCCACCCTATCCATCAATATGAGGCGCAGGTGTTAAGTCTCATGTGCCTGTAATTACTCCGGCAACCACGACCTTCAGACCTGAACACAGCATTACTACCTGGCGACAGCAATGCTGCTTTAGGGGCAGAAATAAGCATGGCGGTATTACTTTTCCGGACAAAAAGCTCTACCATTACTAAAATCCAGGAACATAAGCTCCACGTTGCTCTGAAGAGTTTCGATAGTCGAAAACGACCTTCGATTGGGAGCGTACAAATCTAATACTAAGGATACAGTAGTGGAGAATTCGCTACTCTAAGACGAGTGATATTACGATGTTTTGTTACTGAGGTTACCTACAACCAACATATTTTTGACGAAAACTATGTTGATATGTTATAAGCTTTTAGAACATGGTAACATAATATAGTTATAGTACTATCTACAAACAGATCTTATAGGTAAAGTTAGACTTTATTTTTCTAAAAACCACCTTTGGTCTTCTAACAGTGCGTGTTGCGTGTGATGACTTACGGATCTGAAACGTTGTCTGTTACTATGGGCTGGGAGTCACTCAGAAGGGCGATGGAGAGAGCTATGCTAGGAGTATCTTTATGTGATCAAATCGAGCGAGTCGCGAAACGGAAGTGGCACTGGGTGGGGAACATAGCTCAGAGAACCGATGGACGTTGGGGTCTTAGATGCTAGAATGGCGACCCCGCACCGGGAAACGCAGCGTAGATCGGCCCCAAACGAGGTAGAAGACGACATCAAGCGAATCACTGGGAGCGGCTGGAAACAGGCGGCCCAGGATCGTGGATTTTGGAACTCCCTACAAAAGACCTATGTCCAGCAGTGGACGTCAATAAGTTACTGATGGTTAGGATGATGATGATGATCATTCTAAAAGATCATCATCATGTACTTGCAAAAAATCTCTGCCTAGCCTAAAAAATATTTCTATGTGGCCCGGACCCTTTCTCTTCCCGCGAGTGTCGTATAACGTGACTAATGAAGGGGTAGCAGCGTACGCTGTGCTACTACTACCATGTAGTTACTGCGATCACCAAACCGTTTACCCAGCGTGGTGGTTATGGGCAAACCGTCCCATTGGGAGAGGCTTTTAGTCCAGCACGGCTAGCAGGAGACAATTTTCTCCCCGGGGAAAGGATACAAATTTATCTTCTTCTACAGCTTTATAAACTCTCACGAGCACTGGCGCACAAGTGGAAATAATATTCAAATAATATAAATGTATGTATTAAACGGAGGTAAACTTCTCCTATTCACGCGGTTTAGCAGGTGGACATGATAATTACATCCATTGTCAGGGGATATAATAGGGGATATATTTATTGTCTCCTGTCTGTGCTAGCCCTGCACCAGTGGATTATAACAGGCTATTTAAGATAGCCCGTTCTGCTGAAGGATTAATTCAAAAGGAACTCCCTAACGGTCCAGTCCGATTTCATAAGACTATCGGAAGGTGTTAGAACAGTTAAGCGCACAGAGTGCGGAGGTTTTTTTAAGTTACCTGCACAAAGTTATATTTTCAGGGATATGTGGGTTTTAATAATTTTTAGGAAGTCTTTATAACAAACATTTCGCTGCTGCAAAATGTTATCGAACGTTCACTTATCATGTTACGCGAGCCTAGAACTCAATCAATCAATTAGAGAACAATCTACATAATAGCTGTATAGTGCTTTGTAATCCTATACTATGTAGATTGTTCCAATCGCAGTAGGTAGACAACAATCAGTAGTTGCAAAACAATAATGGGATAATAAACACCCATTTCTGAAATATATCGCCAGTTGGCAGGGAATTAACTTGTTTTTCTAAAAAGTGGGCCAGGTAGTATTTTAGCATTTATAGCGGTAACATATAGAGTGCTAAACGTTCCCTTAAAGTTTGTGTTCATAATTCTTTAAGGGAACGTTTTAAACTCCTGTATCATGTATTGCTTCGGAAGCGCGAGAATAAACGCAGCCCGCTTCGCTGGGCGACACGGTAATACGTATTTTTATTTGCGTAACATTGTTAACTTGCATTGATACAAACGATCTGGTAGAAATAATGGGGGGTTTATCTATGTCAGTAGGATGGTAACTAGCCAAGTTACCATCCTACTGACATAGATATTGCCAGCAAATGATTAAGCGTTCAGGTACGATATCGCGTTGAAATCGAGCTGAAATGTCATGCAGGGATGTGTAATAGGTTAACCCGCAATCTAAGACCGCACCATCACGTTACAAAATAGCCCTTGATTGCAATCAAACCTGGTGCTAAGGTGAGATTATAGTCAAGGGCTACTTGAAGTGGAGTAATTGCTTTATCTTAAATTGCGGTATTGACAGGATTCGTACGCACAATACCTTTTTTAGTATCTATATATAAATCTTTCTTCAATCTTGTCGACTGTAGTGACATCCAGTAGCGAACTTTTTAGATCCAATCAGAGGTGTGAGCCCTTCCGAAGGTCAACATAAGTTGTAGTTAATTAGTGATAAATTAATAAAAGTATTAATTATTATATTGTGAATTTTTCGTGGATTCCTAGTAACCTATGAAATTAAAGACTGTAATGTGAAATCCATACAAATAATAAAGCTGATAAGTTTTCTTTGTTTGAACGCTCATATCTCTGGAACTACCAGTCGTATAACTACCATACCCTACAAAAAATTTTTTTTTAGGAATGGTTTTCCCCAATAATTGTCTTTGTAAAGGCAAGCTAGGTGGGTATATAAAATAAAATTTCACCCAAAAGGTCATTAATTAAATAGGAGATGGAAGTTCTTTTTTTAGAATAACGCTACCCTCAAGTTAGAGAATCGCAGCAAATTATAAAGAGAACCGATTTAGGAGCCGAGTACTAGCGCAACCGGGCGACACGACGAAGTGGCTCAGGGTATATGGTATATGGTGAAAAGAGGAATAAATTTGTACAGGAAACTTATCAGAAGTTGCACGCGGACGACGTTGCTTTTTCTGGCTTTGGCCGTGGTTAGTTACCACTCTCCCGACAAAGACGTGCCGCTAAGCGATTTAGTTTTCCGGTGCGATGTCGCATAGAAACCGATTAGGGGTATGGGGCTACCTTACAACCCGCCCGCTACCTAATCTTACAGTGCATCATAACTTACCACCAGTAGTGGAATAAAAAAAACCGCTACTGTATTATATATATATATGTTAGTAACACATATTTTTGTTTTCATCTAGTCCTGTGACATTTTGCCCCTGCTGTTTGATTTTTTTAGTAGCAAAAGAAGTGATAAATAAATAAACAGAAAAGAGGTTGTCCACCTCTTCACCGGAAACACTTTTCTCTCAAGAGACACCCTCATAAAAACCCTTGCCAGAGGGAGGGATTGAAAGGGAAGATCAATATTTTATTATTTTTTCTAACTTCAGATATTTTTTTAGGGTTGCCAAAATATTGATTAAGTTAAATTTCAAATTCCTGAACGAGGCTGAAGACTGAACACGACAAATATTTAACAGTTTTAAAACTGAAAAATCGTTAAATTAATTTGAATCAAAAGAATATCTGATACGTACCTAATTGCTATCGTTCAGGTATACTCGGTTTTGATATTGCAACTTGACATTTGGTCTACGACCTTGGGGCCTCGGTTCCGAGCGCTCCGCGTCGGACCACCATGAACTGTGAAAATTATGAGGGGTAGGTATACACCAAATTATAAATCGCAACCGTACCCGACATGTAGAGTGTGTTTGTTTAATTCAAATAACATAAAATCTATTCGTATATTCTATTAGCTAGTCAAGCTCAGCCTGACATTTGAATATCTTTCTCGATCCCGTGCGTTAGTCGTTAGGGATAAAGAGTATGTAAAACGCACATAATTAGAACTTCTAATAAAACATTTCATACCTAATAATTCTTAACATGATTACATCATGTTGCAAACATGTTAGGGACGGACTACTGATAAATTATAAATTAATCGATAAAAAAAGGTTTCCATGAAAAAAATTGTTGAAAACATGTCCTTTTCATGTAAATTTTCTTGAGGATTGTTCTTGCGGTTCTGATGACGATGACGATACTGACCTAGGAAGTACCTAAACTATTAAGTAAATAAATTTATTGTGACTTTGGTTTATTGTTTAATTTTATCTTTAATAATTTTTCGATTTGATCAGTATTTTCTTAGCACTGGTCACAGCTGTCATTCTAGTCTTGATTTATTTTAAGAACTCATATCTATATATGAAACTTTTTAGCATTCTTCTACATATCTAAAAATCTAACGAGTAAATAAAGAGCACACGTATGTAATGGAAATGAAAATCGCGACCTCACTCAACAAGAATAGTGGGGCAGTTACCTATATATAACCGTAATCACTAGTCTCTCTTCGCACATCCATGGCAACTCTCAACCTAATGTATTCCAAATACAAAGCTGTGATATTTCTTCGAGTAGCACTTCAACGTACGTCTGCGGCCTTGGGGGTACGCCTTCGGTCACGAGCGCTTCGTGTCGAGGGGCGCTGAGAGCTTTGGTAACTGTTGTGGTACAACATGAAAATACCATGACCCTATCCAACGCGTAGTACAAATATGGGTCACAATCATGTTCACAAACAGGGTATTTACATCACAGAGTAGGGATAGTTATACAGAGGTCCAACGATGCCATTTAGACAGTGCAATTGTGCGGTAAGTGCGGGACGAGGAATTACTTTTTCTGGCCTTAACAATAAAGGCCCTCGATCGCTACGACGACGCTACCTAGACGATGTCATATTGGAAGAATATCTCCAGTAGGAATTATAAAAAACTTAAAGATATGCATTGTAAGAGTTATAAAAAAACTTACTCTTATTTATTAATAACTCGTACTGGAGATTTTTTTAATTTTATATCATATGCATACCCTCTAAGCACACCACTGCATATTAGATAGTAGGAGGCGTTTACTTTGCGTCATTCCTTGGTATGTTATAAAAATTAAGCCTAATTTGCAATACTCCTCGGAAGGAGCCTTCGCGGAGTACAGCAAATTAGGCTTGATTTTCATAATCTACGACGAACGATGGCAAACTAAAGACGAACGATGTCGGCATTTGCCATATCAAAGGAGTCAAGCTATTGCATCTCTTCTTGATACTGTGTTTATACATTTGCAGCGCAGCATTAAAGTAGCAGAAAGAAAAGTACTCGTGCTTGAGCAAATAACGTAGGTACAAAGTGACAGTGTAAATTTTCTAATCTGAGTTAACCTAGAAAATGTTAAATTGTATAAAAAAACGCATAAGCACATTGATATTGAGGTTCCTATCAATCTACTTTTATTTTCTGTTAATACAATTTATTACTATTCTCTGCTATTCAGTTCGATTTTAGGAGATTTTTGTTCGATTTTAGCATAAAATAAGAATTCTATTAGCCTGAGGAGAGAAAACGATTTACATGAAATATTGTTATAAATAACTTTATAAAATATGTTAATGAGTTTGAGATGTTATTTCTATTTAATTTGGTATTGAATCAAACTCGAAATTAGTATAAGTTTATGAATAAGATTATCTGAAAGGTAACGTTAAAGGAGCATCTTGATACATTCCGGTGATCTATTTTAGTTATAAAAGTGTACATTAACGTGCACCTGGTAGTAAATAATAAAGCTCTTGTAGATACATTTCGGCCTTGTGCTAAAAGATACATGCGAGTTATTGGGCGGGTCGCGCTCACGTTCGAGGGCGGGCGTACGCCAATGACATTTCACAACGAGTATCTATCTGCATAATGTTTCGAGGGCCTAGACTTTAAGCTTTTACTTTCTGTGAATTGTCCAACAATACATTTATTTTTGAAATGTTAGTGATAAACGACTAAGACACCGGGAGGTATCTTTGCATCGTTTGAGTCCATGTAGGACTGAATTGCATAGAAAATGCACCCGTATTTATATCAAAATACCCACCAACTCAATGTCATGAACATAAGTTTAATTATTTACCCACTTTATAAAATTAACGTAACATTAGTCATTAAATAAGCTTATATTATATATCAGGTAAAAAGACGTCGTTTTTTTTGACGTGACAACGTCTTATAAATTGGTTTGCCGGGTGACACTTCAAGAAACTGCGTTACGCTCCGCTCACGTTATGCGCTCACAATGAGAGCGAGTGAGAGGCACGCGTCCCTTCCACTCGGGCATGGTTAGCCCGCCTAAGAGCGAGAGAGACAGACATAAAAAGTGAAAGGCACGCGTCCCTTTGTAGTAAACGCTGTTTCATTGTACGCAAATGTATTGCAAGTTATTGTATGTATATTTGTATATAAATACGTATGTATGTGTAAAGGTAAAAATAAAATTTTGTTAATATGAAATTCAGTGCGAGATTCTTTGTATAAATTAATGTTTTAAATATAATTCTTTGTATAAATAAATGTTTTAAATTGTTACTATTATTTCATCCATCTTCCTACTATATGAATGAATATTCACAGTAAAATTATTTTACCACTCAAAGTCGTTGTCACGTAAAACTTTCGCCCGTATACCGACTTTACAGGCAACCAATTTTTTTTTTATTATTATTATTTACAAATAAAAACATAAAGAAATCCTGTTAAGCTAACGATTTCAAAAGTCATTATTTTAATAATATTTTGTGAGCATTTTTTCATTTTAGGTCTCATATATTTAGAATGGTACTTAGTGAGCTTATACGTATTCTGTAGACATGCACATGAACACTTACTTCAAGCCTATTTGCTATTCTGCCCTTTTCAAGTAGATCTACTCGTATATAAAATTAATCATGAAGTGGTCGGTCGGCGGCGCAGGAGGGAGGGCGGGTGTAGGTACGTTGAATGACATTTGACTTGTCTGCGTATCTAAGTTTTTATTGATTTTGTTTATTGTGATACACCACCCAACATTATATTCTAATTCATTCTTACTTTCGTCGACGGTGCAGGGTATAAGTAAATACATATATTATTCGGAGAAATTATATCAATACTCGTATTTACGGAGAAACTAAGTTTCCTTAAAACCTACTTAAGTTAGGACCTTAAGTATTTTTTCACTCAGTTTATATTTAATTTCAGTACAGTTCAGGGTCAGCGGTAATGGAACGAGGCCAAAGGGGACATCGAAGATTTTGCTAGAGGAAAGTCTGCGTACACTCGTGGAACGATTTGACCAATATTTATTAAGTCTATGTCACGTAACATTAAGCTCACATTCCAATGCTTTAATGCAGTCGAGTCGACATGGTGCGCGAAGGTGATTATTCTTCATGTTTGATATTAAAATCTTTAATATAGTTGTATAAATCAAACGTTCTATTTGAACAGTGCGTTTTAAACTCCACGTATCTGATCATAATGGAGGTGAGTTATTAAGCTCTTCATTTTATCTATTCAAATAATATGCGCCGACATTTAACAAAGAGGGAAAACATTTTAACGCTCTGTTGTTATTGTCCGTAGTGGAAAAATGAGTGACATCATCATCTTTCAATTGGCTGACGGATTGATTCCATATTATACGTTAGGATGCATTGTATGATTCCATAATTATGTTTGTGAACAAACTTTTAATGCTCCAATCTAGGCTCATGCGTTAAGATTCATATGCAATAGAGATACCTGTGTCTTTACTAATGAGATAAATGAAAGGAGAACCTCAGGAACTGCCAGTCAAATATTAAAAATATGTATGATAGATACTTCGTTTTATTAAATAAGGTTAAAGGTTACAAACACGCAAGGAGACTGGTCTATGAAGACACTAAAACGCTTTTTGTGGCAAAGTTAATTATTGACATAATAAGCTCATCACTTTTTTAAAGTGAATTCAAGTTAATCTATGGATCAGCTTATCGCTTTCGCGGGATTTTTACAAGCAGTTTAGAGCCGTATTAATATACCGACATCGAATACAGGGTTTCAAGTATACCTAGGTCAATCTATGCTTAATACTGAACATGGGAATCTGTTCTTAGCTCAATGTTGGTTTATTATACGAGCCTACTACACTAGGTTTTATTCTTCTCTTTCTTTTCTTCAAGTTAGCTGTAGCGGGTTTCTACGCGGCATCGTACCGGAACGCTCAAACACTTAGCGGCAAGTCTCTGTGGTTGAAGTGGAAACTAGCCACGGTCTAAGCCGTGAAAATTCAAAAATTATGAAATCTTAAATCGCTTCTTGCGGGGATTGAACCCCGGACTACATGATACCTGATGTCCCATCGAAACCTTACTTATTTGTTGTGTTGCAGTGTACGCGTACTCAAGTGCGGAGTGATGTCGCTAGTGTGTCGCGGTGCACGGTGGTTAGGTCGCGATACAGGGCAGGTGCAAGCTGCACGCTGCGCCGGGAGGCTGCCACCCGCGCCCTCCCCCCTGCAACCCGCACCTCACGTCACCCCCACCCCGCGCACGCCATCTTAACAAATCGATAGGATATGACTGTTCTCAACTCCGCGGGAACGACATTTGGGCGCGGACCGCATGACCCCCATGATTGCGTAACCCTCAGGGTAAACAAATCAAGTTATTTTTCTTCGGCTCAACGGTAAATATGCAGTACCTATCTGTAAACGACGAAGTCGAATGAAGAGCTCCTTGAAAGCACCGGTGTGGTTTAACAGCTTTTTTATGAGTCTTGTTGTTTTGATTTAAAATTATAACAACGAATTTGCTGCTATGTACCTATAAGGTACATACATTATTCAATCTTTATACTAACATAATCTGGACCGAAGGTTTTTTCTTAAATACATTCATTTTATTGCGATTGGGTGCATTACTGATGCAGCCTATAGTATAATGCGCTTTCCAAAAAGATGCAAATTCGTTATTTGAACACTTTAAAGACAAGACTGCGGTACATATTAGAAACAAAGCGGTTTCAGCGTGTCCACGGGTTATAAACGAAGTACCTAATGGTGGTTGATCCTCACTTGGCGTAGCGTATAATATGTGTAGCGGGTATCTGATGTATTTTGCAGAGTTTGATATACACACAAATTTTCCCAATCAGCTTTTCCTACATGGAGTGTACCAGAAAATAATGGCAAACATATTGATTCCTTTGATGCGTCATTAAAAACCGACAAGAGACAACAGGAACAAGGCGGAATACGCCTTTTTTCAACTATTTGACTCAGTGACCAAATAAAGCAAATGTTTTCCTCTACAAATCGGCAAAAGGCAAATCTCAAATACGCTACGCCTCCTGAGGCTCCGTTATAGAATAAAGCTTTTAGTCCAAGTTGGTAGAGAAGTAACCTGTTACAGCTATTTCAGATGTATAAACCCCTTATCGGTTTCTACCAGAACGATTAATCGCTTGGCAGCGTCTCTCGTCTTTTTCGATAGACTTTCCAAACTTATAAATTCCCTTATTGCCCCTGCCAGGCATCGATCCCAGGACTTCCATCATATAAGACCACAGCGCTCACCACTGCGACTAGTTCGATTTCCCAGCGATTTTCTTCCAAAGTCAACGCAATACATATTCGAATAAATAATTCGATTTAAACAATGAAACCTTTCTCGAAGATAATGCGCTGTATTTCTGAATATTTTTTTTATGTCATGTATTTTTGTGCGTCATATTCGCCATATTAGATTAATCCTGACGTCTTTTAGCTTATAAGACAGGGAACGCTGAAACCAAACGAACGACACCCCATTTATCATAATCCAATAGGTATTTTGGGAATTGCTAGATAACCGTACATACAAACAACTGCTTCGAATGTGTAGATAGTAGTTAGTGTACGATCACGAAGTTCTAGGTTCCACCTGCTCAGGATAAAATTTTTGACATATCGGATATTTCTGCTAATATATCTCACGCCAAGTTTTATAGAGTCCTACTATATCGTTGCTATGCCAAGTTTGTATTAGTTTATTAGGTTTTATAAATCTCACTTGGTGCCGGCCCGTAAAAATCACCCTATGTTCACCACCGCACACGGGCCACTGGTCACAACCACAATACGCCGCCACCGGCATATTATTTGTAGTTTAAAGGTTAAGGCTCCCTAGCAGATTAACCCGCTACCATCTCAGACTGCATCATCACTTACCACCAAATCGAGGTGAGATTGAAGTCAGGGGCTACATTTGTATGGATTTTATATGGATTCGCTGCACACGGTCGGCACTGGTGGCCGCGACACGCTACATACAAATCGTCGCTTTTGCTCACTGCAGAAAATACACGGGTGGCGGCGTTTTGTGGTTGTGGCCAGTGGCCTGTGGACACCTATTCCGACTCCGTGCTTTGGAGAACACATTAACCTGTTGTTATAAATTTTCGTCAATTATCCTCAAAAACCCTTTTTCAATTAAATTCGATAACGAGATAACACACAACAACCCTTTTGTATATTAACTAATAAGTATAATGTCCTCAATTGAATCACGTTACTATACCGCGTGCCCGTTCCGAAACGTGCTTGCGTACACACTCATTGAAACGTAAAAAATGTGGGCGATATACTATACATGTACACACCGATGCAGTAGGTATATATGTGGAGTGGATAACGACCACGAAGAGCCACAAATCTAGTGACCTTCGCAAAAACATAACACTCGACCGGTCAGAGTACGATATTTGAAAGACAATTTAAGAATAGTTTTTTTATGTTAAGACCTATATCAGAACGTTCACAGTTTATGGCTATACCATTATTAACACCGAATAAAGCCTATATTCAAAGTTAATTAAAATTGGTCTTTGTTTCCGATAGGCAAATCTTCTACTGCGGTAACAATTCCTGCCCTAAAGAAACATAAGTCGCATCTTTTGTCTTATTTTCAGCTACTTACAATCCCATTTAATGTAAATAAAATAAACACTTTGGAAGTCCTGGTTTATATTATTAAGTTGATAAGAGCATGATGCCTTTTTTGTAGCAATTTCCACAATCGCCGCTTGTGAACTGCGACTCAATGCAAGGCGATTGGTAACGTCTACCAAAGCTGCATTTTCCGGTATGGGTTGGCACTCCAGCAACTTGATTTACCCCAACGTGCATCGGCCCCGCTGAGCCTTGTGCTTTGCCCATTGTAACTTTATCTTCTTTCCTCTTTGGGTTATTTTGGTGCTTCTACGGATCTCCTAGTTAGTGATATAATCTCGTAGAGATGATGAGATTGAAATCAAATTCTTGAGCGGCGCATCTAGCAATTTAACCATTTTATTGCTTTTAGTTCTCAAAACTCGTGTGACCTTCGTTATAAAATAGTACTCTCGAGCGTTCAGCGTTCGGTATTCGCAAGACAATTAAATGGTTTGTTTAAAATAACGTGACTATGTAAGTAAGGTTGTCTGTGAAGTGAAGGCGAGCCGTTTTTTTTGCAACATCGACCACGGTTCGAGACAGTTCGGTGTTATTATTATTATCAATAACTAGCTTCTGCCCGCATTCTTTGACCGCGTTTATTAAGGTTTTTTGAAAATCCCCTGGGAGCTGTTGGTTGACCTCAAATAAAAAGTAGCCTATGGTATTCTCTTTTCAACTAACCCTATGCCAAAAATCAAGTTGATAGGTTGCTTATTGCTGTATCTACCGCGTTGGACTAGTGGAGAACACGCGTTCCTAGGTTCGATAAGCATCCATTTCTATTTCCCATTTACTGTTACTCAGATAGAATTAAAAAATCAGCTTAATTCTAAGGTAAAACTTTTTGTGTGTTTTTGGGAAGCCCGAGTTTGGTCCCCTCATACTTTTTGAAGTTATGTGCGTTTTAAGCAATTTAACATAATTTGCTTTAAAATTAAGAAACGTATCGTCAAGAAACCTGCATGCCTGAGATTTCTCCATATTGTTATTATTAAGGCGTGCGAAGAGTACAAATTCGCACTTCGCCAGCGTGGTAGACTACGGTCTTAATCCGACGCATCCCGACGGAAACACAATCGAAGCAAAAATAAATTATAAATAAAAACAGATCTTAGATTGGAATAAATTATGTTACCAATTAATAAGGGTAAAAGCATAATAACGAAACCCGCGTGCTGTAGGTGTGTACTCATAGTTCCCAATGATAACTGCGCAGGTAGAAACGGATATTCGCTTCAGTGGTCCGCTTCCGCTGGATAATTGCAAGAAACACCTATGAATAGCTTTCTCCGATATTGTCATCGTTCTAACAATGAATTATAATCATACTTTCCATTTATTTTGTGTCGCTACAGCCAACTTACCATAACGACAGAATGGCGCGACGGCGACGCATCCTGAGATGGTTTTTACTAATAACTATTATTATAATCTAGTTAAAGGTACATGCAGAATAATTTGAACTAGTGGCTGCCTAGTGGTCGATATTCAACCATAATTAATGCAAATTGTAAATTTGGACACCAATAAGGTTCTATTGTCAACGACTGTTGACTTTTTTAATCACAGATTTCGCCAAGGCTACACTGCCAATTTGACTGTTTTTTTTTCAAACAAATTAGGAATGATCCAAAAAAATATTAAAAAAGAGTAACATGTGTATGCGTACGTGTCAAATACATAGTAGTGTCAGTGGCGTGCCTAGGGTTTTGAATTTGAGCAAGCCCAGTTACCTATAGGACAAATTTAACTCGTCATGATCTCTAAGTCACCATTTGTGCTCAATGACAAACAATATCAACAAATCTTTGAAAAACACTACGATTAAGTTCAGCACGCGAATTATGATAAAGAAGTTTCTATGCAATGTTTTCCAAAATTAAAAAGATAAAGATATTAATCATAGTAATCCCAAGTGTTTCTTTGAGTTCTGCTCTCTTTAATTCTTATGATGCCTGGTAATTTATGTCGTAACTAGCCGCGTTCTAACCATTCTTTTCATTAGAAAAAAAATATGCAAAGCCAACAAACAATTTTTAAAATCAAAAAATTTACCTGTTGTTCGCCAATTATTTTTTGATTTTGCCACAGAAACAATTTGCACACAATTTGAGCTCATATTTAACAATATTTACTATAATTTGTAAGAAAACAAACCAGTAAAATGCACTATTCAACTCAAAAAAAACAATAATAAACTAACTAGTTACTAATCAATAATAATGAATCTGTCAAGTGTCAACTAGTTGTAACACAAATAATAACACGCGTGAAGTTGTTTCAATTCGCTCGCTGGTCATCTTCACTAACTTCAACTTGTAATCTGGCATTTGATCTCCATACTAAATTATTAAATAATCTAGATTATCTCTGCCAAATACATAGAAATTTCTATGAGATAGAGCAGTAAAATAAAAGCCCCATATAAGCAAATAATTGTGAGCGAGACAAAGCGGGACCTCCGATCACGCCGCGCCGATCGGCTGGTTGCTACTACAGAGTCTACGTGCCAGAGTAAAGTAATGCTTGCAGTAAAGTAAACAAAGAGTATATACATTATTGTGCATAAGTTAAAACATTGTATTTATATCCTCATTGCTATCAAGTTTTAATTATTTTGTTAATTTCATTTCGGAATAGTCGAGAAAAATTAAAAAGAAATATTTATTGTAACGCAAGCCCGGCTTTTCGGCTTGTATGGTAGTACCGCCACTGAGTAGTGTGTGTAAAGTCCTTTTTATTGATATAATGTATGTTTTATGCATAATTAAAAAAAAAAATCTGCACTCCTCCGGAAATATCATACTCCTCCGTCCGGCCAATTTTCCTAAAAAGGGGTGCAAAGTTTCTGCTTCACTTATTAATATTTACGAGTAGATAAAAATGCTGTCGTTCGCTACATATGCCACCACACCACACAATAATTTAAGTTAATAACAGAAAATCTGGATTAATGGGTAAGTGAATTGTGGTCACAGAACTCCAGCCGCTTTACCAGAACTACGCCCTGCAGAGCGCGTTGCGGGGGCACATCATAAAAAAAAAACGCAAAGCGCCACGCCAGCTTTGAGGCAATGCAACGATGCCACGGCGCTGCGAAAATAGCGCTCCAAGAGCAGATGTAACAATCAAATAAATGAGGCGTGGCCGGATAAGGAAGGTCCAGGGCCTAGTGAGTTGGCGCTCATTTGCTGAGGCTTCATCATCACCTTCATTTTATCAATCATCAGGGCACGGGTCTCCTTCCGCAATCGGAGGGGGTTGAGGTCAAAGTACAAGAACATTATGTGGGTTCTCTTCTCTTTCTCAGGCACGCAGGTTGCCTCACGATGTTTTCCTTCACCGTTGATACAAGTGATATTTTAATTGCTAAAAACCCACATAACTCATCATTATCATTATCGGCGGACTAAAGGGCACGATTCTCCTCTCAGAATGAGAAAGGCTTATAAGCCGTAGTCTAGCACGGATTGGTAGACTTCACAGGCCTTTGAGAAAGTTATGGTTAACTCTCAGGCATACCAGTTTGCTCACGATGTTTTCCTTCTTAAATTAAAAACGCACGTAACTACGAAAAGTTAGAGGTGCATACCGGATTCCAACTCGGTCCAACCGAAAGGTAGGCCGAGCTCTATCGAAAGGTAGGCTTTGATTATAAAGTCTAAATCAAAATATAATATCCGTAACCGTATGAAGTCGGACTGACGGACACTCGACAGGTGTTAGGTCACTACCTGTTAGTCTGGGTCTGGCTGGTTACCTACCTCATTGGTACGTGATATTTAGTTTTGGTCAAACTTGATAAAGTGAGCTATGCAAAGCATCGCAACCTTTAGGTTATATATATCGGGACGGTTTTATGTGTATTTAATTTACATATAATATGTACGGATATAAATAGCTTTTGAATTAAGCAATGTTATATATTCATGTCAATTATAATAATTTAGATATGCTGATTGCTGTCCCATTTAGGAGGTCTCCCGTTTTCAGAGTTTCGTACACAAAGGGCGCCAAAGGGTGCCAACGGGACGTATTACAAAGTCTCCGCTGTTCTTCTGTAGCGGGCTGTAGGTAACCAAGTTTTCTCAGAATCTATAGCCGGTTTATTAACAAATGTCATTAAACGATATAGATAACGTTCAAAAAAATTTTCAGAGTGTAGATATATCTATTGCCGATATAACAGGGAATAATAAAATTAAAGTGGAATCTCCATGCCAAGAAACGTATTTTGTTGGGGTTTTTTCTCAATCTTGGCGATGTTGACTTCGTTGTTTCCCATTGCCCTTCTTACGGCTCCCTTCGTGTGCTACTCGGTTTTTTTTTGTATTTATATGTTAAATATTTTAAATAAAGCATAATATTTTTCTTACTTGAAATAATAAATATTGTATTACGTTTATCGCTGTTTCCCTATTTTACTCGTTAATTAAAAGAAAATAGGTGACGGGAATTATGGGTCAGATTTTTTTGACGGACAGTATTATCTACTGTTGGATTAACTAGTAAAGTATAGATCGTAGAGCTACCTACGTGGTGCGGAAATTGAAACAATAAGACGGTCCATGTACAAGTGCGGATCGGTTGGATGCGCGAAGGTCGTCGACCCGGCATCTAACCGTGCCCCCTCCCCCGCGCCCCGCGGTCTCACTTTCGATGCGCCCGCGGCTCCTCAGCCCCACGTGCCGGCAGCGGTGGCTGACGTCACCGCAGGACGCAACGGTGCACGGCGACTGGCGCGGCGCTCGCCAGAGCGTAGAGCTGTTTGGGCTCCTCATTAGGACTGTCATGGGAACCGTACTAGATCTTGGCCTTCTCCTTACTGGCATACTTACACCCATCGCGTCTTCACAAACATTACAGTGCGGACAATCTTACTTGGCCGGGCTGAAATTGACCCTCCGAGACGTGCGCGCGCGAATGCCATGTACAAGTATATATATTTTTTATTAATCTACTAAAAGTTAGCCCTTAAATGCCACCTCATCTGTTGGTAAATGATGATGCAGTCTAGGAGCTTAACAGGCTATCCTGTTGGGGTATGGCAGTTGTTTTTAGTTAAACCCATACACCTAATAGTTTTTACATGACATCGTACCGAAACAACATCTGCGCCAGCCACTCGTGACGTGCGGGCCAACTTGGATCGCACTATAGCAGTCACGCATAGTGTAAATTCCACAAATCGAATTAACGTAAAATTACGTTTTTCGGCATATTTCAATATTTTTTTTGACTTAACTGAGAATCCATTTTATTTTTAGTGAATACAGAACTTTACTCATTAGCAAACAATACATTGTTGTCATACCATTTGGAACGAAAATAACAATTCTACTGACCTACTTAATCAATGTTGGAAATCAAATATTCTGCGAAATAGTATAACTTTTGTTCGGTTCAGGCCAGCCAAGTACGGACACAGGCCCAGGAACAGAACAAGAACTTTTGTTTCAAAAAAATGCCCATTTTAGGGTGTGTTATTGACCCCGATCTATACCAACAATGGACATCAAACGGTCGATGATATGTCAGTCACAAGTCAGCAAAAAGTATAGTATAGCACTATAGCTAAGTTAGTTAAGGTAATACGGTCAGTATTCAAAGAATGGTAGGCAATTTTTAACGTAAAAATCGGTTACATGCAAGTTAAACAAGAAACACGGCTAGACGAAAGAAAGTGCGAAATACCACGCTTTAGTGTTAAAACGATGCAGACAGTGTTATGGGAATATACGTCCAGACATCGTGGGTTGTAAAATTATTTCGTAATACATCATTCGCCTCAGTGATACAAAACATGTTTGTATACTGAGGTAATATACGCAAAGCCCGACCCTTTAAAGCTTGCATGATATGGATCCAATACGTAGTCTTCATGAGAGAATTATTGTTAACTGGCAAGGATGCTACATCACAGATTAAGAATTTACTTTCTCGTTTGTATATAGTGGTTGCCACATTCGATTATGATAAGAGTCTGATTCTCCTTGCCTTAACGCTAAGGCTGCTAGGCAGCAGGCCGCTCCGCTCTCACAAGATAGAAAAAATATGAAGATTATAAACTGTAAAATGTTGTTGAAAAAGAGCAATCGGCTGAGTTTCTTGCCGGCTCTTCTCGAATGTGGCTTCCGAACCTGGTGTTAGAGTCTGACTAGACGTTTCAAAATTGCTTATTAATGAGGCCTAATTGAAATAAATGAATTTTAAATTCCAATAGGGTCAAAATTGTTAAGTGTTGAGTTTTTCTGTTAAAATATTCTCTGGACCAGGTGGAGTTAAATTATTATTAACGTGGCGTGATAAGTATCATTCAAGCATGCCAACCAGCTTTGTAGCTGAGTGATGGGTTGAAATCCTTACTCTCTTCTTCTTTCCTCCGAGGGAAGAGATAAGCACGGCTAACAAGGGCAGGAGGCATTTCTTACTCCGAGGAAACGTTTCGTACCGAAGAACAAAATTATATCTTCTCCCACAGTTTTATCAACTCTACGAGCGTTGCTGCGCAGGTAGAAATAATATCCAAATAATATAAGTGTTATAATAAACAGGCATAATTTTGCCTTGCTTTGAGGTGGTATATTTTATCGCTTGTCAGGTTATATAAACAGGCACAGATCGGGGGATATAATTTGTGTCTCCTGCCTATTGCTAGCCGTACTACTGTGCTTAACAATGACGATTTAAAAGGCTGATTTATATTTATTTATTTATTTATTTAAGGGACAATCAACAGGTTACAACAACAACTCTTAAAAACTAAACAAAAAATGAAATAACATATAAATGTAATATTGTAGACCCACTTAAAGACTGCCACAACTTGCAAATACAAACTATATTGTCAGTTAGGAGAAAAAACGATTAAGAGAGACATAAGCTAGCTAAACTAACACAAAAAAGAGTAAAGGAAAAAAATAATAATAATAATAACTAAGTTTAAACAGTACCACCGTATTGCGATAGGAAGTGGGCCTTTAGATTTTTTTTAAATATAGGAAGACTATCCCCTATTATGTCTATGTCAAGCACTTTATTAATGCTGTTATACAAAGTTAACAACCTATTAATAGGCGCTGAGACCCCCAGATTTGTTTTAGAGACGGCAGCTTTAAAAGGCATATAATTTTTTACACGACTGAACGGCCTTGGGATTCTGACAGAAACTTTGTAAAGTAGATCAGACGCATCTAGGGCATTATTAAAAAGTCTATTAGAAAAACAAAGGTCCAATAGTTTTCTACGATCAGATAGAGTTAATAACTTATAGTGCCGCAGTCTGGAAAAGTAGCTAGAATTAATATTACATAACTTATCACCAAAACTTACATAATGCAGGAAGCGCTTTTGGATTCGTTCAATTCTCATTGAGTGAACATTATAATGAGGATTCCAAGCAACTGAACCATACTCAAGGAGACTCCTTGAAAGAGCGTTAAATAACAATATTTTGGTGTTCGAATTCCGAAAGTCTTTGGAGCTACGCTTAATGAACCCAGTGATTTTTGATGCTCTTTTACATATATTATCAATATGAGGAATGAAACTGAGTTTATGGTCGATGGTGATCCCTAAATCTCTAACACAATTTACATTTTGAACATCATGGCCATTTATACTGTACACGAATTGAAAAGGATGAACTTTTCTATGAAACGAAACACTATAGCATTTTTTATGATTTAGATCCATTTTGTTAGCGATGCACCACTGATTTAAACAATTTAGATCATCCTGCAATAAGTAGTCCTAAATGAGTTGATCACTCTAAACGCTTTCAAGTCATCAGCGTAAAGCAAAACTTCAGAGTTAAAACAATGTATTATGTCATTGATGAATATATTAAAAAGCACCGGACCCAGGATGGATCCCTGGGGCACTCCTGAGCGAGCTATATAAGAAACAGATAATTCATAGCCTCCCAAAACTACTGTCGTATGTCTATCTCTTAGGTAAGAATCAAACCAGTTAAGAATATTTCCGATAAAATCATAATATTTAAGCTTGTTAATAAGAAGTTCGTGGTCGACTAGGTCGAACGCTTTTGAGAAGTCTGTATATAGTCCATCTACTTGTATATTTCTATCATATATAAATATACAAGTAGATTATATTTGACAAGTACAAACAATATTATTATTGTTACATTTAGTAACAATTAAATTAAACGAGAAATGATAAGCGTTCCGTACCGGATACAAACACGATACAGTCAGATTTAGCTCTTCGTGTTAAAGATAACAACATCAGTTTAAGAGGAATAGTTATTTAATTCGGAAATAATTTTATCGACGTGATACATACGCTAAAATGTAAGGTGCTTTGGGCTGACGAATGTTAAACATAAAACGTATGGCTTGGCTACTACACAGGTTGATCGTGTTCTGGTCCACTCTTTACACGATCAATCTTGATCGCATTCATTGATTTCAAACGCAGATTATCGATCGAGATTGACTGTGTACTGGCCGCCTTAAGATAGTTCAAGTATACAGATTTCGGTTGCAACATTTACTACTGCAACGCATTGTGCGGCCTCATGCTCGAGGTCCTTAACTTATCACCCGACATCGAAATATACATATTGTTTATTGGGGAACCTCCATGAAGGCTTCTCCTAGGGAATAAAAGATATATCTGTGCAATACAAGAAAATATGCATCGAGTTGAGAACTTTATCTTATTTTTATTTTATATCAATAAATAAATAAATATACTAAAACAATACACAAATCACCTCACCTCACCTCACCATCTAGCCCCAGAGATAACTGATGAATATTTTTATGGATAATATAGGTACATAAGTACTTATAATATACAGATAAACTACGAGACACTGAAAACCATTTATGTTCATCACACGAACATTTTCCAATTGTGAAAATCGAACTCACGGTCTTAGACTCAGAAAGCAGAATCGCTGTCCACTGCGCCGATTGGCCGTCTTCTACCAACACTAGAACTTCCTCATTCTATGAGTCGTTTAAAAAGCTGGGGCACTTTCATGTACCGTTGACAAGGAATAAAATTTCTTTCTCCACCTGCCAAAGCACGGCAACAGGGAAAAAGAGAAGTTTACCCCCGCGTTTTCAGTACGTACGTGCGTACGGCATATGGATGAGAGTACCCACGGAGAGTGGATAAAACTGTCAAAGAAGACGAACAGCGCATCCTTCCTGTGTCGAGAAAAATGTCCTGCCCATGCCTACATAGCCGCGCAGTGTTTTTCCTAATCCAGTCCAGTTCCTAAGTAGCAGTGAAGTATAATTTGGCCGAACTTCGATAATTATTGTCCGTTAAGCCAGCGAAAAGCCATCTGATAGCGTTACTGGTGAAAGGTGCGATAGTGGAAGGCCTGGAAGCTTCTTGGTTAGAGTGAGTAATGATAGTGATTTTTTTTATTCAATTTCCAAAAAGGAAAATAAAGGATATTCTAGAAACAGATAAATTATCATGTTATTTACTTGCGAAAAACGTATGTCTTGGTAGAGTTGTGTAAACAGTGCTTTAACAATATGCTGGATGTTGCAGAAATCGAGTAAACCCGTACAAGCAAGACTTACACAATAATCGGTTACGCAATGTGTGCGAGTCAGTATAGTGATCCCTTATCGGACATGTGATTAAAACGTTTCGGTTAGCAGGCAATTTTAAGATACGTAAGACATGATAATATAAAAACGCTTTCGGTTCTGAGATCTGATGTATTATTATTATTGTACCTATTCGTTTTAAATGTAAGGATTTATAATTATGTGATAGAAGGTTACCAAATTATGTTTACATGACGCTTTGTCGTTTGTGACGTTTGTGAAATTGACATTCATATTATTGCTATATTTAAAAACGTGCAATATGTATGTTGTTAGTGCTCTTAATAAATCAATAAATCCATTGTTATAACATTTCTTATAATGGAAACAAAAAATAAATAACGTTTTAATCAAGAATTTTAGAATCTCATTCTTCCATGAGACCTAATGCTGTGAGCGAGTGCATCTTATGTCTATACATCTTGTTATCCATTCGGTGGACTCGTACGAAACGTTTCTGATATTTAGCTACCGCTAAGGTGTGGAACGCTTTACTAGGCAAGCGAGTCCCAACAAACACCTCATCATTGCTTCTCATCAGACACTCTTTAAAAAAATAAGGGCTTTGTGTTTACCATTACGGCATATAGTAGCAAAAGCAACAGGTTTTGCGATTATGTTCCAGATATATAGGGTATACTCGTAATATTTGAAATTTAATAACAAGTCAATGCAGTCATTCAAGGCCAGGTCGGGGGATCCTGTCCGGGAGTCACCGTTTGGCGCGTGGCGACATACAATTAAGCCGGGATAAGCATACGCATACCGTATGATGACGACATTACGGTCGATACGACCGGGTTTATCCGCGACTCTCGCGAGCATTTCCTCATTCTCCAAGCAGACTGATATGTTTACTAGCAAGAGCAATTGTCTATCGTCTGTCTAGGTCCCAGTTAAGACGCAGGTTGGGGTTTAGTACTTTAGTCCCTCTTCTTATTAGGTACATCAGCAATGTCTCGTGTGCGGGTTAGTTAACGTACCGACTAAGACTTGCCGCCAAACGCCTCCGCGTTCGATTTAGGTGGAACGATGCCACCTAAAAACCGATTAGGAGATTTCTTAATCAGCGCAGTCTTTCTATAAATGGTAAGTAAAATTTGCATCGCTTGCTAGTTAAACTATTACATATATAATTTGATAGCTGTGTAAATAAATATTGAAGTATTGTAGCTTAAAAAACATACACAAACCCACAGAAAATAGAATCATATTTAACAGGTGTAAAATAAACAGGGCACTTATTGCAAGGATTTTGGATCTGTTTCCAATGTTCGGCTATACCACTGCACCAAGCTTGAGCTTGCGTCCTGGTGACGGACATAAAAGACTTGTATAATATACTAGCTGTTGTCCGCAACTTCGTCCGCGTTTGATTTTTATTTTTTGATGTGGCATTCAATTCAAAAAAAATGTAAAGTATTCAGTATCGCTAAGCCTTAAATGAGGGATTCGCTTCTGGCCGCTGAGGAGTTCTGTCCTATATCTCCAACCACAGTTTAGGCAAAATTAAACACATATTATAACCTCTATAGTACAAAAATAATTATTTAAATCGGTTTTAATTGGTTGGAGTTATGGTGTAAAATCGTCAAACACTCATCCCCTCTCCCAAAGGAACCGAGCTTAATGTCGGGATAAAAAGTATCCTATATTACTTCTAACACTTCTAACAATATGTGTACAATGTTTCATGACGATCGGTTGAGTAGTTTTTGCGTGAAAGCGTAACAAACAAACTTACATTGACATTTATAATATTAGTAGGGATACCATAGGTGCCATATACAAAGAGCACTACTAGTGTCAAAGACTACTCTATTATTTGTAGGTTTAAGTACATATATACATTTGTAAAAAACAACAAAGAAAAAAAAATTACCACGACACTTTCGCACATTTATAATATAAGTATAGAAGACTCAAGTAAGCCCGTAGGAGCTCTTTTACCGTGACACGAATTTATACATTTGGGTTCGATTGCAAACTGTAGGTAGGCAATTTTAATAAGTGTAACAATACGCGTTGTTCAGGAGCCGGGGGGCAGACGAGGGGGGCGCGGGGGAGGGGTGGTGGAGGAGCTCTTCATTCCCATTTAGCTACTAAATTGTAGAGCGGGCGGAGGCCATGATTATGTTTACTAACCCCGGGCCAAGCCGCCCCACGGTCTACGCGGACCGAATTAACACTCGATCTTTGTCCCACGTTTTATCCAAACATGTAGTAGAACTTGTGGAAAGGGTTTGCGGGGTACAAGATTTTAAGAAAGAATTTTCTTTATACGATAGAGATTTATCAAGTTTCTAAGGGCGGTAAATCTGAAAAGAATAATGATCAAATGAAGCGTTCCAATATTTTCTTAGACCTTATTGAAATAATCTGCTATAATAATGCATTCACATCACTACTGACGAAAGTCCGAGGAATCATCAGCGACATAATTCTGTGCTTGATAAACTGCAAACTCAACGATTCTTCCCCTTTTGGGCTATACCTCATACATAGTAGTTTTTGTATGAGGTATGTTATTTACGTGTAGACATATATTTGGACACTATACCGTCGCAAAATATTAAGTACAAGAATTGGTAAAACAGATAACAGACACCGAATCAATCCGTCTTCGATCCCCGGCGTATACGTATAAGTATACATAATTTTTTGGAGATATGTATGTGCGTTTAAAGCAATTGAATATTACTTTCTCTCACGGTGCAGAAAAACTACATTGTGAATCATGCATGCAAGAGTGTGTCTCATGCCTCCTTGTTGTTCTCAAAGCCGTGTAAATTCACACTAGGCCAGCATGTGGAAATAGTGCGGATGGTGTATGACCTAAACCATTCTAATAATGAGAGGAGACGTTGCCTTGAGTTGGAGCGGTGATGGTTTGATAACGATGTTGATGGTCATGAGTAAGTTAAATAACGTAGCTCTATAAAATCACGCCAGAACATGATTCAATCGGTCTAATGCTTGGGCGAATTGTCAACAATGGGCGCTTTTTGGCTTTCGCTAACCATTTTCGATTCAACACCGATTCAACTCAGATAATAATTTTGAAAGGTGAGATCTATATTATACATTATGTGATTTTAAGTTCTGTTTGGATTGTATGTCGTGTGCGCAAAGCGCAGTCAGCGCAACTCGTCACAACAATTTTCAAGGTTTACTTTAGTCGTTCGAGTCGTTGTTGAGTCGATATTGTATGCGAAGGGGTAAATACATTTTTTCACCAGTAGACGAGTCCGAAGAATTTTAGTATTCGATTTTTTTTCTCTTATTCTGTACAATTTATCATTTTATTTTGATGTTAGAATCATTGCGGTCGACAAATCTTATAATTATTAATGCTTATTTTGTTAGAAGTATAAGTGGTTTGTGAAGTTGTGGATTCGGTCCACGAGACTCCAAGAATAAATCCCTTATTTCACTTTATATAACAGCAATATTATATAATAGCACAGTACAGTCAAATAAGGTGAAACACAGCTAGTACTTGTACACGTGACGATGGTAATCTAACATATTACATTATAAATTCAAGGACGCACTATGTGTTAGAAAATATCTTCCATCTTTGGTTTGTAATTGTTGTCAGATGATCGTGATAATAACATAGATTCCCAGCTTGCTCACGGAGCGGCAACGAAAGAGAAACCCCGTGGATGAGATAAGATGATAGTTTTACTATAAAATAAAGTCATTCTTTAATATTTTTTTTTTAATAAAATAACATTTTCAAAATACACTACAAAGACAAACAATCGACGTAAATTTTTTTTGAAACATAGAATTTTTTTAATGGAAAAGAAATAATAGTAGAAAATCCATTGTTAAATTTAAATGTGTATTATAACTAGTGTAATAATTTTTTTTCTATTCTCAGCTTTCTTTAAAAAAAAACTATTAAAATTAAATGTAGTAAAAGATGTAAGTACAGTAGGTATTTTGTCATTTGGTCATTGCTCTCGCACGAGGAAAATGAGAAGACAGATTTGTTTGCCCTTGCAGGCACGAGTAAGGGAATACCTTCGCTTTGTGTTGTTTTGTCAGGCTACCTGCTGTTTAGGGATTTGAAACGGTAAACTTTCGAGAAAACCTATAAAAAGGCTTCTTACAGTAGGTGAGTATCAAGATGAGTGTGTATTTTGGTTTTGATGTTACTCGATCTCGGTCAAATCTTTAGTCATTTTATTGTTTATTTTGCCGTTCGTCTCTTGGATTCGTGTATTTGTAAGATATGTTCTCAATCGCGAGTCGGCAGCCTATTTTCAAATTCAAATTCAAATTCAAATTCAAATCTTTATTTGCGTGATTGCAGGTTAACAAATTTGATCTTATACTAAAACATAATAAGTTACGTGCTACAATCTGCCATTCTATGGCATGCAAATTATAATAACACCTTAATTATAAAATTATTTTTCCAATTTATACAAAATGTCAGAATATTAAGGTATCAATAATTATGAAATTAAATTACAATGTCAACTTAAAATTAATTAATGTAAAGTAAACCAAAATATAAACCTAGAAATACAATAATTTAAGCCTTTGATTTTAGATATTCGTCTACTGAATAAAATTGATGAAGCATAAGCCATTCAATAATTTTTATCTTAAATTTAGGCAGAGGTATGTCAATTAAAGTATTTGGTAATTTGTTATAAATTGTTATTGCCATACAATAAACATTTCTTTTATATAAAGTGAGGTTTACTTTGGCCCATACTAATTTATTACCCCGCCTACAATCCTTCGCCTGCTGTACTTTTTTAGTTATAAAATAATGTCCATACTTTTTTACAAATAGGCACATTTCCTTAATATACATGCAGGGTAAGGGTAAAATATTAAGTCTTTCAAAGATTGGTTTTGCACTATCCAAAAAATGTGCCCCAGTTATTGCCCTGACACATTTTTTTTGAGCTCTGAATGCTCTCTCGAAATCTGGTGAGTTACCCCACAAAATAAGACCATAATTAAGGATAGGTGACACATACCCATGGTAGGCACTCAAGGAAGCCTGTATGGAGGAAATTTGACTTATTCTTCGTAAAGCGAATACAAATTTGTTAATTTTTTTGCAAGTAGTGTCTATGTGAGATTTCCAATTAAGTTTTTTATCTATTGTTATACCTAAGAATTTTATAGTTTCTACGTTTTCTATTGGCTCTTGGTCATAATGTATGTTTAGTAACGGCTGATATGAATTAGTTGTTTCAAATTGAATAAATTTGGTTTTGTCAATATTAATATTTAAATTATTTTCATCTAACCATTGAATTATATTATAAATTGAATTATTAATGTCATTTTCAAAGTCAGTTACGTCTTTGCCCTTAATTGTAATAGTTGTATCGTCAGCGAATAATATACAATTGTGAGATATAATGCTTGTTATGACATTTATATATAACAAAAAGAGCAACGGACCTAATATACTTCCTTGCGGAACACCACTATTGATAATCCACCAGGATGATCTAAAGGTACGTTTTTCAAAGTTTAGTATTTTTGTGACTTCTGTGCATTGTTTTCTGTTGCACAAATAACTTGACAACCAGTCAAAGACTTTACCCCTCATGCCATATCTTTCGAGTTTTGCTAGAAGTCTCTCATGATGCACGAAGTCGAAGGCCTTGCTCATGTCTAAAAAGACAGATACTACTCGTTTTTTTTTATTAAGACATTCTGTCACATCCTTAATAAGGTTAAAGCAAGCTAACGAAGTAGAGCTCCCTTTTCTAAAACCAAACTGTTCTTTGCATAAAATATCATGTGTAGTTATAAAATTTAGGATTCTTGATTGCATTGCTTTTTCAAATATTTTATCAAATACAGGAACTAATGTAATTGGTCTATAATTAGTTAGTAACGTTCTGTCCCCTTTCTTGTATAGAGGCTTAACAATAGTCATTTTTAATTTACTTGGAAAACAGCCTTGCAAGAACGATAAATTTATAATATAGCTTAAGATGTCCGATATATATGGAGCTACTCTTTTTATTATCTTAGTAGTAACAGAATCATAACCTGCTGAGTACGTATTATTAAGTGTCATGATTATTTTATAAATCTCATAAGGACTAGTTAGTGATAAAAACATAGAATGTGTGTTATTTTTTAAAAAATTTACAGCCGTTTTTGTTTCTTTCCTGTATTTAGTACATATATCAATAAAATGATCATTAAATAACTCACAAATTTTTGTTGGATCAGTATATTCCATACCTGATACAGCAATTTTATCAAATTCAGGCTTAGTGTTATTGCAAGATGTCACATCCTTTATGACTTCCCATCTTGCTTTCGCATTGCATTCGTTATTTGGCTAGCGAAAAAGCCTATTTGTTTGTAGCCTTAGCGCCCCAAAAAGCAATAGAAATGATCTTTTAAACAGTCGAAAGATAATCATGAGTAAGAAACATAAACAACACTTTTTAAACTGGATGTAGTCAAATTAAAATTGTAAGGTTTTTCAGTTAAGAAAATCTTTGTTACCATTCATGTATTAGAAAAATTGGTGTCGAAAAACATAAACGCACTCAATTCGAAATTTAACCATATAAAAAACGTGGTTTTACACTAACTACGGTCTGAAGTTCGGAAACGAGATGTTTTGTGGTTTTTTTTTGGCAAGAAAAAGCAAAAACTTAATTCGAATTGTGAATTTATATTATTTACAGGCACCTTATCAAAATTTACGATATAGAACGAAAAAAAAACTGTTCGTTGTAAAATCTTATTATCATCATCAACAGCCTATTACAGTTCTCTGCTGGACTAAAAGCCTCTCCCAACGAGAGGATTTGCCCCTAATCTCCACGCTTGGGCAGGCGGGTTGGATCACAGTAGATGGTAGTAGTAAGTAGCACAGAGGACGATGCTGCCCGCTCTCCGTTATATTCCCTTAGATGCCTCGTACGACACCCGCGGGGAGAAAAGGGGTGGTGATAACTGTATTCTGATCTGCCGTCACCACACGGCACCGCACGTTAAATTGTATACTAATTTTATAAATGCCAAACTGTGACCGTTTGTTATTTTTTTTGATGTTTGTAAATCATCCTTCAGATGGACATTGGATAATATTGAACCCGGAAAAGCTGCCGGTAATCTTTCAAGACATTTAAAAACAAAGCTTCACTGCTTAACCGATCTTGGCGAAATGTTTCATATAAATTGAATGCATCCTGGATACGGGCATAGGATCCTTTTATCCCTGGAAAATAAAGGATTCCTGCAGGATTAAAAAAAATAAAAAGGAACGCGGCGGTAGTAGATAGAGAATCAATGGCTTATCTTTTGTATATCACACATAAACACCAATAAATACACATAAGTGATTAGAGTTCTCCGTTTATTGGTCGTCCATGTGTTTCCTGTACCATTCGATTACGATGAAACGTTTGCGAGCTGTTGTTTGAATATCAGTGAAAGCTTCTGTCAATAAAAAACCCAAAACTTTTTTGCACTGCAACGCGTGCCGGCCACAACTTGTAAATACCTACAATATAAAATATCGTAAAACGGCCTTTTACAATATCCGCAACGATATTGGAAACGGTTCACATGTTTAAAGTGTATCCGATATGTACCTTGGGCATAAGATTTTCAATTGTTAGAATTATGCTTCAAAGTAGCGAAAGGGACAAAGTGTCAGCGTGCTATTAATTTTGTTGCTGTGACATAACTAGGGTCTCAGTTGAAAATCCTCATTGTGTATTGTATATGTTTGCAATGCAAGACATAAACACTGAGCTGTGCACTGCATTTAGTATAAGAATTATTATTCTGTTTTGTTGTAAGCAGAAAATCGTTTATTACTGTTTAGTGTGTAACAGTAAATAAATGCATTTTTCGATAATTTCTAGTCCCACAGTATGCAATAATGGCATCTAAACAAAAAGGAGCATAATAAGGTCAAATAGGTCCTCGAAGTAAGAAGTAATAAATAATAAACCAATTCTGCTTTGTAATAATTTAAATATGCTTCCAAAATTTTACCGTAGAATAAAAGCGTTAAGAGAAAACTTTCCAACTTCAACGTTTCATCTAACAACATCCTCTTCACGCTACTTGGGTACCCTCTGGTTGCTGTAAAACTCTGTGGTTGCGGTAGTCTGGACTTTATAAAATTCTGACCTAAACAAGCTGAGAGAATTTTTCAACTGTTCGTATTTGCAGACTATTCCGCTCTAGAGTGGTTGTTTACCACAGACATGAAGATGGAAGATTTGATAGGCTGTGGTGTCCATTACCCGGAGGTAAAGAGAGGAAAAAAAACTAACAGGGTACAAGTAACTACTTTTGAAATTGTTATAGGATCATATGCAATAAAAACGCCAACCTGCATTGGAGCAGCGTCATCATCATCATTATCAACGCATCACCGACTTCAAGGCACGGGTCTCCTCTCAGAAAGAGAAGCTTTTAGGCCGTAGTCCACCACGCTGGCCAAGTGCGAATTAGTAGACTTCACACGCATTTGAGAACGTTATGGAGAACTCTCAGGCGTTCAGGTTTCCTTTACAATGTTTTCCTTCCCCGTTAAAGCAAGTGCCATTTTAATTACTTAAATTAAAAATGCACATAGCTCCTAAAAGTTAAGAGTTGCGTGCCGGCTATCGAATTCTTTCCCCCCGAAAGGGGCCCGAATCTATAGTACTACAAAAAGCCACTTAGCTATCGCCACTTGGAGCAGCGTGATAGGTATAAACTCTAAACCACTCTTAAACCATATTTTCTACGAGAGACAAGGCCTGTGCCCATCAGTAGGAACATAATAGTAGGCTTATTTGTTGTGTTGGTAGACTGCAATTGGGTTTTTACCGAAGCAAAAGTCGATCAGATTTCGATGGCACTTTCCTAATTAAGTAGCAAACGACACTGCAAGAAGTATTTCAGGCCAGTTTAGTACTGGTACAAATAAAGTTAGATTAATGTGTAGCGTAAATTTTCATATAAACTAGGTGAGTTCGTACCACCCAAAGAACGCAATTTATTGAAAGTAATCCAAAGTGGCAATTTGCATAAAGAAATTCCCAATTTTCCTATTTTTCAAACCACTCCTATATTGAGGCAAACAAAACGAAAAAATCATAACATTCAAATTCAAGCAATTTTCGATTTTTTGCGAGACACGCACGGCAATTCATTTTAAAAAGATAGATAGTAGAAGATAAAATGAAAATTAAAATTCTTCAATGTACTCAATGCGAAATATTCAACGTTAAGAAAAAAGCTTTCCAATTTTCCACGAGGAGCCACTTGACACGAGTGCCCGGTCACAATGTCACGAACTCCCTAACTAGACACACAAACTCTGTATGCACAACCAACAAGCATACAATCTACCTCTCGAAATTGAAACTGAACTAATTCCAGCCACGATCCCGCCAGGTGCATGATATATTATACTAAGCATGCATACAACATACGTAATCTTTACTAATCAATAATTATAAAAGGCTTTGCTCTTACTGTCTGACGGACAACCTTTATTCCAAATGTAATAATTTTAAATATTGAATAAAATTTCTCTGAGTAGCCTAGAGGTTTACTAAGAACATGGGAACAAAAAATTGTATGAAAGTCTATTTTCTTAAGTGTGATATATATATATAATAAATATAGAATTACTGATATGCCGTGAGATTAAGAATTTTGTCGAGGCGCCTATACATATAATACAAGCATAAGGCAAAGCTAAAAGCCACACATAAAAGTCAAAATACCAACTAAATGAATTATGAAGATTATTTTTTTGTAGATGAACTTAATTTTTATATAGCATATTATAGAGACAAATCTATTAGTAATGATCTAGATAATAATTCCTTAATTACGAGGTCGATATTTCATTTTTGAATCACACCATAACTTAAATACGCTTTTAACCGGCTGTGAGTACGTCTGTTGTTCGGGCTAATCTTCGTAACGGCTGAACCGATTTTAACCAGACTATCAGGGGTAAGTAGAGCACGTTGCTTTTCTTACCACGAGAATCACTTCTGAACCGATTTTGACACTAGTTTTTCGTCTAGAGGATTAACGCGGGAAATGTAAAATTTAAAATTTTACGAGGCGTGTACAACGATGATCTTCATAGAATATTATAGTACGAGGGGCGCAGCATTAAGCTAAATAGTAAATAGAAAAGTTCCGAATACAGAGTGGGAATACATTAGTGAGCACAAAGCGCGAAACTATATGAATGTGATTCATATGTATAGCGTCTGCGAAGTTGTAAATAACGCTATTCAGGTAGAGGGTCGCCTAATGAAAGTCGATGAGATGGATGTTTCGGTTCTAATTAGAATTAATTAAAATCGCCAGCGCGATTCCAAGTAACTATATTGAGAGTGGTGCTGTGCAAAAATGGAGTTATTTGATGCTACGAGATTTCACGAATTCTTCCAGAAACATTTTGTAATTTGATGACGTTTTTTAAAAGGACAGCCGCGGAATGACAAGTAGTAATTTATTCTGTAATAATTCATTGATAAATTCCTTTTAAAGTATAAACTAATACTCTTAAAGTGAAAGTGTCTGTCGGTTTATTTTATATCTATGTTCGGCTTAATCAGAGAGACAAGAAATTTCAAATAAAAAATCCTATTAATTTGATAAGAAGGTGTTCTTTCTAATTCACAGAATATATTTATTTGTATCTATTTTTATTTCTTAAGTGTCTTTCCTCAGGGGTTACTATGGCAAGGCTTGGTCGCTGCTGCTTTCTTTTGTAGGGCTATGATGCACGGCACATCATAATTAAGTCTGCCATTGTCACTTAATATTTCTATAAAAGATAAGACGGGAAATAGATGCACATAATCACCTCGGCGCGCGCATTTTGCAGGACAGAACTGGGTATATCAAGTCCCTTAGTGAACCAAACTAACTGTAACTGTGTAGCCAGTTAATAAAATCTCACTAGCAAGGTGTAAACAGCTTGTTATAAGTTCACTACCCGTTACGTGACGTGTAGTACCTACTCGTACTCGCTTGTTAAGTATGTAATGTATGTACATGGTAAATGTATTCAAAAGTGGCCGCCCGCCCGCGTCAGGCGGATTGTCAGGAGGCTGACTACCACCGCTTTAAACAGTATTATTTTACATGGCATACCTTTATTTCCTAAATAAAGGGAATATAATTCTGAAACAAAACGTCAGCAACTACAAAAAAAATGAATCCCTGTCTCACTTGGTCATGGGTCATGATAACTTATTAATAATAACGATTTCACCGATATCAGCACCCGTTGGTTGGCGTTGCTTTAACGGGTAGGGCAACTTCAGCGTCTGCCGGGTTCGCTTGTACGCAATTTTTCGTGTTGAGGCCCAATTCCTTACAATTTTTCCCACGTCAGCTAGCATCTGGTTGTTAGCGATGATGGAATCTAAGATGGTAGCGGGCTCAACTGTAAGGGGTATAGCATTTGTATAAAGCCCGTGCGTTCTGGGATCCGAACTCGGTCCCCAAGAAATGAAGCCGCAGTCCTAAGAATCATTCCAAATAAATCGCGAATACAGTAATTATCGGTTTCTGATAATTACCGGACGGGCATTCTAACTCGCTCACTGAGGCATTGTGGAAAGGTAAAGGCTAAATTCAGACTGCCATTGTAGTTCATCCATTTACCGATTTGGGTCAAAGTTACTTGAGCAGTGCAATCGATTGACTGTCAACACTAGGCCACGCCACCCCTTCTGATATAACGTCAAGAACCCTTAAAGCCATAACCCCCTCAAACTGGTGCCAATGCTAATATACACAAATCTCTAAACTAAACTATACTGACAGGTCCAAAAGTAGTGCTTGTTGTTAACAATGTTTAACTTTATAAAGGATAGCACTATTTTTAGACTTTCCAATTTAGTTACGTTGATTTTTATAATAATTATTATAAAGCTTTATTGTCACACCCTGTTTGCAAGTAACCCTGTAAGTAATTCGACACTTGAAAGCGACTTCTCGATTGCAAGCAAGCAAATCTCAATCAAATAAAGTATCCAAGTGAGCAAAATACCGCATCGCTCGTTACATTATTTATTGTACTATTTTTATAATTAACTATTTGAAATATAACTTTAAAAATAACAGTACGAAACACACACACAGACTATGTACATGTGTGTGTTTGTGACAAAGTACAGTGGACATGTGGCATAACTCAGGTAACCTCAGCTCAAATCTACCTCGCAGTTGAAGAAATCTTAAAGTATTAAATCGAAAGCTATAACCGAGCTTGCGATTTCAATGTAAAGAAAGCTCAAGGCTTCACATTTATACCTGTGCCGTGACTATACGCCATTTCTGTAACCGCCAATTTCAGACCACCTTAGTTGGTTCCACCATTAGACCATCCAGTTACCAAATTGGGTCAAGGTTGAATAACCCGCTCAATCTATACTTAGGTAATGTAATAAAGCAGAATAATTTAGTTGGTTTGTATTTGCATATTGAGTTTGTTTTGTCATTTGACTATGAATGCAAAATCACCTTGTAGTAAGTGGTGATGCAGACTACGGTGGTAACGGGCTATAATTCTAGGGGTATGGCACTTATATTAAAGCCATACCCCTATCGGTTTCTAGCGACATCGTACCGGAACGCTACACCGCTTGTCGTCACATCTTTGTCAGTAGGGTCACCCGACACGACCACGACCACTTTCGACAACTTTAGGATCCGATATTAAATTATATATAGGCATACTTATGATTCAATCTGTCAGCCAATCATATATCCTATAACAGTCCACTGTTGTACAAATGGCCTCTTCCAACGGTAGGTTTTGCGTATAATTACCACGCTGGGCAGACCTGCTTGGTGATATCAGCAGTAGTTGCTATCTGATTGATGGCAACAAAGAAATCTTGCGACGTTATTATAACTTAAGGCCTCGCAGATACACAAGTATTGTGAGGCCTTGAGCTTTGATGTACTTTATAACGTCATAGCATTTCGTCTAGAACGGGAGAGGTATCCGAGAAACACTATAACGACAGAGAACCGAACTGAACGCTCAGAGTGCATTGGCAAAATTAATCGTTATCAATAATTTTAATTATATGATTAATTTGCGTATAGTCTTAGGGACCTACCAACATTGTTCATTAATGATTTTGAGACTTAGTGTTTAATACAATCTTAGTCATTTGCTATTTACGTCTTCCATATCATCAATGTACCTACTTTACTATTGTACTCGATTAATTAAATAGAAATCGTATTTAAAGGTAACAAAACAACATATGTACAAAACAGGCACAGTTATTGTGCTAATAAGTTGTTTGCGTTTGCTGAGCGTTTATCCATGCAAACATTACCGGACGATCACTCGACTATTTAAAAATAATAGTATAAAAATATAAAAAATCTAAATAAGAAACTAAGTGAATTATCGATTCATATTTTAATAATCTTCAACAGATTTTATTTTTGTGTGTGTAATGTTTTTAGTTTTGACATTTCTTCATTAGGGCAATAATATAATACAATTCGATAAATCACTTTCAAAAATAACCCTTATTGCAAATTCCTGAGAATGTAATATTTGAAAATTATTCCCATAAAAAGTACGAATTTGATTAGAAGTTTCTAGACACCCCGCTGCGAATATTCGTTACTAGTAGTTAATATAGGATAATCGTCTATTTATAGAAACTAATCAAGCGCACTTAGAGCCACATGGGTTGCGCTGACGTGGTAGTCCATTGGCGAACTAAATGTGGACTCCCATCCTATCTACCGAAATTACTGTTCTTTTTTTGGATGGGTAATGGTGCCGATTCTGTTGTACACAACTCTAAACACACCTAAGTTAACTGGTGTAGAAGTCTGTCCTTTTTATAACATCCCGTCTGGTAGGAGACTTCTGCCTCGGTTCGAACCGTGCCGCTAAGTGATTTAGCGTTTCGTGCTATTTTGCGTAGACACCAATTAGGGGTATGCAGTTGCGTGCATTTCATACATGCACAAAAGCACTGCATACCCAAATTATTGTATATAAGTCGTATTGGAGGGGAATTTTTCCATTTTATGCCATGTAACGGCATTATGCATACCCTGGTCAAAAACCCTGTGCACGCCACTGGGGGTGGTGGGGTGGGGTATGGTTTAGTTCAACTGCCATACCCCAAACAGTTTAGACCTTCACCAAATTAGACTGCATCATCACTTATCAGCAGGTGACATTTGCAGTCAAGGGCTAACTTGTAGTGGAATAAAAATTAACACTATTTTCCCCAATTTTATCAATAAGTTATAATAAAAAAAAAAAAATTTTGCAAGTACTTTTAATTCTATAGAGTAGGGTGGCGCAAAAAAACGACTATTTTTTTTTAGTCTCACTGCTGCTCCAAAGGACAGCTCAAAATTTTTTTTTTAAAGGTCGGTCTTTAATTTTCGTGCATTACGACCTCAAACTTTATTCCCTGCAAGTAAGCGCCTCTGGTTACGCGTTACGTATGGTTTTCAGTACGCCAATAATAAACTGAAGGATTTAACGTAATGAGTTACTTTCGTGTTTTGCATTAGTCCGTCCGCAATTGAGGATTTTAAAAACATTCCACATTATATAAGATGATTTTCGATATTGAAAATTGGCCTACCTTTGCTCGTCAAGTCTCTGATTAGTATATCAATCAAAAATGTACATTTAACTTTAGAAGATGTGGCACATTCATAAATACAAAATGTAAGTAAAACTGTCAATATACATAAAGTTAAATTTGATGTCAATCATATTATTTTTCGCCTGATATTTTAAATAAGCATTTATATACTGAAAGAGCAATAACAACAACAAATATAAAGGAAAAAAAAAATTCGCAAGCATATTTTAAAGCTATTAAAAGCGACAGTCATAAGGACAGGTGACCCCTTAGTATAGGAGAGCAAAAAAATATTCTCCGTAGCTGATTTGCACACACGCTTACGACGTGGTTGTCGTATACCGAAACGCTGCAACGACACCGTAAATTAATAGTAATTCTGAAGTAAATTCACCGAATTAACCTAGTTTTAAAGCCAAAATGCGTCTACACCTCTTTAACAGCTAACATTTCCAGCGAAATACATGTTGAAATAGATTGACATAAGAGGTGCATAATGTACGACTTTTAAAGTGAACATTTAGTCGATTTTACTTTGGCGCAACTGTGTTTAGATGTTAGACTCTACTCTGTATGTACCCTTAGTATATCATATCATTTATATGCTCCTTATCTCAGGTCGGTTTAGTCAGAGTAAAATTAAATTAATAGCAATTATTGTCATGTTCAAGTTCGTCCATTCCTCTACAGCTTGCATGCTACAGCACGATTACAGAACATGCGACTTTAAAACGAATAGTATTAGGTCCATTTTGCTTTGACGTAACAGCGCTTCGATACTCGAAAACGACGCAACGGTAGTAAGCATACAAATCACATACTGTAATAGGGGTGCATCCTTAAAAAAACATTAGTACTAATACGTGGCTAAACGAACAAAAAAATTGATTAAACTCACTTTGATGCTTATCTGCTAATTGTATGAGAGGGTTGGGCAGGTCCCGCCGCCTGTAGAAGCACATGACTTTTGCTTCCACGTTGCCGGACGGCGTCTTATTTAGTTCCTCTATCCGCCGGATTTGGTACGGAGACGTCGACGACGTCTCGAAATAGACGCAGTCTGTTGACAAACAAAAATACAATGTTAAAAACATCACAGAAACAGTATAAATAACTAAATTACGGAATAAGTAATCTAAGTTAGCCGGACTTAAGTCGCGAGTGACGTGTGTCCGTCTCCGAGACAGAACTCCATGAGCGACCGCTCAAGTATGATTGTGCGATAAGTGCGACTTTATCAGCTTCCCTGTTATAAAGTAGCCACTTGTAGAAAATCCTTGTTCAAAAATTAAATTTGAATGAGATATTAATCACTTATTACGGATAATCTATTGACCAAGTACATGAAAGTTGCTAGTAAGACTTTTACACAAATATTGATATCTTCTTGAATATCACCTTAAGATTGCTTAATGGAAATACTTTTTATTTTATGTTCTCTATAAGTTGCATCGGATGCCGATATTTTCGAAATATATGTGACCTGTTATTTAAGACTGCCTGAACAATTAATTCAATTTTTCCAGACTGTATTGAAGTAGTAAAAGTCAGAATAACCTAATAAAAGCAAGGAATACATTTTAGAGATTTCGCTTAAAAAACTTGTAGAAAACAAAACAATGTTAACGAGCTATGCTCGACGATTGAAAAACCGGCCTTAAATATTTGAAGTATGAACGTCTTTCAAAAATTAAGAATGTATCGACAATAGGTCGTAACTCAATGACTTTAGAGTATTGCGGATTCCTTTCATTTTTATATCAACCAACCAAACCTGTTTGACTAAATAGATTCTTACAATATAAAAGTTTTTTCCGGTAACATTGACTAGCAAGATACTAACATTTGCAATTCTCACAGCAAAAAAACTTTTTTCTTCAATAGTAGAAGAGCTTTTCATGGCGAGAGCTCATCCGAGTTATGGGTTTTTTGTTTAATAGTAATAATTTAACGGATCACGCATAGGGTCCACCTGATCGTTAGAAAACTATCAGCATGCATAGAGAAAACGTCCTGCAACATGCCGCTCTGTGTCTCCTGAGGCATAGGTGTTAAGCCTCACGTGCGTGCTATTACACCAGCAACCACGCCGTTCAAATTGGAACACAGCATTGCAACAAGCAACATGCTGCTGGAAAAGGCGGTAGTACTTCCTCGGACGAGCTCTGTCACAATAAGCTTTACTGTTACTGATGGGTTGAATAGAACTGCTAACCGAACAGGTGTAATCAGGAGATTAAAGGCAAGGGCTAACTGGTATTTAAAACAAACCATATTACTACCATATACTACACTGTTTTATCGTGAGCGAATATATTAAAGAAAGTAACTTAAATTCTTTACCAAAAACAGTATCGATATGATGACTTTAAAGTAAACCTCTTAAAAGCCTATCAATATCGAGTAGGCACTACAGCTACTCGGTTTTATTAGGCTGCGCGCAAACCGGTTCCACTACGCGACTACGACGATAGGCGACGGGTACAACGAAAGCGAAACGCATGGGAACGAGATCTTGAAGTGCGGACCTACGCGTTGTGTGACGAGATACGGCGGTAAGGCTAGGAACGCACTAAGGATTTTTAAATTCATAACTTATTCAGCTTAAAGACATTTATTTTCTCAAAAAAGAACACAATAGTTCACTTACATCGAGAATACAATAATATCTCAGTCGAGGACGACGATTATTAACGATAGTAACGCTTGTTTTCACTAACGATTGACAAGGCAATGCCTAAATAAGTAACTCATAATCTAAGGAGATTCCTAGGCATACATCAACTGTTCATCAATAGTTATAACCTAATTATATATAATAATAATAATAATAATAATTATTATTATTATTTATTTATTTCATATTTAAAAATGTATAGAGCAGAAATCTCCTAATGGACACAGTGATACTTTATTGATTTGTGCAAAAAGGAGTGCTTAAACACTTGCACTAAGGTAACTTGTGTTAAGAGTGTCGCTACCTTCCTTCGGACCCATTACAACAACGTGAAATTAGAAAATACAATCATCGCAATACATAATAGATAAAACAAAAATATATATATTAAATTAATTACAATGATTTAATTTTTTTATTTACATTGTGTTGTGTGTTTGTGTGTGTGTATGTGTGTGTTTGAAAAGTGCGTAACATACTAATAATTATTCTATGATTTTAAGTAGCTCCTCTGTTTCCTTGTATGTCAAAGTTTTTAACCACGACGTAAGTATTTGCTTGCATTGATTCCGTGGCTTGGAACTTATATTATTATGAATTTTGTTAATTTTATAATATATTCGAGCACCAAGAACACAACTGTGCCGACTGGCAAAAGCAGTTCGATATTGTTTTACGGTAAGAGTGTTCCGTATACTGCGCTTTCGTGGTTTCAAATGAGATTCTGGTGGAATTACGGCATGCTTCCTATGCATGCTATGTTAAGGATATTTAACTGCCTGACAGTGAGCAACGCACCTTCTTTATATAGAACGATCGGTCGGACGGCCGATTGGCGCAGTGGGCAGCGACCCTGCTTTCTGAGCCCAAGGCTGTGGGTTCGATTTCCACTAATGGAATGTGACTGGAGGTTTTAAATCTATATATTATAAGTATTTATTCACAAAAAAATCATGAGTTATCTTAGTACCCATTACTTAAGTTACGTTTACTTTGTGCCTAGATGGCGATGTGTGTATTGTCGTGGTATATCAAAAACAAAATATATAAAGTTTAACTGGTTCATACCACGATGTTTTTGGATTTGTCAATATTTCGACCCAGTTGCATGAATCGTAGTCCCGACGGGACGGATCCAAAAACATTATCGTGGTATATACCCCTTGAACTATATTTAAGAAATGTTGATTAACCACGAAAATCTTAGTATAAAATCTTTAAAACTAACATTGCGGTTAATTTTTTTTTAATGCACTACAAGGTAGTCTGGATGTGACGATGCAGTCTAAGATGGTAGCGGGCTAACCTTATAGGGGTTTGACAGTTTTAAAAAATGAATTCTACCCCTTACCGTGTCGTACGAAATGGTATATTGCTTAGTAGCTAGTGTTTGTCGGTAAGGTGATAACTAGCCAAGGCCGAAGCTTCAACCAGAGAAAATAAGTATCCCTCGTTGTCTTTTGTTAACAACTTATATCCTCCCACTTATAAGTGGTCAACAAGAGACAACGTTTGCAACGGAGCGCATGATTGGAATCTAAGAAAGTTTTTGTACTCTTAAAATCCCAAGTTAGGTTAGGTAATTACATAAATATTCGTGTTTTATGTGTTTTGTCTTATTAATACATTTACCTAGCTTGGATGGTTGCTGATTGGAAACAGTTTGGTCCGTATTATCCGCTACTTTTGCAATCGTCCTATGTTTTTTACAACAATCGATTGGGATCCTAGGACGACGACTTGATTGACATAATAACATTTTGAAGAGCGATTAGCCACTAGTGTAACCTTAGTTTAAACTTATCGTTATCGAGATACTCGCTGCTTGTAAATAACTTGCAGTTCCAAGTTCTGAGTGTATATTGGGCATTCACGTTTGCGCAACTCTATCAAAGTCTAATAAATATTTTTATTCTCAATTTTTTCTAACTATAATATGACATTATGTAAAACAACTTTTTTTTACTTTTTAGTGTTAAGTATGTGAAAAACAATATTTAAATGTAATAAAAACATACATCCGGCTTGAAATTTTTTATTTTGTTATTAAAGCACTATTTGTTTATTAGTCGTAGAGCGTTTTGTGACTCGAGCTCGTCCGGGAGAGTACTATTGCCATGATTATTCCTGCCCCCAATCCCTGTGTTCATGTCTGAAGGGCTAGGTCGCCGGTGTAATAACAGCAGGCACATGGGGCTCAACACCTAAATATACAGACAAATGCGTTGCCTATTCTAAAGTCGGCTTACTGACGATAGTTGAACGTGACAACGTCGTAAGAAAATACTGATGGAATGGTTGCATTTTTCAAAAGAAAATTTTAATTTTATTTGTTTGATAGATATTATCGTTGCTATAAACAATTGACACCACATTCACTTTTTACTGCACTTCATCCTTGCCGAAAACATGTAAATGCATTATTGTATAGAAGCTGTCGCATCGCTCACTCAAGTAGGAGAGAGACAGATGTAGAACACGGAGGCCGACTGTGCCTCTTTGTCGCTCGTTCCGCGCTCTCGCTTGCACTTCAAGCCTTGAATGGAACGCCTCAGAGCGAGGTTACGCCGCATACGTCATGTTTTTTCGTGCGTGCAGCCGGCTCCATCTAATTATAAGACGTTGTCACGTCAAAAATTGGGTAACTTAAGTTTCACCGCTTTGTCTGCCAGCGTCATTGTAACACACAAACGGATGAACATATTCTGATGCTGTTTTTGCATTACTGCTATGCGCTGCAGAAGTGAATGTGTTTTGTAGTTATAATTTTCTTAAAATTTACATAATTATTTCTTCAATAATCTTTCAAATTCGGTCCAATACTGTTGCTTCCGTAATACCGGGCTAATTGTAAGCATTAGCTGATAAAAATCGGTCCACCCGACTTGGATCAGCGTTGCTTACAAACCGAATCCGATTATTTTTGCTATCACAATTATTAAGCTGCTGTGCTCGAAAACCCTTCCTCCAATGAGAGATGCAATGTCGAGCAATGGTGCGAAGGGTGATGATGAACTCGGTCACACTACTTGATGTGCTATTCAGTGGCTCTCTTTTGGCCTAAAATGTTGTGCATAAACAAGCGGACCGTTTTAAAAATCCTAAAAACATGTTTAATTGGAATCCAAAATTTTAGAGGTGAAAAAGTTTAGTCTTTTGTATTCGTCCAAGAATTTGTTACACACACGTGCTACTTGAAATGATATAATAATAGAAGGACTTCCGGTTTTGCCCGTGATTGCTTCGTTTTTCTAAAAAGAACCGTAAGTTTTCTCAGTATAGGTATAAAGTACCCGTTATGTACTATACCCGTATAAGTATGTTTTCCTCTAGAGCTCAAGGTTTCCTCTGTACAAAATGTGGTCAAAATCGGTTTAGATCTGCATGAGTTAAAATTGTTTTTACACTGGCTAAGTTTGTGGTGGGCTCTTCTTAACCAGCTATAATTTTAAGTTCGTAAATGTAGTTATCACCATCACTGAACATTAATGGTATCATATAATATGTATGAACGCTTCATCAGTACCTGTTATAGGCCAACATGAATAAAACATTTTTGAATTTTATAACGGTGTATGGTTGCATTTCCGGGATGAATAAAAAGTACACCTTATAATATGGCCTACTTTGAAATGCCAGCTTAAATATCCTTGCCGAATTTCATCTAGAGGTTGAGCCGAACATAATAACAAACAAACGAATCACTTTCACATATATACAACTAGTATTGATTTGAATGCAATAAATAAGAATAAACTAAGTACATCCAGCAAACGTTACCCCTCGTTCCAATACAGATAAAAAAACCATTACCACGGACGTCTCTGCTTAGGCAGTAACGACACACGCTTAGTTGCGATCACATGAATTAACAAATAAAATGGCGGCGGTTACCGTTACCGGCTACAATAGAACACGTGCCCTGCGCACAATGACTCGTGTACCACGGAGTTTAATTTTGGATCGCTTCTTATTTAAATTAGCTCGAGATATCTAAAAACTCTTAAATCTTTTGTATGTATAATATATCGATATACATAAGTAAAACATCATTTTCAAAAATTACGTATGCACCATTTCTCTGGGCATTTATATATTTCTGAATGTTCTCTATGGTATGGTGAGATATTCTGCGGCTAGTAAGTATTTTACCGACTAACGATTCCGCTAAGCGATTAAGAGTCTAGGTACAATACCGCTTTAAAAACGTTTATTGGTTTTAACCTCATAGCCCAAAAGGTTAAACCACTATCGCTTCCATCTGAGACGGCACTTCAACACTTAAAATCAGTTAAGATTGCAGTCAAATGCTTTAAGGGGATTATAAAAAAAAGGTCATCATCATTATCATCATCAACTCATCACGATGTTTTCCTTCCCCTTTAAAGCAAGTTACTTAATTAAGTATTTAAGTAACTTAATTGATTGAATTAAAATAGCGCATAACTTAATCGGAAAAGGTATAAGCGTGCTGGGGACCATAATCGGTCCCCCCGAAAGTCAAAGTCAAATAATTTATTTATTCAAATAGGCACATAGATAGCACTTTCGATGCAAAATGTGTACATAGTGGTGAGTAGTGATGGAGATAGCTACATTCGAAATCTTAAAACGAAGGCTACGAGGGTTCTAAACGACCTGGTCTAAGAAGAGACACACAACAAACTTAGCCGGGTGTGAAGGCAAGGCTAATGCCCGTTTTAACTAAACCTAGGCATCGCTTAAATCGAATGCCTAATGGTTCAGACGAAGTCTAGAGAAACAAAACTTTTCACCAACTTAGGTGATAACTATTGGTGAACGGGTTATGTACTAGTGTCAGGAATCTTTTTAGACTAGGTGGTAGTTATTTAGGCATTTCCTTGAATGTCGTTATCAGAAAACGGGCATGAGCCTTATCCACTAGGCTATCACCGTTAAAAAAAAAAGGTGCGGAGACTTAAAAACGCATCTAGATATTACTAGGTAACCTAACAACGGTTAGACGCTCATCTCGCTTCCTATAAGCCCCGCGCCAATGCATCTGCATAAACGTAACTACGAGTACAAACACACGCGGCGCAAGCAGCGAGACGGCCTATTCTACACGGCCGCTTATATATTCATGTATGTACATATATGTCAGGAGAGGCATTATGCGGCTGATAGCGATGTTAACGCCCGTTCAGTTTTGCCAAGACTTTAGTGTATTTTTGGAACGTGTCAATAAGTAAGTGTAGTAAATTTAGCATCGGCCACGTCATCATAAGATGTTGGTATCGGGAATGATTGGATTTCCCGCAGATCGAACGTTGATGGAAATGTTTCGTGTTATAAATCTTGCTGGCCACAAAGCACCAGTAAGATTTGCGCATTAGCATCGTTTTCGAGTATCGAAGCGAAACGATGTTTCGAAAGAAGAACCCGTTTCAGAACCTTATATCCATCTCCAATATATAATCCATCTTATAAATACTAAACGTTGAAATATTATTTAAGCGAAGGACGGAATTTATGTCTCGCTTTCCTATGATGGCAGACTACGCCCTCAGCCACAAAATCTGAACTGAGGAAAGCGCCCTCGCACAGACTGGGCTGGGCTGACACGTAAATCGTCATGTACCGAACATGACGATTTACGTGTCAGCCCAGCCCAGTCTTTTGGCGCTTTACACCTGGCTTATTGAATAAAAATCATATATACTTTACTTTCGAAGTAGTGTTCCGAAACTCGAATACAACCCGGAAATCAAAACGGCAAAATTTGCGGATTTTTATATTTAGAAACTTAAGCCTAGAACCAGAGCCCTTTGTTAAAATTACTTCAAATTCGATCGTAATTCGATTCGTTTTATTAACTATATATATTTTTTATAATCAATGACCAGAGCAAAACTTCGGCGGCCATGCAAGAAACACGTGACGTAGGTCTTAAACCTCAAATGCCCTTAATTAAACTGACAACCACACTCTTCAGACCGGAACACAGCATTGCAACAATGCTGCATAGCGGCGGAAATAAGCATAGTGGTACTGCTTCCCCTGACGAGCTCCATCACAGAAAGGTCTACTACTACTCATTACGGCATTCCTATGGCCACCACTTCCCGCTCTATCATCAGATCAACTCCAAATTTACCTTTCAAGATAAGACTACACTGAGCCTAAAAGTTATAGTGAACTAGCGTACCCAGCCCGTTTCGCCGGGCTAGATTTAATTTTATTTTATTTAAACAATAAACTTACATCATTCAATTTTTAATTTAAGTCTCATAATATATTAAATCATTTATTTCTCTCCGTATTGTACACCCAACAATATAATATCATCATAGTAAATAAAAGCTGTATATGACAGTTTGACAGTTCAAAAATAGGAGTGCTCCGATCGTCACTAAAGGATTACTCGCCAGGTCAAGCCGTTTCGGAGCCTATACGGAACATACCCACACACTTTCTCTGTTATATTATATAGATAGATAAAGGCTTGAAAAAAAGTTATAAATTCAATGCATCTTATTTCAATACTAGCTGTTGCCCCCGACTTCGTCGATGTTTGATTTTGTTTTTTGATGTGGCATTCAATTTAGTTGTAGTTATAAAAAAATATATATTCAGTATCGCTAAGCCTTAAATGAGGGGTTTGCTGCTGTCCGCTGAGGAGTTCTGTCCTCTATCTCCAACCACATTCATCAGATCTACACAAAGTTTGGGCAAAATTAAACACATATTATAACAGTACAAAAATAATTATTTAAATCGATTACAATTTGTCGGAGTTATGGTGTAAAATTGTCAAACACTTTCATCCGCTCTCCCAAAGGAACCGAGCTTAATGTCGGGATAAAAAGTAACTTATATTATTTCTAACACTTCCAAGAATATGTGTACAAAGTTTCATGAAAAACTACTCAATTTTTGTGTGAAAGCGTAACAAACAAACTTACATTGACATTTATAATATTAGTAGGGATTTTTAATATTTGATATACAATTCGCAAGAGCTGCCAATCATTAACACGTGTACAGTTAATCAACAAGAAAAAGGCAATAAGTTTGTATCTTATTGTTGTTTTTCGTCTTTTATTATAAAAAATTCAATTTCTTAATTATCTAGTAATTTTTTTTTACTAAAATATATAGGAGATACAATAGATATCACAGAATCACTTTGTGGTACGGCACATATGATGTACTAAGTGCGTACTTAAACATCCACTTGAAGTTGTGAACCAGTTAAAACGTAAAGTCCTGCAGAGTCCTCGTTCATGTCATAATTTTTAAAGTTCCCTTTGCGCAAAAGTCATTAAATTATCCCGTCGGGGTATACAATTATGGCGTCGGGATTTTATGAGTTATTTTGTCAACACAGAAAAAGCTCCCTACCTGGCCATTTATGCAAACCCCTTCGTATACGATTTGCATGCTCGTACGAGTCGTCGTTTTCGAGTAAGTATCGAAACACTTTTACGTCAAAGTAAAATACTAGTAATTTTTAGTATAGAAACCAAGTACGCCGACTGGTATTGCGTCTACGAATTTGAGCTGTATTGTTAAGAATATAACTTGAATTTTACCCTGACGGTGTTTCGATCGTGAAAACCGATCACAACTTTTGCGAGCTTAAAATTTGACATTAATGACCAACGCTTAATCCCAAATCGTGGCGTCATAGGCGGCGTTCAAGTTCGGGACGCACGCAGTACTCAAACTCAAAAACTTAAAAACGTGGTTTTTGCATAAGAGGGAGAGACCAAAAATCCATACATAAACTTTCAAGTTTGTAATATTAGTTTTTACAATTCATATTTGAATATTAAGTTAGTAGTTATCACATCATATCACACAAATGTAAGCATTCAATTTATTTTATTGAGCTTTTATGATTGCTAGTCTGGTCTCCGAGTAGTCGAAATTAGATCGGTTAAGTACTGTTTGTTTTCTTGATAACAATATTGCTCGTCCACAGCTTCTCAATAGAAAGAAAATTGGTCAACAAACAGATATACTGGCACTTTAATTATTTAGCCTTCGCAAACTCGGGGCTAATATTGAAAAAGACTGAAGCTATTTTGAAGAGACTGTAATTTATACTTTTCAAGTAGTGATCTAGGCAACTTTGTACCAGTCCGATTTAGATTTAAAAAATAGTAAGGAATTTGCAAGTAATGTTCTTAGGGTAGTTTACATCGCGGGAAAACAGACATTCGGCGAGGGTGCGGGCTACTTGTTAAATAAGCTGGAATTTTATCACAATGTTATTAAACCAGCAAGGCGCCCTAGCTGAGTTTTGATTTGTTCGTACTCTTAAATTGGCTAATGCTAATGCTGGAACACAACTATGTACAGACAAAAAAAACTACAAAAGGAGGAGTGATATAGTAGCATTATAAAAGCAAAAAAATAATGTTGTTTGTAGATACACACATTTTAAAGTCATATAGTCGATAGTTAAAGCTGCCTTGGTTGATTGAAAGGGATTTATGGTTTGATTTTAATATTATAAACAACTTTAAAATTTTTCTAAATCTACGAAAAGTAAACTTGGATAGGCACCCGCGATTTAGGTCTACCAAGCGTAGGAACCAACTGAAATTTTATCTTTAGTCAAATTGTTTTACTTATTTGAATTTTTATTTTCATCAAAAATTTTTGGCATTGATCGACCACTGTCACACAATAATTGTAATAAAATAGAAAACAATAGAATAAAACAGAGTACAATAGAATATCTTTATTTGCTGGAACGTGGTACAAATTTTGTATATATGTATGTATGTAATATACTAAATATACATACATATATGTACTAAAATGTAAAACTTGCGCAATCTGCAATGAAACTCGCAGATTATATACACATAATTTATTTTAAATTAATAATAAAAATAATATTTAAAAATAGGCCACAGAAGTTCCCGCTAATCGGTGAATATGATTATGCGGATGTTGAAGTATTTATTCAATTACCAACTTCTAGATAAAGCGTATAGTAAATCCACGGTATAGCCGTAATGTCAACCAATAATAAGTATTATACCAATTTATCGTGAACATAAGCCTACTCTAATGCTTATGTAGTATGTACACACTAGTCGCCAAGTGTTTGTTGAATAAATAAATATGGATACTTTGCACATATTCCGATCGTTGACCTACTGGTTTTAGGAAGCCCACAAAGATATTAAATCGTTATTATAAGTGTAAGACAGGCCCAATAGACATTACTTTGAACAAGCGACCCGCCCCGACTTATCAAGGGTGCTATGTTTATATTAATGTGGGACAGTTTTGAGTGATTAATTATATAACTCCGTTATTCGTTAATTTGGCTTGCTGGAAATAAATTTGGAATTTTTAATAATCTTAAAGATAAAGATAGGAAATACTGCCTGCTCCATGCAGGCATAACATTTTTGCACTATTTAGTTTATTTATTTTGACATTTTTTGCACTATTCTCAGTCACTGAAAACCTATAAGCACGTTTATATCGATTGTCATATCGAACAGCAGGCGGATGAACAACGGCATCAAAACCTATAGGAATTATTTTGGCAAGGTTCCTTACAATGATTATTATCATCTTCAGCCTATTAATGTTACTATGCACAGGCTTTCTCTCTCATGGATAAGCGATTAAGTACATAGTCTTAGCACGATGCTAAATTGCGAGTTGGTGGGCTTTAATAAGTATTAGCATATGTTGCATCCTGGAGACGGACATGGGAAACGTTTTATACGGTTAATTTAGGAATTGTACGGGTCAAGCTTAATGTTTATTAAATTTTAAAGGGATTAACATTTATTGAACCAATATTGTTTTTTGAGCAATAGTCAGTTTGCAAGTAGGTAAGCAATTTAGTGGTAATTCAATTTTATAAACAGAATAAGGTTGATAAAACAACGTTACGCAAGAGAACTGCTGACACAGCTAGTATTATACTAAATATACTTCAACATCGTCAACTCATACATTTCATTTGTAAAAAAAAGGTGAATAGCCGCTCTAGCTTCTAAGTAAATCTCTTTGGTAAAGCACAACCGAGGCGACGCGACGTTGACGAATTGCCTCACCTCACAGATTTAGTTCACAAATAGCCAATATCTTCGAATCCAACAGTGCGCAATTTGAAAATAGCCTTTGTTTATTATGTGCATTGTTTAACACCTGCGCGGGAGTTGCGCGATATAAGCCCCATTTTATTTTGAAAGATTATTTCCTAAAGGCTTTGCGCATTCGACTACTGCGTTTTACATTTGTCTCATACATACATGTGAGGCGTGGACTTCATAGTACACGCCTCACATCCGTATGTATGGCGGTTTTGGGGTAATGTATTGAAGACTTAAATAAGTCTAATACATGAACCCCTCACCGCCAACCGCCAACTTAGCGTAACCGACAAAACACAATTTTGTTGTTGTTTTTTTTTATATTCTTACAGATATTATACCTGTCAATTTGATAAAATTTCAAGTTTGCAGAAAATGTTCTGCAAAAGTATATAAGAAAAAAAGTCCAAAACTTAGAATTGGTTTTATGTCGGTTAAGCCAGATCAGCGTTTATGGTTCGACATAAAGAAGCTTGTAAGGTATATTGGACATTACCTGGGCACCCAGAGTCTCCCCTATATGGAAATGCTTTTTCGCGTCAATTAAAAACCGCGAGGTTATGTATGCCATTCATGGGAGTCTCATTAAATGCCCTGACTAGGGAACATGCGAAATCGCAAATCAAGCAATTTTTTTTCACCTCGCGGAGAATATAATACAGTTGTATAAGAAGCTAACCACTAATCTTTGCTAGTCAAAGAAGAATATTTGGGCACTTGTCAGCCAACAAGCTTCAATCATATATTGGATTTAGAAAGGTAAGTATTATAAATGTAAAAACTTTTATTAGTCGATCACTGATAAAACCAGCAAAATTATTTTACTTAGTCAGGGATTTCAAAAAAACACTTCACGCAGACATGGTTAGGACCAAAAAAGGTTTTTAGATTAATTTTCACATATAATACGTTTTCGGAGGCTGAGGAAACTGGAAACCTTTTTTGAATTTTTTGCGTAACTAGTAAATACTCGTTGCTTCCCGCTGTGCTATTCTTTCCATTCGTCCGCATTGATAAAACTATCGTGTTGATCCCAACTTACCCATTATGCATGTTACATAATGGGTTGTGTGCCGCAAAACTTTTAAGACATCACATTTTAAACCATAAGTCCAGCTTTACTTCGAACTCATAATCTAGTTAGTAAAAAGTCGTTACACTTTAAACCAACAACTCAGTAACGTCTTACGCGACACCAGCGATGTGCGTCGGAAAATTGTTAGTAAAATAATAAATTGCGGCAACTGGTCGGTCGAGTTTAGCTTGTCAGGACCAGTTTATTGTTCGGAAACGTACTTAGGTATGCAACTTTCACCGTGGACGCTGGTAATTGCGAGTTCATAGCGTTTAACGGATCATTGTTACATGTGTTGAACTTAAAAAAAAAAAGATAACTTTAAACATTTTCCTTCTCTATCGTGAGGGACACGTACAGCCTGTACTGAAGAGAGGGGCTGAATAGGCTCGTTGGTAAAGTGATTAGCGTGATCGTACTACGATCACAAGGTCCCGGCTTCGATTTCAAGGCCAGGCCAGGATTTGTTTGGTATTAGATATTTCTGTTAAAAGTAAGATTTAGGAAGTTGGCTATGTCTACTCACGTGCCTCGGAGAGCAATTGAAGTGGTCGTTACCAAGTTTTTACTAACATGTGATAATAATCGTACAGATCCCAACCTTTATTGCAGCAGTGTGGTGGTTCTATGCTTTAAGACAATCTCTATGAAAAAGGAGAACTGTGTCCATGATGATCCTGATGATAATATTGTAGGAGTTTGCGTTTGATTGCAATCAAGCATAATAGAAACAGGAGTTGGATTTTGAACGCGTTTGAAGAATCTTCAAGATTGCGCCAAGATTATGCCTAATGAGTTTTGCTCATAATATAACATGTAACAAGAAACAGAGATGCCGGGAACTATATCGGATAAAACATCCTAAGAGTAGTGTAATTAAATAATTATCGGTAATAAAATTCACCTTCCTCGCATAACTCCCAACGGTTATTAAAAGTATCGGTAACTGGTTTTATTTAATATTATAAAAATTAAATATAAATAATGGCATATCAATTTTATTCATTTGAATTTCCCGAGATATAATACCTTGGTTCATGTAGTGAATTCGTGTTAGCAAATAACAGTGTTTCTTCAGATTGTGTGTATGACTTTCTTTAAGTTTGAAGTTACCGAGGGTGATTTTGGCATGGAATGAATGCAGGGCGTAACTGAGTTACAGCCAAAGTCCGCGGAGGCGAGCAATTCTGTCCTACTTGCTACCAATAACAAGACAGGTGGAAAATCCGGTGCGTCTTGTTATATTAGAAGTTATGCACGCCATCGGACGCAGGCAGAACGCGTTGGTTTAAAAGGCCCTGCCTTTAAGCTCAGCAGTACGTGTCTACTCTAAGATATGATGTTGTCTGACTAGCAAACTGTTACCAATCAATTAAACAAAAAGTTTACTTAATGATTAAAAATAAAACTAAAAAATAAAGTAAAAATCAATTACTGAGCATTTGTCCGCAAAAACTAGAAAACTCGAGGTTTGCGAAAGATAGGGTCGTGTAAAAAAAAGAAAATTAGAAAAAAAACCCAGAGGTTACACATTTGAATAATCCCAAAAATCTTATGTGTGTGAAATGCCACTTACTACTTCCAAAAGATGGAGTTCGTTAGTTTTACCGGGTGCTCTAGTTTTAATATAATTTTTAAATTAACTTCACAATAATAATCGAGTGTACTGTCAGTGCGAAGAGCATATTTTCTTAAGGTACCTTGCATGTATGTATTCTATATCTTTTTCAGATCAAATTCAATTCCAAAATTTCTTTATTAGTGTAGGCCTATCACAGTCACTTATGAAGCGTTCGTGCAATATTTACATTATTGTAAGAGGCATAACATAAGGCAGAGGTGATAACTTCGTTCGCCAGCTTAAACCTAAAGCTACGATGATGTGCTAGCAATTACATCAGTGATGATATGGGTAGGTAAGTATTAAACCAGACCAACTCGAGCGTGATACGAGTCTGCCCAACTATAATAATTGTACACAATACGCTCGCCTCATTTTAATAGCTAACGCTAATTAATAGAAACTGTAAACAACGCATCGTTATCGATGCCCTATGCATGAAAAACAACAACCACAGAATAAAACCCCACTTCTTCAGTCAAATAAATAAAAAACAGTAATAACTGAAATTAATGTGCTATTGAATTGTACTAAGTTTTAATCTGTTTCCCAACAGACTCAAACAAAAACTTCAGGCGAGGTTACATCCCCTACCGACAAAGACGTGCCGCGAACGATTGAGCGTTCCGGTACGATGCCGCGTAGAAATCTTGCATCGCGGAGTTGAACATAGCTGCCGTATGCCAACAGATCAGCCCGCTACCACCATTTACTACCATATGAGATTGCAGTCAAAGACAAACTTGTATTGGAATATTATACTATTCTACAGAATTAGAGTGATTTACTGCTGTATAATAAGGACCTCCTTCTTTCATTTCCGAAAATCTCCATCAGATATCTAGCATTTTTTTATAATTCTTCTTTGTTCACACAAGAAACAACAATATTACCGGTATGAGTATGGGACAGCCATTCAGAGAATTTACTAAATATAGACTTTTCTTGTTCTTGTGTGTTACATTTGTTAAGTAAGCTTGCATTGGGAACTTTTGATAACTCAAGGGTCTAGAATGTTGAAAGGTTGTACAGGTAAATTTTACTCGTCAGAAATTGTATGCGGACTAAGTCGTCGCGGGCAATAACTTGTATACAAATATATAATAGAGATCGCAGTCCTGTCACGTCATTAGCAACTGCACTCAGTTCCTTATATTCCGAGAAGGCGTAAGCAATTTAGAAGTGGTGTTTGAGTAGAGCTGAAGCTTTGTAAAGTGACTTATTGTTCAGCTTTACCTGCATATAATAAAACCAAGCGATGATAGCCTAGTGGGTAATGTTTCGGATTCCCTTTAGGGGGACCGCGTTCGATCCTCGGCACGCACCTCTAACTTTTCGGAGTTATGTGCGTTTTTAACTTACGCAATTAAATAAAACTCTGACGGGGAAGGAAAACTTAAGAGACATCTCGTTTAAAATGCCTCTAAATTGTTTTAAATTTTACTAATCTATAATAAATTTCCTTCTTCGATTTTTTATTTCACCAAACCAAGCTGGCCAAGCGCGAAGTGGTAGACTTTGCCTTTGAGATTATTATGGCGAACTCTTAATCAAAACAAAAAAAAACTCTTAAAAAAGTAAAACGAGAGACATGCAAGTTATCTCACGTTTTACTTTTATGCGTGTCGAAATCACACACAAGAATATCACCGCCAACTGTTTACACATACTAAATTATATTTTTTAATATTACTTATATAAATGCCATCTTCGATTATTAATTTTTTTTATTGAATTTTTCAGCTCTAAACTCTACTTATATCTCACTTATTCTCGTGTCTCATATGAGAGTGAGATAGTGGAAGGCCAACAATTGGAACGAAACAAAAACTGAACTGAAATTTTCAGCATCAAACAAACATCAAAAAATATATCTCACGGTCGGTTGCCCGTTAGTAAAGTATGGCAAAGTTTTTCATATGAAAGCGTTATTTGGCGGTGTGTACGTGTACCTAAATTCAACAAATAATAATAACCGAAATCGTCCAACGGGGCAGATGTCCATATACTAAGCTCCATTCTGTTACTTAGGCACCTATGACCCCATTGTGTCGTAAACGCTTCTTAATAATAGGATACAGCTGCCTAATCGAGTGACATTGGAATGAGAGGCGGAGTTGGCAGTTTTTTTGTTATGTGTTGGACGTATAAACAAAGAGCTCAACGTATCTACAATTAAATATTAGCATTCAATTTGAAAAAGATACACTTTGAGATATATAAGATAGTACTTTAATTATTTTACCGATTCATAAAAATTATATACCTATAAATCCCTTCCCTTTTCCGTTTCTTGGCCCGTCTGACGGTAATAACCCTCTCAACTCAGTGCGCGAGTCCGTCTCGCACTGAGCTGTTTATATATTAATACAAATAAATATGAAGACACTGACAATTGTAATTAGGTTCTTCTTAAATGAAGTCAAAGCTGTAGCTTGTAGAATTAAGCATACAAAACTTTTTTTGTTAATTAAAAAAAAAATTAAAGATTTGCATCTAGCAGGTATAATAAGTAGGTACTGTTAGCTGTTATGAAAAAGGAATTCACGCATAGTTATACTAGAAACAATTTATACTTCTTTAGTTTCGCATCGGGTTGTAAGGTCACTACAATCAGGTCAACAAAAACTTTGTGATATTTATCTATTGTATCAAAATTTTTATTAAAAAAAATCGTGTTCGAGAACGAACATAAATTAATCAACAACTATACTTTTGTAATCGTCGACATCCCTGTGTAGCAAAAAAGTAGATTATTTCGATACGATCTCTTTAATAATGTATTTCTTTAATATTATGTACATGTGCAAGATAACGAAGTATAAAAATACCAAAAATAATTTATATGGATTGTGAGAAGAGGATAACAGTGCAGTAAAAGGAACAGTCAGCGGAGAGCTGCCATAAGTGGTAGAAGAAAACATCCTGAAACCAACACACATAGTTTTGGATGAAGGCGAATAAAAGTTACATCTCCGAGGTTCTACCATTTCGTTTTGATCATTATGGTATGTTTTGAAGCGTATTAAGGGCAATCTATCCACACAAGATTGCAACAATCTCTCTCACACATGGTTGACGCTTATCAACGGAGAGCAATAATTGGGACCGATGACCTTACACCGTCACTTTGAACACACTCACGAATAACTAATGCGGAAGTAAAAGGCAATAGGCATAGTTACAGGCATCGACACTAAGATGTTTATTAGTTCACCGAATTGACATGTTAACTAGTTTAATCCTAACTACCCTATTAAGATGATAGAAGATACAATTGATGAAAGATTAAAATAGAAATTATTATATCTTGTTTAATAGGCACACGACGACGCTACACAACCGAAACTTAACTCATTTGATGAAGAGGAAAGATTTTTTAAATATTTATTTGTACTTAATTGGTAGACTTTTAAATTAATTAACTGATTTTAATAGTAATTTTACTTTTAGAAAGCTATTTTAGTCAGAAGTAACATATGGCTATATATATATATATACATAGCCATATATATATATATATATGGCTATGTATAATTAATATAAGTAAAAAAAAAGTTAGTGCTACCTAACTGCTTATCCTATTGCGCTAAGTGAACCGATATACCGAAAATATCAATATGTGATTGTAAATTGTCATTTTTAGCCATAGAAAAGTTATCCTCACAAGACTTCTAGATTACGGGCTCTATGACTATTACATTACGATCCTAATTACCGCGGGTGAAACTGTGGAGAAAAGCTAGTTATTATAATTAATAAAGCACAGAATATTCTCACTTCAAGTGATTTCAGTCTCATTAAGAATTGGCTTCTTACCCTAACTTATGATGAGACTTCTTTGCTTTGATGACAAATGTATCTACTAGTGGTTAGTAATCAAACTTCGCAAAGGATTTTTCGCTTCGCTCATAGAAATTCATCTAATCAAAACCTGTGAAACTTGATTGAAAGTACATGTTGGATTATTCAAAGTCTGGAAAAAAGGTGTACCTACGTAAACAGATAGCCAGACGTGACAAAAAACTGATCTTTAAATCATTCAAATTTCCCCTTAGAGTGCAGGACCGCTTGCGCAATAGGAATTCACATGTATTCCAGAGATCGCGGTCGCCACTTTGTATACAGATTCAAGTGATTTGAATGATGACAAAAAGGGCCTAGACACACGTACCACAAGAAATACTTCATTATTTCATGTCTTATAGGATAAATACGATTTTTAGGCATTCACAATCCATATCGAATAGATTCGACACAGCGTCTGTGAGTTATATTCAAGATCGTGGTATTTGGAACTCCCTTTAAAATACCTGTGGTGCCCAGAAGAGGATGCTCGGCTATTTAAACAAAAAGGACCCTAGACACAAGGACTGACTGACATAATATGTAAAATGAAGTGTAAACAAAGTGTGCAGGTACATAAGTCCGCATTCGTTTTAGTTTTTTTGACTCCAGCTATTTAAGTGCCAAGTTTCATCAATACCCCGATTAAAATTTACGAAAAAAAAATTTATTTACAGAAATCGTATAGCTACCCTACAGGTTATTTTGAATTTTAGTATAGATGAAAAATTTAAGTATGGATAGTACTTAGAATTAATATTCGACTAGCCGAGACTCCGTCACGTAAGCGAGCGCGGTTGCCGCCATGTCTGCAGATTCAAGTTATTTGGAATTCTGACAAAATGTAACCATACAATTCTACAAGTGGTAATTCACATTGACTGGGGATTGCGCCAGAGACCGTTCGCGCTATTGGTCGAGTATTCGCAAATTGCAGTAATACAATTTTTTTTTACCTCGCAGTATTTGGCTATGGTATCCATTATAATTACGGAACCCTAAATATAGATTACATTATATTAATTTAAGCATCAAAACATTACAACTCACGCCATACGTTTTTTGTTTAGCGCCGCAAGCGTAAGCAAATTGATAAGTGGCACCATTGGGTGTAGTTTATTTTAGGGGCTGCGTATCCGACGATTTTTAGGGCGCCATTTGTGTTTACAAATAAAGAGTACGTTTAACTTTTAGCGGCTAATTAAAGATCGTCAGTAAACCGGAATAGAGTACGATAACTTGGCTGTACAACCAGGATGTAGGGACTGTGAGTTGTACACCTCCTGTAGCACAAGCATGCGTGCCACGAGATAATCTCTACCCGTTAATCGTATTTTTCTATAGCGATGACGAGATAATGGGAAGACATCATTTTCTCTTGGTGCTTAGCTAGAATGCCCGTAAAGAATGCTTCTGTTTTGGAACAAAACGTGAGAAAGAAAGTGTCTTGCGGAGGATGTAGAATCGAGAAAAACGTAGCTATAAACCTTACAGAGTGGTTTGAATCATTTAGTATGGAGCCTTGCCTACCTACTGTCCTCAATCATAAAACAAATAAGTATTATTAAAGACAACATCTTCTAATGTGTCAGGTTTCCGAGATGCAAACTATCAAATTTTTATTCGTGGTATGTAATCAATAAAATTAGAACGTACGAATTGGCTACTAATGTTTTTCCTTGCCGCCTTTTAGGTTTTTAGGGAAATTCTAGACTTAGAGTTAGAGTAGCTTATATTTCTGAATACTTTAGACGATTTCGATCTTATGTTAAATAACTTATTTGTATTGATTTCAGCTAATGATTCATAAAAGTTGTTTCGCGGCCGCGATTTTGGAAAATGGGGAGCGGAATGTAAATAAACATATTCAAACCTATTTGTCTGCTCGTTCATTCATAACAAAAAACGCTGCCTCCAACCATTATAACGAGTATATTTTTGCAGCTAGTTGCACCCTCATCAGACGATGGTGTTGGTGAAGCAACGTTAACACAAGTCGGGTAACATTTACCTTTCCTTCCGTGTCTCGGAAAACACTAAAACCGTCGGTCCCAATCATTATAACTAACACTTGACTAATAACAAATAAGCTCCTGTGGCAAGTTAAGTCGGTCCGTTTGTTGTGACTAGCACCGTTTCGAAATACAGACATTAATTATCTAAATCCAGCCATAGCGTAAATGATTCAAGTTTTATATTTTTCTCCTCAGTGAGACATGTCTGTGCTAAGCAATTGAGTTCTGTCAACCTAAGAAGGAAGTCTCGAAGTCTCACTGTCGAAGTGGGACGTGCCGGGTTCGATGCCCGGTAGGAATAATTCAAAAAATTATAATTTCCTATGATCTAATATGGTTGGCCTGGGAGGCTTTGGCCACGGCTAGTTACTGCAACAAATACGGTAAGCAATAAATTACGGTTCGGTGGCGCGAATAAATCGATTAGGGGTAAGGGTTTAATATAACTGCCATATCCCTAACAGGTTATTCCGCTCCCATCTTAGACTGCACCATCACTTACAACCCAGTGAGATTGCAGTTTAATTTGTAGTGGGCTAAACAACGCAGAGGATTAATCTGATAATTTTGTTGTGTCATCGAAGGAGTAACAAAAATACAAACATCCGAACTTTCACATTTATGATATTAGTTAGATTGTGACCTGAATGGCGAGCGACGGCTGTTTTTAATTATAAGAGTACTAGCGATAAGTTTTTTAAACTAAGTTTGCAAGGACAGTTTACTCATTTTCTTAAGCATTCGGTGCGCGAGCGTTTGCCACGAAAAAGCACATTCTCGAACAAAAGGTCCGGTCAATTCTAAAAGTTGTGCTCGCGAAAGAATGATTTGTTTGCGAATTCATGTGCTCGCATCACTAACGCTCGCGAATGTTTCCGGAGGGTCAGAGAGAGGAGGGTTCTTTATGCAAACTTAGCGGGGCTGCTAGAAAATCGCTACTTATCGCCGCTCTGCTAGAGTTGCCATTACATAAACGGTGTGCAAGAAGTGAATTTTCTGCTCTGGTCAGTATAGACCTCCTCTACCTCTTCTATAGACTAAGTCCACTGGAGATAAACTGGGTCGGTTGGCAGTCAGTGTAGAGAGTGTTAAGTGTTGATTTAAACATTATTTTCTTAACACAGCAGTAATAAAATTTCATCCATAGTATTTCTATGTTATCCATACTGATATTTTTAAATGCGAAAGTGTGTTTGTTTGTTTGTCATTACTTTGCACTCTAACTAAGCCACCAATTGACTTGATATTTGGCATAGATTAAGTTCTAAGGATGGAGAGTAACACAGACTACTTTTTTTGTCAGGAAAACAAACATGGAATGTAAAAAAAAAAAAGTAATAAACGCGGCCAAAGAACGAAAACAACAGCTAGTTTTTCTGTAGTTAAATTAAAAAGAATATCAATTTTTTTTACTGTGTCTGTTTGTCCTGGGTTGGCTGGACCAATTTTTAAAAAGCAGGAGTAATATAAGAATTCTGCCTATGTTATGAACCCATTATGTTTACTTTGCAAAGATTAGATATTATCATAAAGTACATAGACAAACTTAATGAGTCACTTCAACATAAATTTATTGCATGTTACAATATTATTTAAACAAGGCATGATTTTTTGATGATATAGAACAAAGGGTGGGTAGATTAGAAAAAAAAAATTATGAGCTGCACACCAGCAGCATGCCTGTAGTGCATCACATTTAGGATTAAAGTTATAACATTAATCATATAGCGGCAAATTTAAATGCACATAAAGTTATTATACTTTACTTTAGCATTTGAGTAAAATCTGCCAATAGTTACTAACTCTTTGTGTCCCAAGTTACCCTTTTCGGGCAAAGGGCTAATTCAAAACTTCTCCATTGCAGCCCAACAGTGGGCTATTCTGTTGGCATTTACAGAAATAAAATAAATTTACTCTTTCTTGATAAGACAAAGTACAGAATAATAATAACTGAAAATTGCTTATAGCTAAAAAAGATTTAATATATTTCATAGTCAATGTTAAAGTAATGATAAATCAAGAAATTGATTCAGTTTTTTTTTATTTTGGCACAATTATAAATACTAGGTAGATAATTTTTAAAGACAAATGTTACAGTACTCATACAAAGTAAAAGTTCACTCAGTATTATCTAAGAGGTGAACAAACTCATTTGCATAGACAATTGTGTGCAAAATGGAAATATCCAATGTTATAACTTTGGTTGTTTGGATGTGGTTGATATGAGGCACACCTTTACTAAAAAAAACTTTTCACTGAAAAATTTATACATTTAGTTCATTTGTTGAATATGGCATATTGAATATTTCAGGTTTAAAATGTTATGAATATTTTTTGTCTTACAAAAATATTAAAACTTCTACAATATAATTTATCTTGAGCAAATCAAAATGTTACATAGTAAATATACTGTAAAGGCATTATTAAAAATATATAAGCAGGATTAACACTCAATTATCAATATTAGTATTGAATTAAGTAGCATTGGCATAGGGGCACAAAGATGATACAGGAACTGATAAAAAAAAATAAGATCTCAAGGCACTTCGAACCAATGGTCATTTTAGTTAGTGCCTATCGAGCACACAAACAAAACAAACTACACTTCAAGAGAGTAAGCTTTTTTTGATTAAGTAACCTTTATTTGGTAAAAAACATTGCCAGTAATATAATTATTGTATGGTCAGTGTGATTATAATATTAACCATTTGAGTTTTAAATGAAAAACTTCAAGGTTATGGATGTAGGTCAGGTAATTCTTTGCCAGACACAAGTATATTATGTATGCAGGTATTTAAAGGTCACCACAAATTAAAAGATAACCGCTCAAGTACAATTAAATATTAATCAATATGTACCTATTGTTCATACTACATGTAAATTCATTATCTGTCAACATATTATTGAACATGTATGTAATGTGAATATACAAATTTGTATTTAGAATTCGCAACATATAGCTACTATTTGAGATTGTTCGTTAATAAAAGTTAACAGTTACCAATTTGTTATTATTTTTCATAGTATTTTTAATAAGAGTTGCAGTTTTAGTAACAAAAACAGAGTGCTATAGGTTTTCAATGACGCGATATTTAGTGATAGGAAGTAGTGTAAAGGAAGAGCTAATTAATATTCGGCGCGGCGACCGCGGATCGCGCCACACGGCCGCCAGTCGCGACAACGCCACCTCTATCAACCACTAGACCGAAGCGCCAAAGCGCCGATCCGAAGACCCGTCCCATCAAACCGCACGACTATTACAATCTCACATTACCATAAACGACTTTAATTGCCTTCACACAACTTTACTCCGGTTTTAGATCCCACATATAGACCCATCATAATAATATTTTACAGAAATATGAATCAAAATGTTTTGACAACATCAGTTATAACCTAAAAACTCGTGACAAAAACTAACAAATCATCACAAACAAGCGAGAAATTGCCCAAATAACTAGCTTCTAATGACTCCATTCTCATGTCTTAGCATCCGCACGCAGTACGCAAGCCAATACAATGATACCTAGATGCAAATGCTAATGTCCTATTTGAAGAATTTTGGTAAAAATAATAAGTCATTGATAAATACTACAAAACCGGCTTTAACAATACGAAATATTTATAAACCAGGCTATTTTCTTGTGATCTTTATACTAAACTTTACTGAACTAATTAATATGAGCAATTAATGAAGGTACGACAATCAAAGCAAAGCACCGCTAGTCGGCTGGCGGTGAACCGGCGAAGCTACAACAAAAATAACCAATTATTGTTACTTACCGCCGACTCTGTACATATTCGCAGCCATTTTTATACACAATCACTATTCATTAACACTTAATTAATCTACATCTGACACAATTAATAACTATAACACTATGTAATTGAGCTTTTAACAATGTTTTTCATCACGTTAACTCCGGACGCCTTTCGCTGATCGCCATTTTCTTTCACACTACCTACTAATTTGGCCAGTGCGCAGTCGCACTTTTTGGCGTAAACTTCTTGCTCTTGAAACAAAGCAATGACATAATTATCATTAATTTTATATCCACTTATTTTATTCGAAAGTAATTCTACTTTAATTATTATTTTATATTATTTTACAAATCATGTCCCGCGATTGAAATATATTTTACTATATCAAAATTAAAAAAAAAAAAACCATTCATTCAAGAACGTTTCGTTTCAACATAAAAAAGTAGTCATCTAACAGTTTAATTTGAACTAAAATTGAAAGAAGATGCATAATAACAGTAATATTTATCTTAAATAACTTTACATTCATCAAAAATAGTAAATTCACCTATTATTGCTTTTGTCTGAAATTTTTAATTCGATGTTTTTTATTGTCTTATTTATATTTCATGCTTGCAAAGGAACGTAATGTTAAAAATCATAGACAAGGACGCACATTTACACTATGGCATTTTTAATAATAGACAAATGTTCTATTTAGAGGAATTTATAAAATTACAAAATAATTAAAATAGGAATTGGGTTTTATACTATTTATTTATATAATATTTTAAATTAAATTAATTATGTTTGTTAAGTTTGAATTTCAGTGACTGCGTTTACAAAAATGACGTGGCTAAAGTGACAGTTTGGTGGTCTATGGTATTGACTAATTGACATTTGCCAAATCAGCTAGGCTCGGTCCGTCTGGTAAAATTGTTCTCAAACCAATTTCTTACAGATTTTTGAATGAATTTGAATTGAATTATTAATATATTGCTAGACTATCTAGCTTAAAGTAGGCACATGTATCTTTGGTTTGTATATTTCTAATATTTACTAGTGTTTTTCTGTGTTTTATAGTGTATGGTTGGTTGTTATTCGTGTTTCGTTATTAGATCGGTGATATGGCGACTTACGAGGAGTTCATCCAGCAGAATGAAGACAGGGATGGTATACGCTTCACATGGAACGTGTGGCCTTCAAGTAGAATTGAAGCTACACGACTTGTAGTACCCTTAGTGTCCCTGTACCAACCTTTGAAGGAACGACCGGATTTACCACCGATTCAGTATGAGCCTGTGCTATGTACACGCAATACTTGTCGTGCAGTTTTAAATCCAATGTGCCAAGTGGATTACAGAGCTAAGTTATGGGTCTGTAACTTCTGTTTCCAGAGGAATCCTGTAAGTATTTTATAAATATTCTATGTATAAATAATTTAAAATGTTTAACATTAACAGTAACAGACTAATACATTTAGTACAAAACACTACAGCAAAGCCATATTCCACAGGGCTAAAGATTAAATGTGCAAATCTAGAAATCATCTCTAAAATAAAAATCATATGTGAATATAGACTGAAATTATTGACTTTAATATTTAATAACTTCAAGAATCATTTTGGAGCAAAATTGCAAGTTAGGATACAATTAATTTCATATTGTTATTTTTAGTTTCCACCGCAATATGCAGCAATATCAGAACAGCATCAACCTGCCGAGCTAATAGCAAACTTCTCCACCATAGAGTACACAATAACAAGGGCTCAAAGTATGCCCCCCATTTTCCTATTAGTGGTTGATACATGTTTAGATGAAGAGGAACTCTGTGCTCTCAAAGATTCTCTCCAGACTTCACTTAGTTTGATGCCACAAAATGCTCTTGTCGGTCTCATTACATTTGGCCGTATGGTACAAATACATGAATTAGGTAAGTTTTTAAACAAAAAAAGAAAAGAAAATTCAAGGTTTGAACCACGTCTATTTTTCTGTCAGGCTTGGAATTTTTAATTTCTGAACATCCTCTGATCTGGTCTCAAGCTCTAAGGCTGTGGCTAGTTACCCTCTACTCTGGTACAGTATGCTTACTTTACTAGTGAGGTACTTTGAAAAGTTGTGTGTTATTGCAGGTACCGAGGGCATGTACAAGTGTTTTGTATTCAAGGGCACAAAAGATTTAACAGGTAAACAAATACAAGAGCAATTAGCCATTGGACGTGTGAACGCACCAAATCCACAACAAAGACAAGGGGCCCCTACACCTCAGCCACCTGCACACCGTTTCTTACAACCAGTAAAACAATGTGACATGGCATTGACAGACTTGCTGAGTGAACTGGATCGCGACCCCTGGCCTTTAGGTGTTGGTAAACGGCCTTTAAGAAGCAGTGGAGTTGCATTATCCTTAGCTGTAGGCTTATTAGAGGTAACTTATCCTAATACTGGAGCAAGAGTCATGCTGTTCCTCGGAGGACCTTGCTCTCAAGGTCCAGGTCAAGTAGTCAATGATGAACTGAAGCAGCCGATCAGATCACATCACGATATTCATAAGGATAATGCAAAGTACATGAAGAAGGCCATAAAACATTATGAAGCTTTATCACTCAGGGCTGCAACAAATGGCCATGCCATTGATATCTACTCTTGTGCTTTGGATCAAACTGGATTAATGGAAATGAAGCAGTGTTGCAATTCAACAGGGTTAGTATATCCCTTTTAATTATTTGTTATCTTTTTCTACTTAATTTCTCATGACTGGGCTTGCCTCCTAGTTGACCCATTACAGGATTTGCATATAATGTGATTGGCTGGACTGTTCATTTGAAAAGTTATACCTTTCCATCATTTTGGTAAAAAAAAAACAAAGTTTTCAATATTTACAGTCATGCAAATAGGATGATAGCCTTCACTTTTCTGTCAAAGATTTATCAATTTATATTTTCATAGCATTAAGAATTAATGTTAATCTATTTTTTAAATATTTATCATATTAACCAATGATGAGTGTTTTTCAGAGGTCACATGGTGATGGGTGATTCATTCAATTCTTCACTTTTCAAGCAAACGTTCCAAAGGGTCTTTGCGAAAGATCAGAAAGGAGATTATAAAATGGCATTTAATGGTACTCTAGAAGTTAAATGCAGCCGTGAACTTAAAAGTAAGTAAATAGGTCTTACTTACTTTACTAAAAAACTAGTTCCTGCATTCTAAGATGGTAAACTATTATACTGTATGTACATAGTACAACCCAAGACAATATACACTAAAATCAAATCTAATCAAATAGATTTCAATCATCATCAAATGAGACAGAATTTAATATAAAATATTATTGACCTCTCCATCAAGTACTTCAAAGAATTCTGCAAAAGATCAACATATTTTCAAAGAATGACAAAAATTATAAAATTCGATTCTTTACAGTAACGGGTGCAATTGGTTCATGTGTATCCCTCAATGTGAAAGGCCCATGTGTATCAGACCAAGAGGTTGGTATGGGCAACACATGTCAATGGAAGATGTGCACTTTTACCCCCAGCACCACGATGGCTATATTCTTTGAGGTACGATTTTATCCTTGTATCTAAATAAAATCTTTCTTACATCTAACATCTTAAAAATGGCCACATGCCTCTTGCAACAGTTATTACCACATGTTTTTAATAATATCCTGGACCAGTGGAGTGGAGTGTAACACACTATCCAATTCATATAAGTCAAGACTGTGCTAACTCCTAACTTTGGGTTGTAAATAAATCTGTAAACTGAGCAGACAAGTCTGTAAAGGGAGTTCAGTGTGAAACGAAAAGCACTGCTTTCAATGTCAATTTAGTAACAGAATTCTTACCACAGAGAATTTCTCATTTTCTTGACAAAAAATCCCAATACCTTATAATTTATAGTAATACTAGCTGTTGCCCGCGACTTCGTCTGCGTTTGATATTGTTTTTAAAGTATTCAGAATCGCTAAGCCTTAAATGAGTATAATAGTATATATGTAACATGTGACTGTCAATTAAAAATAGACAAATAATTTGCAATAAAATAAAATTGCGACTATAATTAACGATCTAAGCTATCCTATCTCTTAAGTTTGACCAGACTGCTCACGGTGTGTCAATTTAATTTAAAATCGGTTAAGTAGTTTAGGAGTCCATCGCGGACAAACATCGTGACAGGAGATTTATATATATTAAGATGTTTTATAGTATACTTCGAACAGTGCGTGTTGCCATTGATGACTTAAGGCTCCGAAACGTTGTAAATGCAGTCAGTTACAACGTTTCGGTTTCATAAGAAGGTTCAGAGTCACTCAGCGGGCGTATTCTCGGGGTATCTCTACATGATCAGGAATTAGGAGATCCATAGAAGAAACATAGTTATCGACATAGATTAAAGAGTCAAAAGCTGAAGTGGCAATGGGCGGGGCACATAGCCCGGACAACCGATGGATGTTGGGGTCCGAAGTGCTGGAATGGCGACATCGCACCGGTAAACGCAGCGTTGCTAGACCCCCGACTAGGTGGACAGATGACGTCGAACGATTCGCAGGTAGACTGTGGTATTTGGAACTCCCTCCAAAAGACCTGTGTCCAGATGTGGGTGTTATGTCTTTAAGGTGGTGGATTCTTTTAGGATTCTGGAATGGAATCCTGTCAAGTAAATTGCAGCGCTTATTGTAAATATTGCTTATAAATTGGCTTTTTGTATTTCAGGTTGTGAATCAACACACGGCGCCAGTGCCGCAAGGTGGGCGCGGATGCGTGCAACTCATAACGCAGTACCAACACTCAAGCGGGCAACGCCGTGTACGCGTCACAACCGCGGCTCGAAAGTAAGTTTTTAGTATACAAATGTTTGCAAGGTAAAACATCTTATATGAATATTTCTAAATTATATGTATCTTATATAAAAACAACTAACACTTTTTTTTTAATTTACTATGGATATTAGTATTCTTAACTCAGGCTTTGTTGCACTATTAGTATGGTTTATGGTTTAAGATCTTTATTTCTCAAAAGAATTACAAAAATTCGCTTAATAGAAAAAACATTAAACTTAGACTATTACATAATGTGAGCATACACTAAAGAAGGTATATCGAAATCTATAATAGTTATTTATGTAACTGTTGTATATTATTATTGCTACCCATACTGGGTATTAAAACAGTAGGGGTAACAATAAGGGGTATTATGTGGGTTGTGTGTGAGGCGAATCCAAGTGCATCACTTGATTGTTTTCATAACTAAATATCAACAGTTGCGTTATTATAAGCGCTAATATCGATATTGAATTGCACTGTAATTGGTTTAAAGCATGTTTTTTTATGATAATAAAATTACTGTGGCAATAAATTTTTTCCTAATCTTAATACTATATGCAAAGGCAAATGTGGACTTAAGACTGTAAGTTTATTTTACTACAACTGTTTGTTTGGCACATTTTTTTTAAAATTTATTTCAAGGAATGTTATTGACATATTTTTAGTTCTCAAATTGCTCTAGAAAACATAGACTGACCTTTTAAAAGTTATTCTTATTTTAATTATTAACTAATCGGAATTAAAGAATTTGGGAAATTCTCATGTAAAATTTCTTTACAGAATAAAAATCAAGCTAGGTTTTTTTTAACTTATTTATTTATTAAAATTGTAAATGAAAAAATACTATAAATGTAGGGATTATTGATTATTTTGGTTATATTTAAATATTCACTTCAAGGTGCCACACCTAAAATACTATTTTAGGTGTGGCAAAAACAACGCCTAAAATACTATTTTAGGTCGCGTTTTAAAGATACACAATAAAATACTGATAGATATTAAAGTGGTATTGATGTTATCGTAGCTGGGGCGACGCAGCAGTGAACCTGCAACACATCTCGGCAGGGTTCGACCAGGAGGCCGCTGCTGTGGTGATGGCTCGCCTCGTGGTGTACCGCGCCGAGCAGGAGGACGGCCCAGATGTCCTGCGCTGGTTGGACCGGATGCTCATCAGATTGGTAACCACCCATATATTTTTTTTAATTCCTCTACAAATTAGCCCTTGACAGCAATCTCACCTGGTGGTAGGTGATGATGCAGTCTAAGATGGTAGCGGGCTAACCTGTTAGGGAGTATGGTAGTCATCCTAATCGGTTTCTTCGCGACATCGCATCTGAAAACTAAATCGCTTACCACCAGGTGAGGTTGCCACCAGACCAGGCCAGATAAAATGCAGAAATTATAAATGGGACAGCGCTTACCATTTTGCTAGAGAGGTCGTCAAAAACCATAATATATACACACATGCGAAGAGTGCTAGGTCCCGGGTTCGATTCCGGGAATACAGGCAACTTGGGAATTTATAATTTTTTAATTTTCTCTGGTCTGGCTTCGGCCGTGGCTAGTGGCTACCACCCTATCGACAAAGACTAAATGATTTAGCGGCATGTTTTACTTTTTTTTAGGTTATAACTTTTAAAAATTAACCGGAAAATTATACTTCCAGTGTCAGAAATTTGGAGAATACGCAAAGGACGATCCGAACAGCTTCCGCCTGTCCGAGAACTTCAGCCTGTACCCGCAGTTCATGTACCATCTACGTCGCTCACAGTTCCTGCAAGTGTTCAACAATTCGCCCGACGAAACCACATTCTACAGGTAATTGCGATTTAACGAATACATTCTGACATTCTGATTGTTGTACTTTCATCATCGTCCTCGTTATCTTATACATCATATATACTATATTGCGGTATTATCATAGATAAAGCTTGTTACAGAAATTTGAGACGTTATATTCTGTCGACAAAAATTCTAAAATATTTTTTTTAAGCAAAAATACACTTTCGGGGGGCCTTGTTGGCGCGCACCTCATACTTTTCTTAGTTATAAGCGTTTTAAATTTAAAATATCACTTTCTTTGACGGTAAGGAAATCATTACTAGGAAACCTGAATATCTGAGAGTTCTCCATCATGATATCAAAGGCGCGTGGAGTCCACCAATCCGCATTAGGTCAGCTTGGTGGACTACGGCCCCTTCTAAGTGTGGGGAGACCCGTGCTCTATAGTGGGCCGGTAATATACTGATATGATGAACGGCCTTGGGATGAAATTACTGTAACCCTTTTTTTTTTGTTTTCTCTTGTCCTGTCGCCTGGTAGAGATGGCTTGTTATAGTATATATGTATTTTTAACGCTAACAAAATTCAAAATAATAAAATTCAAAATTCATAATAATAAAATTCAAAATTCAAAATTTTGAATTTTGTTAGCGGTAAAAATACAGATATACTCGTTAAACTTTTTAGTATGTTTTAGTGTACAATAAAGTGTATTAAATGAAATAAAATAAAAATTGCCCTGACAGAGGTAGTCGGTTCGTGATCGAGTACAGTTGAAATCTCTTCTTCTAGGCACATGCTGATGCGTGAGGACCTAACGCAATCGCTCATCATGATCCAGCCAATCCTGTATTCGTACAGTTTTGGTGGACCGCCGGAACCGGTCCTGCTGGACACGTCATCGATACAACCTGACCGTATACTCCTCATGGACACATTTTTCCAGATCCTTATATATCATGGCGAGGTAATGAAGCACGTGTTTCATAAATCTTTTGCAGTTACATCCGCAATCCTTTAACTAAAAGCGTATATCATGCTGACTTGTGTATGAGAGACTTGAGCTAAACAGCTATCTTCATGAAGTTAACCAATCTGAACTAAAGCAAAACGAGATCTCCAGGATGAAAGATAATCAACATCAATAATCATAAATCTTAATCGACAATCTATTCTTATACAAAAGCTTGAGAGTTTTGTAGTTTATTTTTTTCATAGCTATTGAAATACTATATATGCATAACTTTGGAAAAATACTTTTTACAATTTGGCTAACACTACGTCCGATTTGAGCAAAAGGAAGTTATAGCACGGCGGGTGGTGCGACGCGGTGTGTCCGGGTATTTTGTGTAGAATATCGAATGCAAGAAAATAATACTGTTATAGACGTTGAATAATGTTGCGTGGAACCGCTAGAATGAAATGTTATTTTTATAGAAGAATTTTGGAATCTACATAATCCCTATTGTAATTTCCATATGACAAAACATATCCCTTATTCATTTATTTATGAGACATGCGCAATTCGTTGTTATATCATTCACAAAAATAAACAATTAGATATTCTTTCTATTGTCATTACAACAATCAATCATAGTTGTATACAGTATTATCATTATTATCTCTGGTGAAAAGAAAAACAATATTAGTATAAAACTAAAACATTAAAACAATGATGATGTGAATACTAGGTAAACTACTATGACAGATTTTTACGTTATAATAAATTAAGATTTACTCTTGACTCTTCTACAATAAACTAACCATTGACATCTTGGAGATGTCTCTTAAAATGTTCAAAGTTTGTATTAAACGTAAGCTTAGAGGAAAGTTCTATATGAAGGACTACGTAATCGATAAAAAGCTTGCGTGTGAATGATTGCTTTAACCAGGTTGCTCTTCTAATAATTTTAAATGACAATATGAGATGGTGATAACAAAAATAAACATACGGCTAAGTTTGTTGCGGGCTTCCTCTTAGACCAGGACGCGGTTGGAACCCTCGTAGCTTTAGTTTTAAGTTTACGAATATTGTTATTGCCATCATCTCACTACCGTGTAATACTCATGTAATGTACGCATCAAAAGTGCCACCTATGGGCCTATTTGAATAAAGATATTTTTGACTTTGCGGTACAGGTTTGTTTTTAATATCCCGTTTTTACATTTTATCTATTGTGTTTCTTTTTGTATCTTGTTTCTGTGTGTGCACTAAAGAATTAAATATTAATAATAATAACTCCCACAAATATAATCCATTATTGAAATCTCGAAATGACAAGCCACTTATGGATTTTTTTTTTCCTCAGACGATAGCCCAGTGGCGAGCCCTCCGCTATCAGGATATGGCGGAGTATGAAAGCTTTGCGCAATTGCTTCGCGCACCCATAGATGATGCGCAAGAAATTCTGCAGAGTCGCTTCCCCGTACCGCGTTATATCGACACTGAGCATGGTGGATCACAGGTTTGTACTTTAGTCATAGACTTTTAGATTAACTTTTATTTGGTTGGGCACAGGCCACGTCTTTCACAGGATAGATGGTTATCGCGATATAATCCTTGTATGTCTGCCGTTTAACCACCCGCCCGCAGTGTTTATTTATTTATTTATGAAAGGAGTTATATACAATCAGGTTGTTATATACAATATATATAATATATTGTTTCTAATCAGTGTGCACAGCAATTACTACAAAATGTACGATTTTAACACCACAAACTATAATGAAAGATACGAAAAAGTTATACAAAAGTAACATAAAAAAACTAAAAACTATGATCCAATAGTGCAGTCGGGATTGCTTGACAAAGCAGAAATAATAGCTCGTTTAAAATCATTAGTGATAGGACTATGTTTTTTAGCCGAACGGATCGCGACAACGCGAACCTTAGCCGAATAGTTTAGTAGTAGAAATAATTAGCGGCTACAACATTGCGGATTCCGAGGCACAAGACGTCTCTGGCTTTCCCGCCCGATGGTGTCTCAGAATTAAGAACATAAACTCTTTCGCCATTATTCTATGTCTTAAAACAGTGGAAACCTTCCGCGTATGTCTCACTTCACACCCGCGGACTTTTGGTAGCTAACTAACTTTTTCCATTTTCGCCATTTTATGGTATACGTTTAGAACATTAGAGGTAAAATAATTACTGTCAAATGCTAAATGGCATGAAGTGACTAACCGCCTGTTAGAGAAACACTACTAAATTTGAGTGGTTTTTGATGGTTTTTGATGGATCAATATGAGTCGTGTTCACGGTGTCTGTATGTTCTTAATTCTGTGGATGGCATATTCTTTTCTTATAGTATGTAGTTTCGAATTTTTAAGTCCACCAATCCGGACGGGGCTAGCGTGGTTGACTACGGCCTTAATCCCTTCTCGTTATGGGATTATTTAATTTTCGACTCAGTACCGTTTAGCAGCGAACGTTGTAGTTTCAAGAATGACTCACTACTAAAGAATGACACTGGTCAAAGTTAGTTTGTGGAAAAGCTTTTTGAGCTAAAATAAGTCGGTTTGAGTTTCAAATTTGTAATCGTTACATTCAAAAAGATTTAACATTGAAAGTGTATTTAAGCCGTCTCCACGCTTTGAACATTTCCCTTGTCTCCTAAAATTTTCTCGAGCATATCGGTCACTTTCTGTTGGGACTGTAGAAATTTTTGGAAATGCCCGCCGTCGTACGATTTCTTTTTCATATTGTTTAGCGTAATTTGATGACGAGACGCAATTTTTCTGTTGCAACAGTCTACCATTGCTTCTGAATATCCTAAATTCTCGTTACAACAATCATTTCTTTCTATATACTTGTTTTGTTTTGGATAATCTAGATTGCGCTCAATTTTTTCCAACTTCTCATGGTATCGTGGTGTTTCTTGATGTGTAATTTCGTGGCTGTTTTTTAGTGACTTATACTTCCCTAAATTGATCCTTTCATAATAATTGGCGTTGTATTTAGAATGTTCATTATTGGTTAATGTGAACCTAATAACATCGTCATTATCGTAAGCATGAAAGTTGTGCGAGGGTGGTCGATATGGTTTATCAGATAAACGAGTATTTAGGTGTTTTAGTATGTACGGTTCAAAATTTTTACTCCTTTCTAAATGTGGACTGTCTCTGTGCTGATATCCTTTTATACTTGCATCCCTTTTACCATTGTCAAATAGAGTTATTCTGTATGGCGCCTTTGTAGTTATAATAATATTCTGTCTTATTAGATTCTGTGATTTATCTAAAGTTATACCTAGAGGTGGGATTTCTATATTATTAGTCTGTACAGTTAGAGGAAGTAAACTATTATTTGGTTCCTGTTTTGTAATCAGTGGAGGTTTCATAATCGTTGGTTGACTATCGATGGATCCCTTTGATCGGTATTTGTGGAGTTGTGGGGCAAAATTAATAATATTTTCTGTGTTTACCATTGGGTACTGTTTCATTCCGTATACTTGGTTGGTATAATAAGGAACTTTGGCTTGTATATTGTTAGTTGGTAATAAATCAGACTTTGTCCTGTGAGGAAATACATTAAATTCTTTAATATTAACGTTTTGATTTGTTTCTTTGTTATTAATTCCTTTTTCAGTTTCACTTGTAATTACTACAGTGTTCTCTTTCAAAGATTTTATTTCTTCGAATAATTCTAAGAATTTACTCATTACAGAATCTAGTTTTATTGGTATTTCATTCTGAAGTGTTGTTTTGAATACGGATTCTGAAATAGAACAATATAACACATTAAGAATAATTGAACTTCATTGATTTATTGAATTCAATTGAGGAATACAATTGTAATAATATACTAATTTTATAAAATTATAATTGTAATAGTAGTTTAGTAAGCTTTCATACTTGGGCAATCCAAAAAGTTCTATATAGTTTGTAATAAAAAATATAAAAATTCGCTTGTGTTGGATAAAGACTTATCATATATGGATAAGTACAATCGGTACCGACTACCACATCAATACTTCCTCGACTACTGAGTGAATGCTTTGTACGTAACGGTTGCATAGTTCCGAGTGCTACCCTCGTTTAATTTATAAATATAGGATTAATATCTTTAACAATTAAATGCATTTAATTTTATTAATAAACGTACGTCTGTACTAAGTTCTACGTAAAACAAGTTATTATCATCTGTTATGTGGCTCAATAAGTTGTTAAAAATGTTTAGTTTATATGCTGTAAAGTTTTAAAAAGGTTTTGTAACCTGCAAAACTGTAAGTAATATATTATTTATTTGTTCAACCTAGGCTAGTCACTAGGATATGAACTGTAATACAATTATTTAATTAATAAATATATTTTTAAAACAAACAAACAAACAAAACAGTAGTTCGATTTGTTTACATCGATGAAAAATTTTCATATCTTCATGCAGATAGTCAGACCGAAATACTTCTACCTTAATGAAAATTGATCCCATTCGACTACGCGGTATAACTAAGGGCATAAACCTATTATAGTTAAATCGAAATTTACCTCTTAGTGTTTTGCTTTGTACCGTAGTTGTAGAAATTAAAGTTGTAGCACTTGTAGACACTGTTGTTGTTACGTGCAATTCTTTTCGCAAGTCCCTTAAAATTATTTCCTTTACACTGTCAGCTATTTCTCTAATCATATCACGAGATATATTATGTTTTAGCTGTATATTTTCCGCACTCGTAGTATCAACTCTTTGAAAACTTGGTAAGAAGTACGGATTTCTAGGCAAATTTAAACTTTCTTTAATTTTTCTGTTGACATTAATAGCGTTCTGCGTAAATGTGTTAAAATTTTCAAATGTATTAAGAATAAAAGCATCACTGGAATTTGTGCGATTCATTATGTTTGTTTTCTCTCCTTTTGACTCGGATTCTATATCGATAATTTCTTTTGGTATTTGCGATTTTAGAGCGTTTTGTTGCGTTGTTAAATAACCATTGGTAATTTTCTCCATATCTTGTATTCGCATCAAATACAATTTTTCAATATCAACATTTACAGTTTTTTGCGTTGTTGTCGATTTAGTGCTCAAACTTCTTGATAAAAACTTTGCTAGTAAACTATTCAGGGTGTCAGATTCGGATGAGTGAATATTTGCTGATAACCTCCTCTTACTTTCTTGTTCTGCTATAGAATCTGGTTTTTGTATTAGCTGCCTTCTCACTTTTTTTATTGCCGTGTCATGCCGAAGTATTTCTAACTCAGGCTGTCCGTCATTATTTTGAATAACTTCAGTAACACTTTTAGTATATTTATATGCATTTTTGTTGGAAGCTTCGTTATCATCTTCATGGAATTCATGTCTACTTTTATATACATTACTGGCGTTGTAAGAGTTATTTTCTATGCGAGAGCTTTTTAATACTGCAGGCTCACCAATATTTTTAAAGTCATTTATTAAAGCATCTGTAAAATAGTTTAACTTATAAACCGCTGTCTAAACTTTCCTAAATATGTAGTTAATTAGAAAGAAAGATCGACTTACTTTTTATTTGATTGAATGGTTGAGTTTCTGTTATGTTTGTAAATTTATCGTCGCTATTGTTATCCCTTGATTGTACGCAAGCTTGCAGTAATTTTCTAGGACAAATAAGAAAAGTTTATTTATTTTTCTTAAGGTTTTGATTAAGAACGCATATAACTTTGGTATTGTTTTTATACAATGTCTCACAGTATTTAAAGTTATATTATCTACTGTCTCTGAGACTTATCTGTGAAACTACAAAGCTAGTAGTTTTTGAGTAAACCACTGCTATAGTTTTTACAAAATTAAAATCATATGTCTCATGTCTCTTTATAAAGTACGCGTAGCGTAGAGTAGGTACTATGCGCGTGTCAGTCATTTATCTTCAATAGGTTCATCATAAATGCTTTGAATTCGTTAGTATGGAAAAATAAATATACATCTACTGATTTAATATTTTACAGGATGATTCCTTATGAATGATACTTATGCATCCTTCAATAGTATCACGTAATTCTTTTACACGTTGTATAATAGAATAGAACAGAACTAAGCTATATATCTGGGTTATGTTCTGCCATAACTTCGTAAGTCCTAATTCTTTGTTATGTACAAAAATACATGTAGCTTGTCCGTTCCAAATAAAATAAAGTACTCACGCATTGTTCATATCCTCGATGTTTACGTTGTGTCGTTGCAGTTTTGTCAACAAATTACCGTCCAAGTGTTCCTTTTGCATTCCACTCAACAACAAAATGCACATTAGGTCTGAAAGTTTAACATTAAAATCGATTTTGCAATATGAAATTATACTACAGTATATAGTATAGTACAGATTTCGGCGCGATTGTATTATGTTCGTAATTATAAGGGACTTATGTAGGTTGTTTGGCACTGTTTACTTAAACTAGCTGTTGCCCGCCTACTTCCTAAGTTGAGCCTGGGTAAGGGCTTGTAGGGAGGACAAACAAACAAACACTTTCGCAATTATAACGTAAGTAATGATTTAAGTATGCTTTTGGAACCTTTTATCCGGCCTAAGCGTGGTGTCGACTGACCGTGTGATAACGTACATGTAAGGGCGACCGCGGCGATCAGAACTCTGCACATTCTGACGTCTTATCGCCTCGCCACCTGATCACATGTTGTGTTTTCTACTTATTGTACTCTCATTGTGCTTGTTTGAGACTTAATGGAACTAAAAAAGTTTCTGATGTGTTTGAGTGAAGAACAATTTCTAAGTTATGACGGTAAATGATTTCGCGCCACGGAGTTAGCGAAACCTATTTTGGTTAAATTTTAAGATTATTTATTACTTACATGTTTTGCACAACAATCTACATTGTTTGTAAAACGTTCTTATTTATAATTTGTATGAAACCCGGTGATCGATATAAACTCATTGCGATGATAAATGTCATCATCAACAACAACATTTTATCAAGGAGACCGGTGCCACTAAAAGGCACAGGTCTGTCAGGGAGGAGACTCCCACAATGAGAAGGGCTTAAATATTAAGATTGTTTATGGACTATGTATCCGTTTTTAAATATAGATTCTAAAGATTACTAGACTTTGTGTGATTGAACCGCCGCGCTGACAGCACAGGGGACACAGACTTCACTTTTGGGGGGCCGAGTCCGAATCCCGGCACGCACCTCTAACTTCTCCAAGTTATGTGCGTTTTAAGTAATTAAAATATCACTTGCACCGTTGAAGGTGAGGGAAAACATCGTGAGGAAACCTGAGAGTTCCACATAATGGTCTCGAGTGTGTGTGGAGTCCGCACGGGGCCAGTGTGGGGCACTATAACGGTTCTAACCCCTTCTCATTGTGGGAGGAGACCAGTGCCCTGTGGTGGTCTGGTAATGTGTTGATGAGAAGACTAGAGTTGGTGAGTGATTGCGACCCTGACACTGATATCTTTCACGATACCCTAGAAAGTTTTAGGAAGAAAATTGTATGTAAATTAAATATAAATAATCTTAATTATGAATTTTAATTTAATATTACTAATCAATCTGTTATAATAGCTTAATTCATATTTATATTATTATTTTTAATATTTTTAATAATCTTTCGTTAAATACTTATTTAAGTTTGAATTTTTTTTTTTATTGTGACTGGAGATAACGAAGATGATGCTGTATACTCCTTTACTTGATTATTGTAATGACACTAGAGAGAATTTGTAATTCTAACACATAATTTTTTTTATGAATGTAGTTACTATTAATTGCTGGTGTCTTATAAATAAATAAATAAATCTGATGCAGATGTCATCACCCCTCTTCCCGCGGCTGTCGTACTATAAGGGAATATAACGGAGAGTGGAAAGTAGCTTTCTCAGTGATCCTACTAAAATCTACTACTATCACCAAATCGTTTGGCCAGTGTAGTGATTATGGGCAAACCCGTCGCGTCGGGAGAGACTTTTAGTCCAGCTATAGACTATGATTACTCTTGTTTGACTAAAAGTGCTATAGTTCGAAAAGGTTGATACTATATATAAAACTTTCTTTATCGTTGCAGGCCCGATTCCTGTTGTCCAAAGTGAATCCATCGCAGACGCATAACAACATGTATGCTTACGGCGGGGTGAGTTTATTAGCATAATAATTCTTATATAGTTTTGTTATAGTACATTTGTTGAATATTTTATGAAGTTTGCACGATTTTTTTTAACATTAAGTAAATTTGTAGAGATTCATGTTTGATATTATTTTTGAGTTAATTTTTTTTTGTTTTTTATAGCAATGCAATTTGCATGTGTTTTAATACGCCATGTGAGCATGGTTTTTGAACTGACGTTTTTCTTTTTTTTTTGTTTCATCATTGTTTTGGCGAAATCCAGGCGATGCCGATACCATCTGCGGTACATATTTTTTTTCTTTATTTAAAAAAAATGGTTTTGGGTTTTGCAATCTACCTATACATACCTTACTTTTTCTAACTTGTCTTATTGTGTAAACAATATTATCATTACCTTTCAGTGCAATTTTTTTTTTCAAAAATAGAACAAGTGTATTAAAACTTTTTTAAATTACACAATAAAATAGAGCTATCTTATTCTTCTATAGGTCTTTATGAACTGTTTTCAAATTATGCTTTACGCCTTTACACCTAGTTGGCCATCCGAAGGGGCAATGCTACCAGCATCTTAGTCATTATGCCTCGCTTTTGATGATGTTTTAGTATTAATCTCGTTTTATTTGGCACATTGCTTTTTGTAGGTTTGTAAGAAAGGTGGAATCTGTAATTATTAATTTTGAAAAAAAAAAGAATACTTTACACTTAACAAGAATGGAAACATTGTTAACATAGTAAGACAAATTTGACGGCCGATTGGCGCAGTTTGCAGCGACCCTAATTTCTGAGTCCAAGGCCGTGGGTTCGATTCCCACAACTGAAAAATGTTTGTGTGATGAGCATGAATATTTTTCAGTGTCTGGGTGTTTATATTATAATTATATACGAGAATATAAAAAGTATTTATGTATTATATTCATAAAAATATTCAACAGCTATCTTGGTACCCATAACACAAGCTACGCTTACTTTGGGGCTGGATGGCGATGTGTGTATTGTCGTAGTATATATTATATTATATTATATTAAATAAAGGACTGAAGGAAAATGGACTGTATTCTTTATGCTTTTTGATTGCTAGTATTAAGTATAACAATTTGTGCATAAGCCTATTTGTTTGCAAACTTATTTAAAAATTAAATTCACAAAGAACATTAACATTTGTTTTGAATATTTTTTTAATGTATAAGCAAATTTTTTTAAAAGTTAAATGGCATTAGCAAAACCAAGTCGCATGTTAATTATAAAGCTTATCATTTAATAATCTTTTTGAGTGATTTGTGTTTGTGTTCGTAACAATTTACATTTATATATATGAACCTATATTTAGATCTAAAACTATCACTTATATATTATGTATATTTAAATTTTTTACTAATCTAGTATGAATCTCAATACCTTATTTGAGGTTCAAAGGAATGAATGTCTTGTTCAATTTCAGAATGCAATTCATATGTTATTGATATAAAGAAAAATGGGTCAGGCTTTATTATTCTATATTCTGTTATAGCATGAAGAAATAGCATGTTCATTATACGTTTGTGGCTAAAGCAATGACAGTAAGACGAAAATAACAATGTTTACAATTTCAATTGCAATTTCGCATGTGAGCGAAAAGGAGATATAATATGTTAATCCGTTTCTCAAACTAGATTGGCGACAAAGATCGCTAACATTGTTAATCTCGTTTTTCTGACAACTTCTGACTGAAAGTCCTTCTATTATATATATTTACGGGTTTAAGGTAGGTAAGCCTAACAACAAATTAGCGTGCTTCAAAACATGTGCAATATAATAATCCTACTTATTGTGTTCATAGGACGGTGGCGCCCCCGTGCTAACTGACGATGTCTCGTTGCAAGTCTTCATGGAGCATTTGAAAAAGTTGGCTGTGTCGTCGACCGCGTAAAATAAATCGATATTTTTTTTTTGCTTTCATAATATTATGTTTGAATGTGTATAATATTATTTTCCATTGTTTCAAACACTTTTCATATAAGATATATTTTTTTTATTACAAAGCGCGTATAAAATGCGCATTTAATTTTCCTGTAAAAATCGAACAGAGAATAGCTTGTGTTGTAAATGAATGAAGGTTGGGAGTGGCGTGAAAGGGACTTGACGTCATTTAATGTTCTAAGCTAATATTTTCTTTAGATAGCCATGGTTCTTGGCGACTATAAAATAAAATGCAATTTGTTATAATGTTTACATTATTTTAATCGATATTAAATTTTGAAATCGGTATTAAATGTTCTGGATTGAGAAGTTTTCAGTAATATTTTCTACCTTGTAATGTAAGTACTCTGTAGAAATAAATCTTTATTTAAAGGAACATTATTTTTGTTTTATTTTATATTTTTTTTTTTAATCTTATCGGGAAGGGAGCAGTAAATACAACAACGTATGAAAAATATTTTATTGTAAACATAACCAGGTTTTCATTAAGTATAATCTAGATACCCACAATTGTCTCACCAATTTTTAAATTAAAGCGCAGAGTACATTTTGTGCCATTAAAAATTGGAGTCATCATGTAAAGATGAATTTTATGAGTTGTTTATTACTTCCCGTTGGTTCTCAGTGTTGTGCACTTCATAAACTCCCCATTCATGACTTGATTGTGTTGAAGGCAAATTTGTGACTGGAGTTTCATAAATGGTAGAAGTGTTTTGCCAATTAAGCCAAGGTCCTCCTGACATCGATGCTGAAATTCTTTGTAAGTCTTAGAGGGAATATTAGCGCCCTCTTGTGGGTAGGTAAACCTTGTAGTTTCGATCGACTTTCAAAGGTCTATCATTTCTTTCGGAAAACCTCGGACAAAGAGCTTAGCCTCAAGGCAAACAAAACTATGTTTTAATAAACATTTCAAACGAGAGATGAAAATTTGCTGTTTATACATTTTTTTTTTAATTTACATTAGTGGCTTTATCTAGAGTTTGAAAAAATATCTATTATTTATTATGAACGTTTACATTAAAAAAAATTGTATTATCGGCCTGCTAACTACGAGAATAATTACGGATTGTCATCAATTGGAATTAATTTGTCATGTGCCATTTAAGTGGCCATATAAGGCATATTTATTTTAATTAAGATAATTTTAGGATTTACCGCACTTTGGCTTTCAGCCATTTACACTAGATATATTATTAAAAACATTGTTCTTCTATTAAATAAATTAAGCATTTTCTATCTACACATACTAATATAATATACAAGTCTTTATATATTTATATATAGAGAGATATTTGTTACACCACTTAAACCCATCATTTATTTCTAATTCATCTAAAACTAATACCTTTTAATGTAGTTAACCATTTTATGACTGTTATAGTTTACAGAAATTTCCAACCCTGTGGAATTCCCAGTATAAATCTTTAAATCGTTACGGTAACTATTAATACAATTAAGCCAGTTTTAAACTAGAATGCAGTGTTACTTTGTGATTAATTTCGCATGATTTGCACTTGCAACACACACAAAGCAAAACAAATTTAAATGCAAAGACAGCTTTAGAAATTGGCGCTGACGAATCATTGAGAATTTTTGAAATGGTATTCATTCATAATTAATATGTTTGGAAAACTTCTATAAAATCAAACTTTATTAAACTATTAATTTATATTGAAGCACAGAGCGTTTATTTTTTCATTTGCAGTCCATATACTAAGAATGCCAGAACCACAGTCATAGCATATGTGATGTATATAGTTCAAGAGGTTGGAGGTCAATTGAGGAAGCGAATGGACATCTTCTGCTCAACATCAGTCCTCTCTAATGCTCGGCAGAACTCTTCAAAGGAAATCATCTGATCATTGTTTGTATCTGCTTCTAATATGGTCCTTTCTGCAATACTCGTAAGCTGTTCCTCGCTGAAAGGGATTGGGTAATGAATTATCTTCTAAAGAGCATATGCATTATAAACATTAGAAAAGAAAAATTACATAAATGTTTTGTAAAATATTTATTTAATATAATCATCATCATCATAAACATCAGCCCATTACCGGTCCACTACAGATAACGGGTCTCCTGCCACTCTGAGAAGGGGTTTAGTCTGTAGACTACCAAGCTGGCCCAGTGCGGATTGGAGGTTTCCGATGTTTTCCTTCACCGTTGAAGCAAGTGATATTTGAATAACTTAAAATGCACACAACTTAAAAAAGTTAGAGGTGAGTGCTGGGATCCGAACTTGGCCCCCCGAAAGTGAGGTAGAGCTACGCTATCACCTATGATATAATATTTGATTATATGAAATGCTTGCACAATTAATTCATCTCTTTAGAAAATTTATGAAATCATAGTTAATTTTTTTCTATTCTATAACTAAAATATTTCTAATAGTGTTTCTTATTGAAATAAATTGTTAAACGCATTTCAACAATTGGAATTTTTATAATTTTCGTTCATTACCATACAATTACCTGCAAATGGACTTTATCATGCATTAATAACACAGTATTCTGTATACATATTAGTCATATCATTTAAAACTGCAAAATAAGCATGACATTCAACTTACCTTATATTTACTCCGACCATCATGTGTAGAATGGCCAACAGCTCATCTCTTGATATTTTTCCATCACTGTCCAGATCATACATAGAGAAAGCAACTGCAAATCAACAAGCACCCTTTATAAATATGACCAACATCTTATGAAGAGCTTATGATATTTTATTAAGTGGATAACTAAATTAGGGAGGTAACAACCATACTGGTAAAGTCTAGTGAGGGCTAGTTTTCAATTGCAAAACAATTTATAATATTGTGGAAAAAAACAGTTATCAAATATTTTTTACTTAAAAGTGTGTTAAAAAGTAACCTTAATCAAGCAGTGATTAGCAAGAAGAAGATAGATGCAGAGTTTGGATATAGAAAGTGGTTGAATCTGACTGACTGTATTGTTTTGCTGATGTGATAAAATAATGGAATTTTGAGTATTTATTCAACTGTTTTTAGAGGAATTGAATCTTGGAAAGAAAGCCACCTACAGTGTTGGATGTAAAACTATTAAATGAACTTACATCTTAATTTCTCCTCTCGACTGTTAAGCCTATTCTCCCTATTCTTCCTAATAGGACGGAAGTGTGCCAACACTTTCATAAACTGCAGGAAGTTGACTCTGTCATCGTGACTGTCAGCAAAGAATGAATGGACAATCCTTTCACTCAGTGGGTTTATAGCTAGCTCCGGGATACGAAGGAAGTCTTCCCTTGCTAAAGTACCACAGTCATTTTTGTCTAATGCTGTGAAACGTGAGTACAGGCGCTCTATCTGATTTGGAGTAACTGCAACATAAAATAGGTTTAGTAGTATTATGGTCTGACTACAGACAAAATACAAAGGTGAAGATGAAAGTAAAGGCTTAATTCAAACCTCAAAAAATCAAGCAATAATAAAAAGTTGTTTCTTATTTGTAGTGTATATAGTGTAATATGGTAAATTTAGTTAAAATCTGATGGAATGAGTGTTCTTCATTCAAAATGTAATTTAAATGTATGTACATAGAATAATATACAAATTATCACACATGATGTGGTGACCTTCTAATGTAAGTAGTCTGTCTTGAAAAGGAATTTGGATGCTCAGAGAGACTGACTGACTTTGCCAATAAAAGGTAATTACAATTTAACCCCTTGGAATCGAAAGGTTATTCCAGCAACAAACCCATACAATTCAGTAGGGCTCAAGTCAGACAGAGATTAAAACAATTTTATTTATAATTTTATACAATAAACAGAGTCTAGACGAGACAGCGCCAATTTGTGAACAAACGTAAAACAAAAACATACATCCAGTTTCATCTTGAATTTGTGCAATTTCCTCCTCTCTCAGCATCAAAGACGACTTGTTGCCCATTTTGCTACACCACGACTACACTTATTAACTTTAGCACTGGGTTGGAGGATTAACTGATAAGCTGGCCGCTAGTCGTAAAATTCAGACAGGCTGGGATATAATTGATTTGATATGCTCGGAATACTGCGTCTAACGTAACAATAGGACTAAATTGTTAATTGGTTACACACTGCATGAATAGTTAATACGAACAGAAATGTCCAAAGGCTATCCTAAACAGGAAGATATTAGTATTTTATTACACAAATAAAATACTCGCGACCTTTAACTTTAGCCTTCTCATTTTTATTTGTTTTTTTTGACATTGACAAACTAAAGCAAAAATAGGAACCATAGATATTTCAGACAGATTATAATAAATAACCAAGAACAAAGACCGAACTTTGCACAGTTACCCTTTAACGTTTTCTAGAAGAAAATAAAAGCTTATCATTTAAACGTTAAGCACTTCGGTCTCAAATAAAAAAAATGGATGAAAAATTTTCTTTCACGCATCTGTGATTAAATTATTAAATATCTCTGTTCTTTGAAGAAGCGGCTGTCAAAAAGGAGTAAACTGTAGAAACTATAAATAAAGTAAAGTAAAATGCAGTATGCCAAGCGTAGTTTTCGAAAAAAAATCTTCTAATTTACTCAAATCAGAAAAATGGATGATGATGCAAAAAAAGGAATGTTATAGGTTTGACTGCTGGGTGTTTTAGTCTGTCTGTTGCACCGTAGTTCCTATCCTGGTAAAACAATTAGGGTGCGTGTTTTTAAAATTTAAATGCAGGTTTTCTAGCAGAGGGTCTTAGAATGTTTTATCAAGATCGGCTCAGCCATTTCAAGGTTATCAGCTGTTTTTAGCGGATATCATAACTCCAATAATAGTCTAATAATTATATTAAACAATAATTAAATTAAACATTTCCATGACTGCAAAAAAAATTAATAAATCAATTTACATTCGATGGATCTATGGATTAGGATTGACTACATTAGGATAACTAGCTGTCTTTTCTTTATTATATAAATATTATATTTGTACTATAAAGGAATTTTAGATTTAGTTAGAAATTTATTTTAATAACTAAACAAACAAGCAAAAAATATGAATAAAAAAGTACCGAGTTTGTAAAAGAACTAAAAAGCATAAAATAAATATTAACTACAACCTTTTTAAGCCGGTGCAAAGTAAAATGTAGAAAATTACTATTAGAAAAAAAAAAATTACGCATTTTAGTGGGTAGGTTTGCAATTATATTTAAGTTATAATAGTCAAATTTCAACCTTCTACAAAATGTTGCTTTTCCCGAAGCCTAGCAGGCGGCGTTGATGGTAGAGGAGTTCTCCGGGCACTTCACCATGAGCTCCTTTATTTCGCGGGCATAAATTGCTTACCTACTATAATCGTAACCGCAACTAGTGTAATACTTATTAATGTATATATATATATATATATATGCGTTTACTTTTCGATAGAAAATGCTCAAGACACATTAAAAAATATTCATTACTATAGGCGTTGATATGACATTTGAAGAGTCCCTTGATTTGTCAGGCCCCCTAATAGATCTTCTGCCTGAGGTATGACATACCAAACAAAGAAAGTATCATCAAAATCGGTGTATAATTGTCGGATTAATCGAGTAACAAATACACAAAAAAAACAACAATTTCAGTGTAAATATGTATGTAGGTACATAATAAATAAATGCACTGTCAATTTCTATTTATTTGTCCTTAAACCACGTGTGCTTAATGTTTTTATCATAAAGTTTCAAAGATTGGCTCTGATACTAAAATAGTTTTTGGTTGCTAGGTTACAGGCTGAAAACCTGTAGTTTCAGGGGTGACCTACTTCTCTTGCTGACACAGTTGTCCATAAATAAATATGAGTCAATATTGTGGTTGTGTTAATAACTATGCAAAAGTATTATCAAAATTTCTAAATAAGTAACCTGCAATCGGCGTGGAAATGAGTGCTACTAAAGTTCCATCTGAGACTCACCCCTCAGAAAGGAAACCGGACGTTGATCAGCTTGACCCAGTTATTGAAGTGAATGAAAATGTAGGAAGTGAACTTTTCGACCGTCCTCACGAAGAAGGCGAATTTGAAGAAATAGAACCGTTAATTTTTGGACAAAAAAATATAACAGAGCCTTTGTCGTTGGAGGCTTTAGATAACGCAATATATGAACTCGGCGTTGTTAATCTCTGCTGGCCAGATTTAACCGAGCCAGTATTCGAAACTCGCAGTTGCTTTCCTAAAAGTTACTATACCAACACCAATAAAGAGAGGCTGTTGTTGGCATATGCAGAAAATTTTCGACGACAATTTCACTTCCACTACAAATTTCGAAAACCGCTGTTTTTACAAGCTCCGAATGAATGTGGCCTACAGGTAACTTCACCATCAATATTTAAGTTCGACTAGTCATTGCCTGGCTTCCTGATTCATATCAGGAAAGGGGTCTAGAACTTTAACCCAGAGCGCTCCAACGAGGGTTAGCAGTCTACATACTTTTGATCAATCGTATAATAGATATGATGTTATTCTGCTATACTCCGCGAACAGCAGGATTTGGAGGTTTTGGAGCGAAACGTGGGTACATTGCCGAGGATCTGTTTGGTCTGGAGTATACGGAGAAGAAATTATAAATAACACCATACAGATTCTCCTGCTGTTTGCGGAGTATAGCAAATTAAGCTTAATTTTCATAATATATTATAGATTTCTGCAAAGTACCGCCTGCTTCTATTCAATATGATGTCAGTCGTCAGAAAGTATGGAAAAAATAAGAATTTACTCATGATTTGGGAGTGCCGGGTGCACTCAGAACCGTTTTCATCACCCTTACTTTTCCCGCGGGTGTCGTACAAGATGACTAAGGATATAGCAGGGAACGGGCAGCAGCGTTTTCGGTGCTACTACTACCATCTGCAATACCATTGGGAGAGGCATTTATTCCAGCAGTGGACTTTTATTGGCGTGTTCGTGTTCGTCCGAGAAAGCAATAAATGTGACGGTACCCTTAAATACGTCTTAAGAACCGAAACAGTTTCGGCAGGGTTTTTTAATGAACTGCATTTCTAGTAGGTACTTTATCGAAGGTTCTAATGATTATTATCAAAAGTTGGTGATAATATTCATGACGAAAGGTTCAACGTGCCACCTGTGGCACAAGGATGGGTACTGCCATTTTAACTCCTAAATTCGGGCTACCTAAAAGTTTCGGTCTGATTTGGGACTCTGGAGACGATCCCAGTAGCTCGTAATCCAAAGTCGAACGAACTAACCGATAGACCATTGAAGTATGCAAACTACGTGTAATGAACTCAAAAATGGTGGTAGCTAGGTACCATATAATATACCTTTCAAGCCCAACGGTTTTTTAACTCACCCAGTACCCAATGTACCCAGAACACTGACCTAACAGAGGACTGGCTATCCTGACAACTGATATAGTAACCTCATTCGAAGCGCTAAATTTGGTAGTTGGTTTTTAGTCCTAAATCTAGGACTAAAAACCAACTAGGCTATTTACTTGGACAATTTATTAGCCTTTTGGACGGAGCTCGTTCGGAAAAGTGCTACCGCCAGCCACATTGTTTTTTTTTTATTTATCAAATTGAAATGGTTAGTGTAAAAGCACCGAAAAAACCGCAGAGCTTTGTCCTCGGTGACTATCTGCAACGATTACATTAGGTGTTCATTAGAAGAATATAACAAGCTGTGGGAAAAACATACTGCTCTTGCAATGCTGTTCCGATCTGAAGGGCGTGGGCAGGCAGGACGTGTTCTTTGCATGCCCTATTCATAAGCGATAGGTCTCAGGCCATGTATTACATTTAAAAAAAAAGTATAACTGATCCACAACTTACAGCGCCAAAAGACACAAAGTGTCAGTAATTGATAATTATAGAGGCCAGTGACCCATAACATAAGTAAAACATAATTATTCAAAAAAATTCAAATTCAAAATTCATTTATTTCAAGTAGGCCTAATATAAGCACTTTTGAAACGTGCATGCATGTTTGTGTGACTCTACCACCGGTTCGGAAAGCAGATTCTACCGAGAAGAGCCGGCAAGAAACTCAGTAGTTGCTCTTTTCCAACATCAACATTTACAATCATTTTGCTATCTTGCGGGAGATGAGAGCGAGGCTGGCTGCTTCCATTCTACCTTGTCATTGAGGAATTCATCAAATGTATAGTAACCTCGCTGTACTAGATGCGTTTTTACACATTTTTTAAATGTATGCATTGGTAGGTCAAGAATTTCCTTAGGAATCATGTTGTAAAAGCGTATACTCAACCCCACAAAGGAGTTCTGCACCTTTCGCAGACGATATGCAGATATCACTAATTTATGACCGTTTCGTATTAATAATATAATAACTACCTACATTATTTCCAATAATTTTCTGCGGTACACGCCGTCGAACACAGAACTTTAGTTTTCAAGAGCATCACTAGATGGCGTTACAGATAGTTAAAATGAAGCTTTCCATATTATCATGCTGGATTTTCAATTAATTTTTTTTTCCTAGAAAATGGTGTGCTCTTCAATACGGCCTACAAAACTTTGCTTCGCGGAGACAAATACTTGGCAGGGTCTATCTTCATTGGTTTCGGACTATTTTGACTTTGAACCGTTACGAAAACCAATGCTGCACGTGAGTAGATAGTTTATTAAGTTGTATTAATTTATCTTAGTTTACCTGTGATAAGTTTATTATTACCTACTTAATGAGAGGGTAATTAAGTCTAATCCCGTGATTCTAATGGACTGTGAATATATTATTGCAAGGTTACTGTTTTGCTTTTCATTGAAGACTATATAAGATGAGAGAAATTAGTAAATTTTCTCGCTTTGCCTTTTTTCCACATAATATCAGCGAGTGTTTTTTGACAGTGAGACTGCTGTGTTTTTTTGAAATCATATTCTCAATACGTACGTATGTACGTATTTTCCAATAGATGGCGCTACAAGTCTCGAGTTCCAGACAACTTGGGTGCATTATTTTATGTCTAGGCAATTAGTATAAAGATTCAACTATATTTATAATATTTAAAGGTAAGAAAAAGTCATATAAAGTTCAATCATATTTAATTCTTCAACATTTTCAAGTTCACAAACTTTGTGTAGGGAGTATAATTTTTAATAATTCCAATTTGTAATTTTGTACAAAATATCATCTCTCAAACAATATCCACTGGAGCTATTATAATTAACACGAAATGCAAATTAACTACATATATTCTAAATTCAGTGAAAATGAGATTTGAACTCTGCTAGAAGAATTTATTGCGCATTGCCGATTCAGCTGCGCTTAAACCATCTCGGACAATCTCTTTAACATTACAATAATACACTCTATTCATTAGGAATGTACTTACAATATTAATAATCTCTCAATAATTTATAATTTTGATCACAGTGTCCTTAACTGTTAACTTTAACATATTATACAATTCCGAGTCGCGACATAGACGTCCATATAAAATACTGAGCAATAGAAAACAATTATACGAGTGTCTAGCTCTAACACAGTAGTCATAAATTATCTTAACAATATTACCTTGTTCACATGATTGGCACACGAGAACACAGCATCCTTTCAATATTTGGTATAATACATACGAGCGGCGGCGGACTGCGGGCAAGCCGGCCGGGCCCGTCAGTGAGCGGGTGAAAGGACGCCCTGACTTAGCATTAGCTATGACTTGAGGTAGAACTTAGGGTTCGAACTACTACAGTAGGGTACATCTAGGAATGTAATCGTCAAATGGCAACATGCAGCGGTACTACTTATTCTAACCACATAACAGATTGCGTGCATAGTAAAGTAACGTGATCTCCGATCAGTGACATCCATTTAAAAAGTTTAGCTATAATATCTGTATTACATCTGATATAAACTCGGAAATAGATTAACTATCGTCGCACGACAAAGCATAGAGAACAGCGTCGGATTCTTAACTTATTTGAATTATAACTAAAATTAAAGAGATAATAATGCATAGCTTTTCTTTTAGAACAAAGAAATTACGCAAATTTGGCTACACATATCACAAGTGAACGCTTACTGGCGACGACGTATATACGACTATGTACACGTAATTGAAATATTCCCTGTAGCGAGCGCACAGCGTCCGGGCGTCTATTTGCGGCGGGCGGCGTCGGACGCGAGCACGCCGGGCGGGCCATGGGTGCCGGGCAGCGCAACACGCCGCGTGCGCAGGTTGTGCAGCAGAGCACGCAGCTGGTGTACGTGCATGCGCGTCACGCTCGGGTCACCACTCGACTCTAGCCACGCCAGGAACTTATCGCCGTGTTCCAGCGCCGCTGCCGTGCCAGTTTCCCATTCTCCATTCACGTGTCCGTTGGCCTTATTCTCCTCACTCGCAGACTGGCTGCTGTTGAAAAGCAGATTATCCAGCACGTTGCGAGCTTTTGTTTGACTTTTGCCGGTGTCGTATGACCTCTCGGTGGTTGGCTCTTTATTTTCGGTTCCCACTTCAATATTTATCGCGGGCTCTGCCGCTCGTGGTTCCTCGGGCACGGTGACCGTTTCGCGTACTTCGACAGTTTGTGTTTGGCCATGTATTGGACTCGTAGCACCTCGATCTTCTTCAGTTTTGCTTTTGGTAAGATGAGAATACAGGATGTTGTCTGCAGATTTATCCTTTGGAACCTGAGATGCTGATTTGAGTTTGTCTTCGGGTAGTGGCATTGCCCCACCAAATTGTTTGTAATACTGCCAAAGCCATGAATTCCTATTGTAATCGAGATGGGATGTGACGGGTGGCGTCGGAGCAACCGGTTTGGGGGCTAAGGTCGGATCGTTTGGCTTTCCTAATTGAAGTGGGTGAGCGGCTGATGTCTGAGCTGTCAAGTCCAGCATAGCCTGTTGAGTTTTAAGCCAGTACCATAACGTATCGTCTACCGGCTGAGCGGCGGAAGATTGCGAAGTCATATGATGACTTGACTTAGATCCACTATGCCGATAAGGGTCTGAGGAATGGCTAGATTTACTACGGTGCTTTGTTTCGTTTAAGTTGAGTACTCCGTTGTGTACTGGTTTCGGGGAACGAACTGAGCGTAAAGCTCGACTAGCAGGTTGCGCAGACAGCGCAGATAAACCAGGATTCAGTTGTGCTAGCAAAGTCAGGTTTGTTGCAATTTCATTGAAGCTTAAGCCAAGATGAGAATGGGTAAGGCCGGGTAAATGTGCAAGTCCCGACAAGGGGCTGATTGCGCTCATGGAAACGCTCGCACCCGGGTCGGGACGACGCTCTCTAGGTGGGTGCAAGGGAGGAGATGGTTCACTCCGTTTAGTTGTTAGCTCGACGGGCGAGTCGGTCGGCAGCACCGGCAGCGGCGCACTATGCGTCACGGCCGCGGGGCTGGAGAGGTCGAGGCCGGTCGCAACGGGTGACTGCGGCGCGGTTGGAGACTCGGTACGCGCACGCTTATCGGGAGGCTCCCCGTCATTGCTCTTATCGGTGTCCGGCGAGGACAAGCGAGAGGTCATGTAACGCAGTTTGTCCTCGTTCTTACACCAACCGCGGAGTGTTGACTCCGGTACGCCGATGTCGCGTGCCACTGACGCCTTGGACTCGCCATCGTTGACGCGTTGTATTGCCTCTATCTTGTCACCGGGTGTGAGGGCGCGCATAGGACGCTTGCCCTTCGTCGTCATTTTGGCCTCTCGCTTACTGTAACAAAGCAAATTACAACATCAGTTACTTCCACTTATGAAAGGAAATTTTATTCTTCATAGACATGTTTTTGAGTCTACACAAAAAAGTTGAGGTGCTTATATATGCGGATAATTAGCACGTTGACCGTCGTCATCGACAGTTTGTGTGGAAAATTATTGCAAGCGGTCTCTCGAGTAATATAATTTTAAATAAAGCAGATAACGTTTGTTAGGTAGGTAGATTTATGAAATCGCTTGTTTTGTAAATGTGGTTTAATTTTTTTTTATTTACTTCGCTATCAGCCTATTAATATTTTATATTATCCAAAAATTTATACCATGTTCATATTTTAGATACAAAAACGTATGTAATTGTTTAAATTACAATCCACCTACATACGAGTACCTAACTAGTTGTTGTGAAATTGACGTTGAGTTTAACTAGTTGACGATGCCTATCATTTTTGCAAATCACTGTTATAAGGAAATTTGAAATCTATACAAGTAATTAAATCATTTGAGGTACAAAGAATAATGCGACATAAGTTCATTGAACTTTACTTATCAATGCACCTACACCGTTGAATTATTTCGTATCATATCAATGACCTGTGCAGATTAAAGATTTTTATGACCGCTAAACATCATTCAGTAATTTTATAATAGATATTAACATTTACGCGAACATTGTATATTTGGGTAAAAACGATAAAATGTGTTTACGCGGGAAGCTATAAAGTTACGAAAAGATAAACAAAAAGAACACATAAAATTATGACCTACGACAACAGTAAGCGGCAAAAGTTGTCGGGTCGTTGACATCGTGACCTTGCATGCGACGCACGCATCTCGCGGCCGCCAACAGATGGCTCTGCATGTCACAGAAAATAATATTTCCTTTAACAACTTTTGTTTATGATATAATAACTAACAAAACCAATTTTACTATTAAAAAATGTAACTGGTTAAACTTTACTGGTTTATATATTATACTTTTTCTTTTTTTATCAGATTATCCGATTACCTGCGGGGTGTTACCTATTTACATTAGTTGTATAATTAGTTGATGTCTAAGTGGGTACTTATTCTACTTATTACAGCGCGGATTTAGTTTGTGTATACCTAGCTAATGAATGATTACTTATAAATTAGGTTTATGAACATGATTATAAGTAATTTTTCTCAAGTAGGTACCAAAACTGCTTTGTGAAACTAGGTAATAAGACTTTGTTTTTAGGAAAAAGACGCCTAAGCTAAATTAGCACAACTTTGTTTTAGGTTAGGTTAAATTTTAGCAATATATTTGGGAGCTATGATTTCAAGTATCCCGAAATTTTGAAATATCTATATGTAGTTTGCCGACGGCTACTGTTATCGTATTTTCTTTAATAAAATTATATTTTTGAGAGTGTAGACTAAGATTTATGATGACTCGGTAGTAACAGAGATATATTTTTCGTGAATCTAATAATCTGACACTAATGTAATGTAGGTTCCTATACTGGAAGACCCAAAATTAGTTATTCCATTCCATAAATGACTAAAACTTATTTGTATTAGGTATTTTTATAATAAAAAGGAACTCGTTTTAGTTTTACCTATTTGTTTGTTATCGTAATTTGTTTCGGTATTTACCTAACTACTTTGTTTTGATACTTCTGTTTGCGGTTATTTGTCGGGTTATATTAGTGCAAACATGATAGTTTCTGAGATTTATACCTTGCCACTTTAAATGAATTTTGTTTAAATTAAAAAACACCTTTTTTGCGGGACAACGGAATATTGCCCATTGTCAGCGTTAAAAAAGTAGTTCAATCAAGGGAAATATCTATAAATTTATAATTTTTTTTTTCTGCGAATTATTTACGTTATTTACCTATAAGTGCAAAATTCTATCCCGATTAAAATAAGTTACGTTACCCTACGGTCGATCACGATCGAAAATAAAGAATTATAATCAAGTTCGGAAAAAATTTCAACAAAGCAATACCTACCAATTTCCCACAACTATTCATGATAAAAAGTTTGTCAAGTAATTATTATATTAGTTTAATATTTTAGGACCTATCTGTAACCAAGTACAAAAATCAGAATTTAAATAAGGTAAGTTACTTTAAGATATTGTGTGAAACAGATCGAAAATTGAAATTGCAAAGCTTATCTCATGTCTCTAAGCTGTTACCGTAATGAAAAGTTAATTAAGAAAGCACCTTTTTCATTTACTTCTGTTTTCATTGGTCACAACGTTAGTAAACTGTTTTTTTTTGTCTTACGGTCTTAAAGTTAGGTAAAGGAGCTATTTTACCGCCTGTAACTACGTGAATTAAATACAAAACCTCGGAAAAATTGCAACAACAAAGCAAATTCCTGTTTCCAAAATTTGTTACCTAGTTACCTAGCGTTATGAAAAGTTTTCAACTTACTTGCGAGCCGGCACGTGTGTTGTGTTTACAATTTTTGACAGGTCAGCCGTTGCGCTTGTTCACAAACAGCACGGCAACCAATAAAACTAATGCGGATATGCGCAAACGCGGCACGTGTTCACAGTTTAGGATTTCACTCACTATCACGCAACACTAGTTCAGTTGTCCTTCGGGTCGTGCGGGTCGCGGTGAGACGTTCGTCGCGGGGCGCGCGCGGCGACTGTGTGCCGGTGGTGATAAGGCCAGCCGCGGTCCGCCGTCCGCCGGCCGCGCCTCTCCTTTGTGTCCGATCGGCGCCCGCCCGCACCCGCGCCCCGTCCGCCGCACCCCGCAGGCCCCCGCGAGCCGTAAACACCGGCGACCGGCCTCCGCACTTTATTAACGCAATTAATTCTCCGCGCATCAACTTTCTACCGAAAAGATCACGGCGAAGTTTTATCGTTCGCGAAGTTCACTCAACTTTTCCGCACGCTCGCAACTTTTCTTAACTTTATCACAATGCGCGGCGTCTCGCGGCCGTCTCGGCGGGCAGTTAACGGCTGATGAACGCAATAATTATCACAACTTACGCATTGTTTCTTTCGTGTTATCATATTTAAAAACATCAACAAAAAATTATGAGTTTATTTACGAGTTAAATTTAGTTTAAGTTTCAGGATAATTTTAGTACCGGTAGGAACAATACAACGACGCGCGACGTACAATATTTAATAATTCGGTTATGATTGTTTTCTTGCAAACTCATAATCTTATTGTAAACAATACATGAATATTAGGACATCTTCTTTCACGTTCTGTAAGTATTTAGTAGCGGTGATAGATCAGTGGTTAGGACTTTGGCTTCACTTTCGGGGTGCCGAACTCGTATCCCAGCACGCATCTCTAAGTTTTCTAAGTTATGTGCGTTTTAAGCAATTAAAATATCACTTGCTTCAACGGTGAAAGAACACATCGTGAGGAAACCTGCATGCCTAAGAGTTCTCCATAAAGTTTTCAAAGGCGTGTGGAGTCCACCAATCCGCATTGGGGCAGCGTGGTAGACTACGGCCTAAAACCTTCTAATGGTGGGGAATGGGTTGATAGCATGATGATGACGATAGTATTTAAAACTTTGCTTTATCATTGTGGCTATTTTGAACAACGAGGAGGTGGTTTTGAAAACCAGGTACGTTTCGTCGATGTTCACGAATAACTTTCTATTGGGTGAAGAGATTTAATAGATCTTTGATGATGTAAGATGGACTTAACGGACATCTGTACTCTCCATTACTTTAGTATATCTTTGAAATTTTAAGGTAGTTATATAGCTTAATTTATTATAGAAAATCATGACTATATTTTTTTTATTAAAACATACATTAAGCCCTAAGTTCATCCTCAGAAGACTTAAGCCAAGATTTTTAATTAGGTGCTTTAATTAGGTGCCTAGACGTATAGTATAATAACAGTAAATAAAAATTCATGAGAAATAACAATTTAGAAAATTATTTTTCCCAAAATATATTTGTTGTGTAATACAATAACTGACTAGAAAATATTTATGTGTTTAGGAAATTATAATTTTATTTAATCGAAATCAACTAGCTTTTTCAGCGGCTTCACTCGCGTTGAAATCTATTGCGGGCAACTTTATATCTCGCCGCATGGTGTTATTAAAATAAAAATATGAAAAAAATTATTGAATATGGAAATCATAATTTTACCGTTTTTAATTAAAAGTTTTTGATTGGTGGTAATTTTGTTAATCAGAATTTATTCGGTGTAAGAATTAGCAGATGGTATATAAATCTGAATTCGAGATTTTATTTTTGCCTCTGTTACTCGTTTATAGTGTTTTTAATACTATCATACATATTGTATCCTTTCAAGTTTACAATATATAGTGTGTGTTTGAGTTTGTAGGTTGTATGTTTGCTCGTTTGTTATCATTTTCTTGTTACCCTTTTGCTCATACTGAGTTACGCTTCCCTTTGAGTATGAGTTACGCTTTCCTTTCGATCTCATCGAGTTAGATCCTCGGCACGCACCGCTAACATTGGAAGTTATGTGCGTTTTAAGCAATCAAAGATAACTTGCTTTGAATTCTGGTTACTGTACGATTAAAGAATTTTTTAATGACAAGGCTACTTGGAAATAGACACTCCACTCCGGGCGCTCCACTCTCATCTCTCAAAAGATTGTAAAATTCTAATTTTACAATCTTTTGAGAGATTGTAAACTGGCAAATGATGTTAAAAAAGAGCAATCCGCTGAGTTTCCTGCCGTCTCTTCTTGGACTGAGACTCTCGGAAACAGACTGACTTGGCGTTTCAAAAGTGCTTAAAAAGAGGTTCCGGGTTCACCCTCCCACTTATAAAACAAGGAGATTTTTTTTTTCCGGAAGATTTATAATTTCCTAATTTTCTCTGAACTGGTCTAGTGGGAAGTTTTGGCCGTGAGCTAGTTACCACATTACCGAAATAAACAAATAAATAAATAAACTGCCATACCCCTACAGTTGGCCCGCTACCATCTTAAACTGTTCAACCTTACTACCAGGTGAGATTTGTTAGAATAAACGAATATTGTAATAGGCTAAGGCCTATTACAATATTCGTTTATTATAGGCTAAGGCCTATTACAAAGACCTATGAAAGTATGTGTATATTGTGTGTGAATTTAACCCATCTCTTCTCAATCCCATCTCTTGACAAATCTCTTTTGATGACTTTGTAGTCGATCTGTGTCGTACCGTTCCCGATGTGCGCTGGCCCTAAGCCTTTTTCCCAGTTATTTTCTTTTACAGTTATTTTGTAAAGTGGGTAAATAATTAAACTTTTGATAAGTATATATAATTAATAAATAAATATTACTACTATATACACTAAACATTCCGCCAAACTGATAACAGTTGATAATGGAATCAGCTCTCTTATAATATAACATATTTCCACATATAAGAAGGTACTAGGTATACATAAAACATGTGAAGTTGGTATGAATTGTATAAGTAGAGCTTTTCTTGACGGAGCTTGTCCGAGGAAGTACTAACGCCATGCTTATTTCTGCCTCGAATCTGCATTGTTGTAATGCTGTGTTCCGGTCTGAAGAGCGTGGTTGTCGGTGTAATAACAGACACATGAGGCTGAACACCTACGCCTTAAATTGTCTGACACAGGGCAATGCTTTGCAGGACCTTTGCAACCTGGACCTTGCATACCCTGTGAAGTGTTGCTCTGTTTTTATACAATCTAAATAAATAAAATAAAAATAAATATACTACGACAATACACACATCGCCATCTAGCATCGCCAGGTACCAAGATAGCTGATGAATATTTTGTTATGAATATAATACACATAAATACTTATAATATACAGATAAACGCCCAGACACTGAAAAACATTCATGTTCATCACACAAACATTTTCCAGTTGTGGGAATCGAACCCACGACCCTGGACTCAGAAAGCAGGGTCGCTGTCCACTGCGCCACTCTGCCGTCACGTCATCTGCTTGGTCCGTCAATAATTTCTATAAAAAAAAAGTTTCCATGAAGGATCTGAAATGGTTATTTTGTTAGTATTTACAATTGCTTCATCATCAGCATGATTGACCCATCAACGGCCCACTACAGGGCACGGGTGTCCTATTAGGATGTGAATGGTTTAGGCCGTAGTCCACCACGCTGGGCAAGTTGTAACGAATCGACCGTACTCGCTAAATAAACAATATTTTAAAAGGACATCTGGTCTTGGGAACTCGTTGCTTCTGACGCTGTAAAAGTCTTTAGTTATTATGGGATGACAAGGTTGGGGTCTTATCCTCTGGATGATCATGTGCCAGTATTATTTAAGAAATTATGAAACCTCACGGAGAGATCCTTGATAGGGACCCAGTTGGTTTAGTAACAAAGTGCGGATTGGTTAACTTGACGTCCTTGAGAATATAATAAAGAAATCTTAAGTTACTCTCGACGTTTACCTTCACCGTAGAAGCAAGTTATATTAAATTGCTTACATTAAAAATAAAATGAATACAACTTTAAAAATGCTTTACCCCTTTAGGTGTACCATCTTGAAGTCAGTTACCCCTTTATCTCACGAGGCATCCACCTAGGTTTGTACCTACAATTACCTGTCTCAGGGTACCTACATACGTTTGCCTCTGCAGATCCCACCTAAGGCGCGGTTAGCTAACTGTTTTTGCGCTCACATGTTTTTGTGCCAGTCTTAGCCTCAGTTCACACTAAAGACATTCTGTTTCAAAATATATCTGTCGCGACGCAAATGCTTGTGACGTTACGGATCAGACTGACTTCAAAACACGGGCTGGGGTCAAGAGTTAGTGGCGTGCACAGAGTTTTTGACTAGGCAGAAGGCATACAATGGAGAAATCCTCCTTTACCAGCTATATTTTTCATTTGCATTGGCAGTGCAATTGTGCATATATATGATGTGTGCGTACTGTATATAGTGAACTCCAAGCGAGACGAAATTATAAAGTGTTGTTTTAATTTTGCTATTTTTATTGGTATATCAAATACCAAAGCGCCATTTGTCACGCCGTAGAAATGGCGCTTGTGTGACGTCATGGGTCTCTACATCTGCGGATAGTCAGCAAATGACGAGGCATGCGGTAGATATGGCAGGCGAGGAACGAGGCCGGCGGTAAATAGCGACGAAGTTGTCGTAAAGAAGTCAATAAGGCTCTACGAGCGCACTATGAAGCAATAGCAAATTGTTAGGAAACCTATGATGTCGCTATTCTGACGTCACATGAAGAGTTAGATAACAGGTATATGGTGCTAAGTATAGCTAGTGACCTCACTGGACATACGAGTAGCTAGTTGTGTGTGGGCGAATGGCGCTTGTGTGACGTCACAGTTATAGGTGATACTGCAAGTGGCGAGCTTCTAAAACCTTTCGAGCGCTCGATGATGTCGGTATAGCACGTTGTGTTGTTGCGAAACATGTGTCGCTAGTGTGACGTCACGGGTTGGGGTAGTTAGCCGGCGAGCGCCGAGGAAAGCGGTAGGACTGTTTGACTGACTCGAGGCTTCTAAAGCCCGTCAAGCACTCAATGAGGTATAGCAAGTTAGTGTTGTTGGGCGACACGTGTCGCTAGTGTGACGTCACGGGTAGAGGTAGATAGCCGGCGAGCGGCGAGGCAGGCGGTAGGTATGTTTGTGCCAACTCGAGGCCACTAAGGCCCTCCGAGCGCGCGATTTACGGCGCGTCGCCCGCACTGTATTTTGGGCATTGGCGATGTTTACAGAGCGTTAGTTGTTGGATGCGGTACACAATTATATTTTTGTTTTTCACACTTAATTAAATTAAGTCCGATCTCCGGAACGCACCTCTAACTTTTCCGAGTAATGTGCGTTTTCAATGCAAGCAATTAATGTGTCACTTGCTTTAGTGGTAAAGAAAATCATAATGGCGAAAACCTGCACGCCTGAGAGTTCTCAAATGTGCATTTGGCCAGCGTGGTGACTTCGGCTTAAACCATTCTAATTTTGTTGAGTTGCAATGCTTAGCCAATTTTTACGACATTTAGCCCAGAGACTTGTTGTTAACGGAAGTGGTGGAAACTTCTTAACTTACACCCTTCTAGTTGTTGACATAAATCGGTTAGTATGGATCGATATTTGGCACGGAGAGGTTTTTTTTATACGAATGATTAATGGACCAAGCGATTGGCTCACCTGCTGGTAAGTGGAAAACCCTCGGCGATAGACAGAGCAACACTACGCAGTGCATACGAAGAACACGCCTTATAAAGTCCGCCCTTTGTCAATCAACTCAAGGCGGAGTTGTTAAGCAGTCTTTTGCCTGTAATTACACCTGCAACCCGCAGACTGATGTACAGCAATTCTGATTGAATGCAGGAATGGGCCTGGCGGTAGTACTTTCACGTACGACCTCTGTCACAAAAAGCTCTACTACTATTGTTTAGAGTATACCCAAGGGATCAAAGCTAGCGAAGCTATTGGCAGATGTAGTATTTTATATGAAAAAAAAAACGTATACTAACCATATATTATCTATCTACCGCATCCATCTCAAGTGTCCGCACGACATCTGCGTCCACGTTCTCTAGTGATTTTGTTATCGGCGGCGCGGCGCGGCACCCCCCGGCGACATCCGACGCCGCGCGCCATTACCGCGACCCGCGGCCCCCGACCCCCCGCCCGGCGGCAACCCCCCGCCTCACGACCCCCCACTCATTAGCCCGATGGCGCGAGACCGGCTGCACTCGCTGACGCCGCGACAAGAATTTTTAGACGCCACTCTCCGAATGCCACACACACATACATACGTGTAAGCTAGGGCTATCTGTGCAAATTACTACTATCTAGTACACATACATAAGTCTATCTATGGTGTATTTTTTCATGAAGACCGCTTTGGTTACCGTTTTCAGATTCGATTTTAGAACAGAGGCAAATTTCGGAAACATCCATTATGCGATTATATCCGCCGAGTTAATGTTTTGGGGTAACTAATTAACTAAGGGGAACGTCCCTTGACTGCAATCTAACCTGGTGGTAAGTGATGATGCATTCTGAGGTGGTAGCGAGCTAACCTGTTAGGAAGTACGGTAGTAATACCCCTAATCGGTTTGTACGCGACATCGTGCCGGAACACTAAATCGCTTAGCGGCACGTTTTTGTCGGTGGAGTGGTAGCTAGCCACAGCCAAAGCCTCCCATAAGACCAGTCCAGAGAAACTTCAGAAATTATGAATCCCCAAAATTCCCCCCGGCGGGATCGAACCGGGGATCTCCCACTTAAAACCACAGGGCTCACGGCCGCGGCAGGAAGGTCGTCAAAGGCTAAAGAGAGCGAGCTTGCAAAGGGAGAGCAAGAAACCGCTACCAATATCTGATGGTGTATTACAGAGTTCATAATAACAAAAAACTTTCCACGAACAATGACTTTTAGACGAATAACTACAAAGTTATCAAAAAAATACGCAGTGACAACCATGGCGACTGGTGAAACGTAAAAAAACCCACCTGGCATAATTTGTAGTTTTAGTTGCTCTTATTTCCGAGAACCGATGGTCCCAAGGTGTTGGAATGGCGAACCGCAGAAACGCAGCGTCGGCAGACCACCCACTAGGTGGTTGGACGACTTCAACCAAGACTGTCTTCTGGTACGATGTCGCGTAGGATTCCAGAACCGATTGGACTGCCACACCTCTTAATTCTTAGTGAGTTCATAGGCTTGTATTAATTAACCGATTGATTTAAAATTTCATTAGAGGTTAACCCTCGTGACAGTCTATGATGGTAGCGGGGTAACCATTCAGCACGGCTAGCGTGGGCAGGCGACAATTATATCCCCGGGGAAAGGATATAAAATTATCTTCTCCCACAGCTTTATCAACTCTCAGAGCACTGGCGCACAAGTGGAAATAATATCCAAATAATATATGTGTATTAATAAACGGGGGTAAAATTCTCCTATTCCATGTTCCAGTGATTTAGCAGGTGGGCACGTTAATTATATCCCTTGTCGGGGGATATAATCGGGGGATATATTTTTTATCTCCCGCCCGTGCTAGCCTTAGGTTAGGGTTTAATATAATACCTAGTAGGGTTTCTACTCGTCATCATACCGGAGTGCAGCAGCAAAATCCCGATGTCAGTGGCCAAAACTGTGTCTTAAGTATAGATTAAAGAATTCAAATTTAAATTCAAAATTCATTTATTTCAAGTAGGCCTAATTAATAAACACTTTTGAAACGTCAAGTCAGTCTGTTTGTAGTGACTCTACCACCGGTTCGATAATAAACGATACTTGAGAACCTGTTCTTAGCTCGATTGCGGTTGGTTAATACGGGCCGAAATCACTTGACAGTATCTATAGTAGGTATGCCAGACTCCTTAGTTTAATATTCAAAACCCTTTGAATGAAAATAAATCTACGAAAAAAAAAATTGGTTGTCTGTAAAGTCGGCTTACTGACGATAGTTGAACGTGATAGTTCAACGTCGTAAGAAAATACTGATGGAATGGTTGCATTTTTCAAAAGAAAATTTTATTTGTTTGATAGATATTATCGTTGCTATAAACAATTGACACCACATTCACTTTTCACTGCAGTTCATCCTTGCCGAAAACATGTAAATGTATTTTTTTTTTTTTTTTTTTTTTAAACGAGGAGGAAAAAATCCCTTCGGACTTCTGCCTTATGGCAGGGCATGTCCGACTTGCACGGACTAAAACAACCCCCAGTATCTGCCAGGTCTGCACGGAACCGCTGGGCATTACTTCATGCCGACCTTCTTTAAGTGTTTTCTCTCTTTTCCTTCTCATCTCTTTCTCGTTCCTCTCTCCTCACCATAATGTTTCTTAGCATTTGTGCATATTTTTGCCATTCCTCTTCACTGGAGAGCATGCGCGCTATCAGACTCTGGGAGTCTACATTACTACTATGTAAATGTATTATTGTATAGAAGCTGTCCACGCGGACGCATCGCTCACTCAAGTAGGATGTCGAACGCGGAGGCCGACTGTGCCTTTTTGTCGCTCGTTCCGCACTCTCGTTTGCACTTCAAGCCTTGAATGGAACGCCTCAGAGCGAGGTAACGCCGCATACGTCATGTTTTTTCGTGCGTGCAGCCGGCTCCATCGAATTATAAGACGTTGTCACGTCAAAAAATTTACTTCTGAACCGTCTCTCATGATCTACCTTACCCATAAACCCTGGTTACCCTGGCTACGACAACTCGTTATTATTAAAAAGGTCTTGTGGTTTTGGCAGTAACCGTCATTCTCATAGTTAAAAAAAATATTCAAAATTATTGTATTTTAAGTAAGCCCATAGGGACGGCCGATTGTGCAGTGGGCAGCACCCTGCTTTCTGAGTCCAAGGCCGTGGGTTCGATTCCTACAACTGGAAAATGTTTGTGTCATGATGTTTTTCAGTGTCTGGGTGTTTATCTATCTATGTACTTTTTTTAAGTTGTTATTTTTGTAAATTATTACCGGAATCTTTTTATTATTATCTTAGTGTTTAATAGCATGTCTTTAATTACAACATGACTCGTTGTAAGCTCAAAAACTATTTGAACTAATAATTAAATTTATTCACTTTTTAATATCTACTTTTCTTAAATCATCTATACAATCCTCTCATTTGTGATCTGGATTCCTGTAATTTGGAAATTTCACTTCAATTTAGGTATATAGATCACAGATTATGCACAATTTTTAGAAGTCTAAACTAAAAAATCTCGGTTTTAAAAATAAACGTAAAGGCAACATTATCGTATTACTTTGAATCGATGTCGAGTCCAGACTGATAAGAATGCTTGTACGACTTAATAAAATTGCCTCCAACAACCAGCCACAATATTATGACTCATAACCGTAAGAGATCGCAGTAAAATCGCTATCAAGAGATTAATTTATAAACACAATAGTCGCACGGCACGGGTGATTGACGGCAGAAATCCCGGTTGTTGACAACCCTAACCAGAACACAAATGAAAACCAATTTTAACTCAACGCAATAAGGTTTAGATTTAAGTTCATTTATATATGAATCGCAGGGTTGGGCCGTTATCTATATTGGTCGTATGGCCTCGCGACGCGCGGCCCTGTTGCACTCGCGTCATGATAACAATTACTAAGAACATTTTAGATATCCACGCTAATGATTTTGTACCCTATCGTGCAGGGAATAAGGGTTATGAAGTGGTTGTTGTATGTATGCCGCGATCAGAGGCGCCGCGTCGAGTCGAATACTAAATACCGAACGGTTTAAAGGTAACATACTAAAATAGTGAGCGCTTGCACACCTCCGCCGAAAAGGTATACCGATATGACGTCACAAAATGAACGGTCAGGGTGCCTGGTGTGAGATTTTCTGCCCACGTTTACTTATTCGATGGCGTGAAAGTGAAGTATGATTTATATAGAATTGAAAGAGCGTCATCTTGTGACATCCACTGTTTCAAATTTTAACTAGATTATTCCCAAGCAGATTAATGAGAACACCCTTACATATGAACAGTATCTGAATAGGTACATCGAAACCACATAAATCAAGAGTCTCGTATAGAAATTACAATGAGCACTAGCTTTGGACATGCAGCTTGGCTTTTGTTTCGCATATCATACAACTAATGGTGGAACTATCAATAGTGGTTTGATGACTAGGTGTTTTTTTTAAATCAAATGTGAAGAAGAAGCGCGTAAATTGTTAAATTTACTTCAATATTTTCTGAAAGTTTTCTAAGGATTTTTAGAAGTTATATTACTTTTAGGATAAAAATGAATTCGCGTGGTTGGAAATGAAAAATAAAAGGATACTTTATGTTTTTAATTTTATTTATATTTTTCATAGGTACCTAAGGTTAGGTACCTTTATCTTACTGTTTAAGTAATGAGTACGCATTTTAAAAATATTATAAGCCATACAGAAACGCTGAATCAGTAGGTAACCTGAGACGGAGGAAGCCTCCTACCAGAGAAATTTAAAAAAATTATTAATCTCCAAATTGCTTCCTCCGGGGACCTCCCCAGTCCCCACTACCCCGTCGGAGAGGTCGCTTGAATCCTGTATGTACTAACATTTTTAAAGTCTTTTTATAGAGCCTTAAAAGCCTCGACGCAAACCGCCGGGCAGGGAATGTCCCATGCGAAGGTGTGTTACCGCTCCAAAGTACACGTACGTAGGTCCGCGTTGCGGCGATATCCTAAGCTAGGTTCGTATGACCTAATTCCCAGTACTCGACTGCATTGCACAATATCTCAACTCTCAAGGACAGTTTGCGTCGGGCTTTGAGTTTTGCGTTTGACTGAAAACGTTTCTAGATGTTTTTGATTACGAGCGGGAATGCAGCTGTTTATTTTTTTACCTATATGAATGTCGTTTCCTTCAGAGGCGCAGACAGATAACTTAATTGTATACGTCAGCCGGATGTTGCGTAGAATTTCTGATATTTCCGAAGATAAAAAAAAATAATAAAATTGATCAAAAAGATTAGATTATTTATTAAGATTTTAATGAAATAAAAAAGGTTTTATTAACGTAAAAATATTTATTTATTCACACTGTTTGTACTGTTACGAAACACGTGTTCTAAATATAAAAATACTAGAATATACAACTTGAACATAGTTTTCATGCCACCTAGAACTAACTTTACGATGTAGAATTCTGGTGTCGATGTGCGCGCGCATCGTAAAAATTCACTCTCATCATTTTTCTCCATCGCGCCAAAAGAAGTATAACTTCAAAAACCTAAGTGTATTATTAATAACTTAAATGATGTTACAACCCCCCTTTTTGCAATCCGTTTGGAGGATTTCTGAAATAGAAAGCCGGTGTCAAACTATTAATATTAATAATGATGAACGAAACGAAACACTTAAAAAATGCTTAATTTAAACATTTTGTTTTGTTTCCATTAAACCTTTTTACAAGACATCACCTATACCTACTTGCCATTTGCCGTTTCAAAGATGAAGTGGAATGATTGATTTCCGTCCAAGATGGATGGTTGGCCCGCATGTTCTCAGTCAACCCATTATGGATCGCTGCCATTCTAATGCCCTCTTAATATTGAACTCTAGTTGTGTCTCGCGATAAAAACAGTCCATATATGATATCAGTTTCCAGAAGGTATACTTCGAAAACTTTGTGCGAAATTTAATCGAGAAGAGTACAGCAGTGTGTCCAGCAGTGGCCCAGTGGTTAAATTTCATATAGATCCGATGAAGAGTTTCGGAGACATACAACGGAATTCTTCGTAATATTATCTACCTAGCTTCTGCCCGCGACTTCGTCTGCGAGGAATTCAGAATCGGGTCTAAAGCTTCGCTCGTTAACAATTTTTAATTTTACTATTTGAGAGATCGGTATAGAAAATACATGTTCTCCATAGCATAGATGCATACTAAATTCCAAAGGCATTAAATTTAGTTGTAGATCTAAAGAAAATAAAGTATTCAGTATTGCCAAGCCTTAAATGAGGGGTTTTCTGCTGTCCGCTGAGGAGTTCTGTCCTATATCTCCAACCACAGTTTGGGCAAAATTAAACACATATTATAACCTCTATAGTACAAAAATAATTATTTAAATCGGAGTTATCAAATTGCCAGAGTTATGGTGTAAAATTGTCACACACTAATCCCCTCTCCCAAAGGAACCGAGCTTAATGTCGGGATTAAAAGTATCCTATATTACTTCCTACACTTCCAAGAATATATGTACAAAGTTTCATGAGGATCATTTAAGTGGTTTTTGCGTGAAAGCGTAACAAACAAACTTACATTGACATTTATAATATTAGTAGGGATTAGTAGGGATAGTAGGGTTATAATATTAGTATTTTTTTACCTGACATTGGCTAATCTCTGTAAAGCCAGAAGAGAAAAAAAATAGTTATTTATATCATTTATAATTTTTCTTTTTTTTTTTTTTTAGTATGATTATTATTAAACCGCGATTGTCAAATCACATAACATAACATAACATCATGGCTGTAACTTTGAAAAGGTTACGCAGTGTATTCAGTATATCGGGTTACACGCACGTTTTCTAGCGAAGATAGTAGTAGTTGCATATTTTTGGCGACTCGGAGCCAGTCGTAGCGCGTAGTACGCAAGCTTGCTTAATACAAGCATATATTTGCTTTTTAGTTGATATAACATTTATGGAAGAAGTCGTTTTATTTTTTGTTAAAAAGTGTTCTATATTCTGTATTATTTTTTCTTTCAAACTTTTAAAAGGGGACCATAAACTGAGATAAAAAGTCAATCCGTCAATGCATTCGGAGAATCGCAAGGACCGCGGATATTCTGTGAAGTCATTAATACGTTTCCGCTACCTGCATTAAATAGGTACCTACGGCTTAACGAGCTGACCGACGGACACGTCACCTCGCGGTACGTGCCCGCGACCTGCATTATTGTTCACTTTATGTACAACCTCTTTTTATGTCTTTGTTTACGATGACGAGGCGAAGCTGATAACAACTGTTCGGAATTCAAAAAAATCTATAAATATCTCATACACTGGACAATTATACATTACTAAAAATATTAAAGCGGATACATCATCATCATATCGACCCATTACCGGCCCACTACACTGGTCTCCTCCCACAATGAGGAGGGGTTAATTCCGTAGTCCACCACGCTGGGCCAGTGCGGTTTTGTGGACTCCACATACCTTTGAGAACATTATGAAAAACTCTCAGGCATGAAGGTTTCCTTACGATGCTTTCCTTCACCTTAAGCACTATGCTATCATTGATCTACCCGTAGATCGTAGACAACATCCGCGTGACTAAACAAAACCATCTTGCTCGTAGGGACATTCAATAGAAAGTTCTCGAAACTGTCGCACCCTACGACTACAGTGCATTGTTGTACGTGATTTCTGATATTTTTATGACTCATTTTTTGCTTCAACCCTAAACAAAAGAGAAGTGACGGAGGGTCATTTAAAAATTTTAAACCAATTGCGCGCGGTCCAGATGAGAAATTTTAAAATGTAGAGCAAAAAATTACTTAGAAAAGATATGGGAATCTATTGTTTGGTAAGAACAAGACCGATATCTGTATTAGTTACGTACGTTATTATTTAAACCATTTATTGGAAGGGAGAAAGAAAGCGTCACTTCTTAACATAATATAACTTTGTTAATTCAATTTAAAACACTAAGATAATCTATTTAACCGAGCTTTTGTTTTAGTCGCGGCGTACGCTGGTATAAAAATATAATTACAATTTACAAAATTAAAATGCTAATATTAGAAATGTGAAAATGTGTTTGTTTGTTTGTGCTTGCCTTGCCTTGCCCTAGCTAAGAAACCAATCAACTTGATTTTTGGCGTTGAGTAATTTGAACGGTCGGATAACAAATGCTACTTTTTATCCCAGGAAACCAAACGCTTCTGACGGGATTTGTTAAAAACTGTAATAAACGCAATCGAAGAACAGCTAAAAATTAAACCAAGTTTAACAATTATTCATTCGAATTAAAAATTCAAATTTAAAATTCATTTATTTCAAGTAGGCCTACTTTATAAGCACTTTTGAAACGTCAAGTATTTCTGTTTTTAGTGACTCTACCACCGGTTCGGAAAGCAGAAAGCATTCTAAAGTCAACATCTCCTGAGGATGCTCCGGTTTCGGAGCGAAACGTGCGTAGAGGGTTTGCCGAAAATTTGTTTGGTGTGGAGTATAAGGATTGAAGAAATTATAAATTCACACAGATTCTCCTGCTTTTCGCGGTGTGTAGCAAATTAAGCTTAATTTTGCGTGGTTAATCAACATTTCTTAAATATAGTTCAACGGGTACATACAACGATAATATTTTTGGATTTATCGATATTTCGACCCAGTTGCAATGATAGTGGTCAAGACGGGACTGATATCATCGATTTCCGCAAAGTAACGTCTGCTACTATCCAATATTTAAAAATTGTACAAGTCTTAAGTTAGGAGGGTTAAGGCTGTAGTTCACCACGCAGGCCCAGTGCGGATTGGTGGACTACACGTGCATTTGTGAAAATTAAAAAAAGAACTCTCAGAGGTATAAAATAACTGAAATAAGTGTATTTCGAATTTGATTTCAATTCATTAACGATAGCATTTAGGTAACGTATGTATAATAATAATGAATGCCATTGTGGAGTGAGGCATAAACTTACGGGTTTCCCCCTCTTATCCGACTTTTGCGGTTACCTGCATCTACATACTCGCAACAGTATAATTACTGAAGCCTCATAAAATAACAATGTAGTAAAATAATTTTCGATACGTTTACTCACAAAGTGACTCTTTTATCACCGTTGTTACTTCTTTAAAGTACCTTATTACGCACATCGTGCATTTTTCCATCACATAAAACGCCCTCGTGCGGTAATTTAAGTGCGGCCTACAAGGATAGCTATGTCTGTTATTATATAGTAAGTTTCTCTGGATAGTGAGGATTGCAAAATATACCATGAAAGTACCTACTACACTTGCTGAGAAAAAAAGCTGATAAGTTTTTCTCGAATAACTTTTATCAAGCAAAATACATAGTGATACTAGAGAGCGAGTTTTTCAGTCGATGTCGTTTATTGACACAGACCTGAAAACGTATCTGATGCAAAACACCGTATCAAAATCGGATCAGCTGTTTTAAAGTGAATAATAACACACGTATACTGAGCCTCTTACCTGAAAGCATATTACTCGTACGGTCGAGATGTGTGTCTAAAATGAACAAAACAAAACAAAACAACAAAAGCCAATAAAACGCTTAAATTAGTTAAGTGGAGTTCACACAATAGATATCAACAGGTGGCTCGAATATGAGATTTGTAGGGCTGCGCAATGCGAAACATATTTTATTGACACTTACATAATTGTTATGATTTAAAGTAATTCTCATTATCAGGGTATTTCTAATAGAGTGAGTGAGTGGGTAATCTATACTTCTATAGTAATCTGGTTTGTCTGTTAGGTACTTTATCCGTGCCTCGGAGAGCACGTTAAGCTGTCGGTCCTGCGCCCGATCGATGTCCGGTCGTGTTTGATTTGCCGTCCCAACGGACTACGAGAGTTCACCTGTGTGCACTATAATATTTCCCGCGTAGACTCCCTGGAGTCCACCATGGCCGTAATTGGCCGCATGGGGATTTCAGCAAAACAACTTTACTAGGTCCTGGATTCTAATCAGACTTCGCAGCATACGAGGCACACCTAAAAATGTACTAAGGCTTATTTTCTTGACATACATTATTTCCAAAAGAGTTGCTATCAAAGCCTGATACGATTCATTACAAATAAGTTGAGACTTCTGACTTGTGACTCCCGACGCAAAAACGACGGGACGTTATTTATTTGACGTGTCTGTGAATGAGTGTGTGCGTGAGTGTGTGTGTGCGTGTGTGTCTGTGAATGAGTGTGTGCGTGAGTGTGTGTGTGCGTGTGTGTCTGTGTGTGTGTCCGTATGTCTGTGGCGTCGTATTTCCAATGGATGAACCGATTGATTTTAGTTTTTTTTTGTTTGCAAGTTTAATTAGTCGGGAGTGTTCCCAGCTAGATGGATGAAATTGGTTTATGACAGCCGCCGCATAATTGCGCATTACATCTTTTTTCACAACTCCCTTAATATGGATATGAAATGAAAGAGCTTTTCTAGTAGAGTTATGTATTAGAGTTATATATTATTATTATTATTATTATTATTAAAAGTCGGGGGCCCAGCCCACTACAGGGCACGGGTCTTATCCCGCAATGAGAAGAGGTTACGGCATAGTCTACCACGTAGGCCCATAGCAGATTGGTTTTCTCCAAACACCTTTGAGAACATAATAAAGGACTTTCAGGCATGCGGTTTTCCTCACGATTGTTTCCTTCACCGTTGAAGCAAGTGTCATATAAGTTCACATAGCTTAGAAAAGTAAGAGGTGGGATTCGAACTCGGCCCCCAGAAAGCGAAGTCGATGGCCTACCTACTCGGCTATCACCGCTTCAACACTAAACATCAGTATTGGCTGACAAAAGCGGTTCATAAATAACCATCTAATCTAAAATGCGATGGAAGTTTGACCGAGATTTGAGTGTTTTTTTGTAATTGCGAACTAAAGTGTTTAAAATAACCAATATTTCTACTTTAACAGTCTGGTCGAACGAAAATAAATCCTAAAAAAACTGGTCAAGGGTGTTTCGGATTACGCATAAGATAGGGCTCCTTGCTGAGACCAGCATAAAGAACACTGCTTATCGTATATTGGTAACAATAGTTATAGAAATTATTATGAGCGCAGTTAGATATTTTAACTGGCTTTCAGAAAAGGCGGATTTCAACTCGGTAAAGTTATTATTTACTCTTATGTTCACTGCAGTATATTAATAGCTTTGAGTAGAATATTTTTATAATATAATTGCGAATAATTTAGATTTAACTTTTACACTTTGTGCAAAATAAGTCGAAAGTAATAAGTAGGTCTGGTAACCTACAAGAGGTTCATTAAAATACAATTTCTTTCTATCTCTTCGCGAATTTTTTTTATTGTTTTAACCAACCAATTTCCATAGCTATAATAGGCAGCTATGGAAATTCGTTTCTTCGAAATATCTTTTACTGCAGTTTATTTTTCACTTACTTCACTTTTACGAATGTACTCGTATCTCTATTACGGAGCCCTAAAAATAGACTTATTATAATTCCGGTTTCAACTTTTTTGCTATGATTTAATGTTGGCGGACATTTGTTACCACTTAAAATATTTATTTGAAAGCTCTCCAATTTGCCATAGAGCACAAACTTTATCTGTGGCAACTGCTCATAGCCGATAACGTTAAGAAGGCGTTCTCATCCCACAGCCGATGACTGCACTTGGCCTGCGTGGTGGAATACGGCCTAAACCATTCTTATTCCGTGAGTAGTCCTGGGCACGTAATGGGGTTGATATTGATCATAAATTTTGAAAGTATAGGACACTTTCTATAGAGCCTTTTACCCGCCTGTAAAATTAAAAGAACTACATCAATAAACGGACGGACAAAAAAAGGCGTAGTTATAGTGCAAATAATCATTAAAAAACTTAATAGGCATTCATTTCGAGATCAAAGACAAACATTCATGTTTAATTGGTTGTGCGGAGGTACTTACACCTACATTTGAAATTAGAATAGATAAAAAGGAAACAGTTTTACTAAAATCGATAATAAGACAACATAAAAATCACCTTCTACAAATAAGGAACAGGAAGCTGTCACATAATGGAGCAAAACAGTATAGAATAATGTGCAATAGAGTACTGGAATACTGTGCGTAATTAAATGCAACGATCCATTGGATGAGTCTTAGATCTGTTAAAACACCACGAGATTTATGTACTTATAGCTATATAGTTACAGCCTATATTCCTGTGAAGGTATTTCCATTAGGTGTTTTATAATGTCGTGATCTCTAAATGGGTGACGCACGTCTCTTTCGACGCGGGATTATTCACGCACGCGGCAGGCGGCTGAAGCTAGATCTCACATTCACGCACGCCTGCGTATCTCGTATTATTTTCTGAGGGTTTTTCGTACATGGCTATTACGTCCGCTCGGACGTTCGGTGGATTTGTATTGTGATTTATATTGTGTTTGGATAAGGGTAAATTAGTAGTTTCGCTCGGCGTGTTGTGTTAATTTTTGTACCTAGTCTGTGTTGAAAAATATTTAATAGATTTTACGGGGAAGGTTTAGTGATGTTCTACCAGGGCCCTATTTAAAAATAAAATAGATGAATAATGTATTCACCTGTTTTTAAGTAGTGGTAGTTTTTAAGTAATTACTTTTTTTGCAATATGGCTGAGTTAAATGGGTCTTTCACTGTGTTGTAGGTTATCTAATATCAGTATCTCTCCCTGCCCGCTCGTGCAAGAACGTGACGATGCAGAAGAAGACGGGACAAAAGATGCCTTTGACTCTCATCCGCCCCCCGCAGCAGTTTCGGGTGAAGGCCACTCGCGCAAGATTTTCCTTAAGGAGGATCTCCGGGCGATAGATACGGGGACATCTTTCGCTTGTGGGAGATAAAACCTCGGGCTGGAAAGCTCACTGTAGTGAGTTTTTTAAGTGAGCCTGTGGCGATTGTACCCCTACAATTGAGCTTTTGCCCCCGGAGGAGGTTCCGCCTCAACGTACGCTGCTGGCTGGGTCGCGGATGTTAGCGAAAGCGTTCCCGTGACCCGGTCACCAGGCCACAAGTTGGAAGTTGGAACACCGCGCCGTGGTTTTTAGTCAGTAAGCATCTGACGTTACTACTGCACTTCCCTGGGTGCAGTAGTATTCATGAAGCTTCCCCACGTAACGTTGATTAATTTTTGCGCTATGTCAAAAGACCAACTTAAATCTACGTTCCGTTATCAATATATAACGAGTAACGGAATTACGAAATACTGTTAAAGGGTGAATAAATATATTTCATAAGGAATCACTCGGTGAAAAATTAAAACCAAGGAAGCATATTTATTTTTCTATACAAACTAATTAAAAACATTCTAAGTGTTTACTTATGACAACCCTATTGAAAATAAGACCGACACGCGCATAGTACCTCCGCGTCGCGACGCGTACCTATTAAAGTGACAGGAGTCACTTGAGTTTTTTTCTGCATGTGATGTATGATCTGTATCTGATTTCTTTCAGTAACAACAATGGCAATGGTTTACTTAGAAACTATTGGGTTCTCGGTTTCACAGATAAATCTCAGATGGTAAATAAAGCTGAAGTATTATTTCGGTTTTAATTTACGCGTTGTAATCTACATACATCGTGTAAATTAAAACCGAAATAATTCACCTACGCGTATTAGTATTATGCTAATATCTTATGATGTTGTGTAGGAGCAAACATACGTACAACAAAATCCAAACCTAACATGACAATAACAAACAGAAAGTGTAGCAAAAACTCGTAAATACATTAAGCCCCAATAATGTCGACGCGCACGCAGCGCACATGCCGTGCCGTGAGACGCGCAAGATATTATTATTGCCCCACAGCGCCGCTTCACGGCCCGGGGCCCAAACAAAAGGGCGAACCGCGCGGACGTCATTGTCGCTTTCCGGGAAAAGATGGCCGCGATTACCGCCACCCGCCATCCGCCGCGCCGTCGCGGCCCACTCCGCTGTAAATCATTATCTCCGTAAAAACTAATTGAAAAGAGCTGCACCTTTTGTTATCAAGGTGGTTTATTGCGTTCGGACGTGCCCGCTCGGGGACGCGCGAGAAATTTTTGTGATAACGCCTGCCCAAAGACGCACGCTTCGCAGAAGTCCGCGGGCCCTAATCGCTAATTATGCTTTCAACGGAATAGCTTAAGGTTATATATACGCGTTCGTTAGGGACGCTTTGCAGGTAGTTTTACGACACAATACCAGGGATTTTCCCTATTGCACTATTAGCTGTTATCGTGTAATTGATAATAGTAAGGCTAGAATAATATCGTCTTAAATATATCGAAATATATAGATGATATATAGATGGTAGTAGTACTACAAACGCTGCTGTACGCGTCATCCGCGGGACGAGTAGAAGTGGTGACAACTGTATTCTGATCTGCCGTCACCAGAAGACAATATTATTCTAGTCTTACTATTATCAATTACACGATAACAGCCAATAGTGCAATAGGGATATATATAAATATATATTGATATATAAAATAGTGCAATAGGAATATATATTTGACGGCCGATTGACGCAGTTTGCTGCGACCCTGCTTTCTGAGTCCAAGGCCGTGGGTTCGATTCCCACAACTGGAAAATGTTTGTGTGATGAGCATAAGTGTTTTTCAGTGTCTGGGTGTTTATATGTATATTTTAAGTATTTATGTATATTATTCATAAAAATATTCATCAGTCATCTTAGTACCCATAACACAAGCTATGCTTACTTTGGGGCTAGGTGGCGATGTGTGTATTGTCGTAGTATACTTATTTATTTATTTATTTATTATTTATATAAATATATATTGATATATAAATGCTCCATCTACCTCTCTTCTTAAGTTGTGTTTCGCTATGTAGCCAAACCGCCCAACCGTAACCGCCAGCCGTACTAGCCAAATTGTGTGCATTGTGCGAACTTGTTATTTAAAATTTTCCTATATTTTGGTCTGGTGTACAATAAATGTGTAATTATCATTCATCAACTGCGAGTCACCCGGTCTGTCTGCCACGCTTAGTGACTATAGGCCAACCCTCCCTGCTATATGCCATTGGTAATGATGCCAGTAGGAGTATTGTTATTTTGAAATCACAGATTTATATGACATTTTGCGACGTCCCTAAAACAAGTGCAACAAGATCGATAACAATATTAAAATAATATTGCTTCAAAGCGATGGTAAGTAGCTAAGAATTTGCATTTTGTATGCACACTTTGAGAATTCCAGTTAAGAATTAAAGGCGCGAAACGGTAAAATTGGTGTCGCGGAAAAAACCTTGGGCGTGTAATAGTGGCTCCGGCAGGTAGACGCCTGTAATGAGCACCTTCGCTCAGGTACCTACTGTGATTCGCGGACCAAGGACCGGCCCACGCTGGATGCGTTAATTGCTGAGGCAGTTTCTACACTACGCCAGTGTCGTTCGTACTTAAATACTACCTGAACTCGTTTTAATAAACTGGCAAACGAGCAAGTTCGGTCCCATAGAATGTGACATAACGTCAGAATAGATATGCAGTGCTTAGTCAGGCACAAACAATTATTCCGACTTTATGCCAAGACTTTTTAAAGGTGTTTAAACTTTTCAGGTTTTATTAATAAAGGTTGATTCACGTCGGTATAGTTAAGCAATGTTAAGTCGGGTTTAGGCATTTGGAAGGTGCTGTCGGTTGAAGTATAACAAAATACTATAACTATTCCGACTTCATACCATGAATATTTGTAAGGTCTATAATCTCTTTGGGTTTTATTCATAAAACTTGCATCATCATATCAACCCATTATAGGCCGACTACAGGGCACGGGTCTCGTTTAGCAATGTGAAAGGCTAAGTCCGTAGTTCACCGTGTTGGCCAAGTGCAGATTGGTGGACTTCACATGCCTTTGAGAACATTATGGCGAACTCTCAGGTATGCAGGTTGCCTCACGATGTTTTCCATCGCCGTTCAAGCAAGTGATATTTAATTTCTTAAAACGCTTATAACTTAGAGGTGTATGCTAAACTCGGACCCCCGAACGAGAAGCCGAAGTTCTAAACACTAGGTGTCAAACGTTGCACAATGTCGCAATAATTATGCAGTTCTTAAATATAGTGACATCCAATTTGACATCTGGTACCTGCGAGGTCCATTCGTGACCACGATTTATGCAACTGGGTCGAAATTTTGACAATTCCCTTAACATTATCGTGGTATGTACCCGTTGAACTATATTTAAGAAATGTTAATTAGCCAAGAAAATCTAAGTTTAAATTTTTTAATTATGCAGTGTTTTTGCGTGCATAAATGAAATGAAAATACACTTTATTGTACACCTAACAGAATGAAATTGTAAAAAAAAACACTTAATATAACACACAGGTACAATGGGCGGCCTTATCGCTAAAAAACGATCTCTGCCAGGCAAACCAACCAAGGAAAGGGAAAAAAAAACTTAGACCTTAGGGTTAGGACGTACACAAGAAGAAGTTACCAAATTAAAAAAATATTATATCAATCATTATATCATACAAAGTTTTGTACAACACAAAGGAAAATGACTCGGAAGCAAAAAAAAAACTAATTAGCGTGGTATAAAATGCATTTTAAGAAGTATCTTGAAAATCGGTAGTGACACCGCGCGCCTAATTTGGAAGGGGAGAGATATTCCATAGCCGAACAGCTTCAACTAAAAAGGTTTTTAGAGTAGAAAGTAGTACTATGGGAAGGAGTTTTTAGGATAAGGTATCTATTCCGGCGCTATGCCACGTTTGTCAATAATCGGGTTCATGTCTAGCCGAGACATACATCTGTGTCGCGTGCCGGCTGTGAGGCTGCAGAGAAGCGCGCGCGAATGTAAATGCGCGGTGCGTCGCGGCATCTGCTATATCCTGCGGCATGCCTACATAGTGATTTTCCATCAATTCCTTTACCTACTCGCGTGCGTCGATTCCTACTTGCAATCATTGATTTTATTACTCAGCGTGAGGTCTTAACGTAATTTAACCACTAGGCCTTCATCCTTTTGTTTTTTGACGTGACAACGTCTTATAAATTGGTTTGCCGGGTGACACTTCAAGAAACTGCGTTACGCTCCGCTCACGTTATGCGCTCACAATGAGAGCGAGTGAGAGGCACGCGTCCCTTCCACTCGGGCATGGTTAGCCCGCCTAAGAGCGAGAGAGACAGACATAAAAAGTGAAAGGCACGCGTCCCTTTGTAGTAAACGCTGTTTCATTGTACGCAAATGTATTGCAAGTTATTGTATGTATATTTGTATATAAATACGTATGTATGTGTAAAGGTAAAAATAAAATTTTGTTAATATGAAATTCAGTGCGAGATTCTTTGTATAAATTAATGTTTTAAATATAATTCTTTGTATAAATAAATGTTTTAAATTGTTACTATTATTTCATCCTTCTTCCTACTATACGAATGAATATTCACATTAAAATTATTTCGTTGTCACGTAAAACTTTCGCCCGTATACCGACTTTACAGGCAACCAATTTTTTAATCTACGATTAATAAACTGCCTATAACAGGTTATGTGACTTTTCCAAGTTCGAACTCGGCACGCACCCTTTTCTAAGTTACGTGCGTTTGAAGTAATAAAATATCACTTGCTGTAACGATGACTTTATAGTATATTAACTTAATCTTTGTTTAACAAAACTTTAGTCTTTATAAAAAAAGTGGATATAAACAATTGATTCACTAGAAACGGACATAAATTGGTGATATCAGCATAACGTCTTAGAAAAGTGCAGAAAACCTTTATGGGCCTGAGTAAAAGTACATGATTTTATAACATGATTCCAGGCACGCACCTCTAAATTTTCTAAGTTATGTGCGTTTTAAGCAAAAAAATATCACTTGCTGTAACGATAAATATATAGAATATTAGCTTAATCTTTTTTAACAAAACTTTAGTCTTTATAGAAAAAGTGGATATAGATAAACAATCCACTCACTAGAAACGGACATAAATTGGTGATATCAGCATAACGTCTTAGAAAAGTGCGTAAGTGTAAGTATAGGCTTATATAACATGATACCGAAGGTAATGTAAGAATTACCTTTACGTAAGTTTAAAGACTGTATAAAAATACATTTAATACATTGAGGTTACCTACTATACAATTGATGAATTTCTAAATGACAAGGTTGCTTGAAAGCAAGCCGTCCCGCTTTCATCTCACACAAGATAAGACAATGATTGTTAAATTGTAAAATGATGTTGGGAAAGAACAACTGCTGAATTTCTTTCCGGACTCTTTTCGGTAGAATCTGCCTTTCGAACCGATGTTAGAGTCAGAACTAACAGACATACCTGACGTTTCGAAGAGCTTATAATTAGGTCTACTTTAAATAAATGAATTTTGAATTTGAATTTTAAAGGAAATCATCGTGAGGAAACCTGCATGTCTGATAGGTCTCCATAATGTTTTCAAAAGCGTGAGAAATCTACAAAGCGGACTCGGATTTATCACACAAATATTTTCCAGTTGTTGGAATCGAACCCACGGCCTTGGACTCAGCAAGCTGGATAGGATTCACTGCGCCAATCGGCGGTCAATGAATAAACGTCACTGATAAAGTTATTTTTAAATGATGCTGGCAGGTTAGAAATGTTACCGACATACAGGGGCAGATAGGTATATTTCTTTCCACTCCAGCACATAGGCGAGCTACATGCAGACACCTCGCACTTCGCAGCTAGTCACTTAAAACCCCACGATCCCTCTCGAATGTTAAATCGTCCATACACGAAGAAACCAGCCGCAAGTGTCATCGCGAGCGACGGATTCCACGTGTACGCCCATACACAGCCCGACTCAAACTTTATGTCCTCGCAGAAGTTAGCTGCGAGTGTACTTCGAAAAGGTAGTCAACTGTACCTTCCCGTTGATTGGCTGACACGGAATATTTAATTCTGCGTTTTGAAACGCAATAATTTCAAGAAGGCAAAAAGTTTGAATACCTGCACCTTCATCAAGGCGTTTTCACAGATCGCATTCATGATAGTGCGTTTCTACGAGTAAGCCTTGCGTTACCGTTTGGTACATGTTATTGGTGTAAGCTACTAGCACAAGTAACTGGTGCAAGCACAGTCCTACTACTCATATATTACTGTACTGGGGCACTCTACTTGCACAAGCTTTCCATGATGCCACGTCTCGTTGCAAGCAAGAAATATCGCTCGATTTCGGTGACCAGTTGTGTAGAAGTGTGGTCGGCAGTTTTGAAGCGATGGATCTCTTTTTGCCTGTGAATGGGGACCTTTATCCGTCGCGAGGCCGAGGGTGGGAAATGTCGAGCGTTCATCTACCCGCTTAGATGCGGGCTTAGCAACTATAGCAGTGCTGTGTTAGTAGATCACCGTCTTTGTGTGAACTACTTACTACTTACTACTAGGAACTACGGTCAAATGTCATGAATATTTTGTTTTTCACCACCGTCGCAAAAACGACGGGGTGCTGTAAGTCTGGCGTGTCTGGGTGTGGTTGTGTGTGCGTCTATCTGTGGCATTGCAGCGGCCGAACGGATGAACTGATTTTGATATTGTTTTTTTGATTGAACGGCGAACAAGTCGGAAGTGATCTTAGGTATGTTAGATGAAAATTGATCCAAGATGGCCGCCACCACAAAATGGCTAATTATAATTTTTTTTCACAACTTCATGATTTTTCACAAAAATGAAAATAAGTATATTTGATTCAAAGCCAATGTTCATGACATTATGTCAGTGGGTATTTTAATATAGATATCGCTGCATTTTCGATACATTTCGTTCTTGTTTGAGATTCAAACTATACCTCCAACGAGGATACCTCCCAGTGTCTGGAAAGAACGATGGTGAATACCGCATCGCAATCCATTGCGTAGTTTAGGTGGAGTTAGCGGGTAAACAGCGTGAAGTTATTTTGTTCAATACCATGTAGAGAAAAGTAGATGAAGACATTATGAAACACCGGGAAAGCGTCGGGAATATTAAAATAACACTGCTTTTAGCGATAACAGTAAGCTCCCAGGTGAAGGTTTAATTCATAATCTGCTATTGTTTCATGTGAACAAATAAATTTTCATTTCATATTTTTCATTTTTCATATTCCACTTTGAAAAATTACTGTAACATTTCGCTAATTTTTTTCTTATTCACGAAGTCATGCGACTTTGACTCATGCGAAGTCGGGTCGCTAGCTTTTAAATAAGTAATATATATACTGTTCTAAGTTACGGTAATAAGCCTTCTGTACCTATACATATCTGCACCTTAGTACACCCACGAAGAAAATAACATTTCTCAATTACGCGAAAATTTTGTTTTATGATAAAGCTTTGTTTTGAAATACAGTTGTCTTGCAGTGACGTGTTCGATAAACGATCTCCGCAAGTGATATCGCGAGGCGAACCTGCGGCTGATAAGGCATCACGGACACCGGTGTAGGTATGCTGATAACGGCGCCGCGTGTGATAAGGGAACAATGCTCGGTTACATAATCTTCGGGAGCGGCCCGTAATAACGTGCCTATGTTTAAAACATACAGTTTCCCTGACCGATTTGGCCACGGTGGTGAATGAATGAATACACTTTTATTGTACACCAAAGAAAAAAAGTAGTTACAGAGATATAAATACATATCAAGAGAGTACAATTTGGTGGATATAGCGATTTCTTCCAGGCAACCAATGGCGTAAAAGGTGGTTTATGGTAACCACGCGGAAGTGGTATAGTGCACTCTGTGACTCTCATAGTAAGATGGAACGGCATCACCGACACGACTGGAAAGAGATCAAGCGGGACCGACAGCTCAACGTGCTCTACGAGGCACGGAGTTGAAATTTGAAATTGGCGGTGATTTATTCCGCCGGGTTATGGCGTATCACGCGACAGGCTTCCGACAGGCGAAAATCTCGCGATCACTGCTGTCAAACGTCACTTTTGTTTATGTATTGTATGGAAAAGTGATGAAAAGTGAAGTTTGACAGCAGTGATCGCAATATTTACACCTGTCGCAAACCTGTCGCTAGATACTTAATCACCCTGCCGGGCTGGTTAGCTTTTGACTGCAATCTCACCAGTTTGTAAGCGACGATACAGTCTATGAGGTTAACGGGCTAACCTGGTAGGGTATGGCAGTTATATGAACACCATACCCCTAATCGAACATAAAATGGCTCGATGACATGTCTTCGTCGATAGGCTGGTCAAAAATGAAGGCTAAAACGCCATGAAGTCTAAAACGCAAGTTCGGTCAATACGAGTTATATTTAGCGTAGAGATATTATTTGCTTACCTTCCATAATAGATTATCTAAATAAAATAAGTCATAATAAGTATTAGATATATATACTTAAAACTATCGCCTAGTATAGTAGTAGCTAGCTGTTATGTCAATAAATAAATAAATAAATAAATAAATATACTACGACAATACACACATCGCCACCTAGCCCCAAAGTAAGCGTAGCTTGTGTTATGGGTACTAAGATGACTGATGAATATTTTTAGGAATTATATATAAATAAATACTTAGAAAATACATATAAACACCCAGACACTGAAAAACACTTATGCTCATCACACAAACATTTTCCAGTTGTGGGAATCGAACCCACGGCCTTGGACTCAGAAAGCAGGGTCGCTGCCCACTGCGCCAGTCGGCCGTCGAATAATTCAACCAAGTTACACGATTCCGAAAAGCTAATAATACATTTCCCGTCGTCCCTCACGTACAATCCTTTCGTCGCGGCACGCATGCATGCATGCATAACGAGCCCAAATTTCGAAAGAGTAAGTACTGCAATTAACACTGAATTACGTTATCAATATGGGAATCTCTCACGCCAGCTTTAATTTTACTCGGTAGCCACCGATTCTAGTGTAGCTTTTTATTTAAGTCAGGTATATCTTCTTAACTTGCATCAAGAGATATCTTCATATCATGAGGCTAAACACCTACCGCTCATCTTGGACAAAGAACGGCATTTTGCAACCACGAAATACCTCAGTTAGGTAAAAGATACAATACACACGTCGCCATCTAGCCCCAATGTAAGCGTAGCTTGTGTTTCGAGTACTAAGATGACTGTTGAATATTTTTATGAATAACTAGTTGTACCCTGCTACGCTTCGCTGTGGCACATTGTGATTGAATGATTGAGAAATGAATGAGAAACAAAACAAAGAATACATTTCATATAAGTTTAATTTTGCAATACTTGTGGATATACGATATTTTTTGTTTTTCCACTGTCTGCGTAGATATAAAGACTATCTGGTTTGCCGACTCGGGAACACCCAACATACAGTTGTTCATGTGAAAAGCAATGCTCATCTAAGTCTAAACAACTGTTGCATAAAATGTATATAAACAATCGTTGATGCATATTATATATCATGCTTAAATTACAGAACTATTGGTGCAGAACTTTTTGAGTTTTTGAAGCGTACACCAACCAACATAACATTTTTATATATATAGATATACATACATGCTTATAATATACAGATCAACATCCACACACTGATTTCCAGTTGTGGGAATCGAACCCACGGCATAGGACTCAGAAAGCAGGGTCGCTGCCCATTGCGCCACTCGGCCGTCCAAATGATCATAAATTGTTTACATAATTGTAAGGGGATGGTGTTAACTTCGTACGCCAACTTAAACCTAAAGCTACGAGGGTTCCAAACGCGCACTGGTCTAAGAAGAGCCCACAACAAACTTAGCCGGGTAATTTTTTTTTTGTTATCACCATGTCTCAGTTTATTTATATTAAGCTATGAAGCTAGAGCAATACACACCCCAAGCTTTTTTATCGTTCAAGTAATCCTTAATATTATAATCGAATATAGGATGTTTGTGATACATAGGCGCAAGACGAAAAACGCTTTATGGACGGATAAAATGATATTGTTGAAGTATGTATTTTATTTTTATAAATTTAAAATGCATATAAAAAGTTTTTGGAACCGACAGGATTTTAACCTGCGAGTCTCTGGCAATCGCGGCCTAAGCGCTTTCTCCAATTAAGCTACGGCTCTCCTACCGTCGATGCCGAAATAGATATATGCCTTACACATCAGTCTTATAACGACTGTAGCGTCATCTAGTAGGAAACGTTGCAGTTTCGATCTACTTTTTCAAAGGTCCATATTACAATAAGACACGTTCCAAACAAGAGATGACACATTGCTTTTTTATAATTTTAATTAGTGTTATTACATATTAATCAGAATTTCTTATTTTTTTCTTATATGCAATGCCACAGAGTTTCTATAGCTGTAACTCTCTAGCACTGTAACTGATGATCTTAGTTCATAATGAATTAAAACTTAAATTTGAAATTTGACGTGGGGTCCTGTCTAGGTCTTGCATATAAAATGACAGATTTACGCTAACGTTGTTGTGACGTAAGTTTACATAAAAACTTGCAACCTTTAAAAATCACACTCTATTCACACCGCGCTGTATCGATATCGAGCCTTTACCTACCGCCGATTTAGCGAATTCGACAAATAAAAAATTCACAAAAAAAGGTTTAATTGAAAATTTAAATAAGCCATGTTTTGGATAAATTGTATCTGTCGGTTACGCTAATTTAGTGGTAGAGGCTCATATATTAACTTTACAACGTAAAGTTCAACAATATATTATAACAAATTAATCTTGTGGTAATTATTTAACATTTACTTTGGCAATGCTGCCAGCTTCAAACTTAGAAATAATGTTTTTTAATTAGTTCCCAACCCTGTGAATTTGAGACGCATACAAGATACCTCTGTGCGAATTCGTGACATCCGCAAACTTTCTTTATCGTGGGACCGTCCCTTAGTTTTTGCAACTCCGTGGTCTCTAACCCTTTCTCTGCGATCGTTCTCACGGGTATCGCGACCAGTAACGTCGCGGGCGCGAAATTCTAATGCCAGTTACAGACTTAAAACACTGTACTCGAACAGACGCGGCGTCACGACTCGTCTGTCAAGGTAAATCTTAGTAATATCCATGGAACATACTAACCAAAGCGATTAAAGAAGCAATAAAAAAGAACTAAATTAAAGTAAAAACTTAGTGCTATGGGTAGTTTTGTTGTAGCTAACATGACCGATGAATATTTTCTTGAGTAATATACATAAATACTTATAATATACAGAGAAACACTCAGACACTGTAAAACTTTCATGTTCATCACACACACATTTTTCAGTTTTGGGAATCGAATGAACGGCCTTGGACTCAGAAAGCAGCGTCGCTGCAAACTGGGCCAATCAGACGTCAAATGTTTTTTATTCAAGTTCTAACCCTAACTATGATATTTAAGACAAAATATAAAGAGTAAAATTAGTTAGGTACTTCGATTTGATAAGTCTCATTACGTGACGTAGCGTCAGGTCGAGTGTCTTGTTGTATTATCACTTTTAAGTGTGCCAGGCTCATAATTTCGCCTTCAGTGTCACCTTTGTTTCGCTTCACGCTACCGGGTGCATAGATTGTCGCGAACCATTCCGTTCCTGGCAAAAAAAAAAACAGCGACCTATTGTTATTGATTTGATACGGATTTGTACGTAGGACGAGACGAAAAACAAGATCGAAAGAATAATACGTAGTAGATAATTATAACAATGACTAAGTTTCAAGTATGTTAAGCATTTTTAGAGGGCTTTGCTCTGATGATCCCAACTTCGAAGTAACATGTCATCTAGTATTAATATCTCTTTTTACCCAATCAGAAATGAGACAATATGGGTTGCTTTTGCGTTTTAACTTATCGTGAAATTTCTTAACGCGGATACTTGCCTGCCGTTGAACTGTGAAATAACTATCTTTGAAATAAATACAATTTTATCAATAAATGCTAAAATGATGAGTACAATACATTCTGGCGGTAGAACGAGACGAGACGAGACTGACAAAGCAACTAATAACATATGAAGAAATATTACGTAGTAGATAATTGTAATAACGATTAGTTTCACGTGTATTTCTTACGACGTATGTACACTTTGCTACGACGTTCTAATCTCTGTAGTAACAACTTGTTCAGTGTCTACATCTCCTTTTGATCAAATCACAAATAAGACCATAAAAGTTGCATAACCAAGTGAATTGCATAATAATTTCAAGGAAAAAAAGGAGTATAATTCCTTACGTTCGATAATTTTCTCGTGAAATCATTCAACGCGCAAACTCACTAGTTGTTCAATAGTAAAATAACTACCAGTGAAATAAACTCAATTTCATCAATAAACACAAAGCCCAAAAAATACAGTACCCACTACAATACAACTGGGTAAAAATCAGTAATAGATAATGTCAAGTAAGCAGGGTACCTACCTATTGAAGTAATGTGTACGTACGGTCGCATCACAATAGCGTGAGTAATGAGATAGACTGTATCTACAATCTTCGCGTGTAACAGTGAACGGGTTATTAAACGATATTTAGATAAGCGTTTATTTTTAAAGGCTCTTTCGAAGTATAGGTGTTGTAGTTACGCCCGCAGCTTTCCTCGTGGGACTATACGCTTATATTTCATCTTTACTTGCAAAAATTGCTGTGCGAAAAATCAAATTCAAGTAGGCCTAATATAAGCACTTTTGAAACTTCAAGTATGTCTGTTTGCAGTGACTCTACCACCGGTTCGGAAGGCAGATTCTACCTAGAAGAAGCCGGCTAGAAACTCTGCAGTTGCTCTTTTCCATCATCATTTTACAATTCAACAATAATTGTTCTGTCTTGTGTGTGATCAAAGCGGAGTGGCTTGCTTGTAGGCAACCTTGTCATTAAGAAATTCATCAATAGTATAGTAACCTCGATCTGTTTAATACATTCTTTAAACTTATGTAACGGTAAATCTAATATTACTTTCGGTATCATGTTATAAAAGCATATACTCAGCCCCACAAAGGTTTTCTGTACTTCCCTAAGACGACATGCTGATATCACTAATTTATGACCGTTTCTAGTAAGTCGATTATTTATATCCACTTTTTTTTATAAAGATTATTTTTTTTGTTTTACAAAGATTAAATAATAAAGAAAGACAATCCCAACAAAATCATTTTTGTCAACTTTGTTAGTGTTTGGAGGTCATTATTATAATGCTATCGACTTCGGGATTGTTATAGGTAAGGCTTGATCAACTGAATTGCAAATGAAAACAAACATATATAAATATAAAAAAACATATAGCAAAATTATTTACTTTATACTTTATTGGTAAATGACGGTTTTTTTTGTTAAAAGTTTCTATTTTCTATATTCTTAGTTATATTGTCACCAAGGATAACTTAGGCGTGACACGTGACATTGTAGCAACAATTAGTCACTTATCACGCTCGTATAAGTAAGTAGGAGTAAAATCTGCAAACTGGTCCAAGTATCAGGGATCATTAAATATGCTAATGGCTTTCGGTGGCTTAGCGATGCTATTTTTTGCTGACTCGAGGAATCTTTCGAGTAGGTGGTAAGACGCGCGTCGTTTAGGGACGATTTTACGCGATACTATATCATAATACATATATATAATTTCATTGTTAGTGTGTTGGTCACCTAGCTTCTACTTTTTTTGACGACCTACTGGCACAGCGGTGAGCGCTGTGGTTTTAAGAGGGAGCTCCCGCGTTCGATTCCCGGCTGGTAATTTGGAAATTTATAATTTCTTACTTTCTCTGCCCCAGTACGAAGTCCGTCAATCCTACGGCCTTAGCCCCAGTTACAATGCCTATCTATGTTTTTTATAACCCGTACTGGAGTTGTTTTTAATTTTATACCATCTGCCGGCTTAGTGCAAATATTGTATTCCGTCTAAAATCGATGAGATCACGCGGGCGAAGCCTCAGGCAGAGTTAGTATAGAATAGATCTCAGATCATTATTACGTTGAAATTGGGATTGTTAGCCTAGATATGGTATAGAATTTACATCTCAAAGCGTGTTGCGGGACCAGATTCTATCGGTATTTGTTTAGGTATATCTTGAACTGACTTAACAAGCATATGTGTTGGCTTCCTCGCACAGATCAGAGTGTGTAACCCTTTCAATATAGATTTTTGGCTTTTGTTGGCTTAGATATGCTATTTGTGTCGAATTAGCATGTCAAAGCCATTCAAGAGATTTGATCAATTGTTTGTTTAGTTCTAAACTAACTTGGGAATCTAGTCTTGTATTGCGAACTCACCTGTCGATAAGATTGCGTTTAAGTGCTAGACTGCACCTGATGGTAAAGGAAAGAGTTAAACAGCAAGCGATAGATCAGATTTATAATTCTTGAAAAAATCAGACAATTCCCGAGGTATTTAAAACCATATTTTACACAACATTACAAAAACCATAACAAATGCGGACGAAATCGCGGTAATAGCTAGTCTTCGATATATTACTAAGTGAAAAAAAATATATGAATTTATTCAAAATAATTTCATTTCAAGAAGCCCTACTTTACAACTACATACTTTTAAAAACGTCAACTATGAAGAAGTCATGTTTCATGTTTGTTATGAATTTACTACGGATTCGACGGTATATTCTATAGAGCAGAAGCCGACAAGAACCAATTAGATGTATAGAAAATTTTAAAGCATGTAGACATGGATTCGAAATTCGAAACTTCCTATTTATACCGATCAGTTATTCTCCTTATTACGATGTCTCAAAAACTTATCTTACAAGTAAGTATATTAATTAGTAAGTATAGTAAGTATATAGGTGTATTTCCAAGTGGTTTTCTGTGTCGGGTCATTATGTATGCTAAAGACTCGTTGGCCGTGAGATGCTACATCTCGCAGACTCTACAGCGCGCTCGAGTGTTCACTTTTGTGGCTCTACCCCTTCTAATAAAAGCTTATTATGTGCTTTCTGACAACGCGCTTTGGAGCTACTTGGCTTATCTAACCTACAATTTCTTCTCTCTACTATATACTACCTATCTATATATATATATAAAATGTTATGTTGGTCAGTGTACGCTTGAAAAACTCAAGAAGTTCTGCACCGATCGAGCTGAAATTTTAGCATGATATCCCCATCAAGGATTGTTTTTATCTATTTTTTGCATCTGTCACATATCCGAGACCGCGAAACTACAGTTTTATTTAACGATCGATCTGCCGAAATCGAGAAAACACTCGCTGACATATGTAATGTATTCTTTGTGTTGTTTCTCATTTCTCAACCATTTCATAAACATGTGCTACAGCGTAGCGTGGCAGGGTACAACTAGTAATATATATTATTACTATAATTTATTTATGAAAAACTAGCTATTGCCCGCGACTTCGTCTGCGTTTAATTTTGTTTTTTGTTGTGCATTCAATTTAGTTGTATTTCTAAAGCCATATCGGAAGTGATACGTCAAGCAATGGAGTTTTTTATACCTTACGCTGACGTATCGCTAGATAGCAAGATTCCACGCTGGTACAATGCAGAATGCGCCCAAGCTGAAGCTCGTAAGAACATGGCTTTTGCTGCATGGGCTGACGCGCGTGCCCAAAAAGCTCCGGACATCAGTACGAAAAAGCGAGCCTTTAATTATGCCGCCAAGTCCTACAAGAAGGTTCTTAGGAAGGCTCGTTTCAACCGCACTAATCGAATTGGGGCCAAATTAGCATCATATCCGCGTGGAAGTAAAGCCTTTTGGTCTCTTTCGAAGTCGGTGGAAACGAACTTCTGCCGTCCTTCGCTGCCACCTCTGCTAAAACCGGATGGGGCGCTGGCTTTTACTGCAACAGAAAAAGCTAACATCTTAGCGACTCTGTTTGCTAAAAATTCACGTCTCGATTCTGGAAGCGCCTTTCCACCTACCCTTTCACCCTGCGACTCCGTCATGGCAGAGATAAAGATTCGCCAAGGTGAGGTTTTAAAAGTGCTGCGCAATCTAGACGTGAATAAGGCCAGCGGCCCAGACGGGATACCAGCAATAGTGCTCAGAACCTGTGCTGCCGAGCTGTCTCCAGTACTAACACGTTTGTTTCGCCTCTCGTTCAAAAATGCCCGAATCCCTAAAGCTTGGAAGGTTGCCAACGTACAACCGGTACCTAAGAAGGGTAGTCGTGCAGACCCGGCCAACTACAGGCCTATTGCAATCACCTCCATACTTTGCAAAAGTATGGAGCGTGTATTGAACCACCGGCATAACCATCCTCCAACCTCCTGGCATACCTCGAGAAAAATGACCTTCTGTCGGATCAACAGTACGGCTTTCGTCGTAATAGATCGACGGGGGATCTTTTAGTGTATGCCACTCACATCTGGGGCGAGGCCATTGACAAACATGGTGAAGCGCTAGCCGTTTCCCTTGACGTGTCAAAGGTTTTTGACCGGGTCTGGCATGAAGGCCTTTTAAATAGGTTACCTAGCTACGGGATACCCACTAGTCTCATCAACTGGATATCTGATTTCCTGAGTGGACGATCTTTTCGAGTTGTCTTAGATGGCTCCTCGTCAGATCAAATGGCAATCAATGCCGGTGTCCCTCAGGGGTCTGTTCTCTCCGCTACGCTTTTTCTGCTTCACATTAATGATCTGTTGAAACCCGGTATCTTTGGGTACGCAGATGCACTGTAACGGAGAGATATATGCCCGGTCCCCGTGCTAGTGGTGCTGAAATTTTAGGACACAGAGAGGCTTTGGTGGAACGCATTAATCTGACCTTAAATGAGGTGTCTGATTGGGGAGACGCCAATTTGGTCAAATTTAATGCTACCAAAACGCAAGCGTGTTTATTTACTACCAAACGGAGTCCATTTCCCCTGACTCCGACTTTCCGAGGTATATCTTTGCCTATTACCGACAGTTTAGAGCTTCTAGGTGTCAATATTTCATCCAACCTCAACTTTAGACAATACATCGAATCCAGGGCAAAAACAGCTGGCAAGAAACTTGGCATCCTCAATAAGGTCAAGCGGTACTTCACGCCTGAACAGCTTCTTACCTTGTACCAAGCTCAAGTTCGATCGTGCATGGTGTACTGTTCCCATTTATGGGATGGCTCTGCCAAGTATCAGCTTGATGCCCTGGATTCGGTTGATCGCCGTGCTAGAAGGCTCATCGGTGACCTAGCCAATAAAAAACTTAAGAGTTTGGAACATCGTCGCAAGGTTGCCTGCCTTTCGGTATTCTATAGGATATATTTCGGAGAGTGTGCTCAAGAACTATTTGATCTAGTTCCCCCCTCGCCTTTTTACCATCGAACCGCGAGGCACCGGAAGGATCTGCATCCCTACGTGGTCGATATACCGCGGACGCGTTCTTCGTTTCTAATTCGCACCGCTAGGATCTGGAATGCTCTTCCAGCTTCCATTTTCCCCAGTTCTTACAACATTAGTACCTTCAAATCAAGAGTGAATAGGCACCTTCTAGGCAAGCGCGCTCCACCTTAGGCTGCATCATCGCTTACCATCAGGTGTGATTGCAGTCAAGCGCTCGTCTATAAATATAAAAAAAAAAAAAAAAAATGTAAAGTATTCAGTATCGCTAAGTTTTAAATGAGGGGTTTGCTGCTGTCCGCTGAGGAGTTCTGTCCTTTATCTCCAACCACAGTTTGGACAAAATTATAAACATATTATAACCTCTACAGTACAAAAATAATTATTTAAATCGGTTATAATTTGTCAGAGTTATGGTGTAAAATCGTCAAACACTTTCATCCCCTCTCCCAAAGGAACCGAGCTTAATGTCGGGATAAAAAGTATCCTATATTACTTCTAACACTTCCAAGAATATGTGTACAAAGTTTTATGAGGATCGGTTAAGCAGTTTTTGCGTGAAAGCGTAACAAAGAAACTTACATTCACATTTATAATATTAAGTAGGAATAGTGATAATTGATGGACCAATCAGATGGAGTACCTGCTGTCTATTATAGTAACCTGATGGAAAGTGGAAAACCATCGCCTATAAACAACACTTGGCAGGCCGTGTAAGGAACACATCCTGCAAAGTGTTGCCCTGTGTCGATAAACCTGAGGCGTAGATGTCAGGCCTAATGTGCCTGTAATAACACCGGCAAACAACGCCCTTCAGACCGGAACACAGCATTGCAAAATTCTGCTTGGCGGCAGAAATAAGCATGGCGATAGTACTTCCCCGGACGACCGCTGTCACAAAAAGCTCTACTATAACTAAAGTATTATCAGAGAGAAGTGAAATTCTTTTTACGAATTTCAAAAATTTTATTTTTTTACGAATGTCAGCATCATCAACCGATTACTGGCCAGTCTCCTCTCAGAATAGTCAAAGTCAAAGTCAAAAATATCTTTATTTAAGTAGGTGGCACTTTTGATGCGTACATAAGAATTACACGGTAGTGAGATGATGGCGATAACCACATGCGTAAACTTAAAACTAAAGCTACGAGGGTTCCAAACGCGTCCTGGTCTAAGAAGAAGCCCACAACAAACTTAGCCGGGTGTTTTTTTTTTGTTATCACCATCTCACAATGCCATTTAAAATTATTAGAAGAGCAACCTGGTTAGAGCAATAATTCACACCTAAGCTTTTTCATCGATTACGTAGTCCTTTATACTATAATAGGACTTAGCAACGGTTAATCAGCACTGGAACATAATTTAGGATCCTATGAGAACATCTTACTCTAACTATCTTACTTAAAGTAAGTCGTTAACGCGTTCTTAAGAACCTTCGACGTGTCAATCTTAAGTGTAGTGTCAATCTGATCATCCAGATAAGGAAAAATAGACTATAGCTAATCCTGTTAGACGCTTTGTGGCTAAAATTACTAGTCGCCGACCGCCTAGCGCCGCGCCGCTCCTAACGAGGACATACGCGTCCGATGCGAAGCAATTAGCGAAATGGCAACCGGAAAGGCGAGCGGCGAGCTCGGGCCTCGGACGCGGCTACAGTGACCAAGCGACCTTTTCAAGAAGTTCTTAAATATTGGATAGAAGCAGGCGTTACTTTGCGAAATTCCATGATATATTGTGAGAATTATGCTTAATTTGCTGTAATCCGCGAAAAGTAGGAGAATCTGTATGGTGTAATTTATAATTTCTTGTTATTTGCGTTTTTAAGCAATTTAAATAGCATTTGCTTTAACGGTAAAGGAAAACATGGTAAGGGAACCTGCATGCCCGAAAGTTCACCGTAATGTTTTAAAAAGCGTGCGAAGCCCATCAAACCGCACAAGACCAACGACGACGTCTTAAAAGTACGATTTTTTGTATGATTTAATACTCTGTATTGGTTTGACATGGCTGCTATACCTCTAACAGCTTCACCCGCTACCATTACTTACCTTCAACAGGGCTAGCACAGGCAGGGGACAAAAATTATATCCCCCGATTATATCCCCTGACAGGGGATATAATTAACCACGTCCACCTGCTAAAGCAAGGAAACATGGAATACGAGAAGTTTATTCCCGTTTATAATTACACATTTTCTATGATAATCAACATTTCTTAAATATAATTTATTATCGTGGTATGTACCCGTTGAATTATATATAAGAAAAACATATATATTTGGATATTATTTTCACTTGTGCGCCAGTGCTCTGAGAGTTGCTAAAGCTGTGGGAGTATATATATTTTTATCCTTTCCCCGGGGAGATAATTGTATACTGCCCATGCTAGCCTTGCTAGTTAACGATTATTATGAAAATTAAGCTTAATTTGCTATACCTACTCCGCGAAAAGCAGGAGAATCTGTATGGTGTATACTCCATACCAAACAGATCTCCGGCAATGTACCCTCCTCTATGAGATAAGATCTTTCTAAGAATCACTAAGATTGCCTTATCCCTCTTGCGAATGGTGTCCTTTACTGAGACCCTTAATTTCTGAATGTCCACAAAATTCATGTCCTAGAATGGACACCATTTCTGCGGGGGACTGCTCTCCTGGCCCTATTAATAGGTCCAGAGGCAATCAATATTCGCCCCGTGTTCCAAGTGTACGGACCAGAACTGTGCTTCCTCGCTCGCTGGATAAGACTACGCAACATGGTACATTTAGCATGCAAAATTATTTATACCAACTGTCATATTGTTTTTCCTGATGTTGGGGTAGAAAACTCGAGTTCCACTTAGAGATAACTGAGAGGGATTGAAATTAATACATTATTTTTTTTTGTGATAATGTGGCCGTGGCTAGTTTTAGCGATTTACTGTTCCGGTGCGACGTCGCGTACAAACCGATTAGGAGTATGACTACCATACTCCCTAACAGGTCAGCCCGCTACCATCTTAGACTGCGTCATCACTAACCACAAGGCGAGATAGCAGTCAAGGACTTACTTGCGTAGTGGAATAAAATAAATAAAATACCAAGCAGATGGTCCACCTGCAGTGGCGTGCACTTTTGACCAGGGAATGCATAAAGAAGGAAGATGGCATGAAATGGAAATATCTTTCGCATATATGAGTTACTAGCTATTGCCCGCGACTTCGTCTGCGTTAAATTTTGTTTTTTGTAGTGGCATTCAATTTAGTTGTAGTTCTAAAAAAATGTAAAGTATTCAGTATCGCTAAGTTTTAAATGCGGGGTTTGCTACTGTCCGCTGAGGAGTTCTGTCCTCTATCTCCAACCACAGTTTGGACAAAATTAAACACATATTATAACGTCTATAGTACAAAAATAATTATTTAAATCGGTTATAATTTGTCGGGATTTATAGTGTAAAATCGTCAGACGCTTACATCCCCTCTCCCAAAGGAACCGGGCTTAATGTCGGGATAAAAAGTATCGTATATTACTTCTAACACTTTAAGAATATGTGTACAAAGTTTCATGAGGATCGGTTAAGTAGTTTTTGTGTGAAAGCGTAACTAACAAACTAACATTCACATTTATTATATTAGTAGGGATATCCAAAATTAAGGGTAGGCAGTGCTTTTGTGCATGTACCTGATGGTAAGTGGAAAACCATTGCCTATAAACAGACCAACTACACAGGGCATGCAAGGAGGAAGTCCTGAAACATGCCGCCCTGTGTCCATCAATCTAAGGCGGTGGAAGGTGTTCAGCCTTAGTGTGTCTGAATTACACTGGCAACCACGCCCCTTAAATCGGAACACAGCGTTGCAACAATGCTTCTTAGTGGTTGAAATAAGCATTGCGCACTGTTGCTCCTAACTAACTCTAGTCTTCCTCGGAGTCCCAGTTGGGGCTCGGGGTAACCGTTCAGGGCGATGGCCCTTTTCGGTGGTTGCAGCGCCGTCGCAACTACAGACGGGTCACTGGGTGGGACCGTTGGGTCCGTGGTGTCGTGTCCGGGTAGAGCCGCGGCAACGCGATCAAGCATGCGATGTGTCGCGGCGATCAGCGGTGTTGCGGCGACTTGGAATGTCCGAGGGCTTACGCCCGCCGCTCAGCAAGGTCGAGCTTACCAATGTGAGTTGGCAAGCGCCCATCAGCCAGCGGTGAGGAAGCGTTTAAAAGTCCAGGAGGTCTCGTGGCAGGCCTCTGACGTCCGGCAGGCGCCGATGGTATGGCGCGATGCCCCGCAGGTGTTGCGCTCGCGCTCCATCGGCGCGTGCTGCTGCTCCTAGTGCCTTTGGTGGACTTATGAACCCCCCCATTGCCCTCACCGGCAACGAGGTAGTTCATAGTCCACCGCAAGATCCTAACATAGGTTTGTGTGCTTTTGTCTCAGCACCCCGTACTCGGGTCCTCTGCGCCAGCGAGGTAAACCTCACCCCGAAGATTACCCCACGTTTTCGGGAGGACCGAGGTAAAGGTACTCATCTTAAAGTATTACTGACGCAAATCTATATGATGCGGTTGACGGTATAAATAAAGAATTGCTATTTATAAGGAAAACATATATCACATAATGACGTACGGGCAATGTAAAATTCATTACAACGTGATTTCAGCTTCTTAAACTTCCTCTACACGTTGCGCTCCACCAAACGTCTAAACATGGGCGTGAATAGTTTCGGCAAGTGATTGGTGTGGACGGAAAAAAAACCAATAGAAGGACTGGACGCATGAAACACAAGACTGTGGAATGTGTAAAATGATGTAATAGGCCTATGTGACTAGTATTGTATCTTATCGAATGACGACATTTGTACAACCAGCAGTGGAATACCATTTTATCGCGGAAATAAAATTGATCCTGAGAGTCAATACTAGCGAGGCGACATAATTACACTCGGTAATTACATGGTAACCATCCCGATCGCCTGTTTATTTATATTATAGAACTGCGTCCATTAGCAAAGAGCTGCATTTTTTTTTTCAGTACCTGAGCTGTATTACTAACACAAATAGTTGGTACGAGAAGCAAAACAGAGCAATTCGATGTGGTGTTTTAATACTTTACAGATGCATGTAGATAATGTAGATACCCACATCTTTATTATTTTAACTAATTCATCTCAACATCATATCAACCCATTGACGGCCCACTAAGGGGTGCGGGTCTCCAACCATGAGAAGGGATAAGTTAGGTAAATTGAATTGGAAAAAACTAAACATGGTAATATTTGTTGTGATTCTTAAAAACCCTTTTTTTGGTGGAAAAACAGCTTGCGTGTCAGAAATGAACAAATGCGACATTGAAGGTTAACATTATTTATTGTATTTTAATTTTTTTAACACTTTTGTCGACTCCACGCGACGTGTAGAGGGAACATAACACGTGTCATAATTATCAACCCATTACCGTCCTACAGTCAGAACACACACAGCACAGGGCACAGGTCTACAGTCAGAATGAGCTGGATTGGCTGTTATCCACCACGTTGGCCAGGCTGCCATTTGGTAAACATATTATGTTCATCACACAAACTCTTTCTATTTGTGGGAGTCGAACTCACGGCCATGGAATCAGAAAGCAGGGTCGCTCAACCGTTTTCAAGGAACTCTTTGCCAAAAATAGAGTTGCTTAATTCGGGAAGATGAGTGCATGAATGAATAAGCGACAAAAAAACAAATAAACAAGCACACTGTACTGCATATGATTAATTAGAATAATAAATATTCGAATGATCTGGCTTCCTCGCGAATACTTTCATATGGCGAAGCGTCCGACCAAGGCCACCATGGCGTAAAGCCACTTAAAAAATAAAACTACTAGGGGCTCAAAGCTAAGCAGGGGTTTGAAATTGAAGCGATCCTTTTGGTCGGTTAACGCATGCCCGCAAAGCTCTGGTGAAATGGCGCCGTAATTGTCAGCTCAGATGGTTCGTTAGTTAAGCAACACACACACTCACAAGCAGTTCTATCACTTCCGCGTATCGACACCGACACTGTACGTTCATGCACACGTGTGCGTGCAGCGGCCATAGCTTAGCGATCGTACAGTTGTCGGGTATACTTGACTTTTCATTATGAGGCGTCAACGATAATAAGTGACGCGCCTAGTTCATCCGCATTATGACTATTGCAAATATATAAATACATTGGTTTTCTAGTAAGTATAATAAGTAAATTAAGAGTAAATTTTTACATTTTTGTTTTACAGATTTTGCTAATTAAGCTTAACAACCTAAGCCCCAGGTACATAGATCCAGGGCCGCGTTCTGTAGATTATATTCCTCGCATGCCCAGGATGAGCTACACTTCTGTTTAAGCGATGTTTTTTCACTCATCAGGTGGGCTATTGGCTTGGTCCGTCAACTACTACTAATATTATAACTGCGAAAGCGAGTTTGTTTGTCTTGCCTTTACTACGAATACAATCAGTTTGAACTTTTGGCATAGAGTTAGTTGAAAGGTCGGAGTGTACATAGGCTACTTTTTATGTAAGAATGACAAACTGTTCCCAATGGATTTATAGAAACGTAATACATGCGGACGATGAATGCGGCCAAAAAGTACTTTTCCGAACTGTATATTACCTGCTCTGTGGTGCAGCTTGGACGCGAGTCTTGAGTCGAGGCGCCACGCCGCGCCTCCGTCTTCGAAAGGCTGGCCGCTTGTAGCCGTTACTTCCTTTGTTGTTTTTTCTGTTTCTTTTTTGCCAGCCATCCCGCATTGCGACGATGTCCCGATCTTATGCTTGAGGCATTGGCATATTCGCGTTTACATGAAGGTCTCCATGCACGGTGCAAACCCTGCGAGCGATAACGTAAGAGACGGATTGCACATGTGAGTAGAAGTAGGCAAGGAATTCAGCAGTTGCTCTTTTTTTAAATTTCAAAATTTATTTCACGCGACGTTGCTATTATGGACGTTTATTAATTGTATAGTACACTTGCTGTGATAATAGTTATTTATGCAACTGTTTTATAATAAGGGGTATTGAAACACGAATGTGGGTATTCATACCGTTGCAGTTGCAGTAAATAACACATTGTTTTAACTAATGCATTGGGTCAAAACATATCTTAGGAATCACATTATAATCATTTAATGGCCCGGGCTATACCTTTATTTGTGACTTGCGCAATGAAACGTCTGCCTCTTTTAAAGTAATTTGTTTCCCGAAAATAAACCTCTTAATTTCCTATCTTGTGAGATGAAAACGGAGCAAAAGTTTCCAAGCAACCTTGACACTAAGAAATTTATCAATGCATAGTAATCTTGTTTAAAATTATGTATTCGTAGGTTCATATATCTTAGTTTATTTTTTATTGGCCGGGTATACCTATAAATGTAAACGCCTAATTCTATCCAAAGTTAATTTGCTTCTCGAATCAGTTCCATTCGCTCACAACCTCTAGAATGTTTCCGCGGCGCGGCGTGCGTGCTCTCAAGGACCCCGGCGGCGCCGCTTCTACATAAATCTCCAAAGAGTCGCAGGCAACAGCTAGTTGTTCAAAAACTAATAGCTGGTTTTGTTATTCATTTATTTATAAATCTCGAAGAAGTCGCGGGCAAAAGTAAGTGGGAGTTCTTAATTTGCTTCGAGACAATAACTTGGTTGCAGTCAAAAAAGATAGCACGACATCGGTCGCCTTTCACAAATCTATTCTTTAATAGCGCGGCTTAAAGCTTTATTAGTGACTTCCGTAATTTAACGCCTGCTTCTATTCGAAGTTAATTTGCTTCTCGAAACGGTTCAATACGCTCTCAACCTCCCGAAGGATTTCATAACGGTACGGTTTCCGCGTGGCGTGCGAGCCCGGGGTCCTGGCCCGGCGCTGCCATTTCTTCATAAATCTCGAAGAAGTCGCAGCAATAGTTAGAGGGAGTTCTTAATTTGCTAAATGCTTAGAAACAATAACTTGTTTGCAATCAAAAGAGATAGCACGACATCGGTCGCCTTTCACAAATCTATTCTTTAATAGGGCGGCTTAAAGCTTTGTTAGTGACTTCCGTAATTTAACGCCTGCTTCTATCCGAAGTTAATTTGCTTCTCGAAACGGTTCAATACGCTCTCAACCTCCCGAAGGATTTCATAACAGTACGGTTTCCGTGTGGCGTGCGAGCCCGCGGTCCTGGCCCGGTGCTGCCATTTCTTCATAAATCTCGAAGAAGTCGCGGGAAATAGTTAGAGGGAGTTCTTAATTTGCTAAATGCTTAGAAACAATAACTTGTTTGCAGTCAAAAGAGATAGCACGACATCGGTAGTCTTTCACAAATGTATTCTTTAATAGCACGGGTTATAGCTTTATTAGTGACTTCCGTAATGTAACGCCTGCTTCTATCCAAAGTTAATTTGATTCTCGAAACGGTTCCATACGCTCTCAACCTCCCGAAGGATTTCATAACGGTACGGTTTCCGCGCGGCGTGCGTGCTCGCGGCCCCCGGCGGCGCCGCGCCTTCATAAATCTCCGAGGCCAGGCGGCCGTCCGCGTCGCTTCCTTTGTCTTTTTTTTTCCACCGGCGCGGTAATAAGATCGCGAGCGTCAACGCCAGGTATAGATAGTTACTTGGCTCCGGCAAGCCGCGCGTGAAATGCACGCGTTGCAGTTCAGATGGCATTCATGGCATTTTTAAATAAAACCTAGGCCAGGGCTATTTATTTATTATTAAATAATTAATTAGTAAGGACAAATCCACTTACACTGTCTAACAATTACAACATTATATGTACTTATGAACTACACGAACAATAGGTATTTATGTAAAATTAGGGTACGAAAAAAAAAATAGAGAAAAAAATAATGTAAACAAATTTACATTAATGGTAACGTTATAGCGTCGACACGCGAAATTATTGTCAATAAACACCAACTGCTTCGTTGGTCTAGTGGTTAGTGTCGACCTCCCTGACGCGGGCGCAGTGGACTGCGCTATGGTCTTTTAAGCTGGGACGTCTCGGTTTCGATTCTCGGCAGGGACAGTTTGGGAATTTATAATTTCTGGTAGGAAGCTTCGGCGGTCGGCCGAGTCGAGTTACGAGTCTACCGACAAAGACGTGCCGCTAAGCGATTTAGCGATGTCTCGTAGAAATCGATTAGAGATGTGTGTTTTAATAACTGTCATTCTACCAACAGGTTAGCCCGTTACCATTGTAGAATGCAGCATCACAAACCAGCAGGTTATTTTGCAGTCTAGGCCTAACTTGTAGAAGTTTTCTGTTATATTATTGATATCTGAGGTGTACAAAAAAAAGTGATTACTAATTCATTCATTCATTACATTTACGTCGTTTTTACGTCGCGGTGTTGGTTGTCATTATGCATAACTGGTTTTTTTTAAATAGTCCGAATTCGATCCGCCTGTAACGTGGTTGAGTATTGACCAGCAGATGTATACGTTTGAAACGTGTTCGATCAGCGAACGTCCGCGTCCGTTGAGTCACCACCGTTCGCCTCTCACTCGCCCCGTGGTAATTAGTGGTTATCATGGTCGTTACCGTTTCACCGCGATGGCGCAGTGGTTAGCGCTCTCAATCTTTATTTACAATATTATAAAGAGGTAAGATTTATTTGTTTTTGTTACGATGTTCTCCTTCACAGTTGAATTAACTGCTATTCAATTTCTAAATAAAACGCACATAAGTAAATCTCTGAGATTGTTAAAAATGTTAGAAGTGAATCCAACTCGAGGGTGTAAGCCCTAGCCCTAGCGACTAGCATATCATTGATTATCTGTACTAATATTATAAACAGGTAAAGTTTGTGAGAATCTCGGGATCTACTGGACCAATTTTGAAAATTCTTTCATCAATATAAAGCCACATTATTTGTTAGTGCCTATTTTTACTTGAAAACTGAAAAGAACTTTTCGTGGTATTTGGATTTGCAAAGTAAGTTGGAATAAAAACAATCGAACGAAAACGTTTCTTACGATCGCTGCCGCAGAGAAAAGTTGTAGAGTTTGATAATGAAACCAAAACGACAATAACGACATGTATAAATTTGTTATTTAAGTTGTTACTTAAGTAAAAAGTAATTTTTCATACTAAAAAAATACCATTGTTTTAGGTCATGTTTATTAGCCATATTATCAAAATAAGTGCACTTATCGTCTTAAGTATTTAAAACAAAAGACTTTCCTTTTACTGCATATAATTTGGACGATTTGTTAAAGAGTTAAATTCAAAATTCAAAATTCATTTATTTCAAGTAGGCCTAATATAAGCACTTTTGAAACGTCAAGTCTCTCTGTTTGTAGTGATTCTACCACCGGTTCGGAAGGCAGATTCTACCGAGAAGAAGCCGGCAAGAAACTCAGCAGTTGCTCTTTTCCAACATCCGAGATAAAAATACGAGAATCCAAAATACGAGATAGGTATGGAATCGCGACCATGTCGTAATCTTTTGAGTGATATTAATTCTTTTAGACGGTTTTTGTATATATTTAAAATGTCGAGTTATTTATAAATTATCTATGTTGGCTTATATTGGGCTAGAATTCTTGCAGGACTGTGTAATATTTTGTTAACATAAAAATTATATTCATGCCAAAAGGCCCTTTATAAGTGACGGCTTATCTAAGGAGATTCCTAGGCATACATTAATCATTGCCTAATAATTATCACTTAAGAGTTGGTGAAACGTTTTTTTCGATATACATCGCCTAAATTAAAGGCCTAGGTTTGGTAAAAACGGGCATAGCACTAATTATAGTATAAGACATTTTGAACAGTAAAAATATACCCACATAATATATTCAATAATAATCATTTTATTCACTAATTTGAAACCTGGTAATGTAGCCAAATTGGTATGCAAATACATACAAACATATGTGTAAAATATAACCCTCCTTTTTGAAGGAAGGAAATAAATCATAGCACTCAGTAGGTACTAGGTACCTACTGATCGATACTCACCAGTAAAAATACTTAACGCCCAATGAAGTGGGCACGGGTCAGCTATAGTATTATAAAGCTTTTGAGTTTGTTTGGTTGAACGCGCTAATCTCAGGAACTGCTGGTTCAAATCGAATTTTATTTTGTCTTTGTTTATCGGCATATCGACATGCTGTCCTTCTCGTTAAGTCTCATGTGCCTGTAATAACTCCGGCAACTACACCCTTCAGACCACAGCATTGCGACAATGCTGCTTAGCGGCAGAAATAAGCGTGGCGATAGTACTTCCCCGGACGAGCTCTGCCACAAGAAGCTCTAAGCACTGCAACAATGCTGCTTAGCAGCAGAAATAAGCGTGGCGATAGTACTTCCCCGGACGAGCTCTGCCACAAGAAGCTCTAAGCACTGCAACAATGCTGCTTAGCGGCAGAAATAAGCGTGGCGATAGTACTTCCACGGACGAGCTTTGCCACAAGAAGCTCTAAGCACTGCAACAATGCTGCTTAGCGGCAGAAATAAGCGTGGCGATAGTACTTCCCCGGACGAGCTCTGCCACAAGAAGCTCTAAGCACTGCAACAATGCTGCTTAGCGGCAGAAATAAGCGTGGCGATAGTACTTCCCCGGACGAGCTCTGCCACAAGAAGCTCTAAGCACTGCAACAATGCTGCTTAGCGGCAGAAATAAGCGTGGCGATAGTACTTCCTCGGACGAGCTCTGTCACAAAAAACTAGTGCTACTAAAATCTTCACTTGGCACATTTAGATTCCGGGAGCTCAGCGCTGTAGACTAGATTAAAGTTCTCTATCATTTGAGATAATTGGAGTTTTCCCGTGGGAAATTTTCATGTTCGCGGCGAACGGGAAAGCAATTAGCCACTAGTAATTTTGTATGAATCTAATGTAGCAGTGTAATTTAGCTCTATGGCAGTTTGCTTTAAAATTTACTTACTCGTGTGTTATGTATTTAACGATACTGTAACGTTGATACGTTATGATTTAAAATGTTATCATTCCGTTTGTAAAATAAAGGTAAAAAAGGCGAAAGTTCGTTTGTTTATTTGTCGTTTCTTCACGCCCTTAATCAGCCACCAACCAACGTGATTTTTGGCATGAAGTTAGTTGAACAAAACTTTAATCTTTTTTGCATGTGGGTTTCAGAACATTCAAAACAAAAAAAATTGGTTGCCTGTAAAGTCGGTATACGGGCGAAAGTTTTACGTGACAACGACTTTGAGTGGTAAAATAATTTTAATGTGAATATTCATTCGTATAGTAGGAAGAAGGATGAAATAATAGTAACAATTTAAAACATTTATTTATACAAAGAATTATATTTAAAACATTAATTTATACAAAGAATCTCGCACTGAATTTCATATTAACAAAATTTTATTTTTACCTTTACACATACATACGTATTTATATACAAATATACATACAATAACTTGCAATACATTTGCGTACAATGAAACAGCGTTTACTACAAAGGGACGCGTGCCTTTCACTTTTTATGTATGTCTCTCTCGCTCTTAGGCGGGCGCGTGCCTCTCACTTGCTCTCATTGTGAGCGCATAACGTGAGCGGAGCGTAACGCAGTTTCTTGAAGTGTCACCCGGCAAACCAATTTATAAGACGTTGTTACGTCAAAATATGTTTTACAATAACGCGGGTAGTTCCCAGCTTTATTTAGGTACCTATCTAACAGCTGTTATAGAGTCTTTAATCGGGTTTTCTATATATCATTTTCGTTTCTACACTAGCTGTCGGCAACGTCATCCATGTTTGTTTAGAGCTTCTAGAAAGCTCGGAACTCGAAACATCAATCGTCCAGGCAGACGGTGACCTGTTACTGCCGTCACGCGGCTGATGCGTGCGTGAGCGCAGGCCGCGGTCGCGATAGTGATGCTTGTAGTTCCATCGATATTTTTTTTTATGCCACTACAAGTAAGCCCTTGTCTGCAATCTCACCTATTGGTAAGTGATGATGCAGTCTAAGACGGTAGCGGGTAACCTGTTAGGGATTATGGTAATCATACCCCTAATCAGTTTCATCGCACCGGAACACTAAATCGGTTAGCGTTATCGGTAACTAGCAACGACCGAAGCCTCCTACTAGACCAGCCTAGAGAAAGGGAGTATGGTAGTCATACCCCTAGCGATTTCTTCGAGACTTGCACCAGAACACTAAATCAGTAAGCGGCATGTATCCGTCTGTAGGATGGTTACCAGCAACGACTTAAGCCTCCTACTGGATCAGACTAGAGAAAACTCAGAAATTATTAACAGAAAAACGACACATCAAACAATTCAGTTGTACAATTGGTTGCCTTACAGAGATCGCTACTAAGCGATAAGACCGCCTTTTGCGTTCTACTTGTTTCTTTCTTTCTATATGTACAAGAAAAACAGAAATATGAAGTTTTGTGATTCTCTTGTACATATCCTTGTTGTGTATAAATTATTCCTCATCAATAATAGCCCATAACAGTCCACTGATGGACTAAATACCTCTCCTAATGTGAGTTTTTTCCGTAATCACGACGATGGCCAGACGCTGCTCTCCGTTCTCTGTAATAGGTCGCCTCGTATAATACCTGCGGGACAAGAAATGTTGGTGACAACTATATTCCGGTCACGACTCGGTACCCGCAATGACCTGACCGTAATGACGCACGTAGGTCTAAAACACACTAATTAAAAGGCTATAGATAGATACGACACCCGAGGGATGAAGAGGGGTGGTGACAACTGTACGAGTATTCTGATCTACCACCACCACACGCGGGGACGGAGCGTAAATAAATACTTAAAGAGTAATAATAATAATGTCGATATTATTGTAAATGTCGATATTGCCACTAGTACAACCGTGTCCGCGATGTGTCGCAGCGGCGCGGCGACCTCGCGGCGCGCACAAAGAGCGCATACGCTCAATGCTGTTGCAATAATTACGCGCCAAATATGTCATCCGTATTTCACACGTATGTTTATGTTGGCCGCTTTCAGCGTCTGTCTCGTAGGTATTTGTTTTATTTAATTATTGACTCGTCAATCACTACAGCGTGCGTTTCGAATTTAATGAAGGCCTGACCAAGGTGTCCTTTTACCTGCCCTTTATGTATTGCTATCACCCTACTACCATCGCCTAAATTAGTATTTTTATTATATTGTTGACTTTTTGTAATTTTTGTAGTAGCGGTAATAGCCACTAGGGGTCTGGCTTCGCCTTTTGAAGGCCGATTGGCTCAGTGGGCAGCGACCACTGCTTTCTGAGACCAAGGCCGTGGGTTCGATTCCCACAACTGGAAAAATGTTTGTGTGATGAACATAAATGTTTTTCAGTGTATAGGTGTATATCTGTATAATATAAGTATTTATGTATGTTATTCATAAACATATTCAGCAGTCATCTTCGTACCCTTACTACAAGCTTCCCTAACTATGGGGCTAGATGGCGATGTGTGTTTTGCTTTAGTATATTTTTTCTCTATATTTACCCTTCCCGGGTATTAGTTAGGACGAGCTGTTGCTCGCGGCTTCGTGCGCGGTTTTTGGTTTCTCATGAATCCTGCAGGAACCGTACATTTTTCGCTGGAATGTGTTAATCTAGGGTATAACTCCATTACAAAATTCAGGCAAATTGGTTCAGTAGTTTTTGCTTGAAAGAGTAACAAACATCCATCCATCCATCCATCCATCCATCCATCCATCCATCCATCCATCCATCCATCCATCCATCCATCCATCTATCCATCCATCCATCTATCCATCCATCCATACTTACACGCTTTCGCATTTATAATATTATACTAGTAGGACGAGGATAAAATAGATTCGGCCAGCAGGTTATTAAAGTCTCCTTTAAACAGTATATACATATTATTGGTTAGGTTAATTCTTTATGATATTTGTTTATTCATAATTAATTGGATTATTTTAATGCATCTACAGCTTTTTCATAAGTCTGCCAGATGTAGTTTCTCACGGCTAGTACGTTATTATAGTCTCCCTTAACCAGTATAAATATATTGTTTGTTGGGTTTATCAACGGTGCGTCACGGCCCGAGGCTCGCGGCATGTCGCAGTGACCTCGCGACGCGACTGGCACGAATGTACGACCCATTCGCTAAATGTCGTTGCGGTTGCAGTTGGCGCAATCCTTCTTGAAGTTGTTGTTGGCTCGCTGAGACGTTCGTGCTTGTACCACGTACAAAAGACAACTTGGACTTCTTTTGAGTTCCTGAAAGCTACGAATGAATGAATGAATAAACCTTTATTGCACCCACATAAAAATACAGAAAAATTGACAATAAAATTGTTATACAAAGTATACAATTCGGCGTCCTTATCGCTACGTAGCGATCTAGGCAACCAATGGCGTAAAACATAGATCAAGAAGAGAGTTAGGTGGTGCCTGCCTATTTGTATTATACCTATATATAAATACTACAGTATATAATAAACTTAAACACAATATTATATATACATATTGATAATTTAAATATACAATTAATATCAATCTATCTATCTATATATATAAAAGAGAAAGTGTGTGGGTATGTTCCGTATAGGCTTCGTAACGGCTGGACCGATTTTAATGAAACTTTCAGGGAATTTCCGGATTGAAAAGTCCGGAGGTAGTTCTGCCAGTGTTTTTAAATGGATCACACGTTCGGGTTGTTAATATTTTTTTACATCTGCACTAGCTTTATTTATTATTATTGTTATTATTGTACTATAAAACAATTCTATTCTATGGGACTCGTGCCTGAAAATAAAGAATTATTATTATTATTTTTTCTATCATTTATTATTATTATTATTATTGACCTGGCGAGTAATCCTGCAAAGTTTGGTAACGATCGGAGCATTCCTATTTTTGAACTGTCAAACTGTCAAATACAGCTTTTATTTACTATGATGATATTCTATTGTTGGGTGTTCATAGGTGTAGATAATGATCTTCACCCGCTCGAGAAGAGAATAGAATAGAATGAATACGGAGATAAATAAATGATTTAATATATTATGAAACTTAAATTATAAATTTCATGATGTAAGTTTGTTTATTGTTGTTTAAATAAAATAAAGCAAAATCTAGCCCGGCGAAGCGGGCTGGGTACGCTAGTAATACATAAATAGATACAATATTGTCAATGCCCCAACAATACAGAAGGGAATAGCCTAAGGTTAAGCTATATAGATATGTATCACCGTCAGCGTTATATTAGTCGCCTCATTGGTTTAGTAATTCGCATGTTCGACTGCAAATCGTGAAGTGCTGGGCCGAAGAAGAACATCGTGGCTGAAATATTATGCCAATTATTCGGCCAAAAGTACCCGATCGTTGTTTCGTGCAGCTGCGTCCAAAGTCCAGATTGGTTTCCAACCTCTGATAGCAGACGGCACGGCAAGAAGCACACTGCACTGTTGGTATGGATACTTGAAATATTATGAATATTTTATGAATTTATACTAAATGGTGGTAAAAATGGAGGCCACAGCGAAAAAGGGAAAAAGACGGGACAAGGGAAGACCCAAAAAAGGTGGATGGATTGTGTGGGACACAAAATTGGAAAGTTGTGAAAGAAGGATGTGGAAGGGAGAACCCAATGGAGAAATGTAGTAGAGGAAGCCAAGATCCACGATTCAATTACTTGACATTAGTTTATTTATTGACAAAAAAAATCAATTATAAGGTATTTATTATATTTTGTAATTGTTTCTTATCAAACACAAGCTGTTGCCAGCGGCTTCGTACGCGGTTTTTTGGTTCTTCATGAATCCAGCGGGATCCGTACATTTTCCAGTGTATAATCTATCTCCATTCCAAAATTCACTCAGATAGGTTCAGTAGTTTTTGCGTGAAAGAGTAACAGATAGTCATCCATCCATACTTACAAACTTTCACATTTATAATATTAGTAGTTAGGCGAATCTTGGGTGGAAACCATTATTATGCATTGAATAAGATCTGTACCTAACCAATTTTTCTGCAATAAATGACTTGATTGATTGATTTTTTGTGAGAAGTAGTCACAGACTTCTGACGTCATCCGGACATGGGCTAACACCACGGCCTTGGAGACGTGCGGACTAATCACTGTCCGTAACCATTTCACTCCAATCGTCACAGGCTCGGCGTCACATTAGGCGCCCTCAGGCCGACGATCCCTTCGCTTCTTCGAACCCTAGGGTTTAAACTCTTCCTGGCAGAGCCCTATTCCGAGGCACGCCAACAACGTTACGCTGTTGAAATCATTGGGGTTAATCAGCTGCACACAATCCGAAAAATACAAAAAAATGTAAGTAGTACCACATGTTGGTGCGCACGGGCTGTAGTTCGGCGGCGCGGCACGTTTCGTCACCGCATCGAACGGATATAGCCGCGATCGATCAGCATCGAACGTTTCCTTTATTTTGCGCGGCGCGGCGACGCACGGTACCGCGACACGGGCGCCGGAAAGGTTAATCTGACCACTTTTTACCGACAACCGCTGCGTAAATGTCAAGGGAAGTACTAGGGTTCGAGACGTTAAAGGATGAACCTTTAAAGTAGCGTTATATGAAGTTATCATCACCATCATCTCAATCTCTGGCCTACACTGCTTGTTGCGGCGTATTGCCAGTGATGACCTATGGTTCAGAAACATGCTCGTTAACTATGGGCCTCTTAGAGAGCTATGCTCGGAGTATCTCTACGTGATCAAATCAGAAATGTGGAGATCCGTAGAAGAATTAGAGCTACCGACGTAGCTCAACGAGTCGCGAAGCTGAAGTGGCCATGGGCGAGGCACATAGTCCGGCGAAAGGATGGACGTTAGGGTCCCAAGGTGCTAGAATGGCAGCCCCGCCCGGGTAAGCGCGGCGTCGGTCGACCCCCAACGAAGTGAACAGACGACATTAAGCGCGTCGCAGGTAGCCGCTGGATCCAAGCGGCACAAAACCGTGGAATTTGGAACTCTATCGGTTGATATGATGATGATGATGATTCCACTTAAAGGTTCAGTATCATCGTAGTCCAGAGGATTGGATGGCCCATCACTTGACCTGTCGACTTCCCTGGCCGGTGGTGAGGTCCCTCTGTAGGGATTTTCACACTTCAAGGGTTCGTGTCGTAAGACTAGAGGTTTGGATAGACTGAATTAAGTTCCTAAATCCTAAACGAATCGTCTTATCAGGCACTACTGCCAGCTAGTATTAACTATGAGCGTACGATCATATTTCGGAGTTTAAGACTTTTGCGAAGGGTAGCATCGACTATCAGCCTGATTAATACTCTTTTCCTTCGATTATTATATTGATTATCATAGCTTGTACAACATGTGTCTGAAGCAAGGCATTTTCCCAAAAAAATGGAAAATAGCACGTATAGTGCCCGTACATAAGGGGGGATCAAAAAGGAATGTAGAAAACTACCGACCGATTTCTATATTACCTGTGCTGTCTAAACTTTTTGAACGAATTGTACATGATTCAATTTATCCTATACTACACAATATCATTATTCCACAACAACATGGATTTGTACAAAAACGTTCCACAGTTACTAACCTTCTTGTGTTTACAACACAATTATTTGAAAATTTAGATAATAATAAACAGACAGATACCATTTATACAGACTTCCAAAAAGCCTTCGATAGGGTGGATCATAAACGCTTATTGGAAAAGTTGGCCTATAACGGTATACGTGGTGATCTGTGGCGATGGTTCAGATCGTACGTAAGAAATCGCAGTCAGAAAGTTTTTGTTAATGGTCATGTCTCGAAGACGGCTGTGATAACTTCTGGTGTTCCACAAGGGTCTATTCTTGGGCCTCTTTTATTCATTATATTTATAAATGATATACATAAATGTTTCAAAAACAGTAAAATACTCCTTTACGCAGATGACCTTAAAATATTTAAAACTATTGAAATGACAGAGGATCATAGCCTTCTTCAAGCCAATCTTAATAGATTCACAGCATATTGTACAGACAATAAATTAAATTTAAGCCTGAACAAATGTAAACATATAACTTTTACTAAAAAAAATATTAGTAGCAATTTTACGTATTTACTTTGTGGAGTTAGTCTGGAAAAAGTTGATTTAATTAAAGACCTAGGAATAACCTTGGACAGTAAACTACACCTAGATTCACATGTCATAAATATTATAAATAAAGCTTATAAAATGTACGGTTTTATAATGAGAGCTAGTAATAATTTTAAACGAGCCACAACGTATATACACCTGTATAAGACATTAGTACGTTCACAAATAGAATACGCCGTTTGTATCTGGAACCCTTATTATGATAAATATAATAAGAGCCTTGAGACTGTACAAAAAAAATTTTTACGCAGATTGCATTACAAACGTACTAAGAGTTACCTCTCGTATGACCAACTGCTTAAAAAGTATAACCTACTTGACCTTAAGTCTAGACGAAAACAACTGGAAGCGATGCTCTTATATGACTTGTGTCATAATAAATATGACTGTATTACCTTAACCCGAAAACTTTGTTATAGAATACCATTTAGAACTCCAATACGAAAGAATCGAATGCATCAGCTTTTTGCTACTACTATGTGTCGCACCAATGCAGGCAAGCGTTCTCCATTATTTAGAATGACACAATCATATAACGAGAACTTTAATAATATAGACATTTTTTCTACGCGAATAGGCGCCTTTAAGAAGGCGGTCATAGATTGTTTAAAATAGTCTTAAAATTAAATTTATATACTAGTATTCCGGGTGATAATCAATTATTGTTACAGGCAAAGTTTTGCGATCACAAGATATTCATAAATAATATTACAGATCTCCTTCTTATATTTTTTTTGTTTGTATTTTTGTAGAAAATGTTGCAACAATAATGTTTTATTAGCTTTTGAATAAGCCCCATTAACAAATATTTCTTGTAATATGTGGTTTACGCAGTTGACGCCGCAGTGAGTAATTATTTGTACTATGGATACCATTGTGTAATGTGATACTGTGATGTTGTTTGTGAACCCAAATAAATAAATAAATAAATATTCATAATCGATTATCAGTACTAATCTAACGCCATCTATTGAAGGTAATGTAGATTTTTGTACAAAATTACCGATTGCGATTTTTCCCATTTTTCGAATGTAAGCACCTCTATTACATAAACTTTTAAAAAGAAGTATATTCAAATGGGTCGAGTATATTATCATTATTAATATTATGCAAAACACGCACGTCGATTAATTTTTTCGTATAGATTGTAGATATAAGTTACCGGGATTGACGCCACAGTAAAGGCCAAATTTCGGCTATCCGTAAAGCTACTAGCTTGTGCCATAGTTAACCAATTCAAGGTAAATACAACGCACTTTACAAGTCTTCTTTCACTTTAATCTTCCCTTTTTTAAGACGGATAATAATTACCAAAAGTTGCATATATTAAAGCTTTACCCTTCAAAATAATGACGTTCTCAACTCGGAAACTATTTATAATATAATTAGCGAATCTCCCATCTCTCTGTGCGTAGGTGAATCAACGCTGTTGAATCTGTACCATCGAATCACCTGCTATCATACCTTCGATAAATTCAATACACATTGACGTATATCTTTGTAATTGCAAAATATTTATTTTGTTAATTCAGCAATGGATGTCGAGTATTGCGAAATCTCTGTAATCGTCTTTAGCAGGAAGAGACGTGTCGGTGAGGATTTGTCATTCGACGGTATCTTGCAAGTTTTATGGCCCTCATGGTTAAGTCCAGTAGTTACCTGTACGTGGGATCTCAGAAGGTAACCAGTATTTAGGAATTTCTTGTTTACATCTAAATACTGGGTTTTTTGTGCTTACGAAATTTAAGTCTACATTAACGCTTGAACCCTAACTAGTTTGCTGTAAAAACGAAAGTAATGTTCTGAGAATCATTGTGTGAAATATAGCAAAGTGATCAAGATATAAGGTTTTTACATTAAAACCACCGACTTTAAATATTTATTTCGTTTGGAAAAACAGTTGCTCTCCTTGAAAGCGACCAGCTCAGGCTAGCGTCGGCTACTTCAAAGAATCGGCACGTACTGTACTCACGCAGTATATATTCGGAGAGTTCAAATGACTAATGCTTAGTATTTTGATTTAATCGTTGCCTCATTGTTCTTCCACTTATAAGACAAATGCGCTCACTACTGCGTCAGGGGAAATCGTTAATAAATAACAAAAACACAAATATGTAGATACACTGTTATTGAAGGCACGAAAGCAAGCAGTGAATATTTTACCATAGTACCCTCATTTAATTGAAATCGATCACCCGCAGATGGAGCCACTGTGGTTTCTTAAATGCGCTTTCTGCGCACGCGCGTTCATCTTTGGCAAATTTATTACAATCCACAATGGCTGAGCTTGATTCAGAAATTATAAATTAAACAAGATTTGTCTTGTTGTTGCGGATTATAGAACAATTGAAAATTAAACTTAATTTTTATTGAAACCTGCTTCGTTACGCACAATGTGGCGCGTAGTAATTTAAAGTTGCATCCCCTGTGTTTTTAAGGACTTCTGATCGGCCGCAGCGGCCTCTATAATCAGCGGTCGTGCCCCAAGGCCTTTCCCGGGACTCCCTAATTCCTACCTACTACCTGTTGTAAGTTAAGTTAGTTTTCGATAGTTTGTGCGTTCTCAACTAACAACCCGGCGAATCCCCGGGGCGTAGGGCGTACCCGAAACTGATTCCCGGAATCCATCTGCCAATGAATATTTGAGATGCGGAAATTGTTAACTAAAACCTTTTTGATATAAAGCAGGGAAATATGTTCAAATTGAAATCATTATATTACATTACATATACAATGTTATGTGGTAAGGGGGATATGCTAATGCGGTTATTCTGTATTTATTTATTTAAACAACTTTATTGCATAATATAGGAAAACACACACACAGGAACACCTACTTTAACATAATTATGCGGCGGAAGCATGAAAGAGATGAAGATAATCAGCAAATAGTACAAAATAATAAACAAATATTCCCTGAATACGCAATACAGGTTCGAAGAAGAGTATTTAGTTGATTATTGGCGACAAGGTATTGTCGTACTATGACATACGACTTACGACTATGCGGTCAGAGATATAGCTTATCAATCATCGCATTTGCAATCGCTGTCGCTGCTGCTGTCGCTGTCGCTGCCGCTATCGCTGCCGCTATCGCTGCCGCTATCGCTGCCGCTGTCGCTGCCACTGTCGCTGGCGCTGTCGCGGTCGCTGTAGCATAAATAGGCATGGCGGAAGTACTTCCCCGGTCGAACAGACTCCCAAAAAGCTCTCATAGTACTATTATTGATAGAAGGCATGAATATGTTTTTTCCTCCGGCATAAAAAGTGTAGTAAAGCCCTAACAGCCTAGTGGTTAGGGGGCAGTTCGAATCCCAGCAGGCACCTCACTAACGCACCCACTAACTCTGCTTAGTTATATGCGTTTTAAGAAATAAATATATCACTCGCTTCAACGTTGAAGGAAAACATCGTGAGGAAACCTGCATGCCTGAGAGTTCTCTGTTATTTTCGGCGTGTGGAGTCCACCAAATCCGCACCAGGCCAGCTTGGTGGACTACGGCCTATACCCTGGCTGGGCTGGTAATGGGTCGACGATGATACAAGTTAATTAGTAAGGACGGTGAAGTTAAACTGTCGAACTTCCCGTTCGATTATCCTACAGTCCACTGCCCACCAGCAATAAAACGTGCGCGCCGTTTGGATGCGATGCGCAGACGCATTACCGCGGACATTTTGTGAGTCAGCGCTCACTCCCACGTTAGCAGCCGCGCCACTTCGGAGGGCGATTGCCCCTCGCTGCCGCTTAATTACATGCTTATAGCTTATTGCCTATTGCTACTGCGTGAGATATTTATTACGTGGATTGTTAACCTGCGTTGAGTGAGATACGTTCCAGTGAGATATGTTACCTTAGCATCTCTACGGCCGGTATTATCCAGAAGCGGTGATAGCCTCGTGATTGTAGCTTCGGCCTGCTTTTCGGATTTCGATCCCCTTCACGCATTTTTAACTTTTCGGAGTTATGTGTGTTTTTAATGTAAAAAATTTAAAATATCATTTTCTTTAACGCTGGAGGCAAAACATCGTGAGGTGACTTGCATGCACGAAAGTTCTCCATAAAGTTCTCATAAGGGTGGGAAGTCTACCAAAAAATTATTCCACTATAAGTTAGCACTTGACTGCAATATCACCTTTAAGGAAGTAGTGATATACCTAGTCTAAGATGTGGCGAGCCAACCTGATGTAAGATATATTTAACCCATACCTCTATGGTTTCCCCACGGCATTGTACCGGTTTTTTTGTTAAATTGCCATCGCCGGTGCTCGAATCCGGGACCTCCCACATACAAGGCCACAGCGCACACCACCGAGCCGGAGAGGTTGTCAAAATCGGTGTTATGGTTACGTTTTTATAATCATTAAAAAATCGGTAAAGCAGTGCATACAGAGCTAAACTTCAAAATATAGGTTACTAATGTGAGCTCATTTAAATAGGTAAATCGCGTTCCAGGAAGTTATCGCCGTATTTCACAGAAGGCGGGTGGGCGGAATTTGTCGCTCGCGATTAGTGTTGCGAAGTGCATTCACTGAGATATCGGGATTCGGCACTGTACAATGTTCATGTCCCGAATTTTTCTTTTCTATCAATGTGGGTAACTTTTTTCGTAAACAACGACGAAATAACATGTATAAGTTACTTGTAAATTAATCATTCAGTTGCTTAACTGATTTTAAATTAAATGCGTCGAATATATTTTCGAATTTTTGTAACTGAAGTAGGTAATGTAAATTAAGGTATGCATGGGCTAAGTTTAGCAAGGTTATATTCAAGTGAAGACTAAAACTTTTTTAAAAGGGGTATTTCTCGGCTTGCTTAGAGTATCTCGTTTCGGATTTTTGTACTTTAATAGGGGGGGTTTAGGTCAAGAAGACTGCATGAGCTCGTATGACTTATGTATTGCCTTTCAAAAATTACGTAGCTTTTAGAAATGCGGTGATAGCTTTTAGAAATGATGCTGGTCCGGAATGTTCAAAGTACAGGTACTAACTAGGGCAGCAACTAGGTTTTGTTGGTTGACAAACCCATTATGCGCATTTTGGGAGTCGGAAATTTTGAGAGAAGCTTTGATTTTTAGTCTATGTTTCTATACCCTAACATTTTGGTAAATAATATTGCGGGAAAATATGCGATTCGGTGGCACGGCAAGAAAATCTGTGACATTCGGTATGTCGCTTAAATGTGGGACGATCGACATCACTAGTCGCCGCGGTGGTCAGTGATGTAAAACTATCCGCTTTGGCGTTTCCCCTCTCAAAGCCGACGCCGACTGCACCAGGCCGCAGCTGCTCGATGTTTTTAACGTGAATTGCAAAAACACGGACTGTGACACGGACGAGAGCGGATGCGTAAGCGGAAAATACTTTTTTTAATTCGACACAAACACGCGTAAAATTGCCAACGTGAGCTTAATGGAATTAGTGGTAATCGATTGTTCTTTACCTTATTTGTAAGATTTAAGATCTTGTTGTTAACAAGGTTTATATAGAACATTTTTTCAACATTTCAAAAATACTCCGTTGTCTGGTGGCTGTCCTGAACTTTTATTTTATGTATTTCAAGAGTTTAACAGATTGAAAAGAACAAACAAAGGTCTTGTATTAAGGATTCATCACTCAAATACACTTTATTGTACACCAAATAAAAAGCAATAAACAAACACAGTTGAAATAAAGAATTTAGGTACAATAGGCGGCATTATCGCTTAAAAGCGATCTCTACCAGGCAACCTACATGAAGTTAAGAAGAAGGGTTAGAGTGAACACAAAATATTACTTAAATAATAAACATAAATTACAAAATAAATAAATAATAATAAATTGATTAAATTTACTTACTTCATATACACTATCTATAGTAAGTACAGTAAAATAATGGTCACTATTTAATAAATAAATTTCCAAGAAGAGGATGTTTCGACTTACGACTTGTTTGTTTGTAAGACGTAACATTTTAGTAATTATAAAAAGATAGTAAATAAATTTAATTCCATATCTATCCATATGTAAATCTTAAGCTGTTTCTATCATGCCTTTTTTATTAGAAAAGGAGTATTATTGTGTCTATAACTGCAAGACCAAAACAGAAAAAAAATTAAAATTACAAATACCCTGTCTGCCTAAATTGTCCCTGCCGGAGATATTCATTGTTAATTACCGTCATTATTATTCACGTTTTTTTACAGTTTTTAAATTTTAAAACTCAATATTAAAAGATGTTTAGGTAGTAAAACATTTATTTTCATATTTATAGTGAAATTTATTTTACTGTCTCTAGTGATTTCGTCCTTCTTTATTCAGTCCCCTAAACTACGATTATGCTAAAAATCATGTACCGTGCTGTGCGAAAAAACAAAACTGCCCCACGGGAACTTGCCCACGTTCATTTTTCGAGTTAAAATGTAGCCTATTTACTGTTTCAGACTATAATATATATCTATGCCAAATTTCATCTACATCCGTTTTAGTGATTGATTAACAAACATCCATTCCTCCGAGTGGCGCAGTGGGCAGCGACCCTGCTTTCTGAGTCCAAGGCCGTGGGTTCGATTCCCACAACTGGAAAATGTTGGTGTGATGGACATTAATGTTTTTCAGTGTTTGGGTGTTTATCTGTATATTGTAAGTATTTATGTGCATTATATTCATAAAAAAATATTCAACAGCTATCTCAGTACCCATAACACAAGCTACGCTTACTTTGGAGCTAGATGGCGATGTGTGTGTATTGTCGTAGTATATTTAGTATATTTATTATTCATCTTAAATTCCGCATTTATAATAGTAGAGTTCCGCATTTGTAATCTTAGTTTTACTACCACTACCATCAGGGTGGTATAAGAGATATATACACTTACTGAGTGAGAGTTAAGAGTTACGAGTTACAAAATAAAGAAACTTAATTTGTTAAGGTATACGTATAACATTAATACATGAAGTTATCGCAAATACAGTACCTTGATATCAGGCTTTGTCATTTTCAATAACGTTATGAATAAAGCATTTCAGCATATCATCACATCAACCCTTTAACGGCCCAATACAGGGCACGACTCCCTTTCCACAATAAGAAGAGTTTGGGCCGTAGTCCACCACGCTGACCAAGTGCGGATGGTGGCGGTGGACACGCCATTAAGAACATTATGGGGCACATTACAGGCATGCAGGTTTCCTAAAGATGTTTTTCCTTCACCGCTGAAGCAAGTGATACTATAATTACTTAAAACACACGTAACTTAGAAAAGTTAGAGGCGCTGGGAGTGAAACTCGACCCCCCCCCCCCCCCCCCCCCGTAAGTAAAACTGAAGTCTAAACACTAGGCTATAACCGCTTGAATAAGCGTTTAAAGTTCAATATTTAGTGCCGTTTGTCGTTATTTATTAACTGCCAAAATCTAAAACGCATCAATTTATACAGGCATTTTGCATATTAAATAAATAAAATAAATATACTACGACAATACACACATAGCCATGTAGCCCCAAAGTAAGCGTAGTTAGTGTTATGGGTACCAAGATATCTGATGAATATTTTTATGAATATAATACACATAAGTACTTATAATATACAAATAAACATCCAGACACTGAAAAAGAATCATGTTCATCACACAAATATTTTCCAGTTGTGGGAATCCGAATCCACGGCCTAGGACTCAGAACGCAGGGTCTGCGCCAGTCGGCCGTCACATATTAAATCTCATATTAAATCTCCTGATAAAACCTAAGTACCTAGGTAGAAAGAATGGTACTAGGTGCTAGCGAAGTTGCGGGAACTGAGAAACTATTCTGTTATAACGATCTTCTTGAGAATATCATTTGTAGAGCCATGAGCGTCTTCTTGCTGCAGTAACGTATAATACATGGCGAGTGCATCGCCTGCTCGCTAGTATTCGCAGCTGTGTTTTAAAGGCTAGGTTTCCAGCGAAAATTGAGAATGTGTGAACTGAATAAGTTGTTTCGAAATTAAAATTTGAGTTCGCTAGAGGTTGTTGACTCTCTTGCGAATATTAATATGCGAACTAAATGATTATTGATATCACGATGTCTATCATCTTCACAATATAATGAATGCAAACTACGGTACCAATTATAACGGCACTTTAACTATAGCTATACACTTGTCCTTATAGTAGGTAACCTTTTTAATGTAAACAAAGAATATATGGGATAGGACGTAAAGATTACTTAAATTTTAGTTTAAAGGTTGCCTTATTTTCGTTATTGATATTACTAGAGACAGGTGGCGCTTAAAACTTAGGTTATATGCTATAAAAAAAATCTACGATACTAGTTACGACCCTTAGAAGAAGTGATTTTTTTCTTTGTTTTAGCGTGTTTTTTCTTTTTTTTAAACTATTATTTATTAATTTGAATTTTCTATTGGCGTGCCATCACAGTAAAATCGACCAGTATGCCGTTACCTCAAACGGAATAAAGTTCTTTTATACTGTCATGCCACCGCCACCACTTTTGCGTGTGCTCGCGTATACCACTGAAAGTTATTCACTATTATTTTACTCCATATTATGTTTGATCGTTGATTTCACATCTGGCCGGCGCAGCGAGTAGTCTCGTGAGGCCAACTTATTTTTTTATAACATTGTTATTTTTATTGAACTAATCTAAGTGATGGTAAGTGGAAAACTCTGTTCTGTTCTTAGAGCATATAATCACTCACTATTTAAAACCTTCAATCACGTTAACATTACAATCAGCAAATGACCGTCCCGGGGACCCACTCCCTTTTTGCCTTATACCTTAAACGATATTTTACTCTCGATAACAAATGACTGCAAATAATATGTGCCTTTATAGCAGCATCAGATATTAGTTAATAAGGCTGAGCAAGCAACATAGACTCTTCGGTCAGTAAATGGATGGTGCACTTTAAAAGTTTCAAGGAGAATTTGGTGTCCATCAGTCTCAGCCCCTACGACTAAAAATTTGCAGCGTTGAATACATCTGTAGGATGTTCATTCGTTTTTCGCTCACGCTAACGCTATGTCCTATAACTCGCGGCGCACAGAGGTGGTCGCGCTGTGACGTGCGCGCGCGCACAACGCCGCGGTTCGCTGACTCACGCGGAAAGGACAGGACGCGGACGCGACGGGCATTACAAGTTACATGCCCACATTGTCGATATAGGTACATCTGTAGTCTGTGCATGAAGTATGGAATAATGATGCGGGCGACTCATCTAATTAGGGACAACCTTACTCCTCCCCTTTTCATGGAACAACCTATTAATTTTGGTATAAGGCCTTTTATACTGTAACTTTGTGTAGATAAAATAAGCGCCGTAGTCAATGGTAAAAAAACAAAATTAATCATAAAGGTTAGATAAAATTTCACTCAATTGATCTAAAATCTTTTATCTCGTGTTTGCGATGGGGTGTTATAAATTTGACGTCTGTGTGTGCTTGCGTGCGTGCGTACGTTGTTATTCTTTAACCTAACCGAATATTATTCTGCTAACTAAAGTCATAATAAAATAAATAAATTACATAAAAATAAAACAAGCAAATTTCGGTTAAGGTATGTTGGTCATATCATTAATCTTGTGTTTAATGTTATGTTTTTTTAATAACTACCACTTCGTAAAGGGTGTGGGTATGTCATAGAGAAGAAGTCGCGCAAGAAACTCCAAAGCAACCAATCTTTTAAATATCGTGTTTAAGAACATATTATTACAATTATTTCTTTGATGTTTTATAAACATCATATTTTATACTATAAAAGAATTTACTAGGAAATTATAAACATAGATTTGAATTGTTTTAAAAGTAATGAAATATCCTAGCTAGATCGATTTCTCGCCCCTGAAACATATATACAGGGGTATACTAAATTTCATGAAAATCGTTGCAACCGATTCCGAGATTCCAATTATATATATATATACAAGAATTGCTTGTTTAAAGATATAAGATTTATGCTAAGCACTTAACTTTAATAGCAATACACGTGAAGAACCAACTGTTTGCGGTTAAAGAGACTGTCCTTGTTTTGACAAGTCATACTATTTTTATACTTTCGACATCACGTGGTTTACCTATTTCCGCAAGGCGTTTATTTAAAAGTATAACTGTATAATGACAATAATTCTGTGTACAGATAATAATTTTTTATTTATAACTAGCGGACCCGCGCGACTTCGTCCGCGAATCAGTGGATTTAAAAAAATAGTCGTATGTTGTGGCGGACTGTTTTATAGAACTTTAAACAAGCAACAATTTCGATAAATCCGATATACTTACTACATACGTCCGCCGTTTGGTATGAATGGTTTGAATAATTTAAATACGTTCATACATTCAATAGCCTACAGTAATAGAGAATTTAAAAAAATTGTTTCATAAAATTTATAACGGCAGTCAAAAACTTCTGCCAACAGAATTAGTACGTACAACATATAAATGTCACCTTACTTTAAAAACAACAATAAAAGGCTGATCTCGACAATCACAAAATATGTCATCCCTCATAATAACATCTCACTTAACTGCTGAATATTAAATAAACGCCTCGCAATACAAAAAACGAGCTTTTATGGCTTTAAATAAAGTTCAATTTCAAATAGGGCCTTTATTGACCAAGAGCTGGTGTACTGATTTGCCCAAACCTTTATACAGGGTAAAGAATAATACAGAAGAAAAAATTTAAATTTATTTCTAGTAGATTACTAGCTGCTGCTTGCATTTCATCCGAGTTTCTTAGGGTTTTTTACAAATCCCGTGGGAACTGTTTGTTTGTGTTGCATAAAACGTAACCTATGTTACTCTCCGTCCCTACAACCAACTCACAAAGCTTTGTTAGGACGTTAAGTGCAAACAAGCAAAGAAACAAACACTCTTTCGCAATTACAGTATTAGTATGGGTACATACCAAAGTAGTGAAGTAAGATAAGTGAATCTTTCCGGCGCATAGCATACGAGACTCGAGAGGAAGTATGGGTTCACTGTCCTGCTAGCGCGTTACCATTTTTAATGTTTTTTGATGGCAATAATGGTTTGGGCGCACCTGTAGAAAATGTTATTTACTATTGCTTTGTAGTAACTCATTTTTACATTGCATACAGATGTCACGGGAAAGTTGTAATGCGTCTTAGCTGTTTATATCAGAAGCGTGCGATGTCGAAGAGTTTATGGATATCTAGAACATTAGCAAGCTATTACTCTAGGATTCTGCTCTAAGTTTGAACGGTGCAAACGGAGCAGCACGATTGTATAATTCCTTAGATCTACATCTACGTAGATCTGTATAATGTAAAAGTTACGCGTATGACTAAGCCTTCAGACCGGATTGGACCAGGCAGAGTTTAGCAGGTATAGAAAATACAAGCATACGTTATACGAAAATAATCAAAATAAATTTCACAACCTTTGTCTGTAGGTCCACACTTCTGGAACTTTTTGTGTGTGTGTTAAGCTAGAATCAGACTGGTAGTTAGTGTAACTCAGAGATACGAATAAAATAAAAAAGTGTATGTCAGCTCCGACGCACAACTGGAGTTTACTCCTTAAGTACGATTGTCGAAACATACACAAAAAGAGTTTATTTGGCTGAATAAAGATTAATACCATATAAAAGGGTAAATTAAAAATCCTGTGCAATTTATTCACACACGGCGGAAGTGTAACTTCTTAAAAGTAGCCTACGGGAGATTGAAGTGGATGTAGAGTATCAGAACTATTAGGATAAATGTAATGTATATTATTTCGTTTCCATGGTAACAAGAATAGGAATAAAAAAATGTATAATGTTTTCTTTTTCACTCTGTCCCATATATTTATGTGTTTGTTTCTTTACCTAGATAATATTCGGTTTCCTTGGTAACTTAAATAGGAAAAATAAGTTAATTAAACGAAAGCGACGTTGCATGTTTGCGTATCACAGTTGCCGGGCATGCAACGTCGCAAAGCGAAAACGTAACGAGGTCATTCATCAGTAGATTTTACTCCTCACATTTTTCTCATACCGGGCGCCTTATATATGAAAATCGATTCTTAAGGAGTAAACTCCAATTATATTCGCCTCTTACAGTATTTTACTTATACTGGAGATTGAGGAACGGACTGCAGTTATTGCGTTCGAGAACTCATCTGAACTATTCTTATTACACTTTACTCATGTCAGTTTTTTTCTTTTCCGTTGTTCGGATCCATCCCATCACGCTGCAAAAAGCTTTATGAAAAACTTCTCTATCGTCACAAAAGCAACGAGACAAATCGTTCGCCATCTCTCAACCTATTAGGGCGATGATTATAACAACAGAGCAAAGAAGGACCAGCGTAAACGGAACTCTCCGGTTCGGCGTTCCCGTTTTACCGGCAAAGTTGTGGGGGGATGTTGGAGTTCCAGCCGGGGTGGTCGATTTATTGAGTCGTGCCGGGAAGTTTTGCAGATATTGAAACGAATAGCACCACCTGTTGAACTCGGTTTTGCAACTTTGTTAATGGCCGTACCTATTTGCCGAATGGAGTGTCTGTTACTTGTTGGCATCGTATTTAAATTTGTGCAAATTGTTTGATGGCGTGGAATTTGCGAGTTTAGAAATTGGCTTATCCGTGTGTGTCTTTGATAAATGTTTGTCTGGCGATTGAAACTGCCACGTTGGTCAAGTGGTTAGTAGCATGGCTTTACAGCGTAGTGGATTGACTTTGTCTAATGGCATATACAAAATCAAAATTATTTTTTAAAATTATTTATTCATTTATGCCAAGCATGTGTCAAACCTTAACAGACATTTGTTTTCATTATTGTGAATTGTGGGTTATTTGGATAACTACATTAGTATTTAATTATATCATTCATTAGTATTTAATTATATCATACTTAAAACTAAAGCTAGGAGGGTTCCAAACGTGCCCTAGTCTAGGAATTAAGTTTGAGGTAGTCATTACAAAAAAACAGACTTAAAATTCCAAAATTGCTTAAAGAGTAAGCCCACTTGAAATAAATGAATTTTGAATAAACGTACCTTCGGAAAGTTCATGACAAATGATTAAAATTTTCGGTAGGGGACGTTTATTTCCTCAATACATCAATCAGGTTGTCTGTTATGGACCTCAAAAAGCTCAGAATCTCTATGGGAGGGGTCCCCTTTTTACTGATGGATGTTGAAACCTAAGGTCTACATCCATCTGGCTGGTCAAAGTGCTGGAGTGGCAGCCCTGCATTGGTCAACGCAGTACGTATAAACTCCTTTCTAGATCAGAGTCGCTTAGCAGCCACTGTAGGATTTCCACACTCCATGGGTGCTACAGGGGTAGCACCCATGGAGTGTGGAAATCCTTGCAAATGACAGAGCTGTGACATTTATCTGTTGGAATGATTATTATGATGATGGTATTTGTATTCCTAACTAGAAACATTATATGCATATCTATAAATACAAGGTTCACGAGATATCACAAATTTTCCGCTATATAATTTAAATTATATAATACCAGAATTATGATAAACTCGCAGTGACTCAAAGGCATCACCAAAGAGGATATAAACCAGGCAACACTATTCCGAACGATAGAGTTCCGAACAGTTTGAAATTAGAATGCCCGGGTCTCCGCAGCTCGTTTAATTTCGCGCCGAGGCACCGAAACGGCAAGCAAAGGGCTTATTACGCTCGCCGTCGCTTTATGAGCGCCATTCGCCCGGACGCAGGACTCGGGGCGGTATGGCTGGGGCTCTTTGCCCGCGGCACGTGCGTATGACACGCCGCCCGGGCCCACCCGCGTTTGTGATTCACTGCGCCTGGTAGATATTATTACTTATCAAAGGCTATATTAATAAGCCGACACCTATTTAACCTGATTCTCAAATATTAGTCAATCTATGCTTCGATCCTGTTCTTATATCTTCCCCGTTTATTGTACGTGCCTAAGGCACTTTGTCTTACAATTTCACCATTGAATTTTTAAAAATTAGCAGAACGTAAAAAAAACTAAACTTACTAACTTCTAACTTTATAAGTCCCTAAGAGTTAGTTAGTCAGTGTTTTTACACAAATTTCTAAATTAAAACAACTTTAAATATATTTTTGTCCTTTTATGCGTATTGTTATTACCCTGTGAAAAAAAAAACTGTCCTTAGGTTTAAAGTTTCTTGTTGTTATAGCCCAGCCTTTAACTAACTTATAATGTTGAGCCTTAACGTATAGTAAATATGACAAGGCTGCAGATATTTGATTCTATATCTTACCTTTCGAGTTCGAAATTGAAAAAAGAATGCGGTTGTTAACTTAGAGCGAAAACTTAAAGTTTACACTTTATAAATTCTACCCGCGAACTTCTTTATGATAAAAGATCGCTTAATAAAATTAAATGGTCAAAGTTAAAGACATGATAATTTATTGAGAAATCCTAATTCACTGCCATTGAGGAAAATGGGTGATCATAAAGTTTAGATAATGTCCGAAATTCGTCCTTCAAAAGCGTCACGTAGAATTCCATTTGTCATTCTCGAACGTTCGAGTCCCAAACGGTTTGAAATTAGAACTCGGGCGATCCGTTTAATTTCGGTACGTAAGCAAAGGGCTTATTACTCTCATCGCCGCTTTTTGTGAGACCTGCCTGTTATAGGAAGGTTGTTGCTTTGGCACGTTCGCATAATACCAAATATTGAAATTAGGTAAACATGTAAGAAGAATTGTGGGTACTTATACCCACAATTTTCCATAAGTAAGCAATTTTATTTGATACTTGTGAGAGTTCTCTACTAATCAATTTAATAAAAAATAAAATCTGCTATTTTGTGGCGGCGGCCCACAAAAAAATAAAGATGAAAATCGATCCAAGGATTTTCATCTTTAGAGAAAACCTGCTATCCTTTGATTCGTTCCCCTTTTTCTGTTTAAATTTAGAAAATATATGTAGGATTTTAAAAAATGCAGTAAGGTTTCGCGTCGAAGTTTTTTAGGGAAAATGTCGAGATAAAATAATTTTATTTTCGACGCTATCGTAGCCGTCACATATGCGTCGCCCGGATCTTTTTAGAGTTGTTGGCTTTTTTAAATAATAATAATAATATATTTTCAGTAATATAGACTTATAATTACAATGTTGATATATTTTATTTATTTTAATATAAAACTAGCGTTGTTATCCGCGGACTCCGGGTTGAATAAGTGATTTGATAAAAATTTACCATTGGGAACTTTTTAAGGTGTATAATACCGTAGTATACATTATTTTGGTCCATCTCGCCAGGTTCAGCCAGCGTTTTAAATGTATTACAAAACCATATTAGAATTTATCAGCTTTTTTTCTACTATATTATGTATTATATAAATATAAAGCTTCCTCGTGAACCTTTACTTCTCTATCCATAATTACGATTGTGTATTAAAAATCCGTATCTAAATCCGTGGCGTAATTTTAAAGTTCTAAGCATATAGAGAGACAGACAGACCGCGGGAAGCGACTTTGTTTTAATATATACTTATTGTGAAGTGTGAACGATTACTTAGAATAATGAGTCGCTATTTTGTAAATTTATATACTTTTGCCTCGGTGTTTCGATGGTGAAATTTCAATAAAAGCTACACGAATGAATTTTACACGCTAGCGGATAAAATAAACTAACCGCGCGTAGATTTCAAACAACAAAGAAAGCCTTGTCGAATTAGTGAGATGAAAAAGATTAGTGAAGTCATCTAGCTGCCATATGACTCCATTGAACACGTCTGGTTTGTCCAATGAAGAATTGAGGGCACCAGATCACGCGGGAGATCGTACAAATAAAGGCTGCAAAAGCAACTGCCAGAGAGGAGTGGCGACGGATAGTAAAGCGTGCCACAACTCTTAAATGGCGACCAAGACCGCTCTGAAAAGAGCGAACCGACTGAGAAGAAGAAGCTACAACATAAATTATTTGTTTCCCATAGCAACTAGGCGACCTAGATGATCGATCCTTACACATCTCCGATATTCTACGTATCGGAGTAGGTATACCTATATTATGTCCGCAGGCGCTTCGCTTTCCGCGAAATCCCAGCTCCAACTAGAGTTCGAAATGGGGTCACCCAATACTGCTCGAGAGAGCCCCCTTTGCTAACTAAGCGTCCGCTCTTTGATGTATTTATTAGTAAGGTACGGAAATTTCTGTGGCCAGTGTTTACTTTCATACCAGTGCGGCGGGCTACCGAACTCGTTGCTATGTGCTGGCTGCTGCCCAACTAGCATGGCGAGTTTACTATAAGATAAAGAAGATCCATTAGGTCTTCATACGTTGGGCAATCAGTCGCCTTGCAGTCCGGCGCAATTGATGATATGCATATATATCCAAAACCATTAATACAAATTTTATGCAATTTGGTGCGTTTCCACATGCAAGTAAACTCGCGTAAGTCGTGCAAACTCGTGCATAATTTCAATTTAAGGTAATAAATATCCGTAGTACACGTAGTTTCTATGCTCAAGTCACAGGTAGGTATTTCGGTTCCCTTATGAATTCGCAAAGCCCGATACGTAGGATTGTCAGTTGTGTGCAATATCCCAGGCTCCAGAGAGCTTCCAGTTTGCTCGGGCGACGATTGCATCCTCCGACCATTAGCCGCGTGCAAATTGCTAATTCCCTCTACCCTGCAGTCCACAGTGCGGACTCTGCTTTATTTGGACTTGCTAGCATCTATTGTAGTTTCTATAGATATCGAAAGGTGCTAGTTTAGAAAACTGAGAAAATGTATTTCCATATATCATATTCGGAAAATTGGGGTTTTATCTAAACTGCGGTAGGAAAACACCTCATTACTTTACCGTGGCCGGTAAAGTATTCAAAAAGAGAAGTAAGGATAGCCAATCGTGTTTATGTTATTGTTTTTTCATTTGTACAAAGTATTAGGCAAAGATTATTGGCCATACAGCCAAATCAGTAGTAGGTTTTTATATTTTTTTAATAGATAATCTACGTTTACGAGTCAAATGTAGGCACATAATCAAACTTAATGATGTAATTTGTTTAGTAATTTGTATAATTGACACATTTTTAAAGTTTTAAGATAAATTACATTAAAATTTAATATCATTATTGGTAAGCAGATTAATAAATATTAAAGCCTAGCAAAACATAGTAGAAATTTATAGTGGGTAATTATTGGAAAATATTGTGAAATAAAAGAAATAAAAACATTATATTCCAACTTCCAATACAATACAACGCCATGAGACTTTAAAAAAATTTCCTCTTGATTACAAATAGCTTCGTATATTTTAATAGATCTTTATCTATTTTTAGCAGTAAAAATTAATATTTAAAAATACAAAAAATAATTTAAGATACAATTGTCTATCATATTTAAATGTAATAAAAATGGCTTTGTTGTGCCTATTCTCCTTGTCCTTGAACTGCATAGTGGCGAGAATTTTTTTTTTGTGTTTCTAGACTTTTTTAGCTACAACAGAAATCCAGAGCCTAAAAACTGGCAAATATATATGGCACTTGTATGGCATGTTTCCCGCCAAAGATAAAATTAACACTACCCCCAAAAAATAAACGTATGAATTCTAAATGTACAGTAGGTATACACCTATATTTGTATGGAGTTGGAGATGTTGCTTACAATATTATATTTAAGTATGGTTTTTTTTTCTAATTTCTTGAATCCTATCAATACTTTTAGTTTAAAAAAATAGAAAAACAGCGTTAGGATAAAAACTAATTGTGCGTTTACGAACAATGGTAAGCCGATTTATAGACGTGTGGTTGTTCCATACTATACACAAGTATTATTCCGATATGCATTTTACAATTCCTAAGTGAATATAATGACATATTAGAAACTTTGTACGTTTAAAATAAATAATAAATAAATAAATATATATATATATATATTTATACACAACTTCCATTTATATATATATATATATATATATATATATAAATGGAAGATATATATATATATCTGTTAGTCCGGAGTAGGATAGTAAGTATCAAAATATAACATTCACAAATAAAAAAAAGATACCCGGTACGAAGTTCTCCGGGACAGTTAGTAATAAATAAATGCTTTTAATTCAGGCCAAATAACCATATGACAAAAATGACAAAAATTAAAACAAAAATACAAAAAATACTGTGAAGATAAGCAAATATGTACAGACTAAGGTAAGGTAGTTACAATTTTTAAGCAGATGTAACTTGGATACGCTACAAATGAAGTAAGTTACACTATAATCCTGTTAGTTTGGCTGTACACAAATCTCCAATCTAAACTTTAAGTGAATCTAGCGCTGTCCTTGTCACTATCTTCCCTGTAGAGTAGGATAACGACATCTACTAATTGGCATCAATTCTATAGGTACAGGTGGTAAGTTGTACCGAAGTCTCTTTGATAGCTCCAGTCCCTAGCGTTACCTACAAATGTAGGTAACGCTAGCGTGTTAAGTTTGCTGTACGATGACTGCTTCTCCTTACGTCTCAGTGTAAATTACTAATATTCTGTAAGGGTACGCTCTGGATGTATGTATTGCGAACTACCAGCTACCTACGACTTTGAGGCACAGGTCTGGCTCAGAGCGGAGACGGATTTTGGGCTTAGTTAGACGTTGCTTCTGTGCGTCTTGGCAGGATTTAATGGTTATTGCCATATGTTAGCTAGAATAACCGGGACTGACGGCTTAGTGTAAAAAAAAATTATATTGGTCTTCACCATATACATTAATAATACTGACTACAAAAGAAATACATTTATTAATAAAATTCAAAATATTAGATGTTGCCCGGTGTCTACGTCCACTTTTATTACGTTTTTCTAAAAATTCCCTGGATAAAGTTTGTTGTCTGGGATAAAAATTAGTTACCTAGCTACCTATAATAGCGTTCTTTCAACTCTGTGCCAAAAATTAAGTTCATTGGTTGGTAAAGGGCAAGGGCAAATAAGGATGTCAAAAAATGAAACATTTACCTAATAAAATAATATCAATAGCTGTTACTGTTGAATTTTATGATATAAAACTGGATAACGGACAAATTTATAAGCAATAATTATTGATTGTAAATTAGTTATAGGAAATAGTATAGGAAAGAGACAGCAATACTAAATTCAATCTGCCTTCTGAAGAATTTAGATTAGATTAATTACGTAGAGGGGCGTAAGAATATTAGAATTCAGTAGTTTTTTTCGGGGTTATGGAATCAATCTGACAAAGGTAGGTAATGTAATACCTAAAAGTAATACCTCTATCTTCTGTGTTGTTGTTTTATTTGAATTGAATAACTAGCAAATATACGTAATAATGTATATTTTGATGACCTCCCTGGTTTAAAGTAGCGAGGTCCCGGGTGCGAACTCCGGCGGGGAATCGATTCGGGAATTTATAATTTCTGGTTTTTTTCTGGTTGGTCCAGTCTGGTTCGAGGCTTCGGCCGTGACTAGTTACCACCCTACCTGAAGCGACGATTTTAAATGACGATTACAAGTATGGATTTAATACAATAACATTGCGACTTTACAGATAGCCTGTTACCTGATCTTAGACGGCATCATCACAGTACTTACCACTGAATTAGATTGTACTCAAGAGCTTTTTGTGAAAAATAAAGCGACTGTCTGAAAAATCTGACTGACTGACTCATTGTGTATCATAAGAGAGATCTCGACAATTTAACTTAATATGACGCAATAATTTAGCGAGTGGGTAGTTTATATGTAGGTGATGTCATAGCTAAAAAAAACGATTTGGTTATCTGACGAATAAACTATCGAACTGATCTTACGGGGCTACAGTTAAGTACCTGTAGCTTGTTTGCCTGGAGATGAGTCGCGACGCACTAATATACACTGCGGGTGTACAGCACGTGCCGAATCTTTGTAGTAGCCGACGCCAGCCTTTGGCATGTACCAGCGGCTAGTGTGTAAACTATTCGAGCGATCGAACTATAGCTGAAGCTGAATAAACGATTCAATTAATTTATTGGAAAAATCCCATAATTTCGTTTCACATGGACAGTTATAGCCTAGCCAGCGAGCAGTGAACTCCCTCAAGGAGTATCGGGTGACCCGGTTACGAGCCGTGGCGCTGCGAGCTGGACCCTATAATACGCAGAAAGCCCTCTTGCACGCGAACACGGCACACACTCGTACGTAGCTATAGCCGCTGATATGTGATACGAGCACGAAGGATTGCATAAGCTGAATACATCTGTATTCTCATTCTCTTAACGTGAAGCCTTCCATTCAACGCTGACGCAGCGATGAACTATTGTATGTAAAATTTTTTGTTGTTCTCGCGGGGAAATCCTCATGGATACCACTACACCACGGGGAGGTGCAGTGGTTATGCCGGACTTTTACCGACTGAAACCCCACGGTCTTCCCTCCATCGCCTGGTGACTGGGTCATGGGAACGCTTTCGCACACAACCGCAACACAGCCACTAGCCTGCATATTATGTTTACCTACACTAACCTACACTTGAAGAAACTATAAATTTTATTAATTTTAAATGCCTATAGGTACGTTTATATATTATATATTCAACTATAACTTAAGCCTGTATGAAGTTGTGCCCTATTTTAAAAAATCGTCTATTACTCTCTGATGTCGCTTAAAATCATTTTAATTCGTTAGTCCATTGCTGCGTGAAAGATGATAAATATACTAATACTCTCGAATTAAGATTATTAGCATGTTTGTGAATTGATACCTGGTAATAAGTTACCATATTTACACTTTCTAAATCTACTTCAATAGTAGACAATATTGAGTTTGCATCTTTTAAGGTTGTTGTTCTGAAGTCGTAAATAGAAGTTACAGGTTTTATATACTTTCAGCTAAATCCTGTTTTTAAAAAAATATATTGTAAGTATTAATATCGATTTATTTTCAAAAAGGTATAGCTAAAAAAAAGGTCCATTTAAAAGTTTGATGACGAAACATGAAAAAGATTTTTTCCTATGATCCAATTTTAGGCGGACCATAGGTTAATTTAAGTGAACAGACGTCATGATATCATTGTCTCGCTCACCGATGTCTAGATCTAGTCACAACGGCGAAATCAACGACGAGCTCAGCGGTTTACGTAATAAAAAGATTACGCGTAAATCCTTCCTGCTGGTGTACGGGAATACTAGTGTTGCCCTCTTGGAATAATCTGTATGGCGATAGCGATGCCGCGAAACTTCTACATCGAGATTTACTGGTTAAAAGTTTTAAATTCAATGGCCTCTACCGATGAGACGGTTTTGGTCATTATCTCTACAGTGGGCAGACAGGATGGTGAACATAGCAATATCTAACGAACCAACTACTCCATTCTTTTTTAACTTGTCTTATAATGTAAACAGTTTTTTCATTATTTATTATAGTGTAAAGTAGGATGTTCAGAAATTATAAAAAAAAACATGTGCGATAAAATAATTTAAAAACAAACACAATCAAATTAGACTTTTTTTTATGTAGGTGTATTATTATCACTTTCTTGACAATTTGCGAATAAACTTTACACTAAAAGTAACAAAACGATTGTTTATAATATAAGACAAGTAAGAAAGAAATAGACTTTGAAGAAGTTATTATATTGATGCATTTCTAATATCATCTCCGTAATCTCTAAGACTATACAAACAAACGCGGCGAGCTGATAAAATTTTCAGCTGTCGATTGCTGCAAATTACCCAGTAGCCGGTCCGGTCCGGTCCGGTCCGGTACATATTAATGAGGGCAGGTAGGCGGGCGGTTGTTATGGCAACGCGACGCGGCCTCGAGCGCGGTATTACAATGAAGGCTACGATGTTTACAGATTAGGGTTGCCCCTTATGTCTGAAATAGAATAATGTTAATCTTACTTGCTCGCCACGGGACAGAAAGAGAAACGTCCTTGCAGAAATTCTATTTTGTTTCTCACGTTACCAAAGTGCTATCGTTATTATTAATTAATTATTAAACTCTTCATTTGTATACCACAACATTAACATATATAAAAAATAACAAAAACAGAAACATATCGAAAGAAGTAGTAATACAAAATGCGGCCTTATCGCTTAATAGCGATCTCTGAAATTGAATTAAGAAAAAATTTAAGTAGGAAAAAAAAGAAGAGGAGAATAGACTACTGGTGATACAAATATTAAAATACATACATGCGAATAACTACATGCTAATACATAAACTAGTGTACACAAATAGATAAAAAGTAAATAATATAATTCATAAATAAATATAAAAATAAACTAATATATATATAATAACAACAGACCTTACCTTACTAGAAACGTTTCGTTTACTACTTTTCGTGATATAAAGTGTTTAAGTGTTATAATGTTGCATTAATTGTTTGTGTGTTTCCAAGGTCAGCTGCACTTCTACGCTACTAGTAACTATTGCAGCTGTACAACACTACTTCGAAGACACTTATTTTCCTCTAGAGGCCCAAATAGAACTAGTTGCAAGGAGGTTTAGGAAATTAACTTATTTTTTTATTGACTTTTACAGTCTGACTTTATGAACAAAACATTAGGATTTGGTCTAATAAATCATGACCTACTATATTCCTTAAAGGGGATAGCTAAAAGCTAAGGCTCAACAATATTTATTAAAAGTTATAAACATCATATCATGTTTTATTAGAGACGAATAATGTCATATACGTTTCAATTGTTTACAGGTATTATATTTTTTTTAATAAAAAAGGATCATTATATCACCCTATTTTTTATATTATTGGCTCGAGACAGGATTCGAATTTACTGGGAAATTAACATCTTTATAATTGATATGAGAAATGTAATAAGCAATAAGTGGCAGCCCTATAGCACGCGCTGATCTCACCCCTATTCTGAGTCGCGCGTGACGCGGGGGGGAGCGGGCGGCGTCAGGGTGGCGAAGTCCCGCGGGCGCGTGACAAAAAACGTGCTGACCGGACGAGCGCCCGGAGCGTAGTCAGCCTCCCTTTGTTACATCACACAGTATAAGCATAGCTCTAAAGGCAAGGCCAAACCTTGCGTCCAGTACGCATCCTTCATCATTACTTCAACCGATGGAATCCACTGCTGGACATATGTCTTTTGTATATCATGGAAGTTTCAAAGTCCACGGTCCTGGGCCGCTTGCTACCAGTGGCGTGCGCGTCTTTGGTGCAAGTAGTCCTATAAACGAAAGAACACGGACAAATGAAGAAGAATAAGAAATAGTTTATTGCACATAGACAACAAAATGTAGATAAAATAAAGAATAAACAAAATATAAGAATACAAGAGTTGTAGGCATGCAAAGGCGGCCTTAATGCTGCAGGCCATCTCTTACAGGCAGTCTAACGACCACACCGATTCGGCAGAGAAGTATAGGGGACTCGTAAACTGACACATAACGGATGAAAAAATATATCAATTTAATAAACCATACAAAAAAATGAAAAATATGATAATACAAACACAAAAAACGCTGTAGCAAGAACCATAGACAAGTTATATTATATGAGTTATTCTTTTTATTATTACTATTATATTGCCTTGTCCGTTAATGAAAATTAGTGTTATATTACGATGCCGCGTAGAAAAAGATTAAGAGTATAAATTTAATATAACTGTCATATCAACAAGTCAGTATAAACAGTTGAATTGACTTTAATAAAGCTTCTGTGCTAGAGTTTATTAGAGCACGTGTAATGTCGCTGAACATCAAGCTTTGTACAAATTGCTAATTCCCGCTCACTACCCACTTCTGCTATAGCCTTGGGTTCCCCCACCCTGTTTGAAACAGTTTATACAACTATCAAAACTCACCTTTAAGGCTAGGTTTAGATACGAAATTACCTGTCCCTGCAACCGACTATTTGTGTGAAGAAAAATGCACATTTTGGTACCGAGACCGGAGACCCAATACGAAAAACAGTTACGCGTATATATCAGTTTTTGTGCTTAAATAAGCATAACAAAAATATGTTTTTTTTTTTCTTTTGACTAAATATCGGTGGCTAAAATATTAATAGATCGGTAAGAATAAAAAAAAAGTTCTATATGTCAACAAGTCGGTATAAACCGTTAAATTACCGGTCTTGAGATTATTAGAGTGAGTGTGATGTCGCTGAACATTGCTTATTACAAAGTTGAACATTAGCTTTGTACAAATTGATAATTCCCACTTTCTAACCACTTTCTTTTATTTTTTTATTCCACTTTAAGTTGGCCATTGCTAATAATAATAACATTGGCACCCTGACCCCCGACCATCTGGTTTCCCCTGGCGGGGAGAAAATATGTCGTTATGTAATGTATAGTTAAGTGTATTAATCTCTATGTATCTAAAGATTTTTTATTTATTTTTATTCCACTATAAAGACTGACTATTACTATTACTATATACTATACTATTCCCTTGACTGCAATCTGACCTGGTGGTAAGTGATGATGCAGTCTAAGATGTTAAGGTGTATGGTATTTATACCCCTAGGTTTCTACGCGACATCGCACCGTAACACTAGATCGCTTAGCGGCACATCTTTTAACACGCTTTATATTAGCTGTATGTATGTAACCGACCCCTTTGAGCTCGATTTTGACCCACTTTAAACGGTCAGATTTCTTTCAAACTTTGTAGACATATCGAGGACCGATGACAATACACTAATCTGAGAAGATTATTCCATTTTCAATATAAAAATTAAGAATTTTTTTTAGTTTTTTCGAACGATAAATTACAATTACTACAGCGCCATCTAGACCCAAACGTAAAAAACCTATGGCGTTACCAACAGATGGCGTTCGCGTACCTAACTTAAAAAAAGCGTAGCGTAAAATACTAATTCCACAGAAAATTAACTGAGGCGAATGAGGTGAAAAAAATGTTTCGATCGTGAAGCACTCTCTGATGCTTTGCATCATGAGTCGTGCAATAGTTCAAAATGAAAAAAACAAGCTATTATAAATAAACCAAACTACAAAGTAGAAAATAAATAATAGTTTAAAAAAGCTAAAAAACACGCTTTTTATAGAAAACCGGACTAAAAAATAGAAAAAAAATAATAATAAATTTAAATTAAGAATAGTGTTGAAAATTTCAATAAATATAAATTAATAATAATGTAAATAAAAAAAAAAAAATTATTTTCAAAAAACCTTAACCGTTAAAGCATGTGATATTTACTACAACAACTACAAAGCTGCGTGCCGCGGTTCAAGGTAGACCCTCTCATTTATAAGACCAGTTCATTCATCTCTAAGTGGGGTCATTCATAAATCAAAGGATAACTCGCAGGATAGATAAATGTTTAAAACAACAGAACCGAAAGCTAATATGAAGGCAAGTTAATAAAACGCCCGCGCGGATCAAGTTTACCCAAACGATAGCTTGGCCGAGCTTCCGGCCATTAGCTTTGTACAAATTACTAATTCCTTTGCGCTGCTGTGCGCAGTGCGGTGTCTGATTCAACGTTACCCCGTGTTTCATACACTTTGGCCGCTATAATCCGGTATGATTTTACCAACATATATTTCATGACGTTTATTACCACGGCTTTGGGACTTTTTCGGGAAGGACCGAAAAACTCCCAGGATTATTTGTCATAGATGCATATTTTTAAGAGCTCTTTTCCAATGTAAGGTAGTTATCTTAATAATATTATAAACGCGAAAGTTTGTATGTATGGATGGATGGTTGGATAGTTGGATAGATGGGTGGATGGATGTTTGTTATTCTTTCACTTCTTATGGAGATAGATTATATCCTGGATTAATACATAGGCTATTTTTTATCCAAGAAAAATGTACGGTTCCCGCAGGATTCACGAAAAACCGCGTACGAAGCCGCGAGTAACAGCTGGTTTAATTTTTGTTTAATCTACTTCTTGAAACGTGGAAAAACTTCCATTTGTTTTATTTCCATACTGATTTTTCCGCGGTTATGAGTGTGATTTTTATTTATTTGTTATTAAGATTTTTATTATTCTTGAAATAAGCTTGTATTTCCTATGTTCCGAAGATTCCAAAAGATTTATTTACTTCCAAATTATTTTCACAATTTTGAAGCTGTACTCTGAACCGTTAATTTTTTTTACTATCAATGAATGTATTTGTATATACATGGCCGCATGTATTCTTTTTCTTATAACAAGATTCTGTACTAACTTTTTAAGATAATGATTTTTTTTAATTGAATACCATAGTTTTTAGATAAATCGATATATAAATAAACATTCTTGTACTACGACATACAAACATCGCCACCGAGTCCCAAAGTAAGCGTAGCTTGTCTTATGGGTACTAAGATGACTGATGAATATTATTATGAATAATACACATTAACACTTATAATAGATGCCTAAGTCTAGCAGATTTGGTTTCTCTGTACCTCTTGGTTGACGTTGGAAAAGAGCAACTTCTGAGTTTCCTGCTAACTTCTTGTTCGAATCTGCATTCCGAACTCTAATGGTACAGTCACTACAAACAGGGCAGTCTTGATGTTTCCCAAAAGGCTTATGAAGTGAAGTTTATTTCAATAAATGAATTTACATCCAAAAATAAAACTAATATAAACGAATCAATAAATTAAACTAATGCAAAACTGTCCGAATCAAATTTTATAATACGATAAATCTGAGAAGGGTTTATTGAAACATAACATGTTATTAATTGCTGCAACAATCGCCCTATCTGACTGCGTTGATGTCTTTTATGAAACAAACAATATATTTGATTTGGTTCTCTCTTTTCCCAGCTTTTTTATTTTTATTCTACTATGAGTTAGCCCTTGACTGTAATTTAACCTGTTGTTAAGTGTTGATGCAATCTAAGATGGTACCGGACTAACCTGTTAGGCTATAGCAGTTATATTAAACCCATACTTACTAAGAATCGGATTCTAGGCCAAATCGTACCGGAACGCTAAATCGCTTAGCGGCACGTCTTTGTCGGTAGGGTGGCAACTGCACAAGAAGGAAGGTTATATATAAATCAAGCAGGGGCATGCAATATAAATTAATGTTTATTATAGTTCGCTTTTATGCGACAATGATGACATGACACTCCAAATGTAAAATATTATAAAAATTAGCTCGGGTGGGGCACTTTCTAGACGGCAGGGTGGTAACTAGCCACGACCAAAGCCTCCCATAGACTAGACCATACCAGAGAATATTCAGAAATCATGAATTCCCTAACTGCCTCGGCCGGGGATTAAGCTCGAGGCCCCAACTAATATTTAAGATAACAGATATGTCTAGACCTAGAGTATATATATTATTGATAGAAGGGGCGGATCACTAACTACCTCTCTGTTGAATCTCCTTTGAAAAGCCTTTCCATTTACATCAGAACAGCTAAAGATACTTCAGGAACTGCAGTAAATCGTAGAATAACATTTCGTGAAATATTTGGTCGCAAAAGCCTTCAAATGTATCCAGAAACTGACAAAGGTAACTGAATAATATTCAAAGGGGTATTTCAGCTTTCGCTCAGGGACCTGACGGTATGCAACTCGGAGCTCACAAGATTTGAATAACGAAATACGTGTACTAATCTATATATATAAAAGAGAAAGTGTGAAGGTATGTTCCGTGTAGGCTCCGAAACGGCTGGACCGATTTCAATGAAACTTTCAGGGAATCTCCGGATTGACCTGGCGAGCACGATCGGAGCACTCCTATTTTTGAACTGTCAAACTGTCAAATACAGCTTTTATTTACTATGATGATATTCTATTGTTGGGTGTACATGGGTGTAGATAATGATCTTCACCCGCTCGAGAAGAGAATAGAAGAGATTGAATACGGAAAGAAATAAATTATTTAATATATGTATTATGAGACTTAAATTAAAAATGTATTGTCACATAAAACCTTTATGGTTTGAGACGAGGTGAGTTACTTAGTTGTCGTTAATTGTTTTTACTCTAAGTTTATATATAAAAAAAATAATGTGTCATGAAAATTAAGCTCAATTTACTCCGCAATCAAGCTTAATTAAATTAATTAATTTTAATTTTCATAATATATCATGGATTTCCGCAAAGTAACGTCTGCTATTGTCCCAAAAATTGTGTTGATGCTGCCATTTAAAAGTGGTAACGGTCGAAGATATCAATTGATTGCCATATTAGGACTACGAAATGTGGTCGCTCACTTTGGTCTCTTAAGGCTCAGTTACCCAGCGGGCGATCGAGAGAGCTTGGGGTATCTCTACGTGAGCAAAACAGATATGAGGAGATCCATAGAATCAGAGTTACTGATATAGCTAAACCAGACGTGAAGCTGGAGTGTCAATACATAGCTCGGAGAACCGATGGATATTAGGGTCGCAAGGTGTTCGAATTGCGACTTCGCACCGCACCGTAAATGCAGCGTTTGTAGGTTCCAACCGGCGCAAGACCGTTGTATTCGGAACTCCCGACACATGTCCAGCAGTGGACGTGTATTGGTTGACATGATGATATCAAGACTCTACTTATCGTTTCCTCGTCTTTTGTTTTCCCATTCGAGACGTTATTTTTGAGGCACGTTGCATAGTCGCTTGAAACTTCTCAACACTGCATCTGCAAAATATTTTTTTTTTAATTACTTGAGGGTATTATACTAAAATCTTAGGTAGAACCGCGGAGAGTGGTGAATGAACATTTAATTTAGTAATATATTAATGAAAAAAACCTGTAATTGAATTAATAATATAAACTGAAATTAAACTTAATAATATTGTGTGTATTTCTTAAATATAATTTGAATTTTTTTTCGTTCCTTTCATATTATTAATTAAAACTTAAAAGAAATAAAATATAATATGAGTATCATTTTGTTTACATTTTCATGACCCATTTGGTAGTTGATTCAAATATAAATATGTAGGTTAGTAATATTTACTAATAAACTCTATTAAAAAATATTCCTACATGACCATTATTATATTTCATCCACATTTTATTTGGGGATTTCTACTACTTTTCTACTATTTCTTCTTTTTAATAATCGCAAAGCGAATACAGGTTTTTTACTGAACTTTTAATTTCGTCTCGAGTTCATATATTTATACACAGCGTGGTCCACACATCTAGAATAACTTCGTTTCAGTATCGATTATTTTGTTCTAAATTCATTTTTGTACGTTTTGAGATGTTCTTCAAAACCAGACTGAACCATTTTCTCATAGAGCATCCCTTATCCCTAAAGCTTATCTGATATTTTGATTAGCGACATTGCGTCAGTTCATCGGTTAAGGCTTTGGCAGATCCAGAGTTATATCGGCCAGTTCCTCCAATTTGTGTGCGTTTGCCTATTATGTTCGGCTTAACTTCTGACCTGAGCTTGATCAAACTTTGTATCGAGAACTCGAATGCAGGCATAGGGTACTCTTTATCTTGGTTAAGCACCCTGCTGCGAGAATTAAAATAAAAGCCATTTTCTATGATCGTCAGATTTGCCCTTAGAGCTACAAAATAGGATGTTGTGTTTATTAGATACTTTATATAATTTAAAGAAAAGTCATGTTATTGCAATTCCATTATCTCCTACATGTAAGAAATGTTGAAGAATTAATTTTAATTTGTCTTCCCTCATTAATCTTATTGGAGTACCGGTCTGCAGCATTTCTATGGCCTCGGGTGCTCACTTTCGTAGATGACAGCCAAGGCTTTGCGTAAGAAAAGTGAGAAACTTTATATAATGAATTTATTTCGATCCTTTTGGAGTCTGTAGGTCTACATGTGCCGGATGGCTATACCGTCGACTGTCGACGCACTTTATTTGGATTACCATGTTGTAGGACAAGGCTAACTCTTAAAATCTTAATCACAAGTTTTATAAAGATTTCTAAGAGGTTTCTTATCAAACGGGCACCATTGTGTGCATGCGCTGAGCTTGATCAATGATCAAGGAAACAAATGAAGATGAAAAAATAGCATTTTGTTTTTTTTTATTAACTCAAAAACTATATTGTAAATACAAGGAAATTTCCAAAAAAAAAATCTTAACTCCCGGAACTATTTATCTATTATTAATAATCTTAATTTAACGCCAAAAACAGCCTTTCGCTCGGCCATTACAGTATGACGGCAACGCCGCTTGAAACTTCTATCACACAAAATATATTTTTAGTATTAAATATTCATTTCTGAAATTTTCTCCTCTTTTAAGATCTTTTTTCAGAATTGCTTGTATATTAAAAGTTTTTAAGTTATTAATAAATAATGAAATGCTATGTTTAACAACTTAATAATTTGTTATAACAATTGCAATGTTTTACTAGACTAATTAACAATCTTAAAATCCATACATAGGGGAGAAATTGGGTAAGTACTTGGATGATGTTTCTGATTCACAGTTGATATCGGTAACTACTAAAATATTCCAGTAACTAGCTACCACCTGTACCTAGAATATTCGATGACTTGGCCATTTCTAGCTTTGCATCGTGTCCGAAATTTAAAGTTCGAATACAGTTGCCCAAGACTCGAGGTTGCGCCCACTTTGTACAGCGGCTTAGTTGGTAGAGACTTTTGCTAGCTAGGTATACGTACAGTATAAAGTGCGTGTGAAAGGCTAGCAAATTGTAAGTACCTAATACTTGTTGTTCACTCTAGCTAGCTTAGAACCCCAGCATTGTAAATTTGGGAATTTATAAAGTAAAACAAATATTTTTAAACTTGAATTCTGAATTGAGTGGATTGTTACCAAACCATTAACAAAGAGGGCCACCAAGCTATGGCATTCCGTTAGGGTGCCGCTTTGATATAACTAGCCTGTCTGTCACAAAAAACCTCTATCAATAGCTATTTAGGTACATCTAGAATAGTCGATGACTTCGCTATTCCTAGCTTAGTGAATTCTAAACTCGAAGCTGTAGCTACTATTTCCGAATTGTAAAGTTAGAATACAGTTGCCCAAGACTAGAGGCTGCACGATGCAGAGCGAAGAGGCGACCGTTTTTTTTTATTGCACTACAAGTCAGCCCTCGACTGCAATCTCACCTAGTGGTAAGTGATAATGCAGTCTAAATTAGAGAGCTAACCATGCTCCAAATCGTTTTCTATTCGACGCGACATCGTACCGGTACGTCTATGTTGGTAGGGTGGTAACTAGCCACGGCCGAGGCCTCCCGCAAGACGTGACCAGAGATAATCCTGAAGTCATGAATTTCCCAAATGGCAATTTCGAGAATCGAACCCTGGTCCTATAACTTGAACCGCACACTGCGCGCCAGGGAGGTCGTGAAACTGTAGGGTAGTGTAGACGAATAAGGTGCGGGCAAGAGGCTAGCGACTAGCAAGTGCCGTGGATTCGGCGTCGGCAATTATTGTCCGTCAGGGGCCAGTGGGGGTGGCAGGGGGTGTGGGGGTAAGATGGCCACCGTAATTAATTGGCGCGACGCGAGGGGCCGACCGCGGCGCGTCTCGCAGCGCGGTATTGCGCCGCGATCGTGTCACTGCGCTTTTGGTGTCCTTTTTTGGGACTGAACCGCCAATCTCTTTATGTAAATCGGAAGTTATACTTGACGAAAAAGTGTGACACGCAATGGCGTGCATACATAAACTAAGCGGGCAGATAATATAAAATGAAAAAATCTCCAGTACGAGTTATAAAAAATATAAGGAGAGTAAGAGTAAGAGTTATAAAAAGCCTACCCCTAAGTTTTTATAACTCTTACTGGAGATGTTTTCATTTTATTTATTCTGCATACCCTATGCGTACCCTCTATGCACGCCACTGGTGATACGTATATTCATGAAAATATATCGATGTGGTTAAACCATCTCCTTTCCACCATCGAACTGCGAGGCACCGAAACAATCTTCACCGTCACGTTGTTGAAATAACATCAACACGTACGAAGCGTTTTGCTTTTTCCTTTCTGATCCGCACCGCAGACGCCTATATTGCGTCCCATCTTCCGTCTTACCGGATACCGATAATCTGGGTACCTCCAAATCAAGAGTGAATAGAATCAAACCAAAATCTTCTAGGCAAGCGCGCCCCATCTTAGTCTGCATCGTCACTTACCATCAGGTGTGATTGCAGTCAAGCACTTGTCAATATATTTAAAAATATATATATTTGAGTACTAAAATTGTGAGCTTACTATGGCAATGTTTAAAAGACCAGTCTGTCTGCTTGTACTCTACCATCAGTTTATAAGGTCTATTAAGAAAAAGCCGAAGCCTGTTTGTTCCTTACCAACTTCATCAATTAGTCGCCTTATATTTATTTATAATATACAGATCAGCGGCTTAACTTGCCTGCCTTTAACAGAAAAAAACAATACGTAAGAATTCTTGGCGCGACTTGGGATTCGAGCCCAATACCTAGAGATGAATACCGTAGTTGAACATGAAAGAATGAATGAATACCTACACTTTTATTGTACACCACATAGAAAATGCACAAAATATTTTAATAAAAGAATCAACACTGCAACGAGGCAGTGATGATTTGGTTACTGGGGAATTAAAATAAATAAAGTTTATAAGCACTTTTAAAACGTCAAGTCAGTCTGTTTGTAGTGACTCTACCACCGGTTCAGAAGGCAGATTCTACCGAGAAGAGCCGGTAAGAAACTCAGCAGATTGCTTTTTCAACATCATTTTACAGTTTATAATCTTTAACTGGGATTGAGTATACGCTTTTATAATATGATTCCTAAGGTGATTTTGGACCTGCCAATGCACAAGTTTAAAGAATTTGTTAAAACACATTTATTACAGCGAGGTTACTATACAATTGATGAATTTTTTAATGACAAGGTTGCTTGGAAGCATCCGGCTCCGCTTTCAGCTCTCACAAGATAGAAAAATGAATGTTAAAATGCAAAATGTAAATTGTTGATGTTGGAAAAGAGCAACTGCTGAGTTTCTTGCCGGCTTCTTCTCGGTAGAATCTGCCTTCCGAACCGGTGGTAGAATCACTACAAACAGACAGACTTGACGTTTCAAAAGTGCTTATATTAGGCCTACTTGAAATAAATGAATTTTGAATTTGAATTTTTGAATTTTGAATTTGAATTAACATTTCCTACCAAGAGAGATAAGAGCGGAGCCTGCTTCAAAGCCCATCCATCGTTTAGTAATTTCGATTTATTAAATGTGTTTTAACACATTGTTAAACTTATGCATTGGTAGGTCGCAAATTACCTTAGGAATAATATTATTAAGAACCCTGAAAGATTCATTGAAATCGGTCCAGCCGTTTTGGAGCCTATACGGAACATACCCACACACTTTCTCTTATATATATATATATAGTATATAATCCCACAAATGACTTTCACTGCACCTTTCGCAAACGTTGTAGATGTGACTAACTTATGTCAATTTCGTGTAAAGCGGTTGTTTCTATCCACTTTTCGTTTATAAAGAGTAATGTTTTATCTTACAAATACTATATTTTTATATATATATTGTGCAGCTACCGTAATTATAACATATCCTGCATAAACACATGAAATTGATGGACACAGTGTCGTTGTCGACCAGCGATCCGACCGTAAACGTCTCACCCACACGCCGCGCGCGCCCGCTTGCCACTCGCCTCGCTTCACATCCACGCTAATACCTACCCAAAGCAACCAGCTTCACGCGACCCCACCGCGTACCACCAACCCTCTGAGGCTAAGCGTACGACGTGGCTCAACTTACACAAGCCAACTACCGATACCGCACTACCATAGTTTCGCATAACAAGAGCTCTGACCGCGAGTCAGTTTCGCCCCGCTCTCCTCTCTTAAGTAAGATATAAGGGAAGCGGGGAGGATCAGGCTACGTTGGGCTCTCCGCACACACATTGCCTCTGTGTGTGTGTGAGAAATGTTAGTAGTGGACCTCGGTTCGCTTAAGCGTAAATTCTGTTGCGTAAGTTAGAAAAGACGTTTGGTTTTCGAGATAGGTAGGTCGCATCGGAGCTATTGGACCTGCGTCTGCGAGTCTTATGTTACACGCTCGCCGGTAAATTATGTGTCGTTTGTTCGCGCAAAAGTTACTTCGGAATGTAGGTCAGCGTTGTTTGTTTGGTTTATGAAGTTCGACGTTCGGCTTAGGTGTCTAACCTTCTCTTGACGTAGCTGTTCACGTCTATTATAAAAAAAAACGCTAATAAAGCATGTTTTTTTTACTCTAGTAAGTTATGATACAGAAATCCAAGATGGTAAAGGAATGACACGTTTGGGGTAGCATGCTGGTTTCCTCGCGATATATTACCGTCAACTAAAGTGATATTTTAATTGCTTACATTAAAAACGTACATAACTCGGAAAAGTTATTTTTTTTTAGTTAGCCCTCGTCTTCATTACCAGCTTGTGGTAAGTAATGTTGCAGTCTGAAATGGAAGCGGGTTAAACTGTTTGGGGTATGACAACCCCAATCGGTTTCTACGTGGTATCACACCGGAATGCTTAATCGCTTTGCACAACTGGCACAACTTTGTCGTTAGGGTGGTAATAACATCTCGCAAGGACCAGACCAGAGAATATTCGGATATTACAGCTTCGGATGCTAAAGCACGGGTAAAGGGAATATGAGAAGTTTAATATTACATATATTAAACATTATTTCCACTTGTGCTGAGAGTTGATAAAGCTGAGGAAGGTGATGATTTTTTTATCTTTCCAGGGGATATTATTGTCCCCTGCCCATGCTAGATGTGCAGGCGATGAAGCAGTCAAGGGCATACTTGTAGTGGAATAATAAAAAATATATAATCCTTCTTTTAGGGTGCCATTTAAACGATGGTAGTAAGACCTCTGAACTTTAATTCCAGACGTATAATATACGGTCTCCGTGGCGTGGGTGAAAATAAGCTTTTATGCCATCGCGGTAATGTCAAAGAAGGCGCTTGAGAGTCCCTACCTACGCCGTAAACGTGCTCCTAGCACGCCACCTGAAAACGTGAACACCGCTTGGCAGGTTTTTGCCAAGCGCTGAAAAGTTGCGCTTCCTTTGCCATTTCACTCCTGTAATGACGTCTGTTCATTATACGTGTTAACTCGAAAAGGTTTAGCGAAACTGTACTTTACATGTATAAGGTGAAATTCCGTTACAACACTCTCCCAAACTTTTTAGACCACGTGTATTTTGATTTTCTTTTTTAATAACTATCAGCAACTACATGGGCATGGGTAAAAACTATAATGTCTTAAACCCCTCTCACTGAATAAGAGGCGTTTAAGCCATAATAGTCTACCACGCTGGCCAAGTGCGGATTAGTAGACTTCACACGCCCTTGAATACACTATGGCAGAATACGCTTAGTCAGTTTTCCCTCCTTCACCGTTAAACGGCAAATTAAATTAAAATTAATTACTTTTCTTAATTTTTTTTAGAGTTAAGTAGTATTAAGTAAAAAATGTATTCTATCGTATGTTTTTTTTCTTTTTTAATTTTTCTATAAAAACGATTTTACAAAAATTTACATCTCCACATTGAGGATGATCTAGTTAAAATCTTTTAAAGGTTATCTCTGAGTATTTGGCTTATAAATATTGTCTACATTTTTCTTATCATCATCATCGTCACTATCAGCCCTTTACCGGCCACAGCCCTAAAGTGGTCGGGTCTTTTCTCAAAAAGAGAAAAGAAAAAAATACTCTCACCATTTTTCCCTAACGCGCCAAAAGAAGTATAACTTCAAAAAGACCTCTTCTCTCATGTAAGCCTCTGGTACTACTTATGCCCGTTTTCACTAAACCAAGGAATCTCGCCTTAATCGATTGCCTAATGATTTAGGCGACGTCTATCGGTAAAAACATAAGTATACACACGTTTTTTTTAAAATTATATCTAACAAAGATTTTACTATATCATCAGACATCCTCTCAGTTTATGGTGATTTCCAGAGAGAGTAAGGTTGTGGTGACGTTAATGTTGAGGATGGAGAGTTCTCAATTATATATAAGTATATCTTCTACAGCATTTGTTTAAAAGAATTTAATTAAATTGTTTTCAGTTTAGTTTTAAAACAAGTTACTGTAAATACAACAAGGGTTATAATGCTTGCATTGTGACTGGATTCTCTCTGGCTAGCATCTCGTTTCGTTCTTTTGTCACACGGGTTTATTAGTGATCGTCTGGAAATCTCAATCTTTACTAACTGAGAGTGCAAAGAGCAGTGTGAGTCGCGCTCGCTTTTCACGCAGATAAGGTGCCAGCGCTAAAATAGCTGTTCGTTCAGCCATTACCCCTACCTTATGTTGACTAATGATAATTTTTAATTTTGAAAAAAGCTAGAGGCGAGTTACCAACGAGATGGACTGACCAGTTGTAAGAGTCCAACTCGTGCCGATTCAATAAACCGCCAAAATAGCCGATGGAGACAGTAGGTAAATCTACTCGAAGATGAGATCTCAGTAGGACCACGATTATTAGTAATAAAGGAATGACCATAGAGACAGTGTTTATTTATTTATTTATACTCTTTATTTGCACACCACTACAAGTTAAAGGAACAAAAGAAGAAAAGAAAAACAAAACAAGACAGAAGCAAAATACAAAAGGCGGCCTTATCACTTAGTAGCGATCTCTTGATTTATCAATAAAATAGCTTTATTGAACCAAACACAAAGATAGAAGATAGAAGTAGAGGCGGCCTTATAACCTGTGTAAAATGTTAACTTATGAATTTTGTAACACCCATAATATATTATCAAGAATTTTAACAAGGCACACAATATCTTCTCCACACAAACTGGATACAAATTTAAGTTAGAATGTGAGCTATTGATCATGATAGTAATATTAAACTTTAAGCTAGATGTGTGCCAAGCGATCTTTTACATTTGCATCTTTTTTGCTAATCGTCGATAATATTGTTCAAGTGTAGTATGCAAAGTTAGAGATGCTATCGAGAGGAGATCGAGTTCGTGTAGAATGCCATTAGTACCGGTCAAGCCTTCTCATTACTAGTCGAATTCCTGTCGGTCCGCTATAAACCGGGGTCCTGCGGGGCGCAATGTAAAATGGGACTCGTTTTATGTAGACGCCGCTTTGATGGCCTTTTAAACAGCGCTCGGACGTTATCTAACCGACCGTGTCTGCGTCTCTCTGCGTATATCGCATAAAGTGCGCGGTGGAAGTACGATAACCGGCGAGCGAGGATACGACTCTTGCGTTGTGGACATTGCAGTTAGCTGCGAATGCGTTTGTGCGTTTCTCGAGAGTCAGGAAAATTCATAAAAATAATTTGTAATATATTAATAATTATTAATTCAGATACATAAGGATGATAAGGATGAGTACTTAACAAATCGTTAATATAAAATGAATGTAAAAATTCACGTAGATCGAAACTGTTATATTAAGCCCATAAAACTGATCGGCTTTAAGACTGAAAAAAAAGGAATAGGATTATTTACGGCATTAGTAGTACTACCATCGTAGCTACGTTGTTAAATGGCCATAGAGCCGTAGAGTGTCCGTCCCGAATTTTTTATATGCATTATGAAAATTAAGCTTATTTTGCTATACTCTACGATATGAATTAAGCTTAATTTTCATAATATCATAATATATATATATATATTTCCGCAAAGTAACGCCTGCTTCTATCTTCTTCTGCTGGTAAGAAAGTAGTCAAGCGCTTCAGAGCACTCAGCCGACTACCTTAGTACGGGATGAAACACCTCGCTATTGTCTATGGTTTTGAGTTTTGAATATCGAAACATTACAGCGTCATAGAAGTAAAATGAATTTAATTCCACTTGTTTTGAAACTCAAGTTCTTCCTTACAGCGGGGTTTACCGGGCAAGCTAAAACTCCTTTTGCATACCGGTGGATACGTGAACTAATCTAACAGCGCAGGAGAAAAGAATTTGACAACCAGCGTCACAAGTCTATAAACAAAGATAGCAGGCCTTATGCCGTCCTAACGTACGCTCTTTGTAATCAGAATGAAAAAAGGAACAAAGTAAAAAAAAAAAAACAACTGAGCCCTTAAAATAAATAGATAATTGACTTGATTTTTCAGGGCAATGCTACTTCATAACTTCGTTAAATTCGAATAGATTTTTATGATTCATTCGAGATGATCTAAAAGTAAAATGCCGTTTGTAGGTCCTATTTAAATTTTAAGAATTTTATGTAGATCTAAAGATTCACTTAATTATAGAATTAATAGAGGTTAATTAAAATCAAATGATGTATAATGGTGCAACACGGAATTAATAAAAGATTTGTTTCTTGAAATCTAATGTTAATATTGATAGTCAAACGAAAAGGACGTCACACTTCAACTGACAGCATCCTTTTAAATGTCAGAGCGTGAAAAACACTGTATTGAGACGTTATTATAGTATGTCAATAATACCCCGATATGGGTTGGTTTATTTACAATCAATTATACTCTAAGTTTATAGTGCTTTCGATATTCGAAAACCGTCAACGTTCGAGAATACAAATTCTCTCTAATGGCATCCACTGATGTCGAGCGAACCTTTCATCGATAACAAACCATCTAAGAATAATAAATATCAAGTGAATACTGCGTGCCAGCACTTGGCACGCGTCCGCGCGGCGTACCCCGACGGACTTTGAGTGATAAATGTGACTGAAATATTATAAGGCGTTGAACATTTTATCATGGAAACTATTTCGTACGTATCGTAGGTACGGTGCGTCCTTTGTCTTTGAAAATTCAAATTAAATTCCGTCATCTCTGCTAATAATCATACCTATACTCATATTTCAACTCATTTAGGTACTACTCGTACATGCACCAGGTTTCCTCTCAGAATTAGAAGAGCCGAAGTCCATCGCGCTGGCCATGTGCAGATAAATAGATTTCACATGTCTTTGAGTGATAGTTGCGACTGAAATATTATAAGGCAATTAACATTTTATCATGGAAACTATTTATTTCGTACATCGTAAGAAGGTCGTAGCGTTCTTTGCATTTGAAAATTCTGTTTGCTTTCAGGAATTACTGCCGTTAACCCATTGATACTTAATGAGAAGGGTTACCGTAGGCCACTACTCTGGCTAAGTTGTGTTAAGTCTACCAAGACTTAACACAACTTTGAGTGAGAGTTTCGACTGAAATATTATAAGGCAATTAACATTTTATGATGGAAACTGTATATTCTTATTCCTAACCCCGGCTAAGTTTGTTGTGGGCTCTTCTTAGACCAGGGCGCGTTTGGAACCCTCGTAGCTTTAGGTTTAAGTTGGCGGACGAAGTTATCACCATCCCCTTACAATTATGTAAACACATAAGTATGAACGCTTCATAAGTGCCTGATGATGATAGGCCTACATGAATAAAGAAATTTTGAATTTGAATTCGGATTTTTTATTTCGTACGATACGTAGGTACGTAGCTTACTTTGTCTTTGAAAATTCAAAATAAAAATTCCGACATCTCTGCCAATAATCATCGTCATCATAATTTTTAACCCATTCCCGGTCACTACAAGGACACGGGTCTCCTCTCAGATTGAGAAGGTTTTAGGCCGTAGTCCATCATTCTGGTCAAGGGCACAATGGTAGACTTCACACTTCTTTCAGAACGATATGAAAACGGTATTATAACGGTAGGCAGACTCTTCTCTACCTATAATTTAAATGCGAAATTCTGTTTGCTTCTTTTCCATTCACGCTGGAACGAAACAAAAAATTGTTATGATTTTTATTAGTTTGGAAATTATTTCGTACATAGTTTTAACCTAGCATCCTTTGTCTTTGAAAATTCTTTCTGCTTTCAGGAATTACTATGAAATCCCTTCATCTCACTCTACTTCTAATATAAATGCGCTAGTGTGTTTGTTGTATCACTTTGTTTTTTTTTCGTGGAAACTGTTTCGTACAGCGCCGGTACGTAGCAACCGAACAAAGAAACGGATTGGCGTAGATTTTTGCTTTAAAAAGTAAATGCTATAAAAATACAAATGTATTAACTGATATACAAATATATATATATATATGTATTATATGATATATAAGACGAACTGTAAAAGAATTTTCAGTTTTTAGGTCGAAAATCACCAAAATGTCTAGACGTAAAAAAAAAAAATTTCGGACCATAATAAGAGATTATGGTGAATTCAAAAAGAAAAAAGTAACCCGTAAACTAATATATGCCTTGTAAACGAGTACTTTTCATTTAATGAAATACCAATATTGAATAACACAAGTTGATCGGGAATGCGGTCCAACAATGCTCGCGTTATCTCTAACTAGAGTAAATCAGGAGGGATTTAATACGGCCTGAGAAATAGTTGTAGGTTCGATCGAGCTCGTAAAACTCCCTTTTATTGACTCTCAAACAACTTTTGGGGCATCCCTAAGTTGTAGCGTGACCTTAATATACCTACCTACCATACCGTTGGCACACAAAAAAGTCGTTTATGTTCCATAGAGATTTAAGTCATCCTCTGGAGGCCTGAGCCAGAGAGGAGAGTTCTACCGCTAGTAACAATGAATAAGACACACATAGCTTTAAACACAAGCTAGTAATTCGTTAAAATATTTATAATTTGAATTATGTAATCTTATTTAATTAAGTAAGTGCATGAAATATGTAAATTTTAATTTGTTTTTTTTTTTATTATTTACTACGACAATACACACATCGCCATCTAGTCCCCAAAGTAAGAGTAGCTTGTGTTATGAGTACTAAGATAACTGATGAATAGTTTTGTGAATATATACATATAAACACCCTGACACTTAAAACATTCATGTTCATCACGAAAACATTTTTCAGTTGTGGGAATCAGTTGTGGGAATCAGCCCACTGCGCCAATCGGCCGTTATATAGGTTAATGGTAGTAGAATACATTTTTTTTTTATTTACGAATATTATATGCGAAAGGTTGTTTGCTTGTTCTCGCTTTGCGCCGTAACTGAGCAACCAATAAACTTGATTTTCGGCATAGTTGTTAGTTGAAAGGACGGAGAGTAAATTAAATAACTTTTTACTCTAGTAAACTATTCCCACGGGATTTGTAAAAAAACCGCCATAAACGTGACGCGCACTAGGTCATCTATACCACGCACTTTGGCTGCGATAAACACGTTGTTGATGGATTCGCCTCACTGTGACATTTCCTGATTAATGCGCTGATCTTATAGGTCAGATCCTACATTTTTGTGAGAATTCATCAGTCAATGATCATAGATCAGTCAACTCTAAGTTATCTACTTGTAAAGTAATTAAAATATAACTTACTTCAACGGTGAAGGAAAACATCGTGAGGAAACCTGTATGCCTGAGAGTTCTACGTAATTTTCGCAAAGGCGTGTTAAGTCCACCTGTCCGCAGTCGGCTAGCGTGGTGGACTAAGACCTTCACCCCTTCTCACTGTGGGAGGAGACCCGTGCTTTGTAGTGGGCCCGTAGATTACGGGCCCACTAGTCACTACAGAACCTTCCTCGATAAAAGGGGAATCCAACTCTGAAAGTTTTTTTCAATTCGGACCGGTAGTTCCTGTGATCATGGCGTAAACAAACAAACTCTTCAGCTTTATATATAAGTATAGTATTCAAATTCATTCATAGGCAATAAATACATATTTATAGAAACAAATAAGCGATTAAAAGTTCGAAATGTCAAGTTCATTTATGGTGAATTCAGTTCAATTTGTAAACGAACCTCGGCTGGAATCTGAAAGGGATCTACATCGCGATCCATCCGCTCCCAAATGAATGGGCTTACGGACATCTTTGTTAATTTAATTGGATATCTATTCTCTTTAGATGTTTATCGTCAACTTTAAGGACAGCCTAAAATGTTTTAAGATGCGAGATATTTATGATCGTTTGCCCGGATTTTGTAAAACTGATGACAGTTTTATGGTCAGTCTAATCATCACACGACTGGACTCTAGCCACCTAGCATGTTTAACAGCTTCATGATAAATCTATTAGTCTCACACAGACTACTTATGTCCGTTTTCACTAAATCTAGGAATCGCCTTAATCGGATGCTTAGCGATTTAGGTTATCCCTGGAGTTTATCTCCAAACGATTCTCCAACTCCTATGTGATTTTAAACTAAGAATTTGTGGTTAATCAAATTTCTTAAATATGGTTCAACGGATAATATTTTTAGATTTGTCGATATTTCGAGCCAGTTGCATGGATCGTGGTCACGACGGGACTGATGTCCTATGTGATGTCTAATGACGCTAGGCGCCGTCTAAAGATACGGATCGTAAAGTTTAGGGGAGTCGTAAACTGACACTTGACAGATGAAAAAATACAAAATTATTAAATATATGATAATACAAACACAAAATATCACACCTTGTTGCAAGAACCACAGACAAGTTAGGTTATATGAGTTGCTTAGTGTTAATCGATTGGTAAAAGTTAAATGTATGCCTAGGAATCTTCGTTGAGTAGGTGCTACTTACTTAGGCATTGCCTTGTTTGTCGTTAGTGAAAACGGGCACCAGCCCTATTTCCGAGAGCCGTGAGTGGTAATAGAGCTGAGTTCTAACACTCTGCTCCAATGCAGAGGATTCTTAAATAACGATACTCATCGCACATCGTACGTTACCATAAAATCCGCCTTATATTATAGCGGTGCAGCGTTGTAGTTAGGGCTTCGGCCTCCCTTTGGCAAATAGCCACACATCACTAACGTTTCGGAGTTAAGGACGTTTTTAGTTAAAGAAATCACAGTTGGGAAACCTGTAAGAGTGACAAAAGATTTTAAACTAACATTTTCGTGCTTAATCAACATTACTTGAATATACAAGTAATTCAACGGATAAATACCACGATACAATATGGGATTTGTCGACCCAGTTGCATGGATCGTGGTCACCATGGGACTCCGGGTACGAGATGTCGGATGGCATCTCCTACCTGTAAGAGTGCCTCTAACCTGAGAGTTCTTCTCAATTTTCCCAAAAGCGTATTTCGAGATAGAATAATGACATTTAGAGATTCATGTACAACCTGCTTTGTATGGCCCTTGCAAAATTCGCTTTATTCTGTCAAGGAATTTTTAGTGCACAAAAATATTTCACTCAATTTATCTAATTACCTATAGATACTTCCTGTAATTATAAGAAGCTTTATTAATTAACCTTAATATTTGGACGTCGTTATACGTGAGACACAAAATGTTAACAACTGCAAAATAGTGTTAAGTACCTAAGAAGTTACCATATTTTTTCGAAATAAAGAATTTGTATTTCAATTGGCACCAATATGGCTCTGTAGCAGATATAGTAGTTATGTATATCTTCTTTAGAGCTATATTAATTAACTAAACAATCAATGGATAAACAAACAAACAACACGACAACACGAACACAATAGTACATTGAGGAAAAACGTGTTTAATTTTTACACGCACGCGGCTTGCCAAAGTAAACAAATGTGAAGACGGGGGGAGGCTAGGGTCGAGGGGGCCACCCGCCCGCGTGTTATTGAGCCGGCTTGCCCGATCTACCTGCTTCAGAATCCGCCTGGGGAGGGACCTGTCAATAGCGGCGCTCGGTCAAAGTCAACCTCGTAGGCTGTCTCTGTACCCTTAGCATAAGATTGGAAAGCTCTCGAAGTCGCTTTAAACAACATAGTAAAGGGGATTCTATTTATTATTAATTTAGTAGTGGTAGGCTTTTTGTGTCATTTAAAACAATTTAAAATTGTAGTTCTAAGAGCGTACAATTTTCAAATGTTTTAAATGACACAAAGCCGATATTAGTATATAGCCGATAGTATATATATATATATATATACTAGCGGAACCCAGCGCCATCCGTCGGGCTGATTTGTGAATCTAAATGGGTGCCACCCAAACGCATACCATTAAATTCATTCAAATCGGTCCAGCCGTCTATGAGGAGTTCAGTGACATACACACGCACACAAGAAATACATATATATATATAAAGATTTTTTATAGTAATAGTTTACAAGCAGATGGGCCACCTGATGGTAAGTCAAAAACCATCGCCTATACAGCAACACTTCGCAGGGTATGCAAGGCCTGGCTGAAAACCAGTGCTGCGCGTTTTAGTATGCAGCGATAATGAGCCAGCTCCTTTGTCACATTTTTTTTTTTTTTTTTATACTTTAACAATTTTATGACACAAATGTAACATTTTACACAAATGTGTGACAATAAAGTCGATTTTTCTTTCTTTCTTTCTTTCAAGGAAAATGCCCTTCAACGTTACACTCTGTTTCCGTCAATCTGAGGCGTAGGTGTTAAGCCTCATGAGCCTACACCGACCCCACGCCCTTCAGACCCGGAACACAGCATTGCAACAATACTGCTTATGGGCAGAAATAAGCATGGTGGTAATAATTCCCTGGACGATATGTCACAAGAAGCTCTACTACCACTGTATTTGAATGTCACAAAAATTCCGCATGGGATGGTTGCGACATGAATGTCAAAAAAACGGGGCATTATTTATCTGCCGGTGGGAATTTGAAATACAAAAGTGAGTTGTTAAAACTGTCCGGGGCTTTGTTTCAATAGCCGAGCACGCGGGGCGATTACATCGGACGAAAAAAGGTACAATAGAACCGGGCTGTGGACGATAACAAACGTTGTACGGCAAAACATTGCTATATCTGAAACGAATCGATGACCGGTACGGACACAACTTAGGTAAAGAAACGTCGTGCTACTTGTTAACAAAATAATAGAAGGAAGATAGAAATATACTACGACAGTACACACCGAAAATTAGCCTCAAAGTAAGCCTACTTTGTTTTATGGCTACTAAGATATCGACCCATTACTGGCCCACTACAGAGCACTGGCTCTTACAATGATGCTAGCAGTAGATCAGCGTACGCTGCTGTCCTTTCTACGTTATATTCCCTTAATCGCCTCGTATGATGTGAATTTTTTAGTTTCTACATCCAGCTTTTTGAAACTTTTGTGTTTTACACTCCTGCATTTCAGGAATATAAATCTAAATTAAAAAGTCTTACAGGGATCTCAAAACTGGGATGGAGATATTTATTTTTGTCGCATATATATTCTGTGGTATATTCCGAAAAATTCATCGCAGTTATTTAATACATGCTCCTGATTTTCATAACTCGCTAAAAGAAGTTTAAATTCAGCAATTTTTGACCCGACACGGAAAATGAATTCAGGACTGGACCACTAGAACAACGAGGCGTAGGATTTAGCTGTAAGAATGACACACTTAATAGAGCGTCCAATAGATAAACACCCTACGTATTGGGATCGATAAAGCTTGTGAGGACTTGAATGCCCTTAGAAGAAAGGATTGCGTGAAGTGGCGCTAGACGCGTGAGTGGAAGCTCCTGGTGTCGGAGGTCAAGATCCTCTTCGGCACACTGAGCCAGTGAAGTAAGCAGCAAGTTCGATTTCTCTTTCGTCTCGTACCAAAGCCCGCCAACCCATCCCTATCCCTACTAATATATTATTATCCCTATCCCTACTAAAATTATAAATGTCAATGTAAGTTTGTTTGTTACGCTTTCACGCAAAAACCACTTAATCCTCTTGAAACTTTGTACACATATTCTTAGAAGTGTTAGAAGTAATATAGAATACTTTTTATTCCGACATTAAGCTCTGTTCCTTTGGGAGAGGGGATGAAAGTGTTTGACAATTTTACACCATAACTCCGACAAATTATAACCGATTTAAATAATTATTTTTGTACTTTAGAGGTTATAATATGTGTTTAATTTTGCCTAAACTTTGTGTAAATCTGATGAATGTGGTAGGAAATAGAGGACAAAACTCCTCAGCGGACAGCAGCAAACCCCTCATTTAATGCTTAGCGATACTGAATACTTTAAATTTTTATTAGAACTACAACTAAATTAAATGCCACATCAAAAAACAAAAACAAACGCAGACGAAGTCGCGGGCAACAGCTAGTCAAGTATAAAGCGAGAGGCCCAAGTTCTGAATTCTGCTCTCGTAAAGCGATGATTGCCAAGATGATAGGGTAAGGCTTCGGCTTTCCTTTCCTGGAGACCGAGTTCAAGTCCCGGCACGCACCACTAACTTTTCGGAGTTATGTGCGTCAGTTTAAGCAATGAGGAAACCAGTATTTCTGAGAGTTTATCAGTGAAGTCCACCGATCCGCACTTGGCCTGTCTAGTCGACTGCGACCTAAACCCTTCTCATTCTGAGAAGCGAGGGCACGGGGACCCTTCTCATTGTGAGAAGGGACCCGTGCCCTGTAGTGGGCCGGTAATGGATTGATGATGATGATGATGAGATAGGCATATGCCCAGCTATGGATACTAATAGGGTTAAAGTTATGACATATCAGAGATTAAAAATAATGGATGGTTCACGTCTCGACCGGGAGCGTTTTCAAGGCATAAAAGAAAATTCCACTGGATATTAAAAACGCTCTTGGTTCAGAGTTTTCGAAATCTTGACTCAAATGCCTGACAACACGAAAATCCTATGGGAATTCTGTATTTCCTCAGGGAAAAAGTATTCTATGTCCGTGATGCAAACTATCTCTGTGCCGTATTTTACCACTAACGGAGCAGTGCGGGTTTAGCCGAACATAATAACTGATCAGCCATCAAAAAAATAAATAATATCTGCACTAGCCTGAATTCATTGGTAGCATTGAAAGCGATGAAGACAACGTAACGCTTTATCTGCCTGAAAACCACGACGTCGCTAAACAGAAGAATTCTTGAAAAATCTCCTTCACGATTTTTTTTAGTTTTTTTAGTCTGTTTCTGGGGTGGGCACCCATATTAAATTTTTTAAATAATCTTCATTGTACAGAATTCGACCTGTTACAGTTTTATTATAATTAAAATATATGGATTTCTATCTAGATAAAAGAAAGAAGCAAAAAAGATGGATGTCTATTGCATCTTTCTTGTTCTATTTATGTGTACCTAGAATAGTATTAAGCAGTCCCTATTGTTGAAGTCGTTTAAAAAATGGCCGCGATTATGTTTGTTCTCGCATCCGAGTTCGGTGAAATACCGCTCGCCGCCGCCAAATCGATGACCAAAGCGGTATATTAACTTTTATCGTTTCGCGTCGTCCATAACTTGGCACCCTCCTCGTTCGCCGAAAGCCAGTAAGTATGTAAATTACGGTCGCGAGCGGCCGTCCTCGGGTGCCCACTTATCTATTCAAATTTAGCTCCGGGAGCAGGGTTGCGTCGCCGGCCTTCGCTAATCAAAATCCGATCAGCCATTAAGTCCTCTCGCTATCTGCGCTTAGTTTACGAGCGGGGGTGAGCGGAGGTGCGCGGGCGGAGCGGGGTGATCACTTATTTATGTGGCGGGGCCGCGAAAAACTACCCTTGGAGGCGAGCTGCTGCACGGTACGCCGCGCCGGTACGCGATGCGCCCGTAAACCCGACTAGGGTTGCCATGATCTCTCACATTTCAGGAACCCGATTAAACCTAAGTTATACTAATAGAAGAACTTTTTTGTAGCTCGTCCGGGGAAGTAAAGTAAGTGAGTGTGTGGATTCGAAATGTTGTGTGTAGATAGTTAATGTGTACTAAGTTAAGTTTTACTAATAGAAGAGCTTTTTTGATATAGCTCGTCTGGGGAAGTGAAGTAAGTAGTACGCAATGCTTATTTCTACAAGTTAGCCCTAACCTGATGGTAAGTGATGATACAGTCTATGATAGCAGGCTAACCTGTTCGGGGTATGGCACTCAAATAATCTTATTCGTGCTGGAACGCTAAATCCCTTCAAAATGTTCCAAGTAGGACCCGCCGGAAATCGAACCTGAGACCTCCACTTATCAGACCATAGAGCTCACCACGGTGCCAGGGAAGTCGTCAAAAGCTTTTTATAGACGATGGTTTCCACTTACTACCAGGTGAGCTATCTTGGTGGGTCAATCATTGCAAAAATAAAAGGTTGCTTTGCAATATAATAGACTACAAAAAGTTTGTATTTAACTAAAAGGCAATTTTACAAAAAAACCACCGCTTCATATCTTAGAGATGTCCGAAAAGTTTAATGTTCTGTACTTAAGCTGGGGTAGGGGTGTAAGGGGGAGGCTAGTACCAGTCAGCCTCCCAAAATGCCAACCTCACCTGCACGTGGTGCACCCTGCCGTCTAACCGACGAGGCTCTGGCGACCGACAAGTGGCGGTATAACTACTTCAAATTGGCTAGACTGAATAAATGGCACAGACCGGTGCCGGGCAGCAGCGACGCCGGTGCGATCAGTCTAGCCCTGCGATGACCAACCCGCCTGCCCAGCGTGGTCATTATCGGGCAAATCTTTGTAAATGGAGGAAAGAAAGCCACAGCCCCTAGTCCCCGGCAGCCCCGCTATTCCTGGCTCTGGCAGCGGTTACAGATGACTTCAGGAGAGTAGCTGGGAGCCGTTGGAGGCAAGCGGCCCAGGACCGTGCATTGTGGAACTCCCTACAAAAGACCTATGTCCAGCAGTGGACGTCAATTGGTTGAGATGATGATGATGATGATGACTTAAGCTGTACTGAAAGTCTGAAACGACCTATTATAATAACAATAGTATTAAAGATAATGATAAAAAAGCCTTTTTCACTCGTGAATAGTTTTAAATGATAATAACAAAAGAAAACAGCACCTAGGTTGTTGTGAGCGTCTTCTTAGACCAGGATGCGTTTGGACCCATCGCAGCTTTAGTTTTAAGTTAACGAATGTAGTTATCATTACATAGAGGGTACATTGCGGAAGATCTGTTTGGTGTAAAGTATAAAGATTGAAGAAATTATAATTTCACCATACGAAAAGCAGGAGAATCTGTCTCCTGCTTTTCGTGGAGTGTAGCAAATGAAGCTAAATTTTCATAATATATCATGGAATTCCGCAAAGTAACGCCTGCTTCTATCCAATATCATCTCACTGCTATGTACTTATTTTTTATGTAATATACGGATCAAATGTGCCATCTATATGTCCATTTGAATACAGAAATCTTTAACTTCGACTAAGGACCATCCCGTATAATACGTGATACCTGGCAACACTATTCCCGGCGCCGTTTTGTAATCAACCGTGCCGCGGTTTTTATGAGCTCGCCTTTTGCAGTCACCGCTCGGTATAAATTTAGCCCGCTATCTGATATTGAGGCGCCGTGTATATGTATAATGTATACAATTGTGTATAATCGTATAATCCGGCTGATCAATGCGCATAAACATACGCGTACTACGGTGCCGTACAAAGCGTGTCTTGTCATTTAGGACCGATCTCTGAAGATTAGCGAAAGCGACTATGTCGGTATACGAATAATATATGTGTGAAAATAGCTAGAATTTCTATTGAATGTCTTGTGTTGTCTACGAATAAGCTTGTGCTGGGAATGCCAAAGAGGTTGTAGAGCAAGTTGTTAAAATCGGGTAGGATCTCTTTGATCCGAAATGCTAATTTATTAGGGAAATTAACGTAACCTTTGTTTGTACGCCTTTTTAGATAATCGCGGGGAATCAACTGATGTTTACAATTATTAGAATGAATTTTGTGTTGTGTTTTTTTTTTATTTAATTCTGCAGGTACTTTTATTTTATGTATATTATGGTGATGTGTGAAAGAAAAAATAAAAGGATCTCTTGGGAAATCGATCGATGACCGTTAACAACGGTATTCTTTGAAAACTTCGACGAAGTATTTGACTCTACATTGCAAAAAGCGACGCTTTGTTACATACCGTGGTTGATAGCGCGTAGATAACATTGGTATATATATAATATTGGTATATCATTATTGATGATCTTGAATCGTTTGATATAATACCACACAAGCGCTTCTGTGGTAACTTGCTCATGCTTTAAAATTGCATAATACCTACGTTGTATTTGACCTTGTTAATTACACATTTACAGTCTTTTTTGATAGTAATAATTGACGGCATCGCTTATGAACCAACCGCACCCTTCAGACCGGAACACAGAAATTTCTGTTTGGTGGCTTGGCGGTAGTACTCCAAACGAGCTCTGTCGCAAATAGATTTTAAGATACTTGATTTTTAAAGATATATTCAATAAGTTAACACCTCTGAAAACATTATTATACGGTCGAGTTTACGTTAGCACGCTAGTTAATATGGGCGGCTAAACCACAAGTGTTTCAGTTGAAAACTTCATTTTGGGGTTTGAACCAAAGAGATGGGTGACCTGATGGTTTGTGGGAAACCATCGACTATAATCAGAGCAACACTTCGCTGGGCATCCCGGAAATACTTCTTGCCCATTAATTTGAGGCGTAGGTGTTAACTTGTGTACTTGTGCCTGTTATTACAAAACAGACAAATAAAGCAACGAAAGATAGTACTTCACCGGACTATCTTTGACACATAAACTTTCTTTCGTCTATTTAAGTGTATGAAGATATGTATAAAACTTAGCGCCTCTGTGAACTTATTGAGCGGTCGAGTTTACGTTAGCACGCTAGTTAATCAGGGCCGCTAAACCACGAGTGTTTCAGTTGAAAAAACCCATTCCAGAGTCGGAATGGCGCATTCACGGCGCCGCGGTATTGCATTTTCTCGTAGTAGGTAGGTTTTCGTCCCCGGCTATATTTACCGCGGGTCGGACTCGCTAATGAGCGAACGACGCGGCTTGCTCGTATACAGATATACTATGCAGCTATGTAGGAACGTTATAGCTGCAGCACGGTTTCACAATCATACAGATGGGCATCGAGTATAGGCATAGATAGCCATTGCCCGATTTTAAGCGTATCGAGCGTACAGGGCTGCAGACTTAAATATTAGTTATTGTAATAAAATTGATTCATTAAATTGCATTATTACATTCTTTATACAAAACAACGACATCATTAACAAGTGGGGTGGCTATTTTCGGTTCAGAATTCGTTATCAATATACCTACTTCAGTTATTAGTCTATTGTGCTTGACATTTGATGAGCTATGTACATAGAGTTCATTTATCAATATAACTACTCCAGTTATTGGTACTCTAATGTGCTTGAAATTTTGTACATAGAGTGTGGCTATGGAAGTTTGGATTTCAATATTGCCTTTTCCAGGTTTTCGTCCCCGGCTATATTTACCGCGGATCAGACTCGCTACTGAGCAAACGACGTGGCTTGCACATAGATAGTATGCACGTTTGTAGGAATGTTATAACTGGAGAACGGTTTGACAATCGTACCAATTGGCAACGAATGTGTGTACAACCATTGACCAACTGATATGCCATCGTAGTTAGGTTAGAGCAGATTACTATGTTATTTGTGGAATCGAGCATATTGGGTTGATTGGTTATACAAGTAAAGATAGGACTGTTACAGAACAAACATTAAAATTGCTTTACAACATTTTCCATACTAAATTGTAAGTAGTAGGTAGGTTTCCAGGCTATATTTACGGTTTGCACTAAAGACATAGATACAGTATGCTGCTATGTAGAAACGTTTTACCTGCAGCGTGGTTTGAAAATCGTGCTCGTATCATTTTATTAATGCTTTCACTGGTCGAATACCTACCCTGTGCGAGCACCCCACTGATGAGTGAACCAATCTATGAGATTTGGAGACGTTATCTCTAGTTAAGTTTGCTATACTTTGTGCATGGACATTCAAATAAATAACAATTATTGACTATGGTATTTTTTGCATCACCGTAGGTAAGTAGGCTAGGCAATAGTATATTTATCCCTGTACCTTAGTTAATCCCTCTGTACGATTGCTGTACAGTGGCGTGGAGTGGAGCTAGTGAAGTGTGAGTCGCGTGGGCGGCAGGGTCTGCGTTATCGCTGACGGCCACGAATCGCGTGTATTTTTGCCGCGCGTAGGCAATACCGACGCGATGCCACAGTCATGAGCGGAAAGCGGTTATGTTATAATATGTTTCTCCCAGATAACCTTCAGTCAATTAAGTACTGAAGATGCAGATTCCATCTATCTATATTTTATTTATTTTATTGAATTTTGAATTTTTAAACTTATAATTTTGCTGGTTGGAGGTGACGCTTGGAACGTGGGTAGTTACCGCAAAACCGCAAAGCTATTTAGAATTCCTCTACAGTTCTGCTTGGGCACCGATAAGGAGTTTACTATATGTATAAACCCCTAGCAGGTTGGCCTGCTACCATCTTAGACTGCATCAATACTTGCACCAGATGAGTTCTAACGGGTATTGGAATAAAATTTGATGACCGATTCGCGCAGTGGGCAGCTTTTGAGCACCCTGCTTTCTGTATCCAAGGCTGTGGGTTCAATGCTCACAACTGGAAAACATTTGTGCTATAACCATGATTTTATTTCAGGTTATCTGTATATTATAAGTATTTATGAATATTATTTATATGTATTCATCAGTTATCTTAGAACCCATAACACAAGCTACGCATACTTTGGGTCAAGATGCCGATGTGTGTGTGGTCTATATATATAATTTCTTTTTTATGTATTTTTGATATATTAAAATATAATATTAATAATAATGCTGATGATGTTGTTTGAATTTTCTTTTGTGTGCTCTCTTTTTTGAGACACGAGGCCAGTAGTAGGACATCAATCTACTGTATAAGCGTAGAAAAGAGTATGTGAGTTATTGACGATTGCGTTAATAACTCACATACTCTTTTCGCTTCCGCTCGTCGCTCTATCCCGGGCGTTAACCAGCGGAGTAGGCAATATACGGCATTATCGTATTTTTACCGAGATCGATGGGCCGCGTCGAATGCCACCTGTGCTTTCACATCTCCGAACATCCATTACGCCTTATATGCCTCCGAAGAATACCTCCATGAGTATATACTGTGCCTACACGAATAAATAACTATTCAGTTCTTGTCAATACGATATAACTATAAACAACTGCTACGGATTATGGGCACGGTGGTATAGCATCGACGTCATAACTTTTGATGTGTTTTTTTTAGTAATAAATAGCTGCGCTCTACGGTACGTGTCTCTGTGGACGTGGTGTCCACAGAGACACGTACCTAATTGTAATAAAAAAAATGATTTCATGTAGTATGGGCCTCATAAGAAGGCTCAGAGTCAGGCAGCGAACTATAGAGAGAGCTATGCTCGAAGTATCCCTACGCGATCAAATCAGAAATGAAGAGATTCGTAGGAGAACCAGAGTTACCGACATAGCTCAACGCGTCGCAAAGCTGAAGTGGCAATGGGCCGGGCACATAGTTCGGAGGAAAGATGGACGTTGGGGTCCCAAGGTGCTGGAAATTCCACGGTTCTGTGCTGCTTGGATCCAGCGGCTACCTGCGACGCGCTTAATATCGTCTGTCCACCTCGTTTTGGATCGACCAACGCTGCGCTTACCAGTTCGGGGCTGCCATTCCAGCACCTTGGGACCCCAACGTCCATACTTTCTCCGAACTATGTGCCCGGCCAGTTGCCACTTTAGCTTCGCGACTCGTTGAGCTATGTCGGTAACTCTGGTTCTTCTACGAATCTCCACATTTCTGATTCGATCGCGTAGAGATACTCCGAGCATAGCTCTCTCCGCTGAGTGATTCTGAGCCTTCTTATGAGGCCCATAGTTAACGACTATGTTCCAGAACCATAGGTAATATAGGTGTGAAATTATTATTTAGTATTTTCCTTTATTTCTATAGCCTATTATAAAAGTGGGTTCAATCATTCATTAATAGCAGTGAAAAGTTCAGTCTATGGCTTTCTGAAGTAAGTCTACATGAGCATAAGCTCGTCGGCTTATGGACTCGCAGGATGTGTTTTATTTTCAGTCCGTAATCGAATTTTGTCTGAAAGTCACGCGCGATAAGAATCTTCGCTTGAAAAACTCACCGATTTGGATGTTCTTTGGAATGCTTCCAATTTTTTATTTGGTCGCCTCTAATCGATGGCCAATTCGAGAGACGCGTTTTAGTAGCGTGATTTAGCGAGTTTGGCTTCGGCATGCTTAACTTTTAGGGATGGCTGATTTGATTAGTAATGAGCAACTATTATTGTCGATATTTTGAGGTATTTTTATGAGAAACCATTAATTTGACGGCCGACTGGCGCAGTGGGCAGCGACCCTCCTTTCTGAGTCCTAGGCCGTGGGTTCGATTCCCACAACTGGAAAATGTTTGTGTTATGAATATGATTTTTTTTCAGTGACTGGGTGTTTATATGTATATTATAAGTATTTATGTGTATTATATGCATAAAAGTACGCTACGCTTACTTTGGGGCTAGACGGCGATGTGTGTATTATCGTAGTATATTTATTTATTAATTTAAAAAAAATATACTACGATAATAGACTGATGTGTGTTATTTATTATGATAGTGTGTTAGAAGAGATTTTAAGAAAATATGCCTATTCACGTAGTTTTTTACATTCGATTTATTCTTCTTCTCTAGGTATAGTTGAGAAGAAAAGTAAGTGAAAGCATTACACTTGGAACCAACAGTAAACTGTTGCTATTGAAATCAAAACAGTTAATTCACATTTTTTTTTAATTCTTCTGCAAGTTAGTGACTAGTGATGATGCTGTCGATGGAAGGGGTGTGAGAGTTATAGAAAAAACCGCAGGGTCATTACGTATCTCGCGACAGGCTTGCGACAGGCGAAAAACTTGCAATCACTGCTGTCAAACTTCACTTTTGTTTATTTATTGTATGGAAAAGTGGCGTTTGACAGCAGTGATTGCAAGATTTACGCCTGTCGCAAGCCTGTCGCGAGATACGTAATCACCCTGCCGATTGGGCAAACCAACCCAAAAGTGCAATTCTGTTCATAGAACTATTATACTCAATGTAACCCACATTGGGGATACGGGCGGAATTTTTTAAAACAAACCTAGAGTCAAAATAGCAGTCTATATACGTGGATAAAACTTGAAAAATTAACAACTTTCCATAACAACTTCAACTTCCATATTTCACTCGTTTCGGGGTAGTATAATTTGAAAAAGGAAGTAGACGTTTCTTCATTTTAAAATTAAAACTCAAGTAAATGTGAAGTTATAGACTTTTAAATAAACTATCAACCGCTGCGATAGAGGTACAATATAAAACAGAAAATCCTTTCTACACAGATACAAGGCTCATCATCTTCACCATAGGCGGGACTGTTTTAGAGCAAAGTACCTTCTATCTTATCTATTTATAGTATTTGCATTTTCTCAACAATAAAAGTAATAAATTAATTCATTCATTCACGCTCCAAAGCGTTTGGTGGGCTACAGGTAGCAACTAATTTAATTTACGGAAAACCCCATTAAAAAAATTACTAGACTCGAAACCAAGATTCTAAGATCAGAATATCGACAGCGACAATGGTCACAGCACTGTCCGCGACCGCGAGCGCGGGCGTCGCGTCCGGTCACGCTATCGCGATCGGAATCGTTGACATCGCGCCAGCTCGCGGCCGCGCTCGGCCGATGACCGCGCGACGCTAATTGTCGCGTCACCTTCGCAAGGGCGGCCTCGCTAACAGAAAGATTCCCTCCGCTCACGGGGGATATGCTCTACGCAACGCTCTGTATGTAAAACTGTATGCCCAGTGGGTCTAAAACAGAATTCTACGCTTATACAAACCTTGGAATGGCCCACTCTCTCTGAATAACAAATTTCCTTAGCACAGAGTATAGAGAATCATTTTATGCAAGTGCAAGGAGTTACCTTTATTAAGTTCCTTTAAAGAACAAACTTATTATTATTACAATTTTAGTGTAACCTTCGCTAGAATAAACACAGGCATACGTAATGGTTCCCTGTGTGGGACTAACTGATCTGTATTGTTAGCATAATATAGCGAAGTTATCGTTCACTTATAACACTGTTTGTAACATTGGCTCCGTATACTTACAAAGAGTAAGTAGTTCACTAACTTTTTTACTAGGGGGAGAAGCCATATTATTATTTTATATAGAAATAAACACAGTAATTACACACATTATAATAACTTAAAGTCTTTGGATAGGTTGCCAACCCGGCTACACAGCCTGGTGAATTTGTTCGTTTCTTTGAGTTTGTCAGCGGCTTCATTTTGGAAGAGCTGTATACCACTAGACACGTGCTTCTCGGCGGCAAATAGAGGGCGGGAATCGAGGTCTCATCCGTGACTTGCCGCTGACATGTTGCTAGGCGATTTGCAAGTTGTTGGTGTGACATGTGATAGCATAACAGTACTTTAATACAATTTGAATGCATTGTTTAATAATAATAATAATAATAATTAGATTTATTGCATAAATACACGTAGATAATCAGATGTTACAAATTTAGCTTTTGTTGTTGAAACAGTGTATTACCATTAATTTGGCGTGCAACTTACAATCATATTATATGTAATAAAAACATACAAGGAAAACATTACAAAAGAAATTACAACTACAATTTGGACGCAAAAATATTTAAATTAACAAAGTCATTCTTGAGTAATATACATTATATTGTTGATAGTACATGCATACAAAAATTATCGAGAATAATAATATTAAGTAAAGTCAAAAAATTCATTAATTGAGTAAAAACACTTAAATAATAGCCACTCATGCAGTTTCCTCTTAAATAAAGGAAGATTCATTCCTTTTATGGAGTCTGGCAACTTGTTATATACTCGAATAGCCATACAAAATGCATTTTCTCTATATAAGGCTAGTTTAATCCTAGGTACAAGAAGACGATCCTTATGCCTTGGTTCGTTGTCAAAATGCTGTCCTCGAGTTTTAAAGTACTCGGGATACCTTTTCACAAACAGACAAACTTCTTTTATATATATGCAAGGTAGAGGTAATATTTTTAATTCCTTGAATAAAGGTTTGCAGCTGTCCATAAAATGAGCCTTACTTATGGCACGAACGCATTTTTTTTGAACTTTAAAAATATTGCCTACATCTACAGAATTTCCCCATATGACTATACCATAGCTGAGCACAGAAGATACATATCCATGGTAAGCACATAAAACTGCCTCTCTGCTAGACACTTGTCTTAATCTTTTAATAGCAAACACAAACTTGTCTACTCTATCACACAGGTCGTTTATGTGCGCCTTCCAGGTGCAATGGCAGTCTAGTGTAATACCTAAGAATTTAAATACAGTAACTTCCTCTATAATCATATTTTTATATTGAATTAGTAGTGGTATTTTTTTTGCTCTAGTTGTTCTAAACGCAACAAATTTTGTCTTGTCAACATTTATTTGTAGGTTATTATTTTCTAGCCAATGTATTATATTAGCAAATGTAAAATTTATGTCCGATTCAAGCAATTTTTCGTTTTTATTCTTAATGATTAACGTAGTGTCATCGGCAAATAATAAACACTGGTGTTCGGTTACGTTTGGAAGGTCGTTAATGTACAGCAGAAATAGCAAAGGACCTAAAATACTTCCTTGTGGAACACCAGAACCGTTATGTATAAAAGAAGATTGTGCATTAATATTTTCACCGTTCATTATTTTACTAATCTTTGTACATTGCATTCGTTCGCTAAGATAGCTTTGAAACCAATCATTGGTAATGCCGCGTATTCCATACTTGTCTAATTTAGAGAGCAATATATCATGATTCACAAAATCAAATGCCTTACTCATATCGAGAAATATAGTAACAACGGGTATTTTCTTATTCAAACATTCTGTGACCGTCTTAATGAGATTGAAACACGCTTTGGTTGTTGAACTATTTTTTTGAAATCCGAACTGTTCTTCCTTTAAAACATTTGACATCGTAATGAAGTGATTCAACCTAGTGTACATCGCCTTTTCAAAGATTTTTGAAAATGTAGTTATAAGAGCGATCGGTCTATAGTTACACATTTCATCACTTTCACCTTTTTTTAAAATTGGATTTATTACAGACTCTTTCAATTTTTTAGGATATCTACCCTGCACAAAAGACAAATTAATAAGATAACTTAGTGGGACGCTAAGCTCTTGGGCTATTTCTTTAACAATGTCTGTCCTTATGCCATCAGATCCCACTGAGTTACAATTTCGAAGCGATTTTATTATTTTTAAAATTTCATACGAGTTAGTAGGAGTAAGAAATAAGCTGTTGACGTTTAAGTCGATTTTTTCTCTTAGAGCATGAGGAATTCTTGTTTTACATTTATTAGTTAGTTGTACAAAGTAGTTGTTAAAAGATTCTGCAATTTGTGTAGGATTTGTGATGATATTATTTTCTTTTTTAATGTTAGCTATACTATTTTTTTGAGAAATGCTGCCTACATTGTTTTTAATAACTGACCATATTGCCTTGGATTTGTTGTTATGGCGAGTTACATATAACGTATTCTGAATTTTATGAGAAGTATTTATACATTTTTTTAATAATCTATTGTAATTGTTGTATTTAAATTTGTTTCTTTTTTTATTACACGCTGTTTTTATATAATTTAGATATAAACGTCTTTTTACTATACTAGATCTTTTTATGCCTTTCGTCAGCCATCTTACCTTTTCGTTTTTAAACTGACACCTGACTTTTATGAATGGAAAACAAAGGTCGTAGAACAATTTAACGTCTTCCAAAAAATAGTCGAATGCTTCATCTAAATTCATTTTTTCAAATACTTCTGCAAAAGATAATGATTTCATGCATTCTTTGTATTTACGCTTATTTTCTGTACAGTAGTCTCTTTTATAGTCGTACCAATAAGAGTTGATTCTTTGATTTAGTACATTTATTGATAAAGTTTGAGCAGTCTCATGGTCCGACAGCCCCAGAACGTGAACTCCATATCTAACTGATTTTACATTACTAGCGAATAAATCTAGGCATGCGTTTCGCCTAGTCGGCACATTAATATGAATTAACATATTATAATTACTTAAAATGCCTTTGAGTTCTTGTGTAAATTTATTACCTTTTAATAATATATTTATGTTCCAGTCCCCGCAAATTACCACTTTGTATTTGGAATTGCGCGTCAAAATGTCTAGTGTTACGTTAAGTTTATTAAAAAACATTTGAATGTTTTCATCCTTTGGTACTCTGTAGATACAACAAATTATTAGGTTACATTTGGGAAGCTCAATGGCACAACATTCAAATTCATATTTTTTTGCTAATTTGTTTATAGAATTAATCTTTTTGAATTCTAGGTTTGATAAATTATTTATTAGTATACAAGTTCCGCCTCTTTTTTCATTTTCCCTCGAATACGACGATGCTATCGAGAAATTATTAATTTTGATATTACGCTCGGTTCCCTTTTTCAAGAAAGTTTCACTAAGGGAAATTATGTCAATGTGTATGCTTTTATATCGCAGTTCATTGAGTGCAATTTCAATCGAGTCGGTTTTTTATAAGACTGATGCTATATTTTGATGTAAGATTGTTTTACCTTTATGTGTTGCTGGTTTTGCAGTCACGAAAAAGCTTATTTGGTCTAGAAACTTTCGGGCGATTGATTATTTTTGGAAAATAAAAAGGTATAGTACCTTTTGAAGGGGTTGGACTAGATACGTTGGGTATTAACTCCTTTAGAACTTCTTTTTTACCGAAGTAGAAGGGAATTGTACCTTTTTTTACCGGTGGTGAGGAAATTCGATTGTTAGAAGTATTATTTAAATATATTTTTTTTGTAGAACTTTTGTCAATTAGATACTTGGATTTATAGTCGTCAAAATCAATTGAAAAATTTATTAGTTCCGAGTATAGTGTTTTCAAGTCTCGGTTATGCTTTAGTTTATCTTTATCGAGTTTCAAATATTTGGCGTGTTTATATAGCTTAGCGGTAGACGCAATAAAATTATTCAGAGAGCTTATATTAAGAAACTGATTATTGACAACGGGCAATATGATTACGTTAGTGTTACATGTCTTTTCTAATTTCAAAGATAGGGCATCAATTACTTCGAATGGATTTGTATCATTTGCACCAACCAAAATTACTAGCTTATCATTTTTATCAAGTAGTGCAGACTTTTTACATTCGGAAAGAATGTCACAGGATCGTGCATTTGGTTTGACAAAGATGTCATAAACATTGTTCCATTTAATTTAATATCATAGTTTAATTGTAAGATATTAATAAACATTTAATATCTTACAATTAAACTTTACAGTCAGGCGAATCTTTTTACGTCTGACAACAGCGCTATGTCGACTTCAGTGTGTCGCTCAATGCAGCCTCGCGACGACCATTCCTCCTCCCCCCCACCTGCACCTACCGGCTAACCCCCCCGATAACGTCCTCGTCACGCCACACGGTCAAACACCCGACTTGTTTTTGTTATAGGTGCCTGTACCTACCATATATCCTATAGGTGGGCATGAGAGGTCTCGAAGGTCTATTTTGAGTCACTATTCTGGCTATTGATGACCTTACCTTACTTTTAAGGCGCATTGAATTCAGCTTGAATGTATTAGCTGCATGTTTTTTGTATGGAATAGGTACAAGTTAGCCCTTGCACGTATTCTCACCTGGTTATAAATAATTATGCAGTCTAAAATGGTAGGGGGCTAACCTGTTAAAGGTTTTGTTATAAATCCATATCGCAAAATTAAAGAAATAGGTATACTTACGGTAGCTTCACAATATATTTATAACAATATAGTATTTGTAAGACAACATATTATATGTATATAACATCTATATAAACAAAAAGTGGATATAAACAGTTGACTTACAAGAAATGGTCATAAATTATTGACATCTGCATATCGTCTGCGAAAGGTACATTGAGTATATGATTTATATTATATAATTCCTAAGGTAATTTCGAACCTACCAATGCATAAGTTTAAAGAATGTGTTAAAACACATTCATAACAGCGAGGTTACTATACAATTGATGAATTTCTTAATGACAAGGTTGCTTTGAAGCATCCGGCTCCGCTTTCATCTCTCACAGGATAGAAAAATTAATTTTAAAATGTTAAAATATAAATGGTTGATATTGGAAAAGAGCAACTGCTGAGTTGCTTGCCGGCTTCTTCTCTGTAGAATCTGACTTCCGAACCGGTGGTAGAGTCACTACACACAGACAGACTTGACGTTTCAAAAGTGTTTATATATTAGGCCTACATGAAATAAATGAATTTTGAACAAATCAGTTTCTACGCAGCATTGTACCGGAACGCTAAATCACTTGGTTACACGTCTCTGTCGGGTGGGTGGATAAGTTGCTACAGCCAAAACCAGACCAGACCAGACAAGAGAAAATTATAAATTCCCAAATTTTCCCCGCCCGGGATCGAAGCTGGGACCTTACATAGCGCTTACTACTGTGCCAGAGAGATCAAAGTTCATTGTTAATTTGTACCGAAAATTATTCATATTTTGTTGTATGAGACGCGGTTGCCGCAGGTCTCTAAAACTTTTAAGGCCAAAATAAAAAGTAACCAAGGTTTCTTAGACATTTTTATGAATAAGACGAATCTTCATCACCATTATTAACCCATTACCGGCCCACTATAAGGCATGGGTCTCCTCACAGAATGAGAAGGGTGTAGGCCTTGGTCAACCATCGGCCCCGACTGGATTGGTGGACTTCACACGCCACGGAGATTTCTCACGTCTCAGTCGTGTAAGTTTCCTCACGATGGTTTCCTTCACCGTCACTACACCGACAATACACACATCGCCATCTAGCCCCAAAGTAAGCGTAGCTTGTGCTGAGGGTATTAAAATGCCTGCTAAATATTTTTATGAATTATATACATAAATACTTATTAGTATAAGTATTTATGTATATAATATACATAGAAACACTCGGACTTTGAAAAACAATCATGTTCATCACACAAACATTGTTCCAGTTGTGGGAATCGAACCCACAAAATCGACTCGGAAAGCAGAGTCGCTGTCCACTGCAAAATTCGAAATTCAAAATTCAAAATTCATTTATTTCAAGTAGGCCTAATATAAGCACTTTTGAAACGTCAACTCTGTGTGTTTGTAGTGACTCTGCCACCGGTTCGGAAGGCAGATTCTACCGAGAAGAAGCCGGCAAGAAACTCAGCAGTTGCTCTTTTCCAACATCAACAATTTACATTTTACATTTTAACATTCATTTTCCTATCTTGTGAGAGCTGAAAGCGGAGCCGGATGCTTCCAAGCAACCTTGTCATTAACAAATTCAGCAATTCATTGCGTCAAATATAATTGCTTAAAACGTAGATAACTGGTTGTCTGGTGGGAACTGGGAGGCTTGGACCTAGTTACCACCCTACCGACAAAGACGTGCCGCTGAGCGATTTACAGAAATTAAAGGTTTTGTTAATAAAAATTGCAAATAAAATTTAAAATAAATATTTCCCGCGAAAACGCTCGACGGGTGTCATAGCCGTCTTCGTGACGTCATAGGCAAATAGGAGCTTAAGAAGGCCTTCTTCCATAACCAAAGAGTATATAATATACAAGCTGTTGCCCGCGACTTCGTCAGCGTTTGATTTTGTTTTTAAAGTATTCAGTATCGCTAAGCCTTAAATGAGTATAGTAGTATATATATATATATATATATATATATATATATCACATGTGACTGTCAATTAATTATAGACAAATAATTTGCAATAAAATAAAATTGCGACTATAATTAAAGATCTATCCTATCTCTTAAGTTGGACCAGATTGCTCACGGTATGCCAATTTAATTTAAAATCGGTTAAGTAGTTTAGGAGTCCATCGCGGACAAACATCGTGACAGGAGATTTATATATATTAAGATATATATAGATTTTGGTATTGATAACAAAAAACTTAATAATATAAGTGCGGAATATAATTGTTTACATTGACATGACGTCATAATTTTTAATTCGGAGTTTCACATGTTGGTGGATCGCTAGATTTGCAGTTTTATTTATTGAAGATCACTTTTCAGTTTCATTCTTTGTTACTGTCATCATGCCTTTTGCTGCCAAGGGATGATAAATAACAGTATAATAAGAAATTGAAAATTAAATTAACAAATAAATATACTACGACAATACACACAACGCCATCTAGCCCCAGAGTAAGCGTCGACTTTGAATTGAATAATATACATAAATACTTATTTTATGGATATAAACACCCAGCAATGAAAAACATTCATGTTCATCACACAAATATTTTCCAGTTGTGAGAATCGAACCCGCGGCTTTTGACCCAGAAAACATGGTCGCTGCCCACTGCACCAATCGGCCGTCAAAAAATTATAAATCTCAACCGATGGAAGTCCACTTATGGACATACATGTCAAAGTATTTGTTTTATCGACCTTCCTGGCGCACTGGTGAGCGCTGTGGTCTTCGTCCCGGGTTCTATCCCGGCAGGGGATTTATAATTTCTTAATAATCTCTTGTGTGGTCTTGTAGTAGACTTTTTCCGTGGTTAGTTACCGCCCTACCGGAAAAAAGCGACGAGATGTCGCGTTTAAATTGATTGCGGGTCCACAAATCAAACAAAATTTAAATATTATAATTAATAAATTCCCAAATTATCCCTGCCGCGGATATATTCCGGGACCTGCCATTATTAAGACTTTAGCGCTCACCTCCTCCATGCGTAGTAGATGTAGCCAAATTACCTCCAAATATCAAAATCTTGTAATGAGTAAATGGTTATTACAACTTGAACTTACCTTTACGTGCACACATACACACACACACACACACACACACACAAACACACACACAAACACACACACATACACACATATATACACACACACACATAAACACACAAACACACACATAAACACACATACACACACACACACACACACACACATACACACACACAGGCACACACTGTCTATGATGTCTGGTATGTATTCTCCTAATGATGATGATGTTTTATATTTCACCTTGGTACATAACTCTTGTCTCACTAAGTCAGACTAAGCCGTTTTTTTTTTACTAAAACAATATTGTTACCTTTGTTAGTTCCTTGACCAATATGAAAAGAACTCAAAAAATACATATAACAGCGGAAACCACAAAAGCCCAACTTAAATAGGAACATTTTATTGAAAGTCAAAACAGCTGAACGTCTCAAGCAATTCATTCAAATTCATTCATTGCAAACTTTTAAAACTGAATAAAATATTAAAACGGTATGAAAGTTTACGAATAAAAAAGTGAAATGTTTTGATAGCGATCCATTTTAAACTCCCGCCTCTTTCACTTTCATTCATGCCCATTGCCCAACTAAAACAAACTTTATTCCAATTTACAAGTGTGTGTATTGAGTTTGTGTGCGTTTCGTCACAGAGTAATATGAGAAAAGGAAACATTTCAAGGTTTTTATTGTTGCCTATTGCCAATTTGTCTCTCAGAGTCTAATACTAATAATAATAATTGCTTTCATTCCCGCCCATCGCCTAACCAGAACAATTTTGATTCTAATTTACAAGTGTGCGTATTACCATGCTGTGTTGCGTTAAGTTACGTGCATTCTATCTCAAATTAGTACGGGAAAAAAATAAATATACCTTTGGGTTTATTGTTGCCTGTTTAACTCCGACATTATCGCCTTAATTCATTCTCATTGACCAACTAAAAAAAAAATTATTGCAGTTCATCATTTCTGTTGCAGTTCTAAGAATATATTTACACCTCGCAGTTATGGATTTACACTAAAAGTTCAGTATTACGATGCCCTACGCATTTTATTGATACGCAATAAAATGCGTATATTATTTCATACGTATATTACGTATGAAAAAATTAAAAATTTTGTTGATCGGCAAATTAATAAGCAACATGTGCAATATTAACATAAGACCAAAAAGCAATTACAGTTTTACAAATGGCTACCATTACTCTACAAACGATATCTGCTAGGCCACTGCAGAGATCAATTGCTGTCCGGAAAATAATATTTCGTTTTATTAAAATTCTTAATCTTTGACGACAGTCACAAACATAAATATGTAGGAGGTATCGCCGCAGATAAACTTGTAAAAAGTTATGAATGAAACCGAGAGTGCCGTAGTAGAGTTGTAGACTCCCCCTCCCGGACCCTCTGTCGACCCCTCGCCACCCTCTTCGTAGTCGACGATTTGTTTCATGCATTTAGTTTTATTACGTTTTCAACATAATTTATGGCATCATGTAATCGTGCTGCCTGAGGTGAGCGTAGATGCTTTATTTAAAAAGCGCGGGATTATTTGAAGTTTTCTTTTTTAATTGCCTGTGTTATGTGATGCTAACTTTTTTATTTTTGAACTAGAGCTTTGTAGTAACGGGTAAAGGTGTAGATTTTTTATTGAAAGTTTTTCTTCTTTTATTTGAATACTTAGAAGTTAATTTTTCATTAGTACTAAAAAGATAATTTCATTAAAGTTGTTTGGAAGGAACGAATCGCTCTTTTCATTCCTACATTTGACATTAATTATTCTTAGGTTGAGTGTTTCACTGTGGTGAGTGTTAGTGTTTTATTGTAGAATTTATTCGTTTTCAGTTTTTCTTTCATAATCTAGGTACCTACGTAGCATTTAAATAAGATAGGTAAAATGCTTTTAGTTTTTATTTTTAAATTTACGTCCGTATGTACATAGAGTAGCCTCTACGGAATATTTCCACATGGCTACCTATATGTCCATAGGTATATTTAGATGTCTATAGGTATACCTAGATGTCATATAGGAACACATTCAGGGTAAGTTAGACACGTGTGGTCGCTCGCACACGGCACATGGCAACTAGGTCAACCTCACGTGTCCACGTACCGTCTTAAAATACACCTAGATACACGCAATTAACGCTCTTAATGAAATAGCAATAGAGGTTATATTACTGTGTACCTGTGATTCTTCATACATGCATAAATATAATTCTTAGAGCATAGGACATAAAGTTCTTAATTCTGGAAAATTTTGCACAAATGAGCAGGTTTTTATTTTTGTGTATTGCTCACGCTTCTTGCTAGCGCTAAATAACTGAGGATTTTTTATTATTTTAATTTACTTAATTTTTTTAAGCTCAGAATAGCTTTCAGAATATAATTTTGGATGTGAAAGGTGGTAAAAGTTGTTTATTCATTTAAAAAAAAATTGGATGTCATTAACTTCTTAGATATTCAATGTATGGAGTTTGAGATGAAGTTTTTTTTTAATATTTATAACTAGCTGTTGCGGTTTATATAGCTTTTTGATAATCTTTTAAAATTTCCTCAAACTGGTTACGATGATAAGTCGAAAAAAACACTATTATAGACACTATACATAGCATACATTCGAATTGTGGAATGCTCTCCCTACGAACATACGACAGGCAAAATCGCTTGATATGTTTAAAAATGCAGTTAAAGCTTATTATCTTGCGCAATAAGACGACTGGTTTTTATTTTTATATCACTATTAATTAATATAGCTTTTCAGAATATGTATTAGTTTATTATTTTTAAATTTATTTATAATTATTTTATTTTATGTTTTTATTTGTGTATATTTTGTTTATGTATTCGTATGTAGTTATTGGTATGTAGGTTTATAATAATTTTACACCACCTATTTGTTCTCGCTCTTGTTGTCTCCTAATCTTAAGGTTGCCTGGCAGAGATCGCTTTTTAGCGATAAGGCCGCCTTTTGTATTCTACTCCAGTTTTTTTTGTGTTTCTCTCTATTCGTCCTTTATTTTCCTAACTGTGTAGTGGTGTACAAATAAAGAGATTAAATAAATAATAAATAAAATGCATTACAACACTATACATAGCATGCATATCTCTATATATAAACTTATTATGCATATATACTTTTATTACCTTAATTTCCATCTGATGATATTCGCATTAAAACATTATAACTGCTAGACCAATCACTTTTCTTTTCACTTAATCATTTTTATAAATATTGGGTTTTGTCGTCTTTGATCATACCTACCATAGTAGAGATAGAACGAGGGTGGCACGATTTAAATTCATAAGGTATCTGCACATTCGGTGCCTTTAGCTGTATGTGGAGGATTCAGCCCCTAAATCAAGGGGTGGTATCCGGGAAGACAGGTTATATATCCATGCGGGGCACAGTGCAGGTCCTTTAGATGTCACATGGCTCCGTCCATTTCTACGACAATGGGCTGCGGGCAAAGTGGAATGAATAGCGATTTAAGACGTTTTGGTGTCTCAATTTTAGATCATAGTATAGATAAATTTAAAATGCATCTCTCCGGAAATCGCGGCCTAAGTGCATTGCCAACTAAGCTACGCGTTTTTTTCAATCACAATACCTCCATGATCATCTTCATCATTATCAATCCATTAATTAACTGCTCACAATATGGCACGAGTTAGGAATAGGAAGGGGTTAAGGCCTCAGTCCACCACGCTGGCCCCGTGCGGATTAGTGAACTCCACACACCTTTGAAAACACTATGGAGAACTCTCAGGCATGCAGGTTTCCTCACGATTTTTTCCTTCACCGTTGAAGCAAGTGATATTTTAATCGCACAAAACGCACATAACCTAGAAAAATTAGAGGTGTGCGCTGGGATTCGAACTCGGCCCCCCGAAAGCGAAGTCGATTTCCTCACAGCTTGATGTAGCGTATACACCGATTTAATATAATAAATATACCGAAAATTATTAAACCGATTTAATATATAAATATAATAATATAATAATAATAGTATAAACCGGTTTGACTGCCATTCCCCTAACAGGTAAGCCCGCTACCATCTTTGACAATTGCAGGGCAATTATGGGCAAATCTTCTCGATGAAAGAGGTCTTTAGTCCAAAAGTGGAGTTTATTATAGGTTATATTGATGATACCTGCAGCTGAATTGGGGCTGTCCAATTAAACGTAATAAATGGTATTGCTAATGAATTCGCCAAGTCAAATTCAAAATTCAAATTTTCTTTATTCATGTAGGCCTATCACTCATACATATTTGTTTACATAATTGTAAGGGGATGGTGATAACTTCGTTCGCCAACTTAAATCTAAAGCTACGAAGGTTCCAAACGCGCCCTGGTCTAAGAAGAGCCCACAACTAACTTAGCCAGGTAATTTTTTTTTGTTATCACCATCTTCCAGTAAATTTATATTAAGCTATGAAGCTAGAGCAATTCACACCCAAGCTTTCTTATCGTTTAAATTATCCTTAATATTGTAACAGGATTTTTCTGTAAGCTTACGATAAACTTTGAACTTATTGAGAGACATCTCAAAGATTTAATATGGTAATTTGTTATAAAATAAAATACAATTAAATTACCCTTTAGAATTTGCAATTTTGTGTAGCCTAGTAAACTGCACAACGAGTTTATTTTTGTTTCTAATATTTATATGGTTACAGTCCATTATCTTTTTAAATTTTGATATTTTCAAGTAAGTATAGGAATAAAAAAAAATTATGTTACCAAATTAAAATCGCCAATCGCTATCGCTAGTTCTGACATAGCCGCCTTACTAGCCTAGCCTCTACTAACGTCGTCATTAGGAGGCAGCGCGGTAAGCGGCCGAGAGCAAAGCGTCCGCGGCGATACCGTCCGTTATATATCTGCAGGTAGGTATTATACCTGCTCAGCTGTATACAGCCAGTAGCTGTCTACAGAATATAGAACTAGTGTCTTCAATTATTACTAAATGTATTTTCCTCAGTTTCCTCTGCGCTGCGTAGCTTTGTATTTGATTTGATTTTTACTATATAACCGAAATAATACTTAACAGGCATTATGTGCAGCCTCTAAGACTTATCTGTGAATTCGAAAACCTTATAGTTTTTGACTGCCATAGTTGGTACTGAAAGAAATCTGATACAGCCCTAACATCACATGCAAAATTAAAAGCTAAGTCTCCTGTCACTTTATTAGAGACGCGTCGCGTAGCGTAGGTACTATGCGCGTGTCGGTCTTTTATCTTCAATAGGGTTGTCTTAAACACTTAGATTGTTTTGAATTCGTTCGCATAGAAAAATAAATATGTGTTACGGTAATTTTATAAAGCACCCACTTTAAATAATTAAACTCAAGTTCATGACATTGAGTTGGTGGGTATTTTGATATAAATACGGGTGCATTTTCTATACAATTCCGTCCTACATGGACTCGAACGTTGCAGAGATACCTCCCTGTGTCTTAGTGGTTTATCATATGCTTCTTTTGATTTAATATCTTACAAGGTGATTTCTTATGCAATATACTTATACATCGTTCAATATTATATCGTTATTCTGTTTACTAGTTATTTATAGGACTAACGATGGGGAAATTAGATCATGTATTTGTAGGATAAGGTGAGCCTTAAGGAAGGGTATTTCGTAATTTCTTTACTTCGATGATAACTAGTTGATGTGAAACGGGTGCACCTTGAAAACTTATAATGAATGGGATCGCTAGCTTTCCGAAGCACTGGGTTAGAAAACTTCAATTTGCTAACTCCAGCCTTTAATTTCCGGCATATTTAACTAGTTATTTATTGCCTATTGGACATCATTGCAAAAAAGAGCCCTGCTCTTTCCATGATATACTTGCATAAGTGTATGAAAAAAATTATACACTAAAAAAATTAAACGTTTATATATCACCTATAGTTTTTCTCTCCTTACTAGCCTTGATTTTGAAACTAGCAGTTACCCGAGCATTAATTCGTTCTTCCCGTTTCATACACTGTATAGTAGAATGGAATTAACCTTGAAACATTCTCTAAATCTGTGCAAATTACACTAAAAGTATTTTTTAAATGATTTCTATATAACGGAACTTTTATACTAAAAGTTCCGTTATATAGAATAGTTTCAGTTTTTCCCACTTTAAAAGCATCGCAGATGAGTAATAAATAATGGTGCTTTTTACAGCCAGATAAAAGGCCGGGAAAATGAAACAAATAAAGAATATAAACTAAATTTTAATGAGGCCTATCAAAGACCGTTTCCCACGAAAAGTAGGTAGAATTTAGATATATAAATAAAATAAATAAAGCCTTTATTTCCAAATGTAAAACATTCACAATTTTTCACATAAATACATAAGTTTTCCATCGTATTGAATAACTAATAATTTTTTTCACTATAAACTCAGTCAGTATAATGTGTACTCGTATCTCAAAATTGTACAAGCTTTTATTGTTTTAATTATTATAGTGGTATGTCATTTATAAAATGGTTGTATGTCGGTGTAAGGTGTTTAAAGTCATTTGGAATGCCCATTTTTGCCCACCATCCTTTTCCATTTATCTTTCTTTATCTTTTGGCAGCCTTTAGCTTTCAGCCTTTAGCCAGGTAGTTCCCGCAGCCTTGGTATAATACCGTCACCGATACCTGACCGTCGCCGTCCTCTCGGTCGGCGATCTTCACGTGGATACCAGTGGAGTAACTTTTCCGTACATCGCTCTTCCGTTGCTCTCGCTATGTGTCCGGCCCAACGCCATTTAAAATACATGCTTGTTTTTTAGAAAGATGTAATATAGAACCACATTGAAATGCACTTAAGTTACATCAATTAAAATAAAGGTCACATTTATTTATTTATTTTATAACTTTATTATTCAAAATCATTTAAAAAATACTTTTTTCATTCAGTAGGGTAAGCTCTCACATCTCTCCGAAATACGTGCTATAGAAATATAATTTAAAACCGCGGTAGAAATTTGTGCATCTGTAATCGTGCCGACGTATTTCATAATTTGTTTGAATAGACAGATATTTAGTCAAGGTATGATTCAATTAACTGGTTAAATTGCTCGTTAACCTGGCATTATGTCGTCTCAAGCAGGATTATCCGCTTTGGTCAACTCGGCATTAATCTGATGGTTTATAATTGATTAGTTCTACTAAACTGCCTATAAAGAAGTCTTGATGATGAGGAGCTAATAGTTGCAGTTTTATAAATTTTAAAATGCACATAAAAAAAACCGATCGAAACTGCAATGTTTCCTTCTAGATGGCGTCGCTGTACGACTGATAAAAAGGCATATACTAATTTCGGCATTGAATGTATGAAAACCGTAGCTTAGTGGTAAAGCGTTGAGACAGCGATCGTCAGGTTCAATTCCTGAAAATTTTATTTTTCATCATAATCATCATCATAATGACCGTAGGCCTCTTTTAAGCTCTTTTAAGCCTCTTTTACTTTCGTGTTTCAGCATTTTCTGATTTATGTTAAAAGCTTCTTTTAAATGTTGGTTTAGCAAAAGATATGCCTAGATTATTTTGCTTCTTCTGTATATTAGCAGTGGCAGGATTTGTAGATTTTAATGACACTTTAAACTATGTAAACGTTCTCCGAAGCTCTACTCAGCTCAATGTCGTAGTCATGCTAAAAATGCCCCCTAAATAGTTCTGATTTTGATCACAGATCCTATTACTGTTTCAGTAATATCCAGATGCGGTCTGAATTTTTCAATATTTTAAAGTCATGGAAAAATAAATAAATATCATATATCGTCTAATTAATGATAATACTTACTCTTGGGTTCTTGTGTAAGTACCTCAACTAGTTAAGTTTTAAGTTTGCGAATATGGTTATCACCACGATCTCTAGGTTTTGTCGTATCACAATTACCATAAACAGGCGTATTTGAATAAAGTTTTTATTAGAATTCATGAGAAGGATAAGTGTGTTAGTATACTCTTTGTAGGTCTACTCAATGATGCTTTATAATACGGACAACTTATAGTTGTAAGAAATATGGCGGTAACCTTATCGTTAAAGTAAATTAAAAGTGATTTTAATAAAGTAGTTTTATTGTAAAGTTTGAAAGTGTTTTATGACTCTCTCTTTGTCAATGACCTGGCGTAATGTTTTGAATACTTAGAGTATACTTTTTGTACTGAAAAAATATATCGACGCGGATTTAGTCGCGAGCAAAACCTTGTATAGAATGATTAGTAAAGGTGCAGGCTGTACAGGAGCTATATTACGGTAGTTGTATATGTTTATATGCTACATAAACTGAACGAAGGCTGTCCGAGCGTGGCGGCCAAAATACGGGCACCTGACGCTCGCCGCTCCACGAGTTAGAGTTCGGGGCGCATACAGAGTCTACAGGAAGCGATTTAGAAATAAAGATTTAGAAAAAAATCTGGGTTGGCGGTACAGTACAAGTTCATCGTAACGTAATATCAACGAGCAATGTGCTCGCTACCAAGTATAAAAACATTGTATTTGTCTAACCCAGCTTGGAAAATACATCATGTAGGTAAAACAAATGACGCTTATTTTCATCTTCGTTCCGATTGAAGTCCCAAGTTAAAGATATTCAACACATGCCAGCTACAGTTTAAAATTGAATAATAGATGAGACGAATAAGACAGCTGGACTTTGGCATCAGATAAAAAATATTCGAAGACCGAGAAAAAGAGAATATATGATAGAACTTAAAAAGAGATCGAGTTAATACTCATGGACCTCTCTGTCTTGGAATTTAAAATTTCCGTAGTGTCCTGTTTAAATAAAGCAATCGTTATGTTCGGCGTGCGATTTACGCAGTGGGCAGCGACCCTGCTTTCTGAGTTCAGGAATTGTGGCTTCGATTCCTACAACTGGAAATTGTTTGTGTGTTGAACATGAATTTTTTTCAGTGTCTGGTGTGTATCTAACAAATGGTCGGTTCTGGTTATAAGTATTTCATCATCATAATCTTAGTACCCATAAGACAAGTTACGCTTACTTTGGGGTTAGATATTTGTATTGTTGTTGTATATTCTTTCGACTTGTATTCTGTGTTGTTGTCTTATTAATTCTGTTGTAATCCTATAACTTTTAAATACTACGCAAAACAGCACCTCTTATATCAATTACCAATTTGTTAGGTTTTCTTATACCTTTGTTGTGTGCATTGCCGATTAAACTATCACCCAATATGCGTCGACGTTTATTAAAGTGCCACTCGCTCCGCTTATTAGCGTAATCTCGTTGTAATTTAGCAACCAACCCGCACAAAGGCTGTTCGTGCGGTCGCCCGTCTTACCAGAGCTCGATTGTGCTATACATTTGCTTATGTGCAGTGCGGATATGTAGCTACTAGTATATATATACCCACGGCCTGTTGACGTGCCTGGATAGGGGTTTGCGTTATGTATGTACATATTAAGATTTAAGGCGCCTTTCCAGTTTCCCACCAGAGCTGAGCGAGGATGCGTTACTCGGTATGCAAACAGTCTAGAAGGTTCGATCCATCTTCATGACTTAGTTAAGCTTTGTTCTGAAGGACTTGGGGACTTAGCTACTTTTTTATATCCGTATATCATAATCATCACATCGACCCATTACCGGCCAACTATGGAGCACGGGTCTCAGCCCACAATGAGAAGGGGTTAGGCTGTAGTCCACCACGCTGGCCCAGTGCGGATTGGTGGACTCCACACACCTTTGAGAACATTAACAAAGCGGTGATAGCGCATTGTGTAAGAGCTCGATTTCACTTTCGGGGGCCGAGTTCGAATCCCAGCACTCACTTGTAACTTTTCTAAGTTATGTGCGTTTTAAGTAATTAAAATATCACTTGCTTCAACGGTTCAGTAAAACACCGTGAGAAACCTGCATGCCTGAGAGATCTAAACGTATATATTTAAGAATAAATAGGAAACACAATTATGTATTCCTAGAAAATAGTCCTTCGTTTTTGTAGTTAGATATATCTATATACCTATTTGATTTTTATTTTATGTGACTGCAGCGCTGTGGCTTTCTTTTGGCTGGTTTGTTGGGTGACCAACACACTACTAGCTAAGGGTAGGGTTTATAGGTCAAATATAACTGCCAAACTCCCAAACAAATTAGCCCGCTGCGAATTGACTTGTTTAAGAATGTTCTTAGCCTGCGTCATCACTTACCACCAGATGCGATTGCAGTGAAGGGCTAACTTGTAGTGGAATCAAACTGAAAAAAAGTGGTGGTAAGTGATGACGCAGGCTAATTTCATAAGCACACAATGTCTCAGAATTCTAAGCATACAAAGTTATTTGCTGGTGTTAAAGACTATCTAAAGTATATAGTAAACCTTTATTCTATAAACAAACACAATATTATAACTTTCAGATAGTATCTCGCCAATATCATCAGAATATCCAATGTCATAAAGATTTAATACCGTATACCTCATTTGCTCGAAAGCTTAGTGCAATGTGCATTTAAACAAATGGTCGGAGTGGGTACGTGAGGCGAACATAGCAAGCCGCTATCTACAATGTACGTGCTAAACTAACCTTAGCTCGCCAGTATATTCTTTGTTACAAGTTACTACCGCCGTTTAAATTAGTATTAATATAATAGTACAACCTATTTTAATCCTTAATATAAATACAATTTCTTCAATCCTTATACTCTACACCCAACAGATCTTCAGCAATGTACCTTCGCACGTTTCACTCCGAAACCGGAACATCCTCAGGAGATGTTGACTTGACAATGAATAATTGTTACATCCAACAATTATTAACATTATTCATTTCAATTAGTTAACAATTAGGCTAGGTTATTAAAAGGAAACCCGAAGAAGCTTTTCGGTGCGAACATAGGTATTAGAGACAATACAACATGTAATGTTGATTCATGTGAATTCCTTATTATTTATCTTTAGAAAATCACAATTCCGCACAGCCAGTCAACTTAGTAACTGATTTAAGAGTTAAAAATACCTTATTGTATCCCTTTCGGTTTGTTATTTAAGACATTGTGACTATGTAAGTGGTTAACTGACACAAAAATGTGTGAGTATCCAGGCAGTTATATTAAGTTGCAACCACAGAACTAAGAACGTACATAAACCGTTTACACGAATAATATTGTAACATCAAAAACCTTTAGTAGTGTTTCTTGAACAGGTGGTTAGACTTCATTCCATTTAGCAGTCACAGCAATTATTTTGACTCCAAGGTTCTAAGCGTTTACCATAAAATGGGGAGAATGGGAAAATTTTGTGAACTAGAAACATTCCGAAGGTGTGAAGTGATCCTTGCGCGTGGCGTTGGATGCATGCAATAATGGCTGAACGAGGATTCCGTACGTTCCTAATTCTGTGGTCGCAACCACATACAACATCAATAAAACAGGGGGAAAACGAGCACACTCGAGTTTGTTAAGCAGGTGAGGATACTTAATTGCATCTTCAGACTTTCGAAAGGTGTCCGCGTGTTTTATTACTCGAACTGTAATGAGCTTTGCACCGTCGTTTGTTAACTCGGCCGCAAACGGACCGGTGCGGTCGGCGGGTCGATTCTGAAACAGACTGGTCATTTCAGAATTTAGTTTTTTTTTTTCTACTGCAAGTTAGCCCTTGACTGCAATCTCAGCTGATGGTAAGCTATAATGCAGTGTAAGATGGTAGTGGGTCAACCTGGCACGGCAGTTGAATTAAATTCACCCATATGACAAGAGAAAATTCAGAAATTATAAATATCCGAATTGACCTCGTCGGGAATCGGATTGAACCTCCCACTTACGTATAAGACCACAGAGCTTATCAGGAAAGTTCGGATTTTGATTTTTTTTGATATATATATATATATACATATACAAGCGGACCCCAGCGCCACCTTTCGGGCTGATTTGTGAATCTAAACCATCCAGGGTGCCACCCAAACGCCGGCCGGCCTCCTGGCGAAGCTCCACCAGACAATCGTGCGAATAGTGGCATCATTCATCAATGATGGCGGCCCTAGCCCGCTATAAAGGTGCTAAAACAACAAATACCAGAGCAGCATAGCTGCCCTGCGAATATCACCCGGGTAAGGAGGCGTTGCCTCGAGGCCCGTATCCCCGACTGGCCTATTGGCCGCTTGGAGATGACCCGCACGCGCACCCAAACGCATACCAAAAAATTCATTCAAATCGGTCCAGCCGTTTAGGAGGAGTTCAGTGACATACACACAAGAAAAAAAATATATATAAGATATAAACAAGTACTCTTAATAATGGTAAATAAACATTTAATGATTAAGATAAATTAATAAAATAATTAAATTTTATATTCAAATTAAAAACAAAGTAGTATTATTATATAAATAACGTAAAGTAACAAAAACATCTGAAACAATCTATTTTAATAGCAGTTTCAATAACCTACTGCTTCGATCGTCTTCAGTCAGTCGTTATTAAAAAACCAAACCAATTTATCTATACTAATTAATTTTGGAGGGTACGCTATAACCGATACTGGAACCAAAAACTGTATTTTTTTGCGTTCGTGTCCATCTGTCTGTACCTAGGCCGCGCATCACGCTGAAACTACTGAATGAAAATGAATTTTCGCACGATACGAGTTCATACTGCGAGGTAGGACATAGGGTACTTTTTTAGCCTGAAATTAAGTTCAGTTTCCTTGGGAGAGGGGATGAAAGTGTTTTCGATTTAAAGATACGAATACGAAAAAAACGTGTGTGTACTTATGTACACGCGATAGACGTTATACTTCTTTGGCGTAATTGGATAAAAATCTTAACATTTTCTATCTTTCGCCTTACTCTGCGTTTATAGAAAAAATACCTACCATAGGGTAGCTACTCTGTGAAGTTTGTCACCCAGCTAATGACAGGCCTAAGAAGGCGGCGTGCCGTGTAGCGCACGCCTCTCTGGAGGATTTGGCAGCGATCAGGCCATTGATGATAGGACCAGCCATGCACTGGGGGGTGAAAACCTTGGCGAGAGTGCGGTTAATACCGTGCAAGTGAACCCCGTGCTCTCACTTATAGGTCTATCGAGGGACACACAGAGTGTTTAGTGGGTGCAAGTCCCACATAACTACTCCGTTTCCCCCAACGGAGCGGTATGCGTCAGGCATTTTCTCTGTATTAAAAAAAAAGGTAGCTACTCTGTACTAGCTATAGAGCGCTTAACATGTTTATTAATAAGACTGCAAAGGATTATGACACAAAGCCATACCTTTAAAAGCGTAATTTAGCGTAGATATTGATGCTGAACTGCAATGCCATCTCGCTTTGAACGTGTAATTATTGCGAATTAATTCGATTTGCTCCGTACAGTCCTGTTAACTTGTTTTGGCACGCCGCATAATGCGTGAACTATTGGACCGGTTATGTGCCAAATAATGTGCCAGATTAGGTAGGTTAATTTCGCCCTGACATTAGTTGTCATGCAATAAAGCGCTCAAAACTATTTACTTGGCGTTACAAAAGTGCTTATAAACTAGGTCGACTTTAAATAAAAGTAGGCCTAGTTTAAATTTAGAATTATTTGAATTTGAAAAGCCCATATAGACTATGTACTCGCATCATCGGGAATATCAAGTGGAGTAGCTCGCTATAACTATTATTACAATATCAATTGAACTCTTACTACGACACCAATCGTATATAAAATACTTAGGTGTATTGATATACCTACACCTATACGAAACAAACATTAAGTTTTTTTGTTGAAGTTTCTTGACATTATTCATTGAAGTTTATTTATATATTGAGGTTAAAATAGTAATAATAATTATAATTGCTATTTTATGATGCCTTAAAGGCTCATATTTTTGATATATAAAATACACGATTTCTTTATAACTAAAAGATAACTAGGAAATAATGAACAAAAATGAATTCATAATATTTAAGTATGCTAATCACTGCCGCTCGAATCCATTTGAAATGGCACAGCAGTGACTCACATGAGGCACATGTTGATTCTTTTGATATAGCCATAATTGACGTACCAGGCAGATTGGCCACCTGATGGTAAGTGGAAAATCATCGCCTATAAACAAGCCAATTGTACTACTACTAAAGGTACAAATACCTTACGTTCTACATCATCATCATCATATCAACCCATTACCAGCCCATTACAGGGCAGTGGCGTGCACTTCATACATGCGCAAAAGCACTGCCTACCCTAAAAATTTGCTATAACTCATAAATGCGAAGGATTTTTCCATTTGATGGCAACTTCCTTCTTTATGCATACCCTGGTCTAAAACCCTGTGCACGCCACTGTTACAGGGCACGGGGTTCCCGCAATGGGCAAGAGGTTAATACCTAAACATCGAAACCACACTCGGTCGGAACACAGCACGGCACACAAATAAGCACGGCAGCAGTACTTTCCCGGACCAGCTCTGTCACAAAAACTCTACTTTAAGAAAATAACCTTACAACTTCATTTGCTGAACTTAATTACTTTTATGATAAGGAACTAAGATTAAAGATGATAAGTAATAAAAGGATTGCAGGTAACAAAACAATGTTTTTTGTACAAAAGTAGCTGGGAACTTCTATTTCTGCGACAAGAAATTAATGATTACCGTCACGGATAACACCCGTCGTAGTTTAAGCAGAAAATGTCGATGACCTTGGTAATAGCTACATGTTTCAACTTGTAACTAAAGCTAGGATGGTTCCAAACGCGCCCTGATCTATGAAAATAAATGCTAACTCTAGTGATAAACGACTAAGAAACCGGCAGGTATGAGTGCATCGTGCGAGTCCATGTTGGACTTAAGTGTATAGAAAATGCACCTGAAAATAACCTTACAACTTCATTTGCTGAACTTAATTACTTTTATGATAAGGAACTAAGATTAAAGATGATAAGTAATAAAAGGTTTGCAGGTAACAAAACAATGTTTTTTGTACAAAAGTAGCTGGGAACTTCTATTTCTGCGACAAGAAATTAATGATTACCGTCACGGATAACACCCGTCGTAGTTTAAGCAGAAAATGTCGATGACCTTGGTAATAGCTACATGTTTCAACTTGTAACTAAAGCTAGGATGGTTCCAAACGCGCCCTGATCTATGAAAATAAATGCTAACTCTAGTGATAAACGACTAAGAAACCGGCAGGTATGAGTGCATCGTGCGAGTCCATGTTGGACTTAAGTGTATAGAAAATGCACCTGAAAATAACCTTACAACTTCATTTGCTGAACTTAATTACTTTTATGATAAGGAACTAAGATTAAAGATGATAAGTAATAAAAGGTTTGCAGGTAACAAAACAATGTTTTTTGTACAAAAGTAGCTGGGAACTTCTATTTCTGCGACAAGAAATTAATGATTACCGTCACGGATAACACCCGTCGTAGTTTAAGCAGAAAATGTCGATGACCTTGGTAATAGCTACATGTTTCAACTTGTAACTAAAGCTAGGATGGTTCCAAACGCGCCCTGATCTATGAAAATAAATGCTAACTCTAGTGATAAACGACTAAGAAACCGGCAGGTATGAGTGCATCGTGCGAGTCCATGTTGGACTTAAGTGTATAGAAAATGCACCCGTATTTATATCAAAATACCCACTTACTCAATGTCATGAACATTGGTTATTAATCAAATATAATTTTAACTGTTTCTTGAAAACTATCTTTGAATTAATTAATAATTATTAGGTTATTTGTAAAATCCTAATCAATTTAATAAAATATCTGGCAAATATGAATTTATAGTTATCAAAAGGTTGGATATTTACCCACTTTATAAAATTACTGTAACTCTAGTCACCTGGTTGGCATGACAGTTAATAAGCCAGTTTTACAGCCAGTTCGCTCTGTAGCCTTTGGAGCAGCGAGCATCCGTTTACGACCTACTCGCACCTAACTACTTCACGGAAGATAATAAAGTCGCCGTAAATAAGAACATTTTCATCGTGACGTTCGGAATTTTTGCCTCGAGTACTCTAAGAGTGTTTCTCTTCTCTCTTCAGGAACTTAACATTTTTTTTTGGATGATTTCAGAACGTTGCAAACCAAAACTCGAATTAAAATGGCGACCTACCTGCCCACCCACGTAGCCGTTTCGTGCAGTTTCCTTTTCTATTTCTTCCGTAATATTTAATTTCCCAAACAGTAACAAAATGATCAGTATTCTGTACATAAAGTATATTAGATTTTATCCTAAAATTTTTAACTATAAATTTTGTATAGGTACTTAGTTTTTGTAAAACGGTTAACTGTTTTGTCAAACATATGATCAAGAATAACTTTCTTTTGCTGAAGGACGTGTGAAGTTCAAGAATTTATTCTATATACGCGTTCGCATTCGTTTGTTTGTTACGCTTTCACGCAAAAACTACTTAACCGATCCTCATGAAACTTTGTACACATATTCTTGAAAGTGTTAGAAGTAATATAGGATACTTTTTATCCCGACATTAAGCTCGGTTCCCTTGGGAGAGGGGATGAAAGTGTTTGACTATTTTACACCATAACTCCGACAAAGTATAACCGATTTAAACAATTATTTTTTTTACTATAGAGTTTATAATATGTGTTTAATTTTGCCCAAACTGTGGTTGGAGAAAGAGGACAGAACACCTCAGCGGACAGCAGCAAACCTCTCATACATATAAATTTTTATACACTTAAATTTTTTTTAGAACTACAATTAAATTTAATACCACCTCAAAAAACAAAATTAAACGCAGACGAAATCGCGGGCAATAGCTAGTAGGAGACTAAGTATTAAAATATAACATTCAAAAAAAAAAAAGATCCGCGGTACGAAGTTCGCCGGGACAGCTAGTAATGTTATATTGAGTATATTATTTAAACTTTATTTTAGAATACTCAGCATATTAATCAATTAATACGAATTTTGTCCACTCATTGTTAGTTTGCTATAGTAGGATTTAATAAATGAATATCATCATCATCATATCAACCCATTACCGGCCAACTACAGGGTACGGTTCTCCCACAGTGAGAGGCCGCAGTCCACCACGCTGGCCCATTGCAAAAAATACCGATGGTGGACCGTAAATGGAAATACATCGCCAATAAACAGAGCAACATTTCACAGGGCATGCAAGCAGCATGTCCAGCAACATGCCGCCCTGGTCCATCAATTTAAGACGTAGGTGTTATGCCTCGTGTGCCTGGAATTACACCGGCAACCACGCTCTTCAGACCGGAACACAGCATTGCAATAATGCTGCTTTGCAGTGGAAATAAGGCGGTAGCATTCCTCCGGACGTGCTATGACACAATAAGCTGTACTAATACTCAAAGTTCAAATACCTTATGTTCTTCCAAATCAAATTCAAATCTTTATTTGCGTGAGTGCAGGCTAACAAATTTGATGTTATAATAAAACATAACAAGTTCCGTTCTACAATCTGCCATTCTATGCCATTGTTTTTAATTATAAAATAATTTTTCCATTATAAATTTTATTCTTCATCATCATCATCATCATATCAACCAGTTACCGACCCACTACAGGGCACGGGGTTCTCAAATTGAGACTGAGACTCTTAAGGCTGTAGTCGACCACGTTGGCCCAGTGCGGATTGCCAAAGTTTAACTAGGGTCATTTAGGTGTTCTAATTCCAAAACCCTAGGTACATAAATTAATTAAATACCTAATAAACGATATGCTTACATGGTTCCTTCCATTCCTTAGCTTACGATTTCCGAGTAAAGCAAGGTTCTAGGGCTCCGAAGCGGCATAAAAGCGGGTGCACCCCAATATTAAACCTACTCTAACATACACATGCCGTTGAGAACATTATGTTCTTAGGATAGTAAAATAAACAAAAGATTATTTATTAAGGTATCTATCTATCTACATACGGTATCAATATCCAATATAGATATTAATACACGTATCGCGTTTAATTTTACAATTGGATTCGAATTTGCATTCGGAATTTTGAGAACGTTTTCCGGGGAGCGCGGAACTTTTTTAACCTAACATCGCAGGGTTCAATGGATTTTTCAAAGAGTTTTTGTGTATCGCTCGAGGCAAAGGATTTGAATAAAAGTTCCGAGAGAGTCGAACGTGTTCGTTGCCAGGTGCTGGAATATGGATTGTTGAGTGTCTCTCGCACTGGATCAACATAATTTTATTTTTAGAGATTTTTAGAACAGGTTACCTGTGTTACTATTAAATCACATTTTCTCTTACTGTACTTTTTGATGGTCTGGTTCAATTTAAAAAGAAGTGTTTGATTGTAACGTGTAAATAGTAAACCACTGTTTATGTTATAGCCCAATTTGATTACGTTTTAAGTATAGGATTAAAAAATTCGTCAATAAAACGAGGGCTCGCGTTAGGAAGGTCGGTAAAAATATTCCAAAACCAAAACAAGCCAGTCTTCAAGTTTGAAGGAGTAGTGGGCCGACCCAATATAATGTAGTATACGGGAAGAGAAGCAGAGGTCGGATTTAGAAAAAAATACATTTTTACTAATAAATGGGTTATGACTGTAACCTATTTATTTTTTATTATTTATATTGACTAACTTTGCAATTTACCAACTTTTCCAATTATAAATTAGACACTCCTTCCCCGGGTTCTTTGTCCGCGTATTACGGTTTTTTTTAAATCCTGAAGAAACCGTAAGCTTTCCAGGGATAATATACGTACGATAATATACGTGCATAATTTCCATTTCTTTACAGAAGATCGATTTTGCGTGCAAAAAAGTCTGGTGCCTTTAATCTTTCTTAGGAATATAACGTTTTTTTCAGGATAAAGAGTAGTATGTTACTGTCCGTCGTTTCAACTATTGCTTCTATTAAGTATATTCATTCATTCATATTTAAATAAATAAATAAATATACTACGACAATACACACATCGCCATCTAGCCGCAAAGTAAGCGTAGCTTGTGTTATGGGTACTGAGATGGCTGATGAATATTTTTATGAATTATATACATAAATACTTAGAAAATACATATAAACACCCAGACACTGAAAAACATTCCTGCTCATCACACAAACATTTTCCAGCAGTGGGAATCGAACCCACGGCCTTGGGCTCAGAAAGCAGGGTTGCTGCAAACTGCGCCAATCGGCCGTCAAATTTAAATACAACGGATACATTTTACATATGACTAACACCTTTCATCGGCCAGAAAGCCTATTGAAAATATTTTAATATTAACTACTTTGACATAACACTGTCACTTATACCGACTTAAATAAACGGATCTAAGGGCATTGCTTTGTATACCACAAGCATAGTCGTAGTTCAAGCCACAGTCCAACTTTCCTTTAATTTTTCGGATGCCTTCATAACATATTAAATTCTTAAAGCAACCAAAATAAACAGAATTTGATTTTTTTCGTTGTTAATTTTCATGTTTAATGAATATCATGTCAAAATTAATAAAGTTATCAACTATGTGTGTAAAAATAGTGTAGCCTAGAATTTAAACAATATATTAAAATTGAACGCTACCTATGACATAACTTCAACGAATTTCACATGTACTGTGTGCTCACCTTGGTGATACACCTTTGCCTTTTCCCTATGGGATCGAACAAAGAAGAAAAATTGTGTGCTCTACTCGAGCTGTCAGATCAATAAATGTGTCTGTTGTTGTTGGTAGTTTGGATTTGTATATTTTTTTTTAATGATTTTTTAGGTTTTTTTTTTAATTCGTCGACTACGCTTTAGTTAATTGACACTGCCGGGGTTGTGGCATTAATCAACAACCATGCAGTCGTATTAAAGTGAAATAGTTTTTTAATAGTTGCCAATAATATACGATATCTATGCTTAGAACGTGCTAAGTCTAGAAAACTCTGTAATATGGCTAAATTAAGCATTGGCTTATTATAAGGTTGACTTTCAACGAAAGTAGGTGCTTAAGTAACATCTATTAAAGGGAATGTTATACTTAGAACATAAGCCAAGCCAAGTAAATGCTTCGCATCGACAATTTATCTGGGCCTCGAAAATGAGGACCTACCGATTAAAAAGTTCTTAATCGATACAGATAACAAAAACTAAACACCTATCTACATATAACATGTTGTACAATGTATAGGACATGTGTGGTGGGTAGCGCTGGTCTCCGGGGTGGCAGGGGGGTGAGACCTTGCTCTTTTTGCCTCTTTTACCTTTCTTTCCGATGCAAATTCGCCGTCACTGGGAACGCGGGCGAATGGGAATTGAGAATTTTTCACTAATGTACCTATTTTGACCAGCTCGTTACTTTGCGCGGTGAAAAGATTTTCGTACTTGCCTGATATTGGGGGGGAGAGAATTTTTTTCTAATTCAATTGTGTCGGGAGTAGAAATTGAAATGTTGAAATGGATTAAAAGTAGGTACCTACAAACCTGTATGTACCTACATTTTTTGACGGTGACTTTTTGATATTTTTTGACATAATTTACAAACTCGTATGTAACTTTTAACTGTCTTGACGATTTCGCTGGTGCAAGGGTGAGCGCTGTGAATTTAAGTCGAGGTCACGGGTTCGATTCCCGACACGGGCAATTTGGGAATTTATAATTTCTGAATTTTGTCTGGTCTAGTCTGGTGGGAGGCTTTGGCCGTGGCTAGTTACCACCCTACCGACAAAGACGTGCTACTAGTGTTCTGGTGCGATTTCGCGTAGACACCAATTAGGGGTATTACTACCATATTCCCTAACAGGTTAGCCTGCTATCATCTTAGACTGCATCATCACTTACCACCAGGTTATATTGTAGTCAAGGGCTACCTGGTAATAAAACATGCTAATAAATAAATAATAATTCCAAAAAAAACTAAATAATTTTTTAACAATCAGTTTATAACTGTATAGTGGACAATAAATCATACTAAATTGCATTGGTTTGAAAGTTGTAGATATGTCTAACAATATTCTCATGTTTCTAAAGTTGAGATGAACGGAAAATGGAATTTGGGTTCAATGGTTTTAAATAAAGGTGTGAATAATAAAGGCTCTGTCATAAACAGCTCTACTAATATTTATAGAAAAAACTTATTATATTTTTTACTAAATTAAATATAATAATAATATGATTTGCAACTTGTATGTCGAGTGATAGTCGGAATCGGATTTGGAATTCGACGGCCGATTGGCGCAGTGGGCAGCGACCCTGCATTCTGAGTCGAAGGCCATGGATTCGATTCCCACAACTGGACAATATTTGTGTAAAGAACATGAATGTTTTCAGTGTCCAGGTGTTTATCTATGTATTATAAGTATTTATGTATATTATTCATAAAATAATTCATCAGTTATCTTAGTAACCATAACATAAGCTACGCTTACTTTGGGACTAGATGGCGATGTGTGTATTGTCGTAGTATATATAGTATATAATTTAGGTTTGATTGTTTTAATTTAAAGTCCGAAAAAAATGTTTCTACTCTCCTTTTCAATCTCTTAATGAAATGTTATTGAAGAATCAATATAAAATTTAATACTTCTGGCCAGAAGACTGGTTTAAGCGATACTTATTAATATCATTCAGTGACGACCTTCCTGGCGCAGCGGTGAGCGCTGTGGCTTTAAGTGGGAGGTTCCATGTTCGATTCCCGGCGGGAACAATTTTTCTATGGTCCGATCCGGTGTGGCTAGTTGCGGCACCCTACCGACAAAGCTGTAATCGACCAATAAAATAAAAAAGTTTGTATTAAAGTTTTCCTGTTACTAATATTTTTACCGCTTTAAAATCTCCGTGAAAGGTCAGAACTGTCGAAAAAAAAGTCGTTACGCAGGGTCGAATGTCAAGTATCTTCCAGTCTTTTAAGTATAAAGTGCTTGCTCTTGCGTAACATCGTCTACCCGTGCTAATACTTAGCATCGCTTACCCCATAAGCGTACCAAAGCGAAAGAACTCCGGCGTCCTTGAAAAACTGTATACGTGTGCCAATCGAGCCCCCATTCAGTTGCCACCTTTATTTGCAAGGAAGGTGTCAACATCGCCTTCGGGATCCTAATTAAAAACGCTCATCGCCGGAACCGGCAGGGGGTGAAGCTAGGGGCTGGAGGGTGGGAAGGGCGCGGGGGGAGACGCGAGGGTCCGCGTAACGAACGCACTAATTAATAAGGGTCCGTCGATATTGATTCACGACGTACCGCGTGTGAGCCTCAGGCGTGACTCGACTTGTTTCTAAGCCAGCCTGCCAGCCAGATGATATGAGCAGTAGAAATGTAAACCCCATATTTTCTAACTTGTCTTTGATGTCAACAATATTTTCGTTCGTACTTTTTAGTATAAAGTATGTTTTAAAAAATGCTATAAATAAATAAAAACAAACGCAATAAAAAATAGTCATTATGTAAATGTGATTTTATTATTTTTTTAACCACTTCAAAAAAAAATTTACACAAAAAACATATACAAAATATTGTTTTCATTATACCTAAGACAAGTAAGAATAAATATAAGGAGTACCTAATGATCAAAAGAATGCTATAAGCTGAAAATCTGTTTAGTACATAAATTAATAATATCATGATTCTTTTAACGCAAAAACGGTTTTCCAAGAACAACAAGTGCGACAGATAAAATAACTAGCAAACGCAATAAAAATAACTTTCAGTATGTTACTTTGCTTTTATTATTTTCTTAACCATTTGATAGTAAAATACCTAAAACCCTAAAAAGTAATAAAAATATTGTTTACATTATTAGAGTATTATGAATGAAATTCAAACACCAAATAAATAAAACAATAAATCTATGAACTTCTTCACTGAGACAAAAAACTATTATTCTTGACCATTTATTTAATCGTTAACTTCTATAAACTGTTAAGTAAAACCCTCCTGATAAAAAAGTGTGTGTGTGTGTGTGTGTGATTGCAAACATCAAAGGGTTTTATCGCGACAAAGTTCGTGCGGTTACATTTCGCGCGCACTGTGTTTACAGCGCGACGTCGGGCGTTTTGTACGTATTTTCATATCAATTATTTATGGAGTGGAGTACACACGGTAGAATTGAAACTTCTGAAAAGTCCCCGATTAATAAACTTATTAGAAAAAAGCACAGTCGCTTCATGTAAACTGTATATATTTATAAGTACATAAAATAAAGCAATGAGACATATACTAACTTCAGCTTCTGGTACTAACAATCATTGTTTATAATATTATTTTCCGTTGGAACATCACTTTGCCCTTGAAAATCATCTAAAAAAAAAGAAGCAACATAAATAAGGCTATACACATTATACATTGAGGTTAAACATGTGATTTATGAGTAGTAAGAAACAATAATGAAATTTAATGATTAAATATAAAAATTCATTTATTCAATTTTGTATTATAAATATTAGAAAATATTCAAGTACCTACTTACTACTTGGTACACCGGGTACATTATCATTCACGTTAGAACTATTATTTTCATATTATACGTGTCATAATAACTTTTTTTGACGTGCACGAAATTCTTGAACACGTTCCGTAGTACTTTTTGCGGGTTTTTATTTTTATTGCCAGTATTCACAATTTTTTTAACTTTAGTTTTTGGCATAATCTTAAAATTAACACATCAAGGAGATGAAAATATTGACAAAAATAAACATTCATCAACAATCAACACACTTTTACTAAAACTTTCTAATACGCAGGCGCAAACACATGCATTAAACAGAAAAAATGCATTAAGTCCGAGAACGTCTAATGTGTTCTATCTCATTCTCTCACCGGCTGAATCCTATAGATTTAGGTGTTTGTGTCTCTATGGACTTATTTTTTCGTTTCATCGAGTTTCAAATCACAACGATTCTAAAGAAGTTTCACTTCACAAAAGACAACGTCACAAAATACAACGTCACAAAATACGACGTCATAAGCTACGCAGAAGGTTTTCCTAGTTAGTTGCATTTATCGCGATAACGCTAAGCTTCGCGTCGCGTTGTCGGAATACGTCTGGCCAAGAACTTCGACCTATCGCGAAGTATTCGAAGTCGAATAAACTTCGCGATGCGGGCGGTAAATTGCAAACATCAAAGGGTTTTATCGCGACAAAGTTCGTGCGGTTACATTTCGCGCGCACTGTGTTTACAGCGCGACGTCGGGCGTTTTGTACGTATTTTCATATCAATTATTTATGGAGTGGAGTAAAAACAGTTTTTCCCGAACTTTAAATTGCCGAAGTTAGAATATGAATATTAGTCTTATAGGGACTGCAATGTTTCCTACTAGATGGCGATACAGTCAAATCAAATCAAGTACACTTTATTGTACACCTAATTAAAAAAACAAGAATTAAAAAGATACACAATAAAATATAAAAAAAATATAAAATAAAGGAAAAAAGATACAATAGGCGGCCTTATCGCTTAAAAGCATACAATCGCTATATCACTGACGAAAGAAGGCATATACTTATTTTGGCTACGGTGGTATCAGAACCGTAGCTATTAAGCTACGGTTCGGTTAAGTACGGTTACTGGTAAAGCACTCAGGATTGCCAGAGAGCCATTATATCTATATATACATCTTATTTTAATGTATGTATTATAAGTATGTTATGTGCATTTAATTTATTTATGAACTAATTATTGACCTGTGTCACTATACCGGGTTGCCACTTTGACCACTTTCTTTCTATCCATCTACTTTGAATGTTTTTTTTGTTGTTATCTAAGTTATGAAATAATGAATTTATTACTTGAGATGACACAAAGGGAAGTTAATAATTATGTGACCCAACCATCTATCAGATACATTTTAGAGACTTCGGAATCCTTCAAAGCATACTTCACGGGGTTCAGTTCGGCGCGTCCAGAGGAAATTTAATTAAAATCTACATTACGTTACGAGGCCTTCTTTGTTTTAGCTGGTAGATCCTTCAGCGGCGGATAATAACGGAAATAGTCGGCTACTGTGTCAAAGACTTTAAGATTGCGTTATTTGGTAGGAGCGGGAGCGTAATTAATAATTACCTACTGTGTAATACTGTGGATACAATTTTTTTCCGATGTCTCATCATCATCTCATACTCATTACGAGCCCACTACAGGGTCTCTCCCCAGAATCAGAAGGGTCTAGACCATAGTCCACCACTCTGGCCCAGTGCGGATTGACGGACACCACAAGCCTTTGAGAACATTATGGAGAACTTTCAGGTATGCAGGCACCTAGTTTTCCATTCATCGTTGAAGCAAGAGATATTTTAAGCCTGCGATTGCATTCAAGGGCAAAGTGTTTTTTTACATCGAATATTTACTACTCTTTACTGGGTAGTTATTATAATGGCTCGAAACAATGTCCTTATAATATGAGTGTAGGTTATAAGAATACAGAATCAAACTGCTCCCGCGAGATTTTAGCGAAACCGGAACATAGTATTTATTATATGTCAGATGAATTCCGCGCTAGAGTTCTACCACCTTCGCAATCTCTACCGCTTAGCTCTTAGGGGCTCGACCGGACTCGAGCGCGAAACTCATGTAAGTAAACATGTGAAATAATAGCCTCATTATCGTAATGCCGGCGGACTAGTACGTCGGAAGTTCGGAGCGGAACCTCCTCACACGTACACGGCCGTGCTGCGTCATCAAGAAAAGATTATCGGCCGATGTTGTAAATCGGGAGCAGGCCGGAAGGCGGAGCGCAGTCCCCGCGGGCGTTCGCGTCCGGTGCGGCGTCAATTAGACGGGTCGACTGATGTCAGGGCTGGCACTATGGACTCTTTAAAATAATAACAAAAATAATTTTATTGTTCCATAAAAATGACAACATATATAGTAAATTTGACCACTTTTGCTTAAACTAAGTATTGATATATACTCATATAATAGTCATCAGCGCTCTCCTCTTTATATCAACGAGTTTTTTGTACATTAACAGAACATGAAATAACTAATTTAAAATTAATAAACTAAACTAAGTTTTTAAAAAATGACACACAGGACTCACAACGAAAAAAATTAGGGTTGTTATTCTTGACCGTATTTCTACACGGTTGTTCGCTTTTCATGATTTAGTAAAAATTACGTCATAGAAAATATGTCATAGGTGAAGAATTTGAAGTTAGAATTTTTTAGTTTTTTTATTAAAATCTTGGGATAACATAGAAATACTTAATAGATATGTAGACAATACAGCTTACTGTTGTTGTTACAATATTTCATCGCAAGTGTATCTAAAAACAATGCGAATGAAAAAAAAAATTATAACAACTCAACGATTCCCAAAATGCATCAAGAATTGACTTTGAACTTAATATTATAATTAGCACTGATGATAAAATTTTAGTTAATTTACTTCTCCATTAGAAGAATTACTGATTACTTTCTGATCATCATCATCATCATATTAACCCATTGGCACAGGTAGGAGACCACAATGAGAAGGGTTTAAGGCCGTAATCCACCAAGCTGGCCCAGCGATAACGACACAGTCAGTCTTTTCTGATACTAGCTCAACGCAATATCTGTCAAATAGCGTGTAGTATTTATGTAGATGATAAATGTATGACCGATACTTTTATTGTACAACACATAAAGTACATAAAACAGAAAAATCACAAAACAGCGTACCTACTCAATTATAACCTTGAAACTAAATGAAAAAAAAGTCAAGCGTAGACAGAGATGTTGCATCACTTTTTCGAGGTAATTGAAAGAAAACAAGGGCAAGTTTATCTGGACTTGGGTGATCGGCAACCCTAGGCTGATGGGGTAGCCTGAAGGATGGGGTGGGCGAGGGCCGCGAGACGTTGCCCACGTATCTACATTAGGTATATGCTTGGAAATTCGAGCCTATATGTACATGCCACATAGCCTTTGGCACCGTAATTAATACCGCTTGATGCTGTGCAGTGTGGACCACGCTGTAGACTTGAGTCCTAATTACCTATTCGTATTTATGAAACTGTGTTGATCTAACAGCTTCTGGAGAGCATTGAGAGAGATTACTGCTTGGAATCAAATGATAAATTACTGCCGTCTTTGTACTTTTATGGTGAGCAATAAAGATATGTAACAAGGATAAAAAATAGAGCATTGAATCTTTGAGGACACAAAAGCAAAATAATCAGATTTAAATTCAAAATACTAAAGTTATTGTATATAAAATAACAGTTTTTACTGACATAACTAAATATTTTCTACTGCAATACACAAAAACAAATGAATAACACGCCAGAGTATATAAACAAGAAGAACATAGAAAAGTTTACAAATATTTTTGTAATTCCATTACAAGTTAGCCCTTAACTGCAATCTGATCTGATTGTATGCGGCCTAAGATGGTAGCGGGATAATCTTTCATGGCAATTATAATTATACGCGACATTTTACCGGAATGCTAAGTCGCTTGGCATCACGTCTTTGTCGGTAGGGTGGTAACTAGCCACGGAATAAGAGCCTTTCACCAGAAAATGTTCTTTACGAAAACGTACATCGCATCGTTGTCGTCAATGGGCCACCTTCGCAGCTCTGTGTTGCATTATTATGGCATAAGGTACCTACTATGGGATACTGAAACGCTTATGTTCGGTAGGTCTGGTCAGTTTGGCAAGTGCTTACTTATACCCAGTGGCGTGCATAGAGGGTATGTAGAGGGTATGCAATCGATGTAAAATCAAGAAAATCTCGAGTACGAGTTATAAAAACACAAGGGTATGCTTATTATAACTCTTATAAGGCCTTAAGGTTTTTATGAATCTTACTAGAGATTTTTTTTCATTTCTGTCATGTAGCGGTCTCCACATTACAAAACTAGATGGTGCTACAAAAATCCTGCATCCTGCGTTCAGAAAGAATGCCTATATATACAACTTCCAAAGATGAATGTTCGGGCCTCTGTCCCCGAGCCCGATCACCCGCTCGGAGAAAGATCTTCCTATTGTTACGGTCGAGTGTATCACCATAGCTCCCCGTACAGTAATCTTCCCGCTTGGTGCTTACCCTTTATGCACGCCACTGCTGATACCTAGTTTGCCGAACTGAGAAAATAGTCAGAAATAATTACCACCAAGCTACTTCGTTTCTTTAGCTCCTAACAAACGTAACGTGATGTTAAATACATGGCTATATATTGAATATTTCAAAGCCGATTCATAGTTCCGGAGATTAACGCGTCCAAACAAACAAACTATTTTATAAGTGTAGATATATATATGTAGATAAATGGATCAATGAAAAAACCAGCAAAACAGCTTCTCCCTACATAATTTTTCTCGTTTATTTGTTAAACAGATGAAAGGAATAGACATCTCGAATCGACGGAAAGCAGTCTTTTTTTGAATTGTTTGCGCAAATCTAAATTGACGGACGCTCCTCTCATTACGAATATCGAGTTAGCGCTGTATTCCCGGCACGTATTTTTTTTATTTATCTGCGAACAGGTAGGTACGGAATCGATGTGATTTGAATGTTCTAGCCGAATGAACCCGAACTGAACTCCCTTGTTGGTCTTACGGCAGTTCCACACTGCGTTGCGGGCGCGACGAGGCGCGGTGCAAAGCGACGCAGCTGCGGTTTTTTCGCTTAGAAAAATCCATGGAATGCCACACAGTGCAGTCCTGCACCACACGCTGAAATTGTTATCATGGAGATGAGGTAGGGCCATAAAAATCTTAATAACATAGTCTTGTTATTAAGATTGCTATGCGTAGGGCCCTCGCGCGTCGCGACTTAGCGTGCCGCTCAAGCAAATTCATTTGTTGGCGTCCTGTGTGGCGACGTTTTAAATAAAAAATCATTCATTCAAGTAGACTTTTTATGAACTTTTGAAAAGTCATATGATAATTTCGGCATCGATAGTAATATCGCGGGTTATAATCCTGCCGGTTCTGAAATTAATAGTTTATGCATTTATTATTATATAATTAATTTTTATAATTGTTTATAATTTTAATTTTTTATTAATAACATATTTTTATTGTTTTTATTTGGAGATCCTTCAGTGCTATGTGTATCTGTAATAACAGTGTACAGTTAGTACATGGACTAGAAATTATAACTTAATATTGACAATGCAGCAATACAAAATTGGTGGTGTATCTTATTGAAATCAAAAGTAAAAAATAGGTTATTTAAATTATTAAATTTACCCAATCCCTTGCTGGTTTTGGTTTAAGTAGTTAACGTCCGGCTGTCTAGATAAAGATTGAGGAAGTACAGGTACCATAATAGTTCAACATTTTGTTTTAGCAAATGCATGTATTTTTTCCCGATAAAAACTCTACCTAAATGTTAAACTTTATCAAAGAGGTATAACTGGAATCACTTTTATTAAGTTTAATCAAAAGACGATGTAATGACAGTAAAAAGTAAAAATCGTATTTGAAAGGTAGGCCAAACTTTCTCAATAACCTCATTCTTTTAGCATTGGATGGTTAGAGATACACTTATAGGGTTGTCTGAGGGTATCCACTGAGTTTTTTTTTTAGTAGTTTTTAGCTGAGTTTTTAGAGAACGCTCACGAAAAGTGGGTCAGGTGAATTATACTTGTATCGTAGGATCGTATTGTAAAATAGTATTGACTCTAAAAGTAGCCAGCATCCAGGGCATTTTCATCGCCTGCAACTGCTGCTCTTGCCAAACCTCTTATAGAAGATTCTGATGTAGGATGAGGAGCACAGATTATAACCTAATTGATGGCGAAAAGCTGTGAAAACAGCTCAATGTTCTGAAATCATGTTCAGACAGCCGACTAGCGCAGTGGGCAGCGAACCTGCTTTCTGAGTCGTGGCCGTGGGTTCGATTCCCACTCCTGGAAAATGTTTGTGTGATGAACATGATTTTTTTTCAGTGGCTGGGTGTTTGTCTGTATATTATAAGTAATTATGTGTATTACATTCATATAAATATTCATCAGCTATCTTAGTACCCACACACAAGCTACGCTTACTTTGGGGCTATGAGGCGATGTGTAATGTCGTGGTATATTTATATATATTTATTTATGTTCAGTTTCCATGAGCGATTCCGGCCACGGTGAGAAATCTACAAACAGATTTTTCAACTACGCGGAAGATATAATTATAGAGCACAAGTGTCTGCGCAAAAACGGTGCGGTCTCTATTTCCTCATTGTCATAGTCCGATGGAACGGCAGCTCCGACACGACCGGAAAGCGATCGCGCACCGGCCAGCTTAACGTGCTCTCCGAGGCAGAGGGGTGAATGACCGTCAATTTTCAAACTGTACTAAGAATTTTGTAATAGAAGAGAACCCAGGACCTTTTTTTTTTATACAGAGAAAATGCCTAACGCATAGCACTCCGTTGGGGGAAACGGTGTGGGACTTGCACCCACTAAAAACTCTGTGTGTCCCTCGATAGACCTATAAGTGAGAGCACGGGGTTCACTTGCGTATTCACCGCACTCTCGCCAAGGTTTTGACCCCCCAGTGCATGACGGGTCCTATTATAAATGGCCTGATCGCTGCCAAATCCTCCAGAGATGCGTGCGCTACACGGCACGCCACCTTCTTAGGCCTGTTATTAGTTGGGTGACAAACTTCTCCTTTAATTCGCCACCCGCGGGCTAAGAACCCAGGACCTAGTGATCTGCAGTCAAACATGCTCTCCTCTAAACCAACGAGACTATGAGTATACATTGAGCAGTGGTTTTTATATCGTGCGTCCTGGAATTTGGTTATTTTGAGTTGCGCATTCGACAGAGGATGGTCACTTTTCTAGACCTTTTCTAGGCTTTTGAAGAAATACATAGTTATGGACAAAATCGAAAGCATAAATTGCAATTTTAGTGAGTAAAAATCAGTCATTGATGGAAATCTAATATACCTAAGATAAAACGTATTTTTTTTTAATTTTAATAAAGTGCAATGTGTATTTTTGTGAATAAAGAAATAACCATAAGACGCTATCATTTACTTGATACGTCATTCGGTCCGCTTCTGTAGTGTTTGTGTAAAAGTCATCGGAATTATCAAAATCGAAATATGGAAAAAAGAGTATTTTGCAAATTCAGAACTAGCCTAGGTTAGGTTTCGTTACAACATGAGCATGAATACTTATGTATATAATGATACATATGAATACTTATCTTCTTTAGGATTTGAGATATAAATGTTAACATAATTATTAACCTCAAATTTTACCAAAAATATTTTTATTCTAAAAAGAAAACGTGAGTGTACTTATGTAAAAACGTTAGGAGTTATACTTCTTTGGCGTAACAAGATAGAAGCCTTTTTAAAAATGTTATCTTTCGACTTATTCTACGTTTGCTGAAAAACCGACACTAACAATAGAAAAAAGGTATTTAATACATTGAAAGTTTAATTTAAAGCATTATCTAGTTATCTCACTATCGGACAACCAAGTTTCACGCAACATTTGAATCAAACCATTGAAAGTGTGTACAATGTCAAACCTTTTATTGAAAAACTAAAATTTTGACTATAGCTAACTTCACGGTGTCGGTTTTTTGTGACGATGTGCGCGTGCATCGTATAAAATTTACTTGAAGATACTAGATGAGAGTATATTTTTGAAAGAGTCAATTAGTCACAAATTGATTTTATAACTTCAAATAATAATACGCCCTACTACGTTTTCAGAGATTTTTTTCCTTTAAATGTTCTTTATTTTAAATTAAATTTGTGACTAATTTTAAGCATCGCCTTATTTAATGATAATGATGAATTTGCCAATTTTTTTATCACAGTTGCACCAATTAGGTACTTATAGAGTGGAAGGATTTTAGATAAAACCAAGGTAGCAAAATTGAGTCAAAGTTATACCGTACGTACTTGTAAGTACATAGTCGCTGTAGAACAGCTTCTTTTTTCCTAATTCAAAGGTTGCCTGGCAGAGATCGCTATTGAGCCATAAGGCCTCTTGTATTCTACTTCGTTCTTCATGTTTCTGTTTTTTTATTTTATGTAGGTATATGTTAATGTTGTGGTATACAAATAAAAATAATAAATAACAGCGCCGTCTGTGGCAGACGTCTTCAATGCCTTATTTTAAAAGAGCGTTTTTTGATTAACGTTGTTTGGTGTAAATATTTCGATGTCGAAAATCGTAAATTTTATACAGTTTTTTTTTTGTCATTTAAATATTCTTTGTGTAACATAGAATTCGTGAATATTTTGAACTTCTTCTACATTAATAAACTTTTTATATTATCTATTTATCCCCTAAAACTTGTATGAAAGTTGTTATAAAAGTAGAGTAAAGGCAAACGTAATAAAAGTTAGGTCGCTACAATTGGGTCAAATGTATACCGAACATACAGTACTTGGGCGCTATAGAACAGCGCCGTCTGTCGCAGACGTCTGCGATGCTGCGTAACGCGCCGTGAATTTGTAATTTTAAAATGGACGTCTCTAATAATACCGTTTGGTGTAATTATTTCGCTCGCGCTAATATCATTTTATACAACAGTTTTCAAATTGTCGAAAATCGTACATTTTTATAAAATTTATTTTTTATGTGTTATAAAATTCATGAATATTTTGAAGTTCTTTGTTCCAAATTAATAAAATATTTACAATGTATATGTATCCCGTTGAACTTTTATCAAAGTTGCAATAAAAGTAGAGTAAAAGCAAACGTAATAAAAGTTAGGTCGCTAAAATTGGGTTAAATGTATACCGAACATACAGGTTAGTACTTAGGCGCTATAGAACAGCGCCGTCTGTCGCAGACGACTGCGATGCTGCGTAACGCGCCGTGAATTTGTAATTTTAAAATGGACGTCTCTAATAATACCGTTTGGTGTAATTATTTCGCTCGCGCTAATATCATTTTATACAACAGTTTTCAAATTGTCGAAAATCGTACATTTTTATAAAATTTATTTTTTATGTGTAATAAAATAAAATTCATGAATATTTTGAAGTTCTTTGTTCCAAATTAATAAACTATTTACAATGTATATGTATCCCGTTGAACTTTTATCAATGTTGCAATAAAAGTAGAGTAAAAGCAAACGTAATAAAAGTTAAGTCGCTAAAATTGGGTCAAAGTTACATCGTACATACTGTTAACTACTTAGCCGCTATATAACAGTGTCTGGCGCAGTCTGCGCTGTTACGTCACGCGCCGTGAATTTGTAATTTTAAATGGCCGACGCTAACTTTTGTTATGACGACGTAAATTATGTAATGACGCTAAATTGTTTTCGATTTTGGATTTTTGTTGCAGAAAATAAAAAGGGATCGCATTTGTCTTAAAAAAATATATTATTAGGTGTTATTGAAATAAGAATTAACAGTTAATTGTGTCAGACTCTGGAGTTCCCTACCTGCTGACATACCTCGGGCAAAATCGTTGCCTCTTTTTCAATGTAGTTTAAAAAGTTATAGTATGTAGTTTTTTTTTATTATTTTATGTATGAACAATAAGTATTACATTATATAATAATTATATGTGTAGTATTAGAATTTATAACATGTAGTTTACTTTGCAATATTTTTATTTAGGTATACATTTTTATTGCCGCACCAACCCACAACGCTATTTATTATACTACAGCAGCGAAAATAAAGAAATAAATATTTTTAACTTTATTTGTTACTCGCGACTTTTACTGTTTTTCCTTTTTCGCAGGAGCACTTCTATCAATATTTTACAGGAAATCATTAGCTATGTTATTAAACTGCCCAATTCTCTATTGTTTTTCTTCTATTCTGCCATATCTCTTCTAGTTATACATGATAAATTCTAGTAGTTATAGATAAATTGACTACAGATCTAAAGACCGTTGGTCCGATTTCCTAAGTTATCGACTAACGCATCAAGTTAATCAATCTTGAACAGTGATATCTTTTCATGTAACATAGTATTTCTGCAACCAAAGGTTGTCTGGAGGAGATCGCTCCAAGCGATAAGACCGCCTTTGCGCATGTATTTTGTTAAAAATTATAGTTTGTTTTGTTAATCTAGCTTTGTATTTGTATGTGCAATAAAGACTTCTACTCTATTCTATTTTATCTTTTTTTGTATTTTTTTCTCTTCATTGCAATACGTAAATCAGCTTACAAAAGCCGGACTTAATGCTAAAGTAATTACTATCAGCCAACCTTCAAACTTGCGAGAATAAGTGAGGGTGGGCCCAAAAAAAAAAATTATATATATAGCTTATATCCTTATAACTAAATTCATATATAACTTTAAAATGCGTGTAATAAAGAATACAAATATATTACACAAAAGAAGACAAAAGTGCTTACGCCGCGGGGAAGGATGTCTCTTATACATTTTCAAGAGGTACTCCTTGACCAGTCTCTTAAACTACGGTCTGAGAGAAGCTCTTTCTCCTTCTTTTCGCTTAACATAAGGATATCACTACCAAATCCAATCTGTAATCTTAAGATGTTGGATTACATTGATTGTTAATTTCGGGTGTAAGATGAACATTGCTTAAGCTTAGCAATCGAATGATTTACCCTGTCACAACAATCCTAATATACCGATGGAATTAAGTAATTTAGAGGTTTTATATTAAGCTCTCAATATATTAAGGGTGGATATTGTAAAGTTATTCAACAAATAATAATAGTATCAATTAAGACACAACCAATATCTAAAACCCAATCAAATAATTAATTCCTAATTAGACTGTGACCACGACTTCCCTGGAAACACCCGCCCTATATCTGCCGTAAGCCCGTACTATCTTTGAGCAGCAATTCCACAGCTGGAATGATTCCACGCGATTTTTGTCCGTATCCATTTGTGATAAAGTTTGTTATTGTGTGAAGGTTTTCCGCATTAATCGCAACTATTAGGTTGCGGCGAGCTGTACACACGTTCTATCTGCGTAGGTAAATCTGAATACAAATGAAGACATTAGGCGAAACCCGGCGCGGTCTCTCGTTAACAACTACCCACGTGCGCGGAGATAGATCGATGCTGGATCGGGCTTATTGGCGGGGGCGGGATTGACCCCTGAACTTTACAACAACTTGTTGTTTTCGTTGTTTTTTGTGTATGACGCTGCTTCTCGTGCCATAAGCAATAACTATTCTTAATCATCATCATTAGCATCATATTCAACCCATTACCGGCCCACTACAGGGCACGGGTCTCCTCCCACAATGAGAAGGGGTTAAGGCCGTAGTCCACCACGCTGGCCCAGTGCAGATTTGTGGACTCAACACACCCTTGAGGACATAATGGAGAACTCTCAGGGATGCAGGTTTTCTCACGATGTTTTCCTTCAAAGTTGAAACAATTGAAATTGTATTGTTCAAAACGCACATAACTAATAAAAAAAAAACTTAAAAAAGTTCGAGGTGCGTGCTAGGATTTGAGCTCGGCCCGAAAGTCGACGCCCTACCCGCTGGGCTATAACTGCTATCAATTCTTAGTAACTATTCCATATTCTGTGATAAAATGATCACGACAAACCCTTTATATTCTAAATTACTGTAACATATTTAATAAATACATAGGAATTGCAAATTTACCGCTGCATAATGTTTGCCGCAAAGTCCACTACAACTTCACCAGTAACATTCATAATATGTATGCCTAAGTCAATAATATTTAAGAGGCGTTTCTAAAGGCTAATCGTTCTAAACATTTTTTTTAAGCACCTTGCTCTTGATGAGGAACCTATTTTATACCGGAGTCTGATTCAAAAATGATTTAATGACTATAACATTAACCAATTCTTTGATGTATATTTTAAGGATGTGTCTTGTTCGTGCACACTCAAAATCTATATAATTAGCACAATTTGGGTATTGTACAATACCGTTTTATGTAATATGTTTCTTCAACCAAAGGTTGTCTGGAGGAGATCGCTTCAAGCGATAAGGCCGCCTTTGTTCATATGTGTATTATCGTTTTTTTTGTTAACCTAGATAGAGAACCTATTTGTATGTGCAATAAAGACTTTTTCTTCTTCAAAATATAAGTCGATAGTCAAGCTCAACTAATTTACAGCGCGTATTTTTTATACTTATTATCTTACAAGGAAAACTCTAACGTAAATTTTCCTTTATTGCAATAGGCCTTTATAAGCACGTGTGCGTATCTACAACCATTTTTTTCGGTTCCGTTTTGTCTACTCCGCATCTAAGGCAATCTCTAAGTCTTATCTAGATGCTGTATTCCCGTGTCAAAAGTATCGGGAGGCGAATTTGTTAGGAAAATAGATATTTAAACAGATTCATCATACGATATAATTTCCCACGAGGTTCGACGTTTAAGCTCCCTAATTGCTGTAATAGGGTACCTTTGCGGTTTGGCATCAGAAGCACGGCAACACTTCATTTGTGGTACAACATTAGATCTCGTAAGATGTTTGGCATGTTTAGGTTGATTTTTTTATATCGAATATTTTTGTATCTTTAGGCCTTTTTATTATTTAAATTTATATTATATTGTTGTGTATTTAGTTTACGGTTTTATAATAGTATGTTACATGTTACATATTATGTTACATGTATATTTTTGTGTACCACCATGCTTCTATGGAATTTTCCTTTACGCCTTCCGTTGCCTGAAAGAGAACGCTATGTAGCGATAAAGCCGCCTTGTTGTACTTTCTACCTTAACGCTCTATTGTATTTGCATTTTTGTGATTTTTATCCTTGGTGTACGATAAAAAGCTAGGTATTCATTCATTCATATTCTGAGCTGTACGCCCATTCTCAGTTATGTTACAGATATACATAACGTTACTGTAATAGGATAAGATGTACCTACCTACTCATTGTACTCACCTCTTTTACGGCCACTGGACTGGCTGTTATCACTTTGCTTTTGTCGCCAATTGATTGACGCTATCTTTGCGCGGTGGATAACCGTGTTGCTGGTATACCAATCAATGTCCGAGAAACTAAAATTAGGACTCCAAACATACCATGTATCATATCAACACATTAACAGCCCACTACGGGGTGCAGGTCTCCTCCCACAATGAGGAGGGGTTAAAACCATAGTCCACAATACTGGCCCAGTACGGATTTGTGGACTTCACTTTGAGAACATTATAGAGAACTCTCAGGGATGCAGATTTCCACACGAATGGTTTTCATCCACCGTTAAAGCAAGTTATATTATAATTGCTTAAAACGCTCATAACTTAGAAAAGTTAGAGGTGCGTGCGAAAAACTATTAGCGTTTCGGTTTCACAGATAAGTCTCAGAGACAGTAAATAATGTACCTCTAAAGCCCGTGAAGTATTATTTCGGTTTTCATTCGTTGTAAAATAGAAAGTCTCCAGTTCGAGTCATAAAAAAATTAAGCGTAGACATTGCACGACTTATAAATGCTTACTCTAGATATCAAATTTTATTTTTGCTAAAAAAGACGCCTCATAAGTCGTCATAGATCCCTGGAGGGTATACATGTATACCATTTTAAGTTTCATCAATTTAAACTATTGTCTTCGTTCGAAACCACGGTAGTCACAGGGGTGTGGAAATCTTTATGAGAAATCTACGGCCGACGTCCACAAGTGAATGGACAATGACGTAACAGAAACGAGAGCACGTAGATCGCTAAATATTTTGTAAGGAAGAAAAGAGATTTCGCATTTCTCTGGCCATATCGGAAAACTTCCAGCACTAGACAGATATAATCTTTATATATTTATATTTGTATCCGAGTTTATTACCAATTGAAATTAAATCATTTTCTAAGACAAAGTCATTTACGACCTGTTAATTCTAGCTAAGCAAATTTTGATAAGAAAAGCCCCTAAATGCCCCTAAATAAGTAGACATACTAATTTTCACAAAGACAAATGTATTTATGTCCGGTCCCCTGATTTCTAGCTATGCTAATTTTCACAGAAGAAAGTTACTTATTATTGTTCCCAAATTTTAACGGTACTACATTATTTAGAAAACTAGACGTGCCCGGCGGCTTCGCCCGCGTAAATTAGGGCCTACTCAGTGCTCATAGAGTGCTCTGCAAAAAAAATTTGGTCAATATCTTCAATGCACAGAATTTGACCCGTAACAGTTTTATTATAAGTATAGATTATGCGTGTCCCCAAATTTCTAGCTATGCTTATTCTCACTAGAGAAAGTTATTCTGAGAGTCGATAGCGTCTAAGAGTTGCTAATATCGGTAATGGCAACGGCAGCGGGTGCGGCGTGCATCGTCCACATAGCTCGCATGTGCGCGCCGTATAATCCTTATAATTCACGGGGGCACTGTACACGTGCAATTTACTCAGGGCTGACCAAATAATATATTTTTTTAGATATGTTTACGGAACAGTTAGGCCTAATTAATAAGAACCAATTAAAAAAATATTAGCCTATAATAAGGTTAATTAAAAAAAATCACAAAGTTCAAAACAAATTAAAAAATTAGAGCTTTTTGTAACATAGTCGGGGCAGTACCGTCAAGCTTATTTCCCCGCCAATCAGATTGCTTTGACCTGAAGGACGCTTTTGCTCTTGTACAGAGTTCTACACTCCCGTGTCCGGCAATGTTAACAGTGCTATCCAGTAAATATTTATAGAGAGCAAGTTAAATATTGTTTTTATTTTTCTTATCACTGTAATTGCTGGACCAAGCAAACGGTAAGTATGCCTTCGTTAACTTAACTAGTAAACGACCGAGTTTGAGATTGACCATTTCTACCCATTATCTTTTTCCATTAGACAGTCAGTATTGTACAGGAAGGTCACGGGGGGTGACTCAGATGATCAGTACGTGACAGTACTTTAATCGGCATAAGCCTTTTAAACCAGAACGCAGTAATTCATTGCTTGGCAGTTGAAATAAGCATGTTGGCAGTACTTTATCGGATAAGCTCTACTACTATTTATATTTTATTAGCTGTTGCCCGCGACTTCGTCTGCTTTTGATTTAGTTTTTTGATGTGGCATTAAATTTAGTTGTTGATCTAAAAAAAAAGTATTCAGTATCGCTAAGCCCTCAATGAGGGGTTTGCTGCTGTCCGCTGAGGAGTTCTGTCCTCTAACTCCAACCACAGTTTGGGCAAAATTATACAAATATTATAACCTCTATAGTACAAAAATAATTATTAAAAACGGTTATAATTTGTCGGAGTAATGGTGTAAAATCATCAAACACTCATCCCCTCTTCCAAAGGAACAGAGCTTAATGTCGGCATAAAAAGTATCCTATATTACTTCTAACACTTCCAATAATATGTGTACAAAGTTTCATGAGGATCGATTAAGAAGTTTTTGCATGAAAGCGTAACAAACAAACTTACATATACATTTATAATATTAGTAGGGATTTCTTTCTTTATTTGTTCAATTAAAATAAACTGTGAGACGTTATAACACTTTTTGTGAATCAGCTCGAGCTGAGCGTATTCACATTTTAGCAAGCATTATGTAATGGTAGGCATGCTAAGCATAAATCTTATCGCAGAGCTACGCTGAGGTAATATTTTATGAACGCAAGCACAGCCCTGTCGGCGGAAGGGGGCCGAGCGGGCGCCTTGACAGCGCAGCGCCGTTAATTCCTGAACGCTCCTCGCGCGATTGACAACGCGGTCGGAATTTATCGACGCGCATGCAGACCACTAGGGAAGACAGACCACTGGTGAAATATTATCGATATACATTTTTTTCTACTGCAAGTTAGCCCCTGACTGCAGTCTTGCCTGCTTTTAAATGATCACGCAGTCTAAGATGCGGGTTAACCTGTTAGGGGTATGGCAGTTATATTAAAACCACACCCCTAATCGGTTTCTACGCGACATCGTACCATAACGTTACAACGTTTGTCAGTAACTAGCCGCGGTCGAAGGCTTTCAGACCAGACCGGAGAAAGTTCAGAAATTATGAATTCCCAAATTCTCTGCCGGGTATTGGACCCGGGTACGCCCCACTTGAAAACAGAATGCTCACATAATCACGCTGCCTCAACAATTATATTCATTTGGAAACCTATAATTAATCTATATCTTTTAATTTAAAAGAAAAGACAACTTAGAATGCATTTAAAAATTTTGGAACCGGCAAGATTTCTCCGGAACCGCAGCCTGAACACTTTGCCAACCAAGCCACGGTTCTCTTACTTAAGATGCCGTTAGGGCGACGATTTGTGCTTCTTCGAAACGTAGGCCACACAACCTGGAGTTGGCTACCTTACTCGTTGATGCGGTCTGGTCCGGGTAAGTACTATCAGTCGCTGTGTTCCGGTCTAAAGGGCGTGTCGGTACAGAAACAGGAGGCTAAACAGGCGTACATAGTACAGCCTCAAGATGATGGAATCGGGGCGACAACTTGTCGGACGTGTTTCTTGCATGCTCTGCAAACTGATGCTCTGTTTATAGACGTAACTATTTCATTAACCATCAGGTGGGCCATTGGTTTCCTCCCTCAATTATAACTATAAAAAAACCACCATCAAACAAAAAAATACAGTAATTAACCCACCATTGTCGATATCTTGAAGTTGAGCGTGTCACAGCCCCATTCGCGCTTCTGTTCACTTCGCCGTCAGCTATATACCCGCTATGTGCGGCTCTCGGTTGGTAAATAGGGGCTCGCCTTTCAGATCTGACCCAAGTCACCTAGCCTTATGCCTGGCTGATGCTCGTTGCGCCTAAATGCTTCCACAGATTAAATAATAATGACGCTCCGCCGACGACCAAAGCCGGCATCCATTGTATGCGTAGCAGGCCGGTCTTTAGATATTTTGAGCGAAATTGAATTTACGCTCAGCCTTCGCAGTAATAAGCGGCTTGGTTTTGGAAATTCTTCGTGCATTATTGTTAGTTAATGTAAAGCACGGCGCAGGCCTTTCTCTCGGTCTTCCGATCGTAGGCTTCTGGAAATTAAAACTATTACTTCAAAAGCAGGCGACGCGACAGTATGTATATATATATATATATATATATATATATATATATATCATCATCATCATCATCATCAACCCGGTACCGACCCACTATAGGGCACGGGTCTCCTCTCGGAATGAGAAGGATTTAGGCCGTGGTCTACAACGAAACCAGGGTGTGCTTGGAACACGCGTTTCGATTTAATTTGATGAATGTATTTATAACAAAGTACTATAATTGTAAAGGGATGTTCACTGTAATAATATTATAAAGAGGAAAGATGTTTTTGTTTGTGTTTTTGTACCTCTGGCTCTGAAACTGCTAGACCGATTTTAATCATTTCTCTACCAAAAGGTACCTACTAAACTATTTTATCCAGTAATATCATATAATATAATTATATATGGCTTTGTTTCGTTTCCACGCAAACCAAACGACAAAAAAATGGTTCTAGCTGATTTTCCGCATAACTCACTTTAATAAACTGGAATACTAAATAGGTATTACAAAAATATAAGTAACAAAATCTGAGAGAATTAAGATCATACAGCATCTTCATTCAGCCATTATTGCATACAGTGCATTGTGTCCAAAATCAATGAAAACGCTCTGCGTACGTCTCACTTTACACTCGCGGAATGATGTTAGCATACATTTTTCCCATTTCATAGTAAACGTTTAGAATATTAGAGGTAAAATAATTACTGTGAATTGCTAAATGGAATGACGTAACTAACCGCCTGTTCGAGAAACACTACCAAAGTGGAGTGGTTTTTGATGCTTATATATTAGTCGCGGACAAGGTTTATATATGTTCTAAATTCCGTGGTTACATAATATATGTTAGGTAATTGTAATTTAAGTTGTAGTCGAAAAAAAATTAAAAATAAACTGTGATTTTCAATTGTTCTTCAACAAATTATCCACCCAAATTCTAACAAATAATTTATTTACTTATTTATTTTATTTAACTTTTTAATAAGGCAACCTAAGTAAGTTTTCATTTGTTATTAACTTACGATTATATAACTGATGAGAGTATATCAATTATATTTAAGTTCTCACCTGCTCATACCTGGCAACGACTACTGATGCGATGACGCGTAGAAACCTATTAGGGTATGACTGGGCTGGACTGGACAGGGTATGTTCCATTGGCAACAGGATACATTTTCCTTTAGTATTCCATACATACTTCCTTCTATTCTTAACTATTAAATTTAATATTTTCCTTTTTAATTAATAACAACAATGAAGTGAACATAATTATTTACATGCATGTTAAATGTAATCTTATATAAGTATATATAAAAGAAAGCTGTGTTAGTTACACCATTTATAACTCAAGAACGGCTGGACCAATGTTTATGATATAGGATTTTTTGGATTCCTCTAAGACCGGAATAGGATAATATTAATAAGTATTAAAATATAACATTCATCAAAAAAAAAAAATGATCCGCGTTACGAAGTTCGCCGGGACAGCTAGTTAAAAGTAATTGATAACATTTGATTGAGTCATGATTAAATAATAAACAACAATAATAAAAATAGTTATAAAATTATAAACTTCGTTTAATAGTTCAGTAATCCTCGCTATGCTTGAACTTATTATTGACATTGTTTTGATTACTTCCGGTCTTACGAGGCCATAAAAAGGTGGAGTGATCGGGCGTTCGGTTGTTGTAAAACAAAAAATAAAGTGGCGAGAAGAACTGCTTCTTATTCGGCTGCCCTTGTCCTGTAAACGTTATATTTCAGGAGTGGGATTCAACCCACGATTAAAGCGGATTATATTAAATAATTAATAAATTGATTTATTAATTATTTAATATTATCTGCACGCGATTTGACTAGGCGACCTAATCGCAATATGTCAATGAGTTAATTATCTATCAGTTATTTTATAAGACTTATAAAATAACATATAAGGGTATAAATTTCTTACCGGATCTCGCACCAACAAGACCTGCGCAAATTCTTGGGGCATGGATAGGCTGTGGATGATGATGATAAATATAGCCATAGTTTATAATATTAGTGAATAGTGTGGACACATTCATCGGGAATTTATAGGTGCATAAATCGACTAGCACTAATGAGTTTTGACCGGCCGCCAAGCAAGGCGTCATCCCGTTTAACTGCCTTGGACTGAGCCGCGCGCGTGCCCTGGCGGATATTAACGTATATTACACGTTTGAGGTTTGTTTTTCCTAGCGTTTGTGCGGAATGTGTGGGACATCATATCAACCCATTACCGACTTACTACATGGCATGCGTCTCCTACCATAATGAGAAGAGGTTAAAGTCGTAATACACCACGCTGGCCCGGTGAGGATTGTTGGACTCCACGCGCCTTTGAGAGCATTATGAAGAACTCTCAGGCATATAGGTTTCCTCACGATGTTTTTTTACATCGTTGAAGCCAGTGATATTTTAATTACTTAAACCGCACATAACTTAGAATAGTAAAGGGTGATTTGAGTTTCGAACTCAGCCCCCAAAAAGTAAACTCGCCCTCCTACCCACTGGTCTATCGCATTTTGTATACGCGGGGAAAATGTCCTGAAAGCAAGATACCGGACTTCTTGGAGAGAAAATCGGCTTATGTGGGATTTCTACCCACTAATAATTTATTTTTTATTTATACTCTTTATTTGTACACCACTCAAGCAAAGAAACAAGACAAAAAAAGAACAAACACATGAAGAATGAAGCAGGATACAAAAGGCGGCCTTATCGCTAAGTAGCGATCTCTGCCAGGCAACCTTAGGATTAGGAAAACTAAAAAGAAAACAAATAGGTGGGGTACACTATTTAGTACATACATACAAATATCTACATACTAATACATAAACCAGACTACACAAATAAAAAAAAAAATTAAAAATACTATTGATAAATATAAAAAAAATAAATATACTAATACATATCCTAATATACCATAAATACTTAAATATGAGTTTGAGTAGATAAATAAATAATAATAAATAATAATAGTCGTCTTTACTGAGCGAGATAATGAGCCTTAACAGCATTTTTAAATATGCCCAATGACTTCGACTGTCTTATGATCAATGGGAGTGCATTCCACAATTCAGTAGCTTTGACAGTGAACGAATGCTTATAAAACTTCGTTTTGTGGAACGGCATGCTCAAAGTCAGCGCACGACTCGATCTAAGTTCCGACTGCACTCCAAGAAATTTAAACTTCTCCTTAAGATAAGAAGGAGTCTTAGGATTAAATAACACACAGTACAGAAGTGAAAGTACATGAAGATCCCGGCGACGGCGGATAGGGAGCCACTTAAGCTTCTGACGAAATTCAGATACATGGTCATATTTGCGTAATCCAAATATGAACCGAATAGCTAGATTTTGAAGACGCTCAAGTTTGTTAAGATAGTCCTCGGACAAATTAAGATAGCTTGCGTCCGCATAGTCGAGAATAGAGAGAAAAAGAGAATGTGCTAACATAACTTTAGTCGGGATTGGAAGAATGGATCGCAGACGGCACAGCGACCTAAAAGTGCCAAAAGTCCTTCTACTCAAATCCCTGACTTGCACAGACCACGATAACTCTTTATCAAGATGCAAGCCAAGGTCCTTTACAGAGGCACAAAACGGAATTATGACACCATTAAAATCAACACTAGGTAGATTTCCCCAATCAACCCTTGACCGCATACCAGGGCTTCCAATAATAATAGCCTGAGATTTTGCTGGATTAACCTTAAGTCCATACTGCCTGCTCCACTCAAAAATTTCATTAAGATCGGTGTTAATAGCAGCAACAGTAGAACCAAGGTTATCAAGGGTTGAATGACGATAGATTTGGATATCATCTGCATACATGTGATAGAGAGAAGAGATACGTTTGGAAATTGAATTAATAAAAATAGCAAAGAGTAAGGGAGATAACACGCCGCCCTGAGGTACCCCGGCCGCAACATCACACCAGGATGAAGAGGTCTCCTCAATCCGAATGCGTTGCCGACGACCAAACAGGTAACTCCGAAACCAATCTATCACCGATGGAGATATGTTAATGGAGCGCAGGATACTCAACAAGATATCATAATCAACTGAGTTAAAGGCATTACTGAAGTCTAGCAGTATCAGTACTGTGAGTTCCTTATTATCCATCGCCCACCGAATATCATCAGTTACTTTTACTAGCGCTGTAACTGTACTATGACCAGCACGAAAGCCGGATTGCAAGGGACTGAGAAGTAAGTTTTTATTAAGGAAAAGATGGAATTGTTCGTAAACTAGCTTCTCAAGAACTTTAGAAAGGAACGGTAAAATAGAAATGGGACGGAAATCAGAGAAAGAAACAGGATTGGCCTTTTTAGGCAGAGGGGTGACTTGTGCATTCTTCCAAGCTTCAGGAAATTTGCTAGTCAAGATGGAATAGTTGAGAATATGGGTAAGAAAAGGGGAAACAACATCAAGAATGGGAACGATCATATTACGGCTGACGCTATCAGTACCGACTGCATTCGAGGCGATGGACAATATGCTCTTCTTAACATCACATTCAGTGAAAGTCTTGAAGGTAAAAGATAAAAAGTCTGGAGTTGATGACGAAGAAAGAATACTAAGAGTACGCTCCTTATTGACACTATCAATTGTATCAGAAGTAGAGAAATGTTTATTAAGGAGTTCAATATCAATGTTGATAGAAGTCTTAGGGGATGATTTACCAACTCCAAGTGACTCAAGAAATTTCCAAGTCTTAGCGGTATCACCGTTCTCGACTGACTTATGGATGTGGCGACGTTGGGCATCTCTACACAATGTATTACAGCGATTTCGTGCCCTATGATACTTTATACGGTTAGCATCGGAATCATTAATTTTATAATTAAATTTTGCCGTGTTCTTCTTATGCATTAGAATTTTAATCTCCTCTGATAACCACGGAGCTGGCAAGTGCTTAAATTTAATTGGTCTTACCGGAGCATGCTTATCATAGAGCTGTGTAATCAGCGTGTTGAATATTTCGACCTTGCGATCAACGGAATCCACATTCATGATAGCCGCCCAATCTAAATGTCTGGCATCATCACATAGAAGACTCTTATCAATCCCTCCAAAGTTACGCCGCAGAAGAATTCTCGCTTTCGATTTAGGAGGACGTATATTATAGGAGAGATAAATCAAATCGTGATAGGAAAATGCATCAGCAGGACATTGACCATGCTTATTGACGAAATCTGGAGAAGAAACTATAATTAAGTCAAGAAGAGAGGGAGTACAGCCGGGAGAATAATGTGTAGCAGCAAGGGGGAGTAGCGAAAGACTACAGGATTCTATCGTAGCCAGAAGATTCCTGGAACGATAATCATCTTTAAGTAAGCATGTATTAAAGTCTCCCATAATAATTGAATGGCTGTACGAGGGGATTACTTTTTCTAACAGGGTTTCAAAAGAGTGAAAGTAATTGGAAATAGATGGAGGGCAATAGAATACACCAAGAAGGATTTTAGTATGAGATAGGAGAACTTCCACCAGTAAGTGCTCAGCCGCATCAGGAAGAGGGGGTTGAGAAGACGAACTAACAACAGAGAAAGGAATATAGGATCGCAAGTAGATCGCAACTCCACCCCCTCCCCTGCCAACACGGTCATTCCGAATTAGTCGAAAACCTGGTAAAGAGAAGGCTGATGAAGGTAAAGAAGTTTTAAGCCAAGATTCAGACACCAAGATAGCATGCAAATTACGGGATTCAAAAGACGCAAGCATATCAGGAAAATGAGCCGGGATGCTTTGTGCATTAATGTGAACAACATTAAATGTTTTCAGACAATCTGAGAAATAAGAATCAAGGGAGACATTAAGAGGAAGGAAAGATGTACTGTGGAAACTATTGGAACTAGAAGACATAGACAGAAAAAGATCACTATTTAGACTATCAGACGACATAATAAAATAATAAGTATTAATATAATCAATATAAACCTAATAAAATAAATTAAAATTTAATAATAAAAAAAAAAAAAAATATATATATATATTAAAAAAATATATATATGTATATTATAATAACAACGACAACGTGTCTTTTAAAACTATATACGAACTAATTTTCCCAATCCGCCAGCTGTAAAATAAATAATGGAAAACAACAGAAAAAAAACAATTACACAGAAAGTAACAAAAAAAAAAGAACAAAACAATAGTAACTCAATAAAACTAACGGATATAAAATATTTTCTGACCAGAGTGCTGTAGGCCTCAATAGACTGTGCTCTAGTAATAAAAGATCTATAGAGTTTCCGAACGAACTGTCTAATGTCAAATTCCAAAATCCGAGTTGTATATAAAACAAACACTGAAGACCCGGCTGTATGGTGATATACCTTTGCCGTTCCCTAAGAGAAAGAATAAAGAAAAAAATAAATAAAATAAAACGCCTGTCGGTGTCAGTCAGTTGTCAACAAAACAAAATTCACAATAACAATTTTAAAGCATAAATCTGCAGTGAAATGAAAAATAGTTACCGTAAAATTATACATTCTCGGTCAAACAGCACACTGGAGAGAGAGAAAAAATAAAAAAAAAATGCTTAAGCCCTATTTGCGGACTACTCGTTTAATCCTCGGGGTTAGCCACCTTGGAGTCCTTCGGAGCTGTTTGATGTGCAGAAGTAGCAGCACTGGCCGACACAGAAACACCCTGAACGGAGGTTGGGATAGCGTTCAGCTCAGACATGGATACGATGCGATGCCGCTTACCGTCAGGGGCGAGCACCATGATAATGCCATCCCTAGTCCAGCACTTCGCCACGCCAAATCGCTGTCGAGCCGCCAGGAAGATGTTGTGACGGCTTTTAATTAGGAACTCCGAAACTGTTACCCCAGAGCCCTTCAAGTTGGTCTTGGCAGACCAAACTGTGTTCCTGAGTGCCCAATCTTTAAATTTCAAGAGCACAGCACGGGGTTTATCACCACCAGCACGTCCCAAGCGATGACAACGGCTCAGAGATTCTGGGGTCAGATGGGGTAATTTGAGGTGCCCAGATAAAATATTACACACAGAAGTTCCCGGATCTTCCTTGTCAGCCTCCGCAACACCGTGCACCAGAAGAATCTTCTTTCTAGAACGCATTTCCAGCTCATCCTGCTGCCTTGCCAAGAGCTCCATCTGCAGCTGAAGATTTTCCAAGGCAGTCAAGACAAATGACCGAAAGGCTCCAAACTGCGAGTTAACATTAGAAGTAGGGCTTGTGGCCGGGACAGCACCCTTTAGATCCCTCTGGAACTCTGCCATTCTGGCATTGAAGTGATCCTTAATCTCATCCAAGCTTTGTTTTAGAGACTCCATTGTTAGAGTTGTAAATATACAATGAGTCAGTGAAAAGTGAGGTTAAGTTGGGATACTGAGTAAGCTGTTGAATAATTCTGTGCAAATAATTGTATGTAAGCTGGCAGGATTAGGCTATTTAAAGGTACATATTTTGTAAACAATAATCACTTATTTTAATTTATATCAATAATTAAAATCAGAGCAGAAAACTTATGACTTGTTTATTTTGTGCCTACCCACCAAAAAAAAAATAATCCCTTGATGGCCGTACTCAAAACATATTTGTGAGGCTCCGGGACCTCCTAAGAACACACTGGTGTCTCCGACGCACGGCGCCCTTTTTGGATCATCAGGGGGTTCCCCAATTGCTCTTTTGTCTCTATGTGAGGCAAAGCAGCCTTAGCCGCATCAAGCCACCGGCGGCGTCTTCCTGGGACAACGTGTGAGAGGCCAGAACCCTCACTCCGGCCATCCGTGGCTCCAAGGTCCCTTTATCCAAGACAACTGCACGGGCATGCAGTAATTTTCGCCGAAGGAACACGTTCTACACCGTGTCGACCTAAGAATCATCAACCTAAGGCGTAGGTGTTAAGCCTCATGGCGATGTAATAACACCGGCAATCACGCTTTTCAGACCGTAGCATTGCAACAATGCTACTTAGCTGCTAATATATAAGTATGGTGGCAGAGCTTTCCCGGACGAGCTCTGTTACTCAACAAAACGCTGTACTACTAAGAATTAGTCGCGTCGTCGCCGGTCGCCTCTACCCATGGCATGTTTATTATATTTCCAAACATTTGTTGTAGTCACCAGATATTTCGACGGTTACGCCGCACGTCTCTTTCAAAGATATATTTTTCTCTCTTTATTTTATTACTAAAAAATAATACTTGCAAGTCCGGATGTTAGAGATTGCCTCTCAATAACATAGATAGCATTAGATACGGTAGTCGTAAACTTGTTTTTTTCTGTTCGGCCTCCACTCCGGCGGATCTAATTCCCTGCTGACGCGGAGAATTCACCGGCGCTCGGCCCTGCGGGAGGAAACACCGAGAAAACTGGATGTTACGTCACTTGCGCCTTACCTGTCTGTTTTATTGTTTACAAAACAGGTTTAAATCCCAATGTACAATTAGCTCAATTTGCCGTGGCAATCAGACAAATTTGTATGGTTTAATTTATAATTTTACTAGTTGTTTCACGCGTACTTCGTCCGCTTTTATAACGGTTTTTTCACAAATCCCGAGGGAACCGATGATTTTTCGGGGATAAAAAGTAGACTATGTTACTTTTCGTCCTTTCAATTAAGTCTTTGCCAAAAATCAAGCTGTGTTAAATACGAACACACTTTCGTATTTATATTTTTAGTAAGGATACACTGTAAAGCCTTCACACTCAAATGAGAGCACTGAAGTTGAAGTGCGTTAATGTGAGGTATAATGAAAGGTTTTTTCAATAAAATATGAGAATAAATACCCGCATTCCGCTTTCGAACAGAATGGAGGGTCAAAGCATAAAATTTTCCTAAGAGGAACAAAGCTTGTGGCCAGCATCGGCAACGTACTGGAACGCTTATTCTCTCATTGGCAGGTCTCTATTGGTACGTTACATATAATAGAGAGAGAGTGGTTCACTTATCCTTTTTTCTAGTCATCCATAGTTTAGCTTTCTGCTTAGATTAGTAATCTTTGCATGCAGAACATCAAGTGTAGAGAAACCCTTACGAGGGGGACATGGGGAGGTCTTCAGCCATTAGCACGACGATGTCGTCGACGAGCGTCCGCGGGAGATCCAGCTATCCATCTAAAAAGCAACCTTATCGCTTGCGAAATAGAGTTGCGTTTTGCCTGATTGATTTCCCAAGTGGGTAAGGCTCCGTGCATAATTTACGCGCGTCCGATAGACGGTCGCGATTGTTATTGCGTTCGGATATTGGATTCGGCGTGCGCTGGCGTCGGGAAGATAATGCTGGATGTTTAATAAAGGCGTCCACTGCTCGCGGGGATTCAATTATGGCTGCCAGGTGCGTCATTAGCGCTAGGAGTGGCTGCTGGGCGCTTGCTTGTTAGTTCTATTAAGCAATCGTGTACCTATTGGAATACAGCGTGGAAATAATTACTAGGCGTATAACCTAAGTTTTTAAAAGTACATAGGTACTTTTAATAATACAGGTTATTGAGGATTTATGTAAAACTTTAAAATAGCAACGTAAGGTTAGGTTAGGTTATTTCGAATCCAGGGACAGGCGGAAGTTTGCTAGGTGCAATCCGTGAAACAATCCGTCCCAAATTTATTATCTGTTGAGACAGAGCCATTACACAATCTGTGTTACATCTCTTATATGCTGAGATAAATTACGCAGAGCTTTTGATATGTTTTGTAAGATCATTTATCATGAATGATCATGAAAATAAATACGGAATGCAACGCTCTAACTTCGACTACATCTGGGTTTGAATCCAGGATCAGGCGAAAATTTTGATTATATTTACTTTTTCTGTTATATTTCTTATCTGTTTATATAGATTATGCAGAGCTTTTGTATGTTTAGCTTATTTTATTGTAGTGGTAGATATGAAGTGCTATGTTCCATTTGACTTGGTTCGATTCCAGGTACAGGCAAAAAATTTTATACGTAGCCGTAAAACAATCCATATCTCACTTCTTATCTACTGAGAACTTATGCAGAAGAGAAATTATGCTTTTGACATATGGAGTAAATAATTTATTTCATAGTTTAGATAAGTATAACATGCACTGTTCGAATCTTAATTACGACTTTCTTAGATTCTAGAATCGAGCCCAGTTGAAGTTCGAAAATCATATCAAATGTTCATAGGTAAGAATCCGTGTTTCTTATCTGCTGACGGGGTTTGTTACATAGTGTAGGTTATGCGGTATACCGAGCAGAGATTATGCAGAACTTTTGTATGTTGAGCGTGATAGTTTGTTTCAATGCGAAGGTGACCTTCTTTTACGATGATATAAACTTTAGTACTTCTAATAAAAAAAGACATGCTTTGTTCGTATTTCGACTGCGACTGGGTTCGATTCTAAAATCGAATCGACATTCGAAAATCAAATCAAATGTTAATCCTACGTATCCGTATTTCTTATCTGCTGAGATAAATTATGCAGAGCTTTTGATATGTTGAGTGGTGGTTTGTTACATAGTGTAGGTAAATATAGTGTAGGTTATACGGTATTAGGTATACCGAGCAGGCGCCCCCGGGCATAACGAGTCACACGCCATCTTAATGACTCGCGTCGCCACCACGCCTGTGTCCGACGAAGGCCAAATCACCCGAGCATAAGGCGAGCTATACGTTGCCCGATAAATTATTGCCTACATTAATAAACCTTTAAGCATAAATAAATAAATAAATAAAAAGGATTCCTTATTCCTAGGTTGACAAGTACAGAAAAAAGTTAACAAAAAAGATCAGAAAAAAAAAAATTATGCTTATGCAAATTTGTTATGTAAAATTTTTTTTTTTATATATTGATTTATGAAAACAAGTACCCCTTGTGAATAAAGGCCTCCTCCAATTTCTGCCACTCAGCTCTTTCAACCCAGTTCTCACTAGCCACGCTCCCAATTTCGTCTGCCCACCGTTCCTCTGGTTGACCCCGCTTTCTGATGCCCTTTGGACCTCACCATAGAGATGTGCGTTTTGTCCATTTATTATTGGTCAGGACATGCAGGTCACGTGCGACGTGACCTGCATGTCCTGACCATTTCTGGTTCTGCTAAAGGCCAAGGCATCTATGACTTTGGTTTTATTCCTGATGGTTGAGTTTCTGTGTCTATCTTTGAGTTTAATATTTAGACTCCTCCTTGCTCGTTGGCAGGTTAGTATTTTTTGTCACGTTGCACTATTATAGATCCAAGTCTGGAAATCGTATGTAAGGCAAAGGTAAACTTTTCTTTTTAAGTGCAAGGAGGCAAGCTGGATTGTAAAACTTCTGTGTGGCTCTAGATTTTATTCTACGTTATATTAACTGTTCTCGCGACCTCGTCTTCATGTCTTGATTTTATAAAAGATATATCTTCTCGTAAATAAATGTATTTGTCAACGTACTCTATGTCAGATCCTTGTACTGTAATTGTTTCTATTATTATTTGTGATGATCTAATTGTTTTGAGTTGGAGCCCTATACTACTGCTGACATAATTTTAACTCGTTTATCATCAAACCTTTAAGCGTACTAATACAAAATATAACGATTTGTGAATCAACAAAACTATCTCGCTGCTAAAGAGTTTCGTTGTTTTTATTGCCAATTTTTTTTTTCTTTTGAGAACGACAGTTACAACAAACGTTATTAGACCTGGCTGCTCTTAGCACTTGCCCTCCTTCTAATTCCTTTACTTGTAGTTGGTGTAAACATTAAGAATTTTTTATTTAAGAATTGTTTATTTAAGAATTGTTTATTCATGTACTAGCTGTCCTAGCGAACTTCGTACCGCGGATCATTTTTTTTTTAATGAATGTTATATTTTAATACTTTTTATCGTATTCCGGTCTAAGAGGAAGCCAAAAATTAAATATCATGAAAATTGGTCGTGCCGTTCTTGAGATATAAAGGGTGTAAACTTTCTTTTATATATATTTAAGACAGTTAAGTAGTGACAGAGGTCGTCCGGGGAATACTTTCTAGCAGAATTGCTATCATAAAGCAACAGTGCTGTTTTTCGTTGGCATGGTTACCGATGTAATTACAAATAACTTTATACCAACGACCGTGGATGGACGTGGACTATGGTTTTCTATTTACCATCTACTTGGTCCGTCGAATAGTCTCACAGTGAATGGGAGTCAGAGTCGTGCCCGCCATAATACCGTTCGGAATTATCAGCTCCGTCCGGCGCTCGTAATCACTAGCGGCGAGCACTCACGCGTAAATTACGCGCCTTGTCCGCTATACTCAGACCGTCCTCAGGCGACCCCTCGAGAGAGGAGCCGCTCACTGTTTGTAGCGGGTTACAGTGTAGCAAATACAGTATGCCTGTGTTATAATATAGTCAAAGACTAAGCTACGATATGAAAACCGAGCCTTTTTTATGAAGTCTAATTCTGAAATTTTTGATGTGCGACTGTAGCTCTGTCTCTCTCTTTACCTCTTTTAAGGCCTTTTCGAAAACTGAATTTACTCTACATTAGCGCTGTCGGGCTTATAAGGCTTTGGCTTCACTTTCTACCGAGTTTGATCCCCAGATAAAACTCGGTCACGCACTTACTTTTCGGAGCTATATGCGTTTTAGGCGATTTAATATTATTGGCTTAAACGGTTCAGGAAAACTTCGTGAGGGAACTGAGACAGGCCAACCTTGTTCATTCTAAGAGTAAACACGGCTCAGGCTTGTAGTGGGGTCGTGATGGGATGCTGGTAATGATGATTTACTTGCTAATATAAAACGTATTAGCGCAGAAGGTCGGAGCTGGCTTTACTTTTGGGGGGTCGAGTTCGAAACCCAGCACGCACGTGTAACTTTTCTATGTTATGTGCGTTTAAAGTATTTAAAATATCACTTGCTTGAACGGTGAAGGAAAACATCGTGAGAAAACCTGCATGCCTGAGAGTTCTCCATAATGTTCTCAAAGGCGTGTGAAGTCCACTAATCCACACTGGGCCAGCGTGGTGGACTAAGGCCTCTCCGTTAAACCGTTCTCACTGTGGGAGGAGACGTGCCCTGTGCAGTCCAGTAAACGGTTGATATGATGAAGAAACAAAGGAATAACTTTAGATGATGCATACTTAGGTAGACTTTGATACTGCTGCTTATTTAAGACTGTGGCTTTAGCATAGCCAGCAGGGTTAAACTACGGAGGTCTTCTTACGCTGGTCCTTTGCAACCTTCGTTAATGTCGCTTAGAACTCGCGTTTCAACACAATGAGACCCTCTAGGCAACGCAAGTCATTGATTGATCCGATTAAAATGTATCAAATTTCGGGACCGATTTCAATATCCGTTGCCATAGGCTATGTCAGTTATTGTTGCGGATGCCCGTTTCCCGATAAAATATTAGAAAAATGTTTAAGTGGCTTCCATCTGTTCTTTTATTCGTGACTTTTACAAAGTCTGTGGGATTCTTTATTCTAGTTACCATCCTGTCGATTAAGACGTGCGACCAAGCGATTTAGAGTTCTGGTTAGATGCCGCGTAGAAACCGATTGGAGTGCCGTACCACAAAAAGGTTAGCCCGCTACCATTTTCTACTGCATCATCATTATTCACTTACCTTACTTACTTTACTTATTGTCACTCTAGGGCTAACGTATAGAGAAATAAAGAAAAACAAAACACTCGCTAGTCTGTCCGCGTGGTATTAGATGTTATTCCAAAGTCCGGTATTTTTCCAAATACATAGGTAATTATCAAGAAATTCAATATTCATTTATTGCTGTAAGTAGGCTTTATGAGCATATTTGAAACGTCAACTATGTTCGTAGTATTGACTATACCACCCGTTCTGTAGCTTTAGTAGTAAGATTTGCTCGCTCGCAATCGTTTTTTTCGAGAATAAAACTTTGTTTCGTCAAAGTAAAATAGACCTAATGTCACTCGTTTTAGAACCGCAAATCTTTTTCTTTTGATTTATCTTTCACAAATATTCTGCCGAAATCCCGAGTTATATAATTGTAAATAAAAAAAAAAAAAATTATAAGTACGGCCTGTAGTAATTAATCTATCTATTATGCTAAATAATAAAGTAAAATCCGTTCTACCATTCATCTGTAGTAATATTATTAATACGAAAGTGTGTCTCTTTGTTAATTTGTCACCGTTGTTGGGCTCAACCGTTTGACCGTCCTTGATGTAATTTGGCACACATTTATCTTGTTGCATCCCGGAGACGGCCATAACATGCATTTTATCCCCTTTTTTATCCTTTTTATAACTTTATATAAAAATATACATGTACATACAATGCACTGAATAATTTGAAAAAAACTCTTTGAACTCGTAGCATTGCGTAGCTTGAATGTAGAGAAATTATTTAGTAGCTAACCTAAAGTAAGCCTGGCCGTAGCAGTACAATAACAACATCTGCCAGACCTTCTAGTCTATTCTATACTTTTTATACTTTTATACTAATATAAATAAGAGGAAAGATGTGTGTGTGTGTAGGAAAGTGCACAGGATTTTTGACCAGGGTAAGCATAAAGAAGTAAAATGGCATAGAATGGCAAAATACTTTGTTGCCAGGCAGCGCTTTTGTGCATGTATGAAGTGCACGCCACTGTGTGCACGCAATGCAACCTTTTTTTATAGTAGATTATATTAACGATTCTGTACCATCTCTGAGAAAGTTGCCAAGATTCGACAAATAATCCGTATCCGTGTATAGGTACTGGAATATGTTATGTGTGGGATGTACGTAGCTCGCTTCGCTGTGCGCTCAGCAAACTGTAGCAGGCAGGTGGCACGTCGCGTGCGCGGCCGTCAGGGACCGAAAGCTGCCCGTAAGCCACCCCCGCGTGGCACTGAAGAACCGGTAGGCCGCGTTTATACTGGCGATCCCTACTTAATATTATAAATGTCAATGTAAGTTTGTTTGTAACGCTTTCACGCAAAAACTACTTAACCGATCCTCATGAAACTTTGTACACATATTCTTGGAAGGGTTAGAAGTAATATAGGATACTTGTTATCCCGACATTAAGCTCGGTCCTTTGGGAGAGGGTATGAGTGTTTGACGATTTTACACCATAACTCCGAAAAATTATAACCGATTTAAATAATTATTTTTGTACTATAGAGGTTATAATATGTATTTAAATTTGCCCAAACTGTGGTTGGAGATAGAGGACAGAGCTCCTCAGCGGACAGCAGCACACCCCTTATTTCAGGCTTAGCGATACTGAATACTTTAATTTTTTTTAGATCTACAATAAATTTAATGCCACATAAAAAAACAAAATCAAACGCAGACGAAGTCGCGGGCAACAGCTAGTATAAATATAAAGCTGAAGAGTTCGTTTGTCTTTTGGTTTACTTGAACGCGATGATCCCAAGAACTACTGGTCGGATTTGAAAAATTCTTTCAGTGTTAGATAGCCAATTTAACGCGGAAGGATATATCTACGCTAAGGCGAATAGGAGCATAGCGCCAATGAGGAATGTTGTATAGAAGCAGGCGTTACTTTGCGGAAATCCATGATATATTATCAAAATTAAGCTTAATTTGCTATACTCCGCGAAAAGCAGGAGAATCTGTGTGGTGTAATTTATAATTTCTTCAATCCTTATACTCCACACCAAACTGATCCTCGGCAATACACCCTCTACGCACGTTTCGCTCCGAAACCGGAGCATCATCAGGAGATGTTGACTTTACAATGAATAATTATTCATATTAAGCTTAATTTTGATAATATTTCATGGATTTCCGCAAAGTAACGCCTGCTTCTATACAACATTCCTCATTGGTGCTATGCTCCTATTCATTGTAATATCAACATCTCCTGATGATGCTCCGGTTTCGGAGCCAAACGTGCGTAGAGGGTGTATTGCCGAGGATCTGTTTGGTGTGGAGTATAAGGATTGAAGAAATTATAAATTACACCACACAGATTCTCCTGCTTTTCGCGGAGTATAGCAAATTAAGCTTAATTTTGATAATAATGAGGAATGTCTCAAATTCGAGGTAATTTTCTCTTTTGACGGCTTCCGCTGCATGCGCTGAGTACATAGTTAAAGTTTCGATAAACTCATGTGAGACAAAGTGAAGACAGACTTATTTTTAGAACTTAGAGTTATAAAAAAATTTCTGCAAAAGCATATGTCTATATTTTATGGTTAACTTATAGACGGACAAAGTTGCGAGGAACTGCTAGTATAAGATATTTTTGAGATATCTCATACTAGCATAAAGTCTCACATAAACCTTACAATTTTTTATTTCACTATAAGTTGGATTCACCGCTCACCTTGTTCTTCTCTACTTCTTCAAGTTGAGAGCTAAGCTCTTGTCAATGTAGCCCTCTCAAACCTTCCCTTTCTTTGGCCCTCTCTTTTTCCTATCTAATACTAACCATACTACAACCTTTAATTTGTCAAAAAATCCAGTTTTGGTCAACCAAAAGGCAAGTGATATTTAATCGCTTAATTTAAAAACGCACATAACTACGGTAAGTTAGAGGTGCGTGAACTCGGTCCTCTCCGATAGCGGGGCCGAGGTCTTAACCACTAGGCTATCTCCGCTTCTTATTCTTACTAAGCCCTTACCTTACTCTAATCCGTTTCGATGGCCGACCTGGGATTCGAACCCTCCTCGCATAATTCAAAAATTTCAAAATTCATAACTCATTTATTTTAAATAGGCCTAGCACTTTTAAAACGTCAAGTCAGTCTGTTTGTAGTGACTTACTACCGGTTTGGAAGGCTGAGAAGAGCCGGGAAGAAACTCAGCAGATTGCTCTTTTCCAACATCATTTTATAGTTTAATAATCTTTAGAATTTTTCTGTTTTATGAGAGATGAGAGCGGAGTGGCCTGCTTCCAAGCAGCCTTGTTGTTAAGGAATTCATCAATCGTGTAGTAACCACGATTGGTTAAATGTGTTTTAAAATATTGTTTTAACTTAGGTAAAGATAGATCTAACCTACGGTATCATGTTATAAAATCATATACCCATCCCCACAAAGTATTTCTGCACTTATCTTAGACGATATGCAGATCTCGTGAACATTCTAACCACTAGATAATCGAGCGATTATATATAATCGTATTATAAATTAATAAGCTTCGCTTTTCTGGGTTAAAAATTATAATAAACAGTCGCATCCATTGTGGAGGTCGCCTTACAGAAACGTGCAGGGACTCGGACGCGAGCCGCGGAATTCCATTTAAAGATGTCGGGATAATTTAGCGCTGACGAGGCGAGGGCAAATTGACGCGCCCTCGGGGCGTCGCGCGATCGATCGCTGGATCCTCTGTGCCCCAAGTACCTCGTGTGCCAGTTTATACAGTTTTCCAAAATAGAACAGAAAGCAGGAAGAAAGTCGGAATTGTTTCTTTAAAGTTCTTTAAAACAGTACGCGGCAACATACGACTATTAAAGTTTACTCACACGCGGACGAAGTCACGAGGGTCAGCAAGTGATGTATGATTTAGTAATAATGTCATTAAAATAAAATTAATTTATTATGATTATGTATATTCCAAGACTATAACATGTAATAAGTTGGACAAAAATTTTGTTGTATAATTTAATGTAACGATTGCAATTTGTTTCGTTGCGCTTAAAAAACTAGAACAGAAAAGTAATAAGTGAAACTATAACTAAATCTATATGTAGGCAGGTTTTTGATAAATACAATAATGCAAGTTAATTTTATAACTAGAAATATAAAAGCTGAAAACACGCCTACTTTTCTCTTGATACGTTCAATAAATAGGTTAAATTTCAAATATTAATTAACTAAAAATAGTATGATTGATTATTCACTCTAAAAATAGAGTTATGTCAGTCTTGATGAGTAAACCGCAACCATAGCCACAGATATGCTTTGCAAAAAAACAAGATTCGCGATATATTTGTAGAAAACTGTTTCAGAAGAAAATATAGCACTCATTTTGCTTATTTCGGTTATACGAGTATGTATATAAGTCTATGAGAAACCGCGTTGCAGTCCTCACAGATCCTTCATTAATTGCATTTTTCGTAAAGACTGCAGAAGTAGTTTTTTTTTCTTTTTTTTTTTTTTTTTCAAATGTTTCTTTATTCAAATAGTCACATAGATGGCACTTTTGATGCGTTATTATATACAAAATGTGTACCTAGCAGTGAGTAGTGATGGCGATAACTACAATCGTAAACTTAAAACTAAAGCTACGAGGGTTCCAATCGCGCCCTGGTCTAAGAAGAAGCCCACAACAAACTTAACCGGGTGAAATAGTAATAGTTTTAAACCTGAGTATTAACAAAGATCTATTTACGACAACACGTTAGAAACCTGTAAAATTATCAGTGTTTCTCTAATATATTATGCAAGATTTATAAATATAAACCCTCCTCTTGAATCACTTTACCCATAAAAAAAACCGCATCGACATCTGTTTACTTCTGCGTACTTTTAAAGATCTATATAGGGAGAGACGGAAAGCGGGAAGCGACTTTACTTTATACAGCATTGGAGTGTGGACGTCCATTCGTCAACGTGCTTAGTAACTTATTGGCTCAACCTAGTCGGTAGCTACGCATAAACATTGTACTGGAACGCTATAACACTTGGCAATTACTGAAAAGTCTAAAGAGGAGAGAGAGAGTTTTTTTGTAAGTCTAGAGAGGAGCCCCTCCTGGGTTTGATTCCCACAACTGTTGTTCCCAAAAATGTTTGTGTCATGATGAACTTGAATGTTTTTCATTGTCTGGGTGTTTATCTGTATATTTTAAGTATTTATGTATAATATTTATAAAAACAATCATCAGTCATCTTAGTCTCGATAACACAAGCAACGCTTACTTTGGGGCTAGATAGCGATATATACATTGTCGTAGAAAAAGAAAAAAACTTGATGCAACCGAGTAACGTGTCCAGAACCTAGGACTTACAAGCCCTGGCCTCAGAGCGGACTTTATTGATCCCAAATAAATAACCACTGAAATACATGATATTGAATCCCTTTGGTCGTAAGTTTAAACAAATATCAACCTACGCAAGATCTTCAATGATATGTATCAATTTCGAAGTTTGTGCCTTTGAGACGGTTAGATACCAACCTATAATGGGTGTAAATATTTTTGATATCTGAAACTGTTCAGCTTGTTTTTAAAATTATTTCACCTCTGTTTTAATAACTATCTTCGGTGTTTATCGTTTTGGGAAAAATGCACACCAGCTTCCCAGAATCTAGAGTATGTGAATGTAAATTTTTACAATAGCTAAGAATCGCAAGATGCATGAAGATAAAAAAAAGACTGCAATAATATTTATATGCATTCAACAGATTCAGTATCCATGAGGATTTCCCCACGAAAAAAAAAGTCCTTTAGTCCAGCTTTTACAGGCTATGAATAAAACTAATCAATATTATCCGCACCTCTGAATCGTTCTAGAATTTATGCAACGATGTAGGTGAGAAAGGTTAACCATCCATGAATCCATCATTATTTGGTTTATGACCGCCTTCTTTCCGAATAAGAAGGATATTGACCGATTTGCGAAATCTTATTTTCTCATACTGAAATAGTCCGAATTAAATTTCCTATAAATCTGATGAAAACTTCCGGAAACAGACAACGGAACTACATAACATCAAGCATGTACACTCGAAAAGGCTACGCTACGATGTGTTCTTTATATCGGGGTACTTCTATTTATTTATTAGATTTTCCAAGAAAACAAAGACAAAAAGTTAGTAGTATTAATTTTCGACTAAAATCTAGTTGTAGCACAAACTATTCGGGCTTGATAAAAAAAAAACTTGTGTGTAGTTATGTACACGCTTTAGAAGTTATACTTCTTTAGCGTACCCAGGTAAAAATCTTTTCAAATTTTTTGTTTCGCTTTAATCTACGTTTGTAGAAAAAACGACACTAACAATAGAAAAAAGGTATTTAATACATTGACAGTTTTATTATAACGCATTATCTAGTTAAATGAAGTTTATTTAAATATCAAAAAAAAATGAACATAGTAAACGTAATTAAAATTGGAATACTAATATAATCATTATCGGACAACAAAGTTTCATTCAGCATTACAATTTTAGTACAATTGAATCAATTAAATCACCGCAATGAGCCCGTAGACTATGACAATTGAAAGTGTACACTGTGAAACCTTACAGCTAACTTAAGGGTGTCGTTTTTTTGTGACGGTGTGCGCGCCCATCGCAAACATTTACTCTCATCATTTTTCCCTAACGCGCCATAATTTGATAACTTCAAAAAAAAATTATTCACCTTTTAGTCGGTATAATGCTTACTTCAGAATTCGGTTTGTTTTTGTTAAAAATTCTCTTGTTTGTTTTTTGTGAATGTTTTCTCGACTTTCGTTACCTATATGGTAAATGCAAAAACGCATCTAATCAAATTGCCCTTCAATGCGAGTATGATATTATTTATATACTCTTTCTGGCAGCGACGCACATCAATTTCCTTCGAATGTTATCACGTGGCACTTCAGTGTTGCCATCCCTGCGGTCGGATGAACGAAAGCGCCCAGTTAGTTTAGAGTGACAAAGGATTTACTGGGATAGCCGAAACCGTCGCTCGTCGAGTGCCGTTGAGCCCATATCAGTGGGACTTGACGTAGCTCGTCTCCACTAACGTACTTTGACGTCATATTTGTACAATGTCACCAGTGGCGTGCATACAGGTTAAGGGATAAGCGGTCATATGATACAAAATGGAGAAATCTCCAGTAAGAGTTATACAATCTTAAGTAGAGGCTTTTTAACTCGTACAATGCCTACCGTTAAGTTTTGTATAACAGATATTATTTCCATTTTATATCATTTACGTATAAAAAGTGTTACAATGTTTGTGTTAAATATACCTATGTTTATGTTAAAGAGATACTTTAACACTTCACTTTTATAAGACTCCTAGAAGCAGAAGGGGGTTATATTATATCATCATTTTTTTTTTTTTTTTATACCTTAAGGGTCATTCTGTGGTGGCTAGTGACCATCATTTTTTTTTTAATTAACTTGACACTGTATTCTCTTACACTTTATTCTTTTGTTTTATAATATGTAACTTGTTTCTTTTTCAGGAAAATATCCTAGAACGTAAATTGGTAACATCTATTTGCTGCATCTTTACACGCATGTGGTGGAGTGTGACTTATTTTATTTATTGCGTTGCTCTTCTTAATGTTTATGTTATGACTGTTCTGTGTGCTCTGTGTGTTTTGTGTGTTAAATAATAGTGTGTGTAGGCGCAATTTCAAAAAGAAGAAAGAGCTGCAATAATTAACTGAAAAACACGTAATTTATCCCACACAATCTCTAACACCCCTAAACTCCCGCTCGTTAGGGGCTTTTAAAATAAATAAGAGATAAGAGACTTTGAAGAGTATTTTTATCAAATTTGAATGCTAACTGATATTAACAGTTAGGATAATTTTCCCCTACATACAGTCGAGATTCGTCCCCTATTCTCCATCTTTAGGGGCTGTTCAAAATAAATAAACACATTTAACTTCAGTGTAAAGTTTATTATTTGGAACCGTTATACTTAAAGAAACATTTCAAAGTCTCCAAATTAAAATAAAACTTCTATCAACATGGACTTTCATACAATGTTTCATAAATACCATTTCTAAGTAATTAAAAATGTTATAAATTCTATTATTTATGTGAAACAGTGATAACATATGACTCAGAAACGTGGTCGCTGACTATGGGACTCATAAGAAGGCTCAGAGTCACGCAAGGAGCGATGGAGAGAGCTAAGTTAGAGTGTCTCTGCGTGATCAAATCAGGAATGAGGCGATCCGTAGAAGAACCAGAGTTACGGAGATAGCTAACAAGAGAACCGATGGACGTTTGGGTGCCAATGTGATGAAGTGGCAACCACGCACCAATAAACACAGCGTTAGTAGACCCCCGATGTGGTGGACGGATGATATCAGGCGACTCGCAGGGAGCCTCTGGTGGCTGGACCCAAGCGGCACAAGACAGTGGTATTTGGAACTTCCTACAAAATACCTATGTCCAGCAGTGGACGTCAATCGGTTGATATGATGATGATAATGTGAAACTATATTTTAAATTTAGTCCTTCGTACGCTTCGTGACGTAAAGTAAGCAATATTTAAGTTAAAGTTAGGATGCCAAAATTCTAACCTGTGGCTAATCTAACTAACTAGGCTCCCAGAATGAATATTTAATAGTCAAAGATCATTGTGATTTATTCAAAAAAAGGATCTTTTCATTTCGCCATCCCATCTCTGGGATCAGTTGAATAAGAACAATCTTCTCGACTCCGTGACAGCGACATAGTGTGGCGTTTAAAACGAATTCTATCCCGGAGTTACACTATTCTCATCTTTTTTTTTATAATTTCTTCTGTCTTTATACTCGAAACCAAGTCTTTTTAATATATATACTTTCTACGCACGCCTCGTACGAATCATCCTCAAGATATGTTGACCTTATAATGGAAAAAAGCTATCATAGGCTGTAATGTCAAATTTTGAAATCTCCCCTATGAAGTTCGGATGTATCTACTATATCCAAAAAATATTATTAACTTTTATACATATATACTGATTTTCGCAGAAATTAATCGTTTTATTGATATAAATTGCAAATTATTTTTTAAAAACTTATTTCCCGCGGAAACACCGTCGTGTGACATGGCCGCACTCGTGACGTCATAGGCATATTAGAGCTTTGGTAAGTCTTTGTTCAATAACTAAAGATTATTGATTTTGGTATTGATAACAAAAAATTTAGCAACTGACAGTTTGAAATCACAAATTACGATATAGGATATAAGCAGAGATTTTCGAAGTTCAAGTGGTAAAAAAATTATGTTTATATAGACGTGACGTCATTATTTTGAGTTCAGCGTTTCATCAGTCATGGCAGATCGTTAGATTTTGCAGTTTTATTTGTGGAAAATAAATACCATACTTGAAGTGACTATACTTCAAATATAAATAAAAATACGGTTTTCATTATACATGAATAAAATATCATTAGATAAATACAATATTTTGACGATTCTTTGTTAATTTATCATGCCTATTATTCATCTGAGTATAGCCCGGTGTCAGAGTGTAGATAGTACATTCTGGAAGGTCTTTTGTGTTGTGTGGACTTGGAGTATAAAAATTGGAGAAATTATATATTACACTGTACACATCGCCTTTGTTTTCGCGGATTTATTTTTTATTTTTATTTTTACGACAACACACACATCGCCGTCTAGTCCCAAAATAAGCGTAGCTTGTGTTATGGGTACTAATGATGGGTGGATGAATAATTTTTTATCATTAATGTACCTACATAAATACGAATAACATATAGAAAAACACTAAGACACTGAAAAACATTTATGTTCATCACACAAACATTGTTCAGTTGTTTTGGACTCAGAAAACAGGGTCGCTGCCCACTGCGCCAATCGGCCGTCAAAGTTTAGTTTAATGTTCATTTTATATGGTGCAATTCCGCGAAGTAACGCTTCCTTTTATCTAATACTCTTTAAAAACGAGTCTTTGGCAAGAGTGACACCGGCGTGAGTTTGATAGCCGCGCATCCCTAACCCGTCACCCGTCTGAGTGCCGTCGAGCCCTCATCAGCGGCATTCGACGACCCTCGTGTCTACTCGACCTTCTTTACGTCACAAACCGCTGTCTTTGCGCAATTTGATATCCAACGCGGACCTGGAACATTGTATTTATGTACTGTACTTACCACTTTGTTAAATAACATGGGAGTATCTTACCGATGTGGTTCTTAGTTGTACTTTAAATATTAGGTCTACTGGAAAGTTCCGTCCGTTTTAGAACGAAACAAAGGAATAAATTTTTTCATACTTTGGATAAACTTTATTGAATAATAAAATTGTCATCATTATTTATGACTTCTTGACAGAGTATGTGGATGCGACAGAATTTCCTCTAACATGATCTTGACAGTATCGTCGTCGATCAAAGATGGCTTATCAGAAAGATCGAAATCACCTACATGAAATTTTTCGTATCCGAAACCATCTTCTGCATGTTCTATCAGAAACTGTACCTTCACCAAACACTTTTAATAAATTTCTATACACTTGTGTAGCATTTATTCCTTGTTGGAATTCGTAAAAAATACAGTGGCGTAAATGAACTTTGTGGGGAACACGATCGCGTCTCACTAAATACTAACAAGAATGATCTTAGTTTTAGTTCATCTGCGACGAAAATGTGTAAACATTGTTAGCGATCAAAAGAGAGAGCCAAATATGTGCCACAGGAATATGCGCATACTTGTTGAAACTGATTGTAACCAGAGCGGACAGAACCTTCCGGTAGATCTATTATTTTGCGAAACTATTTTAGTCATCAATAATGCACCACATGAATGTGCGAAACAATGAATTATATATGCAACATTAGTAGGCCTTCTGCTATCAGTTATAGAGCTTTCCAGCAGTAGTACAGGTATTTGTGACAGTGCTCGTACGGAAAAGTACTACCACCGTGCTTATTTACACCCCCGGTATTGTTGCAATGCTGTTCCAGTTCGGCTGCCGGTGTGATAAAAAACACGTGATGCTTAACCACCTAAGCCTCAGGTTGATGGACACAGGGCGGCACATAGCAGTGTCACTTCGTTTATAGGTGACGGTTGCCACCTACCATCAGGTGGGCCACCTGCTCGGCCGTTCAATTACAACTATAAAACGTTAATTAAAGATTTTAAACTAAGATTTTCAAGGGTTAATCAACATTTCTTAAGTGTAGATCAACGGGTACGTACTTGAGTCCCGTCGTGACCACGATCCGTGCAACTGGGTCGAAATATCGACAAATCCAAAATATTATCGTGGTATGTACCCGCCGAACTATACTTAAGATATGAAAACATTAAAGTCTCTAAATTTAGTGTATTCCTTCGATTTAGTGGGCCTTACAAATTGAAACAGTGACATAGCGACGCAATAATTATGCAGTGTGTTAAAACATTTTAATTGTCGGAGTGTTTTAAAACACAGTTTTATTTATTTTATTCTATTGTTTTTTTAAACTTTTTTGTTTTACTGATTCAAACTAGTTGTCATTTCATCAGTTTGAAGAATGAATAAAAACACATTTAATACAATCGAGGTTACTATACTGATGATGAATTTCTTAATGATAAGGATGCCTGGAAGCAAGCCGCGCCGCTTTCATCTCACACAAGATAGAACAATGATTGTTAAATTGTAAAATTATGTTGGATAAGAGCAACTGCTGAGTTTCTTGCCGGCTTCTTCTTAGTAGAATCTGTCTTCCGAACCCGTGGTAGAGTCACTACTAACAGACATACATTACGTTTCAAAAGTGCTTATATTAGGCATACTTGAATTTGAGTGTTTATTTCCGTTGGTGTTATAAGTTGTCTGTAATAGTTTAATTAATAGAAGAACAAAAAAAAATCAATCTTTTGTAGAAACTGTCTTTGTATAAGGTATAATGATTTCGGCGGTAAAATCTTCAAGCTTAATATGCGGATGAAAACGCGGGGACTACCAGTCTATTAAAATCCGCCATCTGTATAAATTTTACTCGCAATTACATAATAATAACATTATGGCATTTAGAAATTTATTCAGCGCTACCGTTCGGAACCTCTAAATACTTAGTTTACACTGTTTGATCTTTCTGAATTGAAATTTAATACGTATTTATTAAAGGAAATAGAATTTCCCGAGCCCGGTAGATATTGGAGAGGGCATTCAGAATCCGGCAACGGTATTTTTTTCGCTCGCCTCCGTCGCAGCCACGCCGTGTGCCTCCGAAGTCGTTAGCGGAATTTCGCTTTATTCGTAAAAATCTTTGCACCGGAATACCTATTTGATAATATTTTTCCAACTAGTATAGTTTTTTGGGACAGAGCTGTTTCTGGGATATATTTAATATATGTCGCGAAACTATTTTAGCCTATCATAATGCGCGGTTTTAATGCGCGAAACATCGACAATATTTCTTATTTTATTTGTATAATAACAATTTAATAATAATAATGTTTATTGGATATAGCAGACGTTACTTTGTGGAATTCCATGATATATTATGAAAATTAAGCTTAATTTGCTATTATACTCCGCGAAAATCAGGAGACACTGTATAGTGTAATTTATAATTTATTCTATCCTTATGCTCCACACCAAACATATCTTCGGCAATGTACCCTCTACGAGGATCATAATTTCCTGGGGAGATGTAATTGTAAAGTCATGATCTCCAGAGGATGCTCCGGTTTCGGAGCGAAACGTGCGTAGAGGGTATATTGCCGAAGTTCTGTTTGGTGGTGTACACACACTAAAATTAAAATACAACTTATAGTCTACACAACAATGCTAGCTACGGTGTGATCCCAAAAGTGGTCTTCACTCAGCATGTTTGCGTTGTGTCTTTTAAAGATCGAGCGCTAATTATTACATTAAATTTAATTCTTAAATGTTATTCTCAACTCTCATAGGAGTAACGGGTAGAAATAATTATCTCGTGGTGCGCATGCTAGCCAACACAGGAGCTGAATAACCAATTTAGTAATTCTTTTTTGATTTAAAAGTTCCGCGAAAATACTATATTTGTTTTTAATCCAGAATCTCCAACATAACCTCATCGTAAAGTGAGTATGGCACATTTATGCCCTCTTTGGTATTGGTATGCCCGCTCTTTTATTGCACGTCAAAATGAAGCAGCAGATCCAATTGGTTACAATTTCGTTCGAAATCATCTCTTTATTGAACTAGTTTTTGAAGACAGTTCTGAAGCAATTCGAAAAAGTTCCATCTTTGTTTTGAAATTAAAATCCCTATTTGGAAAGCTATACATAAATCATGCATCTTTAAATGAGTCTTTTTTTGAAATATACGAGTATAATCTAGTGCTTGACTGCGATCACACCTGACGGTCACAATCACGCTTGCCTAGAAGATGCCAATTACCTCTTGATTTGAAGGTTCCCAGTTTATAGGAGTCGGGGAAGACGGGAGATGAAAGGGCATTCCAGACCTTTGCGGTGAAAGGAAGAAGCAAAGCGCTTTGTACCTACTGATGGTATTTCAACTGTGTGTGTGACGGTGCAGATTCATTTGGTGCCTCGCAGTTCGATGGTAGAAAGGGGATGGTTTAACCAAATCGAATATCTAATGAGCACACTCTCCCTTTCTGTCTGCCTTTATTCTATTGCTTCATTATTAAGTAAATATGTGTATAACAAGTAGTCCACAGAGAATCGCACCGCTTTTTTTACAAGTACGTACGTTCTAAAAAAGTTTGAAGAAAGTTCTAAATTCGTTCTGAAACCAATTCCCCCAACTGAAACGTTAAGTGCATAAGGCTTCCTTCGGTTAGCCAGGAATTTTATTAGACTATATTGGAAGTAGTTTATAGACATTATGAAATAATTTCGATCGAAATCATCTCTTTACTGAGCTTGTTTTTCAAGAACGTTCTGTAGAAGTTCGAAAAAAGTTCCATATTTGTTTGGAAACCGAAATTCCCAACTGAAACGTAATGTGAGTAAGGCACATATCTTTTAATTAGGCCGCCTTTTGTCTCGGCTTGCCTGCTATATAATTACGCGTATATAGGTTCGCAGGCATAGGGAGCTTTCATGGAGCAATCTTACTCGCGGCACGTGGCTGTCCTTTTTTACATTGCCTCTAGCGGCGCCGCGTTGTCAAAGAATAATTTCGTGGAATCTACGAGTAGAACTACCATAGCCTTTCCGATTTCAAACTACGTCCCTGTCTCTAACTAATAATACAATTTCCTTAAATTTAAATTTTGGGACCAGTGTACCCCAGTGATGTTGTCCCCGGGGAGTACTGGCCCCAAAATAGTTATATTTTCGGCTATAGGGCAGATTTTTTTTTTCTTTATCCAATCATCTTTCACAAGTGGTACCAAGTTACAGACTACAATGTAATCTCCTGTGATGCCTTGATGTCAACGTCTTAACTCCTCGGACCATCGGAGAAAGTTCAATTTAACAAACACATGATGAATCTAAATACTTTAGGTACTATCCGGCATACGTAGCTGACTTCGTTCGAAAGGACAAAACGGCAAACTCAATTTCTTATATTTATGTTGAGTCATAAGCACCTAGGTTTTAAAATTCGAAATTAAATTATATACTGTGGATATATTCCAAAACCTATAAAGTCCTACCTATAAAGTAAGTATAAAAATATAAAGTCGCATCTGATTTATAAGCTACTGTTTTCACAGCTTTTATTTGTATATAAATTTGCTAAAAAATAATCTCAATGCATGTGATCGATGAAAAAATGAAAAAGTAAACTTTTGCATTTAAATAAGTATAAACATTAAAGACGCGTAAGTGAGTATTTTTATTTGTCCGACTTTCAAGCAACAAATTCCCATATCATTTATAAAATTAGTAGGGAAATAATGTTTGAAACATTAGTTCACTACTAATGCTACAGTACGACGCAAATAGTACGTAGTCTATAGTCCATAGACCCGTCTGTTTATTTTCGGTTCTGCTCTGTGACTTATCGGGCGGCAGTGGGCGGAGGGGGGTTTTAATTAGAGCGCGGACTCCGCGGCCGTAGAGCCGGACCCTCGATGTCCCGAACTCCTGACCAGCGCAGGCTATATACCAGCCTTATATATAACGCAGTCTGAATACTACGCCTAGGCCTTTGTTAAGACAAAAGCAAGCCAAGCTTTGTGAACTGTCGGTTGACCGCCGTTTTAATATAGCATTTTTAATCAAAAACATGTCTTATGTACTTTTGAATAAGGCAAACCATTGTTGGGTGGTGACCTAAAAATTGAGTTGCGATGCTTTAAATTTGTATTAATTTACAGAGAAAATACTCTGTCCTAGGATGCTCGAGTTGTTATTTCGGTGAACGTGGGGAAATAGGCCGATGGGCTAACGAACGCTAAAATTTAAAAATCTTGAAGTGACAACTTGAAAGTTTTAAATCACGTCTGTCGATCCCGCTCTTCTGATGTTTTATATTTTCCGATTCGTCTCACCTATATTTTTAACAAACATGATTTTAATAAAAAACTTATTTTTTTAAGTTTTAAATATACTTCAAAGTCTTATTAATTATATATTCATCATCCTGTTAGCATCCCACTGCTAGGATATTTTGGGTGGCAAACATTAACTTACATTATCCCTTGGCAAGCTTAGATGCTTTTCTTTCTGTAAATGAGAGAAATTTGGCCAATAGGCAATCGATTTTTGATATATTGCATCTCAAAAATCTATAAGTAATATCTCGATCAATTTTTATCTTGTTTGTCGAGGCTTCTGATGTTTTGTTTTTTCCGATTTGTTTTACCTATATTTTTATGAGCATCTATATGGGTAAATAAAAGATATATTCTAGTGTCTATGTATTTCGCACTACTTTGCATAAGACTCCTCTTATATGACTGAGAGAAGAGTTCTTAGCGGAACGTTTCTGAAATAAATGTCAGTACCTATTACTTACAGAATTTGCAATTCTGAAAAGAATAGCGATAGGTCCATTTTACTTTGATTTTCCAGCCCGATTTTTAAATTTTCATTGTTTTTCCGATAACTTTAAACTAAACTATTATGAGTCACTCGTAGTTATATATTGAAAGTTAAAATTAAAGAAGACAGTATTATGTACGCTAATACGCTAGTAAAATAAAAGTTACGATATCAAAAGAAAGCAAGCTATAACGTCATGTGCAAAATTTTATTAGTACAGTGGTTGAGCCGACCATAGGTAACAAATAAGCAAACATAAATATTATCATTAGCCTTTTAAAGTCCCACTCCTTTTAACAGAAAAGCCTCCCTCACTCCTGTTTACTAAAATCATCTTTGATTTTAGTAAATAGACAAAACTTTTGAATTTTTGTTATTATTTACTTAGGACTTTGGAAGCGGCGATAGGCCAGTGGGTAGGACTTCGTCTTCACATTCGGAGGGCCGAGTTCGAATCCCAGCTTGTCTAAGTTAGAAAAGTTAGGCGAGCTGCGATTTCCCAGTAATTAAAATCACTTGCTTCAATGGTGAAGGAATGCATCGTGAGGAACCTGCATGCCCGAGAGTTCTCCATAATGTTCTCAAAAGGTGTTTGAAGTAAATCAATAAATCTACACTGGGTCAGCGTGGTGGACTACGCTCTCAGCCGCTTTTCCTTGTTGGAAGGAGACCCTTGCCATATAGTGGGTCGGTAATTGGTTGATATGATGATAATGGATATTTGAATCTTGTTAAAGATGCGTAAAGAGTTGCCTTTGAACAAACACTTTTTTTGAACAAGCTACTTGTGTTTAATTCTTGAATGCATATTATGAATAATTTAGATTTTTTTTATAATATTCTCCTAAAAAATTCAGAACGTTGCAAACTATAGAGGAATTTAAAACACTACATGGCCGCAGCGTAAATTTTTCCATTTCCATTATTTAATTACCTAATTCCAATTGAACAAAACTAGAATAATCAGTAATCCCTAGGAAATAATATTTTATTCCCAAAATTTTAATAAACAAGAAAACGTTACTAAAAATTTTCGAGAAAATTTTAATTAATATTTTGCCATTTTGTCAGAAATATGGTGATAAATAACATATATTTTAGTCAGAAACAAAAACTTCACAGATTAAGAAAAAGTTTTTTTTATCGTAATAATTGACGAACAAAGCAGGTGACTTGATGGTGAATGTAAAACCATCGCCTATAAACAGGTTATGTGAGGAACACGTCCAGTAACGTGCCGCCCTTTGTCCATTATAAGCGGTAATTGTTAATACTCATTGCATATTAAAAAACACAGTGTGTTAAAACACATTTAATTAATCATGGTTACTGTACGATTGATGAATTTCTTAACGACAAGGCTGCTTGGCAGGCTCCGCTCTCATCTCTCACAAGATAAAAAATTCTAAAGATTGTAAACTGTAAAATGATGTGGTAAAACAGCAATCTGCTGAGTTTCTTGCCGGCTCTTCTCGGTAGAATATGCCTTCCGACGGTGAGTAACATCGGCTATTTTTTATCCCAGGAAATGTGAAAACCCGTGATGCACGCAGATGAGCATCGCGGGCAACGATACGCTACCGAAATAATTCTCGTTGTCCCAAACTGCAGATATACCGACGTCCTTTAAAGGCATATACCTTACATACATATGCATATAGGTATTAGGTAGTAGCAACGTTAGGCACGATGTTACGGCCGGCTTGCGACGTCAGCTGCGACCACCCCGCCACCCTCTCACACCCTTACAGCTCCGTTATTCCTCAAGTTTGCGAATCCACGCTAAAGGACTGCAGGTATATAGTGGATACCCATATATACCTTCAGTGCCTAATAGCGCTGAGAGAACCCGACCAGAATACTACGTACTTATTACAGTCTACGAGTCGCTTTTCACTCGGGATCGTGGAGTTATTTTCAGAAAACCGGCCAAGTGCTAACTATGAAAACTATGATTCTATAAAAACGGCAAAAAAATCATGTCTGTATGGCAGCCCCTTTTACTATTCATTTTATTATCTCTTTTCGCATTTGATGCTTCATCAATTTAGATCAATTTTAACTGTCTAATTATCATGTTCATGGTTCATGAGACACAGCATGGTGACAGACGGATGGACCACGGAGTCTTAGTAATAGGGTCTCGTTTTACCCTTTGGGTACGGACCCCAAAAAACACTTACACCTAAGATAGGTCTATGCTATACAATCCATAGGACTCTATAGCATAGACCACGACTGACGATTTTCAAAAATCTGACCTTCTGCATTGAGTTTTGGAGAAAAAAATCCTTAATTTTTTGAAAGTGGTGAGGCGGAAGATTTTTTTTTTTAATTCTACCGCTAAGGGTATTAAACAGGGAAAGAAAGTTTATTTTAAAGCTAATAAGTTATAATACGAGTATATAATACAACTATGGGGATAAAACTTCGAAGAAAGTATTCAATTTTTAAATTAATATCCTCAAACTTGGGAACTATTTTGACTTTTTAGCTTTGCCTGTAACTCGGTTTCGGGAAATATTTTCATATTAACATATTCTTTAATAGTGATGTGTTTTATAATTGAAAAAAAATCTTTTATTAGGAAAATTTAAACACTGACTAAGATTAGACTGGCGCAGTAGGCAGTGACCCTGCTTTCTGAGTCGATGGCCATGGGTTCGATTCCCAGAACGGGAAAATGTTTGTGTGATGAACATGAATGTTTTTCAGTGTCTTCAGGGTATTTTTAGGGTGTTTATCTGAATATTATAAATATTTATGTTCATTATTCATAAAAATATTCATCAGTCATCATAGCAAGTCCCATAACACAAGCTAAGCTTACTTTGGGGCTAGATGGCGCTGTGTGTATTTCCGTAGTATATTTATTTATTTCTATTTATTACTCAAAGTAATAAAACATTGTAACTAAATGGTTTTTAGACTTTGAGAATTTCTTAAAATTGCATAGAATCCGCTAGTTTAAAACTGAATAATATACCAAAATAAGCAAGTACACAACCTCATTAGTAATAGTACAATGCTCTTTATGCACTTCGTGATATTTTAATGCATGATACACTCGAGTCAACCCACACATTATTATGTAAATACAAGTGAGCAACAGGTTGAGTTGAGATGGCTCGTTAAAATACACTTATTAGCACTCGCGCTTTAGAATTACAGGGTAATAGAAATCTTAATGCAATTATCTTTTTGAATGACTGCCTTTCCAATTGAATATAATAATATTATGATCCGTTATTAGAGAGACCATGATATTACCGAAGTTACTTCTTTAGCAGCGTTAGGAAAAATCCTGGTAGTGAAATTATACGATGTTACGAAATGCGCGCGCACATTGTTACACGATTTTAACAGGATGAAGGTAGTTGCGAAACCGAGTGAGAAGGGAATACATCGTCTGCCTGCTCACTTTTACGATGCGCACGCACACGTAAAGTTTGACAGTGTACACTTTCAATTATCAAAGTTTGGCTTATACCGGTGATTTAATTGATTCAATTGTACAAAAATCTCAAATTTTAATGTTCAGTGAAACTTGGTGGACTGATAATGATTTAACTAGATAATGCCTTATAATAAAACTTTCGATGTATTAAATACCTTTTTTTCTATTGTTAGTGTCGTATTCTCTACAACGGTAAAAGGCGTTAGTTTTTTTTTATCTTGTTACGCCAAAGAAGTATAACTTCTAACGCGTGTACATAAATAACACGTTTTTTTAATGCTATCTTAATATACTATCTTTTTTACTGACTTTTTATAATATTATAACGCATTAAACACTCAAGTACATATTTATTCTTGCAATTCAAAGTTTCAGAGATTATAGTTGTAAAAAAGTAATAGGCCCGTTTTGACATTTGTCATCGCGACGTAACTAGTTATGGAACCATAAGACTCGGTACTCAATACTCACGATAAATCAATTCAAGTTTGTATCAGTACTTGATTGATATGATTATGTATTGTAAAGTGTTCGTTCGTTCAAAATATTCCTTTAACTTCACAACCAATACGCGTGACTGGCTGTTGATTATACGTCCACTTTTCATGTTGAAACAGAGTTCGTACTATATAACAACACACACAAAAATTGAGTCAAATGACTATGTTTAAATCAATGTCCAAAATAGAAGAGCCAAAGTTAACGTAATAGTAAACAATATATATAAAACTTAAACGAGCGCACAGTCAACTTTACAAGATGAGGAACGAAAAACTGCGCAGTGCGCGCGGGGAGGCTTCAGTCATGTGCCGCTTGGTCAGATACATCAATTCAGACTCATTATTTAGAACCCAGTGTCGTCAATTCAAAATTTTATTTGCGGCTTTGAGAATCAAGCTCATTATTTGCAGTAAAGATTACTACACAATTTTTAATTTCGATATTCAGTAAAAAAAATGTTTACAGCTCTAGTATAAAAAAAAAAGGTTGAGAACGTTACTGTTTTCGAAACGTTTCGCAACAATTATAAATTGCATGCTACTATAAAGTAAGCGCAAAAAGAATACTCGCGATATATTCTTTCATATTATTTAACATCCCAAAAAAATTTACGTATTTTTTAAAACACTATATGTAATTGTTTTTTATTTTATTTTTTCTTTCAGTTTCGTTCCAAGTAATATTCTATGGTCTGGCACAAATGTCAAAACGGGCCTATTAAATTTTTACGACTATAGTATGTAGGGAGATTTTGGTGCAATTAATTGTCTTTTTATATTACATTTTTGCTGCATACTATTAGTGAGTAGATAATATTATTATGTAAATATAACTGAGCAACAGTTGAGTTGAGACGGCTCGTTAGAATTTCCACTTAGGCTGCAGAGATTTTAGCACTTTGACTGGAGAATTACCGGGTAAAGGAAATCTTTATTTTACGAGTATTTTCATTTTAAATGATTCTTCTCCACATTTATTTGGTTATATTTTAATATTCGAAATAAACGCGGGGACTTATTGGGTTAGTGCAATTACTAATAAATAGGTTGGAATGAGAGCGGTAGTTTAAATATTAAGTATATTGATTATTGACCTTTTTAGAATTACCGCGATTAATATGATTCTCATTCCTCTCAGAATGGGAAGGTATTATGAAAATTAAGCTTAATTTGCTATACTCCGCGAAAAGCAGGAAAATCAGAATCTTTATGGGGTCATTTATAATTTCTTCAATGTTTAAACTCCACACCAAACAGATCGTTGAGACAGCAGAGATGTTGACTTTACAATGATTAATAGTTGATCTTAACACTTAACACTTGGTGTTTTTTTTTTATTTTTATTATACTACATAGACTTGCGCTTGGCAACTATCATGCCTGATGTAAAACAATGATGCGGTCTAAGTTGGGGCGCGCTCGCCAAGAAAATGCCTATTCACTCACACATGTGTGGTAAAGATTGAAGAAATGATAAATTACACCATACAGATTCTTCTGCTGTTCACGGAGTATGGCAAAATACGCTTAATTTTCTTAATATATCGTGGAGTTCTGCAAAGTAACGCCAGCTTCCATCCAATAGAATGGGAAGAGTTAAGGCCATAATTCTTAAGGCCAGGTGCGTATTGGTACAGCGTTAAAGTATGTGATATTTAAATTGCTTGAATTAAATTAAGAGACAGGGAATAGTTTTATCATGTACTTACCTACCTGCTCTGAGGCAAACAGCATAGTTTTCTTAACTCTCTAGACGTGCGACCCCTTTAAAGATTCAAGAGCGCCGCGGGCCGGACAGCGGGGCCTTTCGGACCCCTTTGAAGATTCGCCTTCATTAGTGGGGGCCAGCTGACCCCGCGGGGACGTCGTCGCCCGCTCGTTGTAATTGTACAAGTTTCTAGTTTGATTACCGTTCAACTACTGAACTGATAGGTGTATCGTGAATTTACTGTTTAAACTAATATTATTATAATACTGTTGAATTGTTCGTTTGTTTGAAATACCTAGACCATACCCGTGTCCTAAACGTTTTACCCTTCAAACCCCCAGGTTTTTCAGCGCCTGTTTAACAACTTATATCTATACATATAATAAATAAATAAATAAATATACTACGACAATACACACATCGCCATCTAGCCCCAAAGTAAGCGTAGCTTGTGTTATGGGTACTAAGATGACTGATGAATATTTTTATGAATTATATATACATAAATATATAATGCAATTGGACTGTCTGTTGTCTGTCTGTATGTCTGTTAGTTCCGGCTAATCTTCTAAATGGCAGAACCGATTTTGAATGGCTTTTATTGGCAGGTAGCTGATGTAATAAGGATTAACTTAGGCTACGTTTATTTTAGAAAAAATCTTTTAAATCATCGTGAGATAAAAAAAATTAAGAACACCTGAACAAATAGAACTTAATCGGAAAAGTTCTATTTAAAAACTAACCCCAATTTTTTTTTACAACAATATACAGCTTATGCTTTAAAACAAAAACAAACTTGAACGAAGTCGCGGGCAAAAGCTTGTCTAATAATATTAGCAAAGAAGATGATGTTGGTATAACAGTCTAGCAAAGGTTAAAAAACAAATAAACTAAATATTTTTTAACGTAATGGTAAACGTTGAGTTTAAGTAGTTTTAGAAGTTCACCGCGTCACAGTAATGTATATATTTTGCGTAGATTAATATTGTATCTACAGAAGGTCCGGTTTCGCGGGGTCAGTGCCACCAGCCCCACTAATCAAAAGGCTCTTTATATCGGTCAAAATTAACCAACATTCCAGCCCGCGGCGATCCTTAATTTTTAAGGGCTCCGAGGGTCTTGCAAGAAAATATCGTATGACTTGTTTCTTGCCACAAGGTTGTATTATGTGTTTGTATTATCATATTTTTTTATTTTCCTTATATGTTTAAGTTTATAAAAAAAAACCGAAATTATATTATTTCATCTGTCAAGTGTCAGTTTAAGAGTCCCCTTTAAGTTTACGATCCGCCGAATCGGTGTCGCAACTACAGACGGTGCCTAACGTTAGACATCACTTAAGAGTTCGTAAAACATTGTTTATCTCTAGGAATGTCCATCCCTCGTTATCGTTAGTCATGACTGGGAAGACGCACTGAAAACTTACTTGACTTTTAAAAAAACTGAATCTAACGTGAATGACGTAACTAACAACTGCTAGTCAAATGTAATAGTTTCAAATAATTAAATTAACATTTTACCTTAGTATGCGCTGTGCATGTTTGACTTTGACTTTGACTTACACCAGCGTTTAAACTACGTACGTGATATTTTCTTGAAACTCTCCCGCCGTAAACCCTTCAAAGATGCAAGAGCCGAGATCGCCTGAGGCGGTACCTACTGTCGGACTATTTTGACCCCTTTGAAGACTCGCGTTCATTAGTGCGGGTCTCGCTGACCCCGCGGGGACGCTTGCTGTAGTCGCAACTTACCAAACTAATTCGCTACTCAGAAGCCATCCGTTACTCCAAAACTCGTGTACCTAATTTATGTATTATTGGATAAAGATCCCAAAACTCCCTCGTGTTAGTCATTACCTTAGTAACATAATGTGTAGGATATGATATTTTACTTTATTTATTAAGACTCAAACACTCTAAAAAAAAATTGGTTATTCCTAACAAGATAGTGATTGTTGTGATCAAGCATCTTGATTCCATACGAGCCTAACAAGAACATAGATACATCAAATAAGATGATAACGATTGTTTATCATAATTCAATGGACTGGGCAACTGTATTGCTTCTATTATTGTTACTTAACTAAGGCATATTCTTAACTGATTCAATTTACGTACTTGTTTAAGCTAAATAATTAAAAATGATCTAATCATACAAAGAAGTAAATAATAATAGAAACAACGTATTTATTTGTTAGAATCAATGAACATACCTACATTGTTAGCTCAATCTATAATGAACTTGCTGCTATAACTAATCAGCTTTTGTTGTTATGTTTATTATCATAATTGTTATAATTTATATAACGTCAACTAAGAGAAAATCTCTCTTAGTTGGCTTTCTTTTTTTAGAGTGAACAGTTTACTCAAACACGGGCATAATTTTGACCTGTAATAAGCGAAAATGAGTCTTATAAAGTATTCTATAAGAACTTACCAAAATTACATTTTACGTGTAATTGCATACAAATAAAATACGAGGGAAATTCGCTGTTACAAACATTATACACTTATTTGTAACGTTAGTTGTATACAAACGTTTACATACAATTGAGTAAAATATACACACATATGCACATTTTAACATTTAAGTATGCATTTTCTACAAAAACTTCTATAATATTATTTACATCAATTTGTCTCTATTGTATTTCTCGTTACAACCTTCCGACAAATAGTAAGTTATTTTACGTTTTTTAATTTAAAAACGTGCTACTGAAAAGAAAATAAAAACTTGTTTCCCAATCTATACTAATATTATAAAGAGGTAAAGTTTGTGAGTTTGTGAGGTTTTTTTTATGGTAGTCGGAGTCGCAAAGTAAGTCGGAGAAAAAACGGCCGGACTAAAACCTTTCTTACGAACACTGCCTCAACGATGAGAGATATAAGATTGTGTTCTAGAGGAAGGTTTTAGGACTTGATAATGTCTACAAAAAAAGTCAGAGACAGCATTTTTATAACTTTTAAGTAACAAAATTAGTTTAAAAAATATATTAAATATTTAAGTCATGTTTATCGCTCAAATTATAAAAAAATATGATACGAGTTCCACGATTTTAGTCCGTCCAAAAAGTGCGCCACTAAAGAAGTTTCTCACTTCAATAATACAATGCAATAGAAAAGTATTTTTCATTCCCCAATTTCCAACAAACGAGCCGAATCCAAAAAAACGGCTGCACTCCACTCCACATGCGAAATTCTTAAAACCCGTCGCCTCATTGGACTCGTATTTTTTACGCCAGGTCAACCCCCCCGTCGTCGGCAGGGGGCCGATGCGACCCCACTCGCGCGGGGGGGTTAATTAGTCGCGAGCGCGGTCCGGCTCACTCCATCTAACTTGCTTTCTTTATTTGCCCACTTGATACAAATGTGAGGATTCGACGGACCCGCGTTGGGTGGATTAGAAAACTTTGATGCTGCGGATAATGATATCCGCAGCCTATTAACGTGCCACTGCAGAGCTTGTACAGGCAAGAGACAAAAATTATATCTCCTGACAGGGGATATAATTAACGTGTCGAACTGCTAAAGCACGGGAACAGGGAATAGAAGAAGTTTACCCTCGTTTATTATTATATAAACATATATTTTGTTATAATTTTCATTTGTGCGCCAATGCTTTGAGAGTTGATAAAGCTGTGGGAGAAGATAATTTTTTATCCTTTCCTGGGGGGAGAAAATTGACTCCTGACCACGCTAGCCGTGCTGGGCACAGCCCTCGTCTCACATGGGAGACACGGTTTTAGAGCACAGACCCACCGCGCGGCTCCGATGCGGGTTGCTGGGTTTTGACTACTATTACCACAAGTTTGATGTAAGTGATAATAGCCGGGACGGACAACTTAACGTGCTATCTGAGGCTCCGGGGTCGACACCGTCGATTTCCTAACTTCGGGCTAGTAGTGGAAAATCTTTTTCCGAAAATACAAAATACCTTACTATTCTTGGCTCGACCCGGTATTTGAATAGTAAGGTATTTTGTATCTTCGGAAAAAGATTTTTAGTAGTTGAGCCTGGACCACGTAATCCTTAGTTGGATATGCTAACCACTAGACTATGGAGGGTAGAGGTAAGGAGGATCATCTGTGTATATGAAAAAGTGTCGTCAAAATGTATTAAATTAGGATGGCGCCACATTTGCATCAAGGTAACTCTTAAAAGAAGCGCCAAACCAAATATTGTTAGAGTAGACTTGAAAAATAAACAAGGAAGTAAGGTTATTCTTACCACAATATTTTGTACAACGTAAGTTGTTGAAATTCTCAATAATTAACTATTTTAGTCGATAATGACATTAAATTTTTTAACTCGGCATACTTCAATTCATCTACGATTGCTACATTCATACCATACCCTGTGCATCCACCAGCGCCATTGTGGAGGATTTTTGAACTGTTATTTAGCGCATACAACTGGACACTTTTTCAACTTTTCTCCCATATAAGATGACTCTCCTTACCTCTACCCTCCATATACATGACCAAGAAGGCAGTCAAGTTGATGCTGTAAACGTCAATAATTGAATAATCTCTGGCGCAAACGCTTTGCGTCTTGCAAACTAATTTTCTTACAAAGATTTTTTTTTCTTTGGCTTACGATTTAATAAATCTCTTCGATCGATGCTTCTAAGATTCCTTAAGATGCGAATTGGAATAAATTACTGAGGCTCCGTCTGTCAACGGGCTATTATATCTCCTGAACCATAATAGGTAGATAGTTGAAATTATTGCATATGTACTCGTAGGTATTGGGGCCGAGTATGTTTTTTTGTTACTAAATAATAACCGAATAATCCATAGTATCTGCCGTCTTTACCCGGTTAAATATTCGGTCGGAAATTTAAGCAGGAAAGAGGATTGTACAGAAAAGATTGTATTTCAGTTCTATCCCATTTTTGGCATAAACTGACCGAAACCGAATCTTCGGTTAGTAACTATAAAGTATCAATCACGGGGTTCGTAATATAAGCGGGGCCATAGTTAAATACGGATGTTGTTACCCGGGTCGATAATCTTCCGATATTTATCCCTGTAATAAAACTTTCAGTGTGTTTATCAAACACTTTTCGTATTAACGTTGGTTTCAGCGGATTAATTATATTATATGTAGATTTTCAACTAACTTCCTACAGGAAGGCTTTCGAGTGTTTTTTATGTTTTCTTTGTTATGTTACTGAATTAATGAGACAAATTTTATCGATTTCGATGATACAAAAGAAGTGGTTATATATAATTTAATGTTACATGGTTAGATGGATTATAAACATAATTATGTTAATAATTTTTTGAGATAAAAGAATCTATGTTACTCTTCGACCCTTGCAACTGTACCATTCAAGAAATTAAGCAAATATATACGCTGTGTGAAAGAAAGAAGAATCAACAAAAGTAACTTTCGCTTCATTAGCTATTATTATAAATGGTTAATAGAGTTTTTTTGGTCCGTGCTTTTGCCTTCCGATAACGCAATGAATTACTTAAGTGCAATTTTGCTATTCGCGGTCGTAGCAAAAAGGCTTGAAGGGTTCTCATAATATTTGATTTTAACTAAGGTAAGAATGAATGAATGAATACACTTTTATTATACACCAAAGAAAAAAGTATTTAAAGAGATATGAACATAGATCAAGAGAGTACAATTTCGTGGCTTTATCGCTACATAGCAATTTCTTCCATTCAACCAAAGGCGTAAAAGGAAAAATCATAGAAAAGAGATATGTGGTGCAATCAATAAGATTTAAAATTTAAACAAATATATAAATAAATTATATGTAAATACAAATAAGATATAAACATACATGAAATTACCCATAGTTAATGTAATCTACTAAAAATCATATACAACATATATAAATATATAAAATAAATACTTATATCAATATATCCTCCTTTTATATAAAATTCAGAAATAATTAACATGAAACACTTAAGGTACCTGGTTTTGCATAAAATACTGATAATTTTCATCTTGAAAAAAAAACTAAGTAAAGTAGCCTTAACTCCAAGGCATACAGGTTACCTCACGAGGTTTCCTTAACGTTAGAACAAGTGATATTTAACTGGTTAAATTAAAAATGTATAGAACTCCGGAGCCAGAGGTGCTTGCTGGTGATCGTACCTACTCATCATAAAACTCGTTACCGGACCACTGAAGGTCACAGATCTCTTTCTGCAATCAGAAGGGCTTAGGCCATAGTCATGGGCGTACCAAAGTGGGAGCAGGGGAGGGCAGCTGTAGCATGTAGTAAGATAAAAAAAATCATTATACTACCATGATGATCGCCCATTGCTGTAGGTAAGTATGAATGAATACACTTTTATAGTACACCACATAGACACAGGAAGAATTGTAAAAAAAAAACTAGTTTTCCCGATGTATACAATTATTCGGCCTTATCGCTACATAGCGATCTCTTCCAGGCAACCGATGGCGTAAAACACTGCTCAAGACGAGAGGTAGGTGGTCCATATAAATCCCTAGTAATATTATAAATGTCAATGTAAGTTTGTTCTTTACGCTTTCACGCAAAACTACTTAAACGATCCTCATGAAACTTTGTACACATATTCTAGGCAGTGTTAGAAGTAATATAGGATATTTTTCATCCCGACATTAAACTCGGTTTTTTTGGGAGAGGGGTTGAATGTGTTTAATGATTTTACGCCATAACTCCGACAAATTATAACCGATTTAAATAATTATTTTTGTACTATAGAGGTTATAATATGTGTTTTATTTTGCCCAAACTGTGGTTGGAGATAGAGGACAGAACTCTTCAGCGAACAGCAGCAAACCCCTCATTTAAGGCTTAGCGATACTGAATTCTTTAATTTTTTTTAGAACTACAACTAAATTTAATGCCACGTCAAAAAACAAAATCAAACGCAGACGAAGTCGCGGGCAACAGCGAGTAATTTATAAATATATCTATATATAAATATTAAATTTCTACATAATATTATATATACTAACAATTAATATAAATCTATACTTACATTGAATATCAATAAATTGAAACAATACTGTGAATCCCCAAAAAAACAGGAGAGAATAGGCATTTCTACAGGGAGGTATGATTTTGTACTCAAAGTCAAAGTCAAATAAAAAATATCTTTATTCAAGTAGGCCCATAGGTGGCACTTTTGTTGCGTACATAAGAATTACACGGTAGTGAGATGATGGCGATAACCACATTCGTAAACTTAAAACTAAAGCTACGAGGGTTCCAAACGCGTCCTGGTCTAAGAAGAAGCCCACAACAAACTTAGCCGGGTTTTTTTTTTGCTATCACCATCTCACAATGTCATTTTAAATTATTAGAAGAGCAACCTGGTTAGAGCAATAATTTACACCCAAGCTTTTTTATCTATTCCGTAGTCCTTTATACTATAATAGGACTTTTCTATAAGCTTACGTTTAATACAAACTTTGAACTTTTTAAGAGACATCTCCAAGATGTCAATTGGTAGTTTATTGTAGAATTGTATGCAATTTCCTTTAGACGAATTATGAATTTTAAGTAACCTAGTATATTGCACTGTAAAATAATTCTTACTGTAAGTTTATTCTTACTTTTAGCGCAGACTAAAACAGGCCTGCTAAAGGCTATAATAAGTTTTATCACAGCCATTATCAAAAGTGAGTAGCTTTATGCCCTTCAGGCACAAAACTCTCAGTTCTCATAAAGCACTTCGCGACTGTAGCGGGGTCGTAACTCCCATATTTACGATCGCGTCAAAGGCCGTTAACGTCCGCAGGTGTGCCCGGCGGCCTTTTTTTAATCCCAAGCTTCGTTTCGGAGGTCCTGAAACTAGGTAGTTACAGCTTCAACTTCGATCAAAAATACACTAGACATATTCTAACAGTCATCACACTTTTGTTCATGAAAATATCAAGTTAATTCGCTTATTGGAAAACCGAACCACATAAAAGTTTAAGTAATAAAATCGAAATACTAGTTAATATCTTGTAACACATAATAGCAGTGAACTAATTAAATGTCATCTAGATGTTCCGATGCGATGTCGCGTAGTAACACATTAGGGGTATGACTACCATACTCAGTGGCGTGCACTTCATACATGCACAAAAGCACTGCATACCCAAATTATCTTATAAAACTCGTATTGGAGGCGAATTTTTCCATTTAATGCCATGTGCACGCCACTGTGCACGCCACTGACTATACTCCCAAACAGGTTAGCCCGCTACCATCTTAGACTCAGCATCATCACTTACTACCAGCTGAGATTGCCGTCAAGGGCTAACTTGTAGGGGGATAAAATAGTATACTATGATGTATGATATAGAATAATGATCATTCTCAGCCTATTCACTTCAACGGGCAGGTCTCCTCTTTCATAGGAAACCTCCACGCTACTCTAAAATATAAGTTGGCGGGCCTAACATACGAACGAAATGGGAATACATATTATTATTATAGCGCTATCTATTATGTAACGTTATGCCGCAAGGGACGTTGCGGACTGTGATCGCGGGCGGAAGCGCCACGCCGCGCCGCCGTGCCGGTGCGCGTGAGTCCTTCACAGCGCGGTATAGGGGACGGTGAACGGGGGACGGGGGAAGGGGTCAGGGAACAGGATGTGGTCACGCACGTCGCGAGATTTTATCGCAGCCTGAGGGACGTCACGCGATTGTCGCGGGAGAAACCGCGGGCGTAGTGATGGGCCATGTTTTGGACGTGGTCAAAGTGTCGATATATTAAGAAAATTAGGCTTAATTTGCTATATTCCGCGAAAAGCAATATAATCTGTATGGTGTCATTTATATTTTTCTTCAAACTGTATACTCCACACTAAACAGATCTTCGGCAATGTACCCTCTACGCACGTTTCGCTCCGAAACCGGAGCATCCTCAGGAGATGTTGACTTTACAATGAATAGCAAATTAAGATTAATTTTCATAATATATCATCCCGCAAAGTAACGCCAGCATCTATCCAAAGTGTCGATACATTTTGATAAAATTTCTAACGTTTACCTACAAGGTTTAACAAATATTCAAATATTAATAAGTAAGTACGCATGTGCAATAAGATTTCAATATATAGTTCATTTAGAATTAAATGTGGTGTTCAAATTATACGAATATTACACCAGTAAATTTGTTATTTTTAAGTGTTAAATACCTAATCTAAATATGAAAGTTACTGATCAGGTGATATAGTTACCGGGAACTGATCTCGACTCGGGGTGACGTTGGAAATAACGAGACATTAGACCTAGTCAGGGAGATGAAAAAATTTGTAGACCTTGTCTTTGCTTGCGGCGCGAAGTAGCTGTATCAGTCTGTTGCCATTAAATTGACTACGCCCTATCAACAATATAGTTTTTCATTTTAGTTTTAAGTGCTTGCCAAGTTCGATCCCCAGTAGGTACGAAACTGAACCTCCTGTTCAGTCATATGCGTTTTCAGCAAATCCATTGTAACCTGCATGCCTGCATCGATAAAGTGCTCAAAGGCATTGGAGTCCTACCAATACGCACTAGGACAGCCTAGAAGACTACAGCCTAAACCTTTCTCATTCTGAAGTAGACATGGAATAGGTTGATAATTATATCCAATAAGGCTTGGGATCGAAACGTGTAAAATTATTATACTACCTACTGAAGATAAATATATAAAAAAATGATTATATCGATAGAGAACAGCCCTATCAGCGCAGCGGATACGCGGTCAGCGCGGGCGCAGCTGGGAGGCACGTCGCGGCCTCCCGTGAGAGCGACACCTCCAACCTTAGTTGCGATGCCGAGCGCATCTGTCAGAGAAATTGCATCGCCATTTTTCATTATAATATCATTATATTTCATTAGCTTTGCCGGATGGCTTTGTCCGCTTGTATATTCGCCTCTACTTTCCTACTAAATCGTTGTTCTTTTATATATTATGTTTATATGTATTCACTTAATTTAAGACTACAAAGGTAATATATCGTAACTACAGTAGTAATTCCAATAAACTTTATATCTATGTTAGTTCATATAATTAATGTTGCTACATAAAAAGCTGACATCCAGTGTGACTTTGAATGCACTTTCCTGTCTGTCAGCTAACACCTACAGAAATAAATATATAATAATATATATATTTATAAAGTTTAAAGAATGTATAAAAACACGTTTAATACATCGAGGTTACCATACTATTGATGAATTTCTTAATGACAAGGTTGCCTGGAGCAAACCGCTCCGCTTTTACACAAGATAGAACAGTGATTGGTAAATTGTAAAATTATGTTTGAAAAGAGCAACTGCGGAGTTTCTTGCCGGCTTTTTCTCGGAAGAATCTGCCTTCCGAACCGGTGGTACAGTCATTACAAACAGACATACTTGACGTTTCAATAGTTCTTATATTACGCCAACTTGAAATAAATGAATTGTGTTTTTTTTTTTAATTATTTATCTAAACATATCCATATATATATAGCAAATCTTGATTTACACAGAATCTTATTTAGAACAATATATATACTATCGTTATTAGGTGCGTTTGACTTCAACAAGAATTACGAGGTTTAATTTATTAAGATGATGGTATAGCTGGGACGATCACGTTCCGATCACGAGGTCCTGTATGAACTCCGGGTCGCGCCAATGAATAAGTATTCGGTCTTTCTATAAATAAATTCGAAGTAAGTACCAGCTCGGAGTTTAGGAATTGGCGGTGATTCACTCCCATGCCTCGGAGTTAGGGCGTGAAGGAAGGGCAAACAAGCAAACAGACTTTCACATTAAGAATATTACCAAGGATTAAATAACGACCCTTAGTTAACGCGAGTAAAACCGCTACAGAACAGCTAGCAGTCAATAAACACAATAATAAAGGCGATGTCAATATCGATATAGCTTCCAAAAATGTCTAAAGTTATAATAATAACGGAGAGCATTAATATTTTTAAATTGAAATATCGCAGTCCGGAAGTTTCGTAGCTCGTAACAAAACACCCCGTAACTCTTAGATAGCAACAGGTTGCATCATTACGTGATATTTTATAGCGAAAACTTAGCAAGTCTAACTTGAAGACTTTCATCTTCGAGCGCGTGACTTTGAACTTCATTTTATTGCGATGTTATGACGTAATTATTTACTGTCGAGCGAAAGGGTTTCACTTTGCTTCAGTTGGTGAACTTAAATTATACAGTACAGTTGATTATTCGTAGTTCGCGTTGAAAAAATAAAACAGTATCAAAGTTACTATAGTATTAAAGTAGGTATAGAGAATATGTCTCTATACAAAAATCACTTTTTGCAAATATCTTTATTAAAAAATGTCTAACTAACTGGTAAACTTACCTGCCAGAGGAGGTTTTCAAAGTTAAATTTATTGCGATGTTATGATATAATTATTGATTGTCCAGCGAGAGTGTTTTACTTTGCTTTAATTGGTGTAGTACTTCAATTATACTTGATTATTCTTAGTCAAAGTTTAAAACTTTAACCTAGTTACTATAGTGTAAAAGTAGGTGATTTAATTTTGAATTAAAAGTAGGCCCACTGTCTCTACTACTTTTACAGGGGATTATTTGTTTAAGATGTAATTTTTTTTAACCTTTATCTTGAAGACAACGACTTTTTCATTACGATGTTATGAAAGTGAAAGTTTATCAATTGTTTTTTAAATAAGTATGTCATCTGATGTATCTCTGACCTATTTATTTTTAAGTTATAAGGCATACATAGAGCTTCGCTACTATCACTACTACACCTAGTGGGATAACACAGCTGCATACGTGCTCTTTTCTCAGCACCCCAGCACCCCACATCGTCAATTTACTAAACCTGGGCTGTAACTGAGAACTTCTTGATATGAAAACCCAACATCAACTTTCCAACCTACAAATCGATCCCTGAACCTCTTGATTCACGACATCGTGCACGCAAACCACAGAGTCAGTTAATACAATCAGTCACACATGTACCCATTACGGGCCCACTACAGAGCACAGGTTTCCTCCCACAATGAGAAGGAGTTAAGGCCGTAGGACTCCACACACTTTTGAGAACATTATGTAGAACTCTCAGGCTTGCAGGATTCCTCACAATGTTTTCCTTCAACGTTGAAACAAGTGTTATTTTAATTGCTTAAAACTCACATAACTTAGAAAAGTTAGAAGTGCGTGCTGGGAATAGAACTCGGCCCCCCGAAAGTGAAGTCAAACTCCTACCCAATGCGCTATCACCGCTTATAATACTGACAAAATTAGTAGTACAAAATAAACATTTCGATATTCGCAAACAGCTTGAAAGTTGCTTTATCAAAGTCGTAATAAACACGATCTCGAATTGCAAAGTTCGCAACTTCGTTCCGGGAGTTCTAAAATATCTCGTAATGGCGCAACCTGTTGCTACACAGAACCTAATCATACTAATCTCAAGTGATAATATAATTAATATGAAAGTTTTCGCTGGCTTGTCTTTTATTCACCCAGCAAATTTGTAACCCCCGACGCATAAACCACGGGATGTTATAAGTTTGACGTGTCTGTGTATGTGTGTGTGTGTGTGTGTGTGTGTGTGTGTGTGTGTGTGTGTGTGTGTTTCATAGTCCACCACGCCGGGCTAGTGCGGATCGGCGGACTCCATACGCCTTCGAGAACATTATGGAGAACTCTCAGGCATGCAGGTTTCCTCACAGTGTTTTCCTTCACCATTGCAGCTCGTGATCGCCTAAAACGCGCATAACTTAGAAAAGTTAGGCGTGCTGAGATTCACACTACCACCGAAAGCGAAGCCGAAGTCCTAACCTCTACCACCGCTTCATTAGCAAGGATATAGCTATAAAATACCTCCCATCTACGCGAAACTATTTCGACGGAATAAAAAAAAATACGAAACACGAGCTCTACTCGCGAGGTAATTTCACGAGAATCCAAATTAGGGCTGCACGCACGTCGTCAATCGATATCGCGTGATTATCGAGCATAATGGCGAGCGGCTCCCACGGATGGCCGCGAGGCCCCCGACCGCGGCGAGTAATTTGAACGGAGGTATTAGTTGGGGGACGCGATTAGATGTAACGGAAGAAAAAAACGGGTCCGAATAACGCATCGTGGAGGCGACGGGACGCGCTGCATTAGGTCGTCCCTTTTAATTTAGATACCGTGGTTTTGATTTTATTTGTTTGTAAGTATTTATAAACAAAATAACCTAAAGTAACCTATGTTCAAACAAAACTAAAGATGCTAGCATCCCTCCTTTGAATGGCCAAACTAATTAAATAAAAAACCAAACTTTGGCCAAGGTCTAACGAATCTACCGGTGATCCTAGAGCTGGCAGTTAGCTCCAGGATCACCGGTAGATTCGTGAACCCTTTTTGAAAATTCTTCAAAAAGAGCACGAGCCCTCGGTCCCCACGGTCCCAAAGTCTCATCTCCAAAAGGCTCGAAAATTAAACTGCTATCAAGGTTTTCATATTATTTGAGTCTCTTGGCCTGCTCGGCACTGATAGCTGCCGCATCGACCATTGACGAGGTCGCCTGGTTGGTGATGCAGCTAGGATATCAACAAAGATGGCATCCCACAAAAGCGACCTTCCCGGCCTCCGCGAAACGAGCGTTATACTATCAGTTCTCTTGCCATCGCTCCGTGCCAAACCGATGGGTTCTAATGTTGACACGTGAGCGGTAGGCTATTACATCCCTCCCTTAGTCCATTCTTACGAAATGGAAAAAAATATGATATATGCAGAGCCTCGCCTACGAAGGTACATTTTTCTATTTTTCTGTTACGGCTTCCATTATTTTTGTAGACTCTTACGCACATACTCGTAGTTAATTTTGAGTAGGTACCTAAGAACTTTCACGCAACAAACATAGGCTTGGTTCGAAAAAATAGTTTAAATTTGTTAGCATTGTTTTACGTAGCCTGGGTATTAAATTAAATGGAATATACCTTTTGTTACTTCGCAGTTGCACTTTTAGAAAGTGGTTTAGAGTAATTTTTCAAAAATAGAAACCGAAGTGTACTTATTAAATTCTTAGTTGTTTTTATTTGTTTAACATTATACTTTAAGATTTGACATCTCTTCTTTCAACATTAACTATTTACCATACTTAAAAGATGGTCGATTATTAAAAAAATAGATAATTATATTGTAAAAGATTGTATATCTAAGGGCATGTAAGAAATAATAAAATGATTTTGCTAGCAAAAATTGTCTTTCACCTAAATAGACGAGATGAAATACACCTGTCCTTCGAGGCAACTCATCAATAAAGGTCCGCACAAAATTCCATCTCGAATATCTTGGGCGGCCCCTGTTTGTCCGTATACACGCAAAATCCCTCTAAAGGTACGCCGCGGTCTCTAGACATGTGCGGGACATAAATTTGGCGAGCGTTACGTAGGTACAGGCCGGCTATGTGCCATGCCGCAATACATAAGGAGCTATGTACCTACGGAGCAACACGGGCGTCACTTATCCGCGCGGAGGATGCGGTGGCCGTCCGATCGCCTCCCGGCTACCCCCTGCGGGCGCCCCCACACCCCCCTCGCGATTCATTAAGTCGGGCGCGGCCGACGCGGCGGACGCGTCGCGGAGTCTCCGTGAATTCAAATTAGAGGCGGCTCGGACGTCGTGTACTAGGGATTGAGTACTCTACTTGCTTATCGATAAGTTCGCCAATGTTGTATAAATTTGTATTTATAAAATAAAGCCATTTCAGCTTCTCTCTTCTATTATAAAATGGGTTTCTTCAAATTAAGAATCAAATTAATCTAAATAGACGAAATACGGGGTCATTAACCATTATCGTTCCTTAAGACGCGAGTCACCTTAGGCTGCCTCACCATTAACCATATGGTATCATCGATATATTTTTATTTAAACATCAAAATTTCCCCGTTTATTTTATTTTTTTTATTTCGCGGAAAATTAACGGTTCCCAAAGGATTACCTTTCAAACCGTTAATTTTCCTGGGTTAAAAACGTTTCAGAATTCAAGCTAATATCTATGCCACATTTTCCACATGTTTTTTTAGCCCAAGTACCAAACTAACAAATGTAAAAAAAAAATGTACAGAAACTTCAGATGGCGGGGTCCTGGTTCGATTTTCCAATTGTTTTTTGCTTCGGATTACGGTATTGTTAGTTTAGAACAACTTATTAATACAATAAGCTCTATCGATAGCAACGGAACGTTCGCATCCCTGTTGCCCCTTTGTCTCGGCAAGACAGACGCGCTCGTATAAGCGCGGGGGGCAGCGGGTGGCGGGTCGGGACGGGCGGGCGCACGTGTCGGACGGAAGTCGCGCAGGGCTCAAGCCGCACCGCGCTAAATGATTCAAAACTCGCCCGGACCTGCAAGATTTATGCCCCTACCCGATCCCGCCTAGATTAAAGATGTCGCGCCTTTATTGAAATACGCTAAAATATTCCCGAAGGCGCTCCCGCCGAGCACCGCGGCGCCTGGCCGTTCATTCACATTCAACTCTCGCACTCATTCCATTCACTTCTTTATTGTTTGTTTTCTGCTGTTTATTGTGCTTCATAAGCGCTTTTGTTTTATTACGAGCGAATATTGTTGAGTGAACGAAAAATTATCTTGCTCCTATCGTTATTGCACTGACTTGTTACGAAGCCGATTGCTCCCCTTCGCAGACGATATACAGATGACACCAATCCATGACCATTTCTTGTAAGTCGACTGTTTATATAGAGTAATATGTTGTCTTACAAATACTATATTATTATAAATATATTGTGAAGCTACAGTAAGTAGGCATACCTATTTCTTTAAACTTCTGACGGAGGGATTCGCGTGATTTAAGTTTATATATTGATGGTACAGCTATTTTCTACAATATAAGTAAATATAGTTCCCATATCAGCAGCTTTGTCCCATAACAAGATCCCGTAGGAGACTACACTTTGAAAGTAAGCCAATTAAACAAGCCTAGCTAAAAGAACGTCAGTAATCTGTCCAATTTTTCAGACTGCTTATGCAGCCGAGCGTGGTTTACCCGCTAGTGTACGGGTACCCCACTGCAACTCATTATCCAAGGTCATAAGGCCCAGAAATAATTGTGTTCTCAGTGCCACAATTGCTTGTAAACTGCTTGTAAAGTCCACCAATCCACACTTTGCCAATGTTGTGGACTACGGGCTTTCTCAGTCGGAGACCCGTGCCCTGTAGAGGACCGTAAATGGGTATAACGATAATGAGGGCTGTAATACCCCAATGGAAGATTTTGGATCACGTTCATTATAATTTCGTGTGTTTTCGGCACCGGCGATGTTTTATTGTGCACAAGTCTCCAGAGAGCAAGCTGTTTATCTTATAACTTCAAACAGCCTCTAACTTTAAACCGTTTTTGTTTGTATAGTAATAATTGATGGACCAAGTGATCATGTACTTGGTCCATCAAGTCATCACGTGGGGGTAAGTGTATACCTATCGCCTATAAACAAAAAAAAACACTTCGCAGGGTATACGAGGGGCATGTCATGCAAAGTGGCGTCCCGTGTCCATCAATCTGAGGCGTAGGTGCTAAGCCATAGCATTTTGAATTTCAAACAATTTTTGAACTATAAATTTACCCCCTTAAGGTAGAGCCACAGCCGCAAAGGAATTAATGAATGAATATACTTTTATTTTACACCATAAAAAGAAAGATCTACCTTCAAAAATATTGGACTTTTGTGCAACTGATCCATAAATGAGTCATGACCTGATTCAATTTCCAATATCCAGGCTGCATTATTTTTGGTTTATTTTTGCTTTTTTTTGATGAATTCTAGGAGCCTCGAATTCAGTATAAATTATATTTTTATTGGAACATTTTTACCACCTACACTTGGAAAGTTGGAGGAAATTATATATAACGTATAAAATGAATCTAAGAAATAGCTGGCATCGGCTAGTAAATTGAAAAAAACCAATAAATACGCTAAGACCTAAATTATACTATTAAGTATATTTTTATTTATTTTTTTAATAAGGGCTCTAACTGGTTACAAAAAATAAAACAACTATTACGTGCAAGCTAAACAATAATAAAATAAGTTTTAATGTTAACCCACTAAGAGTGGGTGCTTATAAATTAAATAATTGCAAATAAGTTAGAGAAAAAAAAATTAATCAATACAAAAACAAAAATACTACCTATAAGTTTTAAAATGCGCAAAAACATATATTTTTCTTACTGTAGACATCACGTTCGCGGTATCGTGTTTACCATACGCGGTACCGTGTTTCGACGGCCGATTGGCGCAGTGGGCAACGACCCTGCTTTGTGAGTCCAAGGTCGTAGGTTCGATTCCCACAACTGGACAATATTTGTGTGATGAAAATGAATGTTTTTCAGTGTCTGGGTGTTTATCTATATAATATAAGTATTTATGTATATTATTCATAAAAATTATTCATCAGTTATCTTAGTAGTAGTGTGTATTGTCGTAGTATATATTGGATCAATAAATAATTCGTCAATTTATCTTTAAACTTTGGAATGCTGTCTCTAGTTAAGATTAAAATTTTGAACGTAAAACTATTGAGTTCTGTATAGGTATGGGATAGATATCCATAACTACTTAGTAGGTTCCCCGCGATAGTTCACGTACAATGTTTGATTTCCCGTGAGATTGCAGAATTTCCCTGCACTAGCCTAGCCTTCAGATGCAAGTTTTATTCACTTACCTGTTAGCGATGATAGCGCATTGGGTTGAAGCTCGACTTCACTTTCGGGGAGCCAAGTTCGAATCCCAGCACGCACCTCTAACTTTTCTAACTTAGGTTTTCTTTCTCGTTTTCTAAGTAATTAAAATATCACTTGCTTCGACGGTGAAGGAATGAGAAATTTCTGCACCGATCGAGCTGAAATTTTAGCATGATATATAAATACGCATCAAGGATTGTTTTTATCTATTTTTCCTTTCCGGGTATAGCTAGTATATATATATATATATGTGGAGTCCACCAATCCGCACTGGGCTAGCGTGGTGGACTACGGACTTTAAAGACTACTATAAAGAATTAATATTAAAGTTACCTAGGGTTAGGTTTGATCTGAGAAATCTATCTCGTATCTACCTCCGTTCAAAACCCTATCATTTAATGCAACTTTTTAGTCCCTATTTCATCCCTTTTAAGATTGATCTCAGCTAAACCTCTAGAAAAATCTTTATGATCTACATTCGAAATTCCAAATCTCTAAATTTAAGACTTTCAAAAAAAATTCCAACCCCTATTTCAACCCTTTTGGGATACATTTTAGCGAGAATCTTCCATTACAAATGACGAAACCCACCCACCAAATTCCAATCGGTATTATTTATTTGTTAGGTACACTCACAACATACACATTTTACATTTAATTTTTTTTTATCACATACAATATCATGAGCTGGTGTGAATGTCAAAACCGTAATAGGTATCTCTAACTTCGAAAACAAAGGACTTTCATAAAACTTTTCAACCCCTATGTCAACCCTTTTGGAATTTATTTTAGCAAAATCCATCACTGACGGATGTCTACTTCTTCTAAAGGAATCTAACCTCAAAATTAAAATTTCTCTAACTTAATAAACATAGCACCTACTTTCATAATTCATGCACCTTTAAGAAGCCTATTTTAAACCCTAAAGAAATTTATTTTAGCAAAACCCTTCCCATATTTCAATATCTCTAAATTCAAAAACCTAATATTTTCATAGATCTTTCGAATCTATAACCGCAGTAGAGATTCTTTAAATTCGGATGTATTATTGTATAGAGACTCAAGCCGCAAAGCCTTTTTCTCGTGCCTTTCAGGCGTTTTACACAACAGTTATTAATATTATGATATTACCCGGCGCGCTGATAAATTCTTAAGAAATCGGATTGTTTATAAACTGCCTTCGAACTACCGACTGTGGCGCATCAACCGCCCGCCGTTTAACCACGCTTCCACTTAGCGTTCTTTGTGACTTTATTTTGTAGTGTAAATGTAAAGTGTAATGACACTTTGCTCTCAAAGTTGAAGCGTGCAGTTTTCTAGCATAGCCCTCCCAAAGAATTGGACTAACAAATATAAATATAAATTGGACTATAAAATAACGAACATAATTCGGTTTTCATTTACACGTTGTATATATAACAGTTTTCATGACCAATTTCGGACACGGTGGTGGATTACCGCAAGGGGGATTTTTCTACTAACTACGCGAGAAATATAATAGCGCACAATTGCACTCTCAGCCCGACTTACTCTCCGAGGCACGTGGGTAAATCCCAAATTACCTACTAAGACTTTCTTGGAAGAAAAACACAATAGCTCCGACCCGGAATCGAAACTAGGGCCTCGTTAACCACTATACCAACGAGGCAGTATTTATTAAGGCAGTAGTACGTATTTAGCTTGATTATAATAATAATAATAACTTTAAATTCAGATAAACTACAACAATAAAAGCTACAACAATAACAATTATCTTATTTACTATATTATAAACTAAAATATGCCAAAGCCATAAATAATTAGGAATCTCCTAACTAAGGTAAGTACCCTCTTGAGCACTTGTGTGAGTGTGTACCAACCCAGTGTTCCGTAAAGGGATTTTCCCATTTATTGGTTAATATTTTCAAAATATTGTTTGAGCTTACTAGCTTTGATTAGTCAAATAAGAAAAGCGTCACATCATCTCCAGACACCTCTCTGTAGTGAGGCGTCAAACAAATGTAAAAGTATAACTCATAATGATGCAAAGCAAATTAAAAGTTAACTCAACGCAGTCGGCCGTTCACGGAGTGCGGACGACTGCGCAAAGTAAACTTTTGTAAGTATGTTTGAATTGGGCGACGGAGGCCGACGCCAATATGCAAATGTGAACTTTCCCTCTCCCATGTCGGGCTTGGAGGACAGAGGAGCGCTGCACTTGGCCGATTTACGACCCTCCCGAGCTTTTCTATTGAAATTCACGACCATTTCTACACGTTGCTGCTTCGTCGGATTAGTTTACTTTTCTTTACCTGTGTGAGTGGAGAATATTTGCGATATCATAAATTATTTTTTTAGTAAAAGTCTGTACGCGTAATTGCAATTAAAACTTGAAAATTCACGTTTTTTCAGGACTCGAAGTAGCCATTTGTACTCGGCGTCCTTTCAACTATCTCTATGCTAAAAATCAAGTCAACTGGTTTTTTATTTTGGTGAAGAAGAAGAAGATTTTTCGCGTCAAAATGCCTACGTTACTCTCCGTCCTTTCAACTAACTCTATACCTAAAATCAATGTAAATGGTAGCTTAGTTGGGGCGTAATGAAAGGACAGACATACAGATACGCCTTCGCATTTTTATTATTGTTTATTTTACTAAAATTTTGCCTTTGATGGCAATCTCACCTGGTAGCGGTAAATGATGATGCTAAGATAGTAGCGGGACAAGGTGTACCTAACGTATGTCAGTAATATACCATAGCCCTAAAGACAAGGGTTCAGGCCATAGTCCACCACGCTGCCCGAGTGACTGATGAATATTTTTTTAAATAACTAGCGTACCCAGCCCGCATCGCCGGGCTAAATTTTGCTTTATTTTAGTTAAACATTAAACTTACATCATTAAATTTTTAATTTAAGTCTCATACAATAGAATATCATCGTAGTAAATAAAAGCTGTATTTGACAGTTTGACAGTTCAAAAATAAGAGTACTCAAATCGTCACCAAACTTTACAGGATAACTCGCCAGGTCGCCATAATTTTTGGAGGCAGCGTACTGCTACATAGTCTAACCCTATAGTGTTAGTTAGTTCACAAACATTTTTTTATCTTACGTATTTTTTTTTTCAATGAAATGTATGCTATGTTATTTCTAATACCTCCAAGAATATGTATAAAAAGTTTCATGAAGATCGGTTCAGTAGTTTTCGCGTGAAAGCGTAACAAACAAACTTACATTAAAATTTATAATATTAGTAGGGATATAGATGGATAAATGTAGGTACCTACATAACTACTTAAAATATACAGACACTAAAAAACATTCATGTTGTTCATACAAACATTATCCAGTTGTGGGATGGAATGGTACCCACAGCCTTGGACTCAGAAAGCAGGCTCACTGCCCACTGCGCCATTCGGCCATCTAAATATTATTAAAGTATAGAGTTGCAAATTACGTAGTGTAACACTGCTGGTGTAATTCCATCTAAGTGTCTCGCAAGTGAGTCTAGCTGAGAACGGGCAAGCTACGCTAGGTATCTCAGTTCATATCACCTATTCGGTTTCTGCTTCCAAGAAACTACCTACGTTCGAGTAATTAACTTGATTGCAGCGTCGTATGCACTGCAACAGAGATGTAGGCTAAGACAGAGGCTACACCGTATTGTGTAACTTTTCTAACAGTGGCTAGTTGAAGGTGTCTCGTAGTACCACCAATATTAGTCTATTAACCTTCCCACAGCTTGGCAAATGTTTAGGAGATAGGGCTTTAGAACTTTGACTCACCCGCTACAAAGCGGGTTAAAAAAAAAACGTTACCAAGACAGCCACCCAACCCACCAACCCACATTGGACCAACCAACAGTGTGGTGGGTCTTTGGTGTAAAACTATGAGAAACGAAGCCTGTGCCAGTGGGACGATAATAGGCTATGCATTATGATGATGATAGCTATAGCACAGGGATGAACACCATATTCCATCAATCCACCGACTCCTGAATCGTCCTCAGCCTGTACGCCACTCCAATTCGCCCTTCATCAAACTCTTAGCAGCTCTCGTACCCTTTTCGGCGTGACGTATTAAGAAGATATAATATAAGTTTTACCAAGTGTGCACAGAATTAAGAACATACAGAAACCGTGTACACGACTAACATTGAAGTATCAAAAACCACTCCACTTTAGAATCTAGTCCTATTATAGTATAAAGGACTGGAAAGTGTGGTGGGTCTTTGGTGTAAAACTATGAGAAACGAAGCCTGTGCCAGTGGGACGATAATAGGCTATGCATTATGATGATGATAGCTATAGCACAGGGATGAACACCGCAATTTTCATACTTCTAGTTCCTTAGGTACGTAAGTTGCGTACTGTTTTTTTACAGTACAGTAAAACCCAATAAAACTTTTTTTCGTCACTCGGAAATTGAAGCTAAAATCTCGTGAACATAACAACACAATAGGCAGGCTTATTTTTATAATTTTATTTAAGCAGGCATTATTTTGTATTTATACCGTATCCTATACCTTAATAACCGTATAAACCGTAATGTACAATAATATACATTGAGATGCTAACTTTGCAATGCACTAATTCTATGTCCCATTCTATCACCAAATCTCTACAGCCCTGGCTGGGCCTTGGCTTTGTCAAGCGAATTTCTCCAATGGGGGCGGTCCCGAAATTCCAAAACCCTCATGTCTCTAACCAGATTGCTCTTCTAATAATTTAAAATGACATTGTGAGATGGTGATAACAAAAAAAAAACACCCGGCTAAGTTTGTTGTGGGCTTCTTCTTAGACCACGACGCGTTTGGAACCCTCGTAGCTTTAGTTTTAAGTTTACGAATGTGGTTATCGCCATCATCTCACTACCGTGTAATTCTTATGTACGCATCAAAAGTGCCACCTATGGGTCTACTTGAATAAAGATATTTTTGACTTTGACTTTGACTTTGACTTTGAATGGTTCTTCGAATATACGGTTAGTGACTTCATACCATTTAGCATTTGACAGTAATTATTTTAACTCTAATGTTCTAAACGTTCATCATAAAATGGGCAACATTCCGCGGTTGTAAAATGAGACGTACACATTTCTTTTCACTGTTTTTGGACACAATACACTGCATACATATGACAATTATGGCTGAATAAGTTTATTTTCTTAATAAAATGCCATGTGTGTTTATCTGTGGCTTATATTCAGATTATACCAATAACTTGTTATTCATTGTAAATCATTTTACTTCGTCAAATAAGACTTTATCTCAAAAATAAAAAGTTTTGCTAGCTCCCACATAATCTTATATTGGGTGTATATGGTGTTAAGGGTTGCCAGATGGACGGGAATTCTCGGTGATTCCGGTAATTATGTGACAGATCTTTTTCTCGTAATTATTTGTTACCAACCCAGACTCTATTACTTTTAGAAATGTTGGAGTATATCAAGAGGGAGGTCTAGCCACCTTGGCTGTACCAATTCCAGGACAATGCAGTGTTTCTCGTAAAAACCTTACAATATTCTATAATGTTTGATTTTAGAAATTAAAGTTATAGAGTAACTTATACGACCAGTACTTATTATGTTTCAAAAAACAGTTCTTTAAAACATGATTTTTTTGGAATTGAAATAAATTTAACCAGGTTTTAACATATTAAATTGATTTCCACGGGCCGTACTTTTGAATAAGGAACCAATGATTTTGTGATCTGTTCTGTGTCTTTAACAGACTATTAAAAAAATCACGCGTTTTCAAAAGTTTTGGCTTTTTAAGCTAAAGAGTCATTCCCCCGTTAACATAATAAGAGAAAGAGAGAGAAAAGTTTGAATACATTAGCGTAATACTTACGAGGTTCAAAAATAAACTGTAAGAATTTATGTGGCAGCCCTGACTGAATGTTAAATTAAAAAGCCATTTATGAAGATGTTTTAGAAAGCATTTAGCTTTGATCGTAGTCAGGGGATTTTCATCTTTTTCTTGTCTTTCGCCGTCAGCCTGTTTAGGTCCCACTGTTGGGCACAGGGCTCTTATCATGTATAGATTAGACAATAATAATAACAATCATTTATTTGCAAGAATGTTTGTACAAGACCAAGATGTTGATAAACAATACAGAATCAAAGATACAAATCACTGATACATAATATAATAGAGTGACTTAAGTGAAACAAAAATAAAGAAAAGTACTACTACAATAGGAAAAGGTAAAAAAATATTATTTAATTTATTAAAGGAAAACCAACAGCTCAATACATATTAGAGGAAATGATACATATTATGTTTATAATCAGTGTGACTAAAACTAGAAACTAAAATTAAGGCTACAAAAATGGTCAAACAAAACAAAAATAAGCCAAAGTACTACTGCAAAAAAAAAACTAAAAAAAATAACAAAAATATAGCTTGTGCACAATACTTATTATTGGAAATGTTACATTTTATGTTTCTTATCACTGTGACTAAAACTAGAAACTAAAATTACGGCTACAAAAATAGTTAAACAAAACAAAAATAAAACAAAGTACTAGTGCAATAGAAAAAACTTAAAAAAATCAAGATATAGCTTGTGCACACAATATTTGAAATGTTTCTTATTATGTTTATAATCAGTTTGACTAGAAACTAAAATTACGGCTACAAAAATAGTTAAACAAAACAAAAATAAACAAAAGTGTGACTACTTTTGTTTATTTTTGTTTTGTGTAACTATTTTTGGAGCCGTAATTTAAGAACCAAGATCTACCTACTTGAGAATTTATAACGAAATATTAACATCTAGAAGTGCAGTCAGGATTGTTTGATTTCTGTGTCTTTAACAGACTATTAAAAAAATCACGCGTTTTCAAAAGTTTTGGCTTTTTAAGCTAAAGAGTCATTCCCCCGTTAACATAATAAGAGAAAGAGAGAGAAAAGTTTGAATACATTAGCGTAATACTTACGAGGTTCAAAAATAAACTGTAAGAATTTATGTGGCAGCCCTGACTGAATGTTAAATTAAAAAGCCATTTATTAAGATGTTTTAGAAAGCATTTAGCTTTGATCTTAGTCAGGGGATTTTCATCTTTTTCTTGTCTTTCGCCGTCAGCCTGTTTAGGCCCCACTGTTGGGCACAGGGCTCTTATCATGTATAGATTAGACAATAATAATAACAATCATTTATTTGCAAGAATGTTTGTACAAGACCAAGATGTTGATAAACAATACAGTCAGTTTAGAGGGCATAACATTCTACTAAATTAATAGTGCGGATATTAAAATTTGGTTCATGCATATTAGAAAAATTCCATGAACCAAAAAGGTACTCAAATGAGTGTCGGGCTAATTATTTATGATTCGTTAGTTAGTGACTGATGTCTTAAACTAAATTAATAGTGTGCAAATTTGGTTCATGGATATTATAAAAATTCCATGAACCAAAACGGTACTCAAGTGAGGAGTGCCGGGCTTATTATTTATGATTCGTTAGTAAGTGACTAATGTCTTATCGTATTTTCTGTAATTTGATGACTGCGGAGTACTTAGTACTGAAAATTTCTTGCCAGGAATCTCGCATACTCAACTATTTTTAACCCGAACCGGGAATCGTTCAACATACATCGTTATCTGATGATCGGCCTTGTAACAATCGATGGATTCAAATTAAAGTAAAACCCTAACTCAACTTATTAATATCATGTCCTCCTGGTAAGTTGCCTAAAAATTTCAAATTCATTTTTTGCCCTTTTTTCCTTACTTTAGTCTTCATTATACGGGAATGTGTGGTACAGAAAATTTCTTGACAGGGGGTTTTCTGTCAAGAAATTTTACTTTGCTATTTTTGATCCGAACCAAACGCCTCGTGATCTGAGGTCTATCACGATAACCAACAGGTCAGGTTAGATTAGGTTATATTAGGAATTATTGTTTAGTTCCTTAGTTGATCAATGTTGGAACCAAAACGTAATGAACATGTATGTATCCTCCGTCTAAGATTGGAAGTGCAGTGGGGTCGAACAGGCATTGCTCAATACGGGGCCGGGTGTATCAAAGCTATCTGTCGGCGGAGCGAGTCCGAACTCGGAGGCGCAATTCGGGCTCCTTGCGCATATTGCATGCACGTACCAATGAAGTTTGCTTTGTAGGCGGTAATCTGCGGGGGTGTATCGGCCCGGGTGGTGGGTGGCGGGTTATGTACACACGAGCACGAGCCCGAGGCGTCGAGGTAGGCAAATGGCCGGCGAGGCGGGCGCGTAGGCCGAGATCTCGGCGATATCGATCCGCGGCCGGCCCGTCGCCGCGGACACAGTCGCGGCGGGAGGGTGGCGCCGCGACAAAAACATCTCCTTTGTTTGGAGACGCGGCCGAAGCCCCGAGTTAGCCTAGCCGGTGACACGCAACGCGCGGAATGGCGACTAGGCAAAAAAACCCTCGTAAACGCCACCTACGGCCTGCTGCCATTATTACCCAAAAACCAAAAAGAAAGATTCTCAATTTGACTTAGTTAAATTAAAAGGTAGTGATAGCCTAGAGTTAGCTAAGCTTTCGGCTCCCCTTTCGAGGTGGCCGAGTTCGATGCCGCGTCACGCATCGCTAACTTTTCGCAGTTATTTACAATTAAATAACGTTGCAATAGTTACAGTGTTTTTTCACACTTCAACTGACTTTTGAAATAACATAGTGGGAAATCATTGTTTATTTGTTAGGTCTCAAATATACCTTGAACGGCCTGTAAAGGTCTCCAAACGAACTTAATGCGCATCAATCAATCTAAACCAATAGAGCCTTTTCTTTTCAGCATTCTCATCCCATTACCGGCCCACTACAGTAAACGTCAGAATTGAATCAAATCAAATACACTTTATTGTACACCAAATTAAAAAAATAAGCATTTAAAAAATTTACAATTAAAATACACAGAATGAGAATGAGAAGGGGTCAGGCCGTAGTCCACCACGCTGGCCTTCGTGTGCGGATTGCTAGACTTCACACGCCTCTCAGAACACAACAACAAAAAGCACATAACCCCGAAAAGGTATAGTTTGATGACTCCACTGTGTTGATTCGACCTGGGAATCTATTGTGAAAACAAGCTTATTTCTAGACCAACAATCATTTTAATGTATCAGTATATAGTACCTACAGTTTTTAATTCTAGAAAATATTGAAGTCTTACGAGAAAACAGACAAAATCACAAACAAAAACTATTATGACCTATTACTTAATTCTATAAAAGAAAAAATGTCATAAACAATAAAAAGCCTATTGTTTATATCAACTTTCATTAAACTATACTATACTACATTACATAATAAATTAATATAAATAATTAAATGTAATTGTTTAATTTGCTTCTACTTTTCAAATTACAGTCTGTTAATTATTTGCAAGAACCCCGGATTCGGTAAAGGTCTCCAACAATGTCCCTGTTTCTCTATCTTTTGCTATTTGGTGGACATAAAAAATGTGACATATAAATTAATTAAACATCGATGTCGATAAAGAAATAAAAGTATTTTATTGTCACATCACTAATCCGCGTCGCGACCGCGCGGCGTCGACGGCGGGTGGTGCAAATCACTCGCGCGGACTGCCGTTCTTGGAGAGGACTCCCTCTTGTGCTTTGAGTTGCGGCTGTGGTGCGATTTTTTTGTTTGAATTTTTATCGATATTTTGTAAAATTTGATGCTGGAATTTTTTAATTCTCTTTCCGATGTACGTTAAGCTTAATACATACTTCCCACACGATTCCATATCTACGAATATTATAAATTCGAAAGTCACTCTGTTTGTTTGTTTCACGTCTGACCCAGTTGACAGATTTCGATATAATTACAAAAGGTTAAACGACGTACCGAAAAATTAAGGAGATAATTATGCATAACCTATCAAAAATACATGTTACTTTATGTACATAATATCAATAATAGACATGTTGTTAAATAAAAAACTAGCTGTTCCCCGCGAATTTACCCAGTTAACGGCTTTAACGTATTGTTATAAATTACAAATAAACAAACATACAGATAAATCACTGAGACTAGACATAAAGAAAACATGAAGCGTGAAAGTGCTTTAAACAAAATTTTTACCCTCTACAAGTTAGCCCTTCACTTCACTTCACTAACCAATCTCACTTGATGGTACGGACAATGTTGTCTAAGATAGCAGCAAGTAACCTGTTAGGGGTACGGCAACTATATTGAAACCATACCCCTGGTCAGTTTTTACGTGGCATCGTACTGGAACGCTTAAATGCTTGACGGCATGTCTTTGACAGTAGAGTGGCAACTAGCCACGTTTGAAGGCACCCACCAACCAGAACATAAAATCCATAACTTTAAAAAATCCTAAATTGCCCCTGCCGGTTGGGTGATTTTCAGAATCTCACAGGACTATTGTAAATTATCGAAACATCGACAGTCGATACTGTAACACATCGCAGCGCATTCAATTAAAGACGAAGAACAGACTCGCACGAGTGGCATTTCAGCGTCGCCCGCGGCGTCGCCCCGCCTTCCCGACGGCTGAATCGATACTTGCGATATCGATAACGCAATAGTACATCTCTAGTGCGGCGGGCGTCTTGTTGGAAATTCGAATAACGCTTGGTCAAGCGCAACTCAAAGCGAGGAACGTGGCCCGCTCTAATTTGTGCTTGCAGCGTGCCCGTATTCTGAGCTACGGAATATCTTATGTGCTTTGTGTACCTATGTGCCTAAATGTAGAAACATGGTGGAAACGCCTTGCTTATATTACTTGGTAACTTTATTGTTGTGTGTGTTTTACAGTTTACCTTCATTTATTTACTCTTTTAAGGAACACCAAGCTTGTTCACCATGTTCACCTATACACCCGCGACGACCTCGGGTACATCGGACACTCGTTTGTATGGCTTGTTTTGGCATACTTAAAAACTTCTTTCTTTCAATACATATTATAGGAAATGTAACATATCACTTTTGTTTTAAATCAGTGTGGCTCATCATCGTCATCATCATGTTAACCCATTACCGGCCCACTACAGAGCACGGGTCTCCTGCTACAATATGAAGGGGTTGTCCAACACGCTGGCCGAGTGCGGATTGGTGGACTCCACATACCTTTGGGAGAATTATGTAGAACTCTCAGGCATGCAGGTTTCCTCACGATGTTTTCCTTCACCGTTAAAGCAAGTGATATTTTAATTACTTAGAGCGCACATAACTTAGAAAAGTAAAAGGTGCGTGCTGGGATTCTAACTCGGCCCCGAAAGTGAAGTCAAGTTCCTACCCACAGCGCTATCACCGCTTCTTTTGTGGCTAAAACTTCAAATAATATTTAAAACTACTGAAATCGTTAAACGAAACGTAAGTAAAGGAAAAAAGTACTTAGGTACTACTACAATAGGAAAAACTAAAAAAATCTTAAATTTATTGATTGAATTATTGAAGGAACACTATCAGCTTGTTTACAATATATATTAAAGATACAAATCACTGATACATAATATAATAGAGTGACTTAAGTGAAACAAAAATAAAGAAAAGTACTACTACAATAGGAAAAGGTAAAAAAATATTATTTAATTTATTAAAGGAAAACCAACAGCTCAATACATATTAGAGGAAATGATACATATTATGTTTATAATCAGTGTGACTAAAACTAGAAACTAAAATTAAGGCTACAAAAATGGTCAAACAAAACAAAAATAAGCCAAAGTACTACTGCAAAAAAAAAACCAAAAAAAATAACAAAAATATAGCTTGTGCACAATACTTATTATTGGAAATGTTACATTTTATGTTTCTTATCACTGTGACTAAAACTAGAAACTAAAATTACGGCTACAAAAATAGTTAAACAAAACAAAAATAAAACAAAGTACTAGTGCAATAGAAAAAACTTTAAAAAATCAAGATATAGCTTGTGCACACAATATTTGAAATGTTTCTTATTATGTTTATAATCAGTTTGACTAGAAACTAAAATTACGGCTACAAAAATAGTTAAACAAAACAAAAATAAACAAAAGTGTGACTACTTTTGTTTATTTTTGTTTTGTGTAACTATTTTTGGAGCCGTAATTTAAGAACCAAGATCTACCTACTTGAGAATTTATAACGAAATATTAACATCTAGAAGTGCAGTCAGGATTGTTTGATTTAGATGAAAATATAATTTTTAATGGAGTAAGGTTCTTGATTATCTGCCCAATTACCACTACAGAGCACGGTGGTGTGTGGTGATGACAGATCAGAATACAGTTTTTACCACCCCAATGCGTGCCTGATTAAGCAAGGGCGGAGCCCGTAGCAAATTCTTTAAAAGAGCCCTTGATCTGTTATGGGTTCTTAAGTATAAAGTGGTAAAAAAAATACAATTCGATACTCAATACGTATCTTAAATACGTATAAAAATAACTTACATACAATACGTATTTACTATCTATAGGTTACAATTTTGTGGGTAATTAATAGTTCAGTAAATTACTATAGGCGATGTCTGTGTGCGTGTGCGTGTTTGTCTGTCAGTCAGTCAGTCAGGCAGAGATGAGCAGTATTAAATATGCGGGGACCCCTTTCGCGCGGGGCCCGTAGCAATTGCTACTCTTGCTACGTGGTTAATCCGGCACTGCACCACCCCACTTCTCCCTTCGGATGCCACACGAGGAGTCCTCTGTACCTACTACTACTTTCATCCACTGCGATTATCAAACTTTCAAACCTTCCCGTTTGCAGAGGCCTCTAGTCCAGCAGTGGACTGTTATGGGCTACTGACGGGGCACGGATCCCCTCTCAGAATGAGGAGTTTAGGCCGCAGTCCACCGCTCAGCCAAGACCACCACCCAGATTATTAGACTTCACGCGCCTTTGAGAACATTATGAACTCTGAAGCATGGCCGTATCCTCACGATGTTTTCCTTCGCCGTTAAAAAACGTATAAATACATAATAATATATATAATGATGATGATTTACATATTAATTAAAACTATAACTTAATTACATAATGATAACTTATGGGTATATGTATATATGCACCACCTAACTATTTTCTGTACTTTTATCTTCGCCATTGGTTGCCTGGAAGAAATCGCTATGAAGCGATAAGATAATAACATATAAAATTGACATATTAAATTTTAAAGATTACGTTTAATCTATACAAAAATTTGTCCTTTATTATCCCCAGAATATTCTTTCCGTGCTAAGCTTGATATGGCGTAGTTAACGTAATAAGTAATTGCATTTCAGATGTTTTCAATAAATATATATATATCCCCCTTCGAGCAGGAGTAAATAATATTCATAAACAACATCAATAAAATAATATTCCCAACTAGGAGTCAGAAATTCAGACCGCATAAACTAAAAACACCGAACACCACTTAAACTTTGAAATAGTCAGCAAATCGTACTTCGTAAACAACAAAAAACTAAGAACAAGAGGGAATTGGGAATCGCGTCGCCGAGGGAATATAGGGGCGAGGTAAGGAGGGGAGGGGACGTTAAAAAGAAGACGGCCAGCGAAAGTGTTGAAAAGTTTTCAGCGAAAAGTGAAAGCCGTAAGTCGAGAAAGTTTGCGGCAACCGACTTTGTTTTCTCACAACTTAGTATTCAATTTGTAGGCTAAGGGTGGGTCCGCCCGCCTTGCACCCCCGCCCGCCCTACCGTAACAATGAACCGTTTATGGTTCTCGTTCGGAAAACAAAACTTGTTGTTCGTACCGTTCATTGCTGAACGGAAATGAATAATTTCCTTTTTCAATCAATCAATAGATGTTGCAAGATGCAATATTAAATGAAAGCTGATTGAGAAAAAAGTCACGAAAGACAAGTAGTAGGTATATTATCATCACCATAGTCCATAATTTCAACAAATGGAATCGTATATTACATTGGTATATCCTAATCCATATCCCTACTTCCCTATCCTATCCTACTTCCTTTCCTATCCTATCCTATCCTATCCTATCTTACCCTATCCTATCCTATCCTACTAATGTTATAAATGTCAATGTAAGTTTGTTTGTTACGCTTTCACGCAAAAACTGTTTAACCGATCCTCATTAAACTTTGTACACATATTCTTAGAAGTGTTAGAAGTAATATAGGACACTTTTTATCCCTACATTAAGCTCGGTTCCTTTGGGAGAGGGGATGAAAGTGTTTGACGATTTAACACCATAACTCCGACAAATTATAACCGATTTAAATAATTATTTTTGTACTATAGAGGTTATAATATGTGTTTAATTTTGCCCAAAATTTGTGTAGAACTGATGAATGTGGTTGGAGATAGAGGACAGAACTCCTCAGCTGACAGCAGCAAACCCCTCATTTAAGGCCTAGCGATACTAAATATTTTAATTTTGTTTAGAACTACAACTAAATTGAATGCCACATCAAAAAACAAAATCAAACGTAGACGAAGTCGCGGGCAACAGCTAGTATTTAATATTTATTAAATTAAAGCATTTAAATTCAAAATCTACTTATTTTACTTATTAAGTTCACATACCGAAAAATATTTTCAAAGGAAGTTTTAGATACACACATACATCATGAAAGCTTGGCACGTTTGTTAGATTTTTTTTAAATCAAAAAATTGTTTTGTTATTCAATTTAACTTTTACGTTTAAAGAAGTTAAAACTAAACAGTAGTAGTAATAGGAACTACTGACCAAATAGATTATAGAAATACGAACTTTTAATATTAGTTTACATGTAGCGCCATCTATTGCAGTGAGGCTGCAATTTTACAATATTGTTAAGAACCACATACCCTGAACCCTAGATATAAGAAACTCGAACTCTCATGGCCGCTTAGTGGTGAAAAACTGCGAAAGCATGCGTGAACATTTTTCCACGGATGTTAATGTCTCTAACTGAATGTAGGTAACTTACGAATCCAAATAGTTTTTAATAATTTGCAATTTAGAACAAACTAATATTAGAAGATAGTTACAACTTTTTTTGTAGTTATCTAGAACCTGTATAGAACTTAAAATCATCCTCCTAATATTATAAACGTGAATGTAAGTTTGTGTGTTACGCTTTCGCGCGAAAACTAATTAACCGATCATCATGAAACTTTGTAGTTTGTACACGCATTCTTGGAGGTATCAGAAGTAACATAGGATACTTTGTATTAAAAAAATATATACATTTTTTACGAAAGATAACAAAATGTTTGTCAAAAATCTCATGTATGACTATAGGCGTAGACTATGTAGCAGTACGCTGCGTCCCGAAATTTCAAGGGTGAAGCCGCAGGGCGTATCTATCTAGTATAAATATATTTAAGCTTGAATTTTTTTGTATATTTAAACGTACTAGTCTTAGGAATTACTGTATAATGTATCTTATCATTACAAACACATTATCGTCCCACAGGGCTCGAGTCTACTCTCAAAATTGAGAAGGGTTTAGGCTTTTGTCCACCACGCAGATTGGTACAGACCATAAACCTTTGAGAACATTATGGAGAACTTGAGGCATGTCAGTTTCCTCACGATGTTTTCATTCACCGTTAAAAAACGTATAAATACATAATAATGTATATGAAGATGATGATTTACATATTAATGAAAACTATAACCTAGTTACTAAATGATAACTTATGGCAGTGCCGAATAACCACGTAGCAAGAATAGCAATTGCTACGGGCCCCGCGCGAAAGGGAGCCCCGCATATTTAATACCACTCATCTCTGACTGACTGACTGACACGCACACGCACACGAAGATGCACACGCACACGCACACGCACATGTACACGCACACGCACACAGACGTTGCCTATAGTAATTTACTACACTATTATAGTACCTACGTAATGTATTTAATATACGTTTATACGTATTTAAGATACGTATTGAGTATTGAATTGTATTTTTATCACTTAAGAACCCATAGCAGATATAGGGCTCTTTTAAAGAATTTGCTACGGGGCGCGCGCTTGCCTAATCAGGCACTGACTTATGGGTATATGTATATATGCACCACCTAACTATTTTCTTTTTTTTTATTATTTTCGCCATTGGTTGCCTGGAAGAAATCGTTATGAAGTTGTTTTGTTATACTTTATGTACTATTTGTGGTGTGCAATAAAAGTATATTAATTAATTCATTAAATTTTCCAGCCGGAGCGTCTAATGTCTCCCTTCACCGCAATCGTGAGGCGAAGCGGTAACCCATTCGAGCTTGCCCACGTCCTGGTCTCCTGGTTGATTGGCGCCGGCTACGACGCCTACGTGGTCGTCGGTTGTGCCAAACGTGACGTATGCCTGGCAATCCGATACAGAACTATTTGCCCTGAATTGCCAAATGAAAACGAGGTTCTTATATAATATTATTATTTTCACACCATTCACCGGTTCACAATGCCTTATTAGAAGACCAGTGGCCTATGTACAAGATTTGCGTTCTCGCAATCGAGGAGTCGTATACGCATATCAAACTCTATATCGTCAAAGTAAAGTCGACCTAATGCTACTACTTTTAAGAGTTTGTTTGTTTGAAAACTTTATTGCACACACACATTTTATACAAAGTATACAAATGCATGGAAGAAACTTGGAATAGAAAATTGAGCGTGCAAAGGCGGTCTTATCGCGAGAGTCTATTTTCATTTTACAAAAGTTCTGTTAAAAGCGCGCGCTAAAGAATTGTAGGCAAATATGGATTTAAATGGAATAGTAATGAGATCTAATAGTAGAGCTTTTTGTGACAATGCTCGTTCGGGAAGTTATACCGCCATGCTTATTACTGCCGCTAAACAGCATGGTTGCAGTCCTTTGTTCCTGTCTAAAGAGCTTGGTTGCCGATGTTATTACAGGCACCTACGCCTCAGGCTGATGGACACAGGACGGCACTTGCAGGACGTGTTCCTAAAATGCCAAGTGTTACTCGGTTTGCCGATGGTTTTCCACTTACCATCCAGATTGGCACGTCAATTATAAAAAAAAAAGTCAGAAAATTATTGACAGTAAAATAATCGCCTTGTTTATTAAAATTAAAGGTTATCGAGGAGCCTCCACCTCCAACAGAAGAACCGAGGTACCGGCTAGTTCCACTACCAGACCTCACATCGAAGTACTGCAAAGAAATGGATCAGAAAGAACAAGACAGGAAACAGAGAGAACTAGACAAAATAGAGAACGCGAGGCTCAGGAGAATAGAGGTATAAAGTATATAGGGCGGTGGCAGCGGGGTTGTAAACTCAAACTCAGCCCGAGTTTGAGTTTACCACCCCGCTGGCCCAGTTGGGATTAGTGGTCTGTAATATGTGCATAAAAAATATATATATATCTGCATGCCTGAGCTTTATAACGTTGTCAAAGGCGTTTGAAGTCTACCAAATACCAATCCGCATTTAGCCACTGTGGTGGACTGCGGCCTAAACCCTTCTCATTCTGAGAGGAGACCGTGTCCTGTAGTGGACTGATTATAATGACGATGATTTTTCTACTTCGCAGGAACTTGAAAGACCACCTCCTGACGATGTAGACGGCTGGCGTACACACGCTTGGGTGATTATCCTACCAGGGTTTAAGGGGATTGAGGCACCATTCTTTATAGAACCGAGTGATGGGACTGCGTATCCACTGAACGCTCCACAATATCAGCACCTGGATAGCGTATATAATCACGAGAATTATTATGTAAGTTGTCTGAATTAATAAAGGCATTTGATAGACTATTCATTACTTTGAAGGTCATTACTCATTATTATATATCAATAAACAATAAACAATAAACAATTATTGGTTACATTATTGAGTTCTCATTATTTTCTCATTATTGAGTTCTAGAAATTATTCCATTTCTATTCATAAACGATTTCTGATTATTAAGGTTGTGCAAAATACCTACATTTTCTAAGAAATGTACCGTAAACCATAAGAAAAGGGTATCATATAGTTTGAGTTTTCTATTAGAAGAATTTTGCAATAGTATTTATTGACTCTCGGTAAAAAACCAATTTTTTCAAGTTACTACTCAGGTACTAGGCGTTAAATTTTTGAACGGAGCCAGTTCCTTAGAAATTTCAGGGTGCTTCAATATCTTGGCTATTAATCACATAAACTTGGTATATTTTCTAGAATACGCGTTAAGACCGATGTTAAGGTTAGAGAACGAGAAAAACAAATTCAATCTAGCAATGTAGGTAACTATAGTAAAATTTTAATCATTTATAGAGTAGTTCAGTCAGTTCCAAGATTTCATTTTCACAGACAGATTTTTTATTTTAGTAAGTAACTTTATAAAATGTAATATCTACTTAACCTTCCGTAATTTACTAAGATGAGATCACAACAATTAAATAAATATAGGTACTACGACAATACAAACGTCGCCATCTAGCCCCAAAGTAAGCTTAGCTTGTGTTATGGGAACTAAGATGACTGATGAATATTTTTATGAGTAATATACATAAATACTTAGAATTATATAGTACTTGAGAGTTATTACTATTTCTAACTAACGAGTGTTGTATTTGTGGCAGATACCATCATGATTTGATGGATCTGTCTAATAAAGCACCTACTCATGCAACAGCTAGAGCTGATTAGTTTGCTAAAAATGGCTGGCATCGGATACGGTCGTTTGATTCGGTATATTGGCCCCGGATCCGTTGAATGTTTAATGATGCCGGATCCGCCGGATTACTGAATCCGTTTTTCCGGATTGCATTCCTACTACTACAAAGCAAAAATATACTGCACTACGATCACCAACCCATCTGCCAAGCATGATTATGGCCTAACCCTTCCCTTGGGAGAACCCATCAGTCCAGAAATGGACTGTAATGGGTTATTGATGATGATAATTATAGTAGAAATCTTACTGAATTCAAAAAGGTAAATCTCCAAAGTTGCGACGAAGGTCTCGGCTCAATCAACTACGAACTCAGCGATCTGTCCTGCTGGGAGCATCTATTGGCTGGTGAACCGTTTCATCGGAGGCAGCTAGTCGGTATAGACTTGGCTGAGAAGAAGACCGCCGTTGATACTGAGAAGCATCTGGACGTGCCTGCGAGTTGGGTCGAGAAATTAGATATCACAGCAGATGGTAAGAAGATTTTCTGCGAGGCTTACCGCCTGTAACGACTGAAGTTTAAAAAAAAAACGTTTACATTAAAAGTGTATTTAATACTGCATTATTTTTCGGTGATAGCCCAGTAGTTCGAACTTTTGCCTCCGTTTCGGCGGGATCGATCATCGTTTGAATGCGTGCCGGGGACGCACCTCTATCTTTTCGGAGTTTTGTGCGTTTGTTTGTTCATCGTTAGGTTAGGTTAGTTTCTTTGTAACGTTCTCAAAGGCGTGTGAAGTCTACCACGCACTTTACCAGTGTGGTGGGCTACGGCTTCTCATTCTGTGAGGACACCCGTGCCCTGTAGTGGGCAGATAACGAGCTGATAATGATAATGTTGATCGTTTTCCTATTCTGTCCTACTTTACTAACATTATTTGTTATGAAGATTTCGGATTGTATTGATTTTTAACTTCGGGCATTAGTAATTACTCGTCTCTGAGAAACGGACATTAGCCGTGTTCCCGTGTTCTGTAGAAGTCCCCAAAACCGCGTAATTATAGGAGCACTGTTATTTAATTGTTTAAATTGAAAACATACATAACTCAGAAAAGTTACAAGTGCCGGGATCGAAATCATTGGGCTGTAATTTTTTCCAGTCCTATTTACAACGTGTAAATGAAAACCGAAAAAATACTTCACAGGCTTTAGAGGTACATAATGTACTGTCTGCGAGACTTATTTGTGACACCGAAACCTAATAGTTTTGTAAGCCCTAAGATCACATGCAAAATTAAAATCATGTGACTCCTGTCACTTTATTTGGTACGCGTCGCGTAGCGTAGGTACTATGCGCGTGTCAGTCTTTTATATTCAATAGGGTTGTAATAAGTTAACACTTAGAGTGTTTTGAATTCGTTTGTATGGAAAAAAATGCTCCTTTTAATTTAATATTTTAACAGGGTGATTTCTTATGAAATAAAGTTATGCATCCCTCAATATTATTTCGTAATCCTGTTACACGTTGTATATAAAACGAGTTGAATTAAGTATATCTTCAATGAATATTACCTCAAGATTCCAAGATTCCATCCGTTTGAAGTCGGAACTATCATTTAAAATAATAAAAATAAACATATATTTTTTACAGAATTTGAGCAAAGATATCCTGGCAGTCACAAAATAATACATTACAAGAAAGTTTTGTTGGAGAAATTCTCGCCATACTCCGAAAGAGATGGAGTTATTAAGAGAATCAAAATATTTGAAGACTACGCACTGAACGTACCACTTTTTACGTAAGAGTAAAATCTATATATGTATAAGTTACATTTCATTGTCTATTTGTTATCTCGAAATGATACTGCTCAAATGGCGACGCCGCACAGTTTGCCTTTAAAAGATCACTTTTAGTGATAAGGCCGCCTTTGCACCCTAGCTTAGAACTTACTGTACTGGTCGGCCCCCAACGAGATGGACAGATGACATTAAACAAGTCGCTGAGAGCTGCAGGAAACAAACGGCCCGGGACCGTAGATTTTGGAGCTCGCTGCAAGAGACCTATGTCCAGCAGTGGACATTAATGATTAATCTTAAAATAACTGCGTTTTCATCATAATCAACCACTTACCACGGCGGCCTAGTGCTAAATGGTAGCTTCCGCTGTTTGTCTGATTGTTCTTGCTAATCTCCGGCTTGACGGATTTTGACTCGACTCTATGTCCGTAACCTCACATATAATAATAATCACATAACCATAGAATTGAGAATGTACAGAAACCGTGTACACGACTCTTATTGAAGCAAAAAAACCACTCAACTTTAGTAGTGTTTCTCGAACGAACGGTTAGTAAAATTATATACCATTTATTGGTTAACAGTAATTATTTTACCTCTAATGTTCTAAACGTTTACCATAAAGTGGGAAACTGGGGTTTATGTACCATTAGTTTGTCAGCTAGCAACATCCAGCGGGCGTTAAGTGAGACGTGCGCGAGGTGTTTCACTGTTTTCTGACAAAATGCACTGCATACAACAATGGCTGAATTTGGATTCTGTATGATCTTAACTTCTGTGCACTTAACGTCCGGTTCCCCACCTGTTCACGTGCATTTATTTTGTATAAAAAAATGTACTGTAACCTTGAACTTTGAAACATAAGTCTGTTTCAGATACGAATGGTACAAACACCGTGTAGATAAAATGGAGACGGTGAGAATCGATCACATAAAGAAGGAGATAAGGGAAACGTTTTCAGTCGGGAGACGAGATCATCTTATAAGTAAGTTATTTCCAGAATTAAACAATGATAAATCACATATTCAACTTCTTACCTATTCATCCAGTGCGCGTTTGTGTTATTGTGCAAAACAACCAGTCACGAAATTTGACAGTTTTTTTGAAGTGAAACGTTCTCTTGGCGCAACGCACACAGATTTTTCCGTAGTTAGTAAGTTAGGCTAAACAGTCACGCTCTGAGGTGAAAGAGCCTTTCATCTCAGAGCGTGACAGATCGGGTGAGCTCGTGACCGCCGAGTGTACAAGAGCGAGAAAAATACAGCTGTAACTCTGTGTTTATTATATTTTCATACCTCATAATTGTCTTTGTTAATATAATAGTTATAATTGGTAGAAACGTTATAATAAGTAAATCAAGTAATTATTTTAACAATTATTTGGAGATGAGTGTGTGTAGTTAGCTGTTTATCGTGCATTATATATTGTATTGTGTGTATTATATTTTAAATTATAAACAACAGTTTAAGTTACTGTTATTATAAAGAGAGATTCGAACGTAAAGGTAAGTCACTAAATAATCCAGTCACTCCCTCGTACCTCAAATACCGTTTTCGCTAAATTTCCGTTCTGGTTTACATACTGACCTCCGATCTCGGCACGATAACTGTCTGGTACTCCCATTTTTCAAAACCAAGTTCTTCGGTAACTCTTCCACTTTTAAGGCTATTATGCTTTGGAATAATTCTCCTGCTGACATCTGTAAAAGTCACCCTGCCCATATTTAAGTATCGTCCTAAAGATTACTATCTGTCTTTGAGTGAAGTCATTTAAACAAATATCGTTACTTATGTGTATTATTTGTATTTTTCTTCTTTCATTATATAATTTTATATATGTTATTATTATTTATATGTATATTGTATATTTTTGTATGTCTATTTATTTTCGAATATATTGTATGTATATATTATATGTATATATAACTGCACTATCCCGCTCTCTTCCAGCTTTTCTTTCTGCCAGAGGTTGCCTGTAAGAGATAACTTGCAGCAATAAGGCCGCTTTTACAAGCCTAAAATATTTGCTATTTTGTTTATTCTTTATTTTATGTATTTTTTCATGATTGTGTGCAATAATGTATTTCTTCTTCTTCTTCTTCACTTAATGCTTATATATACACACATACATTTAAATATAACCTTGATAACCTGCATACCCTGTGCATACCGTCTATGCATGCCACTGTTACCACCCTACCGAGAAATACCCGTCGCTAAGTGATATCGCGTTCAATTACGCCATTGGGTGGTTACTAGCCACGGCCAGAGCATCATTCATCATCATCATCATTTTATCATTTTGTCCCGCCTAACAAAATGATAAAATGATGATGATGATGAATGATATGATACTGATAATGATGATAATTAACAGAGCACACATATGCTATCGACGCTCCGACAACATCGGTGGAAGGCGAGCGTACTCTGGAATTCAACTACTACGCGCGACTCGACCACCTCAACAAGCTCATCTGCACACGGCTTACGTTCCAAGAATACTATACTAACAGGAACGATAGGTAAGAACATATATATTAAGGACTACGTCAACGATAAAAATGCTTGGGTGTAAATTATTGCTCTAACCAGGTTGCTTCTTAAATAGTTTTTAAATGACAATGTGAGATGGTGATAACGAAAAAAAAATAACAACCCGCTAAGTTTGTTGTGGGCTTCTTTTCGTTTTAAGTTGACGAATTTATTTATCGCCATCAACTCACTCCTATGTCACATTTTACATGTTATGTATTTGAATTAAGAAATATTTGACTTTGACTTTGACTTTATAACTTTACATGATGCATGCAGTGCATTGTGTCCAAAACAGTGAAAACGACCAGAACACGTCTCACTTCACACCCATGGAATATAATGGTAACTTTTAGAACGTTAGAGGTAAAATAATTACTGTCAACTGCTAAATGGTATGAAGTGACTAACCACCTGTTTGAGAAACCCTTCTAAAATGGAGTGGTTTGTGATGCTTCATAATTAGTCGTGTACACGGTTTCTGTATGTTCGTAATTCTGAGATTAAGCCTTAATAAATAAGCCTCTTATTTCGTACATAACACCTTTATGACGGCCTCCGTACGCAGCGGTGAGCGCTTTAGGCCTATAAATGAAAGGTACTGGGTATGATCCCCAGTAGGGCAAATTGTGCGGGAGACTTCGGTCCCGGCTAGTTACCAGCCTACCTACCTAATAGTGCCGCCAAGCGAATTAGCTTTCCGATATAATGTGGCGTAGAAGCTGATTTTAGAGGTTTGGGTTAAACTAACTTATAACTGCCATACCCTAACAAGATAAGCTGCTAACATCATAGACAGCATGAAGCATCATCACTTACCGACATATAAGATTGCAGTTTGGGGCTATTGGAATCAAAAAAAAAAACCAAAAATCCCTCTACCGAAAATAACAAAGTTCTGCTACATACCTACATCGGATGGGAGAATTCTCATAGTTCGTTTGCTTTTTTAAGTAATAAGTAGAAAGTATTATTATTTTTATTTTTTTTTATTAATCAATCGATCCTGTATACATTCAAGTCCGATGTTAGGTAATTTTTAAATCTTATCTTAAATCCTCATACTGGGAAGTGTTATAGGATAGTTATTTATGCAACTGGTGTATAATAATGGGTATTAGCACACACAAGGCGAAGGATATTTTATTATTAGCACATTGGGTGTTTTAATGTTGGCAAAAAGCTAACTGTTTCAGATTCTTTTATACATTTAGAAAATTAGAGCATTGAAGTAGATGAACTTTTGAATTCAATCTGTCATATAAAAGTTTTGGATTTAATTGATTTGATTAAATAACGGAGTTGGTAAATGATAAATTTTTTTTATTTTTCTATTACAGACTTAATCTGCTAGATGCTAATTTTGGTTTCAGGCTTGAATGCAGATACATTACATACACGGAAGCCACAAAGACAGAGCCTAAAAGACAAGTTAAAGATATAGTCGAAACCTTCAGCCGTAATACTCATATACCAGCGAAGAATGACATCTGGAAGAAGATATTTCATGTCCAAGAGAACACCATTGAATTGCTGTACCATTATGCATACAATTTCGTTACGAACAACACGCGTATGTTTATTAAGCCTAATTTGGCTGAAACCGGTGGAAAAATATTGTTTTATCCGGATAAAACATCTGGATATATAGTAAGTAAACTAAATTGACATGTATGTAGGTGTAGGTATTGCTATATTTATCCCTGCGTTATTTTTGGTAAGTTAGTAATTAATTTTGGGTACTCATTTCATTATTCTCCTTTACATCTAAATTATTTCTGCAAATTATTGATCAAATGCTCTAGCAGAGTTTGTATTAAAGCCACTTTTAACATTTAAACTTCAAAGAATAATTCAGAAACAATAACGTTTTTTTCTTTTATATCTTTCATAATTAGGTACAAATAACAGTTTCATTATTTTTGGTGCTCTAGAGCAATCATTTTATAGAGTTGATATGTCTCGTGTGGTAGGCTGTTTACTGAAAACTTTGTGATTTGAATTAGGTATTTCAACCGAATGTACGTGAAACCCCACGAATAGTAGATAATATTAAGCGATCTACTTAGACATTTCCTGCAAAGCGCAGCCCTGTGTTCATCAACCTCAACCAGACAAAGACGTGCCACTGAGCTAGTTAGGTTTAGTGTTCCGGTGCGATGTCGCGTAGAAACCGATTAGGGGTATGACTACCATACCCCCTAACAGGTTAGCCCGCGTACCATCTTAGACTGCATCATCCCATACCATCAGTTGAGATTGCAGTCAAAGGCTAACTAATAGTGAAACGAAAAAAAACCTAAGGCGTAAGTATAAGCCTTGTTTTCTTGTAATTACACCGGCAACCACGCCCTTCAGACTGCTTAACAGTATTGCGACAATGCTGCTTTGCGGCAGAAATATGGCGATAGTACTTCCCCGGACGAGCTCTGTCACACAGACAAACAGCTTTACTACTACGAAAATAATTCAAAAATTCATAATTCATTTATTTCAAGTAGGCCTTATATTAGCACTTTTGAAACGTCAAGTATGCCTGTTTGTTGTTAGCGACTCTACCACCGGTTCGGAAGGCAGATTCTACCAAAAAGAAGCCGGCAACAAACTCAGCAGTTGCTCTTTTCCAACATTACAATTTAACAATCATTGTTATATCTTGTTTGAGATGAAAGCGGAGCGGGTTGCTTCCAGGCTACCTTTTTTATTATGAAATTCATCAATAGTATAAATAAATAAATAAATATACTACGACAATGCACACATCGCCATCTAGCCCCAAAGTTAGAAAAGCTTGTGTTATGGGTACTAAGATAGCTGATGGATATCTTTATGAATATAATACACGTAAATACTTATAATATACTGATAAATACCCAGACACTGAAAAACATTCATGTTCATCACACAAACATTTTCCAGTTGTGGGAATCGAACCCACGGCCTTGGACTCAGAAAGCTGGGTCGCTGCCCACTGCGCCGGCCGTCCAACGTATAGTAACCTCGATGTATAAATGTGTTTTTGATTCTTGAAACTTTTGTTATGGCAAATCTATTATTACCGAAGGTAATATCATATAGATAAAAGCATATACTCAACCCACAAAGGGTAAGACGGCTAAAGGGCTAAGACGATATGCTGATATCACTAATGTTTGACCATTTCTAGTAAGTCGCGTTTCTAGTAATACTATAGCTAGATCTACTTTGTGAATTCTAGGCAGATCCATGTGGCAACCAACCTCGTCCACTGGACGTATACTACGCTCTCTGCGATAACATGGAATATGAGAATATGTCGCGCAAGCACATCCGAGATCGAGAGACAGATATTAATGACTACTTGAAACTAAGGTTACGAGAACTCACTGAACCAATACTGTTTGTCGCTCTGTTTGATACTGAGAGGAATGTAGCTGCGAAGAAAGGATGGAAGGAACAGGTGCCTCCATTGAAACTTAATAATTCCTGAAAACACCTAACATATATGCAGTGGCGTGCAGAGGGTATGCACAGGGTATGCAGATGATATAAAATGAATAAAATCGCCAGTACGAGTTATAAATACTTAAGGTTAGGCTTTTTATAACACTTAAAATGAATATCTTTAAGTTTTATATAACTTGTGTATATGCATATATATTAGGTGTGTTGTATGCATTATACATGTAGGTAAACGTCAAACATACCACACCTACACGTGCTGCTGATACATATCTAATCGCTTCCAGTACCAACCTAATCATTTCATAAAATCAATCGATTGGCGTTCAATGCTGGATGTAGGTCTTTTATATGCAAGAAATAAATTTTGGAGAATCAATCTCCAATGAAAAATTGGCAATCAAAGCTCCAATGGTATTATTTGAATTCCCACGCAAGGGTGACGGTCATAGAGGGTTTCGCCTTTAACCTGACGCTGGTGCGAACGTAAAAAACATGAGATACAGATGTGCTGCTAAAATTTTGGTTCTACTACGGAACTCCACATAAAAAGAAAAAAATATTAGAGAGTGGGTCTCTGCAATATCAATTAAATGTATAAATGTATGTTTTGTTGTTATTGTTTTTTTAAATTTTTTGTGTTTTTTTTATTATTTGAGTAATGTCTTCTCTAATGTGTGTTTTTACTAAAATAAATAAATAATTATTTGATACTCAATTGTATCTTTTCAAGGTAACTCAAAAAGCTGCAGTGACCGAACGTGAAACTGAAGCGGAAATAGATCCTCTCGCACCATACTTAGCGCGCATGTTCGGTTCAGGGTTCGGTACGAGCTCTCCAATCACGGTGAAGGAAGCTACATTTGTCAGGGAGCAGTGTATAAACGACTTCAGAGCCAAGCAACTGGCCAGACAGAATCTTGTGCAAGAGAGGTTTGATAAGGTAACTGAAATTTAAATACTATTTATGTTCATCGATAGCCTGTTACATTTCACTGCTGTTAGGACCTCCTATAAAAACCTAGGGTTTACCTATAAAAACGCTGGCACACTGCGGATTGGTAGACTTTACACGCCTTTGAGAACATTACTCAGGAATGCAGGGTCCTTACAACTTCGCCGTATGCTTATTAGACATATGTATTTCAGCATCATATCAACCCGTTAACGGCCCACTACAGGGCACGAGTCTCCTCCCACAGTGAGAAGGCCATCCACCACACTGGCCCAGTGCGGATTGGTGGACTCCACACACCTTTGAGAGCATTATGGAGAACTCTCAGGCATGCAGGTTTCCTCACGATGATTTTCCCTCACCGCTGAAGCAAGAGATATAGAAAAGTTAGAGGTGCGTGCTTGGATTCGAACTCGCTTCCCCAAAAGGAAGTCGAAGTTCTACCAACTGGGCTATCACCGCTACTTATAGATGTCGGTTGAGACATATATACCTACACATATATATTTAGTAGTTTGACATAATATATCGTAAGCTAGTGGGTATGTCTTTGGCCTCTCTTTTGATAGGACCGAGTTCGATTCGAGCACGCAACAAGCTACAGGCTTGTTGCGTGCTCGAATCCTATATAAAAATATCAATACTTAATATTGTAAATCTGTCTTAATATCCATCCATCAATAACGCAGCAACAGAGCTACGGATTGATGTGAATTTTTGCATAGAGATAGTTTATGGGCCGGAGAGTGGCATGGGCTTTTTATCCCGGAAAAAGCAAAGTTCCTAGGGGAAGATACGCTTACAACATTGTTTACACAAGCGTCCTGAGATAGTGCACTGTTCTGTATTCACGATCGGTGTCCTATTCCTCCTGACAAAGTTTTTCAAATTACCACACCGCGGGTAAAAGCTAGTTGTATATAATGGTAAATATAATAAAAGTTTCAATAAGTCGGAAAAAATCTGCCTTCTGTTTTGCATAGCCTAGGTGAAAGCAATGTATGGTGGGGTAGCTACTTAAAAAAAGTCCTCTACAGCATATTATCTTGCTTTTATCTGGCAGATATTAGTAAAAATAGTAAACCTTAAGATTAGTTCTCAAAAGCAATGTGAAGTCCAGCAATCCGCATTTGGCTAGCGTGGTATTCCACGGCCTTTCTTCTAATCTTTCTTACTGTGAGACCCGTGCCCTGTAGTTTGCTGGTAATGGGTTGAAAATGATGAATAAAAAAACTATAAATACTTTTTTATTCGCAGCTCAACACGGAGTACAAGAACAAGAGGTTGTGGTATTTAGCGAATCAGTTCATTCTCTCGCCAGAAAAGGAAAGCGCATATTTTGTTACGAGGTTTAGTATCCATCAGCTAATTATCTTTTTTATGCATTCGCTTATAATGTCTTGACGAGTCCTTTTTTGTGAAATCAGTCCGACAACCCACAACAAGCGGTCCAGGCGACTTTCGGAGACGACTGAAACACGTCCTTGACAATCCTGACGATGAAATAAGTAACTACGTACTATGTGTCCCAATTAATAGAGCACAAAAGATCCTGGAGGGTCGAAGTGCATCGGCTGAAGCGGGCCTCATTACAAGATAGATAGATGTGTCACAATGACGCGCACGCAACGCCTGCACAGTGTCTTCGCCGGCGATAAAGAGGGCCCCGATTTCCGACGTCATACAGACGTGGGTCCACGGACTAACTCATTATTACATCAATATCCACCTAGAAGTCCGACATTTCAAGCCGAGCCGAGGTCCGGTTCCTCGCAGGAGGTACCTTGGGTCGACGTCCCCCCTTCCCCCCGATTTCGGTGAGCGCTGCGGCTCTTCTCCTGACGAGCATCAGCTACTGTGTATATAAATATACTACGACCATACACACACCACTATTTAGCCTTAAACTTAGGGTGGCTTGTGCTATGGATACTAAGATAACTGTTGAATGTTTTCATAAATAAAATACATAAATACTTATTAAATAGTTTGATGCTTTACTCTGAATACAATATCCTGTCACAATTATTAAAAATCTGTTGGCTTCCAAAAATATAAAATGCAGTACAGAAACTAATTTAAATGTAATTTTACGTACAAAGTAATTTTTATTACACCTAGTGATTTATACTGTCATCTATGATCATTTATAGGAAGTTTTGTTCTGTTAATAATTATAAGAGATGGTTTTCCACCTAACATAAATCAGAAAATCTGCTTGGTTCTTGAATACTTCCTAAATAAAGGCGAAACTGTGTTTGTTTGTCTTTCCTTCACGCCCTAACTGAGCAACAATTCAACTGATGATTTTTGGTTGATATTACTTGAAATGACGGAGAGTAACACACACCACTCCAAGGAATAAAAACGCTAGTTATTACTATTAAAAAAAAAAACTAGGCGATAACGCTAACGCCACCTTTTGTTCTATTTCTATATTTCTTTCTATTTTTCGCATCCAAATAAAAAAAATTAATTTCAGCGCGGAACTGGCCTTCCAAGTTCACACCCTAGAGGTTCGCCTGACGAGACACAAGGATCTATCTGCCCAAAGGTTCAAGGTACTGGAAGATTATTTGGCGAAGCATCCTCTATTGAAAGAGTTCAATCGATTGCGGCACTACTATCGAATGAAATGAGAAATAGAATACTTTTATTTACTGAAATAATTTACAATTTGTTTTTGATGAAAATATTTTATAATACGTTATTGGTGAACTGTTTTAGTTTGTTGTTGAATTTGTTGAAAATTTTAATATTAAATTGATTGAATTAATTATTTTGCTGTCATATTTTTATCCCCCATGTAAGTAAAGTTACATTTTAGTACTTCGAAATGTTAGCAATTTGAAATAAAATAAAGCTGTTCCGCAGATTTTCTTATCAGAAATGGGATTACAACATGTTCTCATGATCAGTCCATGTGTTCGTGTGTGTGCTATGTTTAAAAAACGTGTAATATGCATGTTGTTAGTGCTCTTAAATAAATAAATAAATAAAATACATAAATAAATCAGTAGTGTTATACTGATAATAGCCTTCGTACCTAGGTAATACAGAATGATCCAATTTAATCATCAGTTTAGAAAGTGGGAAATGTTAGGCGCATTACAAAATGTGATGGTAGAAGTGTTAAGCCCATCTAAATATGTTTTTATGGAAAGATCAAAATGGCATCTTATTCAATAAAACAGTATCTGTCAATCACTATTTTGCGAGAGTTTGTGACGTTGCACGTTGCGAGGAGTCCGGATGCGATAGTGGCGAAAATTTTACTGCCTGAGTTTCACTATGCTCAATCAGTAACAAAATTAAACTTTAAGATAATTCTTAGTATTTTTCTCATCGCAAATTCAATCCATAAGCCTATTTTTCATAATGGTTGTTTTTACGTACCCGTATGGACATACGTAAAGAGTTAAATAACGTAAAATTTACTGCTTTATATTATATTAAACGTATAACTAAAATGTCGTATTGCATAGCATCAAGTGGCATAAAAAAGGAGATTTACATACTAACAATGAAATTGTTTATACATTCCATCACATGTATTTTGATATAAAATCACGTAAATATAATTATTGATTGAGTATGATAAAACGTGCTACACAGTTTCCTTACTTCATTAATACTTTTTTACCAGGTATGCTTGCCTAAGTTGCGTGACAGAAATCACTAAGTGATAAGACCGCCTTTGTTACACAAATATAAATTTTGGTATTTTTTTTTAAATTTTCATTTTCTTTTTGCTTTCAGTAAAGTATTTTTGATTGATTTATTTATTTATTTTATTAAAAGCGGTGCTAGCCCAGTGGACAGTGACACCTCTAAGTTATGTGCGTTTTAAACAATTAAAAAATCACTTGCTTCAACGGTGAAGGAAAACCATTGTGAGGATACCTGCATGCCTCAGAGTTTTCCATAATGTTCTCAAAGGTGAGTGGAGTCCACCAATCCGCACTGGGCCAGCGTGGTGGACTACGGCCATAGCCCCTTCTCATTATGGGAGGAGACCCGTGCCCTGTATTGGGCCGGTAATGGGTTTATATGACGATGATAATGATAAATCAAAAGCTACCTAGTAATGCCAAGTTAAGATCGCCAAGTTTCGGCACGAGATGAAAAGTCTTATAAACTGTGGCGGTCTCCACGTTACCAAACTAGATGGCGCCACAAATATCTTGCATCGCGCTAAAAAAGTATTCACAGCCATTGACCATATATAAAGCTTCCAAATATGAACGGTTGTATTAACGTCGAACCGAAACGAGGTCCTAGTCCTCCAAGGACATCTCGGGTCAACGTCCCCCACTTCCCCCGATGTGGTCGAGCCCTGGGGCTCTTCTCATAGCCACTCCCCCCGGTGACGCCCTAGCAACCCTTCAGGTGGTTATTGGCAAGTGTCCTTCCGAAAAATCAAAATATACGGTCGGTCCTCGATCACGAGCACCCGCTCGAAGGAAGATCTTCCTATTCAACCATAGCTCCAGTACAAGAATAATTGAGGTTTTAGTGAGAAAATGATATGAGATATTATTGTATTATATTAAATATATAGTATAGTATACCGGTTTTTTTGATGAATGTTATATTTTAATACTTATTATCCTATTCGGGTCTAAGAGGAATCCAAAAAATCAAATATCAAAAAAATTGGTCCAGCCGTTCTTGAGTTATAAATGGTGTAACTAACACAACTTTCTTTTATATATATATAGATATTTAATAATTATGATGTTAGTGTTTGGGCAGTATCCACGAAGGTTGTCGATGGTGCAACCCGCTATTCCAGTCGCCAGCCCCGCCAAGCAGGTTGCCTCGACCGTCGTGCGTCGCGAGAGCTAGACGCGACAGTTTGTTGGCTAGACGACGCTGCGGCGAGTCCGGACGCGACAATGGCGGGAGAGATATGCTGCCTGAATCTAAAAATAGTAAGAAATATCTAGTTACTAAACCTTTATATACGGTGCCTAATGATAAACGGTGATAGCCCAGTGGGTAGGAGCTTTCGAGGCACTTTCGAGGGGCTGAGTTTGAATCCCAGTACTTCTTTTTTTAATCTTCTTAGCACTGTTTTGGAAAAGAGATCCTTTGGAAATATTGAAAATTGCGGACGGTAAGACATCGACCGATTTATTACTAACGAGTATCTACTTTGAGTCACAATACACATAAGTTTGGAATTTATATTGAAACTTAAAAAGTGGGATACTAAAAGCGGCCTTATCGCTTAGTAGCAAAATCTTCCAGGCAACCTCAGAATTAGGAAATCAAGGGAAACCGATTGGTGGGTTGTATTATTATTATATACATACTTACAAATAATTACACACTAATACTTATCAAGATTACACACATAAAATACTAAAAATAATAACTATACAAAAAATAATAAACTATGTAGTATATACCATAGCATACGATATATACTTAAATAAGTATGAGTAAGAATAAATCACCTAATGTCGTCGTAACACCTAACATAAGTCTTACTGGAATAACACTTTCGCCCAATTTATTTATTCTTACTATTACTTACGGTAATTTCCGAACAGGTGTAATAGGTATGAATGTTTTCAAAAAAATATCAAGGTACTCTCCGAGCTAGTGTAGTAGGTACAAACGTTTTCATAGAAGTTTTACAAAAAAAAAGGACTATACCGAGCAGGTGTAGTTTTAATGTTTTCATTGCTATAGAATATTGATCGCGATTTTTTTGTCCTGCAGGAAAGATTAAAGCTAAAAACTAAAAACTATATGATAGTTTCATACCTGAATGATAGTCGTAATTCGCATGCTCGCTCGGCGTTTCTTGGCCGAGTCTCTTCCTGTATTCTCCGGCGAAATGTTCGACCAGTGTATCCATCATGACCGCTTGTTTAGAGAATACCTAAAAGTTTAAAATTTTACGTAAATACGAGAAAATAGATTTTGCGATCAGAATACAGTTGTCCCCTCTACCTCTCCTGTCACGGCCGGTTGGCTCAGTGGCTCCTGCTTTCTGCGTCTAAAGCTGTGGGTTCGATTCCCGAAATGTTTGTGTGGTAAACATTAATGCTTCTCAGTTTCTGGGTGCTTATTTATATATTATAGTGTGTTAAAAATACAATCTAGGGTTATTCAAGGAACGCATCGGTGGGCTGCAGATTTTATTGGCGGCGGTGATCACTTATCATCAGGTGCTCCTGTTCGTTTGCCAGCTATTAATAAAAAAAGTATTTATGTATCGTCATATCAACCCATTTCCAGCCAACTACAACGGGTCTCCTCCCACAATGAGAAGGGGTTAAGGCCGTAGTCAACCGCGCTGGCAGACACTGAAAAACATTCATGCTCATCATACAAACATTTTCCAGTAGTGGGAATGAAACCTACGGCCTTCGACTCTGAAAGCAGGGTCGCTGCAAACTGCGCCAATCGGCCCTCTAATTTAGATTAGAGATGTTATCTTTACAGCGAATAGTTATACCAAACTCCAATCTAAATCAAGATGGCACCCAATGACGATGATGACCCCATCGGGAAAGGAAGAACGACTTTACTTACCAATTGTAGCCTTTTATAGAATAAAGACTCACCTGAAGTATTTTAGAGACCCTTAGTCCATTCTCAACCACCATGAACTGTAGGAAGAGACACGGGAGACAATCTTCATTATCGTCGGATGGCAAACCAATATCCCAACAGAGTTCTTCGTAAAGAAGACCGAGGAGTACAGTCTGAAATAATAAATTTCTAATAACTAGACAGACTAGCTTTTGCTGATTCGGCTACACCATTCTTGTTCTTAGATAAGATTTCCAACGTAGAGATCTGAAACTGAACTGGAATCACTGACAGAGCAGCGGCCCTGAAATGGAACTGGGCGGGTCACATATGTCGAAGGGAGGACGGGCGGCGGAGCCGAGTGATTCTGGATTGGCAACCGCGCACTGGACACAGAAGCATCGGCCGACCACCAGCTCGATGGACAGATGATATTGTAAGGTCAGTAGGGAAGAACTGGGTGCAGCTAACCAGCAATAGACCGAGATGGCGTGCAATTGTAGAGGCCTTAGTCCAGCAGTGGACTGAGATAGGCAAATAAAAAAAAATTGTATAGAAGCAACTTTGCGGAAATCCATGATATATTATCAAAATTAAGCTTAATTTGCTATACTCCGCGAAAAGCAGGAGAATCTGTGTGGTGTTATTTATAATTTCTTCAAACCTTATACTCCACACCACACAGATCCTCGGCAATACACCCTCTACGCACGTTTCGCTCCGAAACCGGAGCATCATCAGGAGATGTTGACTTTACAATGAATAATTTTTAAGTTAACAATAAACTTAACAATTATTCATCTGTGTGGTGTGGAGTATAAGGATTGAAGAAATTATAAATTACACCACACAGATTCTCCTGCTTTTCGCGGAGTATAGCAAATTAAGCTTAATTTTGAAAAAAAAAAATCATCAGCCTATCTCAGTCCACTGTGCTTTTTATTGGTGTCAAATATCGCGTCCCTCAAACGTAGGATCGAGAGCAGCTCCAATATTGTTCGGAAGGTTTTAACTGACAGGATGGTGTATTTAAAGCGCACTGGCTGTCAGCTTAAGTATGTAGTAACATTAATTATATTAACTGACATAGGTATTAAGGTTTTTCATAAGGATAAAGGTTTCTGTCGCTATTGTTCTCGCATTCTTTTCTTTTTAACAATTTATGGTGGACTTCAGCTTCTGTAACCCATTTGGAACCCTCGTAGCTTGACTTTGATTTTGTAAATTACACTTACATAAAGATAAATTATTTAGGAAGCCATTACCGCTTACAGAACCATGAATGAATGAATGAATACACTTTTATTGTACACCAAAGAAAAAAAGTAGTTACAGAGATAGAAATACATATCAAGAGAGTGCAATTTGGTGGCCTTATCGCTACATAGCGATTTACCACCATGATAGGTAGTCTGGCTATTTTTTGTTACGCATTTCCCTGAATAGTGAAGCAACAAAATAAAGAAGAAAGTAGCCAAATTTTGCAATTTTGAACCATATAAATAAAGCCATAAAATTTTTTTGGTCAGTCAATAGGTTAAGTTTATTTTGAAATACTAACACATGGACCTTTGTAGTCTGAAAGAAATGCAATATATACATTTATTCGTTTATTAAGTCGGTTCTTGAACTGATTCAGTGATCCTTCAGTCACTCAAAAGAACATATTACAGTGCTCGAAAAGATTTAAAGGCAAAACTTGATTGTTGGGTTTGAAGCAAATATGGTTTACATTAAATTCAACACAGAATTTGATTGAGCAATCACCCCCTCCCCATAACTTACACTCTCAGTATCATCAATGACGTAGACTCCGTTAGAATTGATAGCTACCAACACGGGAATATCTTCGTGTGTGAGAAGACTGGTCAAACTTCTGACAGGCTGCTCGATCTGACCTTGGAAGAATGCAGCACTGCAAGGTATAATAAAAATAGGTAAATATACCACGAAAATATGCACATCGCCATCTAGCCCCAAAGTAAGCGTAGCTTGTTTTATGGTTACTAAGATGACTGATGGATACTTTTACGAATAATGCACATATATATCTTATAATATACATATAAACACCCAGACAGTGAAACACATTGATGTTCATCACACAAACATTTTAAACATTTTCCAGTTGTGGGAATCGAGCTTCCGGCCTTGGACTGAGAAAGCAGGGTCGCTGCTCACTGCGCAAATCGGTCTTCAATAATAGCAAAGAATGTCAACCCAAGCCAAACTTCTCTTCAATCATAAATAGGCTTTAACAGTCCACTGCTAGACCAAAGGCCCTTCCCATGGAGAGAAGAAGAAGAAAAAGTCTTTATTGCACATACAAATAGAAAGCCAGGAGAGAGTTTGCCCATAATCACCGTGCTGGGAAGACGGGTGAAAGCAGTAGATCTTTGTTACCGTCGCAGAGAACGGGATTCTTTTCTAGCTCGGAAATACAAATACAAACAGTTCCTCCAGGATATATAAAAAACCAACAACATATTTTTCATTACAATTTCAAGTAGCTTCATACCCATAAGTGGGAAGCGTCCTCGTGTGCGATAAATATTTATGTCGCAGCTTCCTAGGGGGCGCTGCGGGTGGTCGTTGTGCTTGTTCTAGAAGCTTAGCTTCTGGACTGCCCTTCCTTCCCGCCGGCAATAAACGAGCCCATCTGCCAGATCTGGCATGTCTTGGTAGGTATTTGTCTTGTTGCTCTCTGGAAGATAAAGGTCATGTCTTCTTCTTCTGTTTTCTGTATCTAATCATTGATACATTAATAAATATAGAAAACAGATAAACAATAACAGCTCAGCGTATAATATTTGTACCCATATCCATAATGCCAAAGCCACTCAATTAAGAACTTGCAGAAACCGTGTACACGACTAATATTGAAGCATCAAAAACCACTCCACTCTAGTAGTGTTTCTCAAACAGGCGGTTGGTCACTTTATTCCATTTAGCAGTTGACAGTAATAATTAGTTTACCTCTAATGTACTAAACATTTAAAAGTTTGTGAGCTAGAAATATTCCACGGGTGTGGATTGAGACGTGCGCAGAGCGTTTTCACTGTCTTTGGACACAATGACCTGCATGCAATAATGGCTGAAAGAGGGTTAATTATGTGGCCAAAGCACGGCGGAAAGTAGATAAAGCAGTGGAAGAAGGTACTATTTTATCCTTTCCCGGGGAGAAAAATATTTTCTGTCCAAGCTAGCCGTGCAGTCATTAAGATGGACAGACGACAACGAATATTATTACATATAATACGAAAGTGCGTTTGCTTGTTACTTCTCTATCCTTCCTTCACGCCCTAAATAAACAACCAATCATCTTGATTTTTGGCATAGAGTTACTTAGTTGAAAAGACGGAGAGTAACATACGGCGCAGGAAAAATAACGGTTTCCACGGAATTTGTAAAAAACCGTAATAAAGGCGGACTGAGAACGCGGGCAAAAGCTAGTTAAATAATAACGCTTAGGAGTTTGTTTGTTTTGCAAACACATTCAAAATGTTTAGCTCGTCCTAATCAAATCCTCGATCACGATTAAATTAAGAAGAGGAATATTATAGCTGTGAAATCAAGGGAAGCCTCACCTAAAGAATTTCGCCGTATGTCGGTGTGGGTCATAAGGACCTAACTGAATCCTGGCCTGCAGACCTCCCAACATGACCGCCTGGGCACTTTCTAACGGATACCGTCCAGTCACCACGTTATGTCGTGCTTCCTCGTACAGCAACTCTTGAATTCGAGAATCTCTGGAATTTAATTATTCAAAAAGGCCTTATTAAAACACTTCAACATCTCATAATAGTTAACTTAAAGCTGCTACGAGGGTCTTTAAAGCGAACTGGTCTTAATTAAAAAGAGATCCAAAATGACCTCCTGGAATAACCTTGTAAAACTAACCGCAAAGTTGATTTGATTATTCGTTTTCATTTCATTTTTATTAAATTAATCAAGAAACGACAGTGTACGTACCAACTTCCGCTTATTTTCTTAAACGATTACGAGATCCATCCATGCATTTGAAAAAGTCTAAAAAATCTAATCTTTAATATAATGCGAGTATTAATTTTTAATCTATCGAAAACCTTGACTCTTTTCTGTTTTTGTAATACCTAATCCTAGTTATTTAAATATTTCCACATCGTCTTCAACGTTTCCTATTACTCTAGGAAGATGAAAGTCAGATCTTACTTGATTCCTTCTTCGAGATGCTTGGGAAAGAAGACGTTCCTTTGTAGTCGCAGTATGGGCTGATCGCGAGCTCGTCGTGATTCAGAGCCATGGCCGTATCGCTGTAGCAACTTTTGCCACCCCGCCCACATACGCCAGGGGCAGTGGTGAGGTTTAAGCTGGATTTCTGTCATGATTTAAAAAAAATATGATGATTTCTTTGAAGAATGTAATGAGAACATTCTTAGCACACTTAACAACTTGGAAATCAAACTAGTTACTAAACTATTATCACAAACATGGTATAATTATCTTTAAAGTCATCCCACCCGCGTTGGAAAAGCATGGAGATCTGTTAACCCCTCTCTCCTGTGAAAGAGTAGATTTTGGCCTACAGACTGCTGACTTTCTGTCAGCATCACTCATATAGGTTGATGATGTTACGTTATTGTCGCGCAAACCTTGCATCGTTGACTATGCTTAATTTTAATTGTAACGCCGCATAAAGTTCAAGTTTTAGTTTTGATCTCCACAAACGAATCAATCCCCATTAAATTCTTCTAGCAAAACATATAATTATCCAGTAAGAAGCTTGTAAGCTTGTATCAAATTTACACAAAAAGAAATTAATTTCAGCACAGTTAGTGATACATAAGAACGATTTCATTAAAGCTACCATTTATTATTAGGTTGCACCTGCACAATTGAGATCTTGTATATTTGATCCACAGACTCGCCGCTATGTTATATAATATTGAATATGAAGTGATCTTCATGGGACTCAGGATCTAGTGTAACACAGATCCTTTGCACATCCAAATAGCGAACCAATTAGTTAGGAAGTAACTTAAACTTAGTAAAAAAGTACTTAAGTGGGTTTAGACACAAGTTAGTACGGCCTTGTGAGAAAATTAATAATACCGTGTCTCGAAAGTGTGACAAAAAACACAAGCATATAATATATAGTTAAGGTAAAAGTAAGTAACAGGATTTAATGAACTGCTAGAGGTCCTTATATTAGAATATAGATACTTACCTAGCAATGGGCTGCACATCCAAAGAGCGAACACATTGGTAGCCAAACTTCTAGCGCTTGGAGAACTCAACCCTAATTCCTCAGTAGATAAAACTGCGTTTAAGAATCTTGCAGATGTGACGCACGAGGGAACTTCCTCAGAACTCATCTCCACCATGACAGTGGTTTTAGACATCAAGTAAACACAGGTGACAGGGTTCAAAGTACTGCTGGCAGAAGAGGCCGTACTTCCTGATGATCCTGAAAACCATTTCTGTATTTTTTTCATACTCAGTTCTTTATTCTAATTCAAATAATTCGTCACAAGCTTTTCCTATCGTAAGATTTTGTATGAAGCCAAAAAGCACGAAATGAAGGCTGAAGTAAACAAGAAGGAAGTGAAACACTTTTGTGATGGAAGATAAAGAGGAAAGCATAAAATTTTGGCGGAAAAAAATAATATCTGCCGTCCTTGTTTTCTGCTTCGTATGACAAAAATTAGGTACCTTTCGAATCCTAGCAACCGCATCCTGACCTATAAGAACGTATGGCTCTATTTAAGTTAAAAGTAAGACTATCTAGCAATAAGAAAATCGAGTAGTCTTGCGTAAAAAATAACGAGAAGCATTGAAAAAGCGAGGTATAACAGCTAGCATTTGGTATAAGCGTAGGTTAGAGTCGAGGTTTTTTTTTGGTGACTCCACAACGTGAGTTGCATCTCCGTTGGATGGATAAGTTGGTACCAGTCTAATATTTAACCAAGCCCGGTTGCACGAGAGTTATCGATAAGGGTTGCCCCATTGAATATTGGATTGAATATGAGAGCCATAATAAGTAGTTTGTTAAGACAATTGCCGAGACACAAAGAATCAGTAAATGTATCAGCAAAAATGCAACCCTCAAATTAGTGGGTAATATTCGTAATCATACCTGGTAATGGAGGTGAAATAGCACTGGATGAACTACCCCCACTAGTTATGGGTTCGGTGGTGCTAAAAGACCCAGCCGCAATGCTACTGGATCCTGTTTGATTGGAACAACTGCTGAGATTTGAGCCTGGAATCGTTGACTTCATTGAATACTGTTTACTAAGCTATTGCACTTAGTGCGTGTGATTCGCTGGTGTCCGCGGAGGAAGTCCTCTATCTTCACATATCTTCATCAGATTTTTACTGAATTTTAATGAAACCAACCTGACTATACATTATTTCAAATAAAAATACTTCGAAAGAGATTTAGATTTAATAGGATTTGATGTAGCATCGCAAAGAATACGTTAGCCCGATTTGTTAATCTTTACTCTCGGTATTTTACATTCCCGCTTATAACGACTGAAATATAATACCAAATCCCTCCTACCTATTGATATTTTAATATTTACTCGATAATCTTAAACACATTGCGGAAGTCACATGGCAAATCTATTATTCAAGTCAGTAGCTCCGTGTAAAACTCGCAGTGTTAACGAAGAAAACTTACTTATTGCGACCGGAATGGAGATTCCAATAGCAATTTAGTGCCACTGACTTGATTTCTATAACCCATTCTGTGCTGCTGCGATCTAATAAAAACCAACAGACTAAGTCAAGGTCACGTGATCTTATTTGGCCGGCCTGAAGTTGGTAATTTGAGTTACGTTCACGGCTAAGCTTCCTACAAAAATAGCGGACGAACGAGTAGCCCAAGATAATAAATTATTATCAGCGTCCATAAACATCTGCAGGACTTTTCAGGAATCTATTGAGGAACTTGAACTACCCCAAATCGCAGTTTAAAGGGAAACTGCTTAAGGAAGATTATGCAAGTAGGTAATGGTACTTATATGATGACCAAAAACTCGTATCTCATTTCAGTCCGGCCAATTTAGATTGCGCGTTCTGTACAGGAGAAACTCAGTCTGTTGGCGAACTGGTAAAAATGGAACGTAAAACCCACCCATAACACTTTTATCGAGGGAATCCGAAGAGTTGCTCTCCTTAGAGTCAGGCTGCAGGGGCTTGTGAGGATCATGTTTGTCCCATTCATTGTGCCGGCCTAGGGGACTGTATGACAGATGGGGTAAACGCTGTGACACAGAGTACAAATGTGCGTTGACCTCCGCTTGAAGCTTCTGGCTCTGGAGGCTGTAGTACTCTTCGCGTGATCTGAATTCACTAAAAAAAGAAGAATAGAATAATTAAAATTATATGTATTCCAAATTTGCCTTATGGAAAACTTTAGAAAGTATCTCTGTTTTGGTTTTTATCATAGGGGTATTTAGATTTACTCACTTAGTATGAACCGATTCTTTGACCAATTGGAAGATTCTGCTTGGAAAACACATAGCAGAATAATGGGCAATGTTCAAATTGTTACTACGCTTGTAATGAAAATAAAAATTTAAAATACTTATTAATTTTTGGAACAGCTGATCATAAGTAGGTACCTATTCCATTTTTGATCGTAAGGACGAACTCACTCGCACTTGATATAAGTTTTTTCTGAGTGCACCGAATGAATATAAATATTTCCTTTATCCAAATATTCTTTATTTCTCCATTATTTCCCACAAGAAAAGTAATCTAGTATATAAATATAGTCCTAGATATGTACTTACTTATATTGATATTCCGCTTGTATTGGATATCCACGTCTTGAGTATTCCACGGGAATTATCGTAATATAGTTCCCGCTGTTCTGGACATTGGAGCTCTCCCCATATGCTCCCATTTCCGATTGATGTTCCATGTATTTCTAACGAATTTATTTCTCTACATCCATACAGCGTATCCATATCATTGTACTTGGAATACCTTTATGAAAAAACTCCACAATAACAATGCGCGGAAATATCGATCTGTCTTCGCGCCTTTTTTAGTGTTGCCTCTAGTCTAATAAAAAGTGATTTTGCAAGCGTTATTAATACCTAGTTTAAGAATACCTACTTATTTAGTACCTACGGATTTAATAGTTTAGACTTTAGATCATTTTTAATTTAATTGTTCATTAATGTTAGAGTCCCTTAAGATCTTTTTCTTTTATCAACATTCGTTGGACCAATCTCATGACGTTATAGTGAAATGACATTGACAGTTGACAAATGTTATTTCTCCTTGACAATGCAACGTCAACATAACAGCTGCGACTTTTTATAATAATTTTACTTTATTTTGTGAGTTATTTTATTATAAAGTTATTATTTTTATAATCTAATTATGAAAGTTATAGTAATTGAATGGAACTTTACTCCTTTGAATATAAAAAATATCAAGTAACAGTAAAAACCTTGAAAAACGTTTTCTCATTTATTTGTTATGATGTTACACGTTTCGATAATTTCAGATAACTAATCAAGGCAATAACAATCAGGGTAGCAAAAATTTATATTGATAATAAAATTTCCTTATGGAGGCAAAACTAAGAGAGTATCGCGCGCTCAGACGGAGAAAGGAAATGATAGATAACGCAAAGGAAAAGCTGGTACAAACAAGGGAGAAATTATTTAATTTTCTAATTCCGAAATTTCTAAGAGACATGGAAAAAGACAAAAATGAGGATACAGTTTTGTTGGTAAGTTGAATTTAAGCAGATATTTAAAAATTAAATTTGGGCTATTACAGTGAAACTTTTGTCCAAACATACTCCAGAGATCTAAGTTTGAAATGCTGTATTCAATGTTAGAGTAAGATGTAATGATGAGTCCCGCCATGTGGAAATATGCATGACGCACCTACAGTGATTAGGCAGACAGCAAAATGCACTGTAAAGCTATGGAGGAATAGCTTTACAGCACAGCAACACACAGGCAAAGATTGTATCCTCATAGAGCGAGAGGTGTGACCATTTATGTCAGGTTTTCTTATGTCTAGGCTGTTAACATCTCATTGCTGGGCACAGGGCTTGTAGGAAAAAGGGTTTTAGAGAGCTTAAACCTACACAATTTTGTTGGAACTGAGAATTTTTTAATGAAAAATCCAGCACCTAAAAATTCTTAGCCCAACCTACCAAAACCTCTGGAATAAAACCAAGGATTGTGTGATTGGTACTTCAACATCCTTACCAACTAGGCATTGATCATTTAACTTCTTATTGACTGTACTTTTCTTTTTAAATTACAGCTGGAAAATGAAGAAGTACTAGACAAAAACGATGTTCCTAAAACACACCTTATCATGGAAGAAGAAGTAGAAAATGAATCTGTAGTTGAAGAAAACCAAGAATCATGGCTATATTTCACAATAAAATGGCTATTATATGCCACTATCTGGATAACGTTATATGTGATCTTCCTAAAGCTACAATTTGGTGCAGTGTTTTTTGTTGTATCCGCCCTAATAGGCATATGTTTAAATACTAGGACTAGGCCGAAAAAGAAAGGAGAGGTGTCAGCTTATAGCGTCTTTAATGCCCACTGTGTCAGTATAGACGGAACTTTAAAAGCAGAACAGTTTGAAAAAGAGATACGGTTTGGACCTGGTAGTGTAAGATAAATAATTTTATCTCATGCATTATTTAACAATGATTTAGAAAATATTAAAAATAGATAAAATAATTTAATATTAGGGAAAAATATATTATAAATATGTTATATTTATAAGATAAATTTGATTGACTGGTTGAAGCCTCAATGTCTCTGAGCCTACTCGATTGTCCATTTGTCAATCTCAATAACCTCTGAATATATCATTTATAAGCTTTATAAATGATTGCCTTACTATAAAATTTGACAGGCAAAATTATAGTGCTATTCAATTTTTTTGTGCCCTTGTCTACAAGTACACAAAAGCATGTTTTTGAGATTCATCTATGCTCAAATGTAGGATCTTGATACCAAAAGTGTTTAATACATACTAGTATATTTATCATAAATTGTAAAGCAATAACTTACCTAACGTCACATTTGCAGTTAAAAATAGTATGGTATAAAATTTTAAAAGTTATAAGTTTAGTATATCATTTCTAAAATTTATTACCTATCTACAGAATTGGGCAATTTAAATACCTACTGCATTTTTAGCAGTGTCACTGTAATACTGTTCTGTCCAGCAAAAGTAATTACCTTACTTTTACTTTGCATAATTTATATTTGTGTAAACTGTTGAGATAACGGGAAACAAACAGCCCAGAACTGGGCTTTTTGTACTCCCTACAAAATACCTGTATCCAGAAGTGGACGTCAATCTATGATGAAAATGATGATAAAACCATAAGTTTTATTTTTTTCCATTTTTTATGTTTATTCTTTTCCATAGGGAAAACGCAAAGGTGCAAAAAGCACTGTACAGCTGTGTTCAGTGATTTGTTTCAATAAAAATAATGTAAATAAGACTTGACAAGCTATTGAAGCTTTTTAGTTAGGTTAATCTAAGGAATGTATGGCGAAATAAAATTTAAATATATTTAATATATTTTTGTCTTTAATTATCGTCACATTTAGCAATAAAAAAAACTATAAAATGGCAACATATTTTAAACAATAATTAATATTATCAGCAAGCTATCAAGAACCAACAAATTTAGCACATTATTTATGAAATTAGGAATTTGATTAAAATATTGGTAACAAGTTGCGTACACATCGAACAGAGTGCCAACGAAACAAATTTACTACGAAAGGATTTGTCGTTGGATTAGTAGGACAACCAACATTTGTTTGCTAATGATGTAACTCTATGTTTGAGTTATAATGATCTCTGATATATTCACATAGGACCAATAAGAAATTCTTGACGATCTCCATGGCAGTGGTGAGCGCTGCGGTCTTAAGGTGGAGTTCCGGGCTCGATTCTCGGCGGGGGTTATTTGGGTATTTTGGAAAGCGGCTTAGCGTTACGGTATGATGCCGCGTAGAAACAGGTTAACCCGCAACCTTCTTAGACTGCATCATAACGCCCCACCAGTAGGGCTACGATGCGCTCTCTCTATAGAAAAAATACGAGTAACGGGTAGAGATTATCTCGTGGTGCGCATGCTAGCCCTACAGGTGAGATCGCACTCAAGGCTCAAATTGTAGTGGTATAAAAAAGCTCCAAAGAAACCCTATGACTGGCAATTGTCGGACCGATATGGACGCAACGCCGGTCATTTTATAACTTCTACATCAAAGATGCAACAAATTATAATTTAAATACAACACACATTCTTGTCTAAATTATATTTTAACAGTCACAGTAAAGAACATTTTATTTTCGTTTACACTTTTTAACAATTAATTTAATCTAATTTATTAATATAAAGGAAGTATGCAACTGAATTAAATGAGCACACTTGTGGAAATTATTAATCTGTATGAAAATATATTTATGAAATATTCATTTTACAACAATCCCACGAAGGAATTTTGCGTTGGATACCCAACGTTCGTTGGATTTAAGAATGACACTAATTTTTTCTTTATTTACAACGACTAATGAAAGCCAACGAAACCCCTCTGATTGTCAGGAGGCTCACTACCATTGCCTAAAGCACTTTAAAAAAAAAATATCAATTGACACACCTTGACACCCTAAAAATAAGGATATAGATCTGAAACAAAAGGTCACTAATATCAAAGTAATATTGCTTTAAGAAATAGTAAGGAAGCTGATGTGCCAGCAATCTTATTAATATATTTAAACTTTGAAAATGCAACATGATAATAAGTAACGATTCAAATTGTAAATAAGAATATATTTACTAATTCTTGTAGAAATAATAAATCAGAACAGTTAAAAAACAACCTTTCTGGACTACCATTTTATATAAGGCTTAATAATATTATATTCATTAATATAATTAAAAATAGACAAATAACTAATAATCTGTGGTCCCCTTCGATTACTTAAATGTTCTAATTCTACAAAATAAAGGTAAAAAATTAAATAATAAGTTAAATTATTCATTTTTCAATTATTTAAAGATAGCACTTCGCGGTGGTTTGACCTGCGTTAATTATGGATCGCATTGTGATGATATATAAAAGCGAACAACCGAAAGTAAACATGTTTTTGGGTTATATTAAGGTTGCAAAAATAAGCTTACAAATGTAACTGGTATTCCCTGAGATTATTCTATTCAAAGTTAAAATTAAAAATTTATTATTTTGATACCTAACTTGATATATATATTTGTTTTTTCGTTTAATTGTCTGTACCATCCGTCATTTTGTATGACCATAACATCATAGACTATAACGACGCTATATATACAAACAAAATACATCGATTGTTCGGTACATACATTATCCATCCTTTGCTGTTAGTAAGTAGCAAGAACGTGGGTTTTTATTAATATTTTATGTAAGGTAAAGAGAGCTTGGAAAATATTAAATTATAATTATTAAAATAAAAAAATGGTATGGCACAAGTTTAAATAACTAATATGGCTACGGAATATAGGCATGGAGTTGTAAGGTAACGTAGTTTAGTGCTTACTCCCGAGTGACCGTGGATAAAACCACAATTTTATACTTTTACAGTGATCATCGTTTCATCCATTAGCGGTTAAGAATACGTCATTGTTTACAAAATAAATAAATACATTTCAGTTACCAACCTACATCCGGATGACGTCTAAAATGGAAAACAAATTAATCTAGGACCTACTCCGTACTCGTATATGGTTGAATTCTCGATTTTATCTTTTACACTTTTTCATGTCTCATCTGCAGATGCAAATAAATTTTACACCGCGAATTTAAAACATACCATAGACTTAAAAGATAATAATGATAACATTATTTGTATTGTAAGATGAGTAGAAGAAAATGCAAACAAATATCGATCACCCATTGAATTAATAACATACAGAATCCTCATTCAGCCATTATTGCATGCAGTGCATTGTGTTCAAATACAGAGAAAACACCCCGAGCATATCTTTACCTATTTTCCCCGTTCTTAAGAACATTAGAGGTAACTTAATTACTGTTGCCCATTTTTTATATTCAATCTATCCGTAATTTACAGATTGATTACTTAGCAATGTTGTCATTGTCAAAAAATATCCATACAATTTTAACAAATTACAACTTTGTAAAGCAACTTATCGGCTGATTACACCCCGAGCACCTCTCACTTTACACCCGCGGAACGTTGCTAGGTCACAATTATTTTTAAATTTTTTGGTAAACGATTAGAACATAATAGGTAAAATAATGACTGTAACTGCTGTTTGTTCGAGAAACCATTCTTTAGTGGTTTGATGCTTGAATATAAGTCGTGTGCACGGTTTCTGTGTATTCTTAATTCTGTGGATACACCAATATATTACTAATTATGGTGTGAGCCATGCGTTTTCATACCGTTGGCGACCTACAAACATAAAAGCTCATAATATTAATACAGGAATGATAAATAAAGTAATTTACAACAATATAAAAAGGAATGTATAGTCTGTTATAAATGTGCAACAATATAACAACTTAAACTAGACTGTAAATATGGAATATTTTAGTATAAATTACTACTGTAGTATAAAGTGAAATTTGAAAAATCCAAAACGCCTGCACGCCTCATAATCTCATTTTTTTCACAATAAAATTTTTTTTTTTTTAACTGAAACTTTCAATGCTCTTTACAATTTTTTTTTTTCATATTAATTATTATTCATTTTTTGTAAACAAGACACGGGAATGTCATAATGATTGCACATTGAAAGTTACAATTAATATTAGCTAGAATAATTACATGGAAATTTAACGACAGTGAATTGAACGCTCATATTAACTAAGAAATTATGTCGTGTGTTACTTTAGATAATTAAAAAAAAATTATTCCGATACGATAATTTTTTCGACCAATTTTGATGCCACATACACCCGTCCATACACGGACGTCCAGAAAAGATTATGTTTAGTGTTATTATTTACTATGTTAAACAAAAAAAATGTTATTGAAATGTATTTTATGTGCCTGACAAATTATTTAACTTGATATTAGTGTACTCAAATTAACCTGTAAGTGCAATATAAATAGCAAAAAATCAATTTCAGTTTCAAAAAAAGCATTTTTGAAATGTCGAGAGTAGAGCACAACCTCAACGCTTCGCTTATGAGGCGTGCAATAATGCCGAAGAGATATATAGATCGTCGCGATTCAGGAAATGGGTATTATTTGCCCCATCCCAACACTTTGAAAATATTGTTTTTAGATGCATACTGACTGAACTAACCAAAGTAAAAAAAAAAAAATTTATAATATAAGCGTTTTTTTTTTTGTATTCGTTCGCTTTTTAAAAACTTTGATACACGATCGATAAGATCAGTTTTTAAAAATTCTATGAGTATTGTCACGTGATAATTTTAATCTAATTTTACTAAATCTCAAAAACATTCGGCATTCCCTGTTGTCTGGGCTTTACAAATAAGACTTACGTCGAAATATTTATTCAGTATTTCTCATACTTCAACTGAGAGCACCAAAAACTCAGCAGAACTATTCCAACGTTATGCCAACTTTAAATGTAATCATTTAGGGTCTTATAAATAAAGTTTGTGACATCTATCTTGACTAGGAAAGCTATGTACCTTTTTTGAGTTACCACTTACATCTTACAAGCTAAAAAAATTGCACTTTATATACTAACGACGGAATTAGAAATCGCCTTCAACGTTTTGAAATTTTTTTTTTTTAAATGCAGCGTACACTTCTAATAACTAAAGTATAGAATGATATGAAGTTATTAGCATAATATAGGAAGGCTTAGATCAATCACGTATTAAAAATACTTACCAAGTGTTCGGTTTTTTTACTTATATTGAATACTTAATATTGAATTTTTTAAAAAAAAGGTGTTTTTGTAATGTCCATTGGTTGATACACTAGCAAACTAACGAAAATGGACTCCCAAATCGGGAGTAAAAAACCTATTTCACGGATATTTCATTGATACTGACAGCGTATATAATATCCAATTGATCGAAGAGAATATAAGTCTATTATGCACGAGGGCTTTTTTATATCTCTTATAGTAGCAATCCAGATAATCACAAGTCTTCTATTAATAATTAGTAAACGATAAAATTACAGAAAAAATGGCGCTGGTACTATACAAAACTAGACTGACTGAGTTTTTTTTAAATATATATATATAGACAAGCGCTTGAGTGCAATCACACCCGATGGTAAGTGATGATGCGGCCTAAGATGGGGCGCGCTTACCAAGATGTCCATTCACTCTTGATTGGAATGCCCTTCGGGGCCTTTGCTATACTCCGCGAAAAACAGATAATCTGTATAGTGTAATTTATAATTTCTTCAACTTTTATACACCAAACAGATCTGTTTGGTCTATACACGTTTTGCGCCGACACCAGAGCATCCTCAGGAGATGTTGACTTTACAATTAATAATTGTTAAGAACAATAACAAAACAGATACAAAACATTTTCTTAATTAATTTTGATTCTTGAGCCCGTGTTCACTTACGACGAACAATTCAATACCTTTGTAAGCAATCCCTGATCAAAGAAGATTCCTAGGCATACATTTACCTTCCACCAATCGATTTTCTCTAGGCAACTCATATAAATTAATTTGTCTACGATTCTTGCCACAAGTGGTATTTTGTGTTTGTATTTTCATATTTTTCATTGTTCGTACGGATTTAAGGTTATTAAAAAAACCGGATTAATTCATCAAGCCGAATCGGTGTCGTAACTTCAGATGGCGCCCAACATCGCTAGTCATCATCTAAGAGTTGGTGAAACGTTATTTTTTTCTACGCATCACTTAAATCATTAGGCATCCGATTTAACAGTTTACTAGGTTTAGTGAAAACGGGAATTACTTCCTAATATATAACAACTTAGTTACATTACATTACGGACTTTCTGGACGAGTACAACGAAAGTAACTATAGAAAGGGGATTTAAAGCATTCCCGATTCGGTAAAAACGGGGTTTCCCCGTGCCGCCTAATATCTGGCAGTAAGAAAACAACGCCCATGGCTATAATCATATGCCATATGGAATGCACTATTTTATAATTCTGCTCAGTCTGCAAGAACGCGTAACAAATCAATCCAATAGACACCAGAATTAAACCTATAGGCATGTAAACCGCGTAATAAGATTTTGGATACCTAAAGAACCTTGTCTTTCTAAAATCCAGGTACCAGCTTCCTAAAAGCACCAACACTCCGAATGCAACAGGTAATAGGAAAGCTACTATCGAATGCATATTCCACGTTGTTAATAAAGCTATAACTATTGCACCGATGATTTGTAGGAACGACTTTAAACTTAAACCTATAATGCTCATGGCAAGCAATGTCACCCAGAATGACATGAGACCGCAATAAAAGTCCCCAAACTGTAGTACGTTGCCTCTCAAAATACAATACGCAACTTGCGCAGGCGCATCACAAGCGTGGTAGAACGTGGAGAATAGCATTGTAAAAGCGTACATGATAGCTTCGACGTAGTAAAGACGTATTGTTGCTACGTAAATGGAGAAGAGAAAAAGTAAATTGCTAAGGGTCAGTAGGAAAATGGACACTAGCATGTACGCGTGGCTGTCGACCCTTGAATCGTCGGAGCAGTCCCAACCTGAAATTAAAAAAAAGCCATTATTTCACATGAATAAAAAAAATATGACGAAATACTGTTAAAGGGTGCATAAGTATATTTCATAAGAAATCACCCTGGAAAAATATTAAATCAAAAGAAGTATATTTATTTTTCCATACAAACTAATTCATAACATTCTCAGTGTTTACTTATGACAACCCTATTGAAGATAAAAGAACGACACTTGCATAGTACCTACGTTACACAACGCGTAGCTAATAAAGTGACAGGAGTCACTTGATTTTACTTTTGCATATTGCGCTAGGGCTGTATCTGATTTGTTTCCGTAAAAACTATGGCAATGGTTTAATCAAACACTATTAGCGTTTCGGTTTCACAGACAGGTCTCAGAGTCAGAGAATAGTGTACCTCTAAAACCTCTGAATTATTATTTCGGTTTTAGTTTACACGTTGTATATATACTAGACAATAGACACATCACTATCTAACCCCGAAGTAAGCGTAGCTTTTGTTATGGGTACTAAGATAAATGATGAATATTTGCACATAAATACTTTTAATATACAGATAAAGACCCAGACACTGAAAAATATTCATGTTCATCACACAAACATTTGTTCAGTTGTGGGAAACGAACCCACGGCCTGGGAATCAAAAAGCAGGTTGACTGCCCTTTGCGCCAATCGGCCGTCAACATTAACATTGTTGTGCAACAAATTAGGCCCCTATCCCACTGGCATTATTCTTGCATAAGTGTTTCTTCAACGTCGCGTTGACGGTATGTCAACGTCGCAAGTCTATAGTGGCAAGCGTCTTCGTTACAACTTTACAACGTTAACGTCGCGTCAACGCAACTTTAATGTCAGTGGGTTAGTCGATCTTGACGAAATTTGGCAATTCAATACCTATGTAATTTTGAGAAGGACATAGAATAATTTTTATATCGGCCTTTGTTAGTGTTTGTTTTTCATTGAGTTGTCTTTACTCGGTTCAAATACACTTTGCGCACGTTCTAAATACGTCCAAAATTTTGCATAGAGATAGCTCGCATCGAGACATTGATATAACTACATGCAAAAAGTAATCAGAAAGATATATAGTGAATAGGTATCTTCTAGGCAAGCGCGTCCCATCTTAGGCCACATCTGCACTTTCCATCAGTTGAGATTGTGGTCAAGCGCAAGCGAAAATCTAATAATAAAGGTGAATAACCAAAATTAAAATTTCAATAAGATTAATCTCACCTCCATATCCTGCAGAGCACGAACAATATGACATCACGAGCCCGCTGAAAGTATTCAATGCACAATTTCCATTGTTACTACACTTCCCGCTGATACAGGAACCGGAAGTCAGAGATAGCAACACGGTCGCGTTGCAATCAGTTTCCCCATTCCTTGTAACATTCGAAAACGTGCTGAAATCTTCATCACCTTTCTCCGTCTGAACGTAATACTTCGTCCCATCGATCGACGTCGGACATGGACAGACGACGCTATCGCAGAACAAACGTATCGTCACGTACCATAACCCTGCCTCTGGATACGGAATGATAATTTTGTCGTATATCGAATCGGAATCTGTGCTGTTCAGCACAAAAAGCGCCTGTGTGACCCGATCGTTAAACCTGCATTGACCGGATTGTAATGGAATGCTGGCGTGACCAACGCTCAAACATACGACGACCTTGAAAAATTGGTTATCTTCTGTAAAACCTAGTAGCGATCCCTTCAGAAGCTCCCTCTTGTACCCACCGTAGTAACCTGCACTCATAAGTAAACTCGCTTCAATTACTAAGCTTCCGCCTATATCTATGAATTGGTTCACATCGAATCTCAGAACCCTTATTTCGCTTGAAGTTACATTCACTAGACTGGTCATGTCCAGTAAATCGGTTGTTGGTAATCCGTAGGCGAAAGTGAAAAACCTATCTGTATCATCTCTCATTAGATCTGTTAAAGACCTATTTTGGTTTTCTTCGAAATTTTTGAGATCATAAGATTCACAATTCGCTATGTCTGATGTGTTTCCTTCAATTATGTCCAGGTATATAAAGTGCATGGCGGTTGGGTGGGTGTGGAAATTTATTATCTGTGTATTATTAAGCGTAGGATCGAAGGCACAGTATATGAGATAATCATCTTTTGTCGGCGGAGATTCTGATTGCACTCGCACAGTTATGTTTGCACTGCTAATTGTAGTGTTAATAACGTTTAATTCTAGTATTATTGGCTCTATGTTATCCTTGGCTTTACATTTGTATAGTGCCGGTAAAGTTGCATAGTTGACGTTTAAGCTTGTATAACAGTTTATTAATACAGAGGACTCTTCGACTTTATGTTGGAGGTCCGTGTACCAGATTGTATGGCAGTCTGCTACTAAACCTGGAAATAAATACATAAAACGTAAGGGCATAGTTAGAAGAAAGCATTAAAAAAGGTTAAGGCCAGTGCCGTGCACTTCAGCTACCCTTAAATTCATATATATAACTCATATAGGAGGAGAAATTTGGCCGTTTTATGCAATTTTCCTGCTGCATGACCTGGTAAGAAACCCAGTGAACGCCACTGGTAAAGGCCATACTCAACCTCACTGGCAGACATCACACGCCTTTAAGAACATTACGGAGGTCTCTTAGGCATGCAGGTCTCCTCGCGATTTTTTACTTGACCGTTTAAACATCGTAATTCCGAAAAGTTAAGTGCGCAATTTAGAAAAACCATTCTACTATAAAAGCCGGTTAATCTAGACAAAAAAATTAAAGTAGGTGGTAGGTAGGTAGGAAGGTACATACAAATCCAACAAGCTGAAAATGAATAGAATTTTTCCGTACATAATTATAAATAATATTAAAAAAATAACAAACGATTTAAAAAAACACGCTAAGTACATTACCTCATAGGTGGCGTGGAAACGTGTGCATATTATGACGATAACAACTTTTATAACTTTTGAATCGTTATATCTCAGAAATGGTGGCTCGTAGGAAATAAGTAACGATGAATTTTTTGCTGAAAATCGCGAATTACTCATTTCCTTGATCGATATGACCTTGAATAAAATCTTTCCATACACGGGAATGATAAGGAACTTTCAAATATTATTTATAATTATGTTTTGAGCAATTTTACTGATTTTCAGCTTGTTGGGATTTTATGCACCTTCGAATGTCTAAATTGACCGGACTATAATATATAATAAGTTACCGTGGGAACTAGCAGATATTAGTCTATTGAGACTAAAGCAAAAACTTAAGGAATTTAAAAAAATCATCAAATCAAATCAAATCAAATCCTTTTATTTGCATAAAACATTGTAGGTATACATGTTTAGTCATAATATAATATGACATGCAAATCTTAATTTAAACAAATTCATTTATGTAATAATTAATAAAACATCAAAATAAATAAAATCAAAATAATCTGCTGAATATAATAAAATTTCATTAATTTTAATTCTGTATGGAACAATAAACATGGAATGTCAAGTAAAAAATAACTAAACTAATAATTATATTTTATTATCCAAGAACTCTTTTACCGAGTAATAGCATTTATCAACCAACCAGTCACGTAATTTTGCCTTGAATTTCAAATTCATCTGTTATTTATTATTGATTATTGATAAACGATAGATAAATATACTCAATAACATATGGCGAATAGGTTGCGTAGTCAAATCGCATACGGATACTATTAATTTTTTTTTTTATTTAAAATATGAACTGATGTACTTTTTTTTTGAAGTTCTTAAAAAAACAGTACACCTGTTGAGACAACATACCCTGCAGAATTAAAAAAGTATAGGTTGCCCTGTTCCCCTTTGCCCATCTGTGGAATTGCCGGTTTAAGCAAGTGAGTACCTAAAAGTTATCGATATACGCTCATCAGTTATTTAATCGTATGTGATATCAAATGAAAGCTTATTTTATTCTGTATCTTACTGCCTTGGTTGCCTACATTTAAGTTAACAATCTTAAACACGAACAACTTGAGTGTTTTATTGTAGATCGTACACATACATATTATTTAAGATCGTTTGTTGCATAAATTAAAACTTAAGCATTTTCGACTTTTCTTTACAAAGGAGCTATTAGATACTCTTGCCTCGCTCCTCTCGTCATCATTGTCTGTCGCATGGACACAGTAAATATATTAAAGTACGCATCATCAGGTAAGATTGCAATCAAGGATATACATGTAGAGGTCGACAGTTAGTTATTAAGTTCCCAACGGCAATAACTGACCTCTGCTTTTACTTTAACAGTCTAGACTGTTATTTAAACTCATTCAACAAATTAAAAGTTTACTCACATTGTGAAATAGTTGAATACTATAGAGCACAGAATTAAGAACGTACAGAACCCTCATACAGCCATTATTGCATTGTGTCCAAAAACGTAACGTAAAGCGGGAGGCGCACGACTCACTTCACACCCGCGGAATGTTGCTAGCCTAGCTCACAAACTTTTCTCATTTTCAATATTAATCGTGTACACGTTTTCTGTATATAGCAACAAAACATAATGCCCTAAAGTGACCTCGATTGCGCGTCGCTGTGATTGTCACAGCATCCGGCCTACTTGACGGTACTCTACATGTCAGTTGTTGCTAGTTAGTTAATTTTATTCGGCTACATACTTCTACAAAGTCTACATAGACTTCTAGCTTTTTGTAACAGAGCTCGTCCAGGGAAGTATGTACAATAAGGCTTAGCGCAATCGAGGCTCCTCTACATGAATGCGCAAAAAAGGCAACCGTTAAGGAAGAGTGGCAACGGATTGTAAAGCCAGTCATAACACCCAGATGACGACCACGACCAGTCTGTCAAGACTGTAACGACTAAGAAGAAGGCATAACACATACACTTCAGGTTGTTGGACAGATGGTGGCACTTAGATGCTCTGGTTATAGGCGATGGTTGTCCACAAATCAGGTATGCCATCTACTTGGTCCGTCAATTATTACTTGGACTAGGTTCGTTTTGGTTTTGGCATATTTTTACGACTGTCGGACAGGCGTTCCGAATGTTTTTGTTGGTGGAATTACCGCAACCTCTATTATCAACCCATTATCGGTCCATTACAGAGCACGTGTCTGCCCTTAGAATGGGAAGGTTAGGTCCATAGTCCACCACGCTGGCCATGTGTGTATTGGTAGACTTCACACGCCATTAAAAACACATGCAAGTTTCGTGATATTCAATTGTTAACAACGGATATTACTCCGAAAAGTTAGAGGTGCGTGCCGGGGTTCGAACTCTGCTCTCCCGTAAGAAACGCTGAAGTCTTAACCACCAGACTATAACCTATATGGTTATTACTATTTACGTTTGTGATTAAATTACACGGATATAATCCATTGAATTACAAAGTCATTCCCGTCTCCCTGAGCTTCTGCGTGATATCATTCCGGACACTTTCGGAGAAGTTCCTCTGTACGACAGACTCATTGAAATTAGAAGGTCAGCCTTGAGATCAGCAAAGTGAATACGTATTCGACAACAAGCATGCGGCAGGCGTAAATCTCGCGAAACGTCCCTTTTACTTACAAAAAAAATTACAAAAGTGACGTTTGACAGCAAAGATGGCAAAATTCACGCCTTGGATGAATGCCTTGATATACAGGAGTATACACAGGAGATGTTGATTTTACAATTGTAAAATCAGTGCTTAACAATTATTAATTGAAAATTCAACATCTCCTGAGGATGTTTCGAAGTCGCAGCAAAACGAGCCTAGAGGATAAATTTCCAAAGATCTGTTTGTAGAGAGTATAAAGATTGAAGAAATTACAAATGACACCTAAATACAGATTATTCTACTGTTCACGGAGTAACGCAAATTATGCTTAATTTTCATAATAGATTTACGCCTGTCGCAAGCGTGTCTTTAGATACGTAATCACCCTGCTGTTTAGTCTATAGGCAAGGCTCACCCACTCAAGAGCAGTGGCGTGCACTTCATACATGCACAAAAGCACTGCATACCCAAATTACTTTATATAGCTCGTATTCGAGGGGATTTTTTCCATTTTTTGCCATGTACTTGCTTTATGCATACCCTGGTCAAAAAACCTGTGCACGCCACTGCTCAAGAGGAAGTACCCGGTAGTCGGTAGGTAGTGGTCGCTGCCCGTGCGCATATTCGACGACGAATCGAAACGAGGCTCTAAGAAAGATTTCAAGCATCGGTTCGGTATTTGGTTTGCAATCAAGGCATTTCTAGTACCAGGAAATGAGCGATGCCCATTCCTATTGCTCGGAGAGGACGCGTATCCGATTTTCATCGCTAATACGTGATAATTATCAAAGCTTATTAAAGCAGCAGCGGACTACGGAATCCTTCTCTTCTGAGAGGATGCCTTAGGCCCATATAGTATCCAACTTCTAGTTGATAGACTAAGGATTATTCATGCTAGGTAGAGGTGAAAATAGCTTTTGTTAGCAGTAAATACAATGCACAAAGTTAAAAACAGTTATGACATCCGAAATCCACTCGAACGCGATAGTCACGTGGGTGACAATGATATCACAGAATAATGGACTTACACAATTTCCTTGAGTGATTCACGCAGCCTTTGAGCACACGGGATGGTATTTTGAGATTCATTTGTTTTATTTGACGTGCCTTCAGCCTTGAATATTTCACTGCGAGCGCTTTGGAGTCACTAATAAAGCATTTTGTAGCCTTGCAAAGCGAACCCCGTAGCGACATGAAGTCTCTAATACATTAGCTCAACCTATGGACATTCGCGGCTGGTGGCTGGCATAGGTCTAGGATAGGTTCGAATTCAAAAATCTCGTGCCTAGCAGCTTCCTGCGACTCGTCTTACTTTCTAGTAGAACGCTATTCCAGCACCTTGGAAACCAATAATTGGTGGTCCGCGATAGAGCCAGTAATGTCGGTAACTGTGATTCAACTACGGATATCTTCATACCTATTTTAATAGCGTATAAGAGATGCTGAAGGCTCTCTCTTTCGTTTACCTACTGAGAAACTCCTGAATTTTCTTGTCAGGTACTTAGATACTCCAGTTCATTGACGAAAATATTCTTAGCTCTATAGTAGTGAATACATTTTTAAGAAATTGTTGTACTAACCTTGCTGCTCAACCTTTTGAGCTCTCGGATCCTGCCATTTTATATATGCCAATGCATACCATATACCAGGCTTAGGGTTCGGTATTGAATACGTCAAGTTAGTGCCATTGGAAAGCAGTTCTATCGTATGTATCGGCTCCTCCCTTAATACAGGATTAACGAAGGTCTTTGGGAAATTATATCCATCCGGGTTAACCGCCGGGTATGAGCCTTGTTTAAGATGGATGACTACTTCTTTGGGGCTACATGATCCTGAAACAAAAGAGTTTAATTTGAGACGCCGTTCAGTTGTTTGCTTTCGTTTTGTTTGTTTACCTGGGATCGCTAATAACTTTTTTTTTATTCCACTACAAGTTTGCCCTTAACTGCAATCTCACCTGCTGGTAAATGATGATGCAGTCTAAGATGGTAAGGGGCTAACCTGCTAGGGGTATGGCAGTGATTTAAGCCCATACCCCTAATCGGTTTCTATGCAACATCGTACTGGAACGCTAAATCGCTTAGCGGCTTTGTCGGTAGGGTGGTAACTAGTGACAGTAAAAAAGAGGTGCTTAAAAGGGCGCAAATGACTAAAGTAGCAGTAAAACCTCACGAAAAGATCCGGTTGAATCAGAGGAATCGGAACATCTAGCGCAAGACAAAAGTGAAACTAATGCGATCACTGATGTTTTGTATATTTTATACGCCTCAGAAACCTGGACCCTAAAATCTCGTAACCTCTCCAGAATTGATGTTGCGCTGCGACGATGCTAAATGTTGTGCTGGCGCAAAATGTTGCGAGTGCCCATGGAGTGCGCATCGCAAAAACGTGTCTATCCTGGAGGAGCTGATGATCCAGACCCGTCTCTCTAGTGTATGAGCTACTTTGAGCTGTCTTTACAGCTCTTACTTTTTGGCCACGTGGCAAGGCGTGTGGAGGGTTAGAGGAGCAGAGGAAGAGTACCGACCCGTTGGATCGACAGGATTTGTAAATGCATTCGCTTGAATATCCAAGACGAAAGGCTCAAGATCGTACTGCCTTGCGTGCCTTAATAAGTAAAGCTGGCATAAATAAACGGTAAGAGAAGAGAGAGTTGTTTACTTGCGACAAAGAAGAAAGAAGAAGTTGGTTTCGATGTTTTTTTTAGCTAATGCAAGGGTCACCGCTTTCTCGTCAGAATAACTTTGCATCGTTTCGCTACGCCGCAATGTGACATTCATCGTGCCACCGCGCCGTGCACTGTTCCGGTAGCATAACTACGCCGTGCTGCACCGTCCACTGTCCACCCGCAACTTAGTTTCTGGATACTCACAATCGTGCATTCGTTTCAGAGTATAGAAATAGTAAACTTCAAAGTAAAATGGACCCAGTTTGACTCTAACGAAGAACGCTTGTTGCATATAATATCTGCATATGGATGGAACGATGGAACTTGAAACGAAGGTTTATAAGATCCATTTGATACGCTATTTCCAAATTGCATAATATGTTTTCTCGTAGGTTCCTATTTGAGTTTCGACCTTGTTATTAGAACATACTAACCTCTAGACCAACGATGCGGATTTCACATAAGTCAGATCATTTAATTTACTGGCTTCAAACGAGTGGTTTCGTTTACAGAGATAAAAATTACTCATTTCCTGTAATTTTGCACGCTTACATAGGTACGTGGGTTAACGTGCAAACAAGGAGGTATTAAGGATTCCTTGCAACTGCGTTTATTTAATCAAACTAGATTATTTGAGTAATTCCGATTTAAATAGTTGCGACATGCAATCTTTACTCGTAGCTTGTGTGCGACGAGACGCCCCGCCGTGACGCTAAGCGAATAGTGCCGAGCCGGGCCGTAGTGGTAACTCAGCAGCTCAGCTTGGTCTTGGCTCAGACTAAATGACGACTGACAATGCATTCCAAGTAGCACACTTAGATACAACCTGTGCACAGAGTCTATGCTGGCGAAGGCTTCAATTGCTTCATGAACACAGACATATATAAAATTCCATAGGAATACTTTGCTCTATCGATCTATCTATTTATGCATTATATCTATGTGAGAGGTTTTTTTTTGCGTAATTAAAATGGTCTATGACATTCTCTGGCCTATAAATGTCAATAAATGCAAAAATTCACATCAATTAAAAAGCTTGCCAAACTTGCCAGTGATCCAATATGAAAACTCAATAGTGCAGTTTCCAAACTTGCCTATCTACCATTGCACACATTTGCAGGAAAAAATCTGGAGACATCAATATCATAAGTCACTTAAATATAGTTTTTCTAGAAAAACTTTACTTTTCTTTTAGAATGGCTTCTCTTCTGCTTTTATTGAGCCATAAAAAACAACAATTAGCAATTTAACAGAGACTGCATCACCTAATTTTATAGTTTACATTTGAAAAAAATTAAAAATACAACAAAAACAAGCCCAACCTAATTGGTTCATAATATAAACATTACTAGAATCTTTATCATAGTATAATGCTTATCAAGTTATAATGAGCTGGTTGAGTTTTACAAATATTTTTAAACATTAATGAGATATGATACTGATTTTATATGCTAAAAATACAACATTATTAGTAGTAATACATTATAAAGAGTATTGTTACATTATTATTAGTTGTTAGTTTTTTTTTATCTTACAACAAATTAAACAAATTGAACTGCCTCCTAAAAATATCAGGAAAACTTTTATCTGTTTGATGGGCTAGTCTTTGAGAATAACTGAGTCAATTTGATAAGACTTTAGCAGGAAGGTATAGAATTAATATAATTCAGATTTTTGCATTTGAACTTTACATGAAGCGGTTGGCAAGTTGTTTTATATAAATCTACCTGAATAGTTTAGTGTCTATATCTTTATAGGAGAACTTTCAAGTTCCTAACCTTTTTAAGGGAGTGGATTTTTAGGACAAAAATTTGCCTTTATCTACTCTCCAGCCCTAAGTAAAATACATCTATACACCAAATCACAACAATCTGTTGCTTTATTGCTGTGAACAATAATAGTAGGAATATAAAATCAACAAAAACCAACCTATGTTATTCAAATGAAGTTCTTCGCATTGAAATGTAAACCGTGCATCACTCAAGTCGTTCGTAACAGGATAGAAAACAACAGCAACTGTCCGATAACTCCTGTACATAAACACATCGATGCCCACATGTCTGGTTACCAACTGATACCCTGGTAATAGAACAGGTCGTGTGTTCATCAATTGCTCGATAATCCTCCTTTTCCTGTACTCAATTTCATCCTCTTTATCACCATTGGAAGCCACATAACAAATATAGAGTAATAACAAATAAACATATCTCATTTCGCGGCAAAACCTTTCCAATCTTAGCTGGAGATAAAACTTTAAGCATGCACTCACTAATAAATAATATATAAAGAAGATATTTTTGCTATCGATACATATTTATTTACACGAAATATACGTTCGACGTCGATCATCGATCACAGAATTTTGATTAGTGTTTCGAGTTTCGCCTTTCGACCACTTATTATTGTTTGACTTTTGGACACTCCAACAACTTTTTCCCATTGACATTTGACACTGACAACTTATTGTCAAAGTGACAGCAGATGATTATGGATAAATGACAGCTTAACCATAAACAGTACTGACCTCAATTACTGACCTATGCTGATGTGCTACCATTACTAAAAAAAAGTGGATATAACCCGTAACAATACATTTCTTACGTTGTATTCAAAATTGATTAAAAATTTACTTGAATTGAAGTAACACATATAAATATAATTATTATTTTATGCTGAAATTAAATTCGTAAAAATATTGAATACTATCCAATGTATATATTATGGTATCACTGCGAAGTGCGCTCCAAAAGAAAAAATGTAAAAAACCTTTTTTCTGTTTGGATTCTGCGCGCGCATGTCTAGTTCACTCGCATAAATTTTCGAAGTTATTCTGTGAAGTGAATAATGGCTTCGATTACAGTTTCGAAGCCCGCCGAAGTAAACGGCGACTGTCCGCGCTTAAATAAAAATTATAAAATGGAAAATAACAAAGTGACTGTAGTCCTGGGTGCTCAGTGGGGTGATGAAGGAAAAGGAAAAGTGGTGGACCTCCTCGCCATAAACTCTGACATCGTGTGCCGCTGTCAGGTTAGATTTTATAAAAATAAATACATAGTTTCTCGTAATTTTAAAATGAAAATTATAACATAGTATCTTTAAAACAAGCAATGAATATTATACGTTATTGCTATGGTTGTTTATTAGAAACAATATTTGAGGTTATAATATACGCTGGTGTTTTCAATTATTGCTCTTGTTGAAAAACAATTATGCCGCCTTGACAACTACTATTACTAGCGTCCCATTTAAATTTCAAGTTCACTTTTTGTAAAAACTATAATTGGCGGCGGGCCAAATTGTTTGAAAATACGCCGATCTGTTTTTGTATAAACGTGATGTTTTGTTGAGCGAACTTGCTTAGCTGATAATAGCATAATAGCGGTAATGAAACAATGTGTAGACTGTAGAGCTATTCTTCGGTTACGTAATGATTACGCGCATTTCCCGCGTATAGTGCATTTTTTAATCATGTGACTGATTGATTTGCTAAGAGTAGCGTAAAGCGTGTAAAGCTCGGCACACACTAGCGCATTGCTCACTGGACAATTAATTAAAAAAATTTCAGCAGTCAAACGTAAAGTTTTTTTTAAATCTAGAAAATTTATTGTTCAGGGTTTTTACGAATGAACTGGTCAGTCCGCCAAATTTCAATCTGGCTTAAAAACACATATTCATTATATTCATTCTTATTCTTTGAGAAAATAATTATCCTGTTTTGTTTTGAACACTTTTTCATTTAAAATTTCCTAGGTAGACTTTTCCTGATAATAATAAGATAAATAAAGAAAAAAGCGGATGAGTGAGGCCTGATTTTGTGAGACATGTAAAACATAAGGTTCGAGTAGGCACCTCATAGAGGTGGACAAGATGGATAGGGAGGGACAAGGTCATGGAAAGGGGATGTTGGTGAGGGCTACATAAACAAAAGTTCATCTTCTTCATTTTTAGCTTACTGCTCTTAAGAAGAGGAACTGATACTAAATATCAAATATACATACAAGTAAAAAAAATATAAAAGATGATTATTTAACAATTCAAAATATTATAATTTATGTTTTATTTGTTTTATGCAACAACAAATGTAGTGTGTAGTGTGTATTCACCCTACATAGTTATTGTGTATAATGACAGAATAACTGTGGATTACTGCCAAGGTCTGGGACATTTATTGTCACACTCACCTAAGTGAATATATTGATATAATATTACTATATTTTAAATAAATATATAAATGCAGCTGCCTTTTGGTGCTAAATATATTCATACTTTATATACTTTACCATTTAACAGATTTAGATTATATTCTGTATTGGCGTAACCAGCCCGCAACGCCAGATTTTGCTTTATTTTATTTAAACAATAAACTTACATCATTAAATTTTTAATTTAAGTCTCATAATATATATAATCATTTATTTCTCTCCGTATTCATTCTCTTCTATTCTCTTCTCGAACGGGTGAAGATCATTATCTACACCCATGTACACCCAACAATAGAATATCATCGGCAAAGTGCTTTAAAATATGAAATAATAACTTCTAATAGTACGTAGATTGTAGTCACTCTTAAAATAAAATATTCCATTATTTAGACAACATTTTTGAACTACAAACAAACATATTAATAAATTAAACAAAAGACAAATATAACACAAGCATTTTCCCATGACGATGTCATCATACAATGCATTTTCCTCTATTCTACATATCCTGACTCACCAACTCTCTCCAACTGCTTCAGCGTAATAAAAAATCAAATCTTGTATTAAGGAGTTTGATGTTTTCCATATTCGAAAGTAGCCTTTGTTACTTTCGCCCTTTTAAATAACTCTATGGTAAAAGTCTAGTAGATTGCTTGCTTAGATAGCTTAGATAAAGAACAAACAAATAATTGGGCTATCAAACACAAAAGATTTTTCAAATACAACTGCTACTATCAGAGTTTAGCATGTTAAAATGGAAAAACTGCTATTAAAATCCCTTCAGAATACCAATCTGAATATGGGTGTGGTAACAAATTTTTATATAAGGGTAGGCACATACCCTTGGGTATGTGCCTACCCTTATATAAAAATTTGTTTAACTCCAACATATGTATGCAAAAGATAAAACAGTTGTTTAACGTAGTAGTGACATATTATCAAAATCAAAACATACATAATGTTATATAGATTAATAAATCATGATGGAGTCATTACTTAGTGTTTCTTGATAAAACTGCTTTGTACCAGCGTTAATTTCTGTTAATATCTGCTCTTGATTAGTCACAAAACTTGAACTATGACCACACTGGGTGTAACTAATACGCACAGACTATAGAGGAATAAAACATACTAAATCACACTAAGATATCATATTTCACATAATTGTGAAACTTTGTGGAAGATGTTAGAATTCAATCGTCCTGACAATATTATAAATCATGTATATATATATATATAAATAAATAATATATATAAATCATGTATATACAATATATATTTTTTTAAAAGAATTTTTTATAAATTATCATCATGCTACCCCTGATTGGGTGTTCCTTTTCTGGGATAAATATAATCCCATTTCCATCTCCTGGGTGCAAGCTATATGCCAAACTCATGAAAAAACAAACAAACGATCAAACTTTATTATTTAAAAAATGGAGTCTGTCAAATAGGCTTTTAAAGTATAGTAGTATTTAAATTAACACAATTCATCATCTTATTGAATGTGAGGTGAAGGTGAATTCACAATCTATACTAATATGATATAATATGTCTGTTTGTTTGCATAAGTACTGCACAGACTGCATAATTACTGCATCAATTTTAATGTAATATTTTGGCTTAGAGATGGGCATAGGACTTTTAATGGCATCTGCTAAACAGATCCATGGGATTTAAAAGAATATCCAGCCTCACTCGATCGCCTCGACGGTTCCCGCGGGATTTAATAGAAAAGAACTGAAACGAAGCGATAGGTCTATAGTTAAATAAATATTCTACGAAAATACACACATCGCCATCTAGTCCCAATATAAGGGTAGCTTGTGTTATATGTAGCTGATGAATATTTTAATGAATATATTACACATAAACACTTAAAAAAATATATATAGTTGCAAAAAATATATATTAGCTTGTGTTATGGGTATTAAGAGGACTGTTGAATATTTCTTATAAATACACAAACATTTTCCAGTTGTGGGAATCGAACCTACCGCCTTGGACTCGGAGAGCCTGGTCGCTGCCCACTGCACCAACCGGCTGTCAAAGTTTAATGACTCACATGCATAAATATAACTAAGTGTCTGTACAATACTTATTTACACAAAATATATGTATATACACTACAAAGCGTAGACGGATATCAGACATGAGTCATTGTTTTACTCTGGATAACTTCCAGGGTCTCGATGTGTTTATAAAACATCTTGAGGAAACTTGCATGCCTGAGAGTTCTACATAACGTACTCAAGGGCGTGTGTAGTCTACCACTCTACAATAGGCTAGCGTGGGAGACTACGGCCTAAAGCCTTCTCATTTAGAGGGGAGACCCGTGCCCAGTGGGTCGGTAATGGGTTGATGACGATGATTAAATGAAATAAATTAACTTTCAGTAATTGACAATTCAGTCAGAGTCTAATCAAGGTAAGTTTGATGAGGTATTGCAGTTCCTACTCCCTTTTTCATCTACTAACTGCTAAGCTATAGAAGTGGTGATAGACTTGGGGTGGACCGATTTATGTGCGCTTTAAGAAATGATATATCACTTGCTTTCACAATAAAAGAAATCTGCACGCTTGCGATGTCTCCTGAGATACTTTTAGAGAAATTCGTTTACAAAGTTGTCATAAAAAGATGTAACGCAGTGACAACTTAACCATCTGCTGTGTTTAAATTTAAAGTTAAATGGGATCACGGAGTACAGTTTAGCCCTTAACTGCAATCTCACCTAGTGGTGAGTGATGATGATGTCTAAGATAGTAGCGTCATCGCACTGGAACACTAAATCGCTTAGAGGCACGTCATTGTCTTTAGGGTAGTAAGTGGCCTCCCAGACCAGACCAGACCAGAGATAATTCAGAAATAGTAAATTCCTCAATTGTGCCATTCGTGTTCCTCAATTCCTTCCTGCCGGAAATCGAACCCGGTACCTCCGACTTAAATTCACAGCGCCGATTCTTACCGCTTCGCCAGAAAATGTGACAACTTATAGTTGAACCGGAAACTGCGTAACAAGATCATTACTAAACCTATTGTTTATAAAACCTCGTGACAAATAGAAAGAAATTAAGATATTATTTATTTAGCTCATAACAAACGCCAACTAGCCGAGGCTAAAGTCACGAATAGGCATCCGCCGAAACTACGGGTATAAGCCGTACAGAGCATGCAAGGCTGTCGGAAAATACAGAAACTTATTGCTAAATGCTTATTACAAGTACCACTCCTAATACTAATAAATGATAGTATTTAGATGTTATCATAATAGAGACAAGATTTTACTTCGTGTGCGCCCAATTTCACTTTTTTCACCTAAGTAGCACTGGAACACACGCACGATACTATTCTGAAAACTTCCATCGAAATTGTTTCTATAATATAAAGCTGAAGAGTTTGTTTGTTTACTTAAACGCGATGATTCTCAGGATATACTGGTCCGATTAGAAAAATATTTCAGTGTTGGATAGCCAATTTATCGAGGAAGGCTATCATCACGCTAAGTCCAATAGCATAGCGCCAATGATAAATGTTTCTAAGTCAGGGATTATTTTCCCTTTTGAGAGCTTCCGCTGCGTAAACGGTTAAAGTTTTGTTACAATAATGTATCGTTACAATGACAAAGTTGTTCGCCTTTAAAAGTTGTAAAAAAAGTCCGAAACAGCATATTATTTCTATCTTTTAAGGTTGATTTATAAGCAGAAGAAGTCGCGAGTGACCGCTATTCAGCCTATAAATGACGTATATGCCCGAACATAAAAAAAAAACATTTGAATTGATAACCTCCTTTTTGAAGGAAGTCGGTTAAAACAGGCTGTAATTACAAAGTTAACAGACCGACACTTTGATTTAATTTATCTGTATAGATACATATACCTATAGAGATAAAACGCACTCGTTCTCAATTACAGAGTATGTAACATTCCCTATCAGTAATCAGATAAATTATGACGGTTTCATGAATCCTCTTACTAAAACACACAGAAACGATTTTGACTTCAGTGATATAAAGAGGATTTTAATAGGTGTTATACTACTAATCACTAAACTACACAGGACCTTTTTCGGTCTCAGTTGTTGTAGAGGTTTTCATATTTGTTTCATAGATATCTGTTCTTTTTTAACTAATCACTAACACAGTGCCAATTTCGATTTCAGTCAGGGCTCGGAACCGGTTTCAATTTCCGGTACCGGGTAAGTGATCGAACGAACCGAAATGGCTATCGTTCTTATTGAGCGAACGATTTCCTAACGTTTATTAAACCTAAATTAACCGGTTTATGCAAGACGCGCTAGTTCCTTAGACAAATACTTAGCCTAGTTCGTACCGCGATCTTTGAAAAGAGCTAGAATGGTATAAATGATTTATCTTTTTAAATAGATTTGTGTCATTTCTTTTAAATCAATATGTTTAAATAAATAAAGCATAATTTTAGGACTTAAAATTACTTAGGTACCCCATGTCGACACTTTTGGCCAATTCCAAAGAAAAACCAGCAATTTAAGAAAAATTTTTGTACATGGAATAACTTTTGACCATTAAAACGTCCTGTTGCTTCAGATTCTAAAGAAAATGAAATTAAAGTTTGTAAAACCGGTTAACTTCAATCGATTGAATGTAATTAAATAAAAACCGGTTCGGTTGCTAAAAAACGATTCCAAAACCTTAACTGATACGATTCCGATACTAGGCTTAATGACCGAAACCGGTTTGAAATTTTTTCCGGTTACCGAGCCCTGATTTCAGTTTTGAAGATTTTCAAGGGCTCTTTTAACGAAACATTCAAACAAACAGGTCCTATTTCAATTAAAGTGGTAGTAGACGAATTTTGTAATAAGGTTCTAAGCTTCTTTGGACCTTGGGAAATGGGCCAAAAGATGCAGGCCAAGAGAGGTCTTGGGTTTGATCCCTGGGTACGACCAATTAATAAATAATATTGGGTTTTCCTATCAAAAAAATCTTATTAAGTAGTACTACCAGCCCGGAGTTTGGGAATTGGTGGTGAGCCATGCCCGTGTCTCTGCGAGCACGTTAAGCTGTCGGTGCTGCGCCTGATCTCTTTCTCTCAATCCTTTCGGAGCTCCCGTCCCATCGAACGATGAGAGTGAGAGAATAGAGAGTGCAGTAGTTGGAAAATCTCTTTGGGAGATAGACCTCCGTGGCCGAAATTGGTCAGGCAAACTGTGTGTGGTAGAGACTAACTCTTTCATAACTTTTAGTAGTTAAAAAAAAAGTATCACATGTTTTCGTATGAAATTATCTTCCTTAATAAATGAAAGTAACTGGCCACTTCTCCCCGTCTTATAAATCAATTTTATTTTCGTTTAAATTTTAATCAGGCCGATTTCGCCATCTTTAATTATAATAAGTAGCACGAGGAGAAAAATAATTGTACCAGCCAACAAAAAGTGCGATATCAAATGAACAGCTCCAGCCTTGATGTTAGACATCTGTGATCTGTTTACGATTTCTCCGCGCCTTTGTTGTAGTAATGGACAGACAGTTGCGACACCACGCGAAAATATAGTGGACTAGCGGTTTCTTGCGACTTTGTCCGCGTACAGCGTAATAAGTCTAATAAGTTTCCCATATAAACAAACTTCCTTTATTATTTTCGATATTCCCAGATCTATTAAGTCGCCTGCCCGGGCTATTACTTCGTTTGCTAGGCTAAGGGCAAGATTGTGATATTATATATCCCTTAACCTTATTTAAGGATCTGACTCAAGTCTGTGGTGTGCAAAAGGTTTTAGACCAGGGTAGGCATAATTCTGAAACTTGGCACAAAATGGAAAAACACTTTGCGAGTGTTATAATTTTTTGGGGTAGGCAGTGCTTTTGTGCATGTATTAAGTGCACGCTGCAGATCGAGTAGTATTAGTAGCTTTATTAGTGGCTTTTTGTAAAAGTAGAAGAACCCGTCCGGAGAAGTAGTACTGCCATGCTTATGTCCGCAGCCAGCTGCCAGCCGCTGTTATTACGGGCACAGGGCGAGACGTTGTATGACAACGTGAACCTTGCATGACCTGCGAAGTATCACTCTGTTTTTTGGCATGAGATGGGCTGTTATTGCCTAACTGCTGGCCCCGGAATTCCTAGTATGAAAAGTCCACGCTGTTTTAATGTTTATGAAATACTTAAACACATTATAGGCCGATTGGCGCAGTGCCTAGCGAACCTGCTTTCTGAGTCTCAAGGCTATGGGTTCGATTACCACAACTGCAAAATATTTGTGTGATGAACATGAATGTTTTTTCAATTTCTGGGTGTTTATCTGTTAGTACCCATAACACAGGCTACGCTTACTTTGGGGCTAGATGGCGATGTATTGTCGTAGTATATTTATTTAGTTATTTATTGCCCCATGCCCATCGCTCCCGCTTGTTATCCCAAGATCGTGATAATAAACGGATCCGACAGTAATGGAATGGACTACTCCAATCCTAACTCCGGGCTCCTAAAACATGGGAAGCCAAATTCAAAGTTACAACCTTCTTAAATATGATCTGCACGGCTAGCATAAGCAGGAGACAATGTTCTCCCCGGGGAAATGATAAAAATTTGCCTTCTCCTGCAGCTTAATCAACTCTCAGAGCATTGGCACACAAGTTGATATAACATCAAAATAATATGTGATAATAATAAACGAGACCAAACTTCTCCTTTTCCCTGTTCCCCTGCTTTAGACACGTTTATAAGATCCACCATTACTGACCACAATAAAGGATGAAGGTATCATCGCATTAGACCAACGAGATAGTTCCCATAGGTAGTTGATTGATGATTCTTTTGTTTATTCCAGGGCGGTAACAACGCTGGTCACACTGTCGTGGTGGACGGCAAGGAGTTCGACTTCCATCTGCTGCCCAGCGGCATCATCAACTCAAAATGCACATCTGTGATAGGTAAATAATAAATCATCAGTATCCTATACGATATTGCGAGCTCTGCACTCGAGATTGTAGACGAGTACATATAGGTACCTAGGACACACGATCCAGTTAGGTAGGTCTAATTTTGAGAAAGAGGTGAACCGCCGAATCCAACTTGGATGGGCAGCGTTCGGGAAACTTCGAGACATCTTTTCGTCCAAAATCCCTCAGTGCCTGAAGACCAAAGTCTTCGAACAGTGCGTATTGCCCGTGATGACTTACGGATCCGACACGTGGTCGCTTATGTATATATGTTCAGATTTATATTTAAGGCCTTAGTCCACCGCGCTGGCCCAGTGCAGATTGGTGGACTCCACACATCTTTTGAGACCATTATGATTATGGAGAACTCTCAGTCATGCATTTTTCCTGACGATGTTTTCGTTTACCGTTGAAGCAACTAATATTTCATACATAACTTCGAAAAAGTTAAAGGTGCGTGCTAAGATTCAAACTCTGCCGGCGCCCCCCGAAAGTGAAGTCGAAGTCGTACCCACTGGAATTCATGATTAATAAAATAATAGAAAAAGTAGTGCTTCAAATAGAAGAAACGGAGTATCTTATTCTAAGTAAGACTAATTTATTATGTATTCTATGTTTATACTGAACTCAAAGCAGATCTTCAGTAATGTAACTACTCTCTAAGCACGTTTCCCAAACGGTGAACTTTCCGAATTTATAGCCAGGTTGCTTTCAGCCAATTGGGGCTGGAAGCAGCGGCGTGCATGCCGTGTATGCACAGAGTATGCACTAAGCGGGCAGATTAAATAAAATGAAAAAAAAACTCTCGTACGAGTTATAATAAGCCTCCCTCTACATTTTATGACTCGTGCAGGAGATTTTCTTTACTTTATATCATCTGCATACCCTCTATGCACGCCACTGGCTGGAAGAACCTTGGCCGTTAATTCAGAAAGCGTGATTAGCCCCAGTAGGTCGTGCCTGTCGTGCATCGGTACCTAAAAAATTGACGACAGATGTTGTTGGAACATTTCCTCCGGCCCGCTGCAATTACATTAACATCGTTTTCATTGCTATTAGCATTCCATTTTTATATCTTTCACGATCTTTGACGCGGTACCGCGTACGACCGGTAGAGACCGGTACGAAATCCAAGATCATCCAACCTACCGACGACTGTAGTTTTGGGTATTTCCAACAGGAATGTTGCGCAATGCTCTGAATAGCCGTCAACCGCTTCAAAAAGGCAGAGAGGGTTATGAATTTGACATGCCTTTTTTTGCAATTTTCATTATTAATAAAAAAAATGCAATAATATCTATAAGTATTATTATTCTCCCATTTATATGAGGGGTTGTAAGGTGATAACCGGTTGGACAACCGGACCGGTTAACATTCCAACTAGTAGAGTTGTTGGAATGTTAACTAAACGATCACGAGACTCTGAGTTCGATTCTCGGATCGAGTAAAAATTTAAACTAAAGGACGGCTACCAGCCTGAAGTTTGAAAAATGGTACTCATGTCCTCAAAGTCAAAGTCAAATCAAAGTCAAGTGGCACTTTTGATTTGTTGATTACATACAAAATATGTACATAGTAGTGAGTAGTGATGGCGATAACTACATTCGTAAACCTAAAACTAAAGCTACGAGGGTTCCAAACGCACCGTGGTCTAAGAAGAATCCCTTCTAAATGAATTATACGTATTTTATGTAGTCTAGTATATATTTCACTGCAAGTTTATTTTCGCTTCGAACATCAAATTATTGAATCATATTTTCTCTTAAATTTTCTTTATCATTATATATTTATGTGAGCATAAGATCTTAAACACACGAAGGATTTGATGAAATCGTTGTTATAAGTGTGATGGTTTAGTGTGCAGTTGCCCTCGACTTGGTCTGCAAGTTGCAGGTTGCTGCAGGTGACCCCTAGATGTTTTCCTTCACCGTTAAAGCGAGTGATATTTAATTTCTTAGAAAGCACTTAAAAGCGGCTAAAACTGGCTTTAACAAGGGAATAGGTGAGGGATAACATCGTGATCGTCATGGAAACCTGAGAGTTCTCCATAAAGCTATCACAGGCGTGTAAAGTACCAATCCGCACAAGGCCTACCCCTTTTTTATTCTGTGAAGACCTGTGTCCTGCAACGGGACGGTAATGATGATAGTCATCATATCAACCCATTACCGGCCCACTACTTTAGTGGTCTTCTCCCATGAGAGGGGGTCAAGGCCGTAGTCCACCACGCTGGCCCAGTGCGGTTGGTGGACTTCAATGACGATGCTAGTAAATGACGATAGCAACAGTACGAAATTAAATATAAAGGTACCGCGACAGATAACGAATTATTGTTATAACAAAACCACAAAATTCAGCTAATGACTAAGATTCAGATAATCGCGAGCATCGATCAAAACTCGCGACCCTGATTTGCGACGTTTCATTTTCATTGTGATATTAGAATTGCCGACAAATCGCAAATATTCATGCCAATTTTGGTCTTAGTTTTCAATGTCACGCGATTGTTGCGGTATTTTTACATTATTATTATTTACAGTTAAAACTATCCAAATGTTTATTCTGACATTGTGGATTCTTATATGAATTTGTTGGAAGTAACTTCGAATGTCACGCTAGGCTGCTAGCATGAAAAATATCATCGGGCAATAAATAGTTTTTTATTAGTAGTAAAATAATATATATTATTTTAATATTCCATTTAAATCGTTGTCTAACATTGTATTGTCAGTTTGTTAGAATTAAATAAATATATATACTACGACATTACACACACCGCCATCTAGCCCCAAAGTAAGCGTAGCTTGTGTTATGGGTACTAAGATAGCTGTTGAATATTTCTATGAATATTAAAAACAGAATTACTTATAATATACAGATAAACACCCAGACACTGAAAAACATTAATGTTCATCACACAAACATATTCCAGTTGTGGGAATCGAACCCACGGCAACGACTTAGAAAGCAGGTTCGCTGCCCACTGCGCCAGTCGGCCGTCGCCAATTATTTTATCTAATAATATCTAATAATAATATATTATATAATAAGCGGCGATAGCCTAGTGGTTAGGACATCGGCTTCACATTCAAGGTGCTGAGTTTGAATCCCAGCATGCACCTCTAACATTTCTAAGTTATGTGTGTTTTAAGCAATTAATATATCGCTCGCTTCAACGGCGAAAGAAAACATGGTGACGAAACCTGCATGCCTGAGAGTTCTCTATAATATTCTCAAAGGCATGTGGACCAAACTGGGCCTAAAGCCTTCTCATTTTGGGAGGATTGCCCTGTAGTGGATTGGTAATGGGTAATATAATGAATGAATGAATATACATATACAATAGCACAATAAGGTAGGTCTCTTCCAGGCAACCAAAGGCACACGGGAAAATTCTATAGGAAATTGGTAGGTGATAAAAAATATATATATAAAAGTAAAATAATATGATTTAGCTACATGAACATAAAATAAACATATAGCATAGTAGGTACATGAAAAACAACAAAGACATATATATACAAAACATGATATTATAAATTCGAAAGTGTATCTCAGAAAAACAAACTGTATTCACGGGATTTAAAAAAAAACAGTTCATACGGGCAACAGTTTCATATACCTAGTTACTTTTATCTCTCAGGCAATGGAGTGGTGATACATCTCCCGGGGCTGTTCGAGGAGTTGAAAAAAAACGAGCTGAAGGGAATGGAGGGTTGGCAGCAGAGGCTCATCATATCCGACCGGGCGCATCTTGTCTTCGATATACATCAGCAGGTAAGTTTTCCCAAGCTGATTTCGTATTCAGTAACGTTGCTGACAGTTGCTAACCGATGTTGACACAATATATAATTTATGAGTGTAAAACTTGCGCTGTCAATTTATGCGTTTTTGTGTGTTGTTTTATTACACCCCTAAAGGGTTTCTGCGCGACATCGCACCGGAACACTAAATCGCTTAGCAGGACGTCTTTGTCGGTACATAGCCACGGCCAAAGCCTTCCACCAATACCTCCCCCGGCCGGGAATCGAATATGAAATATGAATATGAATTTACAGAAATAGCATGACTTATGATTTTTTTTGTATGAAATAAATTAATACTTAATTTTGCAAAAGCATAGAGCAAAACTTGTTAGTTTTAAAGATAGGAACTACAAGGCCGAGAGTTGTCTGGTAATTTTTATTAAAGCCTGCATAGTATTAGTTTACCCTCAGAACGCGAATCCGCTTACCATTTGCCAGTTTTTTTATACCTACTATAATGGTCTATGAACAAAACTTTATTTCAGGTCGACGGTCTTCAAGAAGCCGAAAAGGGAAAGAACTCCTTGGGAACAACAAAGAAAGGCATTGGTCCGACATACTCCTCAAAAGCCACGAGAAACGGCATTAGAATTGGCGATCTACTCGGCGACTTCAATATATTTGAGGAAAAGTAAGTAAATTATAAATAAATAATTAAAATAAATAAAAATAACTACGACAATAGTTGTATTATCGTAGTCCAGCCCCAAAGTAAACCTAGCTTGTGTTATGGGTGCTAAGATGACTGATGAATATTTTCATGAATAATTTACATAAAAACTTATAAAATACAGATAAACGCCCAGACACTGAAAAACATTCATGTTTCTCACACAAACAAACATTAATGTGATTGTTTTTCAGTGCTGGGTGTTTATCTGTTTATCATAAGTATTTATGTGTATTCTATTCATAAAAATATTCAACAGCTATCTTAGTACCAATAACACAAGCTACACTTACTTTGGGGCTAGATGGCGATATGTGTGTTGTCGTAGTCTATTATTTAATTAATTTATTTTATTTATAAAGTACAATCCGTAAAAGTCATCTTACTCCGGATTAACGACCTCTCTATAGGTCACATCAACAGTTTTACGATTAGGTATAGACAACATGACGTGCGCTGTCAGTTGTGTTTTGTTACTAATGAACGGATAATTGTTTTGATTTTAAATTAAAAAAAAATATTGAATTTTAATACTTATTATCCTATTTCGGACTAACAGGAATCAAAAATAATGAAGATCGGTCCATCCGTTCTCAAGTTATAAATGGTGTTACTAACACGACTTTGTTTTATAAATAAAGATAATATATTTTGTTTGAATGTATCCTATGGGCTTCTCCAGGATGCAATCTATTTCATAGTGATCTGTGCAAATTTTGAGCCCAAATAGCTAACAACAGATTAAGTAAAAAAACAGACAAACATACACACTTTCGCGTTTATAAAATTAAGTATGGATGTCCCACAGATTCAGAACCTTAGCAGCGAACTACGAACGCATGTTCCCATCCCTCGAGGTTGAGATCGACAGCGAGCTGGTGAGGTATCGCGAATACGCTGACAAGATACGCCCTTTAGTGCGCGACACTGTTGCGTATCTGCACACGGAGATTGAGGACGGGAAGAAAGTATTAGTCGAGGGAGCCAATGCCGCCATGCTGGATATTGACTTCGGTGAGACAATTGAATAGTACTTTTATGTACTTTCGTGGAAGTACGTAAATAAATAAATAATGTAGACACGGACAGTTACTAAACTAATCTTAAAAACTACTCATACTAAAAATATCCAGTTGGTACAAGTTATAAAAATTAACACCCTCGACTTATATACGTTTCAAACAAAAAAAAACAAAATCATACAAAAACGCGGGGGTTAAACCAACCAGCCCACCGACTTATACCATCTGGAGATTTTTCTCAATGTTATAGAATCTGCCAGTTTAGTGCTTATCCTGTATGCTCGCCACTGAGTTCATCTTACTAAACAATTATTAATTATATATGTGCTTTCAGGTACATACCCTTACGTGACGTCGTCCAACTGCAGTATCGGCGGTGTATGCACGGGTCTCGGCCTACCCCCCAAACTGATAGGGGAGGTTCTGGGAGTCGTTAAAGCATACACCACGAGAGTCGGCGATGGACCCTTCCCTACAGAGTTACATGATGTAAGTAATTTATGGGATCAACAGCAAAACAATAAAAAGCATAAAATTATAGGAGCTTTTTTTTTCTACGAGATCGCACCCCGGCACGCATCTCTTACTTATCTTACTTATGTGCGTTTGAAGTAATTAAATATTAATTGCTTTAACGGTGAAGAGTTTCATCGTGAGGAAACCTGCGTGCCTGAGAGTTATCCACAATGTTCTCAAAGGCCTGTGTACTACGGCCTAAGCCCTTTTCAATATATATTTATTTATTTATACTCTTTATTTGTACACCACTCAGAAAAATGATGATGCATACCGATTTTATTTTTTCAGGAAACTGGTCGATTACTCCAAGACCGCGGCCACGAGGTGGGGGTTACCACGAAGCGCGTGCGACGCTGCGGATGGCTCGATCTAGTCGTCGTGCGCTATACTGCAATGGTCAACGGATATACATCGTAAGTTTATCCATTTCTTGAAATAATACGTTTTTCTGCTTGTCCCCGGGAGGCTTCAGCCGTGGATAGACCACCGTTCCCACAAAAATACTAATAATTATATAGCATACAGTATAAGCCAACAATATAAAGGAAATTGACACAGAAGCCAAATTAAGGTTGCATAAAACGCTTTTTAAGAATATTGGAAAGAAGCATTTTTTGGCGTTACTTTGCGGAAATCCATAATATATTATGAAAATTATGCTTAAAGTCAAAGTCAAAAATATCTTTATTCAAGTAGGCCCATGGTGGCACTTTTGATGCGTACATAAGAATTACACGGTAGTGCGATAACCACATTCGTAAACTTAAAACTAAAGCTACGAGGGTTCCAAACGCGTCCTGGTCTAAGAAGAAGCCTACAACAAACTTAGCCGTGTGTTTTTTTTTTGTTATCACCATCTCACAATGTCATTTTAAATTATTAGAAGAGCAACCTGGTTAGAGCAATAATATACACTCAAGCTTTTTTATTGATTACGTAGTCCTTTATACTATAATAGGACTTTTCTATAAGCTTACGTTTAATACAAACTTTGAACTTTTTAAGAGACATTTCCAAGCTGTCAGTTGGTAGTTTATTGTAGAATTGTATGCAATTTCCTTTAAACGAATTATGAATTTTATGTAACCTAGTATATTGCATTGTAAGTTTATTCTTAATTCTAATGTATTATTGCAGTCACATTTTTTCTTAAATTTAGAAATGTTTTTATGAACATACATTAAATTTTCAAATATGTACTGACTATACACTGTCATTATTTTAAAATCTTTAAATTTAAATTTAATTACTATACTCCGCGAACAGCAGGAGAATCTGTATGGTGTAATATCCTCGGCAATGTACCCTCTACGCACGTTTCGCTCCGAAACCGGAGCATCCTCAGGAGATGTTGACTTTACAATTAATAATTGTTAAGTCGAGAAGAGAGTTTAAGAAGTCTCGTGAAAATCGGTAGTTACTGTGCACGCCTAGTTTGAAGGGGAATATATAAGCCAACAATTTAAAGGAAATTGGCACAAGCCAAAAGAAAACCATAAACCAGATACATAAAACGCTTTTTAAGAAGTCTCTTGATTTTATCCCTAACCTTTAAAGGCGCCAAATTTTATAATAAATTACCTATACAAAACGTAAACTCATTCAATGTATTCAAAACTATATTAGCTTATTATATATTAAGTAATAATACCAATAAATTTAAAGACGATTACATTGAATGAGTAGATAATAGTTGAATTGAATTCTGGCTGGTCTAATGGCAAAGTGTAATATAAAAAAATATTATTAGTATATAGTGTAATATAAATAATTTATTATAGAAAATTAAGTTTCCTACGTAAGTGACTAAGGTCTTAAAATGTAGTGTGTGTGTGTTAGGTGAGAGTTCCATAGTCACCACTCCACTTAAAGTCCTCTTAGTCGGCAATGCGACTCATTTATGCACGTCATAAGGCCGCTCGCGATAAAACCTTTGCAAGCTAAAATGTGTTCTTCTTTTATTTCTTTACTATATTATTTGTACTTTTTATATAATTATTAATTGCTGAAACAAGCAGATAGCCCACCATAACGGTGAAGATAATCATCGTGAGGAAATTTGTCAGCCTGAGAGTTATCCACAATGTTATTTTTTTTATTTATTGTACACCACTCACAAAAACGAGAAAAAAAAGACAAAACATATGAAGAGTCACACACAACAACACAGTATAAAAGTATAAGAAGGAGACCTGGTGGTCCGGTGATGGTTTTATATATGATGTGATGATGATGCATACCGATTTTATTTTTTCAGGAAACTTATATTATTTGTACTTATTATATAATTATTAATTGCTGGAACAAGCAGATAGCCTGGCAAGTGGTAAAACATTGCCTCTAAACAGAGTAACACTTTCCAGGACATGTAAGGAACACATCCTGGAAATTGTTGCCCTGTATCCATGAACCGGAGGCGTAGGTGTTTAGCCACATGTGCCTGTAATTACACCGGCAGCCACGCCCTGTCAGGACCGGAACACAGCATTGGGACAATGCTTATGCAATTAGCGGCAGAAACATGGTAGTACTTCCCCGGACGAGCTCTGTCGCAAAAAGCTCTACAACTACGTGCAATAAAGTTTAAAAGAGAGAGTCAAGATAAAATCTTTTTAAAAAATTTCGCCTCATTCTACGTTATAGAAATAAACGTATTTAATATATTGAAAGTTTTATTGTAACGCATTATCTAGTTTAAAAAAGTTTATTTCAATATCACAAAAAAAAAAATTCTACATAATTAGAGAAATCGACATTTTTATTTGCATGGCATGGCATGGCAACTTATACAAATTTATATTAAATGTTGTTTTGAAAAATTAAAATGTTGAGTATAGCTAACTTCAGGGTGTCGGCATCGTAAAAATTTACTCTCATCATTTGATGAAATAATAAAATAATAAATGAACGCTTCATAGTTGATCAATGATTACTACTTTTTTGATTACAGGTTATGTCTAACGAAGCTGGACATTTTGGACACGTTGAAAGAAATCAAAGTCGGCGTGGCGTACAAATCGAACGGAAAGAAAATTAACTACTTCCCCTCGTCGATGCCGGAACTTAGCAATGTTGAGGTATGCATGGTGACCATGTGTATTATTTCATATTATTTAAATAGGATACATACCAAGCGGTGATAGCCTAGTGATTAGACCCTTTGCCTTCCTTTTGGGGGCACCAAGTTCAATCGTAACGTATGAAAATGTAAAAAAAAAAATATTTTCATACATTTTTATCTTACGTCAATTGGACGCATAGCCTCCAATCTTCTAGCCCACTTTGGACCACGCGTAAAATCATTTAAGAGCGGCCAAAAAGTTTGGAGACTACTGTTCTCGAATAAACAGCTGTGTTAGACTGATTTCACCTTCAATGGATTAAGTGAAATTAAATAAGAACCGGTTTCTCTGTTTAACCTGTTAAAAAACTAAACCGAAAACTTAACCGAAATGATTCCAATACCGGGGTTAATGACCGAAACCGGCTTAAATTTTTTTCGGTTTCCGAGCCCTGAATGAAAATACCAATTCGCAGGTGGAGTACATAACACTACCGGGCTGGGCCTGCAGTACGGAGCACGTGCGCGAGATGGGCAACCTGCCAGCCGCCGCGCGGGACTACGTCAAACTCATCGAGGACTTCCTGCAAGTGCCGGGTAAATATTATTGACCAATCTGGCTCAGCGGTGAGCGCTGTGGTCTTAAGTGGCAGAAGCACTTTGAGAATTTATAATTTCAGAATTTACACTGGTCTGGTCCTGTGTGAGGCTTAGACCGTGGCCGTGACCGTGGTATAACCTTACCGAAAGAGTTGCGCCGCTAAGCGATTTCGTGTTCCGATACGTTGTCGCGTAGAAACCGATAAGGTTTATGGGTTTAATATAAATTCCTTACCCCCTTTAAAATTTTGCCCGTTACCCCGACCCCGCTTTCTGAGTTGAAAAATTTTTGTTGGTTGTACGTGTTTTTCAGTGTCTAGTTGTTAACAAGTATTTATGTGGATTTTATTCATAAAAAAATGTATCAGCTATTTATAGTATCCATAACACAAGCTATGCTTACATTGGGGCTTAAACGGCGATGTGTGTATTGTCGTTGTAATTTATTATTATTATCGGCAACTGATTACTGCATTAACTTTTACCAGCAGGTGAGATTGCAGTCAATGGCTAATTAGTAGTGGATTGGGAATTAAAAAAATGTATAAATGACATGCTGTTGCTCACATGAATCCCAAAATGTCATAATGCAAGCCGTATCTGCCTACCTTACTCATAGAAGTAAACTCCCGTAAATTCGTCCGAAGTCACATTTTTTTACTGTCCTATATTTATTATTCAATTCTCTTTATAGTGAAATGACAACTTTTGTAAAGATTTATTGACTATGCCTAAAAAGTCGATTGAAAGTCACATCTTACTTTTTAAATTTTATTTTCGACATTTAATGCATTATTAAGAGAGCGAGTTAGAAGGTGGAATTAACGAAAATGAGAATTATCCAAAATATTATTTTTTTCTTTATATAGTAATAATTGATGGGCACACAGCACATGGCCCACCTAATGTTAGGTGCGAACCATTGCCTATAAAAATTAAAAGAGCAAAATTCGCATGGAGGGCATGGAAGTATCACATACTATAAAGTGCCACCCTGTATCCTTCAACTGAAGGCGTAGGTGTTAAGCCTCATGTGCCTATTATTGCACTCGCAACCACACCCTTTACTGACCAACCCACCCTACAAGCTACCCTACTCAGTGGCGTTCATAGAGGGTATAAAAAACTTAAGAATAGGCATTGTAAGAGTTATAAAAAGCCTACGCTTAAGTATTTATAACTCGTACTGGAGATTTTCTTCAATTTTTATCATCTGCATACCCTGTGCATACCCTCTATGCCACGACACTGCTACCATTGTTACTCTGGTACCTAAAAGTTACCGAACGAGCTCCGTCACAAAAAACTCTGCTGCTTCTGCATAACTCTAACTATATATATAACTTAAATATAATACTAAACACCAGCATATAACTTTTTTTTTTGTTCTAGTGAAATACATCGGCGTGGGTCAAGGTCGCGAATCCATCATCAGTGCGAATTAACGCCCGACGTTCGAAGTTGTTAGTGAAATGTATGTTATATTCTAATTGTACGCTAAATATATGTAGGGACGGCTAATACTATGGGGCCTCGACTATATCTGAAGCACGTAAGCTACACTCCCTGTAATATAAATATAGCAACTTCTAGAAGTGGCTTAGCATTCAAACTCCAGTGTCACGTTAAATACTGTTATATTATGTCATTTTATATTGTACTTTTGATAGTATTTAATTAACGGAGACAATTTGCTTCGTTGCTATCAAAATAACTGTTCAGAATTATGTCAGGTCACCTTTAGCGCAGTTTAAGTATACTTCAGAAATAGTCGATACATCCCCATGTTTTATACAATCGTCAATTTCCCGACTAAAGGGATAATATGCAAATAGTTATTAAGGGTTGTTAAAGTTGATCGCACATTTAACAGCACCGGCCGTATTTTTCATTACTTTATAAGTGAATCAAATTCATCTTTACTGTCTTCGAGAGAGAGAGAGAGATTCATTGTTTATGCGATGACGGTTTGACAAAGATGTAAATCCTGGAAGCTTGGCAAAACTTTGATTCTGGTTTGCGTTGTTGTCGAACGATGCCGCATCGAATATGCCCATCCGCATATCATCGTTTAGTAGCGCAATTAAGATTACCAAAACTTTCAATACACACAAATAACTTACGTACTAACTTTGAAGTTGAATCATGGCGGTTTATGCTGGTACAGACCGTAAATATCTGGAATGCCTTCCAGCTTCCATTTTCCCCGGTACCTACAATATGAGTACCTTCAAATCAAGAGTGAATAGGCATCTTCTAGGCAAGCGCGCTCGGCCTTAGGCTGCATCATCAATTACCATCAGGTGTGATTGCAGTTAAGCGATTTATATGCATAAAAAAAAAGCCCGCGGCCCCGCTGAGACCACTGTTGTTTATTGTCACTGTTGATCATCGTGTTGTATATTGCATCGCACTATTTATTTACAATTTATTCGAAACTCGAAAGCAACAAACGAAAGTATACAAATCTCGTCGTATATTCGTATATATGTGCTGATCAACTTTATTTATATGTAATAACAACAACGACCCGTATATGCACGCCGATATGCTATATGCTAGCAACAGTATTTTTACCCGACTTCACCAGGAGGGTAATTTTTTAACATAATACCTATGAGTATGTATAGAGACAATGTTGTTGCATTGTATTATTTTATACACCTAAAACATTGTAGGCAATACAATTTATAAGGCGTCACCTCCACGCGCGAACTTACCGCGATATTTTGTCGGGATAACTCAATTGTGGGATTGATATATATATACAACGTGTAACGGAATAACGAAATACTGTGGAAGGGTGCATAAGTATATTTAATAAGGAATTACCCTGTAAAATCAAAAGAAGCATATTTATTTTCCATACAAACTAATTCAAAACATTCTTACTGTAAACAGTAATGACAACCATAGGGTTGTCATTACTGTTGTCATTACTGACGATAGAAGACCGACACGTGCATAGTACGTAATAAAGTTGCAGGAGTCACTTGATTTTACTATTGCATGTGACGTTAGGGCTGATTCTGATTTCTTTCAGTAAAAACTATGGCAATGGTTTTCTCAAAAACTATTAGCGTTTCGGTTTCACAGATAAGTCTCAGAGACAATATTTAGTATACGTACATATAATGTAAGGCATTAGAGGCCTCTGAAGTATTATTTCGGTTTTCATTTACACGTTGAATATAAGATTGCCACGTGATTGAAATAGATGAGAGCCATTCAATCCGCTTTGGAGCAGCGTAAATGGTTAAAACTCTAATCCCTCTCTCCGATAAGAGAAAATCCCAGCTCTTGAGACATTAATAAGGTTGTGATAATAATTTTATTACCTCTCTCATAAGAGATTGGGATCCAGCTCTGCACCAACACAGGTTGGGTCATGTACTTACTACAATTTTTGGTTAACAATATAAACCGACACAGATCTATCTATCTTGTAATAAGGCCCGCTTCAGCGGATGCACTTCGACCCTCCAGGATCTTTTGTGCTCAAAAACTAATACAGAATAAACTTTTGTTTTATCGCTGAGTAATTAAAGTTGTTAAGAGAGATGCTATTACCGCTTTATATTCGCTCGTGAAGGTGGCGCTTATGGGCCTTGTCCAGTCTCCGCTGTTTATAAAAAGTTTAACGCTATAAAAACATAAATATATATATACAGCTTTTGATAATTTTTTGTGCAACTATACAGTTATCATGTTAATGTTCTAATGGTATTTATTATACATAAATGTTATGATAATAAAATAAAACTGGTGCAATATTTAATCGACGTTATCACTCAAAAAATTTTGTATTCTTCAATTTGAACGAAATTACTTTAACTGAAATCAAAAACAATTCTTTCGTACATTAACCCCCGTATCTAATAAAAAAAACTTAAGATGGCAGATTGAATTTGGTAGTGCAATCTTTTCCTACTCTACCCTGTAGATGGTAGTCTGAATGGTGTCCTTTATGTAACTCGTTATAATTGTAATCAAAATATTTATTATTTTTCCAAATACATTAATCAAAAGATAGTTTGTGTAATAACTTATAAGAAACTAATATCACAAAATATTATTTGTCTGTTTGGTTGTTGTAGAAGAAGCATAGCTTAGTATAAGAAGAAGAGAAAACTGCCCGAATATAGAAAATGTGTAATTAATAAAACGTGTTATTTAAGGCCATACCCATGTTCTGCTATACATAAACTAAATGCAATCTGTCATCTGGAGGTTTTTTTCTTAGATTGATTAATAACATAGGGCGTAAAGGTGCAGGGGTAAAAGATTATTACATTTTTAATACATGGTAGTCAAAGAGATTTCTAAAGTTGTATTTTAACATATTTTTGACTAAAAAGTAATGAAACAAACGTTGATTTTCCATTACAGAATCCTTGTTTTATCCCCGTATGTTTCACAGAAAAAAATTGTTTTAATATTGAATTATATTTTAATAATTATAATAGTGACTGGCATGGTCCCTGTTACATAAGCCAATTTCAGATGCTGAAATTGTATTAAGTACTAGCAAACACGTATAAAAAATTTTAGCATCGGCAGGTTGGACTGTGGTTAAAATTTCAAATGACTTTAGTTTGAATACTGCTGATTTTGCAGTTCTGATATTTATTTAAATAAATATTCACCATTATGTTTTGTGAAGTGCCTGTAATAAATTTTTATTTTATTTTTCATACCCCCCATTGTCTAGGATATGTAAATTTAATAGACACCTAAAAGTGTCCATAGTTAAATAATTTTACAATATTATAAAAACATAATAAATATAATTAAAATCTTTATCAGCCCATTAACGTTCCATTGCTGAGCAACCGCTTCGTCTCTCATAGGAGAGATGTTTGTGTTGCATAGAACCACCACGCTGCTTCAATGTTAGTTGGTGGGCATTATTAACATTTTATGATAATTAAGTTTTGCCAACCTACATTTGAACATCAGGTAAGTTAGACAGCGGGCAAGTTACGAGAATTCAAACATTTCATTAATCCGTGATTCTGTGTGAAATTACAGTGGAATGTATTGAGGCGCCGAGTAACTGGAGCCGAAATAATTAAACTGCGCTCATAACTCTTAAAGCAATAGGGTCGAAAATTCTTTGCACTTGTTACGAATTTAGTTTTATACCGAGCAAATTATGTTTCCGAGAAGATATTCTTCTCCAACATAAAATGAAGAAATACAATATATTATATTAAATTTCGATCTTTTCGGACGATTTCAGTAGATATATAAATTTCAGAATCGATGTTTTGATATCGATGCGAAGACTTTAATGCCATAATGTTAGGACAAAATTAGTTTATATACAGCACATATATGGCACAAACAGACAACTCTAGAAAATCATCTTTGTGTTCACTTACCAATATTATATTTGTGTTTAACAAGTCACGTTCTTCACCATTTGACGCCGTGCGTGTTCAGTCAAATCCTCAAATCTTAGTACAATGTATGCGCAGTAAAAAATTATGTATAAACAAATTTAAATAAATTTAGAAAAGGCGACCGAGATCGTGCTATCTCTTTCGCACATACGGGTGTTCTACTGAGCAAGCTGGACTTCGCCCGCCTTTTATGAATCTATTCTTTATTGGCGCGGTTTATACCAACACTCGATGGAGCTCTAACGATCTTCTCAAAAGTCCACTGTTTGCCCACGCATCTCCAATTTAAACAACACTGACTCCATAAAGCTTATTTAAATGCTATGCAACGCGATAATTCTGTTTGGCATTAGAGGTGTCCATGCGGGGAACATTTAAGACAATGTGGACTTTAAAACAATATGGAATAAATTCCATTTTCTATCGAAATTATAACCGACGTTCGATTAGGACACAATACACATCTTATCATGTTCGTTGTGTCTGTTTCTGACCCTAGAAAATACTGAGATTTGATAAGACTCAACATGTGTTGCGCGCATTGTAAATGTGTTTCCGGCCTTATTCAGCCTATGCTGAAATGTTATTTATAAATTTATGTTTATTTCATAAAAAACAATGTAAACGATATTAAAACCGTTATATACAATGCGTATATATATTTTAATTGTATAATTTTATTAATCAATGATGAATATTTTATTTTAAAATAAATCATTTTTATATTTAATATCGATAAATGTTATTTTTTAATTACATTATTTTTTTTTTTAATTCTTCATATCCGATTGCGGAAGGTTAAGTTTTTCTTTGCTATCTATATCTTGATGTTACAAGTTAGGGAGCTCGCTCAAGGCACCTTTTTTCATCGATTTAGTAGGGGGGTTCTTCAAAAAAAATTTTACTCTCGCGTACCGAATTTCACCTTTTTTTGACAGTAAAGCTCAGAAAGTAAAATTAAAAGATTTTTGACAGTATTATGGAGCATAGTCGTTATTTGAATTTAAACCGCACCGCACCGCGCGAAAGTGAAATTGTATTGTGTGTGCTAGCTCTTAAAGAACAAATTAGGCGATAAAAATAATAACCTCAAGTTACTTTAGCAAAGTATTAGATGGATACGTTATGACGTCAAAACATAACCAATGTGGCGAATTTGTTCCGAACCTTTCGTGACGTAGTCTGCTAACATACGAACTTAATTATGGTTTTAGGACATTTTTTATTTCTTATTTTGATTAATAATTTCGAATTAATTGTACTTATTAAAACTTACTGTTGGCTGTACCAAAATTCTTTGGCGTGTGTTTTATGTGATATCTGTAATTTTTAATGTAAATACTTTACGGTTATTATTATGCCAATAAATAATGTTTTATTCTTTTACGTGTATGCATTTCTTTTACCTTTTGTAACTATTAAGGCTTTTGAGTCATTCCCTGATTCTACATGCTTATTATAATTTATCATAAACATTCTCATCCGTAGCCTAAAATGGTGGTTAAGCTCAACAGGGCCGTATGATTCGAAGTTGAAAATTCTATTGAGATGCAGATAGTGTCAAAAAAAAATTGATTGCTCTTTATCAAAAATATATATTTCCTAAAACTTATGTACTTCATATATTTATTAAACAACGCGTAAATGGAAACCTAAATATTACTCCACATGCTTTAGAGGTATATTATTTACTGTCTCTAAGACTTATCTATGAAACCGAAACGCTAATAGTTTTTGAGTAGACCCACTGCCAATTTTACTAAAACAAATCAGATATAGCCCTAACATCACATGCAAAATTAAAATCCTATGACTTGTCACTTTAGTAGGTAAGCTTCGTATAACGAAAGTAATATGGGCGTGTCGGTCTTTTATCTTCAATAGGGTTGTAAAATAAATATAATTCTTGACTTAATATTTTTACAGGGCTGGGCAATTCCTTATAATATAGTTATGCGCCCTTCGACAGTATTTCTTAACTCGGTTACACGTTGTATAGGTAACGCTCTCGCGGATTTGAGAAAAAAATAGCCTTTGTTAGCCATAGATACAGCGCTAAACCGATCTTGCTGAAATTGTATGTTTCGACATAACATTTTGCGTTTTAGAGACTGAAGAATCTTTTACCTTACGAAAAACAATCGGGCCCGCTGGATTTTTTTTTAATCTATAAATGCGAAGGTAGTAGCCGTCAACAGCATGTTAATTTATATAACGAAACTTTCACCTTGCTGTGTTGCAGACTGTAGTGCAGTTCAGACTACTACGTTTGAACCTAGAATCAGTGTGAATAGAAGGCATTAATTTAAACGCAGCTTTATCTATGAAGTCTTTATAGACTAACAGGTTATTTTTAAGAGGGTTGATAAAATGAAAATACAGATAAAGTACACTACATTTATACATATGTATTTGTTTTACTTATCGACAGTTAATATCATATCCATTAATGGCACCCAAACCATATTTATTAAAAATACAATTTTAAACAATTATGTTACAAGTAAAAAGATGTAAACTTTTTTCCTTTGTTCTAAGGTTGACTTATAGGGTGACGTGAGCAGATAGTAGGTGTTAGTGACGTTGACAGCGTATTCCATTACAAAAATCCATTTTTGTGTAGGAAAAGACGGAACAAAAAGGACTCTATGACGTATTTTTTCAAAGAACAAATTGAAACCACCTTGATTCTCGCATCTTTGTCATCCTTTTTTTATTCAGTGTAGTTTCCGCTATTTAAAAATAACCTTTTGGATTGGTCGTAAGTATATAGCTAGTAGCTAATATAATATTTTCAAACGGATCAGTTGTGAATAGCAAACTGAATAAAAATTCAAGTTTAAAAAAAAAAAAATTAATTGCAAAGTTTTTTGAAAATCTCTAAATATAATTAATTATTTATAGTTTTTTTGACGATTGCGGAATTCTATAATATTCAACGACAAGTTTATATTGACATGTCTAAATTATTCTATTTAACAAATGAAATTATTTATTAAATGTGAAAGTGATATTAATTAATTTTAAATACAATATAAAATGAAATCGTGTATATTAAATGAAATGGAGCAGTCCCAGGGACATTTTACCCTTTCATCAATAAATAAAAGTAATTGATTTACTTCAATCGCGCGTAAGGTTACACGCATACACTTTTTTACAATAATAAGAATACACATTTTGTCTTAAATCTATTTAGTTTATCTTTTGTGATATTTTATCTTAATAGGTAAATCGAGTATCGGGATACCTATCAAAATAGTCACTTAACAGTAGATGTCCACCCTCGTGACCCCGAGGTCATGTAACCTATCTACCCTCTTTTTACTTATAATACCATTTTATTATATCTAATATAATACGCACATACTTTTTTTTTATATTGATAGCATTAGACATCGATAAACATTGAACACCAATAAAATATGTATTTACTTATAACTATAATATTTAAGCGTATTTTAACATTTAAGCCCTAAAGTACAGACATTGATGCTAATTCGGTCGTACAAAATTTAGTGGGAAATCTAAAATTTTGCATTTTTTTTTAAACCGATTATTATTCACGGAAACTATTAAATAATCTTTAGTTAACAAGTTTTCAATAATAATCAACGTATTTAACAATATTTTTAGAACCAGTGGCATATCTATATAATCAAAGAACCCCGAGGCATAAATGAAATTGGTGCCATATTTGCACTAATCAATAAATAGGTACTTTACTGCGAAACTACTACTGAGTGGCAATGGGCGGGGCTCGGAAAACCGAAGGACGTGGGGGTCTAAAGGTGCTGGAATGGCGACGGCCCTCAACGAGGTGGACAGATGACATCAGTCTAATCTCTGGGAGCCGCTGGAGGCAAGCGGCTTAGGACCGTGGATTGTGGAACTCCCTTCAAAAGACCTATGTCAAGCCATGGATGGTTGAATTGATGATGATTACTGCCAACAATCTCAGTCTGGAGTTAGGGAATTAGCGATGTCCACCTTAGTGGCGCCATCTAGTGGCAGTTCTTGGTTTCCCAGTACTGTACGTAGATGGCGCTACTTCGATACCATGCAATTCGTAACTAACTTTTACGCGATCGAATTAGTAAACGTAGGTAGAAAATCTTACACTTTGCACTCGGGGCCAAAAACATAGCAGTTTAAAATTATTTCTTAAAAAAAAACATTCAATTGAAATTATCCAATGAAACTTTTGAGGGGAGGTTCGGGAACCTTAGGGCCCGAGGTACTGCTCCTTCTAGCCCAAGGGTAGTTACACCATTCTAAAACAAACCTTATTGCCAACAGTAAAATAACCAATGTTCTAATAATCATAATATTATCGAAGCCAAGGACATAATGTTTCACTGAATTCCATGATAACACTCTTTTGGTTTTTTTTTATCCCTTTTGTGCAAAGGGTTTACTCAACAGATAGCCACATACATACTGCTCGATGCGTGGTATCTGTATGAATTTCAAAAAAGGAACATTGTCAATCACGCACGTCTCACTACCAGAACGCCAGTTACTACCAGCTTATTTGTATGTAATACTTTGTAATGGATGATATAAGATATTTTACTTTTAAGATAGGTTACTAGGACTGACTTTTTTAATGTTAGCAGTAGGCTAAATGTTTCAGAATCTTTTATAGAGGATTCATATTATGGGTGTAGATAGTCTTGTATACTATTGTTGAAAATTAAGTATTAAAACACTCATGTGATATTATTATCAATAATTATATAAGCCCACGTTCGTGTTTTAAGACCACTTATTATACAGCAGTTGCATAAATAACTATAATTTCACAGAAGACAAACAGTTTTAAGTTTTATTCGGTAGAACAGAATTCCTAACTATTTATCTGACCTAACTAGGATCTCCGATGGGAACCCGCCGGGTATAGGTACATGAATAAAACTTAGGGCTTTTACAAGTATTATACAAAAATAGTGAGGTACCTACGTGAAGTTGTCTTCAATAGATATACTTAGAGATCGTTAATTTTATTCTTTAAACATTTATCACTATCCTAAAACACAAGCGATAGAACTATAACGACGAAAATGTGACCCCAGATCTTGACTCTCCACGAACGCCTTTCAGATACCTTTTCACACATTGTGGCAACTGGGCACTTTTTTATTTAGGAGCACCCATTGACCCTACGTTTTAGATTCATTTAGATATAAAGGCCAGTTAAAGGTATAACCCGCGGCGAGTTACCAACCCTTGCCACCCGCAAGTCAGCCCATGACTGCAATCTCACCTGCAGCCTGGCTTGATCGCTTGGCAGCACGTCCTTGTGGAGAGTGGTACCATCAAAAGGTAAGGCCGAAACCTCCATCATACTCAGACAGAGAAAACACTTATTTATTTGTATGGGTGATAATGATAGGTATATTAGTCGGGTTATTCCACGAATCCGCATCGACAATCCCTATGTTATTTATATACCTATGTTATTATAAGCTGTGCCTTTATAAAGGAGCTAAAGGTTGCCTCGTATTCAACGAAGAGTTGATCCAAGTTGCCATAAAATCAGCATAATTTGTGTTAAAAACTAAAGTTATATTAATCTACAAATTTTCTTTTAACACTTGATATTGAGCTGATCTTTATATTTCACGTTACCCCTAATCCCTGCATAATGAACTGTACATTTCATTCTCTTTGGCGGAATGTTATTTCTATAAAATTTGTTCTGTTTTACTTCCTCTCTTTCGATTAACTTAGTCATATAACTTTAAGATTGTTTTTATTAAGACCATTCTAATAATTAACAACGCTAAGCCAAAATAAATGACATTGAACTGTGGTACCCTGTTTAAAATATCGAGCCATTACTGTCATCTTAATGTAAACGACTTAAAAAAAATCTACATTTTTGTTTTTTTTTTTTTTTTCAATATTTTGCAGATAACTGTGTTATTAGAATTTTTAATTGTTATAATAAAAAGGTAAACAATGATTTGCTGTTAATTCCATTGTGTCTACGACTCTTCATCAAATCTGAGTGTATGAAATTTAAACGAGACCATTTCGGAATAAATCTCTTTCCGAACGAAAAAAAATTTTTTCAAATCCATCTGTATCGGAGTTATTCCCGAACATACCTATATCTTTTTAGATTGAAAACAGTAAAATAAACCTTCTGTAAAATTTGTGTCTTGTCGCCTACAATGAGTCGACAGTAATGGCGGCGATATTAACATTCATATTCGATTAGCCACTTTAAATACATTCTAGGTTAAATCATTTAATTCAGGTGGGTCCGTTTTTTTCCGTTAATTCTTAATTTAGGTATACATTAAACGAGACAAATTGTCGTCTATTGTCGACATAATCGTCGATAAACGAAGTTAATAAACGCTATTAACAAAATTGCCTACTTTCCTATGCGTGGTGAGACAGTATTTTTTTTGGGTGATTTGGCCCATCTACAATTTAAGATAGAAGAAGAGCAACTACCACATCGATATTATGTTCTTGTTATAAATGATAAAGCATCGTAGTCATATTTTGTTTACATCACTCATGAGTGTTTTGGCAACTATATCCTGACCATAAAGTAAACATTGTCATATCCGACGAAATCGTCTAGAACGCAATCTTCCGATCAGTGTGGGACAAAGAACACGCTACGCTACATAGTGTGACGCTTTTAGTCGACGCGACGCGACGTCGGCATTTACCACGAGATCAAAGGCTTCGGACCACTGTATCTCTTTATACTGCGATATGACATACTTGCGCGAATACGAAGTTAATACACCGAAGAAAGATTCGATTTAATTTTTTTCCATTTTTTATAATACAACACCTAATAAATATTTTTTTATTATTTTCTTCCTCGATAAGCTAGTATAATTTTCAGCTTAATCCCTCCCATTAAGGGGGGACAATTTCTCCCGCTTGTTCTTCGTTCTTGGCACAGCGCGATGTCTGTCGCGTTTCCGACTTGAAGACGAGCAAGATGATGAAGGGCTGGAATCTGGTGGAGAGCCAGCGTCGTCTGCTGTGAGACCCATGGATTGGGATTCCGGCGTAGAAGGTTCTAGAACGTTATTCCGCAACGCGCGTCGCTGCTCTTCGGAATGTTGGGGACAACGGGTTGATCTGGAAAATTTAATAGGATGAGAATTTGTTTCTTAAGTTGCGAAGCTTCATTGGCACATAACTTAGATGACTAGTGGAAGTTGGGTTAAAGGTGCTGGACTGATAAGACCGCACTATGAGATAACCCAAGCTATACAAGGCGATAGTGCGTGGAGGTCCCTACAAGCAATTTATAGCACAGTCATCAACATCATGAAATGAAAATCTACGAAGCCGTCGAGACAAAGCAATACTGCGGTAAGTGCGGGGCGTGGCGGACCCTTACTGACTCCAGTAGTAAGGGACCTATATAGCCGCTATACATTGAGAAAACGCCAGGAGCTCGAAATTCTGTATTATTTCCATACTGTACGTAAAGTAAATTTTTTCTACCTCGTATTTTAATGTTAACAGTTTATCAATAACTTTTAAGTGTAAGATAGTTTTAAAATATCAATAAATAATGAAACCTATATCGATACTCTTATGAGATTCTATTTATTTAAACACGCTTGTTTTGTTTTTTAAAACATACTTAAAACTGAAAAAGTAATTTAAATAGACAAAGACAAAGTCAAAGTCACCGGGTCGGTCTTTTTATAGCTAAATCCGCCTTTGATGGGACCTTATCTTTACCTTCGTTTCGATAAATTTTCACAGATGGTTTATCTATAATAATAAAGACTAATAAAGTTTTTATAACAAAAAAAAATGCCCATCAGCGGACGTCCATCGATTGACGAGAATTGTTTGTTGTATAGTGTTTTAATAAACATCTAAAAAAACAGTCAAGAAAGAAATACCGAATACACATAATAAATATAATTAATGAATATGAGAAGAGATAAGTATTTTTATTTAAAATGTAGGTTTTTAGAATGAATAATTAAATTGAATTTAGGGTCAACATTGCTCGAAGCAGTTTAAAGCTTGTGTGTGTGCACGATGTGTCTCTAAACTTTCCTCTGGACACTACCATATGTGTCATAAGCATACAGTGAGACAGGCCGCCTTCGATAGGCTGGCCCAGTTTTGGTCCAGTACTCTTAACGAGTAGTCTTACTGTACACTTATAACACATATGACAATACGTGCGCCTGATAATATAAAATGATAGTTATTTACATTGAGACTGTTTTTTACTGTAAAAAGAAAATCACAGTTTTTGTAAACTACTTGGATATTGCATTGCCACTGTTTCTTACTGTGTGTATGAAGTGCAAGCGACTGCTTGTCTAACCGTCGATTTTGTGTCCAACAGTAAACTCACCGTGTACACAATTTCTTGGTATGCTCTGAAACAACCCCACATATCTGTAGCAGCAGGTTCTTCTTCTCGTTGGCAGACATGGTCTCGTAAGTGGCGCCGTCGTTGTTCTCCGAATTATGGTTCCCGTTGTTACTCCTAATTGCCGCTGAAAATTTAAGTGAAGGAAGAACGCGGAAGGTTGTATGACCAGCCGGCAGAGGCTGCGCGATGTCCAGGATTAGAGGGAACAACCCAGAAACTTTTATTGATGTCCTACTGTGTCTAGATTAAGAAAAAAATCTAAGTAAACTACGAAACCAGTGTATAGATTCTTAAGTATTAATTCTTGAACCGTTTCGACTTTCAATTATAGCACTTTGCTTACTTTTAAAACAGAAATATCTGAGACTTACTGCAGTGTTGGGTATCTATAAAAAATATACACGCACATTGTCTCACTTACACAAGCAGAGGGGGTAGCTGTCAATCGGGTAGTCTTGTGACGGACAAGGTACGGATTGGACGTGCGCCTGCACTCTTGACTGAGTGTAGTAGTAAGCCAATGATTTGTAAATACTATCGGCAATATACCGGCCATTACACTTACCATTCTCTTTTTCTAGATAAGGAAAAATACAGCTTTAACGATCGTTTAACAATAAAAATAGAGATGGAAATGTCAGACTCAAGGACATTATCCAAAAATAATTTTGCATTATTTCGTTACAACATAGGCTAAACATTTCTTATTATGACAAAGTAGCATCTTCTTCAGATTAATCTTGGTTCTATTTGAGTTTTAAAATCTGTTTTTTTTTCTATTAATTGAAGTGTTTGTACAGTTATTTTTTTAGGGTTTATATTTTTTGTATAACAAAATGAAAATACAGACATATACTATGGAATTGGAAGTGATATAATTATGAAGATTTTGCGAATATAATCTCGGGTAAGAGCAAGTTATTCAAATGTATAAATGGGCTAAAAAAAGTATGTCTCAATTATCTTCGGTGTCATAATAAAAAATATTTAGGGGGACTCAGCCAGAACTTTTAAATTTGAACTAAGATTATATAAAGCTTTAATAATGTCTGTAAAACCCAATAGTGTATAATTTTCTAATGTTACATCTTCTGACAGATTGACCTATGCTACGTAGAAGCCATTTCAAAATTGCACTAGATTGTATTGTTGTACGGTGAGTTTACTGACTTCTTGTTCATGAAAAAATGAATGAATTTACAAGAATTAGTGAAAGAAGCTTGAGGACTTCAAGAATTTCGCAATATTGTTAGTAAGTTAATGTTGTTAGTTATAAGTAAAAAGTTTATTTAGAATCATGATTCTCTTGGCGATAATTTGACGCCGGTTTTTATGTATACATCTAACACAAAGAGAATATTTTATTTTAAGTCTAGCTATCTTATGTAAAATGAAAATGCCATCATATAAGGCTGCTTGTCTTGACTTGTCTTTAAAGCCCTGTTACATTTCTTTTATAAACCTACCCTTTGTTTTTTTATAGTAATGTTATAGTAATAATTGACGCCAGCAAGATGGATCACCTGATCTTAAGTGGAAAACGGTTGCCAACACTTCACAGGGCATGCAAGGAGCATGTGCTGCAACATGCCGCACTGTGTCATGTGCCCAGTGGCGTGCACTTAATACATGCACAAAAGCACTGCCTACCCTAAAATGTTTGTATAACTCGTAAATGCGAAGGATTTTCTTATTTTATGGCATCTTCTTTATACATACCCTGTTCAAAACCCTGTGGACGCCATTGCATGTGCCTGTACTAACATCGATAACCACGCCCTTCAGACCGGAACACAGCATTGCAACAATACTGCTTAGCGTCAGAAATAAGTATGGCAGTTCTACTTCCACGGAGGAGCTCCGTCACAAAACTCTCTACTACTAGTTACTGCACCAATTTTAGTTACACCAATTGTACTCGTTTTCGAATATAGAAATACAATGAGCGACAAAGTAAAATTACCTTTTTGTCTTCGATTGAAAGTCCTAAATGATTTGTAACTGTTTTTTTTATATCTGTAGAAATTTAGACGAAGTTAAACTTAAAAACAAGGTTACTTAGGTCCAATTCACTTTCACGTTACAATGTTTTTTATACACTGGAACGACTACGATTGCCAGGATGCAAGTCTTATAGTGATCGCAAAGCAAATAGTCTAATCTGAACAATATGTGTATGGTTCAAAGTCTAGCGCTAGTCGAGCCGTGAGCAAAATCAGTAGGTATCTACGCAAGCCGCCATTTTACAATTTCAGATTGGACCACTTATTCGACGAGTAAGGCTAGGTATTGACGGAGGGAATCCGAAGTTGTGTCAAATAAAATTAAATTTGTACTTGTTTATGCTGAGTTTCTTTCCATCTCCCGTTTAATGTTGTCAGCATTTTCAAGTTCTGCAATTTTTTAACGTATATAAGTGAAACATACTTGTGGATTTTGCTGTTCCGCTTGTTGCTGCTCTTCATTCTACGTTTGCGTCGCTCGCTGTGCAGTGTCCCGGACCAGTCGGCGTCATCTTCGTCGTCACTCGGTAGCCCAGCGTAGGATGTAGGCTCTCGGCTGTTGGACGCGATCCGACGGGACGCTATGCGTGAGCTGTTGCGGCCCATACCTGGAGATACAGAAGTTCTTAGAAAATATTGACTATACAATGAATAATTGTTAGGAAGTCTTAACAATGAGGCATCCGGAGCATACTCAGGAGATGCTCCAGTTTCGGAGCTAAACGTGCGAAGAGGGTACATTGCCGTAGATCTGATCGGTGTGGAGTATAAAGATTGAAGAAATTGTAGTTATACCCTACTGATTACTGCTTTTTTGTGGAGTATAACGAATTAAGCTTAATTTTCTTAATGTTTCATGAAATTCCGCAAAATAATAAAGAATGGTATTCATACACTAGTCATTACATTTCCAGTTAGATATCGTAAAAGCAAGATATCTATTAATACAATATAGCTTTTAATACAAGTAAAAGCTATCAACAGCCGAAGCCACAAATTTGCTTGTTTACCAAGTTCATTTTAATTTTCAAAAGTTCAGGTAAATATTATCAGTTACATAAATTTGAAAGAACCTTTGGCACTTATTATATATAATTTATTTAAAAGCAACTTTATTGTGTATAACGTATAACCAGAGATACAATTGGCAGACTTAAAAATAACACAGACAAAAGTTTCCATATCACTAAGAGTGATCTCTTTCAGGCTCACTGCATAAAAGGATCTTAAAACCGAGAGACAGGAAATTGAATTTGCATACAAAATACCTACATACAAAATAGACATACTCTATAAGAAGTATGCAATTACTAATGAATAAGATTGTAATTGATTACTGATGTATGTTACAATTTAAATGCTTAAAACAATTATTAATATTGCAAGATCAGTGCATCTCCTGAGGACCTGACCTATAGGCCTTCTCCAAGTGTCCCTATGTCCCCATGTATATAAAAATTACTCAAACAACAAGAATTTAATTGATTTATAATTTTATAACAGCATCAAGAATTGAAATGGTAATTTTATTGCTTATAAGTAATACCAGGTAAGGCCTTTTAATGAGTCTATATAATTGACTTTTCAGAGCAAGTAAATGGCCCATGATGACAGTAAGAAGAAAAGCATCACATATTAACAGAACAACATGTTGCAGCTTGAAGGGAACTTATCTTGCAATGTGCAAGATAAGTTCCCTTAGATGATGCCCTATGGACATCATCTAAGGCATAATTGTAATTGTAATTGTATTTGTAATTTACCTGTAAATGTAATTACCCAGACAACAACACACTTAACACTGGAATACAGCATTGCAACAATCCTGGTTAGCAACAGAAATAAGTAGTGTGGTAGGATATCCCCGGACAAGTTGTGTCTCAATAAGCTGTACTGATTCTATAAAAACTTCACTGCAAGGGTTTTAAAGGTCTGCTTAAAAAGGGACTACAATCTTGCCACATTTAAAGGAAAGTTGATCATTCATAAGTATTGGTATCATAAAATATATGCTAAAACCAAAACTAGTCTGTCTTCAACTTTGAAGAAGATATGTACCCTGACCGCTCTTAGCGTGTGTACAGAAGGATACAGAAGGGTACAGAGGGATTTTTGATTCATAAGATTTAGATGAAAAGATTACTAAGAACTGTTCATTAGTAAGATACCAAAACCAGCAGTTCAAATATTTACAACCAAATATAATTCTTAGCAGTGGTTAACTATAGGCATGGTGCCTTATTGTTACTTAGGATTGCCAGGTTTAGTTGTGGAGCTACACAAGCCTCTAAGATCATAATACGAAAGCATCAATCAATAATTTTGTTAAAGCCTTATTCAAATGTTTCATAGCCGATTACCCTGTGCCTGGTCTGAGACGCCAGCGCCTAATAGGCGTTGTATCATCACAGTGTACTAACCCATGCATTTTTCAAGATGCGGCGCAAACCGTGTCGCTGATACAGGCCTCTCGCAATTCGGACAGGAACAGTTGGCGTCTGGGGTTTTTTTCAGTATTGAAAACCCAAAAACATCGCATTCCGGGGAGTTCACGATCTTGAATTGCTCTTCATCTTCCTTTTCCCCTTCTAAAAGCTCCGTGAGACCAGTTTTTATCCCATGATGGACCTCAAAAAGTACTCCCAAAGTAACATCCTCACAAACACTATCGAATATAAAGTTGGCTGCGTCCTCGGCGTTGTTTTCGTTTTGTATTATGTCGAAAAATTTACTATTTAAATCGTTCATACTCAATTCACTGACTATTGTATTCATCTTGGGACACAAAATTAGTGTTCACAAAAATCAGCAATCAAAACAGCTGACTACGACTGACTGAAATTACCTACTGAAACTGAAAACCATAGACTAACGTATCTCTAGTCCTCTAATGAAAACTATAATGAAAACAGAGGCTCAAACATAATAATTATCTAGTCTTTGACTAATTATGCAAAATGACGAAATTCACGAGTTACAAAAATCTATCCTAATAATTACTATCAGATGAATGATGACATCCATTTTGTAAGTATATATTACAAAGTGTAAAGTTTACATTTAGTATAAACCGGAACGGAAAGCAAAACGAACGTAGTGTTTGTATTCTCTTTGGATTTAATTTTAATAAGCTTATCTCTCTCTCAAGAAGCTTTGCTTCACGAATATTTAACTAACAGAAATCCGTGCTTTGAAAACCTCATTTATATTCAGTCCCTGCTTCTGCTGTTCGTGGTGCCAGCAGGCTACCAGAAATATTGCTGAAGTTACCCACTTTGACACGATACAGTCTCTTTGTAGTCCGTCATTCATTTAGTTTAATATTTATGAATTTCCAGCAAATCATAAAATATTGTCTTCTCGTTGCCCAGCCCAGCAGCATTTTGGCAGCTTACAAATTAGGAGATATGAAGTGCTTAAAATATAATTATCACGCTGCCCACAATCCTACTCGCCTTCCTGCCCATTGTAGATAATCTTTGTTCCTGCCTCTTGTCCCTGAAGAGTGTTAAATGTAAATCAACATTACATGCTTTAAAATGCCAATGAGTATACAAGTACTAACCTTTTATAAATGCTTAGTTATTATTGGAAAAGCTGGAGTATGGTGTTAATAATTAAAAGATAATTATAAATAGCTTATTTAAAGTACGTACACCATATCGTCTTAAAATATAATATTTATATTACAATACATATATTTAATTAAAATTCTATTGGATTTACCTACAAAAACCTTAGATAGGTATAGTTTTTTTAGTATATACGTACCTATGCATGCATAGGAATTGAATATATTATGTTACTTACCTATCGCTTATCATCACCAACGTTTTATTATTTATCACCCCTAATAACAAACTATTGAAATAAAAACCCTATTCTAAATGAGCTAAAGATCACTTTTCGATGCAAAGAAAACATAAATAAGCGTTGTTTGTGCAAGTATTTCTGAGAGATAATTTAATCAAAATAACCAATATTTAAGAACAGTTAATACGAATCAGCATTCATTCTCAAGTTTTCATTCAATAGGTACAATAGATCTTTTACTTACACGGAGTAAATTTGTGTTTATTAATAATTTAAAAGAAAAACATATTACATTCCAAAAATCATGGTACGTACAATCTGCAATGGGTAAGGGAGCGTTTAAAATGTTTTAAGAATGATTATTGCGATGGTTATTACGTTCTTGACAGGGTCTGTACTTTCAATTATTTTTTAAAATATTATTTACCGAAAAACCTATCGGTTAAAAGCCGATTGCACGATGTTTAAGGAAATTATGTGATGTTAGTTATTTTACTTTTCATTTTCATACCTTCAGCTTGTCCTTGAATTCCCTCTTTTATCTGCCATACGGAAAATCATAAAAATAACTTCGTTTTGGTAAGCCCTTTACATTTTATTAAAAATCGTTATAAAATTAGAAACGGACAGTAAAACCGAAGCCAAAACCGCAATGATTTTGTTAGTATGGTTAATCGCCGAAACCGGTCTATTATTCCGGTTAGACCAGCTATAATTTTTTTTCGTATTATCGCCTAAATTTTGCGGTTCAAATAGTGGATTCCGATTTCACTATTTGCACCCTAATTACGTACGCCTAAATAAGGCCAAAATATACTTATAAAAAAAACTAGGGCTGGCCAAACCGTTAAACCTGGTATCAAGTCAAGTCAAGTGAGATCGCTACTAAGTGATAAAGCTGCCTTTTGTATTCTACTTCCGTCTTTGTATTTCTATTCTTCTTTTCTTTCCCTAACTTCATAGTGGTGTACCAATAAAGAGTTAAATAATAATTATAATATCAACTCATCACTCAACGTTGGCTAGCTGTTAGCTAAAGTTGAGTGAGTGAGTTGAAACACTATCGTCAGAGCAAAATATAAATATTTTTAGGTTGTCTTCAATGCTCGGGGATTGATGCCGCCGGTTTTCACTCCCTTAAATGACGATCTAAGCATCAACTATAATGTTATTCCAGCATACGCTAAATATTTAGCTGACAATGGAATTAAGTCCGTACTCGGTAAGGGAAAAATAATATTAAGATTTTTATTATTTTTTGTAACTACCGGCTGTAAAGGTTGACATGAGTTCTTGCAAAAGCCCAAAAAAAATTATAATAAAAAAAAAAATTAAATAATACATAAATAAATATACTACGAAAATACACACATGGTGATCTAGCCCCAAAGTAAGCTTAGCTTGTGTTATGGGCCCTAAGATGACAGGTTAATATTTTTATGAATAATAAAAATATTCTTACTTTCTTTAATCTTAGCTTTCTGCTGAGTTTTTTGTCGGCTCTTCTCGGTGGAATCTGATTCCGAGCCAGTGGTAGAGTCACTACAAACAGACTAACTTGACGTTTCAAAAACGCTTATAAACTAGGCCTGCTTGAATGAACTTTAATTGTTTTTGGAAATACATAAATACTTATAATATACTCAGACACTAAAAAACATTTATGTTCATCACACAAACATTTTCTAGTTGTGGAAATTGAACCTACGACCTTGGACTCAGAAGGGTCACTGCCCGCTAAGCCTATTCGACGTCAAAGTTTATAAAGTTTATAAATATCTTTTTATAATCTTTACGATCTCAATCGGATAGGTAAGTAGGTAAGGTAACTAGGTATCTCTATTAAGCGATATAAAAAAAGGTGATAAACAAACCAGCGCAGCTATATCTATACCTACTATAGAACGGTTTTTATCGAATTTTATTTGGATTGTTTATTCAAAACAACTGATTAAATGTAATTAAAGTATTCATACTTTCGCTATGTGAACAACCGGAACATTGCGGTGATATCAACACCGGATTGCATCTCTTGCAAACGCTGCGGCGTATAGGCCTCCTCTCTCATAGGAGACGGAGCACAGACCCACCACGCTGCTCCAATGCGTGTTGGTGAGCTTTAACGATAAGTCACAAGTTAGTGATAATAAACGAAAATGTGGGCTCAAAAAACTCCGGGCTGGTACCAAAAATTCTTTAGCACAATAAACAGAAAATATTTTTTTAAATTTTTCCTATCAACTTACGACCCGGGATTCGAACCCAGGACCTTGTGATCTGTTCAGAATTTCGTTAAACATGCTAACCACTAGACCCACGAGGTAGTCGAATAAAATATATCTAATAAATTAGGTAACTGGGTTGACGAAAAGAAAACCCCTGTAAATAAAAAAATACATTTTTTTTTAGTTTTTGCTTAGTTGTGACGGTATGTATATTGTATATGTATACTTTTATATTTTAGTGGGAGGCACGACCGGGGAGAATATGTGCTTCTCCGTAGCGGATAGGAAGAAGGTGGCAGACGCATGGGTAAAAACTGGCAAAACCTGCGGGCTTCACATAATGGTTCAAGTAGGAGGAGCTCCGTTTTCCGACGTTTTGGAATTGGTTAGTCAATTGAAAAATAACGCGTATTTTCATAAGGAACAAAGTTTAGGGTATACATTGGTACTGGTACTTTATTAAATATTAATAAATGAACGAAAACAGAAGAGATGATAGCTCAGTGGGTAGGACTTCGACTTCACTTTCGGAGGCCCGAGTTTGAATCCTAGCACCCAACTTTTCTAAAGTTATGCTCGTTTTAGGAAATGAAAATACCTATCACTTGCTTCAACTCGGCAAGAAAATCATCGTGAGGAAACCTGCATGTCTGAGAGTTCTCCATAATGTTCTCAAAGGTATGTGGGGAATAAAGTCCACCAATTCCACAGAATAGGTGGACTCTGGCCTTAACCCCTTCTTATCGTGGGAGGAGACAAGTACCCTGTATTGGGCCGGTAATAGGATGATAATTTTTAGCCTTTTGGAATGAAATCACAAAATGCTAAAAGTTTAAGGTAGGGGGTATATATTTGCGATCATAAAACACAGCGATCTCTTTTAAGCAAGACAAATAAGTAAACTATTGATTTTAACTTTATAATTTCTTTGCAAATTGTATTTTATTTTTCCTTTTCAGGCGGAATACTGTTCGAAAATAGGAGTAGATTCACTGCTTACTCTACCAGAACTTTACTTCAAGCCTCAATCGGTTTCAGAGTTGGTTAGCTACGTGAAGTTAGTAGCTAACCGTGCACCCAACTTACCTGTGTTGTATTACCACATACCTAGCATGAGTAAAGTTGAATGTACGTATCCTTCTATACAGGGTTAAATAAATAAAAAAATATCAGAAAGCTCTCGGCCTTGTAGTTCCTATCATAAAAACTAACAACTTGTGTTCTACGACTTTTCAAAATTCCCCATTTCTTTATTTCATGCAAAAGAATTAATAAATCATGTTATATCTGTAAAGTGACATTACACTGTAAAACCAAATACATATGATTCGATAACGTTGTAAAGTCGGGTCATCGACCGCACGATAGAGTCACGGAGAGTCGTGGTTTGCGCTGTTGCATTACAGAGTAGTAATAAGTAGAGTATTTATGTAAAATATTTAATATTTAATATTTCACAAACTAGTGAGTTTAAATAAAAATTTGACTAATCATAATAGTTGTTGACACTCCGCGGTGGGTGGGACTTTAAATTTTGGGTTCGCTATTTATTCAGAGTAGGTAAATCCCTATTATAAAAAGATATACGTAATATGTCATGCAAGCGCAAGATAAATGTAAAGCAATTAGTTTTATATTAGCTTTATGTAGTTTTGGTTTATTTATGTTCCCACTTATAAAGTAAATATTTTATTTTTATTTGTGATCTTGCCCCAACCTTCTTACGCTCGGTTCGCCTTATCAGTTTGAATGATAAAGACGCCTGTGCACTCTAAGTGCATTATTTGTATTTTATTTTTATCTGTGATCTTCCCCAAGCTTCTTACCCTCGGTTCGCCTCATCAGTTTGATTGTAATTTTTTTCTTTTTTAGTTTTTTTTTTTCAATGAAATGATTTTATTTATCTATCTGTTTCAGTAAACATGCCATCATTCATCATCGAAGCCACACAAAGCATACCAAACTTTAAGGGCATAAAATTCACATCAAACGATTTAAGCGAGTGCGCCCAAGTTCTTCGAGCTCTTAAGGAGGACCAGGAGGTGTTCCTTGGCGCTGATACAGTTAGTACATTTTTTTCGAAATTCAAAATTCATAGGCCTAATATAAGCACTTTGGAAACGTCAAGTGTGTCAGTTATATTGACTCTACCACCGATTCGGAAGGTAGGTTCTACCGAGAAGAAGCCGACAAAAATTCAACAGTTTCTCTTTTCCAACCTCTGAAATATTGGATAGAAGCAGGCGTTGCTTTGCGGAAATCCATGATATGTTATTAAAATTAAGTCAATTAATTAAATAATATTAATTTTTGTCTTAACTATTATTAATTTTAAAGTAAACCTCTCCTGACGATGTTCCGGTTTCGGAGCGAAGCGTGCGTAGAGGGTATATTGCCGAAGATCTGTTGGGTGTGGAGTAGTTATAAAGATTGAAGAAATTATAAATTACACCATACAGATTCTCCTGCTTTTTGCGGATTATAGCGAATTAAGCTTAATTTCGATACTTTTTCATTAAACTTTTTTATTAAACAATTCAACAGTCGTTTTTTTATATTGTGTGAGATGAAAGGAGAGCAGCTTGCTTCCAAGCCATTTCGTGATGAAAATAATCATCAATGGTATAGTAACCTCAATGTTATTAAACTGGTTTTCATATATGTTTTAAACTTATGCAAAGGTAAATCTTTCTGCGCTGGGACATTCAGTTGCCTTCTTCAATGGAAGGGTATGTTTGACTCGATAGCAAGCTACCATCATCATCGTTATAATAAATTCATTACCCGCCCACGGGTACCGAACATGGCATTGCAAAAAAAAGTTGTTTAGCGATAGAATTAATACAGGCGGCAGTACTTCCACGGAAAAGTCATGTAACTATATAATCCTTCATCCATTTCTAGTTACATTGGCAATGGAAAAAATACAATACGTCGGCTGTACAGTGTTCGGCAGTACCTAGTGTTTTTTTTTTTAAATCACTAATCCACTTGTCTTTCTTCTCATCTTATCCGTTATAGTTACTGGCTCCCGCAGCCCTGTTAGGCGTAAAATCCAGTATAGGAACAACATTCAACTTGTTCCCGCGTCTGGCTCAAGATATATTGGTTGCTGTGGAAGAAAACAACGTTGCGCAAGCTAGAAACCTTCAAAATAAATTGAGTTTGGCTGCAGAGGCTCATACCATCGAAGGTAACGAAATGCGAACTCTTTAAATGCGCAAAACTGTATGTGTTAAGGCTAAGCCAAACCTCAAAGTTAACCTGCATTTTACCTGCATTTAACCTGCGTTCGCTAACGCAAGCGACAACGTTTGCGTTAGCGAACGACCAACTACTCAAATTCGCGTTCGAACAAGGGTCTTTTGATTTTTAGTACGCAGGCAAACTTATACGCTGCTTAAAACGCAAATCGGACGCGGTGACTTCACTTTAGAAATAAACGTTTAATTATTAGCTTATAATTATTTAGTCCACTACTGGACTTCTCCTAACGGAGAGTGTGTCCATAATCACCATGCTGGGTCGATGGGTGTGTTATCGCAGTTGACAGTAGTAGTAGTACAATGAAAGCCGTTGCTTTGTTATCATCTCTTAGTCACCTCGTACGACGCCTACTGGAAGAGGGGGGTGGTGACAATATTCTGATTTTCCATTAGTCACTACACAGCATAAAAAAAGTTTGTGTTTCTCAGTGAGCTTAAATTATTTCGGCACGAGTTTGGGACTGGCAGTAAATTTGAGCTTTAATGTGATACAAACAGGATTCATTTTACTCTGATGTCCAAGTATTTCCGTACTCGAAAACGACCACTCGATTGCGAGCAAGCAAATCTTGTACTAAAATGCAGGTATAACGTGGTGGCCCTCGCTTTAATCGCTTGGCTGCACGTCATTGTCACAGAATCTCTAGGTAGGTGCTAATCTAGAAATAAATTCCAGGTGCTTGGGTCCCGATAATGAAAGCCGGTATGGAGATTGTGAGTGGTATCAAGATGGGGCCTCCTGCCTTGCCCCAGTTACCGATCTCCGATGAAGCCAAGAAGAGGATTGCGGCAAGACTGAAAACTTTGCAACTGATTAATTGAGATAATCCTAACAAAATGCAGAACTATTTTTGTCCAAAATTAATGATTTATGTTTGCTTTTCTTAACTTATAATAAAAACTGTTAAAGGACAGGTAGAGTTTTAATTTAATATTCAGGAAAGAGCTGAGATCATCACGCACAAGCTTATAAAATGTGGGTAGGGGGTTATAGGACGATATATAATAATTATACCTCCAATCTACTCTTGTCCCCCCGTTTTCACTAACGACGACCAAGGCAATGCCTAAGTAGGTAACGCCTAATCAAAGAACATAGCTAGTCATACTCGTAACATTTAACTTTCACCAATCGATTTTGACACGACATTTATAAACCTAACTTGTCTATGATATACCACATGGTGTGGTATTTTGTGTTTGTATTGTCATATTTTTCATATTTCTATGGATTTAAAGTTATTAGTAGATCTGTTTTGACAATGCATCGGGAAGGAAGTACTACCGCTATGCTTATTTCTACCTATCTGTATAACTCATAAAGGGGCAGGATTTTATGCCATTTTCCTTATTTATGCATACCCTTGTCAAAAACCCTGCGCCCGCCACTGTCTGAAGGGTGTGGTTGCCGGTGTAATTACAGACACGTGAGGCTTAAAATATTCCTACGCCTCAGGTTGTTGAACACAGGGTTCCTTTCCCCGCGAATTTTTGCTTTGTTTATAGGCTAGGGTGCCACTTGCCATCAGGTGGGTCATCTGCTTCGTCCGTCAATTATAATGACAGTCGTTTACTATTCTTCTGACGACAGATCGCTTAATTACATAATCCGTTTTTTTACTAACTAGAGCTTCTTTTAATAAGCTTTTAATTAAAATAAATAAGTAAATTTATATACGTACCTACCCATCAACTTGATGAAACTTTTGACTTAGTAAATCCAGGCTAATACAAGTATACACCTTATACTTTAAGGTGAAATAATTATTGCGTAAAAAGAAATTAGTAAGTAAGTAAAGGCTAAAGAATAAATAACCACGTGCTTTTTCGATAACAGAGGAAATTATGAGAAAATGTAGAGCGGAAGCGATATTATCGTATTATTGTTAATACATAGCTGTTTATGAACTATAAAGTATCAATAATATTAATGAGCACAACGCAATGGACAGTTTACATTTGCTTGCTTTGCTGTAGGATTATTAATAGTTCGGTAAGCTTGCATAATAATGTCGCGGTTTACTGTCTACTATAGCACTGATTTAGTTTGCCACGACTCTTGTTTGAGGCGTGTACTCTCCTTAATTATATTTTAAATTATTTATTTATTTATTGACATTAAAAAAAAATGCAAAACGATTATGTTTTTGAACGCAACAGTGAAGACGTAGCGCGGGAAAGTAATAATCAAAATGGAGATTCAAAGCTTATAAATGGTTACGAATGTAAAAGTGTTAATACGAAAATTGAGACGAAAGTTAAAAAGGCTAGGAGTTATGTGGAGTTATCTATGTTAAATATGGCCAATTCCGTTAAAAGTTTGGGCAGGAACGAGAGGAGAGTTTTAGTTCTTTACACTGGGGGTACAATTGGCATGGTGAAAAATAAGGATGGGGGTAAGTTTTGTTTTATTTTTAGTTCGTTTTGTTTTAAAATCTTTATTAATTAAATAATTGCATTGCAATAAGTAGTTCGTATTCTGATGACTAGTTTAAGTTAAACAAATAAATAATTTATTAATTCAGAAGGTTACAACACCTTTTTAAAACTTTACAGAATATAAACTAAATAGGTTAAATAACAGATTATAATAACTTAAAATAGTAAAGTAAAGTAGAATTCCTAACAATTTTAACAACATCAGCTGATCAATAAATAAACACTATTCAGCCGAATAACTCCGTTTCAATGCAGAGTTGTTCAACTAAGCAAGAGTCAGATAGTATCGTACTGAATAGGATACAAAGCTACCAGTTTCCCTATTCAATTAAGGTAGGAACTTAATAGGAACAAGTGTTTTTTTTATTTAATTTATAGACGTTTGTTTTCAACTGCCATAATAGCTATTTTGTAAAAGGTAGGTAAGTTATGAGCCCGATTAATTCTTCTTGTTTTATTTATACTTTCGACAAGAACCCTGTGCACGAAACTGAAACCCCTATAAGTAGAAGAAATATTTAACTTGCAATACTAGCGTCCTACATACCAGACGTAGGTACTAAACTTGCATAAAAGACACCAACGACCTGTATACGAGACGTACTAAACTTGCATAAAATACACCAAAGACCTGTATACGAGACCTACTAAACTTGCATACAAGACTCATGCGATCTGTATAAGAGACGTGCTAGATAGATCTGCATAAAAACACTAACGACCTGTATACGAGGTACTAAACTTGAAAAAGACACTTGAAGCGAAAGCAGAGTGAACGCAGAAATGGCCCGTACCTTTATAAACCGGTTTTTGCTCCTCTAAGATGTGAAAATCTGATCTCAGTAACTCTGCCAATTACTCGGGTTGGCGACAATAAAACCGTGTAAAACTCGGTACTCCATACCTCGGCGAAACGTGTAGGTACTTGGTATATATTCTCTAGATAATATTATGTAAACGGTATACAACGAAACACGTGCATTTCACATGGTTTCCCCGTGTAACCCTTAACAAATACATCCATTGAGGTACCGTTCACTGCTTAAGTTGCATTATAATTTAATTTATAAGTTTATGAAAAAAAAAATACTAATGCATAATACTCAAGCAGAAAAATAATTAAGATAAATATTTACTTATAACGCGTTATAAAACATAACATGCGTAACGTTATTTATTAAGGGCAGGGTCAAACGATTGTTGATCTTAGTTAGATTACCCAAGCGTCTATACATACGGTACGGTATACATATCAACATCATCATCATCATATCCACCGATGAACTATATCTACCGCTGGACACGTATTTCGTAGGATTTTCTAAATGACACATTCTTGAGCCGCTTTTGTCCAGCGACTCGCTGCGGCTTCCTTTATATTAACTGTTCAAACTGTCTTTTTGTTTGTTACTTATGTTCGACTCAACCGTTGAACTGGAATTGACGAAATTTTGGCACTAATGTAGCACGAATTTAGAAGTTGGATTAAGGATAATAAGAAGGCGATTGTGATATAATAATAAAAGTGTCTATAAATAGCAAACAAACCCAGTATTACATAAATTAAATAAATAATAATTATACCAGTAGCTTTACTTATTACCGATTGGTACTTGAAAGTTCTCAAGGTCGAATTCATTAATTATATTGGTTGGAATTGTTTGATGGCGCAATAAATAATTGGAGTTCTTAAATCGTCACGGTCTAAATGCCTAGAGTTTTTCCACATACGATAACTTATGCGATGGCGTGAAAGTTAACTACGATTTGATATGGGTAAGAAAGCGACAGAGCGACATCTAGTGTCAACGCTGTTTCCCAGGCGAGGACACTCAAGGAACACTCGCCATTCCTTTTACACTAATCCATTGTTGCAGTTTATCAAATCAACCGATTGACGTCCACTTCTGGACATAGGTGTTTTGTAGAGCGTTCCAATCTCCACGATTCTGGGATTTTTTTCCCGCTTGTATCCAGCGGCTCCCCGCGACTCGCTTGATATCGCCTGTCCACCTGGTTGGGGGTCGACCAATGTTAACCGGTGTGGGGTTGCAAATACAACAACTTGGAACCCCAACGTTCATCGGTACTCCGAGCTATGTGCCCCGCCCATGGCCACTTCAGCGTCGCAACTCGTTGAGCTATGTCGGTAACTTTAGTTCTTCTACGGATCTCGTCATTTTTGATTTGATCAAGTACTCCTAACATTGCCCTTTCAATCCCACCACCATTCCGGTTGCACCCTGGATGGTGTAGATTCACAAATCAGCCCGACAAAAGGCGCTGGGGTCAGCTTGTATTTTAATATAACTTAAATTTCGCAGTACTTATACCACAAAAAGGTGCTTTCGAGAATCTTATCAGAGGCTACCCACAGTTGCACGATAATATGTTTTGGAGGCAAAGGTTGAGTGAAGCTGACTTCGATACATCATTTCTAGTATTACCAGGTAATGTGAGGTATGAATGAATGAATGAATGAATACACTTTTATTGTACACCAAAGAAAAAAAAAGTAGTTACAAAGATATAAATACATATAAAGAGAGTACAATTTGGTACCTTTTTCTTTCTTATTTTATTTCTTTAAATTTGGAAGTAGATAAATTCTTACACTTGAATGCATTTTCAGAAGCAAAAGAGCTTGACGTAAGGATTTTCTATAAGATAGTGGAGTATGAAACACTTTTGGATTCATCAAATATGACTGAAGTGGAATGGATAAAAATCTCGGAAGATATTATGGTGGGTTAAATTTTATATTTCTATGTAAAATATTCCTAACCACCTTTTCTTCTAATCTAGAAACCTAATCCCATATTATCGGCAAGACTTCTGTCTTTACTACTTAGACATTTTGATTGCCCGCTTGTCTCGCTATACAAATGGACCTACATAATGGACAGTGACAATGGTCGTTCATTATTTTAAGCAAGACGCCTCAGCCATGATAAACAAATAATTCAAAAATCTGCACTTGTCACTTGTGGGGGATTTAAATCCCCCCAATAATTTTATTTTGTGTTAAATTTTTCTGTCTAGTCATTTTGAGTAAATATAGCAGCTATTTACTGAAAATGTCTAGTCTGTCTACGCCGTTGTAGACAGACTAGACATTTCGTACATTCGTAGATAAATAAAAAAATAAGATTATTTTTGCCATTTAAGAATGAAACAATGCCTTCGTTATAACAGACCTGAATATACCTAGCGAAAACAGGAACTGAAATTGTACTTATTTACCTGAAGGAATCTTTTTAGGAAACTCGGTTTTCCTATGTTCAATCAAAAAAGCGAACGAAACACTAAAATTAAATGATTATTTTCAGAAATACTACGAACAGTACGACGGTTTCGTGGTCCTCCACGGTACCGACACTCTCTCGTATACAGCATCAGCAATATCTTTTATGTTCGAAAACATTGGCAAGGCAGTCGTTTTTACTGGATCACAGGTAATATAGCAAGAAAGGTAGGAACGTACACTTATATCGCAACAATTAATTTACGGACCAAGCAGATTGCCTACCTGATGGTAAGTGGTAAACCATTACCGATAAACTGAGTAACACGCCACTGAAGTTAGCCATTGACTGCAACTTCACCTGGTGGTAATTGATGATGTTGTCTAATGTGACAGGGGGCTAACATGTTAGATAGCTAACACGGGATTTCTACGCGCTATCGTACCAGAACGCTAGATCACTTGGCGGCCTGTCTTCATCGGTACGGACTACAATTGTAAATGGAAAATGTCATCCTCAGATTCCAATATTTGAGCCTCGCAGCGATGGAGCCGACAATTTTGTATCGTCATTAATCATCGCTGGCGGTCTCAACATTCCGGAAGTTACTGTGTATTTTGGAAGCAAACTTTTTAGAGGAAATAGGTAAGTACATAATCCATATTTTTTCCGGCAAAATCTGGTAATGGAGGCCTGAGCGCTTTACCTACTAAGCTACGCATTATATATCTTCATCTGCATATTAATGTCCCACATGGGCAAGGCTCTTTTAGTATTATTTTTTAAAGAATATACCCACTTTGCTACTTGAATGTGAGTTTTAAAGATATGTTAGTGATAATAACCGGGACTGGCTTAACATGAGTTCCGAGGCACGTTTACAACGGCAATTTCTTTTATATATTTAATTTGTTACTGTTATCTACTGGGATCAGAAAAATGCTTTACAGTAAAAAGTAATGGAAATATTTTAGGTGGATAAATAATAAGAGAAGTTAGAAAAAATAGAATAGGTATGTGAATTTGTATAGGTATATTGATACTTTTGATGGCGTGTTCGGTGGCAGATACAGACAGTCCTTGAACAAACAATAAGAGATCCTGTAGATTTATAATACGTTTATCAGTTTGACTGTCTATCTCACTGTCTTATACTCGAAGACCCATTACCAATTTAAAATAACCAATATAAAATTTAGCAATTATTCTTCGTTCGCCGAAATTTAGTCGTCTATCGAAGGTATTCAAATTCACTGTGTTATGTTAAGCTTAGTTTTTATTATAATAATTAATAGTTTAAATTCTTAAAAAGCATATAAAAACCTCGGAACCAACAGGATTTTAATTTCTGAGCGCTTTACTACTAAGCTACGGCTCGCTTTCCACCAGTGCCGAAATTAATATATGACCTGTTTATCAATCTTATAGCGACTTTATTAGTTCTTTATACAGACATAATAAATCAGTGGTAAAACATAAATCTTTAGGGTTTACATGCAAAATAAAATTAGCGCTATTATTAGAGGCCAGTGTACATACATTGTGTAATTTCATTGCGTGACCAAGTACCAACTCATTGGTGTTTCCAATTAACAGATAAGTATGCACTTACAATCATCTTGAGCTTATGTATATTTATCGTATGTTTATTTCATAACTGTAATTGTTACGTAGGTAACTATGTCTATATGTCTAATATTCGAAGACGCATTAAATTCATAGATATTATGTGGACTATAGGATTTATCAGAAAAGTCTAGAACTATACTTAGAAGTTATCCAGTGCAAATGAACTCTAATTACGAAGCACTATTTAAAGGTAAGAAAAGTTAAGGTAACCACTGTCAGTAGTGCCTTTACGCAATAAAAAACGAAGAGAGTGAGTTGTAACGATCGGTGACAACGTGATCCTAATATTAAAACCTCCGCGGTCGGGTTCGTCTGCCAGCCGTCTGTATAATAGGTAGAGTTGTGATTTTCACAGGATGTGTAATTTTGACGTGACAACGTCTTATAAATTGGTTTGCCGGGTGACACTTCAAGAAACTGCGTTACGCTCCGCTCACGTTATGCGCTCACAATGAGAGCGAGTGAGAGGCACGCGCCCGCCTAAGAGCGAGAGAGACAGACATAAAAAGTGAAAGGCACGCGTCCCTTTGTAGTAAACGCTGTTTCATTGTACGCAAATGTATTGCAAGTTATTGTATGTATATTTGTATATAAATACGTATGTATGTGTAAAGGTAAAAATTAAATTTTGTTAATATGAAATTCAGTGCAAGATTCTTTGTATAAATTAATGTTTTAAATATAATTCTTTGTATAAATAAATGTTTTAAATTGTTACTATTATTTCATCCTTCTTCCTACTATACGAATGAATATTCACATTAAAATTATTTTACCACTCAAAGTCGTTGTCACGTAAAACTTTCGCCCGTATACCGACTTTACAGGCAACCAATTTTTTTTTTCTTTTGCATATTTGTTACGCGAGTACTCCTCCAATTATAAACTTATTATTAGGATTCAGTGGCGTACACTTCATATATGCAGAAATGCACTGCCTACCCTAAAAATTTTAAACCACTTTTATAGAAGGATAATTTTTCAATTTTATGCGACTTCCTGTTTATGCCTACCCTGGTTAAAACCCCTATGCACGCCACTGGCTTTGATATATAGAAAGATCAAGGGATCTCTTCGAATACTGTGCCCATCTAAAGCGATTTTGTACTGTATTTTATTTTTTATATTTTTACAATTTTTATTAGTGTTTTTACCTACACTTGGAGGAATTATCAATTTTATAAATTTAAAATGCATAATTTAAATAAGTATATGCCATTCACATCAGTCATATAGCGACTGTAGCGTCATCTAGTAGGAAACGTTGCAGTTTCGATCTACTTTTTCAAAGGTCCATATTACAATGAGACTCGTTTGAAACAAGAGATGACACATTGCTTTTTTTTAAATTTTCATAATGTTTTTTAGTGTTTTTACCTACACTTGGGGGAATTATCAATTTTATAAATTTAAAATGCATATAAATACTGTGACTTGAGTTCCATTCGGTAAGTGTAACTGATGATGCAGACCAGGGATGGCCACCGGAACTATACAGTAATAAGTATTACACAGATTGCGCTTCCTTTGTGGTATAAAAGGGATACGTGTACAAAGTACTATACCTACTAAGTTTAGTAATTATACATTTTACTTTGCGGCGAATTAAGAATGTTGTAGAAAATCTTTACCTACTTGTTTATTTAGTGTTTCTAGGAAGTCTTTTTTTTTACATCAGTCGGATGTAACAACAGTATGACCATGGGCGTACCCAGCTTCTGGTCTAGGAGGGTGAGATTTTAAGGTCTCATAATCCGCGGCTGTTTTGTGAATTTTTTTTAGAGCTCTAACGATACTGGAGCCAAAACTGTATTTTTTTAATTTTTGTCTGTCTGTCGCATTTTTCATTTTTGTCGTGCTGCCCTCCCCTGCCCCTGCCCCTTTGCTACGCTCATGATTATGATATTAAAAACATAATGAATATGACATTAATTAAATATTCATTCTTTCTTAATCTAATTTTATATCTTTGCTTGGTTTGTTTCCCTAGAACCAGAAAGGTGTCCGTAAACAACCTCTACGCATTTGACTCCCCAAACTGTGTACCTCTCGTCGAAGTCGGGATAGACTTTGAGGTGAACAAAAAGGCCATATTCAAACCAAACGTGATAGAAAGGTGCCATCTCCATGCTAAGATGTCGAAGAACGTTGGCCTTCTCAGAATATTTCCTAGTATCAGTTCTTCTGTTATCAAAGCATTTTGCCAGCAGCCGATAGAAGGTAAATTGTTGTATATAAACTTCCCACATCAAAACACATAATTTAAGGGGCTACCATTATAAATAAATAAATATAACATTAAATACACACAACGTCATCTTGTATCCACAAAGTAAGCGTAGTAAATAAGCGTAGTCAATATTTTTATGAATAATATTCTCGTACATAAATACTTATAATATACAGATAAACCCCCAGACACTGAAAAACATTCACGTTTATCACACACACATTTTCCAGTTGTGGGAATCGAACCTACGGCCATGAAAACGAAACAGGGTCTCTACCCACTGCGCCAATCAGCCACCTAATGACGGTATGCATCGAAACAGACCGTCAACCAAGTGTGACACAGCACGGAATCGCTCACAAGTTTAGTGACGTCCTAAGTTAAAAGTAGAAAGAAACAAAAACAAACTAAAATTGCAACTATTGTCTTTATCGAATAATTTTAAATAATAATGCCTAACTGAAGAAAATGATTTGACCGCGTTGCTCAAACACTCATCGCAAATTCGTGGTTAGAACAGTCAGATCAGAGTAGTAAACTATATTGTTTTAATTGAAACAGGTGTAGTACTAGAGAGCTACGGTTCTGGCAACATTCCCTCGAACCGAGATGACGTGTTCAAGGAGATAGCTGCCGCCGTGGCACGAGGCGTCATAGTCGTCAACATTACTCAGTGCGCCACAGGCAGTGTCGTCACACCAATGTACGAGACTGGGAGAGTGAGTGACGCCATCATAAATATCACCATTACTGTCACTAGGACAATACCGATAAAGAACTGTAAAGAATGTGTCTGTAAATCTTAATATTTTAATTCCAGTTGATTGCCGCTTGTGGCGTAGTATCAGGCTACGACATGACTCCAGAGGCCGCTCTCACCAAACTCTCCTATGTTCTGTCCAAAACAGAACTAACTTACCAGCAAAAAGTAGAGGTATTATAAATATCGTTGTTATTTACCGTTACGATTTTTGTTCATTATTTATAAAATTGGTCCAATTGTAACACCTTGACGTACCCCACTTTCACTAAAGACATTATCATCATCATCATATCAACCACAAAACGTATACTGCTGGACATATTATTGTCTTTTGTAGGGATTTTCACTTGCTACGGTTTTGTACCGCTTATAGGTATGCAGCGATATGGTCGTCAACAGCGGCGATGGAATATCTCTACGTGGTCAAATCAGAAATGCAGAGGTCCGTCGAAGAACCAGAGTTACTGACATAGCTACACGAGCTGCGCATAGTAAAATTAGCTATTATTTTGGTAGCTTATCTATCTAATACCTTTAAACGAACAGTTCTTGTCAATACATATATACGAGTGAATCTCAAAAACGGGTTTAACGATTTTCATGAAATTTAGTTTGCAGCATCTAGAGCAGCTAGGTTTCATTTTTGGAAAACGTCATGTTTTTAGGTAATGAAAAAGTGGTACGATATGATTAGAATACGAAAGTAAATTGGACCTTCATTTACAAGGTTTAGGTCAATCGGGCGGTCCCGAAATCAATGGACCCCAGCTTGATTTACCATAAAAAGCTAGCTACTAATATTTTAATATAAAATTAAAATTAAGTCTATAATATATATTTTTTAAATTTCAGATGATGGTAACAAACATAAGAGGCGAATTAACAAACACATCATCAATAGCTATTGAGGTAAGTTTTAGTTCCAGAATCAGCGATCAACATAATATTAAAGAAAGTGTAAACAATCGAATATATAAAAGTACCTATTTCATATTTGGGTATAATTGGATGTTAGTTATCATACGCGAGTTTTAATGATCGCGTAGGGAAGGCAAGATTTGTCATCGTTCAGTTATTCACTTGAGCAATGTTGTAACTACTTCTAATTGGAATTCCAATTCAATTTATTTAAGAACCAACGAATAATATATTTTTTTAGGGAAATAATGATTACAAACTAAATTTATTAATTTTTACAATAAATACGAGTATAAGCCGTCTAACTGTTTACTTATGGACATGGTACCCAAAAGGCTGGCGCTATTACCCCTTTGAATTGCTAGACTTAGCAGTTGGGCTAAATAAGCGCCAGCTCTTGGGTCACCAAAGGACCAATTTTTGTGACACGATATTAAATTTTTTTTTTTATTTAAGTGTTTATTATTCAACTAGAAACGTTTTTTTGTGTATTTGTAGTGACTCTACCACTGGTTCGGAATGCAGATTCTATTCAGGAGAAATGTATTTTCTAAATTTCAGGTTGTAATAGAATATCATCCCCTACTTAACCACCCTCAATGAGGGATTTTCCAAAACGATTTATAGCTATTTTTTTGCCACTAAGGAAATATAACCGAGAACGGACAGCAGCGTCCTCTTTGCTACCATCTTCTGCGATCACCAACTCAGAGTGATGCCCTCCCGTTTGGAGAGCAGTGGACTGTTAGAAGATGTTGACGATGACTATGATTCGAAACAATGAGTTATGTGCGAATTAAAATGTATCAATGATTTTAGGATAACACCCTGGTCGATGCACTAGCCACAAGTCTAAATATACAATCGCCAAAGAAGCTGATAGAAGTAACAGATAAAGTGTTCAGTGCTTTATTACTTTATGCAATAGAACATGATGATGCTAGAGCGGTTAGGAAGATGTTAGGTAAGACTATTAGTTCAATAACATATGGACTTTGATAACTAAGCCAGTATTGTAACATCTATTCTTAAAATAATAATGATTTTTTTCGCCCCTTTTTCAGCTTGCTTCCACCTAAACAGTCTCTTTTTTTTTTTTTCGTTCTCCTTTTTCTTTCTCGCTTCTTTATGACATATCGGTATATATTTTATATATTATAGTATATATTTTTTATATATTATATGTGTACGTTTATGAAGTAAGTATATTTAATTTTATTTATTATTATTTATTAATTTTTGTAATTTATGTTTATTATTTGAGTATTATTTTGTATACACTCTCTTAACTTCGTGTAGGTTGCCTAGTAGAGATCGCTTTTAAGCGACAAGGCCGCCTATTGTACCTTTCTTTTTTTTTTTGTTCTAATTCTTTGTATTTGGTGTACAATAAAGTGTATTTTGATTTGATTTGAAATATAAGAACGGCAATGATGATGATGATCATGATGATGAAAATATGAATTTTTTGAGCGCTTATTAATATAATGATTACAATACGAGACGTTACACCGTGGCTGATTGCCTCATATGGTGACAAAAGGGCTGGCAAAGTTTTTGCATAAAGAATCAGCGTGGCTGTTCAGCGCGAAAATGCAGCCCGCATTCTTGGTACTCACTCCGTGTAGTTCTCCTGTAATTTACGCATCAAAAGTGCCACCTATGGGCCTACTTGATTAAAGATATTTTTGACTATGACTTTACTATTCCACGCTGGTATGACCTTAATAGTAATTAAAAAAAAAAAGTTTGATCTCAGTTTAATCTGCAGCAGTAATACAGTGGATAGTAAAAGTAAATGGTGTAAATATTTCAGATATGGGTGCAGATGTCAATGCTGAAAACTCTGAAGGCAAAACAGTTTTACATGAAGCAATACTAAAGGGTAATGTCCCGATTATAGAATATTTATTGAAGAATGGCGCCAACGTACACTTGAAGACAAGGTCAGACAAAACTAATTTAATCACTAGTTATTAACCTGTTGCAATGTCCCGTTTTCCCTAACTTCATTCTACCATAAAGGGTTGTCTGTAGGAGATCACTTAAAGCGATAAGACCGCCTTTGCGCATTTTATATATTTTTTTTTTTTTGTTTTTGTTATTTCTTGTTTTCACTTTTAATTGGTGCAATAAAGACTTTATCTATCTATCTAACAAATTAGTTCAATATTAGATATAAGTAAGCAAATAAAAATATAGAAAACGTTATTTAATGTTAAACAACTATGAACCATCTACGTCAACCTATTACCGTCCCACTACAGGGCACGGTTTTTCTCTCAGAATGAGAAAGGTAAATCCAGCCCATCAATCTGGCCTAGTGCGGATTCAATGAATGAATGAATATACTTTTATTGCAAACCACAAAAAGGACATAAAAAAAGAAAAGTGTAACAAAACAACATATACGGCAGCCTTATCGCTTCATAGCGATTTCTTCCTGGCAACGAATAGCGTATAAAAACGAACACAGAAATAGGATTGGTAGACTTCACTCGCCTAGGCCTTTGAGAACGTTATAGAGAACTCTGAATCCTGCCCGTTTTCCATCACGGATAATGCAATTGCAAAATACAAAAAGTTAGAGGTGCGGGCCGGAAACGAATTGGGTCCCCCGAAAGGTGGGCTGAAGCTCTAACCAGTAGATTATACTGCTGAATAGTTTCACATTTCATTTTATAATCTATTTTATCACTAGCAAAGCGTAATTGCCTGTAACATTGAATTTTTAACTAATCGTCATTATAATAAAATTATCCAATTCAATATAAACAGGTGCGGTGAAACGCCTCTACTGACAGCAATACATAAAGACGATCACACAGTTATCAATTTACTAAAACAATGCGGTGCTCACCTAACAAATGCTGATAATAAATCTGTAGCGGAAATGCTCTCATTGGCAGCTAGAAGTGGTATGGTCAATAGAATTGAGTCTTTGAGAATAGCTGGAGCAGATCTGAATGCTACTGATGAAATTAAACATACCCCGTTGCATAAAGTAAGTTATCAGATGAAGATATATAAGTTATCATCATACTTAACATCTAAGTCTGTATTAACTGTAAGTCATTACTAACAAGGCAGTATCTACGTCAATGCGGAACGGCATAAGTTTTGGTTACAGTAATTTTGTCATTATAAACCTTATAATAAAACAACCCTATTACTTGATATGTGCCAGATATTTCATTAAATTGATTACCATTTATACGAATGTGCTACTAATTCGTATTTAATTAATAAATAGTATTCAAGAAATAGTTTAAATTATTTTTAAGTTTGTTTATAATTATGTTAATGGGTATTTTGATATTAATAAGGGTGAATTTCGAGTTGGTATCTATGCATTGTTTGAGTCCATACAGGACTGAAGTGTATCGTAAAAGCTCACGTATTTATATCAAAATACCCAACAACTCAATTCATGAACAGTGGTTGTAGATTAAATATAATTATATTTGTTTCTTGAAAACTATTTTTAAATTAAATTAAATAATTTATTAATATTAGCGCATTAATTTATTAATAATAGCGCATTTGTAAAAATTGTAATGAATTTAATAAAATATCTGGCAAATTTGAATTTATTTATCAAAAGTTTAATTATTTACCCACTTTATAAAACTACTGCGACACACGAAACAATTGCGTATATTTAGTACAAAATATAGCCATCTCATTAAAGCGTTCTTCGCTATGACAATTTCTAAAATCAATGCACGTTCAACAATTATATTATAAGCAGAATCAATCTGTAACATTATGTAATGTTAAATGTACATTCATTGCAACTAAATAATTCGTTAGATGACTTTATTATGTTAAGTTTAACTTATGTGTACATTTATTAACATCTTAAGATCAGATGATAATATATCGACACATGCCATTTATCCATATATATCCATGGGTAGACAGTCTTTACAAGAAAATATCTGGATAACATTTTTAATCTTCAACAAGAGAATCTGGATAGATTGTGTGTGATCTAGAGAGATTGTTATGTATGTGTGTTTGATTGTGTTAGTTTATTAGTTTTTTTTTTAATAATATCATCAGCACAATATATTATTATTAGAAATTATATTTATAATTTAGTATTTACATTAGAAAATAGACATGATTGTGTAGAAAAATTTTACGTCTATTTTTTATCTCCATCAAAGTTATTTTAGAGTTACTCTATATTTCGATAAATCATTATTATCTACTAAGGAAATATTAATAGGTTCTTACGTGTTTTAATAAACATTGGTATAAATGTTCGGTTAATTTTCAGGCGGTGCTATGCAATAGTTCTGACGTCGTACGATATCTTCTAGCACAAAAGGAAGTACAAAAGGATTTAATGGACGTTCTTGGTTTTACACCATTAGACTGCGCAGTTAAACTTGGCTATCAGAATATCATTGATATGCTGAATCAATAAACAACTTATCACTATCAAGTTTTATTTTTGTTTCTTCTTTCCATTAACAGCTACAACTAAGTTTAGGTAATTTAGAACCTGCCGATTTATTAGTTCTGAACACGGTCTCGATATATTTACTGCAAAGAGGTTCCTTATACAATTGATGAATTTCTAAATTACAAGTTTGCTCTAAAGTATGTAGCTTCGCTCTGGTAGCTGGTAAACTTAATGTATATTAGTTGAAATCGTTTTGAGTTTTTGAAGTTATACTTTTTTAGCGGCGTTAGGAAAAAAACATGGGAGTGAAATTAAAAGATATAACGATATGCGCGCACACATAGTTACACGTTTTTAACAGGATGAAGGTAGTAGTAGAAACCGAATGAGAGGGGAATATATCGTCCGCAAACTCACTTTTTGCGATGCGCGCATACCGTCATAAAAACCGGCACCCTGAAGTTAGCTATAAGGTTTTACGGTATACAGTTTCTATTGTCAAAGTCTGCGAGCTCATTCCTGTGATTTAATTGACTCAATTGTATAATAATCTCAAATTTTAATGTTCAGTGAAACTTGGCGGTCCTTTAATGAGATAACTATACAATGCGTTATAATAAAAATTTTGTAATATTTTTATCTTGTTACGCCAAAGAAGTATAACTTCTATAGAGTGTACATAAGTAGGTACACACAAGTTTTTTTTTTCAATCCGATGTGTTAAGAAATTTCAGCCTTGATAAATTTCCTTCATCAGATTGATGATTAAACTAAAAGACAGCTTAGTTTTCAGAATCGATTTATTTTCAATAGGTGCCTACTAAAGAAATCTTACTTTACAACAAACAATTGTAACTACCCACTACTCTCGTGATTTAAGTTGGTCAAAATTGTGAAGCTGTTAATAATTTTAGGCAATGTTTTTTCGTCTATTGGACAAGGGCTGTAAAGCTCGCAGTTTTGACCACCACGTCCTTTTATTGTTGCTATCTCAAGAGCTGTTGTATTTACTATTGACGATAGAAGTTTGTTGCTGAAAATAAAAGTAACATTTAATATCAGAAATATTAAACTGACATAACTTAAAGATGCCACAGAATTAAGAAATACAGAAACCGTGTACATGACTAATATTGAAGCATCACAAGCACTCCACTTCAGTAGTGTTTCTCGAACAAGCGGTTAATCATTTGATTCCATTTAGCAGTTGACAGTAATTATTTTACCTCGATTAATGTTCGGAACGTTTATCATAATATATGAAAATCAGAAAAGGTTTCTGAGCTAGCAACATTCCGCGGCTTTGAAGTCAGACGTGCGCGGGGCTTTCTTACTGTTTTTGGGCACCATACACTTCATGAAATAATAGCGAGTTTATTTTAGCGATATGAGGGTTTTGTATGTTTTTAATTAAACCTACTGATTTTATGGACATACAACTTTAGAAATGCTTTACCTCATAATTTCTTTCAATGTTTTCATGACCTCAGGGCTTTTAGTCATCTGACTGGACCAGCAGGCTACTCTTTCGGGACACCCGCGGCTATTTGATAACAATTTTTCTGTTATGTACAAAGAAGAATCAGATTCATTACCGAAGGCTGCTGTAATAGAAAAGTATGTGTAAATACTTGAGAAGTCAATAGCATGCACATTATTTGAATCTAAAGCTAAACGAAAACAAAGGGATCGTGCGCAAAGCATTCTACTACTTGTGACCAATTATTACAATTCGTTTTACCTAAATACTTGTGCACTGCAGGTAGCACATATGTAGTTTTAAAATTAAATTAATTTCCAAACTTCCAGACGCAAGGCTTAAAACTTTTTACTAAAACCTCTTTTTGTTTAACAAACGTATTTTAATAACTGACAGAAAACTTAAATTCTGTCTGGTTATGACATTCTCATTTCAAATGAATTCGCTCAACAACAAAATGTCAGTTGTATAGAGGACATTAAAAATCGAACTTTCGGGTTACAAAATAAAATTTTCAGTGTCCATACCATTTCAAAGGACAGGGCGTTGGAATAAATTAGCTGTAAGTATTTCATCCCACAACTTTTTCGTACGCTTAATTTTTTGCCCAAAATGTAACCTACGGTTTTTTTGACAAGAAATTTTCAGTAGGTAAGTAACCCGAGGTTCGGATATTCATATTATGTATACAATAATACCTAATCTACTATGAAGTCGTCCGACCTAGACTTAATGGATAAACGAGTGATTTGGACCACGATATTAGATAAAAGGCATGCAGGTTTCCTCGCGATGTTTTCCTTCACCGTTGAAGCAAGTGATATTTTAATTACTTAAAACGAACATAACTTAGAAAAATAGAGGTGCGTGCTGGGATTCGAACTCGGCCCCGGAAAGTGAAGTCGACTTCCTACCCAATGCCCTATCACCGCTTAAAAAAATTACTAAATACCACCACTGTCTAAACGGAAGAACTCACACACTTCCTTCGTTTTCGATATGATCTTGATCTATGATCTAAAACTAATAAGAATTAATTGTTTTTCCTAGAAGACTTTTATTAAAATGCAAGTGGCAACTGGTTCTAGTGTTAGGAAATGAAGCGCAGAAAACCGAATGAGTATTCTGATAAAAAATATTGAACTTGGCAGGTCATGGAGCAATTGTACCTGATTGAGATATTCATAGACACGGTCACCATCTATGCCACCGAAGAAGATGAAAAGAGCAGCGCGAATAAAAATCTTATAATAAAAATTAAATTTGGGCCAAAAGTACAGTTTATTATCAAGGAGGGCCAATTGGCTCTAAATGAGGACAAGAAAGATGATATTATGGAATGTGATGAAAACGGAAAGCGAAAATGGACTAGGACAATAAGAGTGGGAAAATCATATTTATTCCCGTCATATCCTGATACTGTACTTATGACCCTTAGCAAGTTTCCACTTGAGATCGAAATATGGAACGATGATGAAAACGAAGTCGAAATATTTGTTGGTATTGGTACAATGTTTTGGGAAACTGAGTTCTATCATATGTTGAAAGAAACTGCTGATCCTTCTAAAGTACATGAACCTTTGTCGATAAAACAGAATACAGTGCTGTTTGCGGAATGTTGTTGTAAACGAGTGGGAGAGATATCATTTATTCTCAGAGTAAGCGCTTTAGGGGAAACTATCATTACAGAGTTCCAGCAACTGTTGACAGATCCAGACACCTTTGTTTTTAGAACCAACAAAGCACCAAGCATGTTTCAATGCAAACGAATTGAAGGGGATGATCCGAACTTCTGTATGGTAGGTAGTTTATACGAAACGACTACTTTAGAAGATCCAACTGTGGTTATTAAAGCCCAGCAGCGAATAGAAGTCTGCACGGAATTACAAAGCTGTGGTTTCGCACAAAATAATCGCGACTACAGTTGTAGGCACGAAACTGAAGATCCTTCGGCCCAGAAGAAAACGAAGTATCCTATTGATAAGATTAAAATGGGTGAAATTGTAGGACCATGTGGTAATACAAATTGTCCATTAGCTCATAAAGTTAAAACTTATATTCGAAACTTGGAAACCTATAAACGAGAAGCCGAAGGTAAAGTGACCGGTACAAAGGGAGATAGAACAAAAAAGATTTGCGGTTCTTGTGATTGCAAAGATGACCGCTGGCATCGCGATGAATGTCCCGAAAACTATAACGAAGAAGGCAAACTAAATAAGGTCGAGTGTAAAGGTTGTGGCGGTATGACAGCAAAAAGCCATACTTGCGAAGACACCAAAAATAAAGCATTTGGAACTGGCTGTACACCTAAGTCCAGTAAAACAACAGTTGCGTATGTCTTCAGTGTAACCAAAGTACCCGGTTTCAAAGAATCTCTGTATGGAAAAAATTACATAGTTGAGAACCTGACAAATATAGATGCAGAGCTTGACAAAACTCTCTCATCTTACAGTAAGGGATGCGCATGTGGCCGTACAGGATGCACTTGGAGTCAAGAACTGGAAAATACATCAACACCAGCGATCATACAGCAACCCGAAGAAAATAAAATAAGTACACCATGCTCAAAGCCATCAGAAAATAAAGTATTTAATCAGAATGTTTCTAACCTAACCCAGTCTTTAGTTTACAATGTTGATGTTAAGGAAAAGGAGCCAAAAATAAAAATGGCAGTTTATGATTGTGTAACGGTGCCTGATAATAAGGACTGCAGATGTAATCCGCCCAAGCCTACTCCACCCTGTAAAACATTGGACTGCGAATGTATTACAGGAACCGCTGACATCCAGATGAGGAAAACACACAGACCTTACTGTCCATCTTACAAACACAAAGATAACTGCCCAGTGACGGTAAGAAACGAAGACGAGGCTAAGAAAGCTGAAGATGATGAAGACGAAGCTGAACCCCTTCCTTACGGCTTGCCTCCAATAAAGCTCGGGCCCTGTCCTGTAATGGGAAGACCTTGTTCAATTCCAGACGGGTTCGCCAGAATGTACAAAACTGCAGCGTTACCTGCCTTGCCACCTAGTTACAGCGACGCAGGTAAGGTTTGCTGTTCAAAGGAATACGAACGAATAAAGAAAGCACTGAAGGACTATATGAAACATGAGAAGGAAAATGATTATAGATGCGTAAACAGGTTCAACTTGGACACTGAAAGGAGATGTTGTGACAGAGAGGATATTCTTCTAGCGTTAACGGGTAAAAGCTGCTGCGGAGCTCACAAAATGGCTGCACAGGAAAAATATAAGTTAAAAGAAGATAGTAAGAAAAGTTAACAATTAGAATAACATTGATATTTTATTTTGTAACCCACTAGTGTAAATAGTTTAAGATCTAAATACACTTGTACAACTGATGTCGATGTTTTATTTTTATGCATAATGAATTTGGTAATAGTTTTTAATTATAAAGAAGTCTTTGCTCGTGTTCATGATATCTGGTTGAGTACTCGGAACTGGTAGAGCGGCTAGCTACTTGACTTTACCCGACAGTAGCTGGCTTGATAATAATAATGAGTATACTTAAACATTGACAACGAGTATACTTAAACATTGACACATCATTTATTGTAGATATTATTTCTTAAATATTCAAAATGGCTGAAGATGAAGAAGGCGATAAGAGAAAGAAGAAGAAAAATGCTTCCAAGTATAATTACAGTTTTGGCGACGTGCATCCAGGTAAACCTTTAAAATAAAATATTTCGACCTACCTATACCAAATTTTAGTCTCAAAAAGTAAATCAGTAGATAAACGCGTAAAGTCTTTATAGCCTCTGCTGAATCGAGCTAATATGTAGCGAACCACGATCAACGGGATCTGGTCGGCCTACTATCATCATCATCAACCCGTTACCGACACAGGACACGGTCTCCTCCCACAGGACACGGTCTCCTCCCACAGGACACGGTCTCCTCCCACAGGACACGGTCTCCTCCCACAATGAGAAGCGTTAGGCCATAGTTCATCACCAGGTCCAGAGTGGATTGGTGGACTTCACACGCCTTTGAGAATATTATGGAGAACTCTCAGGCATGCAGGTTTCCTCACGATGTTATCCGTTACCGTTGAAGCAATTGATATTTTATTTAAACGCTATGTGCGTACTAGGGAAATTATGTGGGATTCGAACTAAGGTCCCCAGAAAGTAAGGCCGAAGGCCATTAATCTAAGTACAGGTACAATTAATATTAAAATTATTGTTTTAATTTTAGGAAACACAATTGGCCACAAGGGATGTAATCCGTTTCTCAAACCGGGGTACCCAGTTCCGGCGGAGATGGGCTGGCTGTGGAATTCTACGGACGTTCCAGGGATGAAGGTGTTACGCATTTCTTTCATATTAGTGATTATGTTTCAGTAGACATATAATCGCCAAAACGACTAAGACTGTATTTATACATAACAAGTCTATTTGCTATTTAGACAGTTTTTATGTTTCTAAATTGGTAGCCGCCTGTTATGGCAGTTATGTTATACCATTTTGTTAAACAAAGGTGCCACACTAATCAATCGACATCAATCGTCATAGATGGGATAACAATCTAATAGGTACTACTTTGACCTTTGCAGCCTCGGCGTGGTTGGCAGCCAGGCATTATTGGTAAAAGTGTGGCCAAAATGATGACGTTTAAATGTCCACGCGGCGGTCAGGAGAAGGACAAGAATAAGAAGAAAAAGAAGAGAGGTCGCGCTGCCGGCGCTGATTTGGGAGGGGGTGACTCGGAACCAGATGAGCCTTTAGAACCCAAGCCGACTTTAAAGGTTCAAAGGAAAGGAGATGTGTTTACGATTCTGGTAAGTTTGGCAATGCGTAAGAGTTTGAGAACTAAGAACTGGCGTTTATATAGAAGTGTCCCGGTTTTGGTATCGATTCCAGGATCGGGCAAAAGATGATTAGGTAAGTGATAGGTTTGTTCTGCTCAAAAAAATCTCATCCACCAGCTTGGAGTTAGGAAAATTGCCTATCCCTGTGTCTCGGAGACAAAAAAACGATCTATTCAGAAATAAATTACGTTTGATTATAAATAGGTACAGGACACATTGAAACTAACAACAACACATCGTGATGAAAAGCTGAGGCTATTTTGCTTTCGTTTATCTACTCATATTTTTCATTTAAATTTTCCTTTTACTTGTCTTTTGTTATTTATATTCGTATTTATTATATAAATAACAAAAGACAATAAAATAGACAAATGATTTGTGAAACAAAAAGTATTCACGATAAATTTACAAAACAATTTAAAAACATAAATTTAAATGCCGAATTCTCCTGTCTTTGTACCGTCACTATGAAATTGAACAGACTATACTTATAATATACAGATAAACACACAGACACTGATTGGAACAACTTCTTTTGGAGATGGAAGACCTTTACTTTAAAGCATCTAACTGACTCTGTAAGCAGAATGGGTAGCTAAAGTATTTCATAAGATATTTAAAAACTTAATCTCCAGTTCTTTTTAGGTGAATCCCCTTAAAGATCTCACAGAAATCAGTCCGTACGAAGATCCCTACGTAAACTGCGACCCCATGGTATTCAAGATCATCAAGAAAAGGAGTCCAGAGGAACAGGCGAAGGTTGAAGCAAGGAAGATGGTCAAATTGAAGAAAGAGCGAGACGCTGAAATACGTAAAGCTTTGTCCGAAGCTGTCGAGGATATCTGCAAGTGTGCTTACATGGATGTTTTCTGTAACGATTTGACGGCTATCGATAATGTTATAGATAGTTGCCCAGCGTTTAAAGAACCTGATTGCGTTTGTAAAAGTGAATCTCTGAGTTCCTTATCTAGCAATGCTACTTGGGATATCGAATACACACCACCTTTTGGCTGTTTCGATTTAGCTCCGAAAAAGCGTAGGAACTACATCCATGTTGAGACCCAATACATTCCCGCAGATGCTGGGATTGTTGAGCCACCAAGGATAAAGTGTAAAAAATCATCTGCGTCCATGAAATCGAGGAAGAGTAAGGCGAAGAAGATTTGTTGCAGCCCGTGTCGGTAATGCAATCTTGGTTTTGGATTTTCAAATTTTAGTGTGTTGTGACAGTGGGATTTTTTCTAGAAATATTAAAAAAGGGTATTATGATATTTTTACAATAATTTTAATAAAATTAGTTTTAAAACTGCTTACTTGATTTGTAAAACTAACTACAATAAACTTTATCTTATTTGTGTATTATATTTTTTCATGTACAAAGGCAGTTCGATCAATAATAAAACACACACTATTACATTATTCACCAAAGTAGATAAATATCTTTTCAACAAAACAATTTTTTCTGTATGTAGTATTTCATAATAATATGGAGAACGTTTCTTGAAAAGATTTTATTTATTTCTTACTTACTCCTCGAATTGCGATCCAAATGATGCCAAGCCGTGGCCTTATTCAACAGAGGTGCGAAAATACTCGTTGATATTATCAATAACCCACCAAGCATTAAGGCCATTGGGTTTAAATTGATCTTTGGTATACTCTGAAACAGGCAGGTTCATTTAATGTCAACAGATAGTGTACCAAGGATAAATACCCTAAGTTTTTTCAGCAGTGATATTACTTTAATTTAATACTGCCTATATTAAACGAAAACCTATAAAAACGACCATTATGTGCAAAAGTGATAAGCATAAGGAAGAGTAGGTAACCGCAAAGAGGATACAAACACCACAATGTAAAATAAAGGAATTTATGAAGAGTCGTAAAACTACCGGTAGAGACACGAGACAGATAAATCCCTTAAAATATAAAACTAAATGGTTTAATACTCACAATGCCTGGGAAACCAAATTGCGCCACGGCATTGATCGTTTTCTTGAAAGGTATTTTTAAAAATGGTATTGAAAAATCGAACCCAACCTGAAATAAAAATAAAAATGGATAAACTTGCAATCCGGGAAGTAGTATTATATTTGCTTGCACCATTTTAAAAAATGTGGGTGTCGTCCAAATTAAGAACAATTATTATAACCTGAACACTTTAATTTTATTTATTTGTTCATAGAGAGCAGCGAAGTATAAAGATAGATTTAATTTTCGTTGTTGTTGGACAAAGTTTTTTCTCGAATTATCACAATAAAAGAGCTATCTTGTTAACTTAAATCATAAAAAATAATATGTTGATGAAGGTTTATCAATACGATCCTTCCGGTAATCATGACAAAAATAGCGATAGATACTTACCTCAACATCCTCAGAATCTGCGTTGAAAGTAAATATTCTTGGTTGCCTGGATTCATTTTTCAAATCGTCACTTGATACAAAACCCAGTATACTACTCGCTATAATAAAATTAAGAGAACACAGAAGCATCATTTTCAAATTTCGAAGCGAACTTAATTTATTTATTTATCTTGCGAGTTTCTGAAAGAAACTTTGTGTAGAAATCCGAGTTTTTTTTTAAATTATAAGTAACTGATAGTTTAGTAGGGTTGAAAATATTTGCAATTGACCTTTACAACAATTGTTGGACTATTTTGTTCGAATTTTGAATTATCATTTTAGCTAAAAATCAACCATGTTTATTCCACCATAACTTTAGTCTGTTTGGCGACATTTTACGATGAGTTTACAGAAATAGCATAGGAAGGTACTGCGAGCCTTACGGATTCGTGTTTCCGCGTATTGTTGCGAAAAATTATAACGGTTTAGAACATACAAGATAACGATCGCCATGCGTTACTTAGTAGAAAAATAGACACGGCATTTTACCACAGACTGTTTACATAGCACATAAAACAAAATTGAAGTGTCTGTCTGTCATGACGGAGCTTTCACAGGTAAAGTGAGGACTCGCGGGGAAGACTGAGCCGATTTTGATGGAATTTAGACTTTAGTAGTTTGCGAGGAATAACACGCTCAGTGTCTTGTGTATGTTATAGTGTATTTGCCTTGAGATATTTAGTTGTATAAGGTATCTTAAGAATCCTTACAACATCCCGAGTGAAACTTGAACTAATACTTATTATAAATGCGAAATTGAGTTTGTTTGTTTGTTTCCCCTTACTTCCTAACAAAGCAATTAACTAGCTTGATTTTTGGCAAGGAGTTAGTTGAGCTTTTATCCAAGGAAAACAGAAGGTTCCCAAGGCCAATAGCTAGTTGGATATAAATTAGCGATGGACCGATTACCTACTCGGTTTAAAAGCTGAGTTATTTTAAACTAAATTAGCATTTTGCTTCATCTTGTCACTCAGCTTGCGATGGAGAGAGCTATGCTAGGAGTATCTCTACGTGATCAAAGTGACAAATCAGAAATGTCCGTTACCGACTTAGCTCAGCGAGTCGCGAAGCTGAAGTTGCAATGGGCAGGGCACATAGCTCGGAGAACCGATGGACGTTGGGATCTTAAGGTGTTGGAATGGCGACCCCGCACCGGTATGCGCAGTGTTGGTCGGCTCCCAACGAGGTGGACAGATGTAATTGACAGGCGAGTCGCTGGGAGCCGCTGGAGGTAAGTGGCCCAGGACCGTGGATTTTGGAACTCCCTACAAAAGACCTATGTCCAGCAGTCGACGTCAATTGGTTGAAATGATGATGATGATGAAATTGCATAAACTACTCTTTCTTCTTGTACCTGTACGGGACGTTCTTAACTTGCATAAACGACACTTGCTTCCTGTATACGGGACGTACTAAACTTTTATCAACTACACTTGCTTCCTGTATACGGGACGTACTTAACACGCATAAAGTACACTTGCACCCTGTACACAAGACGTACTAAACTTGCAAACTTGCAACTTGTTTACAAGACGTAATATACTTGCATAAACGACACTCGTGACCCATATGTACAAGATGTTCTATACTAGCATAAACGACACGTCTTGTGACCTATATACAGAGACGTACTAAACTTGACGTATGAAGCGTGACCATGGGTGCGTCGCTCGCAGCCCAGGTTGCCGTGCCTGTAGAAACGAGCTTTTCTAGGGTGTGTAAAATTTTACTAAAATTTGAGATCTCTCCATACAAATTTCATAGTCTAAAAATCTGTTCAATTTGTATGAAATAGTCAAACTTTGAAGTTTTGTTTTATCTAGGTACATAAAATGACAGATTCACGCTCACGTAGATGTGGCGTTGCGTAGCATTAAAACCTGCACGACGGCTACAGTAATTCATGAATCGAATCACAAAGTTAGTAAGTCAAATCTTTACTAAACCAGCCAGTCTTGTAGCGTCTTTACTCTTGATGATTTAAAAATAACACACAATTGTTACATTATTTACGGTACATGAACAACTGATGTCTTGTTTTTATAATTATACCTTGTTATGCAAAATAGTCTTCATTTTTGTAAATACACAAGCCGACCCTCATTTGTTATGTTTTATTTTCCACGCAAAAATTATAAACACTAAATAAGAAGGCACTGATAAGTAGGATCTTAGGTAGACACTACCACCCCCTGTTTGATTTTTTGCCAATAGTAATGTAGGTCTTTAAAAAAGCACGTGATATTTTTATTTATTAAAACGCACATAACTCAAAAGTTAGAGGTACGGGCTGGGATTCGAACTCGGCCTCCCGAAAGTGAAGTCGAGCTCCTGCCCAATGCGCTATCACCGCTTCGTTACTTTAGTATTCACATAGATTTCGGTGACCTCTTAGCGAACGAATCTATTTATTATAATTTTTTTCTTTCTATCGATAATATATGAAGAGGATTGAAGATTTAAGATTCATTGTTTGTTTGTAATCGATATACCGTGAAAGTACTGAATCGAGTTTAATCATTCTTCCGCCATTAAAATGCAATTTTATCGAGATGCTTCAACGGTGCAGGAAGACATCGTGTGGAAACCTGCATGCCTGAGAGTTTATCAGTGAGGTCCGACGATCCGAACTTGGCCCGTGTAATGGACTGCGGCCTAAACCTTTCTCATTCTGAGAGGAAGACCCGTTTTTGTAATGTACTGTTAATGCGTTTATAATGATAATAAATACACGATTTCATTGCAGAGGAAACCACGGGGCATATCCAGTATATTGTCATTTTTTTTTTTATTCCACTGCAAGTTAACCATGCTCACGTGATGATGCAGTCTAAAATGGTAACGGGCTAACCTGTTGGGGTTATTATGTATTATGTTATATATTATGGCAGTTATATTAAATCCATACCCCTAATAGGTTTCTAAGCGACATCGTACCTGCACGCTTAATCGATTAGCAGTCTTTGTCGGTAGGGTGGTAAGTAGCCACGACGAAAGCCTCCATCCAGACCAGACCAGAGAAAATTAGAAAATTATAAATTCCCAAATTTCCTCTGCCGGGGGCCGATCGCAGGACCTCCCACTTGAATTACCAGCGCTCACTGCTGCGCCAAGGAGGTCGTCACAAAACTATCTGTTGCCCGCGTCTATTACGGTTTCTTACAAATCCCGTGGGAACCGACGAATCGTTTTTTTTCTTAGATAAAAAGTAGGCTATGTTACTACTTACGTCCATTCAACTAACTTTTGGCCAAAACACAAGTGGAATGGTAGCTAAGTTAGGGCGTAAATGAAGGACAAACAAACAATAAAACATATAAATAAATATATTTATAATATTTGTAAGGATGGAAGTTATTTTTATTTTTTTTGCCCTTGCTTCACGAAGGACTTTTCGTATGTGTACATAGTTAGCATTTATAGACTACTAGTGGAACCCCGCGCCATCTGTCGGGCTGATTTGTGAATCTAAACCATCCAGGGTGCAACCCAAACGCATACCAAAAAATTCATTCAAATCGGTCCAACCGTTTACAAAGGTGGTGCACCTCGAAGCGTTTCTTCTGTACTTCAAAAAATCAAAAAGAATATTTTTTTAGTGGTCTTTGTGCAGCGGCGTAAAAGGCTTGTTCCACACTTTGAAAAATTGAGTTTCCAAGCTCAGCTATCCCATGTTGGGGTAGTTTTATTTTTCCTTATAATTTGTTTGTTAAAATTTATTAATTATTATGGTTTTATTAAATTCACAGTTAGGGTGATTTTGTAAATGATTTTGTTTGTGGCGTGCATAGAGGGTATGCACAGGGTATGCAGATGATATATGATGAAAAAATGTCCAGTACGAGTTATACATACTTAAGGATAGGCTTTTTATAACTCTAACAATGCCTATTCTTAAGTTTTTTATTAGATTTACTGGAGATTTTCTTCATTTTATATCATCTGCATACCCTCTATGTAAGCTACTGCAAGTAAGTACCTAAATATTGGTTAGAAGCAGGCGTTACTTTGCCGAAATCCATAATATATTATGAAAATTAAGCTTAATTTGCTATACTCCGCGAACAGTAGGAGAATCTGTATAGTGTAATTTATAATTTCTTCAATCCGTATACTCCACATTAAACAGATCCTCGGCAATGTACCCTCTACGCATGTATCGCAATTATTCATTGTCAAGTCAACATCTCCTGAGGATGCTCCGGTTTCGAAGCGAAACGTAATGAAATAAAAAAACTTAATAAAATAAAATAGCAAATTAAGCTTAATTTTCATAGTACCTATCTATTTTAAATAGGTTAGGGCGCGAGTGCAGCATATCCGAAATTTGTCATAAAGAATCTTCCCGTTTCGATACCATCTCGAACCGTGACGTGGTAAAAGTGATATTGCGTAATGATCACACGACAATAGTGTTTCCCCATACGATTGTTCTGAAGCAGGCTTTGGAACGATTTCTATAAAGTATTCATACGGACGCGGAATAGGGCAGTGACTTCTGAGATCTTGTCAAGATGGGTCCGAAGATAACTGTTGCACTGGTGGCCGCTTGCTTGGGGTGCGCTGCTGGAAATTATGGGAACGATGGGTGAGAAATTCTTTGAATTAACTAGTAGTCTAAATGCATCGGTCAGCAGGCGGAATCCTCAGGTGTTGTTGACTTAATGATATTATAAAATAATTTATTCACACGATTTTTAAATACTTAGTGACAGAAATCATAACATAGCAATACATACTATGTTTGGTTGAAACAGTTATACATAAACTGTGTAAAAACTCGTACTATAGGTATAAGTGCTCTCCCCTGTATAATTATTTTAGATACAAAAACGTACGACTTATTTTGGATAAACAAAAGGAAATTAAGGAGTAATTTGTTGAAGAGAGTTGTCTAACAATAGCAAATGTAGCTTAATTTCCATAATATACAAAAGGTTCATGCCAAGCAGCTACCAGCACACAGAAGATCAGCTCGCTCAGCCCTCGGCAAGAGCTGATAAGAGCAGAGACGAGAGAGACAACCAGCCGGACAGGACACAGAGATTTGGCGTTACCGACTTTGGCAATACGGTGAGTTTTGAGATTATAGCCAGATTTACATTAAACCACATTGGTTATAAAAAAATTTCGCCCAGTCGTTTGTTGTCGAAATACGGGAGAAAACCGGGTCATGTAGTATTTATATGGGACGGGATGGTCAAAACGTTGACAGTCATCAGTCTCGTATATACGGGTCGTATGGCAACTCTTTATATACTTACTAGCTGGTGCCCGCGACTTCGTCTGCTTTTGATTTTGTTTTTTGATGTGGCATTAAATTTAATTTTAGATCTAAAATAAATTTAAATATTAAGTATCGCTAAGCCTTAAATGAGGGGTTTGCTACTGTCCGCTGAAGAGTTCTGTCCTCTTTCGCTAACCACAGTTTGGGCAAAATTAAACACATTTTGTATCCTCAAAAGTTGAAAAATAATTATTTAAAGTGGTTATAATTTGTCGGAGTTATGGTGTAAAATCGTCAAACACTCATCCCCTCTCCCAAAGGAACCGAGCTTAATGTTGGGATAAAAAGTATCCTATATTACTTCTAACACTTCCAAGAATATGTGTACAAAGTTTCATGAGGATCGGTTAAGTAGTTTTTGCGTGAAAGCGTAACAAACAAACTTACATTGACATTTATAATATTAGCAGGGTAGGGATAGGGATATATGAAAAATCTATATTTTTAATACCCCTGTTTTATGGAGAGTCTTGTTTTCTCTGATCGGATCAGAAGTCTTTAAGCAGTTAAACTAAATCCAATAACTCTAATCCTTTAGGGTCCATACGGCAGCACAGCACCAGGACTTTACGGCCCTTTGAAAATAGATTTGGGCGGGGTACTGCTTGGATCCATACTGGGCTTTGGCGCTGTGATCATCCTGCCCAAGATCATTCACGCCTTCTCCTATGGCTACGGAGGATATGGTCGAAGTATGTAACCATTTTTTTTTTTAAATCAACCAAGTCAATAGGTACTCGCCACAAAAACCCATAATCTTCACAATCATACCATCGCACCGCAAGACACTAGTGTGCTGAGTGCGAGATTTTTTATCTGTGATTTGTATGGAGTCGAAACAGTTCCATCTCTGGTCCCTAGATTGCGCTCTTTAGACGCCATACAAATCATAGTTAACTTTTACTCGATCGAATAGATGAAAAATCTCGCACTCAACACTCAGTACGGCTAACATGGGCAGGAGACAATTATTTCCACGGAGAAAGGATGATAATGTATCTTCTCCCACAGCTTTATCAAATCTCTGAGCACTGGCGTCTGGCGCAGAAATGGAAATGTTTGTGTGATGAACATGAATGTTTTTCAGTGTCTGGGAGTTTGTATCTATATTATAAGTATTTCTGTATATTATTCATAAAATATTCATGAATTTTCTTAGTACCCATTACACAAGCTAAGCCTAATTTGGGGCTTAATGGCGATGTGTGTATTGTCGTAGTATATTTATTTTTATTTCTTTATCTAGGGTATCTTTAAAACAAGAGTGAATGGGCATCTTCTAGGCAAGCATGTCCCTTCTTAGATTAAATCTACACTTTCCATCAGGTGAGATTGTGGTCAAGCACTTGGGTAATAGATTACCTATACAAAACAAGTCTCCTGCGTAGGTACCTACTACCACAATATTTCCATCGGTTAAACAAAAAGTTGCGTTAAGATACTTTATAGAGGTATCTAATTACTTTAAATAACTTTAACTATTTTAATCAGTACTCGCGTCAATCAAAATATTAGCTGAAAAAGTTTTTAACTATTTTATAGCTACGTCATATAGGCACGTTGTACACATTATAGGTATTACTTCTCTATAGAGTTCGGCCCTAAAGCACAATAAATTAGCATAGATTGTAAACATGCTTACAGAAACCCTCTAATATTAAGGCAAAAAAAACTACTCTCTACTCCTCTTTATTAGTCCTCTAATGGTAATTTTTCCCATTTTAAGGTAAATGTTTAGTTTACCTTAAAATAGGGGAAAATGGGAAAAGTTTGCGAAAACTTGCAACATTCCTCGGGTGCGAAGCGAGCTACTGCAAAATCTATCTGCTATGTAGAATAAATCCACATTTGATTATCAACAGGCGTCGAAACTGATCTTAGCTCAGTATCGGACATGGTAAATCGATTCGACGAGGTTCTGACTCGATACAACATCGATTCGTCATCGTGCATGCAGCGTCTGGCATGCTCCTACGTGCAACTGGCCAATGAGAACATGTTGACTGGGAACGCGACTGATTTTGATGCGTTACTTACCAATTTATCTAGGTAAGATATTTATCGTGACGCACTGTGGTTACATATTGGCAAGAGATTAACAGTTGACCTTACTCCCTTATTGAAACCAATTAGGGATGTGCTAAAGAATGATTATTTAATCTTTACTCGTCCTTACTTAATTTTGTTGTTTTTTATTGTACTTCCTTTACGCCCTACCTAAGCAACCAGTTAACTTGATTTTTGGCGGCTTTGGGATTTTTTTCCCAACGAGTCACATTCACACTGTGACTTTTGGAGAATTATTTCCGTCATGAAAAAAAGTTGTAATGAGTAAACAGGTTTGACTCGATGGGAAAAGAAAATTCCCTACACTCACTTATTCGCAGTGGGCTGAGACCCTACTTTCAGAGTCCGCGGGTTCCATTCCCACAGCTGGAAAATGTTTGTGTGATGAACACGAATGTTTCTCAGAGTCTGGGTGTTTATATTATGCATATTACAAATATTTATGTATATTATTCATTAAAATATTCATCAGTCAACTCAGTGATTACCCATAACACAAGCGACGTTGACTTTATGTATACTTACTATTTATTGATTTGTATGGATGATGATAGGATACCTTTCTAGCCATGAGAATAATGAGATAGATATTCCAAAGAGTCAGTGTGACACGATTGGGTGTGACTCGTTAGGAACTCACCGCTAGCCTGCACTCGGCGATCTTGTGGAGTTTACGTTAGGTACATTACCGTCGTAAGTTGTTAGCATTTTTAAAACTTTGCTTGTTTACAGTAACTCTTTAGTTCGTCGCATGCTTGATGGCACTTCGATATACGAGGCCATGTCGACCGGACGCTCCTTGGACACCGATTGTCAGCAGCTCTACCCGAAGTGTAAACTTGACAGAAAGACTGTTGTCAAAATGATTACACAAATTGTACCTTCCTAATAATAAAACACTTTTATTAATAAACTAGAACTTTTTATTTTTTAATTACCTGCTTCAAAAATAAAGCAAAGGTACGTAATTTGTTTGAACAAGTTCTCTCCAGGGTTTCTAGTCTATTCCCTTAATTTTATTTCTGCAATAACGCAGAGCATCCTAAAATGATATAATATTCTATCTAGTCGTATGTATAATATGACTTATGAAAATTATAACGTTACTAGATACCTATTTAAATGATACTTGCTTTTAACAATTTTTATCTCTAATCAAATTACCCTTTGCATTTTTTACCTAGCTTACTTCGGAAACGGATTTTATGTCAGTAACATCGTACAACGGACGGTTCCAGACCAACCAAGTGCGAAAAAAGCCCAGGAACAGAAGAATATGATCCGTTGTTCTCCTCTGACACATTAGGGAATCTAATCTCTCAATTCTAAAACGTGAAAGCATGAAATCGGCAAGTGCTCTTTTTACGGGATTAGGACAGGACGTCTGTCGGGTAATCTAGTTACAAATAAAAGGATTTTTATTTCCAAATTTAACAATTTTATTTCTTGAAAGTCAACACCAAATCGACATCTGATATGCTCGGCAACTCAATACACAACGCACCTTTTACAACTTTTTAAAAAGTTTGACATATTTTTGAATCACGATTAAGTAAATTTCGATACCAAATTCCATTTTCCATACCGCTACTGAATTCCCGATATACCTAAAGCTAGAAAATTATTATTAGAGATGCCGCGAATACTCGGATAATTATGAAATGAAATATATATTATATTTAATGATTATTAAAAAAAACCATTAAGTAGTTAGGTGAAAGGTCTCGACCCTAACTAACCAACTGAAAATTAATGAAATTCATCAATTTTGTTTTTTTGAGTCTTACTTTTGACTTGAAACCTGATTACCTTTTTAAGGGTTAGTTATTCTTCCCATTTTTACTATAAATTATAATATATTTTAAGGAGAAAGCGTCACGCGATTTTTAACTTTATTGTTTCTAGTTAAATATGTACAAATATTCGCTAAGTCTAATAAAAGTTACGTGTCATTAATTGATATTCGGCTAGTAATCAGACCCTCATCAAAATTTGCGATACAAATAAATTCCGCGTTTTGTATGAAGATAAGTTAACAACTTGTTGGAAAGTTAGTGAATCGTGGAGCCGGTCTGATAATTAAGCCCGACTCAATAGTCGGAAGATGTTAAAGTTTGTTAGATTGTTTTGATATCTTCATCGGTTTAGTGAACAGGGGTCTAGTTTAGTGAATTGTGGCAACCGCGGCATCTCTAATTATTATGACATAGAAAAATGTGTCGTGATTAGATTGAGTGAGCATACTTTCAAAAAAAAAAACTTAGGAGGCTGACGTATTTACGACCACGTAAACGTGTAAGTTTGCACACACGAGGAGTGAATGAAGTGACCGACGTGTAAACCCTGCCTGCTACCGGGCTCGACTGAGCTTCTCAGTCATACGACTTTTATGCCAGTAGCCTTAGTACAAGATCTGTTCACTCGCAACTCGGAGTCGTTTTCAACTTATAAAATATGTATCGTTAGAGTAAAATGGAACTAATGCCATATGATATAGAGTCGCAAATCCTGTACTTCTGATTTTTGTTTCACAATCGTTCTGCCTAAAGCCTAAAAATTTGACCTTTAAATTACTGCTACTATGATCCATTTTTCTCCAATGTTCAAGTATTCGATACTAGAAAAAACTAAATTGCGAGCGACCAAATCATGAACTGAGGCCACAGATGCCTGGTTTAGCTGTACCAACTGCAACCCACTTCCTATTGGTAATATTGTCTGTTATTTACTCGTCTTAGGCTACTATGGCGACGCCACCGGTCACGCTTCCGTGATGTCTCGAAATACCAAAGGAGAGACACCAGAGCGCGCACTATGATCTATGATGAGAATTAAAAATTTATCGTCGAAAGTTAACACTGCATTCGCCCTACGTACCTACGAACAGTTTGAGGGAGGGACGACCCTGGTGGTTGAGTGAGTTAGACGCCAAATCGCTCTATACATTTTAGTGGTTACGCCACCAACGGGTTAATCCGGTCGCAGCCACAAAATTGGTCGCGAAACCACTCTCCAAAGAGCTGTATACATCTGTTTGTAGCGCAACTGGTTGCGCCGCCATTTACTGGTGTCCTAGTAATTATGTAAATGCACTTAATGCTATCAAATAAATATTCGCTTCTCATGTTTAAAAAAAATTAGGCATGTTGTTTGCAAAAATATTGATTAAAAAAGGCAAAGTCAATCGAAACACGACATATTGACGTACCTCTAAAAATAAATGCATTTTTATCATCTAAGTCAGGGATGCCGAACCGTTGGCACGCGAACTTGTTGGGTTCGAAATAAAAGAATACTTAGAAATTAAATAACATTTCTTAAATTAATAAAAAGTAATCACGATTTTTTGAATTATTTTTCTCGTTCTAACTTCGTGTTCTAATTATAATGTTTTGTGGACTTTTTACCTCGCTTGTGTGTTCATTTTATGTGAACCTAGTTTAATTTTGTAAAAATATTGTACAAAATATGCTGTTACAATGGCCATACATTTTGCCATCGTAAATTTTCTAGTTTCAATGTTTGCAATTGCTATTTTGCAAAGGACTAATAAAAAGGACATTAATTCCTGTTGGAAATTTCCAAGTGGTGCACGAATATAAAGTAAGTATGAAAAAATAATGAATGTATTAACTGAAAACTAGATCTATTGATCACTAAAAACAAACGAAACAAAAAACGGTGCGCTAAAAAGGTTTACCATCCCTGATCTAATATTTAAAATATTATAATTACAAACATAATGCTTTTGAGCATTATTTTTGGCAACTTTACATAATGTACTGTTGACATATAATTTTATCTTAAACTTTGCACATACTTACATACGACCAATAAGTAGACATAAGTTACAAGTACTTACATAATTTATTACATAGAGTTGCACACCAAAATAAAGGTACAGGGCGAAACTGAGTTGTCCAAAACGGAATTTCACTATTGCTTCGAGCTTTATTGTTTTAGTGTAAGAAATAATAGTCACAATGGACTTCCAAATCGCATAAAAATTACTTCATCGTTTAATTAACTTACACTTGGCTCACAAGGAATTGGCACAATAGAGAAATTTCATCTCAACTACGCATGCCACCAGTCTATGCTAGTCTTAATTAAAATATGTATTAGAATAAAAGTTATCATACTTTTTTATTACAACTGACTTGACTTACCTAAATATACATCAATATTTCATCAAGGTAAAGAATTTTTTAGATGTAGGTACCTAATCAAAACATGGTTTAGTAAATTTGGAGTAAAACGACTTTCCCTAGCTGACGCCATTTTTCTTTACCCTGCTCCCGTACCAATACGAAACGTTTTATTAAACTGGGACAGCCTAACCGTAATCCAACTAAAAACCAGGGTATGCATACAGCGAGAAAATTGCACGTAACGGGAAATATCCTCTTCCTTTACGAGTTATATATCAATTTTAGGGTAGGCAGCGCTTTTGTACACATATGAAGTGCACGTCACTGGGTGGGTTCCAGTTTAAGATCACCTATGCCCGTTTTCACTAACGACATACAAACCAATCCCTAAATAAGTAACGCCTAATCTAAGAAGATTCAGAGTCATACATCAACCGTTCACCAATAGTTATCACCTAAGAGTTGGTGAAATTTTATTAAATTCGATTAAGGCGATGCCTGGATTAAGTGAAAACAAGTATTAGTGAGACCTAAAGTAGAGAAGAGAGATTTTCTTGTCTATAGGCTCTCATATCGGCGTTAAAGATGTCTAGACAGGGTTAACGGTTTCCATTTCATCCTTTGCCAACCTTTTGGGAACAATAAAACCAACGCCAATAAACAGAGCAACAATGGCATGCAAGTCACGTAATAAACGACAAAGGCACCGGGAGGTATCTTTGCATCGTTCGAGTCCATCCAGTCTCCAGTCCTACACTGGAGTATATCGATAATGCAGTCGTATTTATATCAAAAGTCCCACCAATTCCATGTCACGAACATTGGTTAGTAAGCAAATGTTTAATTATTTACCCACTTTATAAAATTACTGTAACACACGCGACTTGATAATATCCGAAATGCGCCGGACGGAACCGAACTCACATGGCACGGGCATAACGCTTTTCCATTACGTGACGATAAAGTTAACATTATTCAAAATTCATTTATTTCAAGTAGGCTCATATAAGCACTTTTGAAACGTAAAGTCTGTCTGTTTGTAGTGACTCTATCACCGGTTCGGAAGGCAGATTCTACCGAAAAGAAGCCGGCTAGAAACTCAGCAGTTGCTCTTTAAGTTGCTCAACAATTTACATTAGACATTTTGAGATGAAAGCCGAGCCGGATGCTTCCAAGCAGCCTTGTCATTAAGAAATTAATTCTTCGTATTTATACCTCGCAATAATAAATGTGTTTTTTATTTTATTCATTAACTTCTACCTCATCTTCAGGATAACTCCTACCACAAGCCGTGCGAAGGCTGTTATTTTATTTTATTCATTATCTTCTACCTCATCTTCAAGATAACTCCTACCACAAGCCGTGCTAAGGCTGTTATTTTATTTTATTCTATGACAAATGTGTTGAACGCCACAGTTTTGCAAAGACATATCTATAGTCCCAGTTAAATAAAACACACAGTAAATAGTGTACACGTCACATAAGTTGACAACTGGGGCTAACGAAGTTCGCTATGAACTTACGAACTCAAAACTGACAGCGTAATGTTCGTAACTATACCTGTGCGTACGGAGTATTATTTCTGAGAAAAACACGCATTGGATTGACGGCTCTTCTCTAAAATCTCTTGTGTAGGCCTGTTTTTTTTTGTAGTGAGACGTTATTACGCTGCTGAAAAATTGACACGGGGCGGAAATCAAACCCGAGACCTCTTAAGATAGCGCCATTCACTTCGTGAAAACTATGTAACAGCTTCAACTTACATGACGCGAACCAGCATTCCATTTAACATACCAATGTATATTTTAGAAACAACCATTGGCGTAACTTAACATCTAAGTTAAAACTACGTGCACCAAAAAGCGCCCACCGTCTTATATAAACTTACGTAGTACCATTTAAAAGTAGACAGATATTCTTAGACCATAATAAAATACCATATTAAAAAGTTAAGTCTACGAATCTGGAAACAAATTCGTGAACATTGAGTTATATTAATAGAGAAGACAATATTCATCACTAATGTGTTCTGCCCGGTTGCAAAAACGAAAAATTAGTTTCGATTGATTTAACATGCCGTAGTGTTGAGATATTTTTCTAATAGTACATACAAGAAATACGTACACAACCGGTGACTTGCGACACGACATTTGGTTTGGAATAGCGCTTCTATACATATATAATTCAATGCGTTTGTTTGAGAGTGCATACAATGAAATAATAATTTGAGCATTGAGTAATAATGTATTAAGTACCACAGACAGAAAATACAAATATAATAAGTGATAGAGCAGACATCATCATCATCAGTGTGTCAAACCCCCAGTGTAGTGCCCCAAACCTTGGCTTAAGTTTTCTAAATCACAGGAAGGAGTTAGATCTTCGTTCCCCCCACTCTGTGTCTCAGACTTATTTATTATTATCACATGTAGTTAAGTGAGAATAATCGGGATCAACGGTATTAACATGCTCTTAGGCACAGGCGATGGGCAATTTCCATCAAAGAGTACGTACGTCAAGCGAAATGTATGCCACCTACAGTCACGTGGATGACCATATTAGAATAATGAGTTTATTTGTTTTACTTTAGTGATTCATGCATATATAATAGATAGGTGTTACTTTTCGGACTTCATGAACTTTCATTTTTATAGCTTTGTTTATTTTTTGCAGTTAGAACGTATCAAGCGCGCGAAGGACGGTGCATTTACGCATTTTTATCCAGCAAAGTCAAAATAGACTCGATTGAGATTGATTTATTTCAAATGGCATGTCTTAGACTAGACTTTAGATAATACACTGATACTTGTAGCAGCTGTAGCCAAGTGGTACATGAACCGTAGCGCTCCAGCTTGCTACGAGATGTCTCCTCTAGAACGTAGTACATTATTACTCAAAGATTTTGAGCACATTTCTTAAATACTTAAGTATATATATCAGAGGAATTAATAAAATAAATAAATGGAAACCAAATATTGTAACAACACATTTTACACGAGAATTTTTTGAAATTGTCATTTTGCTTACATTTATTCGTTCATTCATTCGTTCTTTATACACAGCTTCTATCAATTCTGCTTATACTACCAAGGCTGTTTTTAGAAGATCAAATAAAAGTTAGAAATGTAGATTGTGTCAGACAAAATTTATAAAAATTATGAAATCGTTTTATATATCAAATATTATTGATATTGTAACGGTATTCTCAATTTAATTTGATAATTCAATTCTGCTACATTTATTTTCAAGATTGATAAATTTTCTCCGTGAAACCATAAAAAATTGGTCTCAACCCATTTACTGTTAAAGGTAAAAGAAAACGAACATAACTGGTATAGACAATCGTTTTTTATAAACATAAAATATTAGTAAGAAAAGGTAACTAATATTGGTATGAGAATTAAATGTGCTCAATTAAATTCATATGCATAGTTTAGAATATAGATCCTTATATCCCTATTCATAATAAGTAGACATTTTATTATACGTTTAATCTTACTACATTTAATAAGAGCACATAGCCACATACTCTTTTAGAATTAATAGTGACGGAGTAAATTTAAACAAGTATCAATGTAAGAGAAAAATAATCTCTAAAGCTGAGAACGCATAGCATTTTATTCAGTTCTAAAAATGCGGATTGACATCATCAGCAGGCGTCGCATTTTTTCTCAAGTCAAATAATACATATTTTATCTGAGGAATTTCCATATACATGAAGACATGCCTAAGTTGTTCTTGTTTAGTATTTTTTGCAGATTGTTTTAAAAGGATACCTACTTAGAACATAAATTAAATAGAAAATTATAAAACAAAATTATTATTTTTTTCTTAAGTAATTGTAGTGTATTTTATTATCAAAAGGTTTCATTTTCAAACATATTATTTATTATTTTTGTATTCAAATGAAGAATGATGGTAATTTAGAAAAAATTAACTCATTGTGTCGTAATATTTTGTGAAATTATTTAAAACTAAGAAAGGAACATAAATAGATCAAGATTATAGAAGAGAGTACATAAATAAAGTAAATGCGAAAAAATATTTAAATTTCAACAGTTTATTGCAACATAAAAATATAAAACTAAGTAATGGCAACACTAGATTCTAAATACAGAGTAAAAATGCATTCATGTACAATATAAAAAGATTTATTATTATTTAGCAGTAGTCACTACATTTGTTTAGGTTTATTTTAAAATTATTTTTGTGTAATTGTTTTTTTTTCTGCAGAGTATTAACATTTTCTATTCACTCATGCTTTTTTAACTAATTATTTATCAACCACTTTTTAAACTGGAGTTTCACAATTCATATAAAAAAGGCTTTTGTATTGTAGGAAATATTTTTATTAATTAATTTTTAGGTAAAAAATTTAATAATTGATGCTTGTACTCGTAAATCATAATTAACTAGGCATTCCAAAATTGGAAAAAAGTTATTCAATTTCAGAAATACATACTAGATAAACAATACTGGTATATTTGTATTGTTGGAACGTTATTGAACTATGGAAATTATTAAACTAATTCTAGTGCGTGTACACTTAAAACTAGTGAAAACGACAATTTTTGGATTTCGCACCTGTTATTTTGAAAACACTCAAATACCTTGAGGTTTTACTGTATCGGTCACGAATGAAGCGGCACTAAACGTGGATAAGTTTCATGAGCTTACGTACTTTTGTGTTCTCGGTAACTTTGTACCAAATTATTATAGTGGTACAAATCAATCAAGTACAATTTCTACATACTATGTATTCCAATTTGCAGTTAAGGAAATTATCGAACCCAAAACTAGTTCATCACAAACCGTTTGTGAAACTATACATTTACTTTAAATTCGACGAGTTCATTTTTCTTTTTGACAGTTTATACTTTTGTATTGTTGGAAAACAGTTAACCATCAATTATTTTTTTTTGGAATTGTCATTACTGGGAAATAGTCTACCCGACCCAGCTGTAGAGATATCATTGATGCTGTTTGACGCAGTGCCTTAGAAAATGTAACAACTGATGAAATATATGCCTAAGGGGTTGCCAGGAACTGTATAACTCTATAGCTGAGCAGACCGGGTGATCTCAACCGTAGGGCCACGGCTTTTGCCGATGCATCAAGCGACAGGTCTTAAAGTGTCTTTTCACTGTTCGAAAATTAAGAGGAGACCCAACATGCAGGCTAGTGACTTGTGAAATTATGCGGTCAATAATTTATTCCACAATATACTCGTAACGCTGAAGGAAATAATGCCCTGAATGTAGGTCGCATGGCATGCCTGTTACCAACACAACACATCGTGGAGCAGTTCATAACCCTCCCTAACTAATACCCTCCTTATGGAAAAACCAAGAAGTTTTGACTTTAACAGATCTAAAATCTAATTTTCACGTGTTTGCGCGTGCGCATGTTTAAATGTTATCAAGCACTCGACTAGATTTTTGCTATTGCGTGTATACAGTTACTCTATTTGCCTAAATATGAACCGGTTCTTACAGAAAGAGGCCACTAACGTAGCCATCAAAGTAATCAGAAAGTAGCTTTGGTTGTGATGATAATGATGTAGGATTATATAGTTGTAAGTTAATTCTGGGTCGTAATAAAATTGCAACAATTGAAGAATTTTACGCCTTGCAATGAAAATACGCCTTTAAACCCGCACCGCTGAGAGTTTTTTGCCTGTTCTTAAATCATTAATTAATTTTTTGTAGCACTAATCTATCGATCTATAGACAAAGCCGTGGCCCCGGTGTATGATATTTTCTTTTAGGTTTTTAGACGAGGTTATTTTAAGGTTTTTATTGCCGGTCAAGTCGGATTCACCCGTGGAAGAGGTCCGAATCGGGGCTGGCCGGCAAGTTTGATTCATATCATTGACACAGCATACTCAGAAATGAATTTGCATAGGCCATGGGTTTGACGTCCGGGTGGGTCTGGAAAGAATAATTACTTTATTATTGGACTCCCCAAATTGTAAGTATAGAACGCGGCACCGAAGTAGAAAACGAGAGCGATCTTATTTATGTTTTATTAGAGCAATTGAGATTAAGAGTTATTTTTTTCAAGGTTCCGTACTCAAAGGGTAAAAAGGGATGCCATTACTGACTGACTCGAGAGTAGATGTTTTATATATAATGGTACGGAACTCTCACTAGGCCGGTTTTTATCATTTAATTTCAAAGGCAAATTTACCAGCCTCTGTTCACACCATTTTTTTTAAAACAAATTAAAAAAAAATGTCAAAAAAATTAGAAAGTCCGAAGATCTCGGGAATGATACAAAAAAAAAATAAGGGTAGGTATCCTTTGGTAGTACAAAAATCATTATTATTTAAGCAAATATATTTATGAAAGCCAAAGCTTTGACGTCCGGGTGTTTCTGGAAAGAATTATTATTTAATTTTATTGGAAAACCTCAAATTCCGAGAAACCCTTAGTATGAGTTTTGAACACACGCAATCGTAAATTGGTTTTCGAATATCGAAACGCTATGTTGTTAGTAAGTGAGGCACTAGAGCTTTCCGTGAGAGAGCTTGTCCGGGGAAGTACAACCGCCCTGCTTATTTTTTATTCCACTACAAGTTAGCCCTTGACTGCATTCTATTATATATATATATATATATATAAATATATATATATATATATGAAGTATTTATATTTTTGTAATTTATGTTTATTATTTAAGTATTACTTTGTATAAACCCTAACCCTTCATCATAACTTCATGTACTCAATTTAAAGTGTATTTTCATTTCATTCATTCATTCATTCATTCACCTGGTAGTGTAAGTGATTATGCAGTCTAAGTAACTAGCCACGGCCAAAGCCACCCACCAGACCAGATCCGAGAAAATTCAGAAGTTATAAATTCCGAGATTTAAGTAGGAGGTCCCGGGAGTCGAACCCGCGCATCCTACTTAAATTCACAGCACTCACTGTTGCGCCATCATTAGCAAACAAAGCGGGACTTTGCAGGACATGTTCCTTGAATGCTTCGCGAATTATTGCTCTGTTTATAGGCGATGGGTTTTCACTTACCGTCAGCTAGGCTATCTGTTAGTCAATTATTACTATAAAATAAAGTGTACTTTATTGAAATCATTTTAGAGTCGCTAATCATGCAAGCTCTACCGAGAGAGCTGCCTGAAAAAGTGTAAACGAATTTAAACTTTGACACAATATTAATAATTTCTTTGTTACTCTGTCATTACTGTGTTTCGATATTCGAAAACGTCTCCATGATTGCGATTGCGATGTACTAAGGGTAGAAACTTGAATGAATTACTTAATGGCATTTTGGAGCTTTTGTTATATTCTGGCCGGAAATAAATATCTTCACAGAAAGGACATAATTTTAAATGTACAGAACACAAAAAAATCTGATGTAGATAATTTGATTTATTTCCAAAGGTTAAGATAGCGTTTGCAATGTAAACGCACAAAAATATGTTTGTTACTACATACCATTAGAAATCTTTGAATTACTTGACATCTCTTCTATAACATAGTATATTTTGAATCTCTCTATCTATTTCTAAAAACTGCATTAAAATCTGTTGCATAGTTTATAAGACCTAAGCCTACAATAGGGAGAGTGACTTTGTTTTATCCCATGTATAGATAAGACAGGTTCCATATATTTATGAAATATCTCCTTTCTGCTATTTAGTCATTCTAGCGCTGTCATAGGACATAATAGATACAAAAATGCTATACAACATACCACAGCTGTGTAGCATCTGAAATTGGGCTTCAGGTCTTTGCCGTTCATTGTGATGAAAGCGCCGAGGTTACCCATTGTGTCACTGAAATAACATAACATATAAATTAAAAAATTAATAAACCCCCGACACCCCAAACCCCATACAACGTGTAACCAAATTACGAAATAATGTTAAAGGATGCATAAGTATTTCACATAAGGAATCACCCTGTAAAAATATTAAATCAAAATAAGTATATTTATTTTTCCATACAAACAAATTCAAAACATTTGTTGTCACAAGTGTTTACTTATGACAACCCTATTAAAGATAAAAGACCGATCCGCGCATAGTTCCTACGCTACGCGGCGCGTACCTAATAAAGTGACAGGAGTCACATGATTTTAATTTTGCATGTGTTCTTAGGGCTTGTATCTGATATCTTTCAGTAAAAACTATGTCAGTGGGTTACTCGAAAACTATTAGGTTTTCGGTTTCACAGATAAGTCTCAGCGACAGGACATAATGTACTTCTAAAGCCTGTGAAGTATTATTTAGATTTTAATTTACACGTTGTATAGTGTATATTATTCTACTAGTCCTTTCATTTGGTATCCATATTGAGGAAGTTGTGACAAAATATGTAATCGGCCATCTTGGACTGAGTTCACCGTTCAAACAAAATTAAATAAAATCAAAATCGGTTCATCCGTTCGCGACATCCAGACACACACATGTTCGTCTAACTTATAACACCCCGCCGTTTTTGCGTCGTGGGTTAATGAGAAATAGTTTATAGAATGCTCCATTGCTTGGCTTAGAGAGTTCAATACAAAAACTGATTGTCGTATCACTAACAAATGACAAATTACATATTAACTTGTAGCAGCATTAAAAATTTAAAACATTTTAACCAGTTGTGTAAAGTTAGTTTTCGTTATAACATATTCAATCGCCATAGGGTGTTTCTTAGGCACCTTATTATCTAGTGACATGTTTTGGCTTTTACCATACCTATAAATACTTATCGCAAACGCGAAGTCGTCTTCTAATGTTGAATAATTACTCATCGGATTAATATGAATCATATTTGCATTGCATTAAGGCTCGAATTTGCCTACAATTCTTTAGTTCGGCGGTTTTGACAGAACGCTTGGAAAACAAAAAACAGTCGCAAACACTTTACTTCTGTAAAGGGACTGTAGAACGAATGGCATTAGGTCTATTTCTCTTTGGCGTTACAGAGTTTAATACAGCTCATCCGGGGAAGCACTAACACCATGCTTATTTCTGCGGCTAAGCAGCATCGTCGCAATGCTCTGTTATGGTATGAAGGGCGTGGGTGCCGGCGTAATTACAGCCACATAAGGCTTAAAATGCTATGAAGCTCATAAGAAGGCTCAGAATCACTCAGCGGGCGGTGGAAAGAGCAATGTAGGGAGTATCTCTACGTGATCAAATCAGAAATGAGGAGATCCGTAGAAGAACCAGAGTTACCGACATAGCTCAGCGAGTTGCAAAGCTGAAGTGGAAATGGGCGGGGCACATAGCTCGGAGAACAGATGGACGTTCCAAGGTGTTGGAATGGCGACCCCGCACAGGTAAACGCAGTGTTGGTCGGCCCCCAACGAGGTGGACAGACGACATCAAGCGAGTCGCTGGGAGCCACTGGAAACAAGCGGCACAGGACCGTGGATTTTGGAACTCTCTACAAAAGACCTGTCCAGCTGTGGACTTCAATCGGTTGAAGTGATGATGATGATGATGAAGGCTTAAAAATGAATTAATGTATAAGTTTAGGTTAAAAAAAAAAATTACTTATTAGTCTTAACGCTAGATTGTAATTAAATCGTGGGGGAGAAAAAAAATCCGTACAAAACTCACCAATAATTGGGCGCCGAGAATACAGTGATACATTTCCCATCGTGTGCGATCTCGTAGCCTTCGTTCTTGACCTCGTGGCTGCGTATGATGTAGTCTAAACCGTTCTTCTGCAGGAAGTTGGCGGTCACGTCGGGTCCGAACTGACATCCCACACCTCGTTTCGATGGAGCCCGACCTGCCATGAACTGCGGGTCTGACCATAGTAGCTCGCACATAATGCCTGAAAGAAAATATTAGGATTTTGGTGATAGTCAAGTCAAGTCAAATATTTCTTTATTCAAATAGGTATATAGGTGGCACTTTTGATGCGTTGATTACATATAACATGTGTAGGTACATTAGTAGTGAGTAGTTATGGCAATAAGTGAGGTAAGTTCTTCTTACGACAAACTTAGCCAGGTATTTTTTTTGTTATCACCATCGTACATTGTGATTTGTATATATTTAAGAAGCAACCTGGTTAGAGCAATTGTTCACAATCAAGCTTTAATATCGTTTACGTAATCCTTTATAATAGGACTTTTCTATAAGCTTTCGCTCAAATAATAAATACAAACTTTGACCTTTTTCAGAGACATCCCCGAGATATCAACTGGTAATTTATTGTTAAATTGTATACAATTTCCTTTAAATGAATTGCTTATTTTGTGTAGTCTATTGTACTGCACTGCAAGTTTATTTTTGCGTCTAACGTTCAAATTAATGCAGTCACAATTTCTTTTAAATTAAGATATATTTATGTGAACATACATTTAAATTTCCTATTATTGGCATAGACCATTATTTTAACATCTTTATGATCTTGATTTTGTGTAACTGCATATTTAGTTTGAATACGCGGTAAAAAAGATTCGTCATATGACAAACATAGAAACTGCTAGGCTTGTTTATTTAAGTTATTTTCACAGCATTATGTCCAATGGCATTTTATTATGGGGTAATGCTGCTGATATAGATTCTATTTTCGTCCTGCAGAAAAGGGCTGTTCGTGCGATATATAAAATGGGCCCAAGAGAGTCATTAAGGGATAAATTTAAAGAAGTTAAAATAATGACGGTGCATAGTCAGTACATATATGAAAATTTAATTTATGTCCATAAAAATATATCAAAATTTAAAAAGAAAATGCACTGTAACAATATAAATATTAGAAGCAAAAATAAACTCGTTGTGCAGTTTACTAGGCTACACAAAATTGCAAATTCATTCAAGGGCAATTGTATATTATTTTATAACAAATTACCAAATTAAATCTTTGAGTTGTCTCTCAATAAGTTCAAAGTTTATATAAAACGTAAGCTTACAGAAAAATCCTATTATAACATTAAGGATTATTTAAACGATAAAAAAGCTTGGGTGTAAATTGCTTTAGCTTCATAGCTTAATTTAAATTTACTGGAAGATGGTGATAACAAAAAAATAAATTTACCCGGCTAAGTTTGTTGTGGGCTCTTCTTAGACCAGGGCGTGTTTGGAACCCTCGTAGCTATAGATTTAAGTTGGCGAACGAAGTTATCACCATCCCGTTACAATTATGTAAACAAATATGTATGAACGTTTCATAAGTGCCTGTGATAGGCCTACATGAATAAAGAAATTTTGAATTTGAATTTGAATTTGAACCCCCCGTAAAAAGGGGTAGCAAAGTAACCGGATGTTGCTAAGCAGTTTAAAACGCACATAACTTAGAAAAGTAAGAGGTGCATTTCTTTCTCTTTTTCTGGGATTTGAACTCGGCCCACTAAAAGTGAAGTCGAGCTCCTTCCCAATGCGCTATAACCGCTTCAATGTGACATTAAATACCAATAATTACACACTTACCGTCCTCAGGAGGTTGTTTATTCCTGTCCACATTGCGTATGTCCTCGAGAGTGACGTCATCCTTTGAGAACAGGCCACCGTGCATCACAAGTACGCGGCTGTTGATGCAGTGAGCTAGCGGCAGCCAGTTGTACACCTCGGTGAAAAGGTCGGCCATCTGCGATGTATACTTAGATGTCACCTCACCCCGGAATCCGTACATGCGGTTCATATCTAGGGTTTCGTGGTTGCCTGGAATAAAGGAAAACAATGTTTTTAGCTCTTAAAATCTTTTTTAATTTTTTTTTTTTTAATATACTACGACAATACACACATCGCCATTTAGCCCCAAAGTGGACTAAAACCACAAATAATGAAATGGATGTACTTAGCAGTCGTCAGAAGCTCGCTAACCTACGCCTCAGTTATATGGTGGCCAAGAACAACACTTAAGAAAACGCAACAAGAACTACAAAAGATTCAACGACAAGGATGCCTTGCAATCACAGGGTGCATAAGCACGATCCCAACAACAGCGCTAGAGGTCACACTCGCCATACCACCTTTACCTTACCTTACCTTTACCTTTACCATCTACACATCAAAGAGCCACATTCACTGCCCTCAGACTTAAAGCATATGGTCTGTGGAAAAACACAAACACAGGTCATACAAAGATACTATCAAAAGAAATGACAAAATGTCCACAACTGGAGTGGATATGTGACAAAACGCGGAAGCGACATGTGCTAGACAGGAGCTACAAAGTAACTGTAAAAAGGCATACAAAACAAACACCGCCGCAATCGACGTCTACACGGACGGGTCAAAAACAAACTCAGGCACAGGCGCAGGAGTATACTGCCCGGAGCTCAACATAAACATTGCCCAAGCACTCGGGAGGAACAACTCTGTCTTTCAAGCGGAGTGCGTGGGTATCACAACAGCGGCCACAGCTATGTTAAACAGGAAGGTATCAGGCTTTGATCAACATAAACAGTGACAGCCAGGCAGTACTGAAAGCTCTAGCAAAATACGCGACCTCATCCAAAATCCTACTAGACTGCCACAATGCTTTACAAACCCTAACACAATCAAACAGAGTAACTCTGAGATGGATACGAGGTCATAACGGAAACGTGGGAAATGATGCAGCCGATGAACTAGCGCGGCTGGCCACATCACTGAAAGTGGCAGGTCCGGAACCGATCATACAAATACAAAACATGGCTTTCAGTGAATACAAAACATGGCTTCGTAAACAGACGCAATCCTCACACTCAGAGCTATGGATTAACGAAAATGAGTGTAACAGACAAAGGAGGTCTTTCCGAACCTAAACACACGACTAACAACCAAACTACTAAAGCAAAATCGGAAAAAACTAAGGACGGTAGTAAGTATGATAACAGGGCATTGCTCACTAAACAAACACCTTTTCATTTTAGGTATAACCGACAGTCCTCTGTGCAGAGCATGCATGGAGGCAGATGAAACACCGACTCACGTACTATTCCAATGTAGAGGAGTAAAGGAACAACGCGCAGCATACCTTGGCTCCCCAGCATCACTCCCTGAAGCACTTGGCGACCTGGGCGGCCTGCTAAGCTCGGCTGTCTGGAGTGACCCAGCGGGCAGCCGTACCAGTGGCACTACGTACAACGGAAGGTTCCGGCCGACCAAGTACGGAGACCAGCCCAGAGGAAGAAGAAAAAGAAGCCCCAAAGTAAGCGCAGCTTGTGTTATGGGTATTACGATAGCTGTTGAATATTTTTATGAATATAATACACATAAATACTTATAATATACAGATAATCTTTATATATATATTTCTTGTGTGCGTGTGTATGTCACTGAACTCCTCCTAAACGGCTGGACCGATTTGAATGATTTTTTTGGTATGCGTTTGGGTGGCGCCCTGGATGGTTTAGATTCACAAATCAGCCCGACAGATGGCGCTTGGGTCCGATGGTTAAATATAAGAAAGACTTCACTCAAAACAGTTTAAACTACTATAGTCGTAAAAATTCAATAGGCCCGTTTTGACATTTGTGCAAGACCATAGAATGTAACTTGGAACAAAACTGAAAGAAACAATAAAATGAAAACAATTACATACAGTGTTTTAAGAAATACGTAAAATTTTTTGGGACGTTAAATAATATGAAAGAATATATCGCGAGTATTCTTTTTGCGCTTACTTTATAGTAGCATGCAATTATAATTGTTGCGAACAGTTACGTTCTCATTCTTTTTTTTTTTTTTTTTTATTCTAGAGTTGTAACCATTTTTTTTACCGAATATCGAAAGCCGCCGCGCTTGGTTCTCAAAGCCGCAAATAAAATTTTGAATTGACGACACTGGGTTCTAAATAATGAAACTCAGACTGAGTTGATGTATCTGACCAAGCGGCACATGACTGCGCGCACTGCGCAGTTCTTCCTTCCCCATCTCGTAAAGTAGACTGTGCGCTCGTTTAAGTTTGATAATATATACTGTTTACTATTACGTTAACTTTTGCTCTTCTACTTTGGATATTGATTTAAACATAGTGATTTGACTCGATTTTTGTGTTTGTTGTTATATAGTACGAACTCTGTTTCAACATATTGAAAAGTGGACGTATAATCAACAGCTGTCACGCGAATTGGTTGTGAAGTTAAAGGAATACTTTGAACGAACGAACACTTTACAATACGTAATCAGTGGCGTTCCTAGGGTTTTGAATTTGAGCAAGCCCAGTTACCTAAAGGACAAATTTAACTCGTCATGATCTCTAAGTAACCATTCTTGTTGTGCTAAATGAGAAACAATATCAAGAAATCTTTGAAAAACACTACGATTAAGGTCAGCACGCGAATTATGATAAAGAAGTTTCTATGCAATGTTTGCCAAACTTAAAAGGTAATCATAGAAATCCCAAGTGTTTATTTGAGTTCTGCTCTCTTTAATTTTTATGATGCCTGGTAATTTATGTCGTAACCAGCCGCGTTCCAACCATTATTTTCAATTGAAAAAAGATATGCAACACAAACAAACAATTTTTAAATAAAAAAAATTTACCTGTTGTTCGCCAATTATTTTTTGATTTCGCCACAGAAACAATTTTCAAATAATTTAAGCTCATATTTAACAATATTTACTATAATTTGTAAGAAAACAAAGCAATAAAATGCACTATTCAACTCAAAAAAACAATAAAAAACTCCTAAATAAGTAGTTACTAATCAATAATAATGAATCTGTCAAGTGTCAACTAGTTGTAGTGCAAATAATAACACGCGTGAAGTTGTTTCAATTCGCTCGCTGGTCATCTTCCCTAACTTCAACTCGCAATCTGGCATTTGATCTCCATACTAAATTATTAAATAATCTAGATTGTCTCTGCTAAATACATTGAAATTTCTATGAGAGAGAGCAGTAAAATAAAAGCCCCATATAAGCAAATGAGTGTGACCGAGACAAAGCCGGACCTCCGATCGCGTACGAAGACACGCGAAGAGCGCGATACTGATAGTTCGGCGCGGCGCCGCGCCGTTCTTCTGGTTGCTACCACAGAGTCTACCTGCCAGAGTAACGTAGTGCTTTCAGTAAAGAAGACAAAGAGTATATACATTATTGAGCAAAAGTTAAAACATTGTATTTATATCCTCATTGCTATCAAGTTTTAATTATTTTGTTAATTTCATTTCGGAATAGTCGAGAAAAATTCAAAAGAGATATTTATTGTAACGCAAGCCCGGCTTTTCGGCTTGTATGGTAGTACCGCCACTGTACGTAATCATATCAATCAAGTACTGATACAAACTTGAATTGATTTATCGTGAGTATCGAGTACCGAGTCTTATGGTTCCATAACTAGTTACGTCGCGATGACAAATGTCAAAACGGGCCTATTAAATTTTTACGACTATAAGGCCCTTATTTGTGTGAGCTAATTTAATTATAATTCATTTTTAGGCTGCCTTGTTTGTACAGTAGGAGGATTTTTTCATTTTATGCCATTTTCCTGTTTGATACCTACCCTGGTAAAAAAAACTATATGCAGCCAGCCAGTGGCTGTGAGTAAAAGTGTAGAGTATAAAACCAAAGAGTATATTTGTTAAAAAAATGTTTAAGGATGTTCTTCGGTTAAAATAACATTGTATAAAAACGCACTTGTGAATTGGTCAACCCAAGCCTGTATATAGGAGTGCGGAATTATAAATATCCTGATGTTTTTCGCAGTGTTTGTATTCTCATTGGTTTTAATACAACAAAAATAGTTTATGAACAATGTGTTGGTTATTTAATTTTAAGATATACCTAACTGAAAGTTAATGGTGCAGCAATAACAATTCAACTAAAACTTACCTCGTGACATATAAAAATGATTGGGATACAGCATCTTAAAGCTGAACAGTGTGAAGATGCATTCCACGCTGAAAGACCCCCGGTCCACAAAATCTCCATTAAATAGATACGGATTAGTCTCCGATGGTAACCCATTAAGATCAAAGATGTTCATGAGATCATAGAACTGGCCATGTATGTCACCGCACACTGTGAATTTTTCATCATCAGGCACTTTGATATCCACAAGAGATGGTTGGTTTTGTAGATATGCTTTCACGTCTATCAGAATCTGAAAATAGACATAGGTGAATGTACGTAGCTACGTATTTTCAATACAAACAAATTCAAAATAAAAGTCAACAATTTTTTTTATTCTTCTACAAGTTATCCCTTGACTACAATCTGGTGGTAAGTTAGAAACGGGCAGGCATGTTTGGGGTATGGCAGTTATATTAAACACATAGCTCTAATCGGTTTCTACGCAACATTGTACCGGAACGCTAAACGCGGCACGTGGGTAGTATGGTAAATAGCCACGGCAAAAGCCCCTCCCACCAGACCAGACCAGAGAAAATTCAGAAATTATAAAATCCCAAATTGCCGTGGATCGAACACGGGACCTCCTGCATAAATCCACAGCTTTCACCGCTGCGCCACGAAGGTCGTCAAAAACTCAACTTACGATTCAATGTTTCAGGATTAATCAAACATTAAATTCACAGAATTAAGAATATACAGAAACTGTGTACACAACTAATATTGAAGCATCAAAAACCACTTCACTATAGTACCTCTGTTCTAAGCATAAAATTGGAAAAATGGGAAAAAGTTGCGATGCACCATTGCGATGTTGTAAAGTGAGACGTGCGTGGGGCGTTTTCACCTTTTTGGACACAATGCACTGCATACAATAATGGCTGCTGTGGATTCTTTACTTTCTTAATTCAATGATTAATTAATTATAAGTCTAATTTATTATTATTTTTATGATTTATTAATAAGGAACTGCGCTTTTTTAAACTATCCATTTAAAATTCGAAATTCATTTATTTCAAGTAGGTAGGTAGGTTTGAACTCCTGTCCGTGCCAAATTATATAAGGAGTTGTGTATTTTCTATCAACTATAAAAAATGTATACAACGTGTAACCGAATTGCGAAATACTGTTGAAGGATACATAGGAATATTTCATAAGGAATCTCCGAGTAAGAATATTAAATCAAAAGAATCATATTTATTTCACCTTACAAACTAATTCAAAACATTCTAAGTGTTTATTTACGACAACCCTATTGAAGATAAAAGACAGACACGCACATAGTACCTACGCTACGCGAAAGATTTAACACAAGATCTGATTTCTTCCAGTAAAAACTATGGCAGTGGTTTATTCAAAAGCTATTAGTGTTTCGGTTTCACGGATAAGTCTTAGAGACAGAAATTAATGTACCTCTAAAGCCTGTGAAGTCATATTTCAGTTTTCATTTACACGTTGTATACGAGTCAGCCCCCGTGTCTCGGACAGCACGTAAAGCCGTCAGTCCCTATTATTATCAGTAAAAACACTAATAAAAAATTATGAAATTATAAACTTACTTTGTATGCGTATTTCTTGTGTAGCTTTTTCTGTGCCTTGTAGTACTCCATCAGCTCGGTGACAAACTTGAGTGTCACTTTGCCATCTTCCAGACTGGGCCCTTCATATTCATCTTCAATGGCTATATTAGAAAACAAGTAAATAAATTGAATGTTTTTAATAGCAAATTTATACGTAATATAGCAGTAAGTCTCATGTCATACCAGGGAGAAAGCATCAAGATTGGATAGCTGAAAACGGTAAGTTGCCCAAGTGTGCCTCTCTAATATGGAGTTTCATATAAATGTTCGAAGTTCAAATGATATCGTCCTGGTGATACCATTCTCTATACGCATCATTATGAACAGAAAAATGGCGAAATATAGTGGCTTGTTTTGGTTGGTATGGTGGCGTGAGTTAGTTAGTTCACAGAAAAGCTGTTGGTTGGTTTGATAATACAAATTTTACTCAAAGGTAAATTTTTTATATTATTTATGCTTAAGTAATTATTCAAATACCTAGATGTACGTAATACATAAATCTCAATATATTCTTACTCATAGTTTCCAGGTTAATCGTGTCCGCTATGTTTATTTCCTTCTTGTCCACTGATATGGCTTTTTCGAAGGCAATTTTTTTTACTATTTTGTTGCATTCATTGTATTTCATTTTCGCATCCTGATCATGTGGCCTAACTTTGGTGACCTGAAAAAATGTTATTTATTTGTAATTACAATTACTAACATATGAATTATTGTTGTACCAAAATAAATAAAACAATTTTTTTTATGACTACTAAAGTTGACAACCCTAACTTATCACAATGAGTTAATATCTTATTTACTCATGTGTGTGTAAATTATTGTTTTAATACATTTTAGGACCATTGCACAAAGCTTTTGCTGTTAGAATACTAATGCAATAATTAATAATTAGTATATATGAAACCACCAATCCGAGTGGACCAGCATGGTGGACTACAGCCTTTTAACCCTTCTCATTGTGGGAGTAGACCTGTGCCCTGTAGTGGTATGGTAATTGGTTGATATGATGATGATGATGATGATGATATATGAATATTATTATTGATAGTGATTGCATTTTTTGCAAGATTGACAGTACATATCTTTCATAACATCTTTGAAGAATTATTTATCATAAACTAAGGAAAAGTAAGAGTGTTAACCTGATGCCGCAAATAACTTAATATAAGGCCAATATCTAGCTAAGTTTTAGTATAAATTAAAGTAACCAATAAATAATCAGACATTAACTATTCATATTTAAAATTTATTATAGATATGAAATGATTAGTAACCGACCATATAGCCACAACTCAATATTAACAGGTTGCAGTTGATTGTTACAGTCAACATAGTTGTCAAAATTGATAAAGTGTATACAACAACTGAAAACCTGTTTGTAGTTTTAATTCGCATGGTCTTATTAGTTTTACACTCAAAAGCTCATTTGCTCCCTTCACCCTTATGCCAGTTTGGACTATTGAAACTGTAACAAACAGAGTAAAATTGTGTTCTTGCAAAATACAAACAGGATTATTAAATTTATGATTCTAATATGACAAACATTAGGTAAGTTTTACTATAACATTACAGGGTTTCAATATTCCAAAATTACTCCACAATTGCAAGTATGTATATCTTATACTAAGCGTACTCTTGCATACGAGACATTAAGCTTTGAGCCAACAAATTTTTCCATCTAAAGTTTGACAGAACATTTAAACATAAGATATTTTAAGACACATTGAATGAATGAATGATTGAATGAATTAATAAAAAATATACTACGACAATACACATATTGCTATCCCAGCCCCAAAGTAAGTGTAGCTTGTGTTATAGGTACAGCAGATAGCTGATGAAATTTTTTATGAATAATATACATAAATACTTAGATTATGCATATAAACACCCAGACACAGGAAAACATTCATGCTCATCACACAAACTTTTTCTAGTTGTGGGAATCAAACCAACTGCCTTGGACTCAGAGAGCTGGGTCGCTGCCCGCTGCGCCAATCGGGCGATAGAATACAATTTTATTGTACACCACATAAAAACACAGGAAAAATGATATAAAAAAAAGCTTGTTTACACAAAGTATACAATTAGGGGCCTTATCACTACAAAGCGATCTCTTCCAGGCAAAAAAGGACACATTATTGGATTAAAAAACTGTATGACTTGGATTAATGATGAAATGACAAAATCCTATAAGCATTAAATATGTCATTGATGATATTATTATGGGATGGAGAACCAAATAGACTTGGAATCAATGACTAAATAAAATTAAGGAAAATTGTGAAAGATGAAGATGATGAACCAAGGTTAGAAACATGAGAGATAAGAAAAAAGCTAATTGACTTTGGTATATGATGCATCAAGTACATTCGCTGTAAGCATACATTTTGTTAGTGGCCTTAATTTATTAGGCAGCATAATATATAAAGGAAATATTTTACTCATTATAATTTTACTCAAATATTTGATCAAATAGGTGTAGAACTGGTATATAGGTAACTATAATTAGATTAGATTACTACAAAATATTACATAAGTATTCTTATATTTTGAGTGATATAATACAAAAACTATTATCTAGCATTTCTCTCTCCTCTCGTCCTCAATATTAAAGCTATTTTTCCACTGCAGTTTAGACAAACTCCTCGCTTAAAAAAAGCTGATTTAAAGTTTAAATGATAGATTTAAGCTGCTCCAGGTTTTATATATGATAGTAACCAGGCATGTCAACCTTCTTGGTGCATTGGTGATTGGTCATTTGGGGAGTGCCTGGACTGTTGCTCTTATATGTGGGAGGTTTATCGGGTTTGACACCCAGTAGCAGCAATCGGAGAATTTATAATATCTGAATTTTTGGCACCGGATACATAAATTGAACCTAAAGAGAAATACAGATAACAACATTATCCAGTATATGCTAATGTCTAGTTTAGGCCAAATATGGTTTTCATGTAATTATAGAAAATTATGCTATTGTGGCTATATGGTTACTAATTATGTGATTCAAATCTACAAGTAACTTAGAAAGATGACACAGCACCAAGTGAATTGATTATAGCATTACAATGAATAAAATTGTTTTTATATTCTCTTATCAAATAACAGTATGACACAGGACAAAAAAGCTAAAAAACACAAGTTTGTCTTCCACCACGCTTGTGTTGAATGGAACACATTGACCCATTCAGAAGCATGTATATGACTTCTAAATAAGTCTCCTTTTCACATGCTTGTAGACTTATGGATGCTAGTTGAGAAACCTACCATAAAATTTGTAACTTTCAGCATAGTGAAGAAAAACTTTCTTGTCACCTTCAACAACACAGTATGTTACTACTCAAACATACCTAATTTGTGGACTTATGCCATGCTTATCAAGTGTTTAACCCTACCAGAACATTTTTGCAGCTCCGCAATTTACAACGTGGTATGCAACATCACATTGAATACTTAGTACATCTGACTTTAACGATTCTATCAGCAATGTGTTAATCATGTTATGTTTAGTGTTAGGACACAAATGATTGGTGGTGATTTCTTTATACTTACATATTCAAAATCCTTTAGGGCTAACTTGTACTTTCCTAAGGACATATACGATGCAGCTCGTCGGTAATACGCCTTGGTGTAGGTCTTGTCTAGATCGATCGATAGTGATGCATCGCTCAGTGCATACCCGAAATTTTCCAATCGTAAATTTGCAATACTCCTATTTGCATAGTATACCGCATTTTTCGGGTTCTTCTCTATTGCTTTGGTATAGAAATCTATAGCTCGGTCGTAGTTTTGTTCTAAAATTTAGGTTATTAACCGATTAGTAATCATTATTTAAATAACACAATAATCACAGACTTTCAAGGAAATACATCCGAAAGATTGTTTCATAGTTCGGAACCATAAGATTAACTGAGATTATAGGTAATTTGATAAAAACTCACTTTTAAAATATTCATTCGCTTCATTTTTGAATATCTCTGCTGCATCAATATTATCTTGTTGAGATATGGTACCGGGTACCTCGTCGCTTCCAGCCATGGCTTCCCTTCGAGATTTATCAGGTAGGAAGATGTAACTTTAAACTATTACACCTGAGTTTTATGCTTATTTTTAAGATAGAAATGTGACTTTCTCACATCCATTTACTTGCAATTCGCAAATCGGGGAAAAATGACTGATGAGTGAACGATTTTCTGAATGATCAATGACTATTGACTGGTTAATGAAATGTTGCTATTTGATATTTATCAATGAAATTAGTATGTCATTAAAATACCATGTCAAAAAATTCAACATACACAAAAATTTAATTAGAGGGACACTTATCTTGTCCTATTTTTAAAATGGTAAAGCACAGTTAGCATATGCAAAGGACATTTTATCACTCTCATCTAACGGGGGATTTAATATTTTAATAATGTTTGTATCCTCTGTGGTTTGTTATTTCAATAAATATTTATCTATGCCTTATCGATTAGTAATTAGTTTTTGTAGGCAATGAAACTTGACAAAAATTTATACCACTGCACCAAAAAACAATGGTTATTGTATCTGTACTTGTACTTGAATATTTGTATATTTGAACGCGCGAATATGTTAAAACACCACTCGGGATAAATCTCATATGCATGGCCTGTGACACAGATATAAAAATAAATGAGCATTCGGGAGCCCAATTCTTGCTGAAGCCATTTGGTTGAGTGATATTGTGCAGAAAGAAGGTTTGTGCTGAAACTTTTCGTGCTATTTTTTATTGGTGCTATGTTCCTTAAGAATTTTTCGAATCGGACCAGTAATTCAATAGATCATCGCGTTCAAGTAAACAAACAACATACTCTTCAGCTTTATATATTATCTCTAGCACCGCTGCAATGCCTAGCCACGGCACGGCGGCGCGGAGGCGGCGCTTTTTCTGTATCTGGGACTTTTTAAATTCGCAATATCCTTTGAATTATACGATTTGAAAATTTTAAAAAGTAATATACAATTGAAACAATTACGCAAAAAGTACAAATAAGGATTAATAAAGAGTTATGAATAACAATTAGGTAATATGCACAACGTTTATTTTTTCTATTTCTGTCTTATTCAATTCGTTATATCTCTTGATTGGAATAGCGGATTTGAACAATTCTAAATATAATCTACATGAATTGAAACAGTCTTGAAAACAATATGATTTATTTGGATAAGGAATCAAACAGAAGTATGAATAACATGGTCTAATTTTGGTCGGTATTACTATCAACTTTTAAAAGGAAAAATGTGGTTATTGTGACAATTATTAGACATACCTATAGCATCGCGAAGTTTTTTTATAGTTATTTAATATAGCAGAACAAGCTTTTGTTCTATCATCAATAGTTTCCTTAGCGCATCCTGCGCCTTTTGGTTACGTTACTTGAGATTTTTATTTGTTTCCTTATTTTTTATAGCAATAAATATAGACTATGTTACTTAATTAGGACGAATTTAGCTTTCTAATGGCGATTTTTTTTTTAATCGCCACATAAATACAAATCTTGCCTCTTTATAATATTAGCGTAGAAGTGTAGATAAGGAATAATTGATACATAATAAACGCATTGAAATATCGCGAATAGGTCGCCTAGTCAAATGGCGTACGGATAGTATTAAATAATAGTTTTATGCATTAAATTTATGAAATGTTATCGTACAGCAGTTGAGAGAATATAACCTAAAGTGTCCAAAAAGTAAAGTATTTGCCTTGCTGTATAACTTATGGTCAAATAACTGATGAGAGTAGGTATATCGATAATATTTAGGTACTCACCTGCTTATACCTGGCAGCCCCACGATTGATTTAAATGGTATTTAAAAAACAAATATTTAATACTATCCGCACGCGATTTGAACCTATTCGCGATATGTCAATGAGTTTATTATCCATCAATAAAATTTAATCGCTTATAAATAGAAGATGTCTATGAGGTCTGAGTTGACGCATGCATGTTTTTCTAGAAATTGCCTATTTACTGTTCGCTTGCAGGTACTTAAGTTAAACGTGGCAGGAAACACAATAATTATATAGATACGAAGGAAACGAGGATAAAATGGTTTTTTGTGTGTTGATTGAACATAAATAGAATAAAGACTCTTACGTCGGAGGGACAAGATTATTGGGTTCCTGAGCAAAGTAACCGAAATTTCACCTGTAAAAAACCTACAATCAGGCAGCATTACGTTGGTGCTGTTAACGTAAAATTTCGGTTGTTTCATAGATGTCGCCTATTATAATTCTTCTGGCACGAGGACCCACCGCGTCTTATGTTTCGAGCTGGTACTTGGCAGTGCTACCCCACAAACAAGTTTAAACTGGGTGTTTTACCCTACGTAATGACAGTCTAGGTCTTGAGACTTTTATTTTAGGGTAGACCTTGAAATTGCCATTGTTCTTGGTTGATATTTTAAATCTTGAATGAGGGCAATTAATCATGTTTGTTAACTTATAAAAATAAAATAAAAGAATAATTATTTAAATTGGTTTTATCAGTTTAAAATTACTTAAAAATAATTATTAAATCACAGAAGAAGTTTAACAGTCCAAAGTTTATAAATCTCATAATAAATAAGTTAAATGTCAGATATGATCGGAGCTATAGTCCGTTTATCTTAATTTGACGTGTAAATTGTATGACAGAACTGGAGCATTCAGTGCTGCATGTTTCAATAATGAATTGCGGTCCAAAAATTAGGGACCAAATGTGTCTTTATTTTTTATGAAAGAGTCAAGTTAAGTTTAACGGGCTGTAGTTAAGGAATTACACTACTATATTTAAACATTTTTACAAAGGTGAGACCGTCTCGTCAGACTTGTGAGACCAACGAACTCAGTAACCCGATTCTCTCATAATTACCAAAAAAGTGGAACTGTAAGTTCATTATAAATATTAACAAAAATATTTATCCTTACAAATATATGAATAAATTAACAATTATTTAATTATAATACGAATTGTAGAATACTGCAGACTAACATAATAATAATACTGCTTTTAACTAAGATCGCGGAACTGGGTTCATCGCAATCGTCATTTTGCTCGACCGTATCAAAGTACGGCTGGTGGAGTTCTTTCCTTGTAGCTATGTACTCGTCGATAGCGGATTTACTCTCTTCAGTCAACGTACGGGTTCGACTAAGCTTCCATACCCCCACTGTAAAAAAAGAAAAACAAATATTTGATTAAGGCTCTACCATTTTGCATAAGCCGCATATAGCATTGATACTTGTGGTGTGTGACCGTTTGACACTTAATATTAATCACTTTATGTCATTCACGTCATTTGTCGGAGCATTCAGGGCTACTGAAAAGGGAAAGGGAGTTAAAAAAATTGGTTGTCTGTAAAGTCGGCTTACTGACGATAGTTGAACGTGACAACGTCGTAAGAAAATACTGATGGAATGGTTGCATTTTTCAAAAGAAATTTTTTATTTTATTTTTTTGATAGATATTATCGTTGCTATAAACAATTGACACCACATTCACTTTCCACTGCACTTCATCCTTGCCGAAAACATGTAAATGTATTATTGTATAGAAGCTGTCCACGCGGCCGCATCGCTTACTCAAGTAGGAGAGAGACAGATGTCGAACGCGGAGGCCGACTGTGCCTCTTTGTCGCTCATTCCGCGCTCTCGCTTGCACTTCAAGCCTTGAATGGAACGCCTCAGAGCGAGCTAACGCCGCATACGTTATGTTTTTTCGTGCGTGCAGCCGGCTTCATCGAATTATAAGACGTTGTCACGTCAAAAAATAGCAAAACCGTAACACGACAATCGTGAGCTGGCACTATTCAGAGCAAAAGTCGCATTAAGAAGGTCTCTGACACCTTGTTAGAGAGCACTATATTCTCTATGCAACAAGGCAAAGCCGCATTAAAAAAAACTGTATGATTTACCTATATACTTTCATTGTACACCACAGAGATATTTACTGAAATAAAAATACGATAAAACAATTCAGGTACCAAGACATTACAACTTTGTGCTCGTATGCTATATAGCGAAAAATATTCGTTGATATTAAAAATGGTATTTGCAGGTCTTCGCCTCGGCGCCCATTTATTTTGCACTTCAGTCCACATTTTCGAAATAAAAATACAATAGAGCAAGTCAAGAGAGGATACAATTTTGTGGTGTTTTCGTTACGTAGCGATTTCTTCCAGGCAACCGAAGGTGATATGAGTTCATATCAGAATGGTAGGTATGTCCAGGGCATGGGCAGGTCCGTAAATCTCGTGCTTCACTCGGCAGTTCCTCAAAAATCCCTCATTGCTTTGTTATGGGCGCCGGGAGAGATTCCATGTGGATCTCTCCCGGCGCCCATAATAAAGCATTGCATTACTCCCTTGTTAAATAGTTAACTATTTTACAGTAGGTAGGTACGTACCAGCTCGTCGATATGGGTTGACATTAACACAGCTGTAGGCGAGAGAGTGTGTTATATAATCTGTCGTGAGAATGTACAACTCCGTCGACACCATAATAGGTTCTGCTTCTGGAAAATAAGAAGCAAAATTCATACTTCAGGCGCGAAATACGGTAATAGGATGATAATGATGATTTATAGATACATGTCGAAACTACACTGTTTCCTAGATGGCGCTACAGTCGCTATAAACTATATAAATATATATTTAGACGGCCGTTTGGCGCAGTGGGCAACGACCCTGCTTTCTGAAGCCAAGGTTGTAGATTCGAATCCCACAACTGGAAAATGTTTGTGTGATGAACATGAATGTTTTTCAGTGTCTGGGTGTTTATATGTATATTATAAGTTTTTATGTATATCATTCATAAAAATATTCAACAGCCATCTTAGTACCCATAACACAAACTACCGCTTACTTTGGGGCTACATTGCGATTTGTGTACTGTCGTAGTATATTATTTAATATATTTAATGGAAAAAAAAATATGACTCTTATAAATTAATATACTAATTTCGGCTTCGGCAGAAGGAGAATCATAGCGTAGTGGTCAAAGCGCTCAGGCCGCGATTGAGTCGCAGGTTTAAATCCTGTTGGTTCCGAAACCCTTTATACTCATTTTAAATTTAAAAAATTGATATATCCTCGAAGTGTAGGTAGGTAAAAACACTATTTAAAATTATAAAAATTATTAATTATAAATATGTGTTAAGCCACACACAACAATCTGCTGCGTCATAAAAAGCTATCCTACTAAAATTAATAATGCCATAAACAAAAACAAATTACCCTCAGTAAATCGTATCGGCAGTTTAACAATAAGTTTGGCGCTGCCATCAGTAGAGTTCACAGTTGCAGTTCCTTCGACAGTATCCAATACGTCACCGATGACTTGCCAGTTCAATACAGTGACAATGCCCGTCTTTTTGTCCAAGGTATACCGAGCGCCTGTGCAGGTTCCATTTTCGTGCACTTGTGTGTACCGTTCAATTTGGTACCACGTACCTGAATACTATGGTATAAAAGAAAATTTCAATGCAATATATCTGTCATAAAAAGCGGTGATAGCCTAGACCTTAGTGGGTAAGGCTTCGGCTTTCCTTTCGTGGAGACCGCCGACTTTTTGGAGCTAATGCGTTCTAATGTAACCCATCGTCAGTAGCGTGCATTGCATGTATGCAAATAAGCAGTGCATACCCTCAGGGTCTTACAGAGGATCATTAATGTTTCGTAATTAAAAGTAAACTGATTAAAAAATATATGAAAACGCCATGCATCTATTAGTGCTAAGCACCTTGTGTTGTGCATACCCTGGGTCAAAGGGCTATGCACGCAACTGCCCATGGTGTAGGCTGGTCTTTATAATAAGTAGGTACCGTTTCAATAAGTACAAGAAACAGTAATTACTTGTTTCTTGTACTAAAAGAATACTCTAAACCGTATCAACACAATTCAGTTAAATTTTTTTACTTTGCATACTTATGAAAATTAAGCATAATTTGCTATACTCCGCATAAATTAACAAAAAACTTATTTTTTCAAATGAAAAGAAAGTGGAATACTAATGTTATCGAATTCGTATTGTCATTGGTCCTCGATATATCTACAAAGTTTGAACGAAATGAGACCGTATGATAACAGTCAAAATCAAGTCCAAAGGAGTCGGCTACAAATAAATAATAAGCGTGTAAAAAAAGAAACAAAGTACCTCGGGTACGTCAAATTTCTGGACCACTGGTATATTAAGATCACACTGTCCAGGTATTATGATCTGGTTCCCAGATCTCTCGGGATAGTGGAAGCAGGCGCTGTCAGTCTGGTCTACGACTTGATAGAACTGAGTTTCCAAGGCACGTGTGGATACAATGTAATTGGCCATCGCTTCTTGCGCAGCTGGCGTTAGCTGACGAGTTTTGCTGTGCTTTGCACTCCATACTGTAGAAGAATCGAAATTATTATAGGCTGCAAGATGGATAGAAAACGGACGACTAAGAATTAATTATTTAAGCTAATCCCTATCCCTATTCCTACTAATATTATAAATGTCAATGTAAGTTTGTTTGTTACGCTTTCACGCAAAATCTACTTAACCGATCCTCATGAAACTTTGTACACTATATATATTCTTGGAAGTGTTAGAAGTCATATAGGATACTTTTTATCCCGACATTAAGCTCGGCTCCTTTGGGAGAGGGGATGAAAGTTTTTGACGAATTTACACCATAACTCCGACAAATTATAACTGATATAAATAATTATTTTTGTACTATGGAAGTTTTATTATGTGTTTAATTATGACCAAACTTTTTGTGGATCTGAATGTGGTTGGAGATAGAGAACAGAACTCCTCAGCGGACAGCAGCAAACCCCTCATTTAAGGCTTAGCGTTACTGAATACTCAAAATTTATTTAGAACTGCAACTAAATTGAACGCCACATCAAAAAACAAAATCAAACGCAGACGAAGTCGCGGGCAACAGCTAGTAAAAAATAAAGTATATTGGATAAGATTCTTAAGAAAGTAAAAGGCAAGAGACAGCATATCTGACTGGGACTGAGATGATTTCATTAGGTACCATAATATAACTAAGCACAGTTCAGATTTGGGACACGTGAAATGTTTTTACTACCCGCTATTCTGGATTTGACAGTAAAGGTTTACTTACCGCGCATATTTTGACTGTCAACATTCTGACAAAAGTAAAGAAGAGAATAAGTTTCGTAATCTGTTGCCAGTACCCAGATATCTGAAACAAAATAACACGGTTAAACTAACGTATCGACACACAGTACCTACCCAAAGTACCTACAGTAAATCATGATCCCCCAGTACCTTACTTGTTTTTAAAATCTTTATTTTTATATTTATAATTGACGGACTATGCAGATAGCCTACCAAATGGTAATTGGAAACCCATCGAGGTATGCGAGGGAAACGTCCATCGAAGAGTCCGTAATTACACTGGCAACCACGCCGTTCAAATCGGAACACAGTAATGATGCTCTCTCAGGTGTAGGACTCTTACTACACTACGTTCTACACTCCAACAAGGATGATTTTAGGGTGTTGCCAACCTTTTTAAGCCAGTGGCGCACTCACACATTAAGAAGCTTGTCAAGGCGTATGCGCACTAGCCTAGGTAGTTAAAAAAATGTGAGCCGTCACGGGACGCCTGGCAGATGTGAAACGTTGAAACTGTTTTTTTAAGTTACGAGTATATGCAAAAAATACGGTATAGATTACGACATCAATAAGATAAAGCGTACTAAAAAGACAAAGCATTACAAATGTGTTCCAAAAAAAAAAATACTATTTATTACATTTTTATTAAAAACAAAATCAAAAAAAAAAAAAAAAAGAATTTATTTGAAATTGCGACAACTCAACTACATATAGTACATATATTAAATTGTATAGCGTGGCTATGCTTCGCCACGGTCTGTGTCGCCACGCCAACAATCAGGTTTACCCTCCGCCTATGGATGTTTCACATCAAAAATAAAGCATGTCTATTATGAAACTAATAAAACCGTAATTTTTTTTTTAACAAAGGATTAAGAAAAAAAAAACACCGACAATGGGATTGCCGAGCTTGGTGAGCTTCTCACAATTTTTCAAAGTGTTGAACAAGACGAGACACCACTGCACAAAAAGTATAAAAAAATATTTTTTCTTAAATACAGTCACCCCCTCGGGGTGTACCTCTGTACTTTCTACGGCGCCCAGGTTGGGAAGTCCTGTTATAGTAAATCAGAAATACTTACCGATACTTTCTCCATTGCTGTAGGCCTTCGTTAATCTCCCGTCATTGGTAACAGTGACTACACTGGAGTTCACTTGCGCGATGTTGTTGAAGATGTTCGTATCTACTACATGATATTCTCCGTTAATATGCTCGAACTCAGAGCTAACACAACTTCCTCTGCTATTGTCTGTTGGATAGCTTTCAATCTCGTGCCACCAGCCGAGGTACTAAAAAATACAACAAACAAATTATATACTAACTTTTAACGCCGATAAAATATAAAACCAATCTGCTTGTCTATTTCTTAGTACCGTTTACTATTGTTAGATTTCAGTTAAAGGTAAAAACTTATCTTACTTTTTGAATATCAAATCCTTGTACACCGCTAATATTTCCGCACTGTCCTCTAAACAATGGAGCCTCGTTTTTATTGACTTCCGGTATATAAAAGCATGCTTCTTCAGTTTGGCTGGTGGGTTGGTAGTAATCTTGTCTAAGACCCTGAGTGCTATTGATAGCTTCGTCAATGATCAGAAGTGCTTCATCGGATAGAGTTGTTCCACGACTCAATTTCCAACTGGTGACTGAAAGAAATCCGTGTGATTATGGAAGATCAGAATACAGTAATCACCACACCTCTCCTTTCTTCGGGTAGCGTACGAGGCGACTAAGGAAATATAACAGAGAAAAGGCGCAAGCGTCCTCTGTCTTACTACCATAGACAGCGATCCCCTTGTTACAGGCTTTTAGTCCAGAAGTGGATAGTTATAGGCTCTAGATGATGACTGAATGTTTATTTTTAGTTTCAATCAAGTTTCGCTTATTGATAAATCAAAATTAAATCATTTTAAGTTATGTGCGTTTAAATTAATTATAATATCACTTGCTGTAACGGTGAAGGAAAACTTCGTCAGGAAACTGCATGCCTGACAGTTCTCGATAATATTCTCAAAGGTGCGTGGAGTCCAATCCACACTGGGCTAGCGTGGGGGATAAAAGACTTAACCCCTTCTCGTTGTGGGAGGAGACCCGTGCCCTGTAGCGGGCCGGTAACGGGTTGATATGATGATAAAATAATTTCATTCATCGTTATTATCTGTAGCCTACTAACGTCCCACTGCTAGTCACAGGCTTCCTCTCTCATATGTTTATTATTTATATGGTTTTAAAGCACCACGCTGCTCTATTGTGGGTTAGTAGGCTATAACAACTATTGCCGCACGTATAACCGGGACTGACGATTCACGTGCTCTCCGAGGCACGGGGATTTTAAAAGAAAAACCACAATACTACCTTATAAAGGGAATCAAACCTTTGTGTATGGCTGGCATAGCGACCCGCCGCCATTTTGACTATTTTTAGAAACGCAGCGCACAATGAAAGTGGAAGGTTTTGGTAGAGAGCACATAGATGAACAAAAAATTTCATGTAACAATGTAACCCACAGTGACACGTTACCGAGATGTTTGGAGGTAAATATAGTCATAACGACAATTAATAAAAGTATACTTAACGTGTCTATAGGCATCAGATTGTATCTAAATAATCGTTTAAATTATTATCACAACTGTTTATTGGAAGAATCTTATACTTTTAGTTATTTATCTACTACTATTCTATTTATACAACATGATTCTCAGGTAATTCTTGACCTACCAATAGAATAGCTCTATTACAACACAATCCTTGCACATACGTGGCGTAGATTGTCGTTAAATACGTTTCTACCACAACACTCCTTAAATTAGTTAAAGAATAGCGATAAACTTACCTTGTCTTGAACCGCTAGTTAAGTTACGACAACTGTAGACCAGAGCAAAGCTTGTGTAATCAGTTTCGATTATGTAGTAGTTTACGACGTTTACAACTGTACAAAAAAAAATTATAGTAAGTAACGAATAAAGCCCGGTCTCCACGAATGCGAAAACAAGAAGAGATGAGAAGAGATATGTTTTAAACAACCAATAGATCTTCGTTATTCTCACATCTACGCTCAGCTTAATTAGATACCGCCGAGCGGATATGTATCATAATATTTATGTCGCGATCAATGCCGACATTTTGACGACGTAATGGTGCCCGCTGTGGTTTTTTCACGAGGAGGTCACTGGTTCGATTCCATGCCGGGAAATTCATTAGGTACAGTCCATTTTTTCATAATTGTCTAATAATCTGATAACATTATCTCTTTGTTACTTTTAAGTGTAAAGTTTATTTGTAAATTGTTAAGAAACTTATAAAAACATACTAACATAAAAAAAATCTTAATCCCTTTTTATTGTATTCATTTTTTTTTTAAATACTTTACACTAAAAAAAATGTGAAAAGTGAAAAGATTTTTTTACATTATAAGCCAAGTGAGAAAAAAATATAATTTACGTCTACTTTCTTCATAGCTGGAAAGGTTGAGGGTTTCCAAACGTACTAACCTCCATTAGGGAACTTGAAGGTGACCTCCAAAACCCCGCTGCCATCGTCCGAAGCGACCACTGCGGTTGCCATTTGTACGTCCAGTTGCTTGTCGACAACTTGGGTGTTGATCACGTCGACTCCATCACTACCAAGTTTGTATTGTGCCCGAGCACACTCTCCGTTTTGGAAGGGTTGAGGGTAGCTGGCAATTTCGTTCCATTTCCCGAGATACTACAAAAGTTATGGGTATATGCAACGTGTAAATGAAAACCGAAAAATTACTTCAGACGCTTTAGAGGTACATTATTTACTGTCTCTGAGACAATCTGTGAAATCGTAAAGCTAATAGTTTTTGAGTTCTCCTAGTTTTTACTGAAATAAATCAGCCCTAACATCACATGCTAAATTAAAATCTAGCGACTCCTGCCACTTTATTAGGTAACCTTTGCGTAGCGTCGGTCCTATGCGCGTGTCGGTCTTTTATCTTCATTAGGGTTGTCATGAGTAAACTCTTAAAAAATATGATGCTTTTGATTTAATATTTCTACAGGGTGATTCCTTACGAAATATACTTCAACAGTATTTCGTAATTCGGTTACACTTATAGTCCCATATATTATATACCAGAGCAGCAGCGTCCTCTGTGCTACTACTACCATTGACTGCGATCACTTCCCCGGACGAGCTCTGTCACAAGAAGCTCTACTACTCTATTCGATTGATTATGGGCAAACCGTCACGTTATGTCACGTTCTAGGCAGTGGAGTGCTATATATATTATATACAGGGACTGTTAAGATATTTAAATGCCTTGATAACAGAAATTTACTCATTGAACTATATTTTTTGTATACCTGACTGCACAGAAATTATCACCAAATTTTTTATTTTTTATTTTATAACTTTAGTTACACTTATTAAAAGTGTTTTAAAAAATATAAATGCGTAATTAAGTTGAAATGCATAAATACCAACTTAAGCTTCCGACCTAATAAGTTAGGAATTTTATTTTGGTGAGCGATTAAATTGTTGGATTAATTTGTTAGTGTTGCAGAAAGTTACAGTAACGTAAACAGTACGTTAAAATAGTTGGACACTGGACTACTGAAAATGTTTTTTAATTAATTCGACCTAGAAAGAGTCGAGTCGAGTCTCAAGAAAATTTTATTTTGCCACATCAGCTTTTACCAATATAACAATGATTTTCCTAACATTTGGAAGGGTTAACGCTGATACACAAAATATACTTACAGCTTCAACGTCAAAGTTGGCTTTACCGGTAATCCTTGTATCACAATGTCCTACCAGTTCGATAGTTGGAGGTAAATCATCAAATGATGGATAATGGAAACAACCATTAGGAGTTTGATCTGTGTTCTCGAAATAACGTTCAAACAGCGGTTGTGTATCTCTGACGATTTGTGTTATTCTCGCAACTGCAGTTTCTGATAAGCCAGCCTGTGATCTGCTTAGTTTCCAACTGTAGACTGGAATAATTTTTTTTTAAGTTGTAATAAGATTTTATTTGTAAAAAGATTAAAATAGTAAGTATTTGCACATAAAAATAGAAACACACACACGCACGCACGCACATACTCACGCAAGTACGCACGCACATACGTACGTACTTTCAGCAAGCTATTCTCACCTAGCCTTTTTCTATAAAGGAAAATAACCATTTTTATAACGGTAAATTTACTTACTTACTCATCAAATTATAGTTTTAGAATAGAATAGAATAGAAAGTCTTTAATGCACATACAAAAAGAAAACTAGGTATATGAAATAACCTTTGGTTGCAGAAATATGTTAGTAGTAAAAGTAACAAAGTCAACGATTGATTCAATGCTTGCAAAGGCCCTAAGAAACAGCCTTTTCTAGTTTAGAGATTTTTAAGATTCATTTACACTGTGTTTCACTAATAAAGATTTTTAATTTTAAGAGCAAAGAAGAAGAAGAAGAAGAAACACTTTATTGCACGTATAACATACAGGAAAAGAAACAGTACGGAGTATACAGTACACAATGTAGACATGCAAAGGCGGCCTTATTGCTGCAAACAATCTCTTACAGGCATCCTTTGTAGATAGGACTTACAGCAAGAGAACGGGATAGTGCCGAGAATGTTGATAGATATACATAAATACCAAAATGTAAAGATGCAAATACATATATAATTTAAATAAATATACGTAATATATAAATAGAAAATATACATAATATATATAAATATATAACAAACATAATATATATGAGTAGATTTTAACACACAGTAAAAAAAAAAAAAAAGAATGTAGGAATCTACTTCATATTTCATCACTCAAAGAGAGGTAGTAGTCCTTCAGACGACTCTTAAATATCGGAAGGGAACTACTTCCACGGATTTCAGCAGGCAGATTGTTCCAGAGCATAATTGCTTTAAAGGTATTGCAAAGAAGCTTTTAATTATATATAACAGTTTATAATTAAGTACTGGACCCAAGTATAAAATATATAAATATATCCAGCATAAAATATTGCAAAACATAAAAAGCACAAGTGGAACAAGACATCTATATTACAAGGTTTGTTCCACAGTCCACTGGTGCCTACTAAAACCCTAATTAAAAACCCCTGTTGTAAAACTTACTTTTTCGAACATGAAGATCATAGGCTATCATACATAAAATGTCGTTGCATTTAAACTTAATAATTTTGTAACGATTCCAATTAAATAATTGCATAACAACATTAAGAGAACAAGAACAGTAAAATTGAACAAAGGCAAAAGCATTTTATCTAATGTTTTCATACTTACTTTGTTTGTTTGTCCCGTCGATGTTTTGGCAGCCGTACAATAATGCGAAATCGTCGTACACAACGTCCAACACATGGAAGGTCATTTCGAAGATTCCTGCAAGAAAAACTGTTTTTGAACAAGTAGAAAAATTATGCTTTATGTTTTATAAATACTGTAATTAAAAAAAAAACCTAAAATTCAAAATTTAAAATTTAAAATTCATTTATTTCAACTAGGACTAGTTTATAAGCCACTTTAAAACGTGTAGTAAGTCTGTTTGTCTCGACGCTACGCTGTTCGGCAGGCAGTTTCTACTGAGAAGATAGAAACTCAGCAGATTGCTCTTTTTCAACATAATTTTACAGTTGAACAGTCTTTAGAAATCGTTTCCTTGTAAGACATAAGAACTGAGCGGCCTGCATCAATCCTAAAAATAGTTCAGTGCTGAATTCTTTCTCAAATTAAAAACTTGTAAATGAGGAGTTATTTGTAAAACTTGACATAACAACTTAACTAACACTTAAAAAACATAAAATCTTCGTCTAAATGTTAATTTAGATACTTTATTGATGTTACCTCCAGCAACAGGATCAGTAAGCGTGACTGTCATAATTCCTCTTCCATCAGGAGACAGCGTAGCCGGTCCAGTCGAAGTTGTCTTTTCCTCATTGGATACGATGCTTTTACGCATTTGTATCTTCTGATTGTCGATACTAAATTCACTGGAGACACATTCGCCATCTTGGATTTCTGAAGGGAAGCGCGAGATTTCGTACCAAGACCCTGTAAACTGAATAAAGGATGCGAATCACGTATAAATCTGGATAAAAAACTGCTGAGCTGTAAGCAAGGCGTCGGCATCTGGCCGAGATGATACAATTTATGGTTGCAAATTTGAATGGTTGCAAAATGCACTAGGCTTTTGAAAGAGGTTTGACCAAGCAACCAATATCACAATGTTGTGTGAATAAAAAGTGTTGTTTTTTCCTACTCAACAATGTGTAAACTGTAATGTCAATTACATACACGCCCTTATTGAACAATAGAAACTTCCATTCTCACCTAGAAGTCCATCCATCTATAGTCCGATCGCTTGTATATATTTGATGTTAGCAGTTATTAATTATACCCTTTTTGAAACTTACCGCGGTGATGTTAAACTTTTCTGTGACATTTATTCCACTTAATTCACATTGTCCTTTCTGTATAACAGGACCTCCCTCGTTATTTGGGTAATGGAAGCAATTCTCTTCAGTGTGCCCTCTGAGGACGTAATAATCTTGTCTAAGGACTGGAACGGTGCTGATTAAATTATCAATTTCTGTTTTCGATCCTGCATTGAGTGTTTTAGCTCTGCTTAGCTTCCAGCTGGCAACTGTGAATTATTGAAGTAGTTAAAAAATATGATAGATTACTTAGAAAACATTAATTACGTTTAACTTTAAATCGAAATTAGCAGTTGGTTTATTAATATATTTCTTCTTGATGCCGCATTTATGATGCACCTAACGCAGTGTGTTCAAATGTCTTTGTTTGCGTTCTTTTTACACGTCATCTTATTCCATCACCGCAATCACAAGCTAATGTTATCTTAATTTCCCGACGAATCTATTTCTTCATCTGGGAAGACAAATAATTAAAGAGAATCGTGGGAGAGTATTTTTTTCTTTTAATCTGAGATTGTGATCGCTTTCAGAAATATGAGTTTTATGCAGAATTGTTTTAATGCATTCTTAATTTGAGGCGAGACGAGACTATTATTTTCTAAGTCAATGTGAATCCCCATTGAAAAAAGTATCTCACCTCTATGTCGTTCCGAGTCGATGTTAATGCAAGTGTAGACCAGAGCGTAGTTGCTATAATCAGTGCCTAGGACCCAGTAAGGTGTGGAGGTAGTTACTGAAAGAAAATTAATAGATATTAGCCTTCTAATACCGTGTGGTAATGGCAGATCAGAATACAGTTGTCACAAACCCTCCCCTTCTCGCGAGTGTCATATGAGATAACTGAGGGATTAGAACGGAGATAGGGTAACAGCGACTCCTGTGCTACTACTACCATGTGCAGCGATCACTAACCGTCTTCCGAGCGTGGTGATAATGTCCAAACCCTCCTGTTGGGCGAGGCGTTTAGTCATTGATAGGACCCTGAACATTAACTGTTACTGAATTCCATTTCACTAAATCTACAGCTTGCCGATTTGGTAAAGTGCACGATATTGTAACAGCTGCCAGCTTCACTATATTTTACAAAAAGTCGCCTAGTGCAGTACTTCATACACAACGCATTGTTTAATAGCGACGAAAGGTTAAAGCTTATTCAGTCTTAAACGCCGAGCAGAGGTTCTCGCACCACCTCGATGTCGACAAACGCCATACCCCCTAACAGATGAGCCCGATGATATCTTAGACTGCATTATTCCTTATCACCAGGTGAGATGGCAGTGGAAGGCTAACTCGTAGTGAAAAAAATAATCTGATTGAATTGCTTATATTCTTCTACCGCTTACAGGATTTATGTCAATTTATAAGGTATACTTACAATTAGTTCCAGCGATAGGGAATGTCACCGTCAATTTAGCCGATCCATCGCTAGTGGCCAACACAGCAGATCCTCGAATAATGTCTAGCCAAGAGTCGACAACTTGGGTGTTATAAACATCCACGCCAGTCGACGTCAGAGAATAAGTAGCACTTGGGCAGGTGCCATCTTGGAATTGAACTGGGTACCCTTCGACATCGTACCATGTTCCCATGTACTGAAAACCGTGGATACACTTAGTTAAAGTCCCAATGAATTGAAACAGTTTCCCAGATCGATTTTCGCCACAGTGGCCAATCTGCAGACAGATTTTCCAACTGCACGGGAGATATTATAGCGCAGAACACAGCAAACACGTGTGTGCTCTTTATTACGTGCAGGTGCTTATGGAAGTTCTTTTCACGATATTTGATATACCAACGATATAATGTATTATGTGTGTGAGTGTCTGTTTGTAATATTGAAATAACCATTTTTCCTACCATGCCTTGGATTTACGAAAAGCTTAAAAAACCAGGACGCTTCGACCTTTTTTTTACTGCTGGCCAGTAAGAAAAATCCTGTGCAATTGACACACGGCAGAAGTGAAACTTCAGAGAACACGCCTGCTAGAAATTGAGATAGATATACAGTATTTGGTGTGTTAGAATAAATGTAAGGTTTTATAATTTTTTTCTAAGCTTGAAGATTATTTAAAATCTTATCTGCCTCCTTATTTGTACACCACAAAATTCAGAATAACAAAATTTTTTTGAATTTCTGCCAGGTAACCTTAGGATTACGAAAACTAAAAAGAAAAACGAAAAGGTGGGGTACACTGCTTAAAGCATACATACGAATAGCTACATACTAATACATAAACCAGACTACACAAATTCAACAATACTGATAAATATAAAAATTCCATATAATTATTATTCAGTTTCAATGGTAACAAAAGCAAAATTTGTAACGCATTCTATCTCATTCTATCGCCGACTTAATCCTACACGTGTTTGTTTATGTAGCGTGACGCATATTCGTTTCATCGAGTATCAAATCTCAACCATTCTAAAGGAGATTTACTTCAAAAAATTATTTATTATTGATATTTAGAATAGTTACCGCTGCAGCATTAAAGTCCATGACCACTGGAATGCTCTGATCGCACTGGCCTCTGAACACCACAGGGTTGCCATCAGGAATCGGGTAATAGAAGCACGAGGCGTCGGAATGCTCTATGCTTATGTAGAACTTTTCGTTTAGTACGTCCACAGCGTTGACTGTCTGGTTGATTTTGGTTTTTGCATTTTCAGTCAGCTCTCTGGTACGGCTGAGTTTCCATGTCCATACTGAAAGTTGATCTCTATTAAATATATCATCATATCATCATCATCATCATCATCATCATTATCATCATCATCATCATCATCGTAATCGTCTTCATCATCATCATGAAGGTTTTAAGTCTTATGTTTCTGTAATTGCACCGGCAAGTTGCCATCCATGCCCTTCTTATCGCAACATAGCATTGCTAGAAACAATGCTGTTTGAAGCCGAAATAAAGTGGTAGTAATTTCCCTGACGGGCTCTGACACGAAAAGCTCTACTACTGCTGCTACTACTACATGTAAGAATCAGGAAACATATTTGTATTATTGTGAACAGTGAAAAACTGGTTGTTCATAATAAGAGATTTATAACAAAAGTATTCGGGCAACACAGCAAGAGAGATATAAATAAATAAATATACTACGACAATACACACATCGCCATCTAGCCCCAAAGTAAGCATAGCTTGAGTTATAGGTACTGAGATAGCTGATGAATATTTTTTTATGAATATAACACACATAAATACTTATAATACACAGATAAACACCCAGACACTGAAAAACATTCATGTTCATCACACAAACACTCTCCAGTTGTGGGAATCGAACCCACGGCCTTGGACTCAGAAAGCAGTGTCGCTGCCCACTGCGCCACGCGGCCGTCAAAGAGAGAGATGAAAGTTTGAACGTTGAAATATGCGAAAAACTACAATATTATTTACCTCTGCGACGCTGATTGCCGATATTACGACAACTGTACACGAGAGCGTACGAAGTGTAATCTGTATCGAGTACCCAGTAAGTAGCCGGTTCTGGACCTGATAGTAAAAAATATATATTAATTTGTCTGTACCGTTATTCGAAGTTCATACACTTGAGACAGGCTCTGTGTTTCCCGCCAGTGTAATCTACCTTTCTTTTCATATATTATGTCCGTCCGTTTTCTATATATTTCAGCTATTTATTTTTAACCCACGATGCAAAACGACGGGGTCTTTTAAGTATGACTCGTCGGCGTGTGCGTGTGTATTTGTGTCTGTATGTGGCAACGTATTTCCCGAACGGATGAATCAATTTTGGATTTGTTTGAATAGTGAATTCGTCGAAAGTGTTCGGTCCAAGATGGCTGCTGGATTTTTCATAACGCCCTCAATGTGGGTATCAAATTAATGGGCTTGACTTGTTGAATAATGTACGGTTTATTGAAAGTCAAGGTTTTTATAATTTTGAATAATATGTCTTTTTAATTAAAATTAAAATTGACGTAGCAAAGAAAAAAAAAAACAAAAAGTGAATGACTTACTGCCGGGGAAATTAACAAGAAGTTTGGCACTGCCATCTGTTGAAGCCAAAACTGCGGTACCGTTAATAGTATCGAGTCGTTGATTCACAACCTCAGTGTTATAAACCTGAACTATGCCACCAGGTGTCAGTGTGTACGTAGCTTCGAGACAACCAGCTTGCAAGCTTTGGAAATCTGATGGGTAGGTTTCTATCATACGCCAGCGACCCTCGTACTGAAATGGACATAAAAACTATAAAGTAGTTCATGTATATAAGTGGCCATCGAGAGGGATGACTGGGAGCAAAGGATTTTAAGCTATTAAATAAATTAAATAAATTGAGCGTGTTTTGGATACATTCTAAACTTGATATAATTTCATCTAAATCTGATTTAGATGGAATTATAGCAAGTTTAGAATTAATCCAAATAAATTTAATCATTAATCTAAGAGTGATCAGTTAAGACTGTAACTAAGGCATAATACAATAACGCGATCATTTTTCTGTAACGCATTTTGGTTACTTCTTTGACACTATTGATTGTTAGAATTAATGATAGTTTTGTGGCTTTAATTGTTATTTTCCGAAAAATTACTATAATATGACCATTATGGATACCATAGCTGTAATGTAGCCTAATAAAAAATACTAATATGATAAAAATTTCAAATAAATTAATTTCACTTACCGCTTGTGCGTTAAAGTTCTGTACAACTGCTAAGTTTTCGTCACATTGCCCAACAAACTCTGCAGGTTCACCAGGCATAAGATCAGGTAAGTAGAAACAAGCTTTGTCAGACTGGTCAATGTTTTCATAATACTTATTATCCAAAACATTAATCTCTTTTATTTTATTTTCCATAGCAATAACAGCCGCTGACGAAAGTTTTTGCGTTCTGCTCAATTTCCAACTGTAAACTGTACAAATAAAGTTTAAAACAAACCCGCATTAATATTATGTTCATTGTAGAATAAGTAAAAATTTTAAGGCTCATATTCTTTACCTGCTCTTGAGTTTTGATCCAGATCAACACAGCTGTAAGCTAATGCATGGTCTTCATAATCAGTGCTAAGAACCCAGAATGGAATTGTAGTGGCTGAAAAAATAAATTAAATTACACTTCAGTTTAAATAACATAATAAAATATTAAAGGTGGCGCAGATCTCAGAAGCTGGATTTTCATTTCAAATCTTAGTTCTTTAAATACTTCTCACACTTTCAAAGTTCCAAAAAGTGATATATCAGTCGAGTAGACTGCGTTAATCTAGATTAAGATTTTGCATTAATCTAGATTGAGAATTTTACACTTAAATCCACAGGAGGCCTCATAACATAGCAGAGCCTTAAAAGTGACTGCTTCATACGAGACAAGCCACAATTATTCTTTTAGTCTCAATTAGACTTACTTGATCCTCCAGTGTTAAGTGTAATGGTCAATCTTCCGCTAGTTTCTTGAGCAGATGCAAATGTCACACGGCTATTGGTGAAGTCACGAATTTGTTCGGAAATGCTAGAGGATACAAGATCCAATGCATTGCCTGATCCCAAAGTATACTCATGGTTAATACATTGTCCAGTTTGTTGTTCTTTAGGATAGGCTTCAACTTCATGCCATTTTCCTTGGAACTGTGGATACGAGTAGAAGAGAATTATTATTCAAAATTGGCCTGATCAGAATACACACGCGGGAATACACAAGCTTTGACCACACCTATTTAAGTATTTCAGTACAATAACACTTAAAAGCCGAAAGTTGCATGCGTTGAGGTGTAGGTACAACCAACGTGCCAAATACATTGCATTAACTTACTGCAGTCATGTTGAAGTTAGCCACAGCCTGAATACTGTTGTCGCACTGTCCACGGAATACGACAGGAACACCTGGTTGAGGTTCAGGATAGTAGAAGCACTTTTCGTCACTTTGGTCAGATTTGACATAATATTGGTCATCGAGGACAGGCACAGTCCTTACAACTCTGTCTATAGCTGTTGCGGCAGCGGCGGTTAATTGTTTTGTTCTACTGAGCTTCCATGATGACACTAAAACATTATCAATATGCTTAAATAATGCGATTACCAGGGTACGATGGATGCCCTCAACACTTGCCTCCTTATTTATTTAATCATAACTATCATCGTCGGCCTATTAATGTCCTGTTGCTAGGTAAAAAATAAATTAATAGCTTGCAGCTTTAGTCTACGCAACTTCAAGAGGAATTGGCGGGATTTAATGATGTCTATTAGGTGTTAAGAGTTATCGTAAAACCTCGAGTACTGTGAATTTTTGATAGTATATCCATTACTGAATGTAATTCTACCATTAAAAAAGAATAATTATTACGACATAAGAATAATATACTAAAACATTTAAAAACGTACATCTGGCTTAAGGTGATATTTAAAATTTATGGTATTTACCTCGTCTTCGCTCCGTGCTGATATTGATACATGTATATACAAGCGAATATGTTCTGTAATCCGTATCCAGGACCCAGTATGGTGCTTCAGCTATAAACGAAACATAAATATCATGAATTCAGATATCGTGATTTTAAATATTTGATAGATAGATAAAGAAATGAATAAGTAAATGTTCTATGATAAAACGCAGATAGATTATGAGATATAGACAATGATATTAAATAAATTTAATCTTAATAATCAAGAAATACGCAAAAGATCTAGTGATAGAATTTTTGCAATTGTACGTTGGGAAGTCAACATGACCTGACGATTCTCTGATTTTGGAGTGAACACATATTTTAATATGAGAACACCGATGAAGCTGATAATCCAAATAAAATTATAAGACTTTTGTCCTTTTATAAATTTTTATAATATTTTTGAATAAGAATTTAGTTCTTTTTAAATTTTTAGCTTACTTTTAAATATATTTTTTTAAATCAAGATTTTTGTATAATTTTTTTTAAATTTTAATGTTTACCTCAGATATTCCGCTGACTCAAGTTTCTAGGGCAAAAATTTTGCGAAATGCACATCGCGAGAGTGGATGGATCAATATTTCAGATATTAAAGATTAGTAAAGATTAGTAAAAGAAACAAGTATTTTTAACACTTATATGGTACTTACTAAATGATGGTCCAGCTGGGAATCTTACGATTAGCTTAGCAGATCCATCAGTCGTTGCTACCAATGACGCTGTACCACTGATTGTGTCAAGTTTTTGATCTATTACTTGTGTGTTAAAGACTTCTACGACACCATCGCGTAGTGTATAGCGAGCGTTACCGCAAGTGCCACGGGCGTTTTGTGTGGGATATGATTCTATGTTATGCCACAAACCCTGGTACTGTAAACATAAATTTAACTTTAAACATCATCCTGTTGAACACAAAAAAAATAATATAATGATGTATATAATACTTTAGTACACGTTACAGAAAAACAACATCAAACAGATTCACTTCTTGCCTGTTAATGCAAGACTACATCTACTTACTTCTACTGCATTGAAATTAGTAACCACAGGTAAGTTTTGATCGCACTGCCCCCTGAATTCCACAGGATTGCCATCAGGAGTGGGATAATAAAAGCAGCTGCTGTCAGAATGGTCAATTTTCATGTAGAAACGTTTGTTTAGGACGTTAATGGAATCAACAATTGCGTCTATTTTGGCTGTAGCTGCAGACGTAAGTTCTGTTGTTCTACTAAGCTTCCAAGACCACACTAAAAAAAATATCTCGTTTAATATGTTTTTAAACAAAACATTTATTATAGAGATGCCCTATAAAGTATCTTACAAAACACAAAGATGCGAAGGGAGAAGAAGAAGGGTGTAAAAGTGACCCTATTAATTGACCGTGACAGTGATCTTTTAGAGGAGGCCTTAGCATTAGAGGCTAGTAGTTAAGTGGATAGTTGAAAGAAAAATACATAAATATGAAATAATTTTACCTCTTCGCTGTTGGTTATTTATGTTTAGGCAGCTATATACCAAGGCATAGGAGTCGTAGTCTGTATCCAAAATCCAATATTCCGATGGAGTAGGAGCTGAAAATAAAGGAAACTAAAAATATAATATTCAGAACAAAATGCAGTTATCACTAGCTCTCCTTTTCCCGAGAGTGTCATGCGAGGCGATTAAGAATATATAATCTGTGCTGCTACTACATTCTTCTGCGATCACCAACCCTTCTGCCCATTATCAACTGCTGCTTCTGGTCTCCTGTTATCATGGTAAAACCCTCCCTTGTTGGGAGAGGCTTTTAGTCCAGGAGTAGACTGTTATAGACTATTGATGTTGATGAGGCAGTACTGATTCACAGTTAGGTCGATCACTATTTAAACTATTGGAAAATAATAACATACCACCAGGGAAATTGACAAGAAGTTTTCCACTCCCGTCAGTTCCGTCTATCACCGCAGTACCATTAATAGTTTCAAGTCTTTGGTTAATTACTTCAGTGTTATAAACATCAACGACGCTGTTAGGTCCAAGCGCGTAATTAGCTTCGTTACAACCACTTATTAGACTTTGGAAGTCAGATGGATATGTCTCAATCATACGCCAGCGCCCAAGATACTGTGAAACAGTAAACAATTGCGTTAATATTGTAGTAAAGCGTTTTTGATCGTTGAAATTTTGTACGATTGGAATATTTCGCACTATTGGATAGAAGCAGGCGTTACTTTGCGGAAATATTAAGCTTAATTTTGATAATATACTTCGCACTGTCCGTCAATACAGGTTACCTCGGAGCTAGGTCGGGTAAGAAAAAAGCATTGTCAGATTGGTCTACGTTTTCGTAATATATGATGTACAATATATATGAGGTCCTGTGAAATCTTGCGTACAAAACATAAAAATAGTATTAGGACAGATATAAGGGGTCGCAGCAGGGTGCGAAAGAAACGATTTCTCTCATGCATTAATTAATTATTGCTAAAAGTTTAATTATAAAAAATTTCCGAACGATGTAAGCAAGGGTCACTTATCTAGGTGTTATACTTCTTTTGAATAGTAGTAATGGATGGATTAGGCAGATGGCCAATTAAAAAATCAACCTTAAAAGATATGCTTTTGTGGGCTTTTTTAGATCTGTTAAAGGGAACAACTATGTCATAATGATTTTATCGAAACTATAATCGTTTACGCAGCGAACGCAGCGGAAGATCTCAGAAGGAAAAAATCCCCCGATTTTGAAACATTTAACGTTGGTGCTATGCTCCTATTGGTCTTAGATAATATATATCCTTCCTCGATGAATGCGTTATCCAACGCAGAGAATAATTTTTCAAATCGGGCCAGTATTTCCTGAGATTATTGCGTTCAAGTAAATGCACCAAGTAAACTATTCAGCTTTAAATATTAGTATAAGATTGAGAAGTTAAGGTTAAACTTAAATGACTCAGCTCAATAGTTTATTAGATCGCATTTGTTTGAGAACCAATAGTGGTAGATAGTTTATAAAAGATAATTATAATAATAAAAATAATGGAATTTTAAGCTTTTTTTATGTTATAAATATTTAAAATAAGTAAATGATAAAAATAATTAAATACTAACCCTAACGGCATTGAAATTTTGAATGACTGGAATATTTCTATCGCACTGTCCGTCAAATATAGCTGGTTGCCCCGGAGATAGCTCGGGTAAGGAGAAACAAGCTTTGTCGGATTGGTCGACGTTTTCATAATAAATGTTATCCAAAACATCGATCTCCGATATTTTATTGTTTATTGCTATACTTCCTGCAGTCGACAATACTTTTGATCTGCTTAACTTCCAGCTGAAAACTGTAAGAATCAGATTAAAAAAATATGTTTGGTGTGGAGATTAAATATTGGAGAAATTATAAATTTCAACACAGGGTACAGAATCTCCCGCTTTTCGCGGAGTTTAGACAACCTATCGCATTAATCGAATGCCTACCGATTTAGGTGATGTGTATAGAAAAAATGGTGATACATATTGGTGAATAGTTGATGCATGCCTAATTTATTTGGAGTTACTTATTAAGGCACATCCTTGTTCGTCGTTTTGGCATTAATTTTCAATGCATATTATTGAATTCTGCAAGGCAACGCCAGCAGCAATCCGACTAATACCAGACCGAGTGACTGGCTATCGAAATAAGATTGCCTTATAAAAATAATCTAAACAAATCCAAATTACAGTATTTTGAGAAAGTCGAGTCGAACATGTGAGAACTAGGAATAAGCAATGAACGTGTAAATGAAAATCGAAATAATACTTCACTGGCTTTAGAGGTATATTATGAACTGTCTCTAAGACTTATCTGTGAAACCAAAACCCTAATAGTTTTTGAGTAAAGTTTTTTTTTTTCTTTCCGTAAAAACTATGGCACATATAACAAACACTATCTATCTATAGCCGGACTATCACATGCAAAATTAAAATCATGTGACTTCTGTCACTATATTAGTTACGCGTCGCGTAGCGTAGATTTTATGCGCGTGTCGGATTTTTATCTTCAATAGGGTTGTCATAAATAAACATTTAGAATGTTTTGAATTCGTTTGTATGGAAAAATAAATATGCTTCTTTTGTTTTAATATTTTTACAGGGTGATTCCTTATGAAATATTCTTATGCATCCTTTAACATTATTCCGTAATTCGGTTACACGTTGTAAATTGAAATGAGATTTATATATATATATATATTTAATATATATATATATAAATTTCAAAACCCCCGACTTTCAGTACAGTGTACATTTCTGTTTGTCAAGCCCTTTCATTTGATACCCATATTGAGGTGGTTGTGAAAAATATGTAATCAGCTATTTTGTGGCGGCGGCCATCTTGGACTAATTTTAATCAAACCTAGCTAAAAACACTTCTAACTAATTCATCTTTCACACAAAAAACTAAATCAAAATCGGTTCATCCGTTCGGGAAATACGATGCCACATTAATCAAACGTAGCTAAGAACACTTCCAACTAATTTATCTTTCACACAAAAAAAACTAAAACAAAATTGGTTCATCCGTTCGGGAAATACGATGCCACATACAGACATGCGCTCATGCAGTCAAACTTATAACAACCCGTTGTTTTTGTGTCGGGTGTTAAAAATAAACAAGGTTAAATTACCAGCTCGCTGATTCGCGTTACGGTTGACGCAGCTGTACGCTAAAGCATAATCTTCGTAGTCTATGCTCAAAATCCAAAATGGAATTGTTATTGCTGAAAAAAAATTACACGTAAATGACTATTTTTATTTAAGAATTAAGCTTCGTCTTCACTTTTATTATAAATTCGAGAGTGTGTTTTTTGGTTTGTCCCTCTTTCACGTAGCAACGGACCAATGGATTTACGTGATTATTTGTACATAGATAGTTTATGAGTCGGAAACCGACATTGGCTCTTTAACCCGGAAAATTTTTAGATCCTATGGAATGTTTTTTTTTGGGCTAGAGCGATTTTTTTAATAGCACTTAATAGTTGACGGACAAAGCAGATTTCCCAACTGATGGTAAGTGAAAACCATCACTTATTTTGAATTCATTTTAATTTTAATTCTTCTGTTATATTACATACGTTGTTTCTATTCCTATGTAATAAATATTTTTTTTTAAACAGAGCAACACTTCACAGGGCACGCTTGAAACTTGCCCTAAAAATACTGCCTTGTGTCCATCCCTTCGAGGCATAGGTACTATGAAAGCCTCATATGCCTTTAATTACACCGGCAACCAGGCCCTCCAGGCCAGAAAACGGCAAATGCTGCAAATGTTTGGCAGCAGAAATAAGCATTGCCATATTAATTCCTCGGACGAGCTCAGTCACAAAAAACTCTACTACCATTACAAAAAGCTCTACTTTTATTATTGTAATTCTTTTACAACAAGTATTGTTCTCGACGGATGGAAAAATACCGTTTAAAGAAGGACATTTGTCAACTGACTGCCAAAAATTACATCAACGAGAGCGAAACAGCGTTGTTATCACATATTTAAACTCACTTGTTCCCCCAGACGTTAGGTTGATAACAAGCCTTCCAGAAGAATCTTGTGCTGACGCAAACGTCACTCTACTGTTAGTGACTCCGAGAATTTCATCAATAACATTAGACGATACAAGGTTCAAATAGTTAGCAGTTCCCAAAGTGTATCGATGGTTTATGCATTGACCAGATTGTTGCTCTTTCGGATAAGTTTCGATTTCATGCCAAATTCCTTGGAACTGTAATGAAAAGAGAAAACAGTTTTAATAATTAATTTCTTGATAGGTTGCTTGGAAGCACTCCGCTCCGATTATTTTCTCAAAAGACCTTTAATTGTAAAAATGATGATGTGGAAAAAGTGCAACTGCTGAGTTTCTTGCCGGCTTCTCCTCGGTAGAATTTGGTTTCCAAACCGGCGCGGTGGTAGAGTCACTACAAACACAGAGACTTGACTTTTCAAAAGTCCTCCTTGAAATACCTAAAATAATTTATAGTTTTTATTTTTTTGAGTTTTAAATATTTAAACCATAAATTATATCTATTTCAAGAGCCAGCCACCGCCAATTTTGACACTTTTAAAATTTCGAGTTAACATTCAAAATCAAAAATAATAACTTTTAGTGCCGACACCAAATATGGCAGATCGGAATACAGTTGTGTTTGTGCAGGTGTCCACAAGACGAGGAAAAAAAACGGTGAAGGATGCTGCTGGCCGAGCAGCGTCCTGAGTGCTATGACTACCGTCTACTGCGATCACAAACCTGTCTTTCCAGCTAATTGTGGGCAACCAAGCACGAAGGGAGAGTCCTTTAGTCCAGCAGTTGATGATTGTTTTAGGCTTATAAAAAGGAAGGACTACTGCTTCCTTCAAAGAAGAGGCTAACGGAAACTTAGTAAGACGATTATAAACGTAACTGATGACTTACAGCGGTCATATTAAAGTTGGCTGCAGCTTGTATCCCAGGATCACATTGACCAGGGAACACAACAGGTTTTCCAGCTTCGGGCTCAGGGTAATAGAAACAGCCTTGATTGCTATGATCCCTTGTTTCATAGTATCTATCATCCAGCACTGGTACATTAGCAATGACTCTGTTGATAGCTGTCACTGCTGCATTTGTTAGTTGTTTTTCTCTACCGAGCTTCCAAGACCAGACTGTGAAAAAGAGCTTCTTTAGAAGTTTAACGATATTTAAAACCATCACTCATGATTTGACCATTCTCATGTTAACATAAAATATATTTTCGGTAGTTTCTTAATACTCTTCTTCTCGATTTAAAGCGGTTAGATCACACTTCCGCATTTTTATATTTTGTTATTTTTTTTTGTTTTATAACATTGTGCAATTAAGACTAGCTATCTACTCCTTCAATATACCAAAAAAAATAGTTATTTACGAGTTTTAGTGAGAGACGCACGACAATTCATTTTCATGTAAATATAAAGAAGATTTAAGATAGATTTTATGTATATTACCTTGTCGTCTTTCAGCGTCGATATTCACACAGGTGTACACAAGGGAATACGATGTGTAGTCCGTCGCGAGAACCCAGTATGGCGTTGTGATAGTTGCTGTAATGGAAACAATACAACATTACGACTACTTAATAGTTATATCTAAATAAAGGCGAGTCCAGCTGTAGATCGTTTAACATGACAACTCTGCTTAAAAACCATGACATTAGAACCATCCTAAGCCAATTAAATTAGAACTGTGAATCCATGAAAACTATAATTTAATTATTCAAAAGGTACACCTAGGCTAACACCAATGCATGCATGTACGATTTACATTTATCGCGATTTAGGTTATATTTTAAATTAGTTATAACTTATAAGTTTATACATAACAAATTGAATAAGTCATGGTTAGGTATAAGTTTTAACGCCTTTTTCTAAACTTACCATTAGTTCCAGCAACAGGGAAAGTAACGGATAGTTTAGCACTACCATCGTCACTTACTACCCTTGCGACTCCGGTCATGGTGTCTAATCTTTGATTGACCACTTGGGTGTTGAAAACATCGACAACACCATCTCCTAAGCTATAGTAAGCGCTATTACAAGTGCCTTGTTGGAATGCAGTGTTATACGAGGCGATATCGTACCATTGGCCCAAATACTGGAAATAAGTAGAGATAAAAAGAAATATTAGGAATATTATTATCTAAAACAAGGTCCTCCATAAACTTGAATGTCAAAGAAAGTTCCTCAATGATGAAAAATAAGTGAAGAAATGAAGCGTGGTGGTAAGAAAATAATCCAGCGTAAGAAGCCTAGAAAAAGATTTAAAAAAGGAATGCAAGCGTGAGTGAACGGAATATGTTATTACTAATACGTTTAAAGTATGTAAATAAATAATTCTTTTATACGAATAGATTTGTAGTCATTTAGTTTTGCCGCTGAGCTGTGTCGGTAACTTTGGTTCTTAGTATATCTCCATTATTTTTTAAGTTAGTCACAGGGTATACCGAGACCATCTTGGTTAAAAATATTGAACTTCCACCGATTCAGATCATCGAATCTTTAGTTTGGTGTTTGGTTTTACACTTACAAAAAGATTACTTACCGCTGCAGCGTTGAAGTTACTAAGAGCAGGAATATTCAAATCACATTGACCTCGGAAGATGGGTGTGCTGGGACCAGGCGGTGGTAAATAGAAGCAAGCTTGGTCAGATTGGTCGTCAATTTCGAAGTAGCGGTCATTCAATACATTGATACTATTGACTACTTGGTTTATCTTTTCCGCTGCTGCTGCAGTCAGTTGTGCTGTTCTACTTAGCTTCCAGCTTGTAACTAAAACACAAATACAAAGAGTAAAATTCCATCAAAAAAGGTTGATAACGTGGAAAAATATGTTTATATTAAACGTAAAAATGGGAAGATTTTTGTACGTGCTCGGGCAAAGAACGTTGGTGATACGCACCTCTTCGTCTACTATTTGGTAAGTCCCTGCAACTGTAGACCAATGCATATGAATCGTAGTCTGTATCAAGGACCCAGTATGGTGCAGGCTCAGGGGCTGGAAAAAATGGAAGAAATTAAAATTAGTTCTACTGATCCTACATTATAATATCATGATCATTATCACTTCAACCGATTTAAGTCCACACGCACATGGTTTTTCTTACAAAAATCCAAAATCCACGGTCCTGGGCCGCTTGCTTCCAGCGGCTCCCAGCGACTCGCTTGACGTTGTCTGTCCTCGTTCAGTGTCGACCAGCACTGCGTTAACCAGTGCGAATAGAATTATAAGATTATATAATGTAATAAAAACTTACTGTTGGGGAAATTAACCCAAAGCTTAGCGCTGCCATCATTTGAAGCTATAATCGCTGTGCCATTAATAGTATCAAGTTCCCCATTTATGACTTGTGTGTTGTAGACATCGACAGTTGAACCGTCAGCGTTGAGGGAGTATGTGGCCTCGTTACACTTGCCGATTTGGAATGGTTCTGGGTAACTTGAAATTCTTCGCCAACGTCCAAGGTACTAAAAATCATAGAATAGAATAGATCTTTATTTGCATAATACATACATTTAAAAAGATGCCATTAAAATATTAACGAAGTCGCAGTGTATTGCCATTAGCTGGTTTCAAAGAAGATTCAAACCATGCGGTTTTGAAGACAGATAAACAATGTCTGTCTTCAAAATCGCATTATGGAAGTGTGGAAGGTAATCCCTCTTATTTATATGTCACAAGATGACTGTGTCACGCAGTAATGGATAAATAGACTGAATATGGTGATAATAATGATCCCAACAATAAGTAAATTTACCTAAACGGGAAGGGGTGTACATAAATTTATGATCTCTTACTTTTGTACGCCTTAATCATTAAATTCCGGAGACATGTCAGTTTTGTATTATCTATAATTTTTTCACGGTTTTATTAAAATATATTCTATATCATTTCACGGTTTTATTAAAGTATATATATTACTTTGAATTAAGAATTATCTATTCCAGCAGTTCACGAAATTTTCATAAATCAGTTTTAGAGGGTGAAGTAAACTTGCTTACTGTAAAGAGATTTAGTTAATTAAATTGATTTAGAATAATATGGCTTATAACTTACTCTCGGTGCATCGAAATTCTGTACCACAGATATACTCTCATCACATTTTCCTGGGAAAGTTACAGGTAGTCCAGGCACTGGATCTGGTAGGTAGAAGCAAGCGTCATCTGTTTGTTTGATCGTCTCAAAGTATTTATGTTGTAGTACATCTATGTTTTGCATGGCTTCGTCAATAGCCAAGAGAGCTCCACTTGTCAATTGTTGAGTTCTACTGAGCTTCCAACTGAAAACTGGAAAGATTGGACCGGTTATGGGTTTATGATGATAATACTCATTTGCATAAATATCTTAACAAGTCAATTATTCCAAACTATATGAAACGCTTATAGCGCCTTGACTTTGAAACTGTTCTTTTCTTTTTCTGTATTAAAAGTTTTTAATGACTGTAATCAATTGTAGCATTTAATTTGAATACAATTTTTATGTCGTCTAATTAATTCTTTCTTAAATAATTTATTTATCAATCAAACTTACCTCTTCTGTAGTTATTGTTAATGTTCACGCAGCTATAGGCCAAAGCGAAGCTGGTGTAATCCGTTTTAATAACCCAAAAGGGTATGGTGATTACTGTAACAAAAATTATAATTTACATGAAGTGAAGGTTGAAAGTGGTTGAAAGACAATTTCTAAATAATAAAGTCACATTAAATCAAGGTAATAAAAAAATATAAATGGACTTAACAAAAAGAAGATAAGCATGATGTTACTACTTTTCAGAGCGAAATCTCGAACATGCGCTAAAAGCATATTATAATCTTGATTCGGTAAATGTGAAACACAATAATAAACGGCTCAGATAGAATGAGATAAACTTATTTAAATTTTGTTAAAATAACTTATTTAAATTCTTACCAGATCCACCAGATGTAAGAGTTATTGTCAATCTTCCACTAGTATCTTGGGCGGAAGTGAATGTAACTTGACTATTGGTTATGCCACGAATTTGGTCTAGAACACTTGTAGATATGAGGTTTAATGCGTTTCCAGTGCCCAGGGTGTATTCGTGATTAACACAATGCCCAGTCTGCTGTTCTTTAGGATATGCTTCAATTTCATGCCATATTCCTTGAAACTAAAATAATTCTTATATATTTTTGGAGTATATTTTTACCACAACAATATTTAGACCCTGAAGTCTGAATGCTTAATTTTAAGTTACCTTTTAATACTACGTTCAAAGTAATTTAAAGCAACGAGAATATCTTCGCATTTTTTCTTATCGTGATTTAAAAAAAAAAATTACCATAAAAACTTACCGAAGGTGGAGAACAATTATTTACGCAAACAAATTAAACATACTAACACTGAAAATATCGATGTTCTTTCACGGTGCTCTTTTGTTGATCTAAACTTGAATAAAACCATATTCTATTTACCCTTTTCTACGGAGGCAGTAGTGGACAACTTATGAAGATGATGATAGTCAGAAGTAATGATGGTGAAGTTTCTGACTTACCGCGGTCATATTAAAGTTGGTAGCAGCTTGTATTCCAGGATCACATTGTCCAGGGAACTCAACAGGTATTCCTGCTTCGGGCTCAGGGTAATAGAAACACCCTTGATTGCTATGATCCCTTTTGACATAGTACCTATCATCGAGTACTGGTACGTTAGAAATGACTCTGTTGATAGCTGTCTCTGCTACATTTGTTAGTTGTTTCTCTCTGCCGAGCTTCCAAGACCATACTGTGGAGTAGAGCTTCAAATTTACAAGTTTATCGATTTTATAAATCAATCACGCATTATGTTATCCACTTTGGCATTTCTCATATCTTAAAGGTTTCTTAACTCTTATTCTCTCTTTAATTTTTTTTTATATTTCGCTTTTATTTTTTATATTGTGCAATAAAGACTAACGATCTACTCTTTTATTAAACCAAAAAAGTAAAAAAACTAATCGGTCTAGTCATTTACGATTTTTGGCTACACACGCACGCTCGGCAATTAATTTTCATGTAAATATAAAGAAGATTGAAGATAGATTTTGGTATATTACCTTGTTGTCTTTCAGCGTCGATATTCACACAGGTGTACACAAGGGAATACGATGTGTAATCCGTCGCGAGAACCCAATATGGCGTTGTGATATTTTCTGTAATAGAAACAAAACTAAATAAAAGCGAGTTCTAAAATCCTCTCTTCATCGAGATTTTGGATCATAGTCTGTAGGATACAAGACATGGAAATTGGAAGCTATCATTTGATAATTGGAAATATAGCCAATATTCATAGCACCATTGCATGCATGTAAGATTTACATTTATCGTAATTAGTTTAGGTTGTGTTTTAATTTTCAATATATATTAAGCAATTAAAATATTACATGCTTCTAGGGTGAAAGGTGAATCGTGAGGAAGCCTACATAGTTGCATGCAGGTTACCTGCTAATGGTTTTATATGATGATGATGATGTTTAAAATTAGTTTTAAGTTTTAACATAACAAAATGTAATTATTCATGGTTATGTATTAGCTTTAACACCTTATTCTTTACTTACCATTAGTTCCAGCAACAGGGAAAGTAACGGATAGTTTAGCACTACCATCGTCACTTACTACCCTTGCGACTCCGGTCATGGTGTCTAATCTTTGATTGACCACTTGGGTGTTGAAAACATCGACAACACCATCTCCTAAGCTATAGTAAGCGCTATTACAAGTGCCTTGTTGGAATGCAGTGTTATAGGACGCGATATCGTACCATTGGCCCAAATACTGGAATGAAAGAGAGATAAAGAATTATTATTTAAAACAAAGTCTGCTATAAAATCTTAACGTTAAAGAAAGTTCCGCATTAAATGTCCCATTATTCGAATGTCTAAAATTCAGAATCAGATGAATTTTTTTATATGAAGAACTTATGCCCGCGTTTGAAGCGTAAATTGACCCAATATTTATGGCAAATTATGTGACATTTTCTTATGCCGTCATGCTCCTTTTTCGCGACCACTTTTAACTCCCTTGTGTGAAAATGATTCATATCTGCACAGCGCGTTTTGTTGGCTAGCATTTTCCTTTAAAAACGGCTTTTTAAAATTAGTGCAGATCTTTGTTACACAAATTGAAATCTTTTTTTGTGGATGTAATCTACACTAATAATAAAAGTGTAGCTGGAAGATTTCTGTACATTAAATATATTTTGAAAATTTTAACTGGGGGACGCTTTATAATCGATACTGAGTCCAAAACCGATTTTTATTTAATTTTTGTCCGTCTGTCTGTTCGGGTATCACATGAAAAGTACTGAACGGATTTAAATAAAATTTGGTATGGTGGTAGCTGATATTCCGGGTAAAATATATAGGATACTTTTTATCCCAATAAACAATAAGTCTACTTCCGGAAATTGGATGACAATTTTTATCAATTTTACTTCATAGCTCCGTTAAATTTGAATCGATTTTAATAATTCTTTTTTTATTTGAAAGTGTATCAAGCATGCATTGTCTTATTTTAATAAGTATCTGATAAATATTTGTCGGAGATGGACACAACGAATGCATGCGTACCATGTATGTACGAGTACGTATCAACTAAAATAATGACAACGTGATAACTCAGTATACTACGTAAAATAATAAATAAATAATAAATAAAGAAAGTAGGTACATAGCTAGCCACGATGATTATAATTTTAGCATCAGATCTATTCTAGCTTCTCGATTGACTCACGCGGACGAAGTCGAGAGGGTCCGCTAGTTGGAGACTATAATTATCATTTGAAAGCTTATATCGTCTAAATTACTCCATTTAAATTTGATGATCATGGCACGAAACTCCCTGACTGGAAAGCAGTCAGCCACTTTCAATCAGTGCACATTCTATATTGTAAGTCATAAAAAGAAAAGGGTCCGTAGTGACTATACACAACATTCATTTAAAGAGTAGTGTCAAAATATAATCGAAATTCTAAATGCTAGCAAAAGTGCCTTATTGCCTAGGTTTATTTGAAATGAAAAACTGCCCTTTGTATGGCCATAGTTATGCATAGTCACTGATCTTTTTTGTAAGTAGGAAATCAAATGTCAGGCATCCAGCTTAATGAAAAATAATGATGCGTATTGGTATGCAAATAATCCAGTATAAGATGCCTAGTTAAAGATTTGAAAAAGGAAAGCAACGGGAGAAAAAGGAGGCGACAGTGAACATAAACAGAAATATTATGTTAAATAGAGTTTGATGACGTTTCTGTACTTACTTATACGATGAAAGTCTGTAAGATGAAAATAATTCTTTTATCTATGAAAGTTCTTTTATATTCTGTTTCGCTAACTTTGATTCGTCTATATACATCTCCATTATATTTTTAAGTAAATCACCGAGTGACTCTAGATCACCTTGTATTAAAACATTGTTTTTCCACCAATTCACATAATAATTTTAATAAACGTGCCATCAATTTAGCCAATAATAAATATGACAACGATTATCGAATAATAATTTTTAGTTTTGTGTTTGGTTTTACTAAAAGATTACTTACCGCTGCAGCGTTGAAGTTACTAAGAGCAGGAATATTCAAATCGCATTGACCTCGGAAGATGGGTGTGCTGGGACCAGGCGGTGGTAAATAGAAGCAAGCTTGGTCAGATTGGTCGTCAATTTCGAAGTAGCGGTCATTTAATACATTGATACTATTGACTACTTGGTTTATCTTTTCCGCTGCTGCTGCAGTCAGTTGTGCTGTTCTGCTAAGTTTCCAGCTTGTAACTTTAACACAAAAGACAAAGTGTTATAAAACTCCATCTAAAAGGTATGATACCGTGCGGTAAATATGTTTATGCGCTAGGAAGGTAACAATAGGAAGATACACACCTCTTCGTCGATTATTTGGTAAGTCCCTGCAACTGTAGACCAATGCATATGAATCGTAGTCTGTATCAAGAACCCAATAAGGGGCAGGCTCTGGGGCTGAAAAAATAGAACGAATTGAAATGAGTTCATAAAAATTAAATAATGCATCATATACATAAAATTTGAGTTCGTAGATAAAAGGGTGTATGGTTCTGAAATAAAAAGTAAGGAATTGCAAAATAAATAGAATTATTAGATAAGTTATGATAAAAACTTACTGCTAGGGAAATTAACCCAAAGCTTAGCGCTGCCATCATTTGAAGCTATAATCGCTGTGCCATTAATAGTATCCAGTTCCCCATTTATAACTTGTGTGTTGTAGACATCGACAGTTGAACCGTCAGCGTTGAGGGAGTATGTGGCCTCATTACATTTGCCAATTTGGAAAGGTTCTGGGTAACTTGAAATTCTTCGCCAGCGTCCAAGGTACTAAAAATTTGCAGATTATTTTTATTTTGATACTTTAAATGTTTGTCTACAAAACCACATTATATGGCAGAAGAGAGCTGTGCCACACAGTGCTAGATTATTAGGCTGAGGATGGCAATTATTATGATCGCAACTGGATTACAAATAATTGGTTTAGAATATCGACTGAAGACTTGGCTTGTCGAGAAGGCTTTCTACAGTTATAATGAATTCTTGGATAGTAAAATATTGTGAAGATTGACTTTACTTATTTGTTATTATAGAATAATATTATAATGAATTTATAAAATTTCAATATACATTTGCATGAGACAATTTATTATTGAATAATTACTTTGTGACGTATAATATTAATATTTATGAATAAATGACTATTGACTATTGACTATTGACTATTGACTATTGACTATTGACTATTGACTATCGTATAAAGTATGCCTTTACTTACCCTCGGTGCATCGAAATTCTGTACCACAGGTAAACTCTCATCACATTTCCCTGAGAAAGTTACTGGTAGTCCAGGCACTGGATCTGGTAGGTAGAAGCAAGCGTCATCTGTTTGTTTGATCGTCTCAAAGTATTTATGTTGTAGTACATCTATGTTTTGCATGGCTTCGTCAATAGCCAAGAGAGCTCCACTTGTCAATTGTTGAGTTCTACTGAGCTTCCAACTGAAAACTGGAAAGAGTGGATCGGTTATGGGTTGTTGATGATCATACTCATTTTCAGAAATATGTAAACAAGTCATTGTTCTGACCAAAATCTGATGGTGGTTTCGAACTTGAAACTTGAAAAATAGAGAGTTGAGATAATAGATTAAAGACTGAGATAGAGAATTTTACTCAAACCAATCAACTTATTTTAAAAGTTCTTTTTTAATTTTTGAGAGTGTTTTAAAATCCTATTTTAACTTATTTTAAAACAAACGTTAATGCTGATAATAAGATAAAGTCTCAAGCTCGAAAAAATTCCTTTGTATTTCTTTATGAACCGTTTTTAATCACTGTAATTCATTGTTGGCTATATTTTGAATATAATTCAAGCATCCTAATTTCTTTTAAAATCAAACTTACCTTTTCTGTAGTCATTGTCAATGTTCAGGCAGCTATAGGCCAAAGCATAGCTGGTGTAATCCGTTTCAATAATCCAAAATGGTATATTGATTACTATAACAAAAATAATAATTAGATGACGGAATATAGTTAAGCTTGAAAGATTTCCAAAGAATGTAGTCACATTTCAAAGAATAAGATACATTTAATTCATTGATGTTAGGATAACTTATTTAAATTCTTACCAGATCCACCAGATGTAAGGGTTATTGTCAATCTTCCACTAGTATCTTGGGCGGAAGTGAATGTAACTTGACTATTGGTTGTGTCGCGAATTTGGTCAAGAACACTTGCAGATATGAGGTTTAATGCGTTTCCAGTGCCCAGGGTGTATTCGTGATTAACGCAATGCCCAGTCTGCTGTTCTTTGGGATAAGCTTCAATTTCGTGCCATATTCCTTGGAACTAAAAAAAAAATATTACATCCAGTATCCATATTAATTTTCAGACTCTGAAGTCTCAAATCCAAACCTTAAGTACCTTTTGCTACTTTTTATAAACTATTTTGAAGCATCGAGTACTTATGTACCTGTACGAAGCGGTGATAGCCCAGTGGGTAGGACTTGACTTCATTTTCGGGGGCCGAGTTCGAGCCCCAGCCCATCCTCTAACTTTTCTAAGTTATTTATTTATTTATTATTTATTTATGTAAACTCTTTATTTGTACACCAATACACAGTTAGGAAAATAAAGGACGAATAGAGAGAAACACAAAAACTGGAGTAGAATACAAAAGGCGGCCTTATCGCTTAAAAGCGGTCTCTGCCAGGCAACCTTAGGATTAGGAGACAACAAGAGCGAGAACAAAAAGGAGGTGTAAAATTATTATAAACCTACATTCAAATAACTACATACGAATACGTAAACAAAATATACACAAATAAAAACATAAAATAAAAAATGGCCATATGGTTATATGGTTTTTAAGTAATTAAAATATCCCTTGCTTTAAGTGTGAAGGAAAACATGAGACGAGAAACCTGAGAGTTCTCCGTAATGTTCTCAAAGGCGTGTGGAGTCCAAAAATGCGCACTGGGTCAGCGTGGTGGACTACGCCCTTAACACCATCTCATTCGGAAGGAGACCAGTGCCCTTTAGTGGGCCGGTAATGGGTTGATATGATGATACCGGCAACAACGTTTTTCAGACCGGAACATATCAATGCTGCCTTGCGGCAGACGTAAGTAAAGCTCGAATATTACGTGCAGGTTTTTATATGGAAGTTATTTTGGATTCAATTAAGCATCATACTGCGATTGACACTCACATAATAACTAGGGGCCATCACATCACGAACGTAATTTTAAAAAAATCTATCGAAACAAGGAGTAGGTTACATAATGCTGTTATATTGTCGTCACTCTTGACGAACATGATCAAGAGAGAGCACTCTCTCTCTTGATCATGTTCGGATTAGTGTTGTTAATAACTGGGGATAACTTACCTCTGTCATATTGAATGATGACACAGCTTGGATGTTCACGTCACATTGTCCAGGGAAAACCACAGGTACACCGGGCTGCGGATCTGGGAAATAGAAACATCCTTCCCTGCTTTGGTTCCTTGGTACGTAGTAGTCATCTCTGAGCACGGGAATAGTGCTAGTCACTCTGTTGATTTCTGCCCTCGCTGAATCTGTCAACTGCTTCGTTCTACTTAGCTTCCACGAGAATACTGTAGAAAAATGATTAAGCTTTAAATATTAAAATCTATTGAAATAAGTACCTGAAATTAGTTCTTTGTTTACAATATTTGACGTTCATAGGAACTATTCCTAAGAGTGCAACTCTATATAAAACTGTTGACTTTATATGCTTTTTAATTGAATTACTGAAAATTCCGCAGGAACTCTTTATTTCCTCGGGATAAAATATCCTATGACCGTTTCCAGGATGCAAACTATTTATGTGCGTAACTTTCCCATGACGAAGCCACACTATTGAAGAAATACACTTATTTTTTCTAGAAAAAATCTTCAAATATTACCTTGACGTTGTTCATTGTTTATATTCTCACAACTGTATACGAGGGCATAAGTAGAGTAATCCGTTGATAGAACCCAGTATGGTGCTGTGTTGTAAACTGAAATCAAACACATTCCTATTGTTTAATGCATGTTAAATAAATATTACTTTTGGGTTTGTAATATTTTACAGAAAACTATTTAAGTATCGAACTGAAGTTCTCATGTTGTCAAAAACAAAGTTCTTAAAATATAAAATATACAAAAACAGTTTCGTATGTCTATGTGCCCAAAACTCAAAAAGTAGAATAGAATAGAATAGAAAAACTTTACTGCAACACAATAGGAAATTTTAACACAACGTTTTATTTTTGCATGTTATCTTCTATCTTCTCTCTACCTTCCCACGGGCAATTGTAATAATTTCTCGAGGTACAAATAAAATAATTACCTATCCTAATTAATATCATACTTTCTATGACACAGTTTGATACCTGTTAGGTTAGGTATAACAGTTACGAGAACAGTAGACCATATCCCTAATTGATAAAAGGCATGGCGGTAAATCTTTGTGTGTCGATTGTTTCCTAGCCACGACACCGTACCGGAACACTTAATCACATCGCGGTACGTGTTTCTCGGTACGGCCACGGCCGAAACCTCCTACCAGCCCAGAAACATCTTCTAATCTTTATCGCTAAAGTGTTTTCGAAATAAGTAAAAGAGCCATTTCTTTACGAAATGTATAAAAAAGATATCCCATGTTTTTAAAAAACAATGTATAATATAACAACTGACTAAGGTGCGAATTAGCCTTGCACACGTAGGATTCTGCACCAGAGTACAATATATAACACTACATTATTAAGTTCGACCATGAACGAAAAACACGCTTCTTCAGTTTAGAGATATATATATATAAACATAAGTAGTATCCTTACGTGTGCTTCCTGCGATGGGGAAGCGAACTGAAAGCTTGGCACTTCCATCAAAGGCTGCTGGTTCACCCACTCCTTGGATTGTGTCCAATCTTTGGTCTATAACCTCGGTATTAAAGACATCTACAGTTCCAATGATATTCCACGTGTAGAAGGCATTCGGACAAGTTCCTCTCAGGAACGGGGCGGGATAGGATTCGATGTCATGCCAAAGTTTCATGTACTGAAAACGAATTTATCCAATGTAATACAAAATCCGATCCCAGAAGGGCTGGCTTATTTTTTGTGCAAAGGGTCAACCTGGCTGTCCTGCGCCAGCAGCCTAGCTTACCTAGCACTATTTCACAAAGGTGCAGTAATAAGTTTTGTTATAAGTTGTGTAATAACATTGTCCATAAAAGCCATATGTATGCATTCCCAAAACAAACTGAATAAATATAATGTACGGCATGCGCTGCCTAAACGGTTTGAAATTAAGGAATAAAATCTAAAACAAGTTTATTCATAAGATATGTCATCATCATCATCATATCCACCCATTACCGGCCCACTACAAGCCATGGGTCTACTCCCATTGAGAAGAGATTTAGCCCGTAGTCCACGCTGGCCAAGTTAGGATTGGTGGACCGCACACGCCTTTGAAAACATTATGGAGAACTCTCAGGCATGCAGGTTTACTCACGATTATTTTGCTTTTAATTCATTCCAATTGGACATACAATGTAGAAGTTATCGCGAGTTTAAAATATTGTGGCAAAGCAGAAAAGAATTATTTCTATTTTTTTCATTACACAGATTACCCAATGTCAGGTGACAATTATATTTAGAGATAGGATTACTTAATTGTAAATGTTAATTTTAAAAACTACACCCGATTTTAAAATAAAACTCTTAAAATATCTGTAGAACTACGCCTTAATTGAATGCCACATATCTCCTGTTAAAATAAACTAAGTCGCGGGAAACCGTCAATTTAATATTTTTGAACCCTGCTGGTTACTATTATAAAAGCGAAAGTGTTTTCCTTTATTTGTATATCCTTACTTTACGCTCTAACTAAGCAACCATTCAACTTAGCATAGAATTAGTTAAAAGGACGGAGAGTAACGTATGCTACTTTTTATCCCAGGAACAGCAGGATTCCCACGGGATTTGTAAAATAAGTAAAAAAGTAGAGAAAGAACGAGAGCAAGAGCTAGTTAGCTATAATCCTCGAATCAAAATCGGTTAAACTGTTCGGGAAGTACGATGCCATAGACAGACACACTCACACACAGACACATCAAACTCAAACCCGTTGTTTTTGCGCGCGTCGTGGGTTAAAATGCTGTTGAAAACATAGATAGAAGCTCACCGATAACAATATCTAACGCTCGGTTAGTGATGTAAAAACATTTGCTAATAATTTAGCAAGCGTTTGTGATAATGAACCGGGCCGAACGCTTCGTTACATTATCATAATTTGCAGCCTAGATACATGCCTACATGGTTACTATTAGTCATCTTTCTCGTTCGAGAACGTTCCCGGTAGGTAACCAAGGTCTGTTTAATATTCTAAACTGATTCTGACAGGCTACATGTTTTTACACAAAGCTACTTACTGGATATGACCTCCGAAAACTGTTAAGGATTTACAATTTACAACAGGTTTATATTTTTTTTTATTAGGCTTTTAGGCATTGAATAATAATGTATGTACGTAGGTACCTAGTAAAGTGGCCAGTCCGAAATAAATCTGCATAGATAACATATATCACTTGTTTTGACATGACCGTATATTGTTTTCGAAATTTGCAAACTAAAACGCGACCTACAATGATACATGGTGGATCCGTGCATATCAACTCTTTTTGAAATTTTTAGTTTTTTAATAAAAATTAAAGGTAACCTAAATTGTCAGTAGGTAAAATTCATTCCTGTTTGTTTCTCAATCTGAGAGGAGACCCGCGGCCTGTAGTGCCGCTAACGTGTTCTTAATAATATTCTTTATGATGATGATGAAAATGATGAATATATAGAGTATTATTAAGTAACAAAATAAATTAATTAAAATTTTGATAACTAAGCTTGATATGTGCCAGATATTATTAAATTATATACCTAGTATGCTTTATTTTATTATAAAGTTGTAATAACACATAAAACCGGAAGTATTGTAAATTTGCGTTAGTTCAAGTAACTTATTTAATTTTAGATTTTTACTACTATTTATAAAAAAAAGTAAAAATAAGTCTAATTTTAATTTTCAATCCATACGAAAAATGAAAAATATGAGAATACAAAAGCAAAATACTACACTTCGTGTCAAGAACCAAGTTACCAAGTGTAAATCGATTGGTGAAATTCGCTTATTAGGCGTTCCTTACTTAGCGATTACCTTGCCATTTGTTTCTAAAAACGTGAATATATAATCGAAAATAAAAGGGCTATCCTTAAAAGAACGTGCTCAAAACTACAAACAGATTATACTTAGTATTAGCATTCAGCCATCAATTACACATTTAAATTGAAACTGACTCGCGATAGTTTAAATTCTAGAATTAGCATTCTTATATTGAACTCAGCTGTGTTATTGTTTAAAATTTGCGACTCAGTAAATATGTCCAATGAATATTAAGTTCTTATTCACTACTAAAAGAAACATTTAAATAAGTATGGAAATAATAGCTAACTGGAAGCAGCGATAGCCTTGTGAGTTGTGGTTAGGACTTCGGCTACTTCTTCGGGGTGCCGAGTTCGAATCCCGGCACGCACCTATAACTTAAGTCACGTGCGTTATAAGCAATTCTAATATCATTGCTTCAACGGTTAAGGAAAACATCGTGAGGCAACCCGCACGCTTCAGAGTTCCCTATAATGTTCTCAAAGGCGTGTGGAGTCCTCGAATCCGCACTGGGCCAGAGCGGATATGTACTCGTATATTTGGATATTATTTATCAACTCTCAGAGCATTGGCGCACTATGCTCTGAGAGTTGATAAAGCTGTGGGAGAAGATATTTTTTTTTCCTTTCCCCGGAGAGATAATTGTCGCTAGGCTAGCATGGGAATGCTAGCCGTGCAGGGCACGTGTCTTTGCCCTACAGGACTTAGACACCCACCCACCCACAACAAACTTGGCGAGGAAAACTTGTTTCAGTATTGATAACAAAGTAAGGCCTTCTTGGAATGGAATTGAAATTTAAGCATATTCACTAAACCGTTCGCCGTGTGGTTATTAGCGGTAAACTCTCCATCCGTATGGTGATGGCAGATCATAATAAAGTTTTCACGAGCCCACACTCCTAGGGGTATCGTACGAGACAACTTAGAGTATATAACGGAGAACAGTCGTCAGCGTCCTCTGTTCTACTCAGTGACGTGCACCGGATTCAGCAGGTCAATTGGATAAAAACCAGTATATATTATTATTATGTTAATTTTAGGGTAGGCAGTGCTTTTGTGCATGTATGCAGTGCACGCCACTGGTGCTACTACTTCCATAACCAACCCACCGTTTCAGCGTGGTGATTATGGGCTATTGGAATAGGCCAACCAGCACTCGACTGCACTCGACTGTTAGAGGTAGCCGATGATGAACCCTCAGAAACAAGTGCAACTTACCGCAGGAATATTGAAGTCTGTGACAACTTTGATATTAGGATCACATTGTCCCGGGAAGATGACTGGTGCTTCAGGATTAGGCGTGGGGTAGTAGAAGCACCCGTTGTCCGAGTGATCCACGGGGTGGAAGTATCGGTCGTTCAGAACATCAATTTGATTGATAATCGGGTCGATACGCTCAATGGCGGCGCTGGACAAACTTGTAGTTCTACTAAGTTTCCAGCTCCAGACTGAAAACATAATTTAAATTCACTTAGTACAGTTCCCAAAGACCTTGTGTCTTTGGGAACTGTACTAAGTAACTATTTAAAGCTAATACCAAAATTTTCGCCGACCCATTTCTGCCAAGGTTTTAAATATCCAGAGAGATTCGAGCCGCGTGGAGGGTCAAAGAACCCAAGCCCTCTTTCCTACGAGAGATATGGCCTCTGCCTTGTAGTGGGGTATTTTAAAGCTAAGAACGATGATAAAGGTTTCACCTGATAGAACATAACGTCGATTTTTAACTGACAAAAAACAAAAGACGAAGGTTCTCAATTCGGTTATAATTTTTTTTTAATGTTTGTTGGCTCAGAACTCCATAATTTATAAACCGATTTGAATTTTTTTTTTGTTTGAGAAGGTACACATCCCATGTGGTCCTATTTTCATCAGGACAAGATCTGTTGAAGTGATCCACGAGAAATTTCTACATTTTATTTGAAATATTTATTGCTTGTTTTTTAGTTGTACAACAAAGTCGATTCTATTTTTTTATTTTATTTTTTCTTTATTAAATTCCGTAATCTATAGATTTATATTTAGCTGTTATTGAAACCATACAGCTCTTATCAAAATACAACGCTAACTGACGAATTACAGATTCAATAAGCACGCTTGGATCTCTGCTTTACTCCAAGCGCGCGTTTTAGGCAATATATATCTGTAGCTTTAAAGTGAAGGAAATCATCGTTTGGAAACCTGAATGCCTGAGAGTTCTCCATAATGATCGTCGGCGTCTTTTATTTGTAGTTATAATTGACGGAGCAAGCAGACGACCCTCCTGGAAAACCATCGCCTTTAAATCAAGCAGGGCATGCGATGAACTTATCTTTGACCCTTCAACCTGAGGCGTAAGTGTTGATCCTCATAAGCATGTTATTACACCGGCAACCATGCCGAGTCTTAATCTTAGTAATGCTGCACGATTGGCGGACGATTGGCGCAGTGGGCAGCGACCCTGCTTTCTGGGTCAAAGGCCGTGCGTTCGATTCCCACAACTGGAAAATGTTTGTGTGACGAACAGGAATGTTTTCCAGTGTCTGGGTGTTTATATGTATTTTATCAGTATTTATGTATATTATTCATAAAAAAAAAATTCATCAGTCATCTTAGCACTCATAACACAAGCTACGCTTACTTTGGGGCTAGATGGCGTTGTGTGTATTGTCGTAGTATATTTATTTATTTATTATTATCTATCATTTATTCTTTTTAATTTCTTTTTAACAATGCTTAAAAATGAAATAAAAAACACTATTAAAAATTTATAAAAAAACATCCACCCTCCGCTTGCGGGGCTTTTGAATGCCCAAGCAACCGGCGGTCAGGGCTCCAGAGTGAGGAACCTCCTCACAATACGCGTCGTTTCAAGGACTACTGCCTTCTGTATCCGACCCTTGATCCAACAACCAAGCGAAAGCTTCTTAAGATGTTGGTCGAAGCTTTTCGAGAGAAGACCATTGACTGAAACGACGATCGGAACAATAACGGTCGACTGAACTTATTTATTATTATTATCATCCCTAGCATCTGTCTTATCATCTACCAATCCATACTTGGTAAGCTTGTTGGACTACAGCCTAAACCTTCCTCATTTTAGGAGTATATCTGTGCCATATTAGGCTGGTAAAGGGTAGACAATAATGATAAGGACATGCCTTTATATAAAGCGATACTACAAATTACCTCTTCTTTGTTGAGCGTTGATGTTGACGCAAGTATAAACAAGGGCAAATGATGTGTAGTCCGTATCGAGCACCAGGTATTCATTAGCTTGAGCTGAAAAGAGAGAAATAATGAAAAATATATTAATAGCTTAAGTTGCATTTTTTAATTTTAAATATTTGGACGTTGTCGGTAATGACGAAATATGAATGTTACTCAATATATTATTATGATCTGTAGTTCTGTACATATCAGATTTTGACAAAAAAAAATTGATTGATTGATTGATTGAAAATATATATTATATGAATAACGAGTATTATTCATATGTTTCTATACTTTTTATTAAACTTGAGAAGTTTAATTCCATAAGAAAATATTTGAAAAAAATTTGTAGGGCACCGTATGATCGCATTTTTGTCTGCCTGTCTGATTGTCTATCTGTATCTGGGCCGCGCATTACTCCCAAACTACTGAATGAATTTAAATGCAACTTGGCATAATTTCATGCTACAACATAGGACATAGGGTACCTACTTTTATCCCGAAATTTGAGTAGAAAACAAAAATACCGGATAAAAAGTAGGTGTCTTGACCTAACTACCTCGTTCGTTTAGTAGTGGACATGTTCGACACCTGGTCACTTTATCCCCAAGTCGGGACGTCAAAGGTCAGTTTTAAAAGTGTGTGCTTGTTGATGAGGAGATAGGTAAGTTACCATTAGGTGATGTCACGAGAACCAGTAGCCTTCCCTCTGTAGTGGCGACCACAGCAGTTCCAGAAGTGGTATCCAGGTTTTGGTTGACCACCTGGGAGTTTAACACCACGATTGTATTTGGACTAGTGATGGAGTACGTCGTCTCCTGGCACGTTCCACTTTGGAAGTCACTCGCATAGCTCTCGATGAGACGCCAGCGGCCTGAGTACTGAAAATTACAAATTTTTTTTTTTTCTTTAATATTAGTTAACGGACCTAGTAGGTCGCCTATCTGATGGAGAATGGAAAACTATTAAATAAATAAATATATAACGACAACGCACACATCGCCATCTAGCCCCAAAGTAAGCGTAGCTTGTGTTATGGGTGCTAAGATGACAGATGAATATTTTTATGAATAATATACATGAATACTTAGAATATAAATATAAACACCCAGACACTGAAAAACATTCATGCTCATCACACAAATATTTTCAAGTTGTGGGAATCGAACCCACGGCCTTGGACTCAGAAAGCAGGGTCGCTGCAAACTGCGCCAATCGGCCGTCATTCATTGCCTTTAAGCAGAGCATAACTTCCCAGGGTATGCTAGAAACAAATCCAAGTGCCGCCCTGTGTCCGTAAACCTGAGGCGTACCTAGAGGTTAAGCCTCGTATGCCTATAATTATTTATTTATCCCAGCAGCCACGCCTTTCAGACCGGATCAAAGCATACATGGGCATGTTATTTCAGTTCAAAAAATGAATTTTATGCTTATACAGTTTTTCTTGTAGCTTAAGCAAATAATGGTTAATAATGATGATCCTAAGAGGTCACTTACCAGGACTGAGATCGCAGGAAAAGGCTAACTGATAGTGGAATAAAAAAAAAAAAGAGTGTGTGTACTGTACTTACTTATGTACACGCGTTAGAAGTCACACTTCTTTGGCGTATGGAAAAAAAATAACTAAAATGCAGTAGTGATTAACGATAAATATAAAAATCAATCAAAAAGATTTTATTTAAATAAAAAAGGTTTTATTAACGTAATAATATTTATTTATTGTATTTGTACTGTTACGAAACACGTGTTCTAAATATAAAAATACTAGAATATACAAATTGAACATAGTTTTCATGCCACCTAGAACTAACTTTATGATGTAGAATTCAGGTGTCGGTGTGCGCGCGCATCGTAAAAATTCACTCTCATCATTTTTCTCCATCGCGCCAAAAGAAGTATAACTTGAAGAAATAAAAGCTAGCACGTATCAAGGCAGTGAATCCAAGTGTAGGTAAGCTTATAGAAAAGTCCTATTATATTATAAAGGACGACGTTATCGATAAAAAAGCTTAGGTGTGAATTATTCCTCTAACCTCTTCTAATAATTTTAAATGACAATTTGAGACGGTGATAACAAAAAAAACACCCGGCCAAGTTGGTTGTTGGCAATAAGGAAATTTTTATTATGACTTGACTTTGATGCTAGCCATACGTTTGAGTACCCAGGTACCCACCTATAATGGCGACCCCACCTTGTTTTTCTTTTATGGTGATTTTGGCCGAACGAAGAAGATGGCCGACCTGATAGTTGTGGATAACCCTCGCCCAAAAACAAAACAACAACACTTCGCATGGAACACGTCCCGTAAAGTACCGCCGTGTGACTATGAAGGTTTCTTCACGATGATTTCCTTTACCGTTAAACCAAGTGATATTTATTATTTCAATTGATTTTCATGACATATCACAGTAAGTTTTATTGGCTGATCAATTATTTAATATTATAATAGATTTATTAACTTGACGATCTTTAATAGTAACTAATTGTTCTGACATCTGATATATATTTCTACTAACACTAATTAGAATCCTAAGACAGAAATCGTGTTTTTGTAATAATTATAAGGTTCAAACTGTTTCTTATTGCTACGCCCTGACAGGACCTCATGAATATATTGAGGCATAGATGCAAGTGAATAAATAAATATTTAATTGTTTAAATTAAACACGCAAAGTTAGTGATATATCGGCTAGCGATAAAACTCGGTCCGTGATAAACACCACGGCTTCTCTTGCGGGGGTAAGAGAAGCCGTGGTGTTAACCACGAGGATATCACAGCTCTATAATACGAGTACGTGAGTGATAAGTCCATTATCTTACGCTAAAATTAAAATGATTGACTTTAGATGAACCGTCTGATTGCGCTCTAGGAATTGACCTGCTCAATGTTACATTATATAAGTACTAAGATTTCGCAACGCGAATTTGTTTTTTATCGTAATAATGATTGACGGATTTACGTACTTTAAATATCACTTGCTTAAACGATGAAGGAAAATATCGCGAGGAAACCTGCATGCATGAAAGTTTTCCAAATTATTCTCAAAAGCACGTGGAGTCCACTAATCCGCACTGGGCCAGCGTTGTGGACTATGGTCTGAACCATTCTCACGCGGGAGGAGTGCCCTGGTCGATAAGGGTTGACATGGAGAAGGTCAATAATTAACTGACCGATTAGGTCCACCTGCTGGAAAAGGACCAATGCCTATAAACAGAGCAACATTTCCCAGGGCATGCAAGGAACACGTCCTAAAAAGTACTTTGTGTCTATCAACCTTAATGCCTGTTTTACACCGGCCCCCATGCCCGCCAAAATGCTGCTTGGTAGCAGAAGTACTTCTCCGAATGATTTCTGTCACAAAAAGCTCCAATACTATCCCTATCCCTATCCCTACTAATATTATAAATGTCAATGTAAGTTTGTATGTTACGCTTTCATGCAAAAACTACTCAACTGATCCTCATGAAACTTTGTACACATATTCTTGGAGGTGGTAGAAGTAATATAGAATACTTTTTATCCCAACATTAAGCTCGGTTCCTTTGGGAGGGGGGATGAAAGTGTTTGTAGATTTTACACCGTAACACCGACAAATTATAACCGATTTCAATAATTATTTTTGTACTATAAAGGTTATAATATGTGTTTAATTTTGCCCAAACTTTGTACAGATCTGATGAATGTGATGAACTACAAATAATTGAATGCCACATCTAAAAACAAAATCAAACGCAGACGAAGTCGCGGGCAATAGCTAGTACTAATAATAAAGTAATGTTAAACCATATTTACCGCAGTGACATTAAAGTTTTGTACAACTTGAATATTTGGATCGCATTGTCCATTCAATATAACGGATTCCCCTGGAGATAGTTCCGGCAAGTGAAAGCAGCCTGCCTCTGTTTGGTCGACGGTTTCAAAATATCTTTCTTCTAATACGTTGACTTTTTGAATAGCATTATTGATAGCATTGGCGGAAGTTACCGACAGCTCTTTTGTTCTGCTTAGTTTCCAGCTGTAAACTATAATTGATTTCATGTTATTACTTGCTTCACGTGTAGCGACGGCAGATCAGAATCAGTTGTGAACGCCCCTCCGTTTCTTGCGGGTGTCTTACTAGGCAACTAAGGGAAAACAACAGAGAACGGGCATCAGCGTTCTCCGTGCTACTACTACCATCTTCTAAAATTACCAACCCGTTTGCCCAGAGCGGTGATTATGAGCAAACTCTTCTTTACGGAGAGGCTATTAGTCAAGCTGTGGACTGCTATAGGCTATAGATGACTTCGTTCTCAACTTTACAAAAATCTTATAACGTGTGTATAGGTTACTTACTAAAAAGTATAACTAACCTATACACAATGTTGTAATTCCACGCCTCTGACACTTCCATACTTTTGTAACGACACTTCGTAAAATATATGAACCTTAGGTCGAATCAACTTTTAGGATCATAAAATGAATTTTCTAGAGATTTTTTTCTAAATATTAAAATAGTTTTAAGAAATGTACTTAGTCCAAAGACAATTTGATGGTGTTATAGGTACTCGAATTTTTAATTATTTATTACTACAAAAGTACTAAATAATAACAGAGGCAGTGCGTTGGTATTTGAAGGATCGGTTGGCGTTGAAATCAAAAACAACTCACGTTGGACCGTGAGGATGCAATTAGAGTGAAGCCACCACGTTCCTAGGTAGATAGATTAGATTCTACTGTAAATTGAATGAGAGAGGCTGAAGATAGCTTCCTGCCGTTTATTTGTTGGACTTAAAATTATTAAAGGACACAATTTTATAAATGACATACCTGCTCTGAAATCTGCATTGATGTCCATGCAACTGTACGCCAAAGCATAATTTGTATAGTCTGTATCCAAAATCCAATATGGTAGAGTTATATCTAGAAAAAAATTACCGACATTAATTATACTCATATTAATTGAAACTTCATGGTTACTGATAAGGTCAGATAATAGAAACTAAGATGTCGTAATATTCAAATCTTGACTTAACATTTTCTAAAATTTTCTAGTATGAAAGTATGTCCCATTACCTTTTTCCTATTACCTGCTAAAGAAATCTTAAATATTTAAATTTATTCAATAAATGCAACGAAGCAAAATACTAACACAAAATATAAATAGCAGAATAAAACTGCCAAATAATATGATAAATGTAAAATTCAGCGTGTGAAAAAAGAGATGAAGCAGCAGTTTAAATTGAATGGACAAATATCACACGCTAAACATTTTCTTTAATGCTTTATGACTTTAGATGAAGTCAAATAACTTTCAGTGTAAAATAGTACAATTAACACGTTGGTTGTCCCACTTCCTCAAAGTGACAAGAACAAGCATATATTTTTAATTAGACCACGTGGTATTACATTATGAAATATATTAAATTGACCAATTAATTTACAACAAAATATGATAAGTTAATGCCTGCAATCAAAAAAGTATGCCTATATTTTTTTATGATTTATATTTGCATTATATGTCACAAACATGTCATGCCATGATTATGACGTAAAAGCTTTATTAAATAATGATATCTGTATTAGGTACTTTATGTATTCCTGTTAAACAAGTTTCAATTATTTTTCTTGCAAGATTTACTTAAAGCTCTCTTATGTTTTTTAAACCAGTTTTTTTTTTTTTTAATTCAAATTCAAAATTCAACATTCATTTATTTCAAGTAGGCCTATTTAATAAGCACTTTTGAAACGTCAAGTCAGTCTGTTTGTAGTGACTCTACCACCGGTTCGGAAGGCAGATTCCACTGAGAAGATTTCGCCTCATGTAATATCTAGTTACGCAATGTATGTTTGTGTTTATTTGGGGTTTATCATGGCAAAAGCAGTAAGACTACTGTAGGAGTTAAATCCCTCTTGTTTTTTTTGATAGACCAACGTGAAAGCTGTTTGGTTTCTTGTAAGTACGTCTGTGGTCTGAAGGGCGTGGTTGCCGTTTTAAATACAGGCACAGGTGAAGTGTTGCTCTGTTTATAGGCGATGCCATCCATTTGCTTGATCCGTCTATTATTACAAAAAAAAATATCTTTAAACATACCTCCATTTACGCCTCTCACAGTAATAGTAAATTTGGCGGTTCCATCATTTGTGGTACGAGTGACAATGTTGTTAGTGGACCCGAGGAATTGGTCTTCGACACTTGTGGTGGTGAGATTGAAGCCAGTAGCGATTGCTGCGAATGCGTGTGACACGCACTGACCTGGCTGCTGTTCTTTGGGATAAGCCTGAATTTCATTCCACATTCCTTCAAACTGTAATAAAATTTATCATTAAAATAGTCTTAATTAAATATTGTGAAATCCCTAGTGGTAAGACTTCGGCTTCCTTTTCGGGGGAACTTTTAAGAGTTATGAGCGTTTCTTATTAAAGAAATTAAATACATTAATGGCGAGCCACGTGGAGTCTCAATACAACATTTAGCGTGTCCTGAAGATCGAACCCGTGATATGTAGAAAAAGGTAACCACGAGACTTTGGGGCACTTCACCAGCAAAGACTAGTCCAATCAACCAGCCTCTAGCGAACTTAAAACCAAGGAGATCACTTTCTCTACCTATTTATTTTTTAATAAAGATCCGAAATTAATCCAGTTTAAAACATGTTGTTAGTCAAACAGATCGTTGTTGCAAATGCTATCAAATGCACTTACTCCCATAACGTTAAAGCTTCCCACAACTTGGACGTCCGTGTCGCTGCATTGCCCTGGGAAAACGACGGGGACTCCTGGCTGTGCATTGGGGAAATAGAAGCATCCCTTCCTACTCTGGTCATTGTCCTCAAAATAACGTTGATCAAGAACTCGAATACTCTGTATAATGGCGTTTATAGCTGTAGAACCTTCAGCAGATAACTCTTTAGTCCGACTTAGCTTCCAACTCGTAACTGAAAAAGAAAATCTTTGAATTATCCTCATAATCATTATCACTTAATCTATTGACGTGCAATTCGACGGCCGATTGGCGCAGTTTGCAGCGACCCTGCTTTCTGAGCCCAAGGCCGTGGGTTCGATTCCCACTACTGGAAAATGTTTGTGTGACGAGCATGAATGTTTTTCAGTGTCTGGGTGTTTATATGTATATTCTAAGTATTTATGTATATCTATCTATCTATCTATATTTATATAAAAGAGAAAGTGTGTGGATATGTTCCGTATAGGCTCCGAAACGGCTGGACCGATTTCAATAAAACTTTCAGGGAATCTCCGGATTGACCTAGCGAGTAATCCTGTAAAGTTTGGTGACGATCGGAGCACTCCTATTTTTGAACTGTCAAATACAGCTTTTATTTACTATGATGATATTCTATTGTTGGGTGTACATGGGTGTAGATAATTATCTTCACTTGCTCGAGAAGAGAATAGAAGAGAATGAATACGCAAAGAAATAAATGATTTAATATATTATGAGACTTAAATATAAAAATTTAATGATGTAAGTTTATTGTTTAAATAAAATAAAGCAAAATCTAGTCCGGCGAAGCGGGCTTGGTACGCTAGTTATTCATAATTCACCATCTTAGTACCCATAATACAAGCTACGCTTACTTTGGGGCTAGGTGGCGATGTGTGTATTACCGTAGAATATTTGTTTATTATTTAATGCTGGATACTCTCTGGAGTTCCAAAATCCCCGGTCCTGGGCCGCCTCCCAGCGACTCTTTCGAATTTGTCTGTTCACCTGGCTGGGGTCCCACACTGCGTTTACTTATGCGGGGTGCGCTATTCCACCATATTGATGCCTAAACGTCTATCGGTTCACGGAGCGATTTGCATACCAAACTTAAAATGTTGAAACAATTGTAGGAAATTAGTTATGCATGCTGCCGGGAGCGGAGTGAAGTGAAACTCCCTCAACAACATATTTGTATATTTTTAGACCATGCAAACGAAAAAATTTGCATCATATTACCACTATTTTATTTTAGTTTCAAGTCTTACGAAAAAATTTAGTTAATAAACTAATATTGATTTATTTATCCATTCGTAAAGTTCTATCTATGCTTATATAACTGTTTGATAAAAATTAAGGTAAAATTAAAAAAAAAAAACCAAGTATCGATCAGCAATCTTATAAAGGCGCCAAAATAAATAAATATTAAAAAAAAAAACTTATAGTTATCCTTTACACAGTTGTAAATGCTTCTCTGATGAGAAAGCATTAGAGAAAAAGGTATTACAGTGTAAGTCACAGACATCGACTTATCCTTATTTACAAAATAAATTAACAACGTATTTAATAACTTGTTTCAATGTTCAAAATTCAAATGCGAGTTCAAATTCAAAAGTCAATGCCGAAAATTCAGTTTTATGTTAAGAGATCTTAAGTAATTTTATGTAAATAGCCAATGTCAAGTTATTATATTATAATAAAATTAGCGACACATATTCTAGCTCACAAGCTCCTAACTGAATATTAATGTTATCATATAAATATTAATGTTGCTGATTTCTTGAAACGAATATATTATACGTGTAGTAATTATTACATTTAATGAATTTTTATTTTTTTATTTTTTATGTATTACAATAAAAGTTATAGGCAACTAAAAATATAACCTTAGCGTTTTATTGTAAGGCCGCGTGGAAAGGTGCAGAATATGCCGTATTTCCGCTTAAGGTCGGCACCTTAAGCGGAAATACGGCAAACGGCAGTGCTGCTAAAGGTTGAAGGAACTTATAGTATTAACAATCTATATCATATTTCTGACTAAAACTTAGCTTTATACGGTAAAAAAAATCTTTATAGAGAAAATAACAAAGTTAACCCGAAATTTTGAAAAACAAGAAGTTTTGGAAAACACGTAGAATAAGTTCTACGTTTGTAGAGAAAACGACACTAACAATAGGAAAAAGGTATTGTTTGAATTATTGAAAGTCAACTGTCAAACCTTTTTTAGCAAAACTAAAATGTTGACTATAGCTAACTTCATGGTGTTGGTTTTTTTGACGGTGTGCGCGCGCATTGTAAAATTTACTACCACCATTTTTCCCTAACGCGCCAAAAGAAGTATGACTTCAATAAGATAGTGGTTATTGTTGGTTATTTATTAAAATCATGGGATAAAACAAAAAAAAAAGAGATACCGAGAGACATAACTGAGTATTAAAATCCGGCCAAGTTACTCCCTAAATGTCATATGAAAACAAGCTCGTCACCAATATTGTCAGTTGTTTTTTGTTATTAAAATACTTAGAATTAAAGGTTTTTATTTTATCTAAAAACGTTCCCAATACCGACAATTATATTTTTTTCCGTCCTATATTATTTTTCTTTATGGAAATTACTTCTAATAATGGACTTGGAAATTAATGAAGAAACTATTTGTAAAATTTAAAAAAGTACGAAAATAAACCACGGAACTACCTACCTCAATAACATACAAATCTAATAATATTTCAAGGTAGACTAAAAGTTTCTCAGATTAGCGCATTCACAATGCAAATCTAGTAATTCATCCAATCGATAATTAATGCAAAAGTCCAGTTTGATTTGCAGAAAAGTTATGGTAGGTTAGTTCGATTAAAAATTAATAATTCCATCAACCATACAAATTTGGAAATATCACACCATAATGATCTAGATTTGGCATGAGCGTTTGGTAGGAATTGGGAAAAACAATAGCAATGAAATTTCCGAATGAGAAAAAAAAATATTGTGAAATTAGAGTATCGATATTGTCGTTAAAATTAACATTTTGTATATAACGTATACTTTATAAATAAATCGAAAAGTAGAATAAACCTTAATTTATTTGTACAGTTTTCGTATACAACTTTAGATCAATAAATTATTAATGGGAGAATAAAAACGTCTGGTATCTATTTCAACAAATAAATATACGTACGTGCTGGCAATAAGATTTTTTTATATTAAAATCAAGTATATATATTTTTTTAAATAATTGCAATGAAAAAACAGGTATAACAAAACATAACTACAATTTCTACAGAAATAGAACTTTTACTTGCATTTACACTGCAAATAAGCTATTATATACCTAAATAATATTATCGATTCGAAAGTGCGTATGTTTGTATGCTTGTTTTGGCATAGATTTAGTTGAATGGACGGAGAGAAACATATGCTACTTTTTATCCCAGGAAAACAAATGGTTTCCACGGAATTCGTTGAAAACAATAATAAACGTCAAACGCGGACCACAGCTAGTAAGATATGTTAGTTTAGCTTACGAAAATTTTGTTTTTAAATTCCACTACAAGTTAGCCCTTGACTGCATTCTTAACTGGTGGTAACTGATGATGCACTCTAAGATGGTAGCGGGCTAACCTGTTAAATGGTTTCTACGCGACATCGCACCGGAACACTGAATCGCTTAGCGCCACGTGGTTGGCGGTAGGTAGTAACTAGCCACTGCAAAAGCCACTCCAGAGAAAATTCAGAAATTATAAATTCCCAAAATTTAATTTATTCCCCGCCCGGGAATTGTACCCGGAACCGCCTACTTAAATTCATAGCACTCACCGCTGCGCCAGGAAGGTCGCCCAAAAAGTTCCAAGAATACATATTTAATAGTCCAAAAAAATAACCTTTAGGGACAGATGGCTCATCTAAGTTGATAAATACATCGCAAAGATTGCTAAGAACACGCCCTGCAAAATGCGGCTAAAATGCTGTGTCATTAAACCTGAGGCGTAGGTTTTGAAGCCTTACGTGCCTGTAGTTACGGAACACTGCAGTGGCGTTTGGCCGAAGAAATAAGAACGGCGGTAGTACTTCTCGGGACGAGCTCCGTCACAAAAAAGTGTGTGTCAGCTCCGACGCACGACTGGAGTTTACTTTAAGTACGATTGTCGAAACATACACAATAAGAGTTTATTTAGCTGAATAAAGATTAATACAATATGAAAGGGTAAATTAAAAATCCTGTGCAATTTATTCACACACGGCGGAAGTGTAACTTCTTAAAAGTAGCCTACGGGAGATTGAAGTGGATGTAGATTATCAGAACTATTAGGATAAATGTAATGTTTATTATTTATTTTCCATGGTAACAAGAATAGGAAAAATAATGTATAATGTTTTCTATCTCACTCTGTCCCATATATTTATGTGTTTGTTTCTTTACCTAGATAATATTCGGTTTACGTGGTAACTTAAATAGGAAAAATAAGTTAATTAAACGAAAGCGACGTTGCATGTTTGCGCATCACCGTTGCCGGGCATGCAACGTCGCAAAGCGAAAACGTAACGAGGTCATTCATCAGTAGATTTTACTCCTCACATTTTTCTCATACCGGGCGCCTTATATATGAAAATCGATTCTTAAGGAGTAAACTCCAAAAAGCTCTGCTACTCTTAAAGTCTAGAAATTAAGTTCAGTAACACCCATATATTTCTGTTGCACATGAAATCCTAACTGCCTATCCAAGGCGTAGTGAATTGAGTAGTGGCCTTTGTTATACACATATTCAAATCAAAAATTCCAGTTCTTAATGACAAAATTATGTTTTTCGGTGGTATCTATGTAATTAAAGAGATCCGATAATAAATAGATTCACTATTTTATAAATATATCCTATTTGTATGCGTTGCAATATTAAATAGCAGCTGTTTGTCACATAATAATACCTTGACAGATGAATTCGAAATATTATAATTATATACCTAATCTATATATGCAGACATAAAAGCTAAATAATGTTAGGCCGTAAAATAAATCGTGGTAATGTTATTTTCGATAACAGTTTCTGAGACGTGCCATAGAAACAGTGATACTATTAGCATCGTAATCATTATACTATTTGATAATTTATGTAAACTATAAGATATTATCTAATGATATTATAAAGAGAAAATATTTTTTTGTTTGTTTGTTTGTACCGAATAGGCTCCGAAACTACTGAACTGTTATTAGTAAATAATAGAATATTTTTTCTTGCCTCTTTAGTTTTTTTGATGGGAATGTGACATGGGGAAAGTGTCTACAGTCTGCCAAATTTTTATTTTTTTTTATTTTTTTATGAATAAATAAATAAATATACTACGACAATACACACATCGCCATCTAGCCCCAAAGTAAGCGTAGCTTGTGTTATGGGTATTTGGTACTAAGATGCCTGATGAATATATTTATGAATTATATACATTAATACTTAGAATATACATATACACACCCAGACACTGAAAAACATTCATGCTCATCACACAAACAATTTCCAGTAGTGGGAATCGGACCCACTGCGGCTCATGCTGCGGCATCGGGCTCAGAAAGCAGGGTCGCTGCAAACTGAGCCAATCGTCCGTCAAAACAACATATATTGTACATGTACCTAATATCAAAACATACCTTGTTGTATTTCATCATCAATATTCACGCAGCTGTACACCAAGGCGTATGATTCGTAATCAGTGTCCAGAACCCAGTAATTTGCCGTAGAAACTGCTGTGAAAAAACAAAAATATACACAATATTATTATATCATTAAACCATAAAATGCATTCATATAGACCATGAAACTGAGAAGTCTGCAAACCGATTCCAAACCTCTTGCTTCTAGCAAACTCCGTACCGTGTTTAAATTGGCAAGAGATGATGCAGTCTAAGATGGTCCTGTTAGGTAGTATGGCAGTCATATTAAACTCATCCCCCTAACCGGTTTGTACGCGACACCGTACCGGAATGCCAAATCGCGGTAAATGAAAAGTTTGTTGGTGGTCAGGATATCGGCTACACTTTTGAGAGGCCCAGTTCGAACCTCGACGAGCACCTTTAGCTATTCCGTTTTAAGCAACTAAACGTTATTAGCTCTCACAGCGAAGGAAAACATCGGGAGGAAAACTTTCAGGAGGAAAGCCTTAAAGTTCTACATACTTAATGTTCTAAGTCAAAGTCTAAACATTGTTCAAGTAGGCATAGAATTTTGATGTTTTTCCAATGTCAAAATTCTATGTAGTTTAGAACAGTAGATCGTAATTATTTTTCTTATACCTAAGCTTTCTGAAAACAAAAGTGAGCGATCCCCTCAAATAGCCGTTTCTAGGTAACTCATATTATCGTCGGTATCGACCGATTGAGGTCTACTATCTTTTGTACAGCGTTCCAAATTCCAGGGTCCTGCGCCACTTGTTTTGTGTCTTTGTCGGTAAATGACGACATCTTACTGACAAGAACAATGTTGTCTCCTACAAGTTATCTAGGGTACAGCCAACCACGACTACAAAATGTGGCCAAAGAAAGCTGAAATCATATTTGTGGGCACCCAAAAATAACATGCCTATACAATCCCGGCACCCTGCCAAGCCTGGATGCCTTCCAGTGACCGTCTTAGACAAGTCCCGCAATAGTCGCTTCTCTACGAGGGGAGGTGTTACACACATAACATTCTAACCTCAGCAAATCGCGCTGTCAGCAACGATCCTCAAATCTATTGGAGGTGACCTGGATTCACTCACATCAATCGCGGTTCACCCGGGCGTAAAAATGCATAAACAATTTGCAGTCAAACAATTTGTTATAGTTTTATTTTGAATTTTTGAGTAATAAATTAGTTTTACATTACATTTGCACTTCTTTGCACCCTAACGTAAATTGCATACTTTAAAGTATGTACCTATGTACATTTAATGTGTATTACCAACTTTAAAATTTAACTGACGCAATTTTCGCAACAAACCTAATTTTTATTTTATCATCATATTAAAAGTTATCAGTGCAAAACTAAACTTAATTAGACATCTTATTACTATCTATTCATTTCTAAGCAAACATTCTAATCGCAAGTTCAAAAGTTATATTTCTTTATGATATAAACGAATTTATGATAACAAATGTTTTAGATAAACAAATAACTGTCTACAATTTTTTTGTTATTCTAAATTTTGTTTTATGATAAACTACTATCTACTTTAGCAAAGTTATAAGGTCAGAGGTGTTGTGTATCAGCAAAATTATTATTGGAAATTTTTACAAATCCGTTGTTGTTAGGCGAAACATTTGGTATCTACAATTAAATAACGTATCCTACTATTAAAAACATGTATCTAGCTGGTTAAAGAGCCATGTTTGTTTAATATAACTGAGACAAGAATGCTCACAGTCTCTCTTCTTGCAACGGAGTAGAATATTTTCACCATAGACTCCATTTGTTAAAGCGACATGTTTACTATTTTATGTATGGGTTCGATTCCTACAACTGGAAAATGTTTGTGCGATGAACATAAATGTTGTCTGGGTGTTTATATGTAAGTTATAAATTAAATATTCATCACTCATCTTAGTACCCATAATACAAGTTACGCTTAATTTGGGGCCAGATGGCGATGTGTGTATTTTCATAGTATATTTATTATTAATTTATTTTTTACTATAACTGAAACAAAAAAGTCAGTCTCTTTTCGGGCAACAGAGTAGAATTTTTTCACCATAGACTTAAATAAAAGGTAGGTAGGTAGGGATTTTATAAATTATTGCTTCTTGGTCTACCAATTTTTTTGTTTATGATTGTATCTCTTCTTTTGATACTGAATAATTTATATTCTGAATTCATATTCAAACGTCGCAACTACGTGTTAAAGCTGAATAATAAATAGCAAAGTGTCAAATGTTGTTGTTTTTTAATTAATGCGTTATTATTTTACTGCAGCGTGTTGAGGTTTTAAAGTCCAGAAAGCGAAGAGCTACGAACAAGCCTCTTCTAAGGAGACCTCCTTGTTGTCTTTCTAATTGTAGTCGTTGCATGTTATTTGGTTCTGTTATTTGTTTGTATGTTTTGCATGTAGAACGATACTGAGCTAGAAGCTTTTGAGTAATACTTTGTGCTACACAGATTGAATATTATACTTTTAATTATATTTGAGAATAGGAGTACTAAAAACGCGAAGCTGACACCTTATATTTGTTTTAACATGCAGACTATTACACCTAATGTTGAGTATCATCTCATGATCTATCAGGAATAAAATCTTTTCTTATTTTTCGTAAGCAGTGACGTGCATACAGGGTATGCAGAGGTTATGCAGATGATATAAAATAAAGATAATCTCTAGTATGATTTATATAAACGTAAGGGTATCTATAACTCTTACAATGTCTATCCTTTAGATTTTTATTACTGGAAATTTATATAATTTTGTATATTCTGCTGGCTTAGTGCATACCCTGTGCGTACCCTGTATGCACTGTCGTAAGATCTCCAATATGGCTTGATTGATTTAGGTTTTTTTTATTTAATCTTTTTTTTAAAGATTCAATGGAACCGCTAAAAAATCAAACAATTTTTTTTTTATGGGAATTGCAACTTGCGTTCTTTGGGTGGTAGGTGCAAAGCTAGCAAGTAAAAAAAAAGTTTTTTCTCAATCGATATTTCTGAGCAATACTTACAGTCTGTACCAGCTATGGGAAAGTTGACTGTGAGCTTGGCACTTCCATCGGCAGAAGCCACCCTGGCCACGCCGTTGATGCTTAAGAGTTGTTCACCCACGACTTGAGTGTTGAAAACGTCGACAAATCCATCTTTCAGCGTGTAGCGTGCGTTATTACAACTGCCTGCTTGAGATATCGAAGGGTAGGACTGAATGTTGTGCCAGAGACCCATGTACTGAATAACAAAACAAACAAATTCAATTATTTTAATTTAACTCCTGGCTTATATTACATACTAATATTATATATACATATATATATATATATATATATATAAACAACGTGTTAATGTAAATCGATATATAACTTCACAGGCTTTAGAGGTACATTATTTACTGTCTCTGAAATTAATCTGAGAAACCGAAATCTTTATTAGAAAATAGTTTTATTGAGTAAACCACTGCCATAGTTTTTACTAAAAGGAATCAGATACAGCTCTAACATCACATGTAAAATTAAAATCGAGTGACTTGTCACTTTATTAGGTACGCGTCGCGTAGCGTAGGTACTATGCTTGTGTCGGTCTTTTATCTTCAATAGGGTTGTCATAAGTAAATTACCTTCTCTTTGCTTCCCCAGTACTAGTTGGTATATGTTTTTTTTCGTTTGCGTGTTGTTCACACTTGAAATATTCTATCATGAAGAATAACTATCATTTATTGAAGTATTTACATATTGATAGTTTTATGTTAATGAACATAGTTATCACCATCACCTCACAAAAAACAAAAAAATACTTATAAACTTTTTCCTTCGATAGGCCTTTTTGAATAAATACATTTTTTATTTGATTTGATGTAATAAAACATCAGGTCGTAAAGTAGACTGAACATAGTAAAGATTTGGTAATAAAGACCTCCAAAACTTCTGGCATACCTAAATTAAAATATGTAAAGAAAAGAAACTCGTCGCCAAATGTCTGCAGTGTATGCATATTGTATGTCTGCATTAATTAGCAATTAAAATTTATTTTTGATTTTAAATTATTATGTTTTGTTAAGTTTATAAGAATTAAAAAAAAATCGGAAATACCTTCCGTGTATTATATCCTAGTACCTACCTTTAGTTTATTTTGCAATAAAAAGTTTAATGTCTTAAGAATCGTTGTTCAAAAAAAGACTATCAGCTAAATTGCAATGTCGCCTCACTAATTTTTCGGATTTTCGTAAAACTTGATATTGGATAGAATCAGGCGTAACTTTGCGGAATTCCATTAAACAAAGTTTAATTTACAAAACTCCGCGAATAGCAGGAGAGTCTGTATGGTGTAATTTACAATTTCTTCAATCTTTGTACTCCACACCAAATAGATCTTCGGTAATGTACTCTCTACGCACGTTTCGCCCCGACACCGGAGCATCCTCAGGAGACGTTGGCTTTACAATGGATAATTTTTAAGCATTGTAAAGTCAACAGTCAGTTTGAGAGGTTGAAGAAAATGTACATTATACCTTACAGACTTGTAAGAGGAGTTGTTTTGTTTTTTTATGGAGTTTAGCAATTAAGCATTATTTTCATAGGCTCACCTGATGGTAAGGAGTAAGCCGTAGCCTATATATAGAAAACACGTCCTACAAATTGCAGCCCATGTGCGTGAAATTACACTGACCAACACGCCCTGTAGACCAGAACACAGCAATGCTGCTTGCCGGCAGAAATAATATGGCGGGCCTTAGTCCATATAAATGGCTAAAATTAGTTTTACCAGGGCAGCATAGCTAGCCAAGGGCACCTTATTATCCGCCCAGTTCCCGTCAACCTGAGGCGTAGATGTTAAGCTTCATGTGCTTCAAATTACACTGACCAACACGCCCTGTAGACCAGAACACAGCAATGCTGCTTGCCGGCAGAAATAAGATGGCGGGTCTTAGTCCATATAAATGGCTAAAATAAGTTATACCAGGGCAGCATAGCTGGCCAAGGGCAAGAACATGTCCCGGATGATGAGGCTTTGTTTCCAGGCTCGTAATCCCAACCAGACATGACATCAAACAAGCTACAGCGAACGATTGGATGACGCAAGGCAAGGAAAGAGAAACATTGAAAAGGTTGGGGAAGGCCTTTACCCGGGAAGGGGCTCATATTTCCTAACATAAGCATAATAAAAATGACTGACTAACCAAACTAACAATATAGATTTAAGTATATAATTGTGTACTAACTAAATAACAACATTTGTAAGTATTTTAAGAGATGTGAGAATAAAAAGGCTTTTTATTTATTTATTTAACCCCAACCAGCCTGTTTTTCGTTTGGAGAAGACCCACAAATAAGCCAAGATGATGAAGATGTCACAGGACTTACCGCAGTAGCATTAAAATTCTTCATTACTGGTATGTTAACATCGCATTGTCCACGAAAGATGACCGGCGTTTTTGGTGCTGGCTCAGGATAATAGAAGCAACTCTCATCGGTCTGGTTATCAACGATAAAAAAACGCTTGTTCAAATCGGGTTCGCGATTTATTACTTCATCAACCGCAATTTGCGCTTCATTTGTCAATTGACGTGTTCTGCTTAGGATCCAGGCGTTTACTGAAAATATAATACTTTTTATCATCATCGTATTTAGGCGTCATTGAGGAGTGTAGACCTCCCTGGCGCACTGATAAGCGTTGTGGTATATGATGAAGGTACCGGGTTCTAGCTTCGACTAGGAAAATTTGGAGATTAATAATTTCTAATTTTCTCTGGTCTGGTGGTCGGCTTTCGGCTCTTTACCACCCTATCGACAAAGACATCCACCAAGCGATTTAGTGTGCCAAGGGCCAAGTAGCAGTGAATTAAAAAAAAATGCTACTTATGCCCATTTTGACTAACTTAACTTTCACTTATAGTTATCACCTAAGAGTTGGTGGAGCGTTTTTTGGTGAAATAAACGAAAAAATACGTATAAACTTTTCCTTCTAAATATATAGGCCTTTTTGAATACAACATTTTTGATTTGATCTGGTGTAAGAAAACATTAGATAGTAGACTGAACAAAGTAAAGATATGGTAATAAAGACCTCCAAAACTTCTGGCATACCTAAATTAAAATATGTAAAGAAAAGAAACTCGTCGCTAAATGTTTGCAGTGTGGTGAAACGTTTTTTTCTATAAACATCGCCTAAATCATTAGGCATACGATTAAAGCAATTCCTAGGTTTAGTAAAAACGGGCATTAGACTCTACCGGGGTCGCGTGGCATTTTACTATAAATATATTTCCGGTCTCATATATTACGCAGGTTGTTTTGGTCACTCTGCCAATTTATGTATATTATAGTCGTACATATTAATTTTGTGCCGCAACAAGAAATCCAATATTCTAGAGAATAATACCTGTAAACTTACCTTGTTTTTGATTATTAGGCAGATTGTTGCAGTTATAAGAGATCGCGTAACTGTCATAGTCAGTTGCTAGTACGTAGAGCGGAGAGTCGACGAAAACTGTAACAAAAATTATCATAAGTATTATTATTTTTTATTATCTTGATTCATTTAGGAAGCACCGTCTTCTCACATCACGCCAACGCGGTCATTATGTACAAACCCTTCCGTTGGGAGAGGACATTAGACCAACTTATTGCTTTAAGCAACATGTAACAAATACCTGTTATTTTCTTTATAAAACTAGTAATAAATGTAAACATGGACGTTTTAGTTTGCGTTCAACAAATTAAATTATTGCTCATTATTATTGATTGATGTTATCCTTTTTGCTTCACGCAAAAAATTGCAAACTTTTGTTTCTTTTAGTTACAATTCTAAACGTGTCTCGCCCATAGTTTAGAGGAAAATTAAAATGAATCCAGATACCTTAGGGAAAACTGAAAAATGGTAGGTAATAGGAGCTTGTACGGAAGTATAAAATTTCGATGAATTGTATTCAAGAATTCAGAAGTATTTTCTTGTAATTAAGTAGGCTTAAGTCATACTGTTTTGAATCGTTCTTAGCTCAGACTTAATATATTATACTATTTTTGTAAGATTAGGTGATGGTGAAAATCTGTTTGTTCAAATTAAAACGAAAGCCACCATAATATTTAATTTAAGAACAAAAAAAAAAGATATAGGTAGGTTTTGCCGATAAATATTTTTTATTATTTTATTTTTGTCCTCACCAATAAATTTGATTATTTATAATGGACACTAAAGTGCAAAACTAGACATTTAAACGTCACCGACTGTATAGTATTATCATATATTATGCAAGTATACGCATAGACATAATTATTTATATAGACCTATAAAAAGAACATTAAATACTAATTTATTTATTATTTAAGTTCTACGCCACAGTAGCTTACTTAGTTTTGGGAGGTAGTAACCGAATTAAAAAATAGGAAAGATGGAATTTATTTGGTACGCGAAGATTTTTTGGCATTTTATAATAACAGACTAAGACTTCGCAGGACATTCAAGGAATACTCCCTTCAATATGCCGCCCGGTGTCGATAAACCCGAGGCGAAGTTGTAAAGTTTTTCGTGCTTTCAAATAAAAAAAAAAAACTGTTCGGATTTCGGCCTTCTACTACCATCTATCCTCTCTCGGGCTTTAATTTCTAGGTTATAATGACGGCAGAGTGGCGCAGTGCATTCTGAGTCCAAGGTCTTAGGTTCCATTCCCACAATCGGAAAATGTTTGTGTGATGAACATCAATGTTTTTCAGTGTCTGGGTGTTTATTTATTAAACTCTTTATTTGTCTACCAAAGCATTAACATCTATAAAATATAACAAAAACAAATATTAAAATACATACATGCGAATACATAAACTAGTGTACACAAATAGATAAAAAGTAAATAATATAATTTATAAATAAATATAAAAATAAACTAATATATATAATAACAACACTTACATATTTAAATACTTTAACATACAATAAATGAGTAAGTATATACATGCTATTAATAGTTGTTAACAATATAATAAGCCTTAACTGCTCTTTTAAATATCGCCAGTGATTTGGATCGTTGTATGCTCAATGGAAGGGTGTTTATCTGTATATTATAAGTATTTATGTGTATTATATTCATAAAAAAATATTCATCAGCTATCTTAGTACCCATAACACCAGCTACGCTTACTTTGGGGCTAGATGGCGATGTGTGTATTGTCGTAGTATTTATTTCTAATATATTTAATAATTTGTGGCTCCTTCCTACTTTGACAAAAGACAAATATTTTTGTAGTAGTAGGTACAGTAAAGATTGTTTTATTTTTACAAATACTTACTGAAGGACTTATTATTACTAAAATGATGGTATGTTACTTGCTGAGAATGTATACTCTGTTAGGCATTTTTTTAATCGGTTGAGTAGATGATTAGTTTATCCATTACACACGAACGTACAGACTATTTTTATGTTTCTTCTGGTTAACATTATTAAAGATACGTACATAAATCAATCGCGGACTTAAGTTTATACGGACTGCCAGACACGGGTGTAGTTGTAGTCTTTAAAATTATAATTAGTCAAAGATATAAAAGATACCAAATGAACGAGCAAAAAATACTTTTACACTACACACTTTGTTACATACTAGAAGCTTTTTGCGACTTTCTGTTCCCGCTTTTTTTCCATTTTCTCATAAAAAATTAGCTTAAAACAGTCCTTATGAAGAACTTGTCCTATGAAAGTTATCGGCAACGGACTAAAAAAAGGCTACGATTCAGCAGTTAAAAAATCGGATAGAAAAACAAAAACTTAAAAACGTATACTTGTTAATGCGATAGTCCAAATAATCGCTATTTTTTTGAATTGTAGCTAAATTGATGTAGATATTAAGGTAACTAAAAATAATAACATGAAATTATATAATAGATGTAGAATGTCAAAGACAGACATAGCAATTTTATTTATTTGGGTGGACATAGATGTTTATATATATTTTTTTTATCTCTATTTTATCGCAACAACATCAAGAATAATAGCTATCTACTTATGTAAAACTTGTTGCTATTATGATAGCCGCTAAGTGGCTAGAAAAAAATAAGAACTATTTACTCATTTATCACCAAACGACAAGCATTTAAAAACCTACTATTTAACATACAATTTGCATGTAACATTTGGATACTAATATTATTTTTAATGGCGCGCGAAAATAAGTAGGTTTTTGTTTTAGCTTTTATTGGTTCAGTATTTGCATAAAGAATCTAAGGAAGCTCGCGAACTACGCGGTTAATATCACGCCTTGGGACGCTTATCGTCGGATGGCAGCAGTGACGTGATGATCGCAATGCTTTCAGGAAGCTTACACTCCTAAAGTGAAGTATTTGTTTTATGGTTTCGAAATAATAAATCCTTATTTTAGGTATGAAAATCTATAATGCCCGTTCAGCTTTCTTAGTCTTTATGATTAAAATGAAAGAAAAAGAGCCAAACAACCCGCATAGGAGCTAAGCTCATAATCCTTAAGACTTTATGAAAGATAAGATAACACGTTCCAAGCAATGGGACATAGGCTAAGAGCTCAGCTAAGATGATGGTGCTTTCATTATTGGTTAAAAAATACGCAATTTTAATAACAGAAACTTAAGGCTGAAGATTTACATTATACTCGTATATCAAAAATATAGTCATTTTTTTAATTCAGGTTTTAATTAAATCTATGAAAAATGTGTTTGAACATTCTGAATGAGCATATTACATAAAAAGGTAGCGCGCAACACAGTCGCATCAACGTCAAACTAAGACATCCCGAGTAGTGCGCGAGGTGCCTAAAGACCTACCCATAAAACTACTTCTTGGGCCTCTTTTGATTTTTATACGTGTGCACCAAAGAATATAACGTTTTATGTATATATTTATCTTCTGATATTAATGTTTCAATCTAAAATATTGGCAAATTTTAATAAATCTCAGTCATAAGAAGTGGAAGTATCATTTGATTAAAATCTACTATTGTCTTGTCAACACTATTGTCTGACCCAAAGTAATTAAACTAGTCATCCTACTAACGAGTATATTATAAATGTTAAGGTGGATGTTTGTTACTCAATCACACAAAAACGGCTGAACGGATTTTGATGAAATTTAGCATGCATGTAGCCTTTGACATGGAAATTAACATAGGCTACCTTTTATACCGATTCGTTAAGTACTTCCCGTGGGAAAATTGAAAATTGAATTGTTTACGAGAAAAGCCGCGGGCAGGCAGCTTTGAAATTCGGTATGCATGTCACCTATGCTATGGAAAAGGACATGTTCTTTCTATACCAATCTCTATTAGTTCCCGTGATAAGATTAAAAAATTGAACAAGCGCGCGGGAATAAAAACCTTGATCCAAGCGAAAGAAGTCGAGGGTATCAGCTAGTGGTATATAATTTCATAGTGACATCGTGTTATATCAAAATCATATAATGCCTTGCTAGTCAACCGTTTAAATTTTCTTTTTAGTAAAGGGTAGTGTAGCAAAGTTCATACCCCTCACAGAATTCAGAACGTACACTTTTGTTTAATTTTTTTTTAATATATATATAGGGAGAATTCACGTCATCCACACCACATACAAATTTGTAGGTTTAATTTACGGCACAAACAAAACCTGATGGTAAGTGGAAAATCATCGACCATAAACAGAGTAACCCAGGGCACAGGACATGTCGGAACATGTCCTTAGTAGTGACATGTGTCCATCTTCCTGAGGCGTAGGTGTTAAGCGTCGTGTGCCTATATATTGCACCGGCCAATTTAAACTAACCTCCTTATAATATTCCCTATCCCTACTTTAATATTATAAATGTGAATGTAAGTTTGTTTGTTACGCTTTTATGCAAAAACTACTGAACAAATCATCATGAAACTTTGGAAACTTATTTTTAGAGGTAATAGAAGCAATATTGGATACTTTTTATCCCGAAATTAAGCTCAGTTCCTTTGGGAGAGGTGATGACAAAATTTGACGGTTTTACACTGGGACTATATACAAAATGATAGAAATGTTCTTCGTTAACCTTTAGCATATAAATCAACTAACAATGCGACTTCGATTCGTCCTATAACAATTACTATTTTTTTTAAGTGATAGGAGGAGCTGAGACTGGTCAGACAGTTATTGTATTCAGATATTGTTTACGCGAATAGATTTTTTATTATAAAAGAATACACAACTTAAAAATTTCAGTACAACTACACCTAAATTTAATGTCCAAAAAACAAAAACTAACGCAGACGAAGTCGCGGGCAACAGCTAGTAAGTTTATAATTTTGCCCTACCTATAACAGCGGGATTTGAGAGGATCCCATATTTACCAAAAACCTTTCCTACATTGTAAAATATTAAAAAAAAAACAAAATCATAAACTGCATAGTAATAAGATTGTGAACTAGATAATTTTTTTAAACGGTATTATTACAAGTGGTTCGCCTCGAAAAAGATTTCGCATTATGAGATTTTTTTTTTAAGCGTCACGCCTTCGGTTACTACCTTATGGATTCTTTTAAGGAATTGAAGTTTCAACTGTTGTTAGTATTTCTTATTGAACTACATGTTAACTGACATTAAGGACACAATAAATACAGGCATTGAGATAGCATCGACAACATGCATTCCTACTTAAACAACCGCCCAAATCGACTTTTTAACAGAGAAGAACATATGTTGGCTTACACGTTATTCATCAGTCTGATCAATTCTGTTGGTTATTGAAATTGAAGCGTAGTTTACAAGTAGTTTTGTTTTATTATTCTAAGCTATAACCAGAGCAATGACCTCTATTATAAACCAGAGAAATAACTGTAACCCGCCAGAAACTTGTTGCACTACATTGCAACTACAGTTCCTTGTCTATACAAGCACTACTTTACGAGAACATAGTATTTGTACCCGTCTAGAGTGAGGTCGGGCTGCAATTTTATAAATGTAGGTGCGGCTTTATCTAAAATACGGTTCTTGTCTTTGGCAAATGACAGTTTTTTTTCAGTTGTTTTTTGTCTTGGTTCCTTTTTTCACCTGTCAAATTGGCATTAATTATAATTGCAAATTCATCTCTTGTTAACGTACATTAACCTTGGCCTGACCTTCCTTTGTTATTTTTTTTTGCTGTGCCCACCTTCTTGCTAGTTTTGATATTAATTGTTGATTTTTTATTGCAATATTAGAGGGATTAGGCAACCTTTTTGTTAATTGAAGGAAACGCATTTGGGGTGCTAATGATTTTTTAGCCATTCGTGAAAATTAATTATCGGGTGTGAGCAACGCAAAATAAGAGAAAAACCTTACAAAAAAAAAAAAACAACATAAGTAAAAAATTAAAACGTTTTTGGAATGCCGGACATTTTTAAAACGGATGCCAACAATTGGAAATATGGACTGGTGAATTTAATTTAATTGGTCAAATTACCTTGAATACTGTGTGAAGATTTACTTATTTCAAGTTGACCACTACAAGTGCCTGCATGCTATGGACCATTAAATTGTTACAAGTATAGTTCTATTTTTCTTAAACTCTTAATTATTTTATTAAGACTAACATGTGACAATAATCGGTAAAGCCTACAGAACTTAAAGAAGTCAAATTCAATGTACAAAGTGTAATCCCTAACAACCCCTCTCCTTTTGCGAGGAGACCAGCACGTCGAAGGCAGGAGACAAACATTTTTTGCCCCGATTATATCCACTCGAAAAGGATAAAATTTACTTATCCACCTGCCCAAGTATGGCTGTGGGTCTACAGCTGGGACATGACATGGGAAACAGAAATTTAATCTATCAAATCTTCAAAAAAGGCGGAGGTTCTAAAAAGTAAATATATTTTTTTTACCTCAGGGTCATTTATTAATCGTCATGGAAAATACTTTACTTGTTGGAAACGGTATACGGCTTAGAACTTGTTCCATTTTCATCAGATAAAGATCTATAGGGTATCCTGAAATGTACCGCTGATTAATAATTTTACTCATATACAATTTGGATATTATTTCCACGCACACATGCTCGAAGAGTGGATTAAACTGTGTGAGAAGGTAAACATTTTGCACTTTCCCCGTGGAAAATATATTTCATGCCCATTTCCTTGCTGTGATGATGATATGTTGATTCACCTTCAGCAGTAGGCCGTAGCTTTTCCGTTTACAGATGCTCGATTGCAACACATTTTTATAAATGTCAAACCCGTACGTTGAGCTTTTTTACAATATTCATGAGCACACGAACAAATCCAAACAAGTTGGTTTCAAGTTTGTATATTATCTATGGACTGGATGTTGCCTATCTTGTTATACTATCACAATAATTAATAATTCATACTTTGATTGTTTTTTAATGAACAAGACTTACTAAACTTAAAGTAGCGTTATGCTATTTAATACTATTATATATAAATATCATAGCACTAGCTTTTGCCCGCAACTTTGTCCGCGTTTCTATAAGTATTTTAAAAATTGCTTGGAAATTGCCCTATGATCATATCCAGCTATTCTTATGCCACAATTTATTTATTTATTTAATTGAACGCCGATTGGGCAGTGGACAGCGACCCTGCTTTCTGTGTCTAGGTCTTGGGTTCGATTCCCACAACTGGAAAATGTTAGTGCGATGAACATGAGCGTTTTTCAGTGTCTGGGTGTTTATATTATATATATTATAAGTGTTTATGTATATCTATATATATAAAAGAAAGTCGTGTTAGTTACTTCACTTATAACTCAAGAACGGCTGAACCGATTTAGCTGAAAATTGGCAGGGAGGTAGTTTAGAGCCAGGAGAAGGACATAGGATACTTTTTATCCCGTTCGACATCATTCCCGTGTGACTTGACATGTAACGTCAGTCACTATAAAACGTGGTATAACAAAAAAGAATCAGACTTGGAATAACAAAATTGACGTATAATGACAGCTATGTAATGACGTATGGATGACTATTTGATATTTGTAAGAAATCAATAATATAACTATTTCTATTAAATAAATAATTAACATTATTGCCCAATTGCCCATTCGTATAAACAGTGAAGTGAACTATAAAACTCGGTATGGTTAAAAATTTAAGTTTTTAGGTGAAGTGAAGTTTAATTAATAATGCCGCGACCAAGACGATCGAATCTTTCCCGACAAAGCCGTGATGCAAGAAGAATACGAAATACTGCAAATGAAAGGACTGAAGAAGAACAAGAAATTGCACGTGAACAGCGCCGCGATAGTATGGCTCGACTTCGTGCTTCTCAATCACGAGAGCAAAGTGAAGCAGCCCGTGAAACAGCTCGGTTGGCAATGCAGAATCGTCGAGCGAACAACAGAGGTCAACAAATAGATAATTTGCGACGCAGAACAAGATATTTATCAAGTGCTGATTTGAATCGAGCAGCGTTTCAATACGATTGCAGCAATGATTACAGCTTGTTATTCATAAAAAATTATCTTAGTATCCATAACACAAGCTACGCTTACTTTGGAACTAGATGGCGATGTGTGTATTGTCGTAGTATATTTATATTTATTTATATATTATAAACGGCATAGCTGTAAAGAAGTGCGTGGTTAACGAAAGGCATTTCCTTAATCAAGCTTGACTATTTCCCGGATTCTTTTCCTTAATCAGAATTTTATATCCATTTCCATATATAATTTTATTTCCTCAAAATTTTATAAAAACCGGCCAAAAAATTATAACCGAACATAGGTGACAAAGAAACACATTTTCAGATTTATAATATTCGTATGGATCATCTCGAAGGTAATTTTAAATTAAGCAACACGTCAATTTAAACAATGTATTGAAATACATAATTGAAGACATCGAGGTTAGTTTATATTTGATGAATTTCTTAATACTAAGGTTGCTTCGAAGCTGTTGGCTCCGTTTTCATCTTAAAAAAATTGAATTATTTGTTAAATTGTACACAACTGCTGAGTTTCTTACCAGCTTCTGCGCGGTAGAACCTGACCTCAGAAAAAGTGCTAAAGTTACAAGCTGTTCGGGCCTAAAAATCTTAAATTATTAATTCTAATAACATTTGATTTTAATTTCAACTTGATATTTCTCTTCTTCTTATAAGTTCACTATAATTTAGGACGGTCATCAAAGCGTGCCGCTACTTTAGTGTTATGTATATTTCTACAGTGTTAGGTGCGAATCTAAATTGTTACTTAATTAAAGGTTAATACTGGCTAGAACTATTCGTACTTTGTTATGAATATTCATTTTAAAAAAGTTTAATTGCTAGTTTTTAATAAAAAAGTCTTAAACGCTATGCAAAATACGTTTACATTTAAAAGCGTTATTAAAATTTATTTACTCACTTCCAGGTCTTATCTCTAGTGTCACCAGGAGCTTAGCACTGTTGTCTGTGGAACTGACAACGGCTCTGCCCTTTATTACTTCTAGCATTTGATTGGCCACTTGGCTATTCTCAACGACGACGCCACTGTCAGTTAGTGTGTATTTGGCTCGACCGCATTCGCCCAGCTGGTTTGCAGAGAAGTAACTTGATATTCCGAACCATTCTCCCATGAACTGCAAAAATTTAAACAAATTGCTGAGTAAGCCTTTAACTATAGTTCTGCAACTGGAGCCGCATCGTGGAGGGTTTTTTTGCAATGTTATTGACGGACATGCTCCACCTGATAGTACCTAATAGTTTACAAAAACGTCAAACAACTTCGCAGGGCATCCTAGGTTAGTTCTTGCAATGTTCCGTCATGTGCCCCTAACCTAAGGTATAGATGTTTCACTCAGGCTGTAATTGGGGCAGTGGAGCTTTGTTGCACTTTCGTTAATAAGACCTTTAAGGATGTCCTGGTTCAGTTAAGTTTACCAAATTCGATAGGCCATTTGGAGATCTATTTACTACTAGCGTATACAGCCCGCTTCGCCGGGCTAGATTTTCCTTTATTTTATTTAAACAACAAACTTACATCATTAAATTTTAATTTTAGTCTCATAATATATTAAATCATTTATTTCTCTCCGTATTCATTCTCTTCTATTCTCTTCTCGAGCGGGTGAAGATCAAAATTCAAATTAAAATTCAAAATTTCTTTATTCATGTAGGCCTATCACAGGCACTTATGAAGCGTTCATACATATTTGTTTACATAATTGTAACGGGATGGTGATAACTTCGTTCGCCAACTTAAATCTAAAGCTACGAGGGTTCCAAACGCGCCCTGGTCTAAGAAGAGCCCACAACAAACTTAGCCGGGTAAATTTATTTTTTTGTTATCACCATCTTCCAGTAAATTTATATTAAGCTATGAAGCTAGAGCAATTCACACCCAAGCTTTTTTATTCAGTGTTGCGGACAACTTCAATTTGTTAAGTGCATGACAACTTTGAATGCAAGCAATGACATTTTTTACTTTATCAACTGTATTTATAAATGTTACGATAACAGTTCAATAGGGAACCAAGGAAAGTCCCTGAAATAAACAACAATCTAGAACGAAGTAGATTTTTGGACTTACCCCGGAAACGTTGAAGTTCTGAACCACAGCGATATTCTCATCACATTGACCGGGTAATATGACATTCTGTCCTGGTGGGATTTCGGGCAGAGTCTTGCATGCAGTCTCCGAATGGTCTACAGGCGTGAGGTGGTCTCTTGTGATGCCAAACGAATTGAACAAAGATTGGTTCATCAAAGCTTCTATCATGCCTGTGGGAAAGTACGTTTCTCTTCCCAACTGCCATATTGTAACTGTAAAGAATTTTTTTTTGTAAATTGAAAGGCCAAATGAAATAATTGCGAACTTACCTTAGTCAATAACTAAGCTGGTGACAGAGTTAAGGTTTTTTGTCTTTCAATAATTTAACCCCTTTTGTATACTTGGATTGAGTAGACTTGTCCGGTTAAGAAGAACGGTTTTCTCTATAAATGGGACAACGGAATCCACACATAAGTTGTTTACTCATTGTCGATTGTTATTGCAATAATCTTTAGTAGCAGATTAAGTATTTTAATAACGTTTTTTTGTAAATTAAAGATTAAAACCTAAACATTTATTTCCTGACATATAAAATGATATTATTTTATTCGGGGTATTGTAATGATCATCGTCGCAATATTCCTCCTCAAGTCTGTATCAAAAAGGGTACGGTCGATTCGATGCCAACTTATAGTGATTCTAATTAACGATTGATATATCTAGAAATATACATACCATTTCTTGTTGAACCATTATCTTCGCATGCGAAAGCAATCGCGAAGCTTGTATAATCTGTTCTCAAAATCCAAAAGTCTTTAGCTGTAACAAAATATTTAAAACCAAAGCTGTAATCTACTTTCAAAAAATAAATTCTTCAACATGAATTCAGAATAAATTCAGAAAATTATCACAGTAATTTGTCACACCCTTAAACGCAGTGTTGGATCTCCTCCAAGTGAACAGGCGACATAAAACGAGCCGCTGGAAACAAGCGGCCCAGGACTATGGTTCTCAATAAGTTCAAAGTTTATATAAAACGTAAGCTTACAGAAAAATCCTATTATAACATTAAGGATTATTTAAACGATAAAAAAGCTTGGGTGTGAATTGCTCTAGCTTCATAGCTTAATTTAAATTTACTGGAAGATGGTGATAACAAAAAAATAAATTTACCCGGCTAAGTTTGTTGTGGGCTCTTCTTAGACCAGGGCGCGTTTGGAACCCTCGTAGCTTTAGATTTAAGTTGGCGAACGAAGTTATCACCATCCCGTTACAATTATGTAAACAATTATGTATGAACGCTTCATAAGTGCCTGTGATAGGCCTACATGAATAAAGAAATTTTGAATTGAATTTGAATTTGGTTTTTGGTACTTCCTATAAAAGATTTTCCTCCAGAAGTGGACCTATAGAATCTTTGTGATATTTTTTTATATAATACTAGCTGACCATATATAGGGGGATGAAAAATAGTTGTTGTCGGATTCTCAGACATACCGAATATGCACCTAAAATTTCATGAGAACTACCAACACCGCGACACGAGAATTTTATATATAAGATGTATTTTAAGCGCAATAGTGTTACTACCTATACCCATTCTGAAATCATCATCATCATCATATCTAACCATCACAGGCCTTCTACAGAGCACGGGTCTCCTGTCACAATGAGAAGGGGTTAAGGCCGTAGTCCACCACGTTGGCCCAGTGCGGGTTGAACTCCACATACCTTTGAGACTATTATCGAGAACTCTCAGGCATGCAGATTTCCTTATGATGTTTTCCTTCACCGTTGAAGAAAGTGATATTTTAATTCCTTAAATAGCACATTACTTAGAAAAATTAGAGATGCGTGCTGGTATTTGAACACAGCCCCCCGAAAGTGAAGTCGAGCTCTTTATATCACCGGTACATTCAACTGGTCTAAAATGGTTAAACGGATTTTGATGAAATTTGGTATAATGAATGATGAAGGTAGAGATATAAATAGATTTTAGCACTGCGGTTTTATAGTTGTTAAAAGTACTATGTTGTTTAATTTGACGCTCATAACCGCTAGTTAGAAATAAAATCATTCTTTCCAATCAGCCAATCAATCAATGATTATTTATTTGTTAAATTACTTTTATGGCGCCTTTATCCAAACTTCAAAGTTATCTACCTACATACGAAAATTCTCAACTATGTTATCTTCAAACTGTTATCGCAATTAACTATTCATTTCTGAAAATTGGGAAGTGTATCTCTGACGTAACTAGCCGCGGCCAAATCCAGCCCCCAGACCAGAGAAAATTGCCCCTTCCCCTCTTATAAGGCCACAGTGCTTATCATTGCGCCAGGGAGTTATTATATCCTATCTACTATCACGCGTAGAATGCTTTGGCTACTTAAGCGGTTCAGACTATGAAAATGATTGCGGTATAATCACAAGTCGCAAATGACTCCAAGACGATAAAGTCAGGGTTTTGTCTTTGACGAACACGTTGCGTCATATCAAAATTTTAAATCTCTTCGCTATTGAAGTATTTCACAACATTTTGAAATTCTAATATACTCGATAAACGTTAACGGATTAACGTTATTTACTTAAATGACCGTATTATTTGATTTCACGCATATATAAAAAACTGATACTTAATTCAAACAGTGACGAAGGTTTGATATCATTTATTTTTATGTAAATCAATCCCTTCTAATATAAAAATGCGAAAGTGTCGGTTTGTACTTAACTTCGCATTAACAAAGTAACTGATTTCCCGTACCTCGATATTTATTTGGCATTTAAAAATATGGAAGCTTTATAGTAGGAATCTATATATTTCCTGTTAATTACCTACTTACTACTAATATAACTATTTACTATCAATCCATTATCTATCTGTTGACTTTTTACACATATCTTTTTACAATTAATTATCTAAGCCGTGTGCTTTGCACATGGTTTGCATAATTTTTTTTTACGTTATAATTAACTGGCAAAGATGGTAAGCCAGCCTGATATTAAAAGGAAAACCACTAAAAGCCTTTAAACAGAGCAACACTTCGCAGGATATGCGAGGAACGCGTCCTACAAACTGCCAATTTGTGTTCATTATCTTGTGGCAAAGGTGTTAAGCGCCATGTAATGAAACCGGCAACCACACGCTTCGAATTCAAATTCAAAATTCGTTAATTTCAAGTAGGCCTAATATAAGCACTTTAAGTATGTCTGTTTGTAGTGACCCTACCACTGGTTCGGAAGAGAGATTCTACCGAGAAGAAGCCGACAAGAAACTCAGCAATTGCTCTTTTAAAACATCATTTTGATATTAAAAACCAGCTAACGTTTAGGCCTAGACTCACTAGAACGAATCTAGGCAGATCCTCTCTAATGTGTGGTATACTTCAAATTCTAATTTAAATTCAAAATTCATTTATTTCAAGTAGACCTCGTTTATAAGCACTTTTGAAACGTCAAGAATGTTTGTTTGTAGTGACTCTACCACCGGTTCGAAAGGCAGATTCTACCGGGAAGCTGGTAAGAAACTCAGCAGTTTCTCTTTTCCAACATCATTAAATATTAAAAAAAAGCTAACGTTTAGGCCTAGAATCACTAGACCGAATCTAGGCAGATCCGCTCCAATTTGTAAAATACTTCCAATTCAAAATTTATTTATTTCAAGTAGGCCTAGTTTTTAAGCTAGGAACGTCAAGTCAGTCTGTTTGCAGTTCAGAGCGGAACATAGCAATGATGATATGAAATTAGCATAGAAATTAGATATTACTTTCCCGGAGCTCATTACAAAAAGCTCTACTGGTACTACTTTCAGTCATAAATATTTAGTGATACTTGAATGAAAAAGAAAAAAACTACTTACGTTTAGTGGGATCTGACCGATCGATTGTTAGCTTTGCTGTGCCTTCATGGTGGGCTGCTGGGCTCTTCACTTCTTCTAGAAAGTTTTGATTGACAACCCTGTCGTGCAGTGAGATCTCATCGTTGACATTCACAAGTTCTAAGTGTGAACAATGAATAGGATGTCCGGGCCTTTCCGTTCGACGCACCACGTGCCATTTTCCGAGAAACTGCGGACCAAGAACTGGTGTTATACTTTTTTTTTTTATATAATTATCAGACCCAGCAGATGGCCTTATGGTATGTTTTACTATTGCCTATAAACAGAGCAACAGTTCGTAAAACATGCAAGAAACACGTCCTACAAAATATCGCCCTGTGTCGATTAAATTGAGGCGTAGGTGTTAAACTCCATATGCCTGTAATTAAACCGGGTACCAGGCCCTTCACACTGGAATACTGCAATGCTTCTTAACAGTGGAAATAAGCATGGCGGCTAGTGCCTTTACTAGCTGTGGTGTGGTGGCGCGCCGCTCTAATCTTTATAGTACCAGTTTCCCAGTTTTGGTGAAAAACAAAATCAGCATTTGAACATTACGTAAAAATTTTAATGATTCATATAACCCCTTATTCTTGTTAAATCTGCAAATCAGAATAATATATCTATATCTCTAGATGTAGGTACGCTTAATTAAATCTGGCGCGGACAATATTTCGTTATCATTAAAAAATAACACTTATTCACTTTTAATGTTCATTGATAAAAAGAACGAAGATAAAACGAAGAAGGAACTAAAGTTATCAGTAAAGTAAAATGAGTAATCAATAATGCCTATAAACCTATATTCACCAATATATTGTTCCAGCTTAAGAATGTTCCAAATGTTTATGGGGAAAGAACAATAGTTTATATACTTCCAGGACTAATTATTTATCTTCCGATAGCTATAGAATCCAAAATAAACAAACACAACCTAATACACAAAATTAAAATTACTTATTAAAATAACCTTAAATGTTGCGTTTATTAACTTAAACCCAACTACCTAATTCAAAAAGAGTAAACTTTATAAATAAAATATATATAAGTATGTACTCCTCCGATACATACAATACACAAAAAAAACTGTATATATATACGGAACAGTTAGCAAATCAAATATGCCATATTTTTTCTTTATTCTTCTTTTCCTTTCTCGCTTTTTTTTGACATATATCATATTATATTATATTTATTGTATATAAATATTCAATTTTATTTTTTATATTATATGTGTACGTATATGAAGTATGTAAATTTAATTTATTTTTTTATTATTATTTATTTATTTTTGTAATTTATGTTTATTATTTAAGTATTATTTTGTGTACACCCTAACCCTTCTTCTTAACTTCATGTACTCAATTTGATTTAGTAGGTTCCCTGAGATTGTTTTTAAGCGATAAGGCCTATTCTTCTTTATTTTTATTTGTGTATATTTTAATGCTTTGTATTTGGTGTACAATAAAGTGTATTTGATTTGATTTGATATTTTCATTTGCTTATTTGTACGAACAACGAAATGTGATTTAATACCGTCTAATTTGCAAAATACCCTACCAACAATACGTTTCAGATCCGTTCATCCTCAAGTCAACAACATATTCATACTTCGGCGATTTGTTAAATGGTCACAATAAGCGTTAAATTGCGACTTATTTCCCGAGGAGGCATAAGAGCCTCTTCGCTAAATAAGTCGCACGTTTACTATGTCTACAAACATTTCACTTTGTTTTTTGTAGGAAAAGTAGTACGTTGTTTTCGCATAAAAGGTTATCAGAATTCATGTGTTAGGTATTTAAAATAATACACACGCCTCTTAACCACAATCAGGTCGTTAATATTATCTTTGCAAACCAAATATTTTGGATATAGGTACCGTAATTTTATATAATACCGCTTTATTTATTTTTGCAAATTGTATCTAATTTTTCGATATTTGTCTGCATTCTTAAGTTGTATTTTCCGTCATAAATGTTTAGTTTGAAGTATGGATGAATAAATAAAATCATTATTAATCATCGTCAATTTAAATCTAAATAGATTACTAAGCTTAACGTACATAAATTAGGAAAATTTAACAAGTAGGTAATGATTTGATTCATTAAGCTTATACAATAGTTTGTGAATATATTGTTGCGATAACATAAAAAAATATATTTTTATCATTAGTGATAAGATATTGTTGCTAGTGACACATATTGTAGTTATAAAATTAATAAGATAATATTACACTACCCAACTTTTGCTAGAGGACGTAACAAAAAGGACTTTATTTATTAAAGCCATCATAATACATTTATTTTTAGGGTTGTCCAAGAAGAAGTAAATCAAGTAGATATAGAAATAAGTATACAGACAAAATATAGTTAACTACCCTCTACCAAAGTTAAGAAGCTAGTGACTATGGTTAGGAGAAATTCATAATTGTGATGACTCAATCAAAATTGTTGTCATTAAATGATATTGAAACTGATACAGACGATGATTTAAAATAAAGTATAGAAACATTGCAGATCAAATGCATAAACCACAACAACATATGAATTAACAATTAATATGTTTGAGTTACTAACGAAATTAAACTACAGCGTAAAATGAGACAAAATAATCTTGAAAAGAAAATTACGGAAAATAAAGAAATATTAGCAAAAGAAAGAGATTAGACAAACTATAAAACTTAAAGTGTTTATAATGTTTTTTCTGCCAGTCTGTATGCTTAGCTTAATTTTTCAGAACGTCATCAAAGTAGGATGAGACATTCACGAGTGCCAAGTGATTTGCAAAGAGCAGTCTAAGATAATTTATACAGATGGAAACAAGAAAACTAAAATCAATTCTGTACAAATAAATAGAATGGAAGCGGATATCTGTGGTTATGTAATAACTGCCTCCCATTATTAAACCTATAAGTATTATTAAAAAGATAATAAATATCAAACATATTTGTATATGCTGGATATTGGATCGACTGTAACGGCGCGACTTTCACAGAAAGGTAATTCTGTTTAATTTTTTTTAGTAATGAAATTTATTTCCAAAGGGTGATGAATAATCTCTTATTTTCAAAGTTAGGGGAATAGAATTTTGGAACGTTTTTTTTATGAACTTGGCGTTCGATTAAAAACGAATCTACCTACCTACTACCTAATAGGGGTTGGAAGATTATTTGAAAATGAGTTTGAAAGTTGAAAGATAATGTTTTTGAAGTATATAGACGTAGCAGAATTGTAGATGTGTGTCGCAAAATTCTACTCATTATTAATTGTACGCGACGGAAGCAGTAATTGCTACTAATTATTATAAATGCAAGCGAGTGGTCTATATTTGACTCTACAGCGGCATTGATCTTAATGTATTTCTCACATACATCTTCCACCCTGGACATATTATAAGAGGATACTTTTTATTCCAGAAAAGAATCATCAGGATAACGTTCTCGGGGGACTTAAAAAATGGCTTCACAGTTAAACCGATCTTGGAAAAATGTTGGTACTCATTTAAAATTTGCAAATCGAGGTAAAATAAGAAAATTTCAAATTGATTTGGTATCGAGGCCAGTATTTTTAAAAAAGAATGTTTATTACTAAACAATTATCGTTATAATATAAACATCGTTGATAATAAGAAGATTTTATTTCCTACATTTGAGACTAAATGATGTAATGCAGGGGGAGATAAAATTATTTTAAGAAATGGTTCTGATGCATTTCTAAAGTATTTTCATTATACAAATAACAATAACAATGGGTATGGTATCACCATCTTTACAAGTTTGCACACTTTCAAGCCCCTTTTCAGACTGAAACAAGGTGAGATTCCAGTAAAGGCTTGCGATCAAAAAGTGTGTGTTCGGTTTGAATCAACGAAACTCCCCTACCTCCGGCCTTGCTTCTCTGGTTGAAATTTTTATTCACATTTTAAAATTGAATGTTTATTACATTCAATTTCAAACAGTAAAAACGAAACAATACTCTATATATTTTAATCTCTTTGATCGATCATTATTTATGACAGAATAATTATGAAAATAAGCTCCTATTATTCACTTTGATTTGCGTTTGCACAAACGGGGAATAAACATTTGCGCATTAAGATGACAGGCCATATTAATAGTATCGGTATCTAAAACACATGAGGTGATACGAAGATAATATACGAGAATGTTCTCATATCTACGCGTATTTTCTGTCGATCTGATAATTCTTCTTTAGATTAGTATGTCAAGTCACGGTAAATGCGGAGGACGCAGTTACTTTTTGGACAACTATACGCGTTTAGTGAACCACATTAGGAAACAGATAATAAGTTAGTTCGATTATAGGAAAATTTGATGGATATTACATATTACATATTAAATATATTACATATATTTGACGTCTGTTATAGCACTGCCATTCAAAATTGGATGAGATGCTACTTCCACGGCTACTTATAACTGCACACACTGGCAACACCATTCTGCCTTGGTATGACTATCTAGTAGAAACTTAATATAACGGGGTTTGGTTTCACAAACTGATATTTTTTTTAGATGAGTAATTTTGCAATAAACCACATGTATTTAAATTTAAAATATATTACCTAAAAAGATACATTTGGTCGAGAATTTGATGGTGATGGAAAACTAGATGATGATAATTTTAGTTACACTGATAGTTTTAAAGACTGTGAAGTACTGTCGAGACATGAAATTAATAAAACCCATTTTCTTTTAAATAAAGCGCATTAAATTTATAATCAGGGATTGAATGCACAGTTTTAGTGATTAGTTTGGATGAATTTTGATCTAGAATTTAGCAATAACCAAATTTGACCGAATGTCACCGACCATACCACGTTCACATTAACAGCACACCCATATAAAAAAGCTTACTTTTGACACGTCGAAATTAGGCTCTAAATTAATATCTGGATCACACTTCAAATTTTGAACCAACTGAGCACTACTTAAACCTATAAAAACTATACTAAGCACTAATACAATCATGTTGAACATCATCCGATCATATTGTACACTGCACTTAAGATAGCCCAACGAAATGGCGATATAGCTCTTTATATACCATTTTTTATACAAAAATCTTATCGACAAATCTATCGGCCGCCGAAATACTTGCTAATCACAATTATTGAGTACCTGAAAATAATTCGTCAATAGTGACTCAAGTATTTGAATTTATGACGCATAAATAATTAAGTATAATTTTTACAGTTGTGGTCTTCATTCTAGAATATTCCACTCTAATATTCTTCACATACTTTGGCAGTTCACTAAAGAATTTATGTGCTACTCTGATGCTCTTCTTGAAGCTAAAGAAATCACCCTAACATGCAAGTCTTAACTGATCATGTTAGACGAAGATTTAGCCAAACCAAAAGAACAATACTAATAAGATCAATATTAGTATTCTTCTTTTGATTAGTAGCTTGAATAAAATTGTCTTCTTTGAGCTATCATCTTAATATATATAAATCTCCTGTCACGATGTTTGTCCGCGATGGACTCCTAAACTACTTAACCGATTTTAAATTAAATTGGCACACCGTGAGCAGTCTGGTCCAACTTAAGAGATAGGATAACTTAGATCTTTAATTATAGTCGCAATTTTATTTTATTGCAAATTATTTGTCTGTAATTGATTGACAGTCACATGTTATATATATACTACTATACTCATTTAAGGCTTAGCGATACTGAATACTTTAAAAACAAAATCAAACGCAGACAAAGTCGCGGGCAACAGCTAGTTCAAATATAAATAAAATAAGAACAATAAAATAAGTTAAAGACCCGAAGTATAAAATTAAGTCACATAAAAATAAGCTCGTCTCAGTTAGATTAATATTTATAGGCCATAATTTAAATAGTTCACAAAATATTAAGGTTTTCATTTCAGAGACACTTAGAATTTGAAGAATTGTAACTCCGAAGATTCGATACCACGATGATTCAATTAACTGCATCTGTTGGAATTTGGGTACGCAGCGAATAAAGTTGAGTCGCTTTGCTCCACCTGGCCTGATTTACTGCTCGTTTATTCAGGAATACCTTCCGGCATTTTAGGTTTTTATTTTACTAACACACTCAATAAGATAAAACTTAGAGAAATCGGGTTATTTTCATCTTACATCATTAACATCTTTCATTTTGAATTATTTGGTAAGAAATACCGAAGTTGCGTAAATTTCCTAGTTTTTCTATAGCATGTTCTATTTCAAACTAAAACATTCCTTTATCCTTTGAGTTTTTCACAGGTGTTACTGGCATATTAGAAAATAATATTTTAAAACCTATGTTCTCTTAACACAAGCTTTGGGAGTCAATCGTGTCAAAAAACCCACTATTCTAATAAAACGACTTGAGGTGTTTTGCCTTATCAAGAAAATCTCATAGTTGAATACTATTATATACTTCCTTTTAATTCTTTCAGTTCCGTAAGACTATAAAAATCGTTTTTTTTAATCTTCGTTCCTGATATGACTGAAAATCTAACAGTTATGCTGGCTACGGAACTGATAAGATATATAACAAAGATTATGCCTTTATACCACTTATTATGTCTATGATAACTGGCAAGGTTAAATGATTCTGAAAAACTCTATCTACAATGACTTGTAGGTACCCCCTAGCTGTATCCATTTATTTTGTATCTTCAACTGGTGTACTGAGTAGTTTGTTATTTTACAGTTTACGATGCAGAATGCCTATTAGGTGCATCAGTTTACGGGCTTAACACCTATAGACTATAACAGTCTCTGCTGGACTAAAGGCCTTTCGCGATGGGAGGGTTTGCCCATAATCACCACGCTGGGCAGACGGGTTGGTGATCGCAATAGATTATAGAACTAGCACAGAAGACGCTGCTGCCCATTTTCCGTTACATTGCCTGAGTTTGTATGCAAAAGTGACGTTTAACAGCAATGATCGCGCGATTTAAGCCCGTCTTAAGCTTGTTGTGAGATACGTAATCACCCTGCGGGACACTGTGACCCTTGAAATTAGCTAGGTTTCTTTAAACACAACTTAGTGTTCAAGCGGACAAATTCGAAGAGCAATACTTTCCATATCATCATGATTATCACCCATTAATAACCCACTACGGGGCACTGGCCTCCTCTTAGAATGAGAAGAGTTTAAGCCGTGGTCCAACCACTATGGCTCAATGCATATTGGTAAACTTCACACGGTCTTGCGAACAATATCGGAAACTCTTAGATATACAGGTTTCATCGCGACATTTCCCGACACAAATTAAAAATGCACTTACCAAATGCTCGAAGTCGAAGGTCGCCAGAGATCGAACTCGGTCCCCTCGAAAGACATGCTGAAGCTCTAATCACTAGGCTATCACCGCTTCTTAATCACCATACATTAAGATAAATATACGTCGACAATACACACATCGCCCTCTAGCCCCAACGTAGGCGTAGCTTGTGTTATGGGTAATAAGATGACTGATGAATATTTTTATGAATTATATACGTATAAACATTAAGACACTGAAATACATTCATTTTCATCACACAAACACGTTTTATAGTTGTGGGAATCGAACCAACGGCCTGGGGCTCAGAAAGAAGGGTCGCTGCCCACTCTGCCAATCGGCCGTCAAAAACTATATATAATATTAAAAAACGGTAATATGATAAGGTAAACAAAAATTTTTTTGAATGACTAATTAATATGTTTCAAATATCAAAATTATAATAAAATGAACATAACAATTATTTATTTGTTGTTTTTTTTTGGAAGGGCTTTAATCACCATTCTTGCTTATATTCCGTAAATAGAAAGAGCAGCTGCTGAGTTTCTTGCCGGCTTCTTCTCGGTAGAATCTGCCGGTGGTAGAGTCACTACAAAGCGACATACTTGACATTTCGAAAGTGCTTATATTAGGCCTACATTTGGAATTTGAATTTGAATTTGGTGGTGGTGATCTTATTGTCCATTGTTGGTATAGATAGCTTGTTGAGATCCGTGGGGTTTCATAATTAAACGTGGTACTTATATAACATTTAAAATCGAAATCCATCTTAACAATGTTAAATAATGTAGGAACACTGAAAAGTCAAAGTAAAAGTCAAAGTCAAAGTCAAATCAAAGTCATATCTTCATTCAAGTCGGCCCAAAGATGGCACTTTTGATGGCGTACATTACAAGAGAAATGTTTACACGGTAGTTTACGAATATGGCCATCACCATATTATTCGTAAACTTAAAACTAAAGCATATATTGAAATTGAATAGAGAAGCTAGCGTCCTTGAGAAAGGTATGGGATACAAATACATTGGATACGTTTTAGCTAGGTAAAAAACGATTTCCACGAGATTCGGAGACCTTGGCAAATCACCTTAAATAGTCGTAGAGCTCTTTACAACAGAGCTTGTCTGGGGAAGTACTCCACCATGTTTATTTCTGCGGCCAAGCAGCATTTCTGTGTTCCGATCTGAAGGGTGCGGTTAACAGTGTAACTACAGGCGCATCAGATTTGTAGGACGTATTTCTTACGTGCCCTGCGAAGTGTTGTACTGTTTTCATACGATAGTTTCACCTTAATGTTACTATAAATAAAAGAAAATTTAAATTTAAATATTTTAAATATATTACGACAATACACACATCGCCATCTAGCCACAAAGCAAGCGTAGCTTGTGTTATGGGAAAAAGTACATACAATAGACATCTGATGACTATTTTTATGGATAATATACATAAATACTTAAAATAAATATAGATAAACACATTCATGTTCATCACACAAACATTTTCCAGTTGTGGGAATCGAACCCACGACTTTTGACTCAAAAACCAAGGACACTGACCACTGCGCCAATCGACCTTTAAATACAAGTTGAAATGGTTTGCAATCAATACTTCCGTGTTTTCCTTTAAGAAATTATTGTTAAAAGACTCACGGTAACCGGAACATGGTTCTTTGTACCAACGGAAATTGTACTTATTGTAAAATAGTCTTATGTTATGCAACGATTTTTTTTTTTTATTTTCTCAATTTACCACATATGTGTTTTTCTACTTTTAAACCATACTTTAACCAAATATGAATGAAAAGAATGTTGCATATTATTACAAATTTTGCGATATTGAGTATCGGCTCTTATCAGTTTAAATGGTACCGGAAGTCTAGCTAGGCGTATCTTCCGGTAAGATCGCGTCGCGGTAGTAGCAGGGCTAACTCGCGCAGTAAGAGTTTTTTTATTCCCCTACAGGTAAGTTAAATTCGACTCCAATCTGACCTACTGGTAAGTGATCAGTCTAAGGCAACCGATCCCCTAATCGCTTTCTACGCGGCATCTAATCGGAACGCTTAATTTCTCGGCATCACGTTTTTATCGGTAGGGCGGTAACTAGCAGCTAGAACTAGCCTTTTACTAGACCAGACCAGAGAAAATTAAGAAAATATTATTTTTTTAAATTGCCTTCCGTATCCGGTCAGGGAGGGCATCAGATACAATTGTATCATAATTATTTAAATAAACGTAATTATTTAATTGGCCCAACTAACCGCTACTGATCTAATCCATTTCAAAAATTACAAATTTCCAAACACACCCACTCTGAATAGAAACCCTGAATCTCCCACTTGCAAAGCTCAGCACATCCAAACATAGTTGTTAATTTGGAAGATCGTTGCAAAAAAAACATTGTTTCGCTTCCATTAGGAATCTTTTCGCGTGGGAGTAGCGTAACAATATCTGCATAGCAATAGACCTATTGAAATGTTGTGTTCAAATTATTAAAGTAACACGATAAGATACCTACTAAAACTTAAAACGCGTACTAGCGCTGTTGCATTATCTTGATATAAGATAAACACGAGTACCTAGTTAGGAAAATTTATAAAATCAATAAATGCATTAAAATCACTTAAATACAATCAGATGGATGTCCCTACAGATAGGGTTCATGAAAAAATAAATGTGTCACAAAGAGTTGTGGTGCTTCTCCTACTGATTTGACGTCCTATTGGCGCAGTGCATCCCACAACTGGAAAATGTTTGTGGGATTAACTTGAATCTTCTTCAGTGTCTGGGTGTTTACCTGTATAAGTATTTATGTATAATATTCATAAAAAATATACATTAGTCATCTTAGTAGACACAACACAGCTTCTATATTGAAACTATTATCAAAATATTTACAAACCTACCTATTTGAAACGCTGACAGTGCCTCATATTATGTTAATATCTTTTGTATATACACGCAAATTAAAAAATAATTATAAAAAAGTCACCTGCGCATTCTGCTTTAATATTAATAATATTCAAATTCAGATGCAGCCATTGTCAAACTTGCACGGCCTGCTTTTTGTAATCTATGATTTGTCTCTAACAAAAATAATGATGGCATTTGTTTTTTTCGTTTTTGTACTGAGAGTGATTGAATCTTTCAGAACGGCTTTACAGGTGAGAAAAGTTTAGTTTATCTATATCCGCAATATTGGATTGCTCATGACGTCACTTCATGCTAAGACTAAATGAAATGCACCTCTTTTATGAAAATAGAACTACTGATTGCAGAACATCTATACTAGATATAGTACATAGTCTGTTAAATAAACTTCTCTTGCTTCATTTTTGCTCGGTACAAAAAAAGTTATCTATGAAATAATCAACAACATGCCTAATGGACGTGGCTTTTAATCTTGTAAAGATGGCATTTTAAATTGTCGCACCTACTTTACTAACAAAATTCGATAATAAAATAAATTATTGTGTAATATATATACATAACATTAAGATATATTTGATTTATAAAGAGAGGTAATAAAACATCTAGGTTCCGAAGTCAAACACACGAACCAAGTTTTCTCATTTTGTCTGAATGTAAATTAACCAAGTAACAAGTTGACGATAGTTGCATTTTGATAATAAAAGCTCACGCTTTTAAGAGCAACTAAATCGAATAACTCCTTAGCACACTTTAAATTAATAAGTAGTATACCGGAATCTCGCATCAATGCTCCATACAATGGCATTGAATATTTTGGGAAATCTGTACATTTGAACTGCGAAAGTTGGATCTTAATTGGACATATGACTATTTTTTTAAGTCGACTCATTCGTGGACACAGGACCGCTAGTTTATAATATGTTACAACTATTTTATAAAACTACCTCAACTGGCGGACATTGTCCAGAAAATAAAACATAACCTAGAAACCGTTTGCAGCGCCACCAAACATTATTGGGAATCTAAACCATCTGAGGATCCAATTTTTATTTATCTTTATAACAATAATAAGCTGTTGCCCGCGTTCTTCGTCCGCGTTTATTAAGATTTTTTACAAATACCAAGGGAAACGTTTGACTCTATGCCGAACATTAATTTAGTTGGTCAATTACAAGAGTACAAGAGTGTAAATGTAAACAGAGCAACACCTCGCAAGCCACACAAAGAACATGTCCTACAAAGTCCCGCCCTATGAGGCGTTAGAATTATGTGCCTGTAATTTAACTGGCAGCCAAATCCCACAGACTGTGGAATACGGCAATGATGCTTGGCGACAGAAATTCGAGAAATTCAAACCCTCTACTGCTATAACGTTTATGTTCAGTGCGAACACGTACAGAGATATCTTTACCTTCATAATATTATAAATGCGTAAGTGTCTCTGTTTGTTTATATTTTGGATTGATACATATGCTCCGATCGACTTTTGCACCGATTTTGATAGAGTTAAGCATAAGTTCAGGGATTATTAGGATGATGATCACGATAATACTTATTCCAGATTTTAACTGCCGCCCTGTTTCTTTTCAAGACGCTTGATAATCGGTGCTTAAGAAAGATTTATGGAGCTAAAACATTCTCGGAATATAATTCATGAGTTTTATATGAAATGTTGTACAATAAATGTTATTATTATTTTTATTAATAATTACCTTTAAATTAATGTTATCATGTAGCCTGGTTGTTGGCACTAAAAATATATTTTTGCTTCTGATATTTATCTTTATCTTTAAATCTATCTCTCAGTGACTCTTTGGACCCATTTTATACATTGGATTAAAAGTCTTATTCATTGCAGTTTTAAATAGGTTTGAGTAAGGCCAGTTGAAAACCTGTCTAAGAAAATGAAAAAATAAAAGGATAATAATATACAAACTGGTAAAGTAGGTAACAATGTATTTGTAAAAAATCTGATATGATATACGATATATTTATTTATGTGCAAATTTTAGATAAACCAATAAGGCGTAGTGTAGACCTAGGCGGGTCGGCGTAATTCAGCATAGGAGTCGAATATGTGTAGAATATGATAAAATAATAGCATTTAAAGAATAGCAGATGAATATTGTTGATTTATGTTTCTTAACTGTGCTAGACAAAGCCTTTTTTTACATTTGCAGTAAGTAATATTTACATAATCTGCTATCTCCGTTTTGTTCCATATTTAATATTTTGCATCATTTGATGAAGAAAACCGTATCTTCGATAAATTATATATAATTGGTATTTGTATGTTTTCACCACTATGAAATTGTTATATATATTAAATAAATATATTATTATTAGATTGTATCCATAATTTATACATTGGATGAAAACAAGATGATTTGCCATAATTAATCAAATACTATGCGGTAAAAACTACCCTTTTTGGTAATATGTACAGATTAAGTTATTCCTTATTATATTCTTCTTGATCTGATGATCTTGACCATTTAAATAATTTCGACGACGCAAAACACGCAAAATTGTGTTATCCGTTTTATGCATATTATGTAACTGTGAAAACGATTTAGTTTTGAGGATATGTAGTAGCAGCGTCGACTCGAAAATGTGTATATAACCCCTGACATTACAATAAATTATTTTTATAGCTCCAATATAATACAACTGGCTTTTAGTACCTACCTGAATGCATTCGTGCAAATTGAAATAAAATTTAAATTAGGACACGCGCCATTTTGACAGCGTAACAGATGGTTGTTGGTTTTTTTTAGCAGCGTTGTTTCAATGCTGTGTTCCGGTCTGAAGAGCGTTGTCGGTGTAATTACTGGCAATTACTTACGCTTCCGGTTGATGGGGACAGGGTAGCGCGTTGCATGAAATGTTCTTTGCATGAAATTGACGTTACAAAAGTTCCGTAAAAAAAAAAGTTTATTTGGGTAAATTAAATTACTGTAAACGCTAATGGCTGGACATAACAAGAAATAAACATAAAACGAGGCTAGGTATAGAAACAAAAAATAAAAAGACATTACTACGAGTATATATTTAAGGTGCATAGTAGTTTACGTGCGTGTTTGTGTGTATGTGTGTGTGTTTGGTGAGTGTATGGCTTCATGGACGATTGGTCTCTATAACTATAGTTAATACTAAATTATACGTTTCAATAACGAATACACTTCATTATAATTAAACTATGTACCTGAAATTTATTTTAAATTTTGAATTGCCTGCGAAGTGTTGCTATGTTTATAGACGATGGTTTTCTACTTACTATCATACCCATGTGGACCATCTGTCCATTCATCCGTTATTACCTAAAATAGCTTTATTAGCCCTTTTTTCTATACTGGGAAGCTTTGGGGTGAGGCTAGCGACCAGTTTACTAACACCCTATAGGGTAAGGACTTTTTAAATTGCGATTAAACTAGTTACCTGATGAAAATCAGCGAGTTGTGAAGCTAAATGAAATGGCAATGGGCGGGGCACATGGCTTGGTAGACCGGTGGACGTTAGGGTTGGCGGATGGAATTCGTTTCTACATTGCAAGCTACGTTCAAAGAACAGGAATGCACCTATTAATGCAATGTAAGTATATCTAGTTTGTATACAAACATCAGGCCACTCCCCTTTTTAAAGTACGCACTTAGCGATCCGTTACGTTGCCGCGTAGATAATAATATGGATAAGTACCTACGACATCTAAAATCAAGTATAATGGCGAAATGGCGCGCGTCTGCCTTACCTTACCTCCAGATGTTGATTCATCACCTTTACATTCTTTTTATTTCTTTACTTGATGGTAAGTGATGATACCGTCTAATAAGAATAAGAGAGAATAAGAGCCTTTCCTCTTAGTAGCATGTTAGTTATAATGAGGTAGAGTCACTACAAACAGACTGACTTGACGTTTCAAAAGTGATTATATAAGGCCTATTTCCAATAAATGAATTTTGAATTTAGAATGTAGCCATTATGCTTATAGGTTTCTACGCAACATCGTACGGTAACGCTTAATCGCTTGGCGGTACGTTTTTGATGGTAGGGTGGTAACTACCCACGTGGAAGCCACCAGACCGAACCAGAGAAAATTCAGACTTTATAAACCTTCAAACCGGGCGTTTTCATTTCCCTGCCCGGCATCAAACCCAGTGGCGTGCATTTTATAGTAACACAAAAGCAATGCCTACCCTAACATTTTTGCATAACTCATAAAGGCGAAGGATTTTTCTATCTTATGCTATCCTCCTTCTGTGTGCATACCCAGGTCAAAAATCATGTGCACACCACTGATCAAACCCTGTATCTCAGCTCATAAAACCACAGATCTCAACAGTGCGCCACAGAGAACGTCACGATAGGTAATCAAAGAATATATATTTTAAATTTCCCGGATCATGACTCTATGGATCGGACTCTTTGTTCCTAATTTCGTCAAGGTAGGTGCTGCTTTACGTCGGCGTGGGTAACAAACCAACAAATAAAAATACAGACATACTGTCGCTTTCATAATATTAGTAAAGTGTGCTACATTAATCCTAACACATCATTCTTTGTTACCGCGGAGTTACCTCCTTCTCCAAAGATGCATCTACAAGGGACCTATGGGTTCAATAAACTATATCCCTTCCACGTTAGCGTTCTATCTGGTGAGATCGCAGTAAACTCCTAACTGGTTTTGGAATAAAAAGTCCTTCCAGTCTTGACTAATGGCATAAAATGGCCAGCGTTTTATTTCTAGTAGGCACAGTGTAAGATGTTGGCAAACCAGTCTGGTTACCATTGAAATATATAAAGGACCGGCTGAACAGCACGTTGAAATTACAGCTCATTACTGTGACCTAATTAATGAAGTTGTACCAAGACACGCTAAATCGGTCATCGGAGGCCATAGCTATTATTTAATTTAGAAAAAAAGAACGTTTTGTTATTAATGGCTAGCAACTAAATATCAAATTCTATTACGAAAGAGAAAACATCGTGGGGAAACTTGCATGCCAAAGAGTTCTCTATAATGTTCTCCAAGGTGTGTGAAGTTTACGAATACGTGGTGATCGGCCTAAACTTTTCTCATTCTGAGCCTTCTCGGCTTCTGGTAGTAATTTAGAAATACTGCAACGCTGATTTTAAGATCCATTAGATTATGTCACGGAGATGCAGCGTCTAGGTCTAATGAAGTTATTTCCTAAACAGCTCACTGGCAGTTTAGATTATTGTTTGCCTACTATCTTATATCAATGTTTACCTGATCCTTTAGGTCCTCCGTAACAAACGTTATGTTGATCGAATTAGTCAAAAACTTGGGGCGTCATATCTAGACGTATCTATCTGTGCCAGTTACTTTTATGAACTTATTTTTATTACTGGTTAAAACCAGTAGTACATCTAAAACATCATGTTTTACAAAAGCAAATGACCTAGGCTAGGTAAGGGTACTCTGTCTTATTCGAACCAACGGCTTGTAATATTTGCATGCCAGCTAATGGCAATACACTATGACTTCGAAATTCATATTGAAATGACATCTATGTAAACCTGTGTATTATGCAAATAAAGATCTATCTATCTATATAACCAAATATTTCTTTGTCTGATTATGTATTTATTTACACAGCGGCAGAGGTTGCGTACTACTTTATACGATCGAGGCAAACCTAGCAATTGTTGACATGAAAATTATAATAAACTAAATCGTGTTTAAGAACCCTGTTTTATTAAAGTAATAACCAGCTCACTGCAATGGAAGAAGCTGTATCTGTATCATGAGTGCCCTTTTTAATAGTTCCATTTATTGAGGGCTTATTTGTTAATGCCCAAGTAATCTTAGTATATAAAGATATATGACTTCGGTACGTTTGTTTGTCACCTAACTCCTCACAAAAAGGTTTCTTGGATTTCTCAAAAACACCATTGAACCCTTTCCTTCCCCTTTGAATTAGTCTATCACTAATGTATTATATTTATATATTATATATATATCGGAGAAGGCATATATATATGACGTTCTGGCAGTTGCTGCTGCCTATGTATTCTATCTATAATCCTAACGCGGATTATCTACCGTTCGAAAAAAGAATGATTTCCCGTATCCAGCTTCCATTTTGGATCATTGTTGCTTAACCAATGAAAATGTTAAAATAACCTACCGTTCGTCCTAGTTTTGGTATCAAGCCTCGTTTCTCCTAGAACAGAGCCCACAGGATTTTAGAGCCCACCCTTGTCTTACCAATGCGAGTTGGTAGGCTTTAACGATATTTTATTTGAGTGAGAATAAACTAGAGCGATATATTAACGTACTCTCCGAGGTACGCAGGCGGAAACGTGGTGGATTTCTAACAGTTAAATCCAATATGTGACAATTTTTGACCTACTCGGGAATCGAATCCAAAATCTTGGAAATAATACTTGAAAATGCTCACCACTAGACAAACGATTTATATGCGCTGCAGGAACTAGACAATACTATACCACCCTCACGCCTCTGTAGGTATTCAAAATTACCGATTGATTTATGAACGTCACCTCGAATCTTTAAGTGAAGCCAGTATGTTACTGCACGCCCAATTAAATGTTTATTTGTGCAATACATAAGTCACCCGTGGCTATGTCCGCAAATAATTTTTAACGACCTCCCTAGCGCAACGGTGAGCTTGTATGCGGGAGGTTCAGGGTTCAATTCCTAGCAGGGGCCTGGGTTCAATTTCTGAATTCTCTGGTTTTATTTATTTTATTTTTATTCCCCTAACAGGTCAGCCCGTTACCGTCTTAGACTGCATCATCACTTACGAGAAGGTGAGATTGCAATCAAGGGCCTATGTTGTCTCACAATAAAATAAATCATAATCTTAAGGCTGCATAGAGCATAGACCCATCACACTGCTCTAATGTAGATCGGTGGGCTTTAACGACGACTTTAACAATTAAGTGCTAATAACCGACACCGACGGCTTAACGTGCTGAGGCACGGGGGTTGACAACGCCAATGTCCTTACTCCGGGCTGGTACTGATTTTTTTAACAGTAATACACAATACCTACTTTTTGTTTCCGGATTCGAACCTAGGACCTCGTGATTGTTAGTTGAACATGCTAAGCACTAAACCAATAAAGCAGACATGGAACCATAATAGGCAGTAAATCAAAATTACACACAGATAGTTCAATTTAATTTATTTATATGTAGATAGGTTATGTTTTAATTTTATTGTTACAGTACATTTGATTCATAGGTCTATTGCAATAATATAAGTTACACTATTAAGTTGTATTAGCATACGGAAATATCATTGAGATTAAGCCTTAAGTATACTTTAAATAAATAAATATACTACGTAATGCACACATCGCCATCCAGACCCAAAGTAAGAGTAGAATGTGTTATGGGTACTAAGACAGCTGATAATTTTTTTTTTTTTATGAATATTATACATGTAAATACTTATAACAAGTATACAGATAAACGGCTAGACACTGATTTATATTCGTCTTCATTACACAAAGATTCTTCAGTTGGGGGGATCGAACCCACGGCCTTGGACTCAGAAAGCAGGGTGGCTGTCTTAGTATCCATAACACAAGCAACGCTTACTTTGGGGCTATATGGCGATGTGTGTTTTGTCACACTATATTTACGATTGATTTATATTATTACTACCTGTTGCCCGCGACTTCGTCCTCGACTGATTTGGTTTTTGATGTTGCATTAAATTTAGTTGTAGTTCTAAAAAGATTTAAAGTATTCGGTATCGCTAAGCCTTAAATGTGCGGTTTTCTGCTGTCCACTGTGGAGTTCTATGCTCTATCTCCAACCACAGTTTGGGCAACATTAAACACATTAAATAACCTCTATAGTACAAAAATAATTATTTAAATCGGTTTTAATTTTTCGGAGTTATAGTGTAAAATCGTCAAAAACTTTCATCCCCTCTCCCAAAGGAACCGACCTTAATGTCAGAATAAAAAGTATCCTATATTACACTTCCAAGAATATGTGTACAAAGTTTCATGAGGATCGGTTAAGTAGTTTTTGCGTGAAAGCGTAACAAACAAACTTACATTGACATTTCTAATATTAGTAGGGATAGGGATAGGGATTTATGCTTTTTACGACCCTTTGATTAGATTTTGTCTTGGATTTTCAAACCACACATCCATTGAGGCACTATATTGCATTTGAAATGAGAATACTTCATTTGCTTGCTCGCAATCTAGATTGGTCCTAAAAAGCAGACCTAAAGTTAGGTACGTGCGTTTAAGCTTTGCTTAGCTTATTTATGACGCAATCCACCCATTGTCACTCCCACGTCTTCTTACAAATGTAAAGAGAAACTCATTAATCATTATTTTTTGCCGTTTAAGTTGTAGACCGTGCTTGACGAATAATTGATTTTCGGTGGTTAGATTCCGCCATTTTGTGACGTCATCCAATCTCTAAAGTCAAACGATTCTAGTAACACTTTATAAATTCAAATTTAAATTCATTTATTTCAAGTGGGCCTACTTTGTAAACACTTTTAAAACGTCAAGTATGTATGTTTGTAGTAACTCTACCAACAATCTGTTGAGGCTTAAAACATACCGTTGTCATCAAAATTGTTGATTAGAATTAAACTTTATTTTTTTTACCATTATCATAATATCAACCGAAGCTTTACACTGCTGGACATACATTTTTTGCGGAAATTTCCAGAAGCTACGGTTTTGTGCCGCTTTTATCAAGGAGTTAAATCCAATATCCACATTCACTTATTGCCCACATTGGAAGTAAAACAACTCTAATGCCGACACGACAATCAACGTGACGCTCTCATATGCATCATATTTATGAGTATATATTTACTTACCTTGTATATTCTGTAACCAAAATTTTAATCTATATATATAAAAGAAAGTTGTGTATGGTGTAACTAACACCATTTATAACACAAGAACGGCTGGAACAATTTTTTATTATTTTTGTTTTTTTTTGGATTCCTCTTAGACCGGAATAGGATACTAAGTATTTAAATATAACATTAATAAAAAAAAAAAATTATGCGCGGTACGAAGTTCGCTGGGACAGTTATTACTGAAACAACACTTTTTTATTTATTTTGCTAAAACACCTTTCAATTATAGTAATAAGGATAACCAACCAAGATTCCACCACCAACTGGGCCAGAATGGTGTACCATTCTGGCCCAGTTGTGGGCCCAGTTGTGGTGCGTCTGTACGTCCTAGACGCCCTACTCATTGTGGGAGGAGACCCGTGCTCTGAAGTGGGCCGGTAAGGGGTTGATAATAATGATGAAAAAGTTTAACCTCCTATTGAGTTTTATTCTTGACAACTGCCAGGACGAACGAATGTATTTTTTTATTTCTTACGTAAAAGAAAGCAAAAATATTTGTGAGCACAGTTCAGTGGCGTGCATAGAGGGTATGTACAGGATATGTAGATGATATAAAATGGAGAAAATTTTCAATACGAGTTATTTGACGGCCGGTTGGCGCAGTGGGCAGCGACCCTGCTTTCTGAGTCCAAGGCCGCGGGTTCGATTCCCACAACTGGAAAATGCTTGTGTGATGAACATAAATGTTTTTCAGTGTCTGGGTGTTTATCTGTATATTATAAGTATTTATGTGTATTATATTCATAAAAATATTAATCAGCTATCCTAGTACCCATAACACAAGCTACGCTTACTTTGGGGCTAGATGGCGGTGTATTGTCGTAGTATATTTATTTATTTATTTATAAAAAAACTTAAGGATAGGCATTGTATGAGTTATTAAAAGCGTACCCTTAAGTATTTATAACTCGTACTGGAGATTTTCTTCGTTTTGTACAACTGCAAACTCTGTGCACACGCTCCATGCACGCCACTGGCACAGTTTCAGTGCGCAGTGCGCTAATCTCCTGATACCCAAACGCCTCCGATTCTGTTTCTTCATTAACATGAATAAAAGTCTACAACCGCACTAAAGGTTTCTCCCAACGTGAGGGATTGAAAATCAAAATCGCCACACACGCAGACGGGTAGGTGGTCGCAGTAGATGGTAGTAATAGAACAGAAGCTGCTGCCCTTTTCCTGTTTTATTCTCTTAATCGCCTCGTACGACACCCGCGGGAAGAGGTTACAATAATTCAGAACCGCCGTCAATGGCACCAACCAATGGACGTCCACTGCTGGACATTGGTCTTTTGTAGGGAGTTTTACAATCCACGATCCTGGGCCGCTTGCCTGCACCGGGTCCCAGCAACTCGCCTGGTGTCATCTGTCCACCGCGTTGGGGGCCGACGTACACCGGTGCTGGGTGGCTATTCCAGCACCTTAATACCCCAATGTACATCGGTTCTCCGAGCTATGTGCCCTGCCCATTGCCACTTCAGCTTTGCGACTCGCTGAGCTACTTCCATTCAATGGCAAAGTATACATTTATTATTAATGAAAACATAAAACGGCAAATACAAAAATGTTAAAAGGCATTTTAAAAAGTAACTTATTAATATTTATGAGTTTAGTAAATAATTAATCATTAGTGTGGCTAAAACTGACATAGAGAAATAGGATGTCAATTTTATTATACATACTAGTTCTGCACGTTACTACGTCCTTTTTATACTATTCGTGTGACTCTACTCTTATTTAATAAATGCGAGAGATGGATACACAAAAAAAACCCTTTTTAACTGACTTCAAAAAGGAGGAGGTTCTCAATTCGTCGGAATCTTTTTTTGTTTTTATGTATTTTACGCGATTACTCGAAGACGATGCCTGAACCGATATGAAAAATTATTTTTATGCTTTAAGTGGCATACTTTCCAGGTTTGTCCCATTTAATTTTTATCGAAATTGGTTGAACAACAACCGAAGGTGGTTTTTTTAAATTTTAAAATATTTTTTTGATTAATAACTGAAGGTGTAATTAACTTAACAATTTTAGGAGATAATAGTAGCATTTCACTCTATACCTATCTCGTAACCGTGAAATTCTCCGAAATAAAAAGCCTATATCGATTCCAGCCTGTGAATGAATTTCAACCAAGTTGTTTTTTTCTTTCAATTCGATGGTATTTCAACTATTGTTCATTGTACTTCTTGATATTGTGTTTGCATAAGTAGTGTCATGAAAACAAATCTGATTAAAATTTGCAGAACACGTGGTTTAAATTTTTATGTTATCAAAATGAAACAGTCGTTCACCGATATGAAATAAGTAGCCACCAAACATGATATCCATACTAATATCCTAAATGCGAAAATGTGTATGTTTAATTCTCCTTACTTTACGCCCCAAATAAGCAACCAATTGATTTGGTTTGTGGGCATAGAGTTAGTTGAAATTACGGGAAGTAACATAGGCTACTTTTATCCCAGAAAAAAAAAACAGTTCCCACGGGATTTTAAAACCGAAACAAACACTGACGAAGTGCGCGGCTAATATCTAGAAATCTATAAACCGAAAACGGATACAGTCGCCAAAATCACGTTCATCCGCTGCTCATATATAGCGTGATCGGAGTGTAAACAAACACATTTTCACATTTAAGTATAATATTGGTAAGGATATTTTTCTATTGAAGAAACTATCTTCACTGCTGCCCTATTATGTAGAATTTGTGGTATACCCGAAAGATTAAGAAATCCCGCGCAGAAAATAAGCTACAGCCAAATCTAAAATCAAATAAAAGTCGAACCACTTAATTTTTTTTATATTTTCAAGAAACTTTTATCGAGGGTGGAAGAAGTTCGAACCGAAATCCAGAATATTCATTTTCGTAGATATTTTACCAATGAAGGACTTTCATTCAAACCTACATTCCCTATTCGAGCCGTTTGAGGATAGTATTTTCAGAAACTACGAAACACGTGTTTCTTATTGAAAAATCATTTTGACTTTAATAACTTCAAAACTTCTTCCCCTTTTAAAAAGGCTTGGGGTGCCTCTAGGTAATCTCTAATTTAATTTGAAAATTCTTATTTGTTCATTTAAACAACTGTCAATCTGTCAAGTTAAATCTTTTTATAGTTAAAATAGAAAACCTAACGAAGAGCTGGTTTTCGAACGATATAATACCTAACTGAAATTTAAATTTGTCTAAATACCTGTACAAATCTGAAAACGTATTTATTATTTATTTAAAGATAATTTAGCAATTCAAAAAATAAACATCATTCATGTTAATAGAACTAAGAAGTTCTATTATCTGATATATATTTTCTCTACGTTATCTGATAACCACTTTTCACTTACATGAAACACTACGAGTATGATGTTTGTGATAGAACTGATAAAATTGTCATAAGGGGTACGCCTTAACATAAAACGTGCAGAACGCCTTGTGGACACTGGTTTTTTTTAATTGCCGTTAAATTTACAACCGGACAAGCGAGAGCTTAGTTCGCACGGATACGGTTCCCAATATATTATTTCTTTAGTTTGCTAAATTGACGGAAGATGGCCTGATGGTAAGTTAATACCATTGCCTATAATCGGAGCAACATTTCGCAGTGCATACCAGGAACACGACCTGAAAATGCCGCCCTATGTCCATAAACTGAGGTGTAGGTGTAAGCCTCATGTGCCTGTAATTACACCGACAAACCACGCCCTTCAGACCGGATCACAGCATTACAACAATGCTGCTTTGTGGCAGAAATAAGTGTAGCATTAATAACTCTCCGGACGAGGTCTGACACAAAAAGCTATGCTAGTACTGAAATTTGCTTTTAACTAAGCCAACCCAAATGGGTACAGAATTTGAGGTTGGACCCTGGATTTTTATATTATAGCTATTGGCCTTGTAAGGATGTCCTCATGAAGGCCATGACGTCAATCTGCTAGACGATTCCTACATTGTCTCAGAGGCACTTTCTCCCGTGAATGTCCAGACCAATACGTGAGCGACAATTTCTTTCACATTTGGTACAGCAAAAATGACAATTACTGACGCAATCGCGACACTCGCTCGCCTGTTCGCTCTCTTCATTGCACTATGCGTTTTCATGGATTCTACAGACTTCCCCTATAAAACCTCTCAAGTTAAAGAGCTGTCAATTTATCCGCAGACTAAATGTTAATAAACAGTTCGTACATAATATTTTAGATAAGGTAAGGTTAGGTTATGAGGGGTAAGCAACATTTTTTTTAATCTTCTCAGGAGGCCAAAAATTAAATTTAATTAATTTTAAATTTTATTTTCAATTTAAATTTATTAATTTTATTTACCACTTCACTAGGCGAACGACCTATAATAAAATATAGGCAACACTATACACCTGTCGATCTCTAGCTTATCCCAGTCTTTGTGATTAATATGAAAATCGTAGCCGCGTTCTACCCACGTTTCTCTATGCGTTGTTTGCTTCAGCGCTGTGAAGGACCTGCCGAGGTAAACGTCGGATCAAGACTACTAGATGCCTTTAGCAATTGCTTTACTTGGAAGTAGGCAATTTTTTTTGAAGTTATACTTCTTTTGGCGCATTAGGGAAAAATGGTGAGAGTAAACTTTTACGATGCGCGCGCACACCGCCACAAAAAACCGACACCATGAAGTAAGCTATAGCCAACATTTTAGTTTTTCTTTTTTTAGTTTTTCAGTTGACTTTGAATAATTCAAACAATACCTTTTTTCTATTGTTAGCGATGTTTTTTCTGGAAACGTAGAATAAGGCGAAAGATAACATTTTTGAATAGTTTTTTATATTGTTATGCCTAATAAGTAGATATAACATCTAACGCGTGTACTTCTAAATAGGTTAACACACGTTATTTTTTATTTGGTGGTAGGTTAGCCCATGTAACCTCAAATCGTGATCATTCAGTGTTAGATGGTAGTCGATTAACCTGTTAGAATGATGCAGTTATGTTTTTTACACGGCTTCGTAAAATACACATATGCCCGTTTTCAATAAACCTAGGCGTTGCCTGAATCGAATGTCTAATGATTTAGGTGAACTATTGGCGAACCGTTGATTTATGCCTAGGAGTCACCTTAGATAAGCTTTAGTTATTTAGGCATTGCCTTGTTACTCGTTAGTGAAAACGAGGATTAATCACTTAGCGTGTATCACGTTCCTCTTTTCTACCAATAGGTAACTAGCAAAGGCGAAAGTATCCCACTAGGCAAAATAAGACTTGTTATATGTTAGGAACGGCATTCGTTGTAGTGGTTGTAGTTAAAGAAGCAACAATTATATACTGACGAAAACAGTGAAAATTCATATTACAGCCATGAAGTTTGAAATTATAAAATTGGCTCGATGATACGTTGTTTTACATTGTCGATGATTAAAGTTTAATCGTCATTCCGAATTCAGTTTCACGGGAAACAACATTTGTTCAGAAAGTTAGATCTAGGTATTTCTATAGCATGCAGTCAAGTGGTTATAGTTGTTCTATTAGGGTGGAAACAAACAGTTCTTCCGTTATCAAACTGCCTCTATAGGTACAGTGTTAAAACCACTAAGAACGCTTACAGCATCGCCGTAATGTTGCCTGTAAATCTGTTTTTAAAGGATACAGCGAATGAGCTCGGAGCTCGGAACGTCATGTAGAAAAACAGTAGTACGTTATACGCAGAAGGATTCTTATCTTATTTTTTATATAAACTTACGACATATTTAGGGGTTGAAAAAACCTCTAATTACTTATTAATAGTAAAAATAAACTGCAAAATCGAGCGAACCGCTATTACATGTGAAAAGGCGAATTCAAAATGATGACGTCACGTCTACATACCGTGTGTTGCTGTGTTTACCGCTTGAACTTTTATCTCCGCGTATTAAGTATTTTGTGATTTCAAACTATCAGTTTCCTATGTTTTTTGATTTCAATACCAAAAACAATAATCTTTAGCTATGAAACAACGAATTTCTATAGCTCTAATTTGCCGACGACGTCACGAGTACGGAAAGCAAAACTTTAATTTCTGCAGAAATGTGATATTTTTTTGAAGTATATACTTAAAAACATTATTCCATCATTGTTAGTCATCATGCCTATGGAAAAGCTTTTTATCTTTCGGTAGATGCAAGATAAACGGGAAAACATGTTTTCTATTAATGTAATTCCTTGTTCGATCACAAATATTATACAGATTTAGGGAAGAAGACATTTTATGTTCGATTTCGTTAGTTAATAATAATAACACGAGAATAAGTTCCACTACTCGGACTTTTTCTGCCGCGGAACGCTAAAACCAGCCCATACATAAATTGAATTTTATTATTTAGCATATAATTATATGCGTCCCTTTCTATACATCTAATAAACACTCATGTAAGACAGAATAGCAAGTAGGCAGGCAAACACGACAATTTTTTTAACATACTGGACTATTAGATCCTTTTGAAGACCGTGACCCCAGTCTGGGGTGGGTTTATAAGTATGGTTTTTGAGAACCATTTATCAGTTAGTCACAAGCTTTAGTGAAAGAACTATCGACTCAAAATGTACTGTTTAATCCTTCTTGCATTCGTAGCGTCGGCTTCTGCCAACGTCTACAACGTACAATGCCCTCTCGTCAAACCTGTGGAGAACTTCAACTTGGAAGCTGTAAGTAAAATGTTTTTTTAATTTCAATTTATCCAAGAAATCCAAAAAACTTCATTGAACTCAAAACAAAAAAAAAATAACGAAGTTATCGAAGTAAACTAGTAAGTTAAATTCGTGTTAAAGGCGGCATTATCACTTATTGTGATGTCTTTCAGACAGACAGAAATTGACTCACATATGAATTTTTTTGGAACACGAGCAAAAAATACCTGTTGCTTATACACCTATAGAAGCGGTGATAGCCTAGTGGTTAGGAATTAGGCTACAATTTCGAGGGGGCCGAGTTCGTACTTCGAATCCCAGCGCACCTCTAATTTTCCTAAGTTATGTGTGTTTTAAGCTGTTATAATAATAAAAGCTGTTAAAATATACAATAATATCACTTTCTTCAACGGTGAAAGACAACATCGTGAGGAAACCTGCATGCCTGAGAGTTCTCCATTATGTTCTCAAAGGCGTGTGGAGTCCACCAATGAGCAGAGTACCAGCGTGGTGTTCTCATTGTGGGAGGAGACCCGTGCCCTGTATTGGGCCGGTAATAATTTAATATGATGTATACTGGGCCGGTAATAATTTAATATGATGTATACTGAAACTTTCGACGACCTCGCTGGCTCAGTGGTGAGCGCTGTATTCTTATAAATGGGAGGTCCTCGGTACAAGCAATATGGGATAAATTCTCTGTTGGGGGGATTCGGTTGGACTAGTAACAAACAAGACAACGTCAAGACAACGTCAACAAGACAAGGCACGTCTTTGTCAGTAAGACACTTTACTGACAAAGACGTGCCGAAGACGTGACGTGACGAATATAAACCGATGAGGGGTAGTTAGTTCTGGTTATATATAATTGTAGTACTCCCTAACATGTAAGCCCGCTTCCATCTTAGACTGCGTCATCAATAATGTAAGATTACAATAATTGAAACGTAATCACGAGTATTAAATGCTGCCATAAGTAAAGAATTAACTTTGTTTCTATGTAAAAATTTTGATTGATAGAAAGCATGAGAAGTAATAGCTGAGGGTTTAGGATTTTTTGACCGACCGAGTCTGATCCCCGGTACGCAGCTCTAACTTTTCGGATTTAAGTTCGAAGGACACCTATTAGAATGACAAGGGTTTGGGCCACCACGCTGTCCAAGTGCGAATTGGTAGACTTCTCGTCCGTTTGGAAACGTTATGAGAACTCCTAGGCATGCAGCAAGTGATCATTTTATTAATACCTTAAAACGCACATAATCCGGTAAGTTAGAAGTTTGTGTCGTGCATTTAACTCAGCCCTTCCAAAAGTGAGGCCGACGTCGTAACCACTAGTCAATCATCGCTTAGTTATATATTTAATCATCATCATGTCAACCAATGGACGTCCACTACATTGGTGTTTTGTAGGGAGGTCAAAACACCGTCACCGCTTTGGCACAAGACTGTGGTATTGGTATATATTTAATACCTTTACATGAATAAAGAATATTTGAATTTGAATTGAAAAACAATTAAATTATAATACTTATTTGTTACCACCCCTCCTCCTAGAATACGGTGGCGGGTGTCGTAAGAGAATATAACAGAGAACGGGCAGTAGCTTCCTCTGTGCTACTATTACTATGTACTACGATTACCAGCGCGTCAGTAGCATGCACTTCATACATGCACAAAAGCTTTGCCTACCCAAAATTTTTGTGTAAATGCGAAGGATTTTTCCTTTTTATGGCATCTTCCTTCTTTATACATACCCTGCTCAGAAACCCTGTGCACGCCACTGCAGTCCGTCTGCCCAGCGTGGTGATGATAGACAAACCCTCCCGTTGGAAGAGACTTTTAGTCCAATAGTAGACTATTATTGACTATTTATTGAAGTATTATGTTTGTGTGTTTTAGTACGGAAATGGAGTCTGGTACGAGATAGCGAAGTACTCCAATGAGGCTGAGAAGGGAGGTCAGTGCGGTTCCACGGAATACCATCTCCAGGGTGACACATTCCAAGTGAGAAGCTACCACGTCGCCAATGGCAGGCTGGCATCCATTGACGGAAGTGCCAGGCTCGCAATCCCCAGTGCCAACGAAGGAAAACTGGTGTTCACACTCCCATACGGTGGTAATGACTTAGATTAATTTTAGCCATAGACATATTTATGCTGTAAAATTTTAATTTTCGTGTAACAATCTACCAATAGTACGTTCATTGTCCAAAACGAAAACGGCATAGCCCTTCAAAGTTCAAAGAAATAACAGGATTCTCGGGTATTGTATCCAAGAGCATCTTGGAATTACTAAAAATTAAGGACTTTGAATGCCTTAAAATAAGGGTTATATTTCTGAAACCAGATCGTATAAAAAATGGAAATAATAGAGCTTTAAGCGTTCATAATAAGTCTCCTGGCTCTTTAGGGTATTGATATCATAACTAAACCCGAAATGCAATTTGTGTCGTTAGCTTTGGACCCTCTCTATAAATACTGTAATGATGATTAAATGTGTGAAGAACACAGAATAAGAGTTTTGGATACATTCATACAATATTGTAATTTTCGCTATAGAAATTATAATTCTCACACATGAGGCTCACAGGACAATGAACGTGCTAGAATATTACTTCGTACCTAATAATAATACACGTTGATATAAAAATACAAAGGTTCATTGACATGTTATTCGGTTTACTATAATATTTCAAACCAGTAGCAAAAAATAAATAAATCATGACGTTAGAAACGCACGCTGCGTTGGTTGGTTGCATCCTTAAAACATATATATCAAGATTTCATTATTAATGAATGAGCCTAAACACGATTCAGCTTCAATAAAATCTCAGAGTTTGATTGTCTGTAGACTGCCCTGGTTGTTGCATCAGGTCAGGATTGTTGCAGTGTCCTTAGGATGTACCCAAGAGTAGTGGTGGTAAGGTAGAGTGGCAAACTTTAAATCAATTTAACAAGTGGAAGTAACGTAAATATATAACCCTACACAAAGTCGACCAAACTATCAACATATAATAAAAATAAAAATTATTATTATTATTAAAGATAAAAGTAAATATTTTTTCAACACTGAGAAATTTATACTATCCGATGAAATTTTATATTCTTCAATGAAATGATATTATTTCGATTCGAATATCAATAAATAATCATTAATAATAACGTGCAATTGAAGTAGTCCACAATACAAAAACTTATGTAACAATTTATTGATAATGTATAATTAATTATGTTCATTAATTTATTTAAAATAAAACTAAACAATTAATTTTATATTTTTTAGATGCTCACCTTCTAGAATAGAACTTTTGTATCGTAAGCTATTTCTGTTTTATAGTTAGGTCGATATCAATTTCTAAGAAAGTAATAACCACATTTTAATATACTTATTTAGTCCGGTTAGTTTTCTATACTTCTTGTATTTTTATATCAATGTCTTAAATAGTCATTTTACTGGCCAGTTTACAAACGTTTGCTCTTTATACTTTTAAATAAATGTTGATTTTGTATACTTCACAGTTTTTGATTTATTAATGTCTTAAAGTAGTAATTTAACAGACATATCATACGGTAAGCAATTATGGAGAGCATGTGCCTATGTGTTTACATTTTATGTCCTTCAGATTATAACGCCAAGTTCTACCTCAAAAAATACCAATGTATACCTAGACGTCGGTTTTAAGTTGGACAGGGATGTTTATGTCGATGATACATTTTTTTCATAAGTTTTACGCGATTCGCGTAATCCAAAACTGTCTGAACTTGTTCTGTGCTCGATTTTTGATTTATTTCACACGACATAGGCGCATATATCTAGGTCCAAATTGGGCCAGTATAAAACATTTCTTGACGAGTTACCAGGCGTAGGTTGCGCCATAAATTTGCTCGCATATAAGGAGTGGGGTAAAAATTGGCTTGGGCCCTTTAAGGCTTTATGACATTTAAATTCACCGGTGTCTAAAATTTTAAGAGACAATTAGATAACTGACGTCACAAATTTAAATAGTTATAGAATTTATTGAAAATTTTGGTGATCAAAACCCAATCCAGAGCATGCAAATTTCGTTTGCTAGAGAGATGCGAGTTCGAGTCCTATTTCTCCGATCATTTTGGATATAATTTATGTTTAAAATATATATAAATAAAATCACTATAAAAACTAATAATCCTCTATGCCCCAACGACTAGCTCTTCGTCTACTTCGTTTGCTCGGCTCTCACATTTAACAGCGTAATGTTTTTAATACTTTTCACATAAGACGGGCTCAATTATAGTAGGAAAAAAATTTAAGCTCTGTTATTAACTACATTAGATAGTGAAAGAAATTTGTGTGCGTGTGTGTGCGTATAAAGATAGTTCTGACATTGTTGTCTATCCCAATGCTTGTTCAGTAGGTATGTAGTGACTTTGTGGTATCTTTGTTAAATTTTTAGTATCCATTAATAAAATAAGTAAATAAAAAAGTAAGCAATTTCGTTTATTGGGATATAATTTAACTATTGGAATTATTTTGATGAATTTACGACGGAACCAATTTGATAGCATATTGTATTCTATTAAATGGAAAAATATCTGTTCAACAAGGTTCTGAAGAATAAGAGATTGTCTAATTACCCAATTTTTAAAGTGCAACATTTCAAGCGCACACCACCTATCTTTTTTTAATTTATATCATTGTTTTTGAAAATTCGTAGGGTTTTTTCATTAGCAATTTTAACTATTCATTTGATATAATTTGCAGTCGGAGGTGCTCTCAACGAATACACAGCTTGGGTTCTGGATACCGACTATGAGAACTACGCCATTGTCTATCACTGCAGATACAACCACGAGAAGAAAACCCGTCAAGGTAAATTAAATTACACTTCACACTGATTTCGAGAAATGTTGAAAGGAATAACATTTTCGAATTACCAACATATAGAATTACACAGACATATTTCAAATGCTTGCTTTTTACGGATAGGTACTCCATTTCTTAAATATAGTTTAACGGGTAAAACATACCTCGATAATATCTTGGGATTTGTCTATATTTCGACCCAGTTGCATGGATCGTGGTCACGACGGGTGGTATGGTACCTATGTACCCGTTGAACTATATTTAAGAAATGTTGATTAACCACGAAAATCTTAGTTTAAAATCTTTACTCCATATCTTGGAATACTTATAAAAATACTAGTTGCTGCTCAATACTTCTTTCGCATGGAAATTCTGTTGTGTTTTTATCTGCACCCTAAACTACGAGTACCAATGTGCAAAAATATTTCGATCTCTTGATCTGTGAAGAACAAAAACCAATCTTTATTTCTTTGCTACATCATCATCATCATCATCATCATATCAAACCATTACCGGCCCACTACAGGGCACGGGTCTCCTACCACAATGAGAAGGGGCTTAGACTGTAGTCCATCACGCTGGCCCAATGCGGATTGGTGGACTCCACATACCTTTGAGAACATTATGGAGAACTCTCAGGTATGCAGGTTTCCTCGCGATGTTTTCGTTCACCGTTCAAGCAAGTGATATTGTAATTGCTTAAAACGCACATAACTTAGAAAAGGAGCACATAACTTAGAGGTGCGTGCTGAGATTCGAACTCGGCCTCCCGAAAGTAAAGTCGAGTCGCCTACCCACTGCGCTATCACAGTTTCTTTACTACGCGAACCAGGAAATCCGATCGAATGCAAATGTTAGTTTTTATGTTTGTTACGCTTTAATGAACTTACATTCTCATAGGAGGGGATTAGACGGTGGTAGCTAAATTTCCCGGTTAGGCCCAACCGTTGTGAGTTTAGATACTTTTCTTTTGGAAGTTGGACCGCCAAGAAATACTCAGTACTAGCCCACATTTACGAAATCGGCCACCTCTACGCCGTGTAACGTAAGATAATACATTTATAGGTTAGTATTAGCAACAAATTGTGTAATGTATAAATTATAACATTGTAGTAACAGAGAGGGTCTAATCTGTAAGGCCCGTAGTAATAAAACGATAAGAACAGCACGTATTAATGAATCGATAAGAACAGATTTTGAAGTATCGGTCAATCTATGCTTAAGAACGAACTTGCGTACCTGTTCTTAGCTTGATGTTTGATTATAAATACAGGCATTAGTCTTTTTCCATACAATGTAAAAAAAGATTTACATCCTTGTTTCTAATACTGCAGGTTTGGAATGGCCTTCCGGCTTCCGTTTACCCCACCATCTATAATTTGTGTACATTCAATTCAAAAGTGAATAGGCATCTTCTGGATAAATGCTGGCTTCATAGCCTACCAGAAGGCTAGATTATAACGGCCTATTTCAAAACCTTGCACTAATGTAGAATGTTACAAGTTATTGATAAAAAAAGATAATTATCTTGTTACCACAAACTTCCCTCATATTTTATTTGTATGCAATTACACGTAAATGGTTCGTTATTTTGAGAAGTACTTATCGTTTACTTTACAAGACAAATTTTCGCTGATTACGGGTCGTCCCACTATACCCATGATCTATGAGTAGATTTTTCACGCCTTTTTAGGCGATTCAGTTGTCTTTTGAACTCCGTTGTGACTAAGACAATATTGATACCCTGTCTTATTAAAACTAGGGGGGACGGGGAAACATAGTTGCGATACGTTAATCAAGTAGATAGTTGATTTTGTGGCCGTCTTCCGAAGTCCGAGTTAGGTCTATTCCAATACCACAGAGCAAAGGGCTCTGTAGTATTGGAATGCACGTTAACCTCTGTCCAGGATATTATCACTAAGATAAAGCCCGCTCTGCCTCTAATCTGTCCTTAATGATGAATTGAATTAATTTTTATGCGCACACATTTGATTGTCAATGACCAATATAAAAAAAAAACGGGACAAACTAGTTATGAGAAAAGCTTACAATATTCTGTATCATAACATGACACCTAGCATTAAAAGCTAGCCTAAAATGTTTTCTATCATAAAATTACGTCTGGTATATTAATATAATATACGTTTTAATATTTATTAATATTTAATGACTAAGCAATCAAATATCACTTGCTTTATAACGTATGCTTGATAACATCGTGAAACCTGCATGCCAGAGAGTTTTTCATAACGTTCTCAAAGGTGTGCGAATCAGCACTTGGCCAGCACAGTAGTCTACGGGCAAAAACCTTCTCATATTATAAATTTAAAATGCATATAAAAATTTTCGGAACCGACAGGATTTGAACCTGCGACTCTCGGGCAATCGCGGCCTGAGCGCTTTCACCAATTACTCTACGGCTCTCCTACCGTCCATGCCGAAATTAGTATAGGCCTTTCACATCAGTATTATAGCGACTGTAGCGTCATCTAGTAGGAAACGTTGCAGTTTCGATCTACTTTTTCAAAGATCCATTTTACAATGAGACACGTTTGAAACAAGAGATGACACATTGCTTTTTTATATTTTTATAATTTTTATTAGTGTTTTTATTAAAATATAAAAAAAAATCCTCAAATCCTGTCGGTTCCGAAAATTTTTATATGCATTTTAAATTTATAAAATTGATAATTCCGCCAAGTGTAGGTAAAAACACTAATAAAAATTATAAAAACCTTCTCATACTTTGAGGAGACCTGTGCCGACCTGATAATACTATACTACTTAAATGTATTTTTTTACGACTATACGCACATCGCCATCTAGCCTCAAAATAAGCGTAGCTTGTGTTATGGGTACTCAGATGAATATTTTTATGTATAATATACAAAAATACTTATAATATACAGATAAACACCCAGACACTGAAAATAATTCATGTTGATCACACACATTTTGCAGTTGTGGGAAACGAAGCCACGGCCTTGGATTCAGAAAGCAGGTTCGCTGCCCACTGCGCCAGTCGGCCGTCAATTATAATACTTTCGTGCTTAAGAAACGCTATATGTCAGCTTATGCATTGAACTTTTATTTCAGACCTTGCCTGGATTCTCTCAAGGACCAAGACTTTGGACGCCGTGTCAAAGGCAAAGATTGAACGCTTCATAAGCGAATGCAAGTTCCTTGACAGCAGCAGATTCGTATACACCGACTTCTCGGAAGCGGCATGCAAAGTGCAGTACTAAATTACGTATAAATTATTATAAGAAGACTAAAGCTGGATCCACACAAATAAAATCATCGATGATGAAGCCTTATTGTATAAAAGCATTGCTCGACGTTAATATCATACCTATGTTTGCTTGAACTTAAAATGTCGAGCATGTACGCATCCAAGTGTATTGAATTGTTAAGTAGCTGGTATTTTACTATAATAGTTATTAAACTAATTCTAGTTCTAGCGCAATAGTTATTAAACTAATTCTAGTTCCAGCAATAGTTGACAAAAGTTAATAGTTTTAGTCGAAGATAAAATGGTGGTGAGAAACTGAAATAAAGATTGATTTTAAAAATAATTGCTTCTTTTTTTATATCATTTCCTATCAGTTTTATTATTTAAGGTTACTTTTCAATACTAAATTATCTAGTTTTATTATAATTTCTCTAAATCGAGTGTAAGTAATACTTTATATGAGATATACTATTTTTACTGTTACTGGAGATCGATGCATAACGATAAAAATACTGTGTACCTACATAAAGCGATTCAATGCAGTATTGTAGTGTTAGAATAGTATAGTAGTAGTAGTGGTAGGATCTGCTTTCCGAACCGGTGGTAGAGTCACACATACATACATACTTGACGTTTCAAAAGTGCTTATAAAGTAGGCCTACTTGAAATAAATGAATTTGAATTTGAATTTGAATTTGAATTTGAATTTTATTACCGAGTTGAAATGAACTCAGTTGGAACCTTAGGTTTCAGAATGCAAAATATGGATAAAGCATGTATGGTGGCAGTTTTCTACTACCGGACCGGTAATGGGTTTATGATAATGAATGGATAGAATGAGGCGTTACTTTGCGGGAGGCAATGATATATAATGAGCATTACGTTTGGTGTGAATTATTGCTCTTACCAGGTTGCTCTAATAATAATTTTACATGACAATGTGAGATGATGATAACAAAAAAGAACACCCGGCTAAGTTTCTTGTGGTCTTCTTAGGCGAGGACGCGTTTGTAACCCTCGTAGCTTTAGTTTCAAATTTACAAAAATTGTGTACGCCATCATCTCACTACCGTGTACATTTATCACGTAATGTACGATCCTAAGTGCCATCTATGACCTAGTTGAATAAAGTAATTTTTGACTTTAACTTTGACTTTGCATAGTATACGAAACCTGAACGTTGCAACTTATTATTTGACCATTTTTTTTATATATCACGCCACACAGATATTTACAGATGTGATATACGCACGTTTTGCTTCGACACATAGCATGTAAAAGAATGGTATAATTTGCAGTTCACTATTCCTTACTAAAAATTTTCTCACTTAGCAAACTTTCTCTCAAGAAATTTAAATTGCACCTCGCAGATTTGCGTGGTTTTTTCGAATTAAAGCAAATTTAGCTTAATACACATTTATTGTCCGAGCAGAAAGTACCTATGTTAACGATTAGACAGAGGCCCGCTTTTCCTAATTTGAATTTTTTAAACCTAACATTTTTTCATGTTTTTGAACAGTTTGCTAATGATAGACTTCTTAAAAGTAATTTGCTGTAACTATTCAATCAAGATCTATTTTAATGTCAATGTCTTTAATTGTAAAATAATGGGACTTTTCTGAAAACATTTGTCTCCCTTTCATCCCCTTATTTACGAACGAGTTTCTTAGCTAACTTAACTCCTTTAAAACATCGCATTTTTAATTCCTATTTTCAAAATTCTAGTTCTAATTAAGCTCAATAGTTCTCTGATATTTCTTGAATTATTCAGTCACTGTATTTTACCTTTATTAGTAGAAGACTTTTTTATTAAGGAATAAATATATAGTCTTAAGTAAATTATTACTTATGAACCTATAATACTTACGCATCATTACTAAGTCTACACAATCGTTATTCGTTACACACATTTACAATTATATAGAAGAAACTTATTTTACTTGGCTGATCACTGAATAGTAATTATTATTTAAGTTAATTATTATAATACAAATAATTATTAATTATACATATCTGCACCTTTAAAAAAAATATTGGCGTAAAAGGAAAACTTACACCAAAAATATAAAAAATACGCTAATATTTATATAACCCGTTATCGCCTGTAATTCTGATAAATCCAAATAATCAAAATAAATGAAATATATATGTTTAGAAAATCCTTTTTTTAACGAGAATGAGATAGAGAGATTTTAAGATTAACAGAGTAAATGCCGTAGTTAGAGCAATTTCTAAAATTTCATATAAACGATATCATATTGAGAGAGAAGAAGGATATAGAGACAAGCAACCTAGTTACAATTCAAGAGCTCAATCAATAAGTAATAAAAATAAAAACTTCATTCTCAGAAAAATTACGTGCGTATCATATCAAACTTTATATTGTTTTAAGAGCCAAATTGCAAAAATATCGATAACCTTTGTAGCGAGGTGCTAACAATTGGCGAACACGTGTACTTATGTATACGAGTGAAGCAAACGTAAATAACGGTTTTATCATAATTTCCAAAAGTAATGAGCCTATTGCCCCCGCATCGTAATAATAATTTAATACAAAATTATTGGCATGCGGCGGCGTCTGCAGGGTTCTTGACCAGCCTATTTTATATATCGACGGATATGAAAATAGGTTAGAAACTATGGAAAGTTACATCAGTTGCCAACTGAGATACGTGCCCAAGACGTTATCTTTGATGGCATTTTCCATATTTTATAACCTGATTTCATATCCACTGAGACTCGGGACGACTATTTTTTTATGTTAATAGGCACCTTTAGCACCATTTCATGTGGAACTGATGATGAAGAAGATGGCAAAGGTTGGTTAGCAATATATGCTCGTCACAAAGAAGCTGATGGAGGAATGCTGGGAGAATTCCTGAACGATTCAATGGCTGTCCCGGCTTTGGTAAAAGCAGTCTGATGAAAAAGAAAATTTGGCTAAAACGTGGAAAAAAATTTGAAGCAAAATTTTAAAGAATTAATATTTTCAATAAATATAAGCCCCCTAACTTTTCACTTATGGGCATGGTCCACAAAACGCTGGCGGTATTGCCACTTTGAATAGATAGACCAATTTTTAGTAATCAAATGTTTTGTATGAATGAATATACTTTTATTGCACACCACAAAAAGTACATAGAAAAAAAAGAAAAGTATAACAAAACAACGTATACAATTTGGCGGCCTTATCGTGATGGCCAATGGCGAAGATAAAAAACAGGTACAGAAAATAGTTAGTAATTTGTATCCAACACCATGGGCCCAGAATCTCAAATGGAAAAGCAGCAAAACGTAGTTATTTCAAATATCGGTGTATTTACAATTATAAACGATTATAATTAATATATTATCTAAGCAATTAAAATATCACTCGATTTAACGGTAAAGGAAAACATCGTGAGGAAACCTGCATGTCTGAGAGTTTTCCATACTGCGCGCGACCCAGCGTGGTGGGTTACGGCGTTAACCCCTCTTCATTGTGGATCCGTGCCCTTTAGGGGGTCGGTACTGGGTTGATATGATGATGATGATCAATATCAATTATTAGGTATATATATGATTTGCTTTTTTATAGCAGCAAGTAAAGTACCTAGGTATTAATTGTTACATTTGTTACGTTTTAGTTTACAAAACATTTTTTTTTAATCGGTCAGCACTGCTTTGTAGTCAAAGTAGTGCTGACCGATTTAAAAAACAATACCCAAGGTCTTAAATAAAAATTCAAAAAAAAAATTCAAATAAATAAAAAAGTCCCCCTATTCGTTTGTTCAACACAAGTTTTTTTTAAACTTATAATTTATTTTGAGGGCTTCTGGCCATAGATTATATAATACTTGTAGATCAGACAGAAATAGACAGTGCAATTTCATACAAGTAAACTCGTGGTACTTGATTTGCTTATTTAGATTTCGTAAGATAGTTGATAATAGTAACGTATTAATGAATATACTTTAATTGTACAAACAACAAACAAGTCAACACAATGAATATAATTTGGTGTTTTAGTAATGTTATTTTAAGATTATAAAATAACTAGGTACAACTGTTTAATTAAATTTTGACGTTATCTTCGGAAAACAGTACAATGTCAAAGAGTTCAAGAAATAAAATTTTTATTTGTATCATGATGAGTAAGTAAACATTTTGTTATGATGAATGCAGGAACTGATTTTTATGAATGTGGCCTCGATTTTTGTAAATCATTTTGTAAACAACTCAAAAACAACATTTCTCAAACTATTTACAACTAGCTAACTAGCACCAGGGCGACGTTACCCGTAATGAATAAGCCGGTTCACGTAATTGCAATAAAATAAAATTACGTGCAGTTCACTTAAATTTGATGTTTTCCCTGTTCCTTCTTTTCAAGTAACTATATATAGCTAAGGTGGTCTCTACCATTTCTCTTATACGTGTGTCAGACTTATTTTGACTTTTTTTTAATAATTGAAAAACCATTCGGTTTGAAACAAGTTCACAGTTTATTTAAAACGTAAGCTTATAGAAAAATCCTATTAGAAGGATTATTTAAACGTTAAAAAAAAGTTTATGTGTTTGTAATGCTCCTAGCTTTAGGTTTAAGTTATTGAACGTAGTTATCACCATTACACAATTATGTAAACATATATGTATGAAAGCTTTATTAGTGCCTGTGATATGCCTACATGAATAAATAATATTTGAATTTGATGGATAAGTGGAAAACGATCGTCTATAAAATAGCAACACTTCTCTGGGCAGGCATCGCGCCGCGCTATTTCTATGTCTATGTATGACGTGTATCTATTAACTGGAGGCGTACGTGTTACATGTGGTTGTAATTAAACCGGCAACCACGCTCATCAGACCGGAACACAGCATAGCAACAATGCTGCTTTACGGCAGGAAATAAGCATTGCGGTGCTTCCCCGGACGAGCTTAAACACAAGAAGCTCTAACACTACTACTAAAAACTTACTTAAACTTTGTTATTACGGTTCTAGTAGTTTCCATCCAAAAACCGGTGAACTGAAATAACTTTTGGAAAATTAAAACTTTTTATCGATAGGTTTGCAGTGTCTGGGAAAAATGTCATGTGCCTATAATTATCTGTATAAAAAATCAAGCTTTATGTCTAATATGATAACATTTTATGTAGTGGGTGGCATACTTGGCAAAGAAGTAAGTATTAATTTTGTCAGCGTTCTGTCTTAGTAAAAACAATTTTTTTTTTTGGCAAACGAGCAAGTGGGTTACCTGATGTTAAGTGATCACCGCCGCCTAGAAACATCTGCAGCACCAGAGAAGCCACCGATGCGTTGCCGGCTTTAAAGGAATTTGTTTATCGGCCACCCAAACGTATGCCAAAAAATTTATTCAAATCGGTCCAGTCGTCTAGGAGGATTTCAGTGACATACACACGCACACAAGAAATATATATATAAAGATAGTATCAAAATAAACTTAATTTAAATTTCTTCAATCTTTGTACTCCGCACCAAATAAATTGGCAATGTAAGGTACATTACCGAAAATTACGCAGGTTTCGCTCCGAAACCGCATCCTCAGGAGATGTTGAGAAATAATGAACAATTTTTAAATCTATTAAGACTTAACTTAAATAAATAATTTATTTGTTTAGACTTAACAATAATTCACTGTAACCATCCTCATTTCGCGGGTTTCGTCTGAGGCGACTAAGGAAACAGAGAACGGGTAGCAGATTCCTTTGTGCTACTACTACCATCAACTGCGATCATCGAAACGTCTGCCCAGCTGTGCGATAATAAGCAACCACTCCAATTGGGACAGGCATTTAGTCCAGCAGTGAAATGATAATGATGCCCGTTACCATCTCAGACTGTAACTCTACAGAAAGAGGCTATAGCCAAGGGATTATAAAAAAAAATATAAACAAAAAGTTAAGAATCAAAAAGTAAAAAAAAAAAAAAAAACAAAAGGAAATCGAAATGTCAATTGAATATTTTTATGGTTTATTTGTAACTTTTTTGTAGGTACAGCTTTTTGAAATACCACCGTGTCTTTAAAACGTTTATTTACGATTTCGTTTTGTTTTCTGTACGTATTTAGAAGAACGTGTTTTGTTGAGTTTTTTTTTCAATAATGTTAACGACGAAAATACTTTTGTGTACATGAAGGGGCGGTTGATCAAGAAAACTGAAACTCAATACTGGACATTGTTTGTATGATTGCTTTTTAAATTATATATTGCGCAATAAAAAAAAGGAATATGGAACTGAACAAAACTGAATGCCTGGAGGCATTTCCTACCAGTCTAACCTTTAGTAAAGTAGACAGGGTTATGCCTAAATCTTGTGCATAGAGAAGACATAAAAAGTATAAATGTCAAAAAAAATTTAAAGGGTAATAAGATTGTAAAGCATGTAAAAAAAAAGAAATATTTATTATGAATACTAGATGTTGCCCCATTTGATTTTGTTTTTTGATGTCGCATTCATGAGGGGTTTGCTGCCGTCCGCTGAGGAGTTCTGTCCTCTATCTCCAACCACATTCATCAGATCTACACAAAAATTGGGCAAATTTAGACTCATTATAACCTCTAAGTATAGTACAAAAATAATTATTTAAATCTGTTATAATTTGTCGGAGTTATGGTGTAAAATCGTCAAACAATTTCACCCCCTCTCCCAAAGGAACCGAGCTTAATGTCGGTATAAAAAGTATTCTATATTACTTCCATCACTTCCAAGAATATGTGTACAAAGTTTCATGAGGATCGGTTTAGCAGTTTTTGCGTGAAAGCGTAACAAACAAACTTACATTGACATTTATAATATTAGTAGGGATAGGGATAATATTTAAGACAATAAAACAATAACGTAATGAAGATATATAAAGCACATATAGATACATATTAGGCATACCTTACCTAAAATAACTTTGACTGGGCATAGTCGCCAAAGCGCTGTACATCTGTGCTTGCAGCCACTGTTATTTTTGCCATAATTAATAACTTATTATTCGATTAACTAAGCGGCGATAGGTTAGGGCTTCGGCCTCTCTTCGTTGGGAACGAGCTTGATCCCCAGCCTACCTTAGACCTATTTCTTTCCGGAGTTGTGTTAGTTTATTTTATTTAGGCAATAAAAATGTCACTTGTTATAACGGCGAAGGAAACCATCGTGAGGAATCCAGCATACCCTGGATAACTTCATAAAATCACTAATCCAAAATCCTAAACCCTTTTCATTATGAGAGGAGACCCGTGAACTGTGGGCCGGTATTGGATTGGCAATAATAGTTACGTAAGCTTCTCATGAGATACCATTTTGGTATTAACAGTCTCATACAGTAACATTTTGGGTGGTCGAAGGCAAAGAAGAAGGTATCGATTTACCGTTGCAACATGATGTTTGTAGAAACATCAGGTAAAGGTAACCAGGTATGGGTTTATTTAGACGACCTCCCTCGGAGGGAGGTCGGGCTTAATCCCCGGTGGGAGCTATTTGGAAATTTATAATTCCTGAAATTTGGCTTGTCACCCCCAACCAACAAAGACGTGCCACCAAGGGATAAGCGTTGTGGTATAATGCCACGTAGAAACCAATTGGGATTACTAGGGCTTATTATAACAATCATACCCCTAACGTGTTAGTTAACAAATTCAAATTCAAAAATGTTAAACGTTACGGGTGACTAAGGAATGGTAACTGAAAAACAAAAGCTTTGAATTGTTGCCAGCCCACCCCTATAAGGCTATGTTTGCGGCCACGCCTACATTGTTAGCTATTGTTATTTAATTTAGTTTGTTAAGCGAATATCATTATATAAATTTGTCTGTTATATAATTATACTAGCGGTACCTCGCGACTTCGTCTGCGTATTAGTCAACCTTAAAACATAGACATACTAGCTTCTGCGCGCGACTTCGTCTGCGTGGACTTCATAAATGTTAAATACCGTAGGTCGTCGCTCTCTAAAACTTCGCCCGTTAACAATATTTAACCCTACCTCGGGTACTATATGAGAGATTGGTAAAGAAAGAACATGTACTTTTCCATAGCATTGGTGACATGCATACCAAATTCAAAGCTGTCTGCCCGCGGGTTAGCTCGTAAACAATTTTCTGTTTTCCCTCGGGAACAACTTAAGGAATCGGGATAAAAGGTAGCCTATGTTCTTTTACGTGTCAAGGCTACATGCATGCCAAATTTCATCCAAACCTGTTCAGCCATTTTTGCGTGATTGAGTAACAAACATCCACACTTTCACATTTATAATATTAGTAGGATAGGATGCTGTCGCGAACTTTGTATAAGAATTTTTAAAGGGGAACAACTTTGTGGATTTTATTGAAACATTAACCAAACGCAGAGGAAAGAAGGAAAAAAAAACCCGATTTTGAAACATTCTTCATTGGCGATAAATGGGCTATCAAACAATGAAATGTTTTTTCAAATCGGGCCAGCAGTTCCTGACATAATCGCGTTCAAGTAAACCAGCAAACTCTTCAGCTTCATATATTAGTATATGATTCAGCGAGTCGTGAAGCTGAAGTGGCAATGGGCGGGCACACAGTTTAGAGAACCGATGGACGTTGGGGTCCCAGATGTGAAGAACCCAGTCGATGGTCGAGGTCCAAGAACGATGTGGCAAACGTCATCAAGCGAGTCGCTGGAAATGACTCTACCACCGCCAAAGCCGAATATTCCGGGGCTGGATTTCGGAATTCCCTGAAAATACCTATCCAGTAGTGGACGTCAATCGGTTGAAGAGATGATGATGATGAATTTGTCTGCAATGTTGAATTGTGTGAACATTGTGATAGCTTAGGGGCAGTGGCGTGCACAGGATTTTCGACTAGGGTATGCATAAAGCAGAAAGATGGCATAAAATGGAAAAATTCCCCTCCAATACTAGTTATATAAAATAATTTGGGTATGCAGTGCTTTTGTGCATGTATGAAGTGCACTCCATTGCTTAGGGGTGGGACTTCCGCTTTACTCGACGGGCCGAGTTTGAACCCAAACGCACCTATAACTTTTCAAAATTAAGTGTTTTTTAAGAATTAAATATTCGCCTTTGGCGGTGGTAGAAACACAACAAACAGACATACTTGGTGTTTCAAAAGTGCTTATATTAGGGCTACCTACATGAAATAAATGAATTTTGGAAGATAACATCGTGAGGCAACCTGAGAGCCAGAGAGTTCTCCATAATGTTCTGAAATACGTATGGAGTCAACTAATCTCAACACTTTGTTTCAATGTTAAGCTATTTAAATTATACTATGCATGGAGTTGACGACCCCCCTGGCGCAACGGTGAGCGCTGTGAATTTAAGCAGGCGGTCCCGTGTTTGATTCCCGTTAGGAGCAATTTGGGAATTTATAATTTCTGATTATCGGGTCTGGTCAGAGGCTGAAGCTTTTGCCGCTTAGCGATTTAGTGTTCCGGTGCGATGTCGCGTATAAACCGATTAGGCGTATGAATACCATACTTCGTAACAGGTTAGCCCGCTTACATCAGGTAGCGTATCATTACTTACCACCAGGTGAGATTGCAGTAAAAATGAAAGAAATCATAGTGCGAGATTTAATCGATAATAATTTATTCAGTGTAGATATTACCTATCAGCAATAAACGCTTTATTTATTTAATTTATTTATTTCGTTATTATTCATGCATTTATAAAACACGTCATAAGGGGTCTATCGTTTAGAATTAAAATGACCTTGATATCAATACGCAAATTCACTGACTGGTAAAAATCAATAGGCTTTTATCAAATCACGTTTCTCTCGCGACTACTCATATACAGGCCTTCAATCAGAATATCTTATGCTAGCAATCTGCCACGACGTCGCCATAGATATAAAACCGACCCATAGATATAAAATTTAAAAAATCTTTTTTTTATGTAAAAAAACTACTTTAATTTAAAAGTTAGATATTTACTGTCGGTGACTTTTTCTAGACATTATCAAGCTCTACAACATTTCTCTAAAACTCAGTCAAATATCTCTTATCGTTAAGACAGCGTTCGTAAAACGGTTGTCATTCGCCCGTTTTTTCTGTATTACTTTGCAAATCCGACTACCACGAAAAGTTCTTTTCTGTTTTCAGGTTAATATATAGCCTATGGCACTCAAAATAATGTGGCTTTATTTGCTAAAGGAATATTCAAAATCAGTTCAGTAGATACATAGATTAACCCCGACAATCTCACGAACTCAAAAACTGACAAAGTTTACTTCCTCATAGTATTATAGCATATAGACATAAGTAGTATAATTATAGACTTGGATTAAAGTAATTACACGCGACTTCGACCATTCTTAAACGTGTATATCATAGTACATCTCCCTTCATAGTGGTCAGCTCTGTATATAACAGTGGGAGGTCCTTGGTTCTGTCGTTGGCAGGTGAAATTGGTAAATTTATAATTTCTGAAATAGTCTAGTCTGTTGGGAGGCTGCGGCTGTGGCTAAGGTTAACTATTTCTGTATTCAAATAGGTCTCACTTTACTGATGGTACTTTCGATTACAAAAAAAATAATTGGAGAAGGTTTTTAAAAAAAAACCAAACGTTAATAAGGGTTTATGAAAACCATAATAAATTGCAATTTTAAAATGCTCAGCTGACAAAAATGTAAAAATAGTACCTCAAAAATCTTTTCTTAGGTAGAAAGGATTAAGAAAGGAGTTTTAGCTTATACCGTTTCTTCCATGCCTTATCATTTAGGTACACCGAATACAATTTATTATTTATAGTTGTTTATAGGAGTCGGAGTTACTAACGGACTCCCATTTTTATTTTTAAATCCACAGTCTAGCGCTTGACCGCAATCATACCCGAAAATAAGTTATGATGCGGCCTAGGACGGAGTTCGCTTGCCTAGGAAATGCCTATTCACTCTTGATTTGAATGAACCTATGTTATAGGTATGGGGGAAGACGGAGGCCGTAAGGGCATTCCAGATCTTTTCGGTGCGAAGTAGGAACGAGGAAGCAAAACGCTTTTTACGAGTCCAAGGCACATCAAATACGTAACGGTGTATATCCTTACGATGGTAGAAAGATGAAGATGAAACTAAATTAAAAAGATTCTGAGCGCACTCTCCAAATATATTATAAATAGAATTGAAGCTTTTATACTGGGTTATAAGTACATAAATACTCATTACATACACAAAACAGTACATAAAAACTCTTGTGAGAAATAAAATTGTCTTATGAAAATTAAGCATAGATAATTTGCTATATTCCGCGATCTGTATTGTAGCCATTTATAACTTCTTCAATCTTTATATTCCACTCCAAACTGATCTTCGGCGATGTACTCTCTTCGCACTCACACCCAACCATTATTAATGGTAAAGTCAACATTTACACAAGTCAAATTATAACCGATTTAAATAATTATTTTTGTCCTATAGAGGATATAATATATGTTTAATTTTGCTTAAACTTTGTGTAGATCTGAATGTGGTCAGAGATAGAGGACAGAACTCCTCTGCGGACAGCAGCAAACCCCTCATTTAAGGCTTACCGATACTGGATACTTTAATTTTTTGTAGAACTAAAACTAAATTGAATGCCACATCAAAAGCCAAAATCAAACGCAGACGAAGTCGCGGGCAGCGGCTAGTCATTAATAAATTCTGTTCAGTTGTAAAAGCAAAAAAAGGAGCGTGGGCTCACCTTAAACCATGGCGTGTAAGATCCCTCGTAGCTTTAGTTTTTAATAAACGAATGTACCTACTCACCCTTTTATTATATCTTTTCTTATAATGAAAGCGATCTTTTCATTTTTTTTTAAATAGAAAAATATGTTTTAAAAATAGAACAAATAAATAAAAACATGTACTAGTGTGTTTTTAGCATTCTCTTAATTTCCATTCTTCCATTTAAATAAACTTTACCCCAAATGTAAAGAAACGATTGTGTCCATTATAAGACAGGTAAGAAAAAACAGACTTTTAGTTATCACCATAACCTGATAATACTGAAAAGTTATAATATATATGAGCACGTACAAATAATTTTTAAATTTGAATTTTAATAATATATAACATACGTAACGCCGTTTGATTGATAATTAATAAAGCGCTTCTCTCAGAGACATATATAAATGTACTTTTAACCCAGTACAAAAAATTCAATTCTATTTATAATCAATGGGAGTGAGTTAGTAATTTCGACTTCCGTAAACTGCAAGTAATGATTTTTATAGGTGCAAGTGATAAAGAACGGGACCCGTCTCTCCCAGCCATGTAAGAAACGTTAAAGACTAAAACTCCTTACAAAATCCTTTCTCCCTTAAAAAGGCACTTTTTGAGGCATTTTTTTAGGCACTATTTTTATTTTTTTGACATCTAAGGATTTTGAAATAGTTGTTCTCATTTTAACTATGCCTTGTTGAATAGAGCAAAAATAAATATATCAAAACTATCGTTCCTCAAAAAACAATAAATCTGCGAAATAAAAACTGGTACTCTATTGTACCTACTATTTCAATCACATATTTTAATAAGTTAATAATTTAATACAATCTCGCATTAAAAAAACTTATAAATATAAGAAATCTATGATATGGGACTATTGTTCTAATGTTCTAATCTTTTTTTCTATACGTACAATGTATAGACGATCCGCCAATATTAATTGTATGTTTATGCGATATCGCGACCTCTGACCAGACCTGGGAGGTGGTATATAAAGAGTGGCATTCTTTGTCGTTCATCAGTTAGCTCAGGCATCTCAGCGACAATATAGCAACAATGTTCGGATTCTTTCTACTCACCCTCGTGGCTTCGGCCGCCGCCTCAAAAGCCGGTTGTCCCACAAATGTGGTAGCCACTGAAAACTTCGACTTCAAAACTGTAAGTATCGAATTAGTTGAAAATAGTATGAAATATTATAGCCCCCTACAAATGATCGTTGTAAATTAATTTTAAAATTACCCATGCTTTGTCTCCTTCTTTTGAATGTTATATTACTGAAGTCAGAAAGAGATAAATCATTGTGCAACAATGTAATTGCAATGAAACATTTAATATTAAATCCGTAGGGGTTGAAACACCCTAACAAATAAAGATAAAAATAAGTAACATGCATTAAATAGAATATAATTTAAGAAAAATAAATATATATTTTTTCGTATTTCTTTAAATAATTCTTTTAGTTCGGTTATTCTAATACGTTATTTCAAAATTCGCGGGCAGTAATGTGTTATAAATGTTATTTTAGTCGCTAGTTAAATTTCAATAATATATTTTTTACTTCAGAAAATTGATAAAAAAAGTTAGATTCCTTTTAATATCAGCTAATATGAATCGAAGCTTTCGTCTTGCTGCGTTATATTTCAATGCTATTTAAAATTCGCGGGCAGTTAAGTGTTACAAATTTAATTTAATTTTTGGGTTAAATTTTAATAAAATATTTATTATATAAGGAGAGTGATAAAATAGTTGTACAATTTTTTTATATTCCTAATTAATTAATTAATTTAAATAAAAGATTTAGCTTTCCTTTAGCTGCAATATTGTTGAATGTTTATTCAAAATTAGCGGTCATTAAAGTGTTATAAATGTAATTTTAAATTTGTGGGCATCACAGCCTATTATTGCATAATTTCTAAATTTCATTAAAATCATTAATGAAATTTAGAAATTAGCGGAAAATATAGTGATCTAAAACTTATTTTAAAATTATTGTGGTTCAAATGTAATCTTAAAATTGGCAGGCTTAAGTATTTTATAAATTGCTATCATCAAACACTTGAACATTTATACAGCAAGCTTTCAAAATATGATCTTCAACCCGAATTTGACAACTTATGTATTAACGAGTAGGTACTTATTTTTATTATCCACGAATGGAACCGATACGGTGTGTGTTTGAATATGTCTATTTGATATATAAGTAATAAAATATTACTAAATCGACTGTAATCTGGTTTCTTTACCGTAACTCTGTATATTTAAAAAACAGGGGTTAAGATAATATTTTATATAGTTGTGGAATATTTTAATGTTATTTTACGCAATAAATTTTAATGTAGCTTTTCATCCATGCGTACACGAGTTAAACGACGAGGTAAAGACTCTTTGATATTAACGCATTCATAACATACCTCATGGCATTTTCGCCTTTGTGTCTTATTATATAGTTTGCAATAAAGAACTAAAACATACAACAAACAAACAAATAGACAGATGAAATGGTAGACTGATATACTGACGAAATTGTGATTTGTGGAACGAATATTCGGATAAAATGTGTGACTTTATAGTGATATTTATCAATATGATTGTGATTAAACTGCATAGTATGTAATATGCGTTTATTTTTATAACTTGCAAATTCTACAATTAATACATTTATACCTAGAAGTTGATCAGTATACAAGTAACTTTAATACATTATGTTTATGAGCTGAGCCTGATTTACTGATATTAAAATATCATTAGATATAATAATAAAAAAGATCAAAAATAATGTCTATACTGGGATAATGCCTCTTTTAACTGCTAGACTAGTGATTGGGATGACTAAGCGAGCTAGTCACCAGACAGTTGGAGTAGAGTTTTTGAGTCAGAGCTTGTACCGGGGGCGTACTACAATCATTGATATTGCTGAGTTTCGATCTGGCGTGTTGTAATAATAGGGACATGAGACCTAATACCCAGGCCTCGGGTGAACATAGGATTCGGTTTGTCTTACCATCAAGGGATTTTCTGCTTGGTGGACAGTTATCATAACGTATCGTTTATTAAATTTTTATTTTTTATATATTTCTTACAGTTCGGAACTGGCATATGGTTTGAGGCCGCAAGGTACAAAAACAAAATGGAAAAGAATGGCAACTGCGGCTACGCTGAGTACACACCAAAAGGTGATGGGATGGGAGTGAAGAACTACGACGTTGCCTTCGGCAAGAAGCGTTTGATTGAGGGATCCGCCAAGTTAGCTGCTGATGCTGGCAAAACCGGAAAAATGATCTTCAGCTATCCTTATGGAGGTTAAAACCATTCATTTATATATAACCATAAATGTCTTCTTAAAAATGACAAAAATGCGAAAAACAAAAAGGCTTAATCCGATTAAAAATGGGCCTTTATCGGCGCGAAATGTCCTTAGAGAGTGGATATTGGAGAAGCTGTGAAAAAATAAATGATAGATTGTTGTTTGTAAAAGCTGAAACAAAGAGAAAGTTAACTGTTCGCTCTGTAAGCCCCCAGGCGGGTACAGGCTTCTTATACAATTCTGCAGAAAGCTCTTAAATTATGTGTAAAAGAAGTAATTTTGATCAATTATTGATTCAAATGAGGAATTCGCATTGAAGGAAATTCCCGTTTTAATTAGGTTTTACTTCAACGTCAAATTGTTATTCCACCAATACTCGGGCGTGTAAACCTCAGGAAGGACATTGTTTTGTTTCAATATAAAAGTTGTCCTGACAAATCGCAAACTGAATGTCAAGGTTAAGCCTATATTCTAATTAATCTTTCGGGTCGGCCGATTGCCAAATCATAAGGATATTTTTTTTACGTTAATTGTTAGCTTTTGTGGTTGGTTTTTAAAAATATTTTATTGAATAGGTACAATACTCCAATAATCTTTATCCTATTATATTAGGTTTTTCTGTATACTTTTTGCAGTTTAATCGCCTCTTAAATAGTCTGTATATAAAAGTTGAATATCGATATATTTCCGGGTTTTGTCAATGTTTCTGTTTTTCTTTACACTACAGTTCGATAATTCACTCCGGCGAGATAGAGGAAATCTTTGCCCAGTTATGAGATAGCTCTTGACAATAAATATTCAGACCTATAAAAAAACGAATATACTAGTATTTCGAACTAATAAACTCTTCTCGAAAATATAGCACATACTTTCGTTTGAAAAAACATAGTTGTTTGACTAAGTTATATTTAATTTATATTTAAAATGAAATAATATTATTTTATGAATAACTCAAATACGGCTCAAAATACACAAACGTGCTAGTTTGCTTCACAATTTTTTTAATGCTAATTTACATAATTTATAACATGTCAATATTATTTAAATTGTGTTAGTTATTTAAACAAGAAGAGTTTAGTGTACGTTTACCGTCAAATCGACGGGACGGATTCTGGCTTGAGAAATGTTGAAAATGTGAGAAGGAATGGAGCTTCGAACCTTAATAATATGTTATAAACTTTCAGCTGGTGGTGCCATCACAGAGAACACGCTGTATGTGCTCTACAATGACGACCAATCCGCCGTACTCTTCCACTGCGAAGAAAATGAGGACAAGACCTCCCGTCAAGGTATTTTTAACAACTTTTTATAACCCCTGTCTTAAAATGATATATTAAAAGTGCAGTACAAAAAATAATGTGCCGCGTGGTGACGGCTGTTTAGAATACAGTTAGGACCCGTGTGTTCTTCTCCTCTATCCGCGGGTGTCGTTCGGGGCGAGTAAGAGAATATAAGTAAGATCGGGCAGCAGGGTCCTCTGTGCAAGTTCTACTATCTACTGCGATCAACAACTCGTCTGCCCAGAGTGATGAAAATGCGCAAACCATCCCAGAGAGACCTGCCGTCCATCGTCCAGCAGTAGACTGTTATAGGCTTTTGATGATGATGATCTACTCTTCTTCTGCTTGCGGCTCGGGTTCGCCTGATCTCTCGTTTCACGTTGACCGGTTATCATCTAATGTGACGCCGCTGTCTAGATCTCCCAGCAAGTATAGGTTGCTGCAAGGAACAGCAGCAGTTTCAATAATAATAATAGTTATATACTTCCCCAAAAGATTGCTACGTTTAGCATCCACGCGGGGCAGTAAGAGATAAAATGCTGTGGCGTCTCCAAGCCTCCTTGCAGAGTCTGCATAGATCTGTAACGTAGATTTGCTTTAGTTCGACGCTTTACACCCTTACTACGAAGGCCAGTGAGGGACCTTTCCTCGTCCCTCATCAACCTACTTTCTAGTTAGAATATATTTTGATATTAACTATATATACATTTGCAGACTACGCTTGGGTCTTCTCACGCTCCAAGACTCTGAAGGCTACCAGCAGGGCCGCTATTGACAAGTTCCTTAACGAGAACGACTTCGTTGACGGCGGCAAACTGATCTGGAACGATTTCTCCGAAGAAGCCTGCAAGGTCAAGGCCTAATAAGGCATACGGATGTCAGAATTTGTTACAAGCGGGTCTAACTCTCTTATATCAAAAACTGCTAGTATAGATATAGTAGATATTAATAAAAAAAATGTAAAGAATCTCGTAAATTATATAGAGATTTAAAAAAAATATTATATGTTTTTCTTTTAATTGTCCTTCGAATTCACGATCACATTTCCGCATAACTCCTTTCGCTTTACCTTCAAAAAACGGAATCAATTTTCAAAACCGACGCATAAAGAACCTTCTAATACCTTCTCAAAAATAATAAACAAGAACAAACATATTATTATGTTGAACCAGTTATTGTAAGTTTTTGCTTTACTTCCTTTAAGTAAATAATGAAATAAATATTCCTACTAGGTAGTCACTACAAATAGACTGTCTTGACGTTTCAAAAGTGCTTATTAATTAGGCCTACTTGAAATAAATGAATTTTGAATTTGAATTACTAAGACAATACACACATGATACATCGCCATCTAGCCCCAAAGTGAGCGTAGCTTGTGTCTTGGGCACTAAGAGAGTTGATGAATATTTTTATGATAATAATATACATTCATACTTATAATATACAGATAAACATTCACACACTGAAAAACATCCATGTTCATCACACAAACATTTTCCAGTTCTGGGAATCGAACTCACAGGCCTAGTATTTAAAAAGCCCACTGCGGCCCCACTGCGCCAATCGGCCGTCAAGTCATTTTGTTAATGTATAGATTATATGCCTTTAAAAGCCTTTATTATTTAATTTAATTGGAGACATGTAGCTTACTTTTATTATAATAAACATAGTAAAATGTAAAGATCAGTTACATTGCAACCCTACACATTTATAGATATATACTAGACACACTTTTTTAAATCAATCAATTAATGATAAACTTATTGGCATATATTGTAACACTCACTTTTATTTTATTACTTCCTTTATTTTATGTTATAGCGGCAATATAAATATACTCATGCTGTTAAAATTGCAACTATCTACTCTTGGTTGTTGAGATAGAGCTAGCTGACAGAGAGACGGATGAACGGGCAGACGAATGGACAGTGGAGGCTTAGTTATAGAATCATTATGCACATAAAATATATATACATATAAAAATATACAGTATACACATATAACTAATAAGAACTTGCTCATCGAGTTCTCATCAGTTTTTATTATATGTCACGACTACCTGGTACTCAGTCTGACTCCAATCTCAATCATCAGACTCAAAATCCTATCATTTAACTTTATGACCTCTAATTTTATTTTCATGTCAACAAAAACTCCATGTGCGCAAACTTATCTATTAATTATATTATACCGTAAATTAGTTCCAATATCTAACAATTTTATCATCAGACTCGAATCATTATTTTCATTATACATAGAATGCCCTTTAAAAAAAACCATATGATTGTAAACTTAACTACCAATCATATACATAAAGCTAGTTCCAAGTTCTAACTCTATCATCAGATTCTCGTCATTTTGTGCATTACAAAGTTTTTATGACAACCAACTGTACGAACAGAAACTTGACATGCCTAAAGGTAGTTCCAGTGTTCACTTTAAACTGTTATCAGACTTATTTAATGCATTGAAGAATGCTCAAGATAGTAAATCTAGAAATCTCTAAATGGGTGCAAACCTATGTTCTAATTACATCCCCTAAGGGAGTTCCAGTTTCAAACTTCCATTTCTATCACCAGTCTGTCAAGTGCCAAACAAAAAAATAAAAAAATTGTTTCTTATGTAGGAGATGATACATGTTGTGGAGATTAAAGGTATTAAAAGGTGTTCATGGCATATCCAAAAAAAAGGTCCAAACTCATTTATTAAATACTAGCGGACCCTCGGAACTTCGTCCGCGTATGAGTCAATCCAGAAGCTAGAATTATTAAAATTGGTTCAAATTTAACGGAGCTATAACGTAAATTTGATAAAAAAAATCTCTTTCTATTCTATATGTTGACCCGGAATACCAGCTACCACAATACCAAATTTTATTTAAATCCGTTCAGTAGTTTTCACGTGATGCCCGGACAGACAGAGACACAGACAGACAGAGACATAGACAGACAGACAGACAAAAATGAAATAAAAATCTGTTTGGGACTTAGTATCGATTATAAAGCATCCCCCGGTCAAAATTTTCAAAATATATTAAATGTACAGAAATTTTCCATTTACAGTTTTATTATAAGTATAGATTGCCGATAAGCACCATTGTTGTAACTATTCTCCAGTCTGAAGAGCGTGGGTGCCGTTCTAGTTAAAGACACATGAGGCTTAACACCTTTGCCTCAGGTGAACGGACGTCATCTGCCATTTGCTTGGCCTGTCAATTATTAATAGTAAAAAGAAAAAAAATGTTTTATTCTCCGATCCTCATAATCAGGTGTGCTTATAAAGAGTTTTATACACGGTGCAATCCGAGGTTGCACAGATTATGCTGCTCTTCTCCTTTATACTCCCTTAGTCCCTTACGATACTCACGAGAATACCAGAGGTACGTATTCTAATATGCCGTCACCACGTTTCACGTTGGTTTGTAGTTATCACAGTCATCATCATTATATCAACCGATTGACGTCCACTGCTGACATAGGTCTTTTGTAGGGAGTTCCAAATTCCACGGTACTGCGCCGCTTGAATCCAACGGCTACCTGCGACGCGCCTAATGTCGTCCGTCGACCTTGTCGGGGGTCGACCAACGCTGCGTTTACCAGTGCGGGGCTGCCATTCCAGCATCTTAGCACCCCAACGTCCATCCCTCCTCCGAACTATGTGCCACGCCCATTGCCAGTTCAGTTGAATCCAACCGAATCCAACTCGGATGGGCAGCGTTCGGGAAGCTTCATGACATCTTTTCGTCAAAAATCCCTCAGTGCCTGAAGACCAAAGTCTTCGAACAGTGCGTGTTGCCAGTGATGACCTATGGAGTCCCATACGGAGACTCAAATTGTGTCGAGCAGAAATTGCTTTCAAACTATTTACCGTAATCGAATTGCAACCTATTAAATACTTATTACTGTGTATTACCAATGGCCATCTCCGCTTGAATTAAATGAAGGTTAACGTTATCCGCCCAAATATGTCAATAAATAATCCATCGAATCAAACATCTTCAAATTAGTTTATAGAGAGAGTGAATTTTAAAACGAAAATGGCGGCTTCTTCTCGGTAGAATCCGCCTTCGGAAGAGAAGAGTCACTGGAAATATACAGACTTGACGTTTCAAAAGTGTATAGAGTAAACCTACTTGAAATAATTGATTTTTGAATTTTAAACTTTGAGCAGTCCATAAACAGGAAAAAACAGAAAAGGATAGAACTACTAAATTCAATCTGCGATCTGTAGATTTTGGATAAGACTGATTGATTATTAATTTAAAGCGTCTCAAAAGTCGAATGTTCTTACCAAGCATAAATAACCTTTACTTTAAAAAAAAACTTAATTGACATTTTGGAAAAATATTTTATGCTTCACGTGTTTTTATTTGTCATACCTCTACTGGGACTTAAAAGGTAGTACGTTTAAAGTTGTTTTCGAAAATGCGCGGCACAAAAGGTACTAAAAAAGTTGAAACTTCATAGCACGGATCACCGGTTATATGTGTGTTAATACAAAGGCTGGCAATTAAAATGATTAAAAATATCAAGATATAAGACATCAGGGATGGTCTTGTAGGTACTCAAACTATCCCAACCGAGCACTAAAAAATAAAACTATTTTTAGAGCTATTTAATAATGATTATTGAATAGTTCAAAAATAGTTATTCTTTGTTAAAATTCTTGATACTCACAAACATCAACAGCATATGTAACAACAGTAGGATATAAAAATTAAAAAACCCTGGGTTTGATTATGCTTTACATTACTCTACTAGTCATTATACTACTATATATATATACTAGCCCTATCATTTGATACACATATTGATTATTGAGGGAGAAAATGTGATTTGCCATAATGTGGTAGCGGCCACCTTGGATTTGAAATTTATGACAGTTTATTTTACTAGTCAAGCCCATTCCTTTGGCCCATGTTGAGGGAGTTATGAAAAATAAATTAATTAGCGATTTTGTGCATCTTGGACCGACTTTCATCAAACCTGGCTAAGAACACTCGCAACTTTCCTTTCAAACAAAAAAAAATAATAAAACCAAAGTCGGTTCATCGGTTGGAGAGCTACGTAACCAGAAACGGCTGTGAAATCATAAAAAGATAATGGCATCGAATTCAGAAACATCGCCTTCTTTGCAAATCATATTCTACACCCATGTACACCCAACAATAGAATATCATTATAGTAAATAAAAGCTATATATATAGCTAGTATTTGACAGTTTGACAGTTCAAAAGTAGGAGTGCTCCGATCGTCACCAAACTTTACAGAATTACTCGCCAGGTCAATCCGGAGATTCCCTGAAAGTTTCATTGAAATCGGTCCAGCCGCTTCGGAGCCTATACGGAACATACCCACACACTTTATCTTTTATATATATAGATATAAGATAGAAGATAGCTGGCGAGTAATGCATGGCAGAATATTTGTTTCACAGATTTCCAAAGAAGGCGGCGTTTCTGTAATTAGAGGCTTTTATGCTTTTATCTTTTTATGATTTCACAACCATTTCTGGTTCAATTTATTTAGTTTGACCGGGAATGCCTATAAATAATTCGTTTGTACCTTTGGTTAAGTCATATAAAAATCAATATTTAACGATTTAATTCTTGTTATCTATTTTGATATGTATTGGTGTGGAATTAAATGTATTTCATTCATTCGTTCAAATATGCATCACCTAACTATTTTTTGTATTTTTTATCTTCGCCATTGGTTGCCTGAAATAATTCACTATGGATAAGGCCGGCAACTTGTATACCTTTTTTTATACTTTTCTTTTTTATGTACTTTTTATGGTGCGCAATAAAAGTATATTCATTCATTCATACAAACCAGAAGAAATCAGTTATTACACGTAATACTGACCCCCCCAAAATAGCGCCTGTGATATTAAGCACTGCAAAAGATATTTCCTTGCTTCCTTTTTTATATTATATGAAATACTCAGAATACTTTAACTAATTTATGTTTATATTAATAAGTGAAGCAGAACTTTGCACCGATTTTGCCGCCTTTATTTCCGACATTTATAGTTTATACAGAAAAGGAGTGCAGAATGCTCATTTTTCTTAAAAATTATGTATAAAACATACATTACACACATTACCATATATAAATTTTTTTAATGATTTTTTTTGTTATAATTAGTTTGAAAAGAAAAAACAACAGGCAAATAATTGACATATAGCCTTGGCGAAATCTGCGATTAAAGAAGGATAGCCTTTGACAATAAAACTTTAATAATGCTCAAACTTTAAATTTAAATTAATTATATACCAACATACGTTTGTTTTATTGTCAAGTTGTGTTTGGTTCATCAAACATTTGATTTTCATTATAGACTTTTAAGGTATACCTCAGGAATCAGGAATTGGTGTAGGTGAGTAGCGCCACAGCTGACTCGATATTCCTCTGGGCACCTTCTTTATCGTTGGAGCCCGCCTCTACCTTACCTTTATCGTCAGGATTTCGTCAAAATTTTCACTCGAGGTTACAAGTGTCTAATGGGCGGATAAAAAGGAATCCGTTCGGCAAAACCGGAGGAGGAGGATGTTTTTATTTTTTATCACCTTCATACTTTATGCCTACCCTCGTGAAAACCTTGTGCTCGCCACCGTCGGTACCATATAAGAAAGGTGCGAGTATATCTTGTAGAATACCGATAGACAGGATGTTGTACCAAAATACTTAAAAGTGCGTTCAAATTAAAAGAAAAATCAACAATGTGATTTTAATATTGTGGTCACAAGTTACATCGATAAATTATACGATTCACCAAAAGTTGCTTGTAAAGAAATCAACTTCGTATTTATTTGTATAGGCGCAGGTGGCTTCAGAGAAGTCCTTTAGCACAAAGGACTGCCTATGCTCAGCCAGTTCGGAATACTTTGACAGGGCATCCTCGATGTTCTTCAGTTTTTCTCCCTGCAGCTTTTCTTTGTTTCTTGACAGCACCCAGGTGAACACTGAAAGCGTTGTACGAAACTATATATAGAATGCATATTATTGAGGATGCTCCGGTGTCGGAGTGAAACATGCGAGAGTACATTGCCGAAGATATGTTTGGTGTGGAGTGTAAAGTATACGATAGTCAAGGTCATCTTGGGCCATAAAGACAATGATTTACTCTTACTCAAATGCTACATTTTCTATAGCATACGATACAATTGCTTATGTATCGTATGCTATAGAATATATTGGTTTATTATTTATTATATTTATTATAATTTGTATTTTTTGTATATAATAACAATACACCCCACCAATCGGTTACCCTTGGTTTTAATAAACCTAAGGATACCTGGAAGAAATCTCTAGTAAGCGATAAAGCCGCCGCGTTTGTATCCTACTCTTTAAGTTTCTTCTTGTTGTGTCCATGGTTTTTTTTTCTATTTGTGGCGTACAAATAAATAAATAAAGATTGAAGAAATTATTCTGATAGTATAGTAGCGTAAAGATTGAAGATTCTCGTGTTTTTGGGAGTATAGCAAGTTAAGCATAATTTTTAATGTATTTCATGGAAATCCGCAGAGTAACTTATGCTTTTATCCAATATCCATATTAATGTTGTACATGCACAAGTGTGTGTTTGATTTTAATCAAAATTAAATTATTATTCCTACACGTTTATTACAGTTTTTTACATGTAAGGATGGTGGTTTAGTACCGATATCAATGAGATTTGGCACATGAATGGATCTGGAATTTGCGTTGTCCTAGAGACGTATGGCGTGCAGGAATACGTTTGCATTCCTGCGGTCACGCAACATACGGTTTGCTCATCACCATAAATAGTTCCGCTAATTAGCAGCTCCTGTAATCTTCACCGACACCGTAAACCAAAGATGTTGTCGGAGACGGTGAGGACGACAATGACGAGAGCGTCATCACCGACATCTTCACTCAGGACCGCACGGTGGCAAGCCTGTAGCCCACAGCCCAGGGTTTCGGACGTGAATTAGTTGATATGATGATGACGATGAATCTAGGCTAATGCCTGCTACTTCAACTAGGAGATTATTAATTGGAGTACAATTAATGATGTATAGGTACCTAGTCAAGATGGCACGCATTAGCCTAGACTTATTATCATCATATCAACTAAACTGGTCTAAAGCATGTACTTCTAGGCTCCAGAATAAGAAGTGTTTAGGCCATAGTCCACCATGCTGGCCAGTTAGTTAAAGCAAGTGAACAGCACAATAATTAGAAAAGTTAGAGGCGCATTCCGCGGCTCGGCTGTTGCTATGCTGCTGTTTCTATGCTCTTTATCTTATATGTAAGTTAGAACTGAGCTTTTATATTAATTTTATAAAATTTAGTCACCATAGTGAGTTCTTAACTTCTTTTTCAACGTCTTGCAGGTGTACGCAATGGCATAGCCATCGTAATCCGTGGATAGAATGAAGAAGGGAAACTGTAGCACTTTATCTGGAATATAAATAAATTAGTTGAAACATTTATACGATTCCATTCAACATTTTGGTATGAATTTTACCATCCTTAAGAGTAGCATGATACATAATATCCTTACTGAATCGAATCTATAAGAGAATATTGATTGGTATTAGGAATAAAATATATTTTAAACTTTATTGCACCCGCCAATGAACAGAGAAAATAATTGAGGCATCAATATAAATTAATAAAATATGTTCCCAAAAATTAATTAGCGCCATCTATCATTATACTTATGAACTATTACGGACCACGGAAAAGTTTGTCACATATTAGTGAAATATAAGCCTTGTTTAGAACGTCTATACTAAACCTACCGTATCGTACTCGCAAGTTTAACCTCGTGGGAGCACGAGGTTAAACTTGCGAGTTATAATTGCGTGGTATAATTTTATTATTTTTGTATTTGCCACCATGAGTTTTTACCATTTTGTTAACTCAATCACCCAGTATAAGTGCAGTTTGAAGTATATAAATTGGAAGAGTGATTTTTTTGCATAGATGTATTTTAGTTCATGGGACGGAGAGTCAATAAAATATATTTTTATCTCAAATCTATATGCAGGTTGCCTGTGGTAAGCAACTAAAGCTCTGTTCAATATAAACAATTTGATTATTGTAAATATTTCTAGAATATATTAGATTTTGGAATAATAAACAAAGTACTTTCCATCCCTGTTCATACAATAACTGCAAATTTATTGTATGTAAAATTAAAATTGAAATAAAAGATTTTAGATTGACATTGTTTCTGTGGCGACAAACTGCGCTACTTATCGGCTAAGCAGCATCTTGCTATGGAAAAGGAACCCTTCAGTCTTTTAAAATACAAACCTCCATCTTCATGGCTAACGATGAACTGAGCTTTGTTTCCAGCATCAAAAGTGGGATCGACTCTTGCAAAATATGACTTCTGAGTCCTATTGCCTTGATCTATGTCCACGTATGTCTCCCGCAGAGTGTATCCAAGATTATCTTCTTGGAAATCCAAAGAAGCACAGTCGTAGGTGTTTCGGCCATCGCTGGCGTAACTAGCTACGTTGAACCATTCTCCTGAAAACTACATATTACAATATGTTTAGTTTGATCTAATTTATGAACAGTTGAAAAAACCTAGTATTTCTAATATCCCATAAGAATAAGATAACATGACCAGAAAGCAAGTTACAGGCAAAATAAATAAATCGTCGATGTAACTTGAAAACTGCCAGACTTTCATACAAACACTCTTACCCTGATTAACTGTTCATACGTTTCGGGTATAGATTGTCTGTCAGTCAGTAAGCCTAATAGCCTATTGACCTCTCCAAAGATTAAATAATTATACCTATGTAGCAAACGATTTGATTGCACTTTTTGATGAACTTTCTGGCGTAGTACGAGTATATAACTGTTTCGATTCTTAAGTGTAAGGGATATTCAGATTCTTAACTCGATAAATTTTGAAGTTTGGCAGATCTGGTCTGGTTTCTGATTAACTTATTTGGATGGTACAAAGTTTATGACTATTTAATGTATGAATTAAAGGTTGAGAGATAAGGTTGAAGACAAAAAAAACTTACTATTGTATTTTCAACGTCATGTACACGACATCGTAAACAATATACAATCAGCAGAGCAGTAATTTAGACAAAACACCTGTGGAATTTTCTGGACCATGATTGTAACATTCGCTAGTGCATTTTTGTTTCAACGCCCCTTAGTTGTATAAAAACTGTATAGTTTTTAAGAGATTTTGACTTAAAGTTGACCATGATAGCAAAAAAATTTAACCCCGAGGTCCTGTACAATCAGGTTGATCCCACGCACGAAAGGTTATTGTAACAACACAGAGAAAATATGTTGCTCAACGTGTTAATGTCACCAAATTTCGTTAGTAATATCGAATTTATTATAAACATCATTAGAAATTGTATGAGACCTTTTCATATCCAATTACTGACCTAATAATTGTTTGTTACTATTTTTCTAATGCGTAATAGTTCTTTCGTTTTGTTTCATTCTTGTCCTATCCCCGACTAGGTCAACACTATCTAATATAAAACTGTATTAACTCTCTCTGAAATTTTAACGTGCAATCATACCCAGTCCAGATTATAGTATCTCACGCTGAAAGGGATTTCGAGTGCGCCATGCATCTAAACTATACAAAATGTCTTACCTTAGTATAATCAAGATTCTCTTGTATTTTCACATCTGGACATTCGCCGATCAATGTGAACTCTGCGCCCAGAGAAGAGGCGATAGTTAAGCAAAAACAAAAACTCAATAACAGCATTGTGACAAGCAAGCAGCACGGGCGTCTCGCATGTAATGCCCGACATCCCACGCGTTAATTATATGAATGATACGCTACCGTTTATATACTTTATTGCTGGTTAAATTGGATTCAAGGGTTTACTTATAATATGGACGTCCTCAGGTCGAGTTTTTTTTAGAATACTTCGTAGGATCTAAATGCATTAGGACAATAAGCAGATCAATTGCTTGCAGATTATTTTAGATAGGCATTCATGTTCTTTTTTTATGATAAAATGATCCGCGATAAGCTGGAGAATCTTCGGCAACGTACACTCCAAAACCGGACCATCATTAGCCTCCAAAGGATACTCAGGTTTCGGAGCGAAACGTGCGTAAAAATATATATAATATACCCAAAATCTTTTTCGTGTGCAGTATAAAGATTTAAAAAATTATTAATTACACCATACAGATTCTCCTGCTTTTCGCGGAGTATAGCCAATTAAGCTTAATTTTCATAATATATCATGGAATTTCGCAATAACGCCTGGTTCTATCCAATAACATCAGGTCAACATTATTAATTGATCTAGAATAGTTACTGCCGATGATTTTACATGCCTGCTCTTCAAAAAATAATTTATCCCCATCATCTTCATTATCAACCCACTTTGAGGTCTCCACTTGACTAAGAAAGGTATAATATTGCCCTGTAGGTATTTCCACAAGAAAGCTACATGTTTTGCATCTGGTAATCATCATCATAGGAACCCATTACTAGTCCATTACAGGACACGAGTCTTCTGAGAAAATGAGAAGGATTTACGATGTAGTCCATTACGCTGGCCCAGTTGCCATTGGTGATGCGATGTTTGCTTAAAGCGCACTTAACTTACAAAGTAAGAGGTAGGTTAGAGGTAGGTTCGAACTCGGCCCCCTGAAATTGAAGCCGACGTATCTACAAGCTTTGATTACTCTTGGCATAATCATATTGGAAATTTGGAATTTTAACATTATTACCAGTTCATTTCGTTTTTGTTATACATTCTTAGAAATGTTATAACTTTATAACATAAATAAGTGATTACTCGGAAACGGAAATTGTTTTCCATAATTTAATATTATCTACTCGTAATCACAAGGAAATTTTATATCGAATACATTTCCCAGAAGCTTTCGCTCTTTTTTCTTACTATTCTGATGTTACTTTTTATCACATGATATTAATAATCAATCTAATCGAAAATCTTTAGACTGCAGATAGTATTTAGTGGTGCTTTCATCTCTTTCATCTCATTATCTTTTCTGTAGATAAGGATAGCACCACTACATTTAATGAGCCTTTTATTGTAGTATAAAACGTAATAAAACAAAATAATGATCTAACGGTTCATCAAAATAAGGCTGAAAAAAGTTTAGGTTTTCAAGAACATTGGCATTTTGTGCTTTCTATATGTATCGTTCTAACTATGTTTATATTCCTCCTTGCTGTGTGAGTACATTCGACCGGAGCAATTCTTTCAATTTACTTTATGAAGTTACTCGGCTGACTATTTACAAAATGCTTAAGGAGCTGAATCTATAGACTTACCTAGTCATATTAATAAGAAAACAAAAGGGAGAATTTAATTAGCAGATTTATTCTTAGAACACATTTATTTAATTATACTCGTAATGCCAGATAACCTATGACATATCAGTAATCATGCACACAATTCGATGCTGCTTGTTTTACTGTAGCCACGAACACGCAGCAATGTTGAAAATAGTTTCTTTTATTATTTGTTTTAATTATGTGTTCGCTTATTTCACGCTACCTGGAAGCTGCCCGGAAGAGGTGACGTTAAAAGAAGATTTTAGATTGCCAGATGTATGTACACTTTGGTTCCATTTGAATAAATATTATTACTTACGTAAAATAATTCAGATTGAAAATTCATGCTTATACAAAATATTCTTGCTTGTTTTTTTACTCGAATTATTTATTGCACACGCAAAATAGACATGATACAAAGGGAACGAAACAGCACAGAAACTTATTTAGGCGTGCAAAGGCGGCATTACCGCCAAAGCGATTTCTTGCATAAAAAATATAACAGCAATTCTTGTAATTTTGTTCGGTGTTTGTCAAAAATATTAACTTTTTGTTATAGCATAAAAGTAATGTTTTATGAGTTATATACTATGATGTTTGTTTCAGTTCTACGGAAAATGGTACCAGTCCTACCACTACTCTAGCGATGGTCAGCAACAAAATAATTGCTCAAGCCTAGAATTATTGACTAGACCTTCAGGGATTTATCTCAACCAGTCTAGAGTTGACCGCGGTCTGTTCCACCGGTTTAGTATTGGAAAGCTTGATATCAATCCGAGATTGGAAGATGCTGCACGTTTAGATCTTATTTTTGCATTTAAAAATGCTCCCAGGCGATGTAAGTTTTACGTTGTCCTTTATTTAAACAAACAGTTCTTATTGCTAATGTGGCTTCTTGTTAAGTTGTTTATTGCCTACATTAATCAATGTTACTGTGTACGAAATGTCACATGATAAAAAACCCAATTGTTTTATTTTCGTCACATAACTATTTAGTATTTTGAATAGGAAAATATTGGTTGCATTTATCACATCTAATATTTTTTAGCAAACATTCATCCCCATAAGGCATTCAACTTTTTAGTAGCTCTAACTTAAGTAGTTTTTTCTCACAAGCTTCTAGTATTGTCATCTTAGATAAATTGTTTTGATTATTATATGTATTATTACCTTTTAATGCATATTTTTATTGCTTTTCAGTAAAGACAAGAAGATACCCATTCCACGTGCTTGCAACTAACTACAATTATTTTGCTACTGTCTACACTTGCCAGTATAGTCCACTTATCGACAAACATTTTCGTAAGTCCCCTAATGTAGAATTTCAGTTAATTTATTTGTAATGTTTTATGTATATCTCTTGCCGCGTGGTAACGGCAGATCAGAATACAATTGAAACCAGCCCATCTCTTTTTGCGGGTGTCGTACGAGAATGTAACGGGTTACTACCATCTACTGCAATCACCAAAAAAAAATAAAAGTAAAATTCTCAATTTACTAAAATGGTTTCTGTAAACTAAGACGTAATAAATTATAAGGATAAAGAGAAGAACAAAATAATTCAATTAAAAAGCATAATCAGAAGCAAAATCAGAAACATAGTTTATATCCATCTAAAATCGTAACGGTATCGACCGTTACGATTTTAGATGGATCATCAATTTTTGCAATACTGTTAAGAGATTAAGAATTTTAAGTAATTTGCTATAATATTTATAATATTAACGTTATAATATTTTTCCCATGGCAGTTTACGTCTGGATCCTTTCACGGAATCCAATCCTGAACGATGTTTCAAAGGAGTTGGCGATTAAACCCTTGCAGCAAATCGGTATTGACTCCTCTAAGCTGGTTAAAGACGATCGAAGCAAATGCGTTCCGAAATACTTCGAAGATATACCAACAGAACCCATGACTTTTAGATTCCCAGTGCCAATTTAAGTGGCATTTATAATAATTACTTGTGCATTAGAGTCTCCATAGAATATCTTTTTTATGTAAATCAGATAAATCTAAATTTTTTAAATTGATTGAAAACATTTTTTATCTAAAAGAAATGCTTACGTCAAACTACTAAGTAATTCAGTATTGTATTGTCAATACCAAAAATTATCAAAGCTTTACGATTACTAAATAATGTTTATACTTGAAGATTAACATAATTGCTGAACCTGGTAACAGCTATATTGTATATAAAATTCGATAAGCAGTAAAAAAAATAGTTTTTTTTTTCGATTTTAAATTTTTTATTTATATCGGTACTAAAAAAGTGTTATGGATCTATATCACTGCCGTTGTAGTAAATTGCTTGAACGTGCGCCGTCCAGTGGTAACTACAGAGTTCCTGCGAATGTTCCACAGTCTCCATATATGCAAGACTTATTGCGGGTAATAAATTCAATTCCTTGTACGCATTATCTAGTATTTCAGGAGGTAATGTCGTATTTCTTGCTAGTACCCACGCTAAAACTGAAAATTAATAGAAATGCAATCGTTTTATTTCCGATTTCCACTGATAATATTTTTGTACATAGTCTAAAGTTATATGCATGACTTAATCATTATTGTCATGCATATAACTTTCGAAGTGGTGTTAGGGCAGTGGGTAGGAGCTCGACTTCACTTTTGGGGGGCCGAATTCGAATCCCAGCACGCACCTCTAACTTTTCCAAGTTATGTGCGTTTTAAGTAATTAGATATCACTTGCTTCATCGGTTAAGGAAAACATCGCGTGGAAACCTGCATGCCTGAGAGTTCTAAATAATGTTCTCAAAAGTATGTGGAGTCCACCAATCCGCACTGGGCCAGCGCGGTGGACTACGGCCTTAAACCCTTCTCATTGTAGGAGGAGACCCGTGCTCTGTAGTGGGCCGGTATTATCATGATGATGGTATAACTTTACCATACTTGGTTATTGGGCTGCCTTAGTCAACACCATGAGTGTGTGAAGTTTATATTATACAGCAATTGATATATTATATGAAATCGTTTCTTACTTTTATATCATTTTCGTGCTTTAACATAGCTCTTAAGATTCTGAAGAGATTAAATTTTACATACTTACCATATTTCATTTGTAATAACTGATTGTTTTTGCATCCATATACGATAGCGTAGTTTGTGTAATCCGTCTTTATAATTGACAAGGGAATACCGAATGGATCTGAAATACAAAAAAGTTACGATATCAAATTACAGTAATTTTAATTGCATATAAAGCATATTATGCAAATGGAGCTGGATAAGGATAAGGATAAATCGATAAGGATAGCAGTAGGGTGTTGCTCTGAAACGTGGTCTCATAAGAAGGCTCAGAGTCATTTAGTGGCCGATGGATAGAGCTTACTCGGAGTATCTCTACGAAAATAAATCGGGGATGAGAAGATTCGTAGAAGAATCGAAGTTATCAACCTAGTTCAACGGGTCGCGTACCTGAAATAGAAATGGGCGGGGCACATAGTTCTGATAATCGAATGACTTCGGGTAAACGCTGCGTTGGTTAACCCATGACGTGGACAGATGCCATCAAACAAGACACAGCAAGCTGCTGGAACCAAGCAACACAAGACCGTAGTATCTGGAACTAGCTAAAAAAGCGATTGATTTTCTATTTGCAGCAGTGGACGTCCATTGGTTGTCGTGATGTTTATGAACTGATCTAGCGTCTATCTTGGAAAACACAGAGTTAAACTCATGAGGATGCTAAATAGCTTCCGGCCAGGAAAGTGAATATTTGTTTTGGCAACCAGTGATGATTACGATAGATTGGTAATGATCAAATTGACAGTGGGTCTTCAGCCCTGTATAGCTTCTTTTCTAAAAAAAAGAAGATGAATAATCTATTACACTTGGCCTGTCAGCAGATAGGCTACTGCAATATTTCGTTAATGGGAAGTGGTACTTACCTTGCTCCAGATTAACGAAATGTGACAGTGACATAGTTTTAATGTCAGGGCATAAAATATTATCTGCGATAAAAATCTTTGCCTAATTAAAAATTATGTTAGCTTTTATCAAATCGGAAAAGATTTTAAAGATATTATTTTCCTTATCTGCGATAATGTGCATTTAATAACAGCAATGATTATAATATGAGTATTTGCGATAAGAAAAACGGAAAGAGACATTTAAGTAGCGAGTTGTTTGTTATTCTTTGGGTTTTTATTATAACTTGATGAGAATTCTAGTTGCTCTAAAATTGTAAATTGTAATGCCCAGTATATGCAACATGAAACTAGGTCGGCAAGCATTAGTTGGCGTGGGAGTACATCAGCGACGTTTTCTCACGTTATAACAAATCCTAAAACCTATCCTAATCCTGTTTAAAGAAAACGACGAACATCCCTATATGAAGTTTGTTAAGAGAGAAATTAAATAATTACAGTACCTACACACTTGTATAGTTTTAAAACTTTTGTATTTGATGGTTAGTAGGACTCTTATCTTCATCATCGTCGAAGCCTCGCGTCTAAGCGATAACAAACAATTTAAGAATATGGACAATCAAACAGAATGTTAAACATAATTATCTACGATAACTTCAAAAGTCAAGTAAATGAGGGCACTGTATCTCACATTCTTTGTAATTGTCTCAAACTCATCTAAATCAATCAATCAAATAAATCTCTTCCTTCAAATAAGTCCTTAAATTATTTAAGTGCTAAAAGTTTGTTAATGTTTGTGTCAGTCCTTATTGTAGATTGAAGCAAATATATAGAAAGTTATAAAATTGAACTGCGAGCTGGTAAATAATAATATATTTTCCATAATATAGAATATTTATATTTGTGTTTTCTGTGTTCTGTGTTTAAGAACTAACAATCTATTTCTTTTAAGGTACATATACAAAATTAACTTCTCATTATTTTGACCGATCAATCTCCTCGTGCCTTTTTCATCTATAAGACTTTGGCGAAGTAACTTGCGCCCAGTTGGTACAGATAAAAAGCATAAACAAAAATTGAATTGATTTGTAGCTAAAATCAATGTTAGACGAACACATCATATTTTGATCACATCAAGGGTTCCTTGGTACCCTGATAAAATATAATGTGGTGGAGTCATTGTTATTTTTATTAATATAATACTTCGCCTTGTTATTAATGTCCAACGAACTTAAAACAGTATTTATGAGATCGTTGTTAAAGTTAATTATTTGGTGCCTACCAGATCATTCATTTCCTTTATGTTATTAAGTGATCCATAATATTGTTATACCATGTCCTACGTGACTAATAGCGTGTACAGATTATGTGGAACAGTACTTCTCTTTGTAGTAAGTGGCACATTATCGCTATAGATAAGAAAAATGGAGCTATAAAACTGTTACATTATTTACAGTTAATCGCTTTTTCGTCTACGTTATTATACATTTTTTATTTTTTTTATACGAATAATGTACCCTATGATAGAAAAACATCATAGCATCTGGTTCCAGCATTTTCTTCAACGCGTTATACCAGATATCAGGCGCAAAATTTAGGAACGATCTCGCTTCTCTAGTGTTTTATCGCAACCTGGGGTTATACAAAACGAGGATAATCAGGTAACCGATACGGGAGATCAACACAGAACATATTGTTTGCAGTTATTTTTACCAATCGATGATAATAAATGTTTGCACTATAAACAACGACGTTTGCGGTTTTCTTTAACCAGCTATTGTGCTAGATAATTCAGTCTGGTTTAATGCAAATTTTGTAATTGCTTAAAATTCATCACGCTCAGTCTCTCAATAATAATTACTATTAAAAAAATACTAACCTATATTATTTCTTTGTATATCAAACACAGCCTCGTCTCCTGGAGCGTAAGTGCTGTTAATATGCAAGACGTATTCAACGCCATTTCTAATGGATCTGTGCTGGAACTCGATCGACCTTCCGCACTGTTGGATTAACTTATACGCGCATTGTCCGTACTCTTCGTACCATGATGGAACGCGTTGGACTGTGTACCATTTGCCTAGGAACTTTTGAGAATACAAGAAAAGTTAAAATTATTATTACACAAACAAAACAACATATTACAGTACATAACAAGATAAAGCAAATTACAAGATTAGAATTTAGATGAAATATGAAATTTTGTGAAAACTTATTTATTGGTGCCCTTGTCTTCCGAACCAGTATGAACTTATCTCGGAAAGCAGGGACTTCCCACTTATTAGAAATCTATCTAAACAAGAGTAAGGATTTTAATGTGAATGTGTTTGATTGAATCTTCTTCTTTACCCCCCGGAACCTTCTCTACTGGAGGTTGGCCGTCAGTTCTGTGATTTTTCTGTCTGGTGCCAAACGAAACCATTTTCCCGTTCTAGCGTTGTTTGTTCATTCACGGATATCTCGCAATTAGGATTCCTTCCAACGCGTCGTTTGCCCTCTACTTGGCCCATCATTATAAGTTGGAGCGGCCGGTATCGGTAATGCCTCAGGACGCGGCCAACATATTCGACATTTCTCTTCTTGATTGCCTGCGGTTAATCCCGGCTTCTGGGGACGCTCTGGAGTACTCTCACGGTTCAAACTTTCTTTGTCTTCTGCCGTAGTACCACATCTTAAACACTTCGAGACATTTCTGAGTGTCTACAAGCCTCACTACGATTTTATGTTTAGAGTATATTTATATTGTGTGGAAGATAAATAAAGTGCTTATGAAACAAAAATTATGCAAGCTAAACTTCCACAATTTTATCTAGGTTATTGTAAGATAGTGTTTGCATTCTACAAAGGAAACAGGTTCTTTTCGGTAGATAGCCCATACTGTGTGGTGACGGCAGATCAAAAAACAGTTGTCACCTCCCATTCTCTTCCCTTGGATTTCGTACGAGGCGACTAAGAACGTACAGAAAACAAAACCACAAAATCTATACTGTATTTTTTAATTTTTGTCTGACAGTCTGTAACTTGGCCGCCATAATTTTTTTAAGAGAGTTACATTCTCTGCGATATTTCCAGTGGGGGTTAGAGAAGGATAAGCCCTTGAACATGTCGTCAATAAGGAAGAGGTAGATCTTAATCTTAAAGCAAAGCCGAACAGCGATGTGCAATAAAAATATAATAACTCACTCTTTCAATTTCAAAGTATTCCATAGTTCTCACATCGGTACAGTCTCCAAATAAAATCACTTGCCCACAACATATTACATACGAATTTAGAACTATTAAAAAACCAATATAATGTTTACATATCGTAGAACCGTTCATTTTTTTCACAATACTTCGTGCGTTACTCTCAAATTCTTACAACAATCTAACAGAGATTAGTTTATCTGATAAGCATCTGTTATTGATATCGAATTGAGATTTACGTTGCACATTTAAAACGGGAGATGTGTATTCTGATGTAGTCTAGGAGCGGGCGACGTAAAGACGTGCTCAATATAACACAACACAACACAAATTAAATTGTATTTATTTATTAAGAGCACTAACAACATGCATATTACACGTTTTAAATATAGAACACACACAAGAACATGGTCTGGTATGCACGTCAATTACAAGTGCACATACCATTGACAAAGACGTTATGTAAAGTTAATTTGACAAAAATTCAAATCACCCATAAGTGTTGTTTTTTTTCTAAAGCCTGTGGGTGAGTCATGAGATATTGATGCCAGGTATATTCTTATTCTATAATTTGTATAATACTTATTACTAATTCGATCGACAGTCGCGACTAACGTTCTTATTTATTTTCTTAGTACCTCTATAAGTATAATGTAAGACCTGTTTTACTGACCTGACCTGGGACCTAACTGGCGCAGAGTAGCGCACGAGTGGCGAGAGCTAGAGGAGGCCTTTACCAACAGGCAATCCGAAACGCGTGTCATAATTAATTATTAATTTAAGCACATAATTTTATTTCAATATTATTGTAAAACCATACCTAACCTAACGAATCAATATATTAATGTTTATTAAATTTAAAGGTATTAAAATGTTTATTAGTATGTATGAAATGACGTTTTGGAATTAAAGGCTATTTTTTTTTTTTTTAAGACCTGTTTCACTTCATCCACTCGAAAGCAAAGACGGAGCCAGACGGTAAAGATAATTTATCACCGGAGTGTCTCGTTCGTTAAAATGTTTGCTAGTCAGTGGTTTCATTGCCATTTGAACGCAAAATAGTTTTTTTTGTTCTGCTGTATAAACTTTGACATCTTGCGCACAGTCGCTTGTAACATACGCGTTGCATTTGTATCAATCATTTGTCTATTTTAGGGTGTAATGAGCGTAATAAACTTAATGATTAATTTGAATTAAGCGCACATTACCCAAGTATACGTTAGCATAAGGAGATAAACACGAGTAAACTTCAACATAGCGTCGCAAAGTTAGTGCAAGTTATAAACTAATGACACAAGAAGGTATAGGGTAAGGTACTTTTTTCAAGACGGAAGTGTAGTGTTAATGCGCTCGAATTAATATCATAATATTAATACGGACACAATTCATAAATATTCGCTGTCATCATCATCATCACATCAAACCATTACCTCCCACAATGAGAAGGGAAGAAGAAGAAGAAGAAGAAACACTTTATTGCACGTATAACATACAGGAAAAGAAACAGTAAGGAGTAAACAGCACACAATGTAGACATGCAAAGGCGGCCTTATTGCTGCAAGCAATCTCTTACAGGCAACCTTTGTAGATAGGACTTACAGCAAGAGAACGGAATAGTGCCAAGAGTGTTTATAGATATACATAAGTACCAAAGATACGTAAAGATACAAATACATATATAATTTAAATAAATATACGTAATATATAAATATAAAATATAAATAATAGATATAAATATGTAACAAAGATAATATATATAAGTAGATTTTAACGCACAGTTAAAAAATAAAAAAAAAGAATAAAGGGGTTAAGGCCGTAGTCCATCAAGCTGGCCCAGTGCGGATTGGTGGACTCCACACACCTTTGAGAACATTATGTAGAACTCTCAGGCATGCAGGTTTCTCACGATGTTTACCTTCACCGTTGAACAAGTGATTTTCTAATTACTTAAAACGCCCAAACGTGCTTAGAAAAGTTAGTGGTGCGTGCTGGGATTCGAACTCGGCCCCCCGAAAGTTAAGTCGACCTTCTTAGTTCTACCCGATGCGCTATCACCGCTTCGCTGTGAATCAAATATAATTTCAAATACTATTGTAAAATTAATTTGTAAAAATGCTCATCAATTTAATAAAAATTCGAGCACATATTAAGTTATAGGTACCCCAAAAGTTTTATTACCCGATTTGTAAAATTACTTAGCTAAATAATAACCTAACTTTTGACTCTGTTTGCTCTTTGCCTTATGTAGTGAAATAGATTGTACTTTACTCCAATAGATAAGCAATATGAGGTCGGTGTGGCTTAGATGCGATTAGCAAGTGATTGTGGCGTTTAAGTCACCATGTTTAAGATTAAAGTGTGCTGGGTTGTTAAATAATTCAATTGGATAAGAAATGTAAAACAGCTTGTACCCGCAACGTTGCTACAATGCAATTTTGTGGGCTAAAATGCAATAGTGATACTTGTTGGCGTGGATGTAGAGCTTTACAGCTTGTACCCTTAACGTTGAAGGGTACAAGCTGTAAAACTCTACATCCAAATAAAAATAAATTAAATTCAGATCACTTTATTATGACGTTTAAGGAAAATCTGGTCATGTGAACTCGTTGCTTCTGACGCTCTAAAAGTGTAGAGTTATTATGGGACAACAAGGTTGGGGTCTTAGCCGTGCCAGTATTGCCAGGGATCTTTGGGTTAGTTACAATCGAACTTGTTTCTAGTTCGAGTTAGACCTTTAATAGGGATCTTTTGGTTAGTTGCAACGAGCACTGTCACAAAACGCTCAACTATGATGCTAATCGGCTTATAAAAAAATAAACTGAAAAATACCTACCCAATTATATCGAAAGTTGCTTATGTCAGACTTACGATTCAGTCTACCGTTTTCTAGTAAGGTAAGTAAGATCACCTTTTTGCACAATCGTAAACAAATAAATACAATAGCAACGGAAAATTCGCTTCACTTTTTATCTACGGAAGTAAATAATTGTTTGTTAGTAAAAAATCTTATAAATGTAACAACTTTTTTGCCTTGCATCTTAGTTTGCTTGCGACTGTTAGAGACGCTGGTGCGATAGAGTTCTACGATGTTCTACTTTTTGTTGTTGACGCTTTGCATTTTTGAGGTTGAGAGTGTTACCCAGAACGTAAGCTGCCCCAATGTAAGACCCAGAGAGCTGGACTTATTTGAGGTGAGTCTCATTTTGGTCAATAAGTACTTCAAGATAAATATTTTTTAACGGTTGGTGTTGCCAGTCACGCAAAGTAGTTTTAATACGCACCGCAAGAAGAATAACGTTTCACCTTAGGCTGCATCATCCTTTGCCATCTGGTGTTATATCATGCCTGATAAAAAAGCTTGGTCATTAAGCTAGCAAATGAGAAATGCTCTATTTCCCATGCTTATTTGCCTGTGGCTTTGCTCATTTTGTTGGATTTCCATATAAATGTTAAACCCCTAGTTTCAAAAACCCCTTCTTACCGGAAGCCTACGTTATTAAAACTATCTGTATATACAATTTTAGCCCATATACAATTTTAGTCCTCTAGTTTGAGCTGTGCGTTGCTAGATCAATGACACTCACTCAGTCAGTCAGTCAGTTAGACAGTCAGTCAGTCAGTCAGTCAGTCAATAGCATAGTCAAACAGTCAAAGAGTCAGACAGTCGGTCAGTGAGTCAGTCATTTAGTTAGTTAGTAAGTCAATGAGTTAATCAATCAGTCAATTACCTCGTACCTTTAAACACAGTTTTCTAATTTCAAAAACTCCTCTTTCTAGCTTGATGGCAAATGGTATCTCGCTGCCGTGGCCACCGATCTCAACATACAAGGTGACTGCGCAATGGTGGTCTTCAGCCATAAGAATACCAACACAACGGATGTCTCAATAAGTTGGATTGTCAACAACACGGCCAGCTACTTCAATGGTTCCGTTGCCCTTACTAGTGATAGTACTGGAGCGGATTTCTTAATGGTCACTTATACTGGTAATATTATTTAAACAACTAAAAGTTTTCCTAACAACACTTTTAGCATATTACATATAATTTATAAAGCTTTTCATTCACTTTACTGTTGTACTGTACCTGGATTATTATTCATCCTGGAACTCTAATGGAGAGTTTATTCGAGCCGGAGTAACCTTCTCTTTAATATCCTTGCTGAAAGCTAACCGGCAAGAAGTCAGGTCTGAAATTAAAATTCTTCTTGTAAGAGATGAGATCTGAGCCTGCTTCCAAGCAGCCTTGTCCTTAAGAAACTCATCAATTGCATAACCACGTTTTATTTAATGAATTTTAACACATTGTTGGTAGGTCCAAGTAACTTTTGGAATCTTATTATAAAAGCATATACTCAATACCACAAATGACTTCTGCACCTTTCGCAAACGATATTCAGATGTCAATTATTTATGTACAAGGCGGTATTGCTTTTAAGGAACTCAAATGTTATGTAATATAAAACGCTGGAAAAGAGCCGGAAGAGCGGTTTGTCGACTTGACGTTTCGTATTACAAACTTAGATGAAAAACTTTTTCTAAGAGTTGATTGAATGGTTTATGAAACCACATTCCGTTTCTGTTATGTAGACCTTGTAGCTTAGAGTAGAACGGTGAAGAAGGCACAGATTTAATATGGTATTATTATTATTTTTTATTGAGCTTTAGGATTGTTCTCGACTATATTCCACCTTGGTATTTTGTATGAAATTTCCTTTTGGATAATGGGCATGCAGATAAAAACCTTATTGCTTTTAATACCTAAGGTTTTTGAATAAAATTTTTGGTACATTAAATCAAAATTTGAAGTAGGTATTTCATCTAAGCGGTGATGTGTTGATGATTAGATCCTAAAAGTTTGAGTCGTTATCTTTGTGAAAACTATTTTTTTAAAGTGACAGAAGTGGCCATTGCATTGTATAGTAATAAGTTTTTCATCAATCAACTTTGTTTTCATTTAATGACTTTTTAAAAAAACTGAGGGTTCTCAATTCATCTCTACATAAAGGTATTTTTAAATTTTTTTACGCTTTATCTAACTTCTTTATTTAAGAATACAAATTGGATATATATTTTACAGAAAGCGACATTTTGATAATTTCAGACATTCTGCTTAATAGTAAACTAATAAAGTTGTATCATTTGTTTTAGATAAAAAGACGGAAACCTATTCAGTGCTAGATGTGGACTACGAGCACTATGCTGTAATTTTTGCATGCTACGATGATCCTGATGGAAACAGTAGTAGTTGTAAGTTTTTTTTATAAATAACAATTTAAAAACAAATTATGATGTTTAAACATAACTTAAATTCTCCTTCTGTCTAACTAAGACTACAGCTTGTGCAATAAGTATGACAATGCTTGAGGTTCCAATATAAATAATAAGATACTATATATTATTTCAAAAAATAGGAAAGTAGGATTGGATAAAACAAGTTCTATTCGAGGGCGAAAATAACCCCTCAGAAAACAGTACATACACACAGTACAGTAGTAGTCATTATATTTGTTTGTTGTTTTTATAAAATTCGAGGAATTAAAGATTGTATGTAAATTGGATAATGGAATTTTGTGCTTATAGTCTAAGGCATCGACAGTCTAGTGATTAGCTACGGGTTATGGATTCGAATCAGAATTCAAAGTATTTAGGGTTTGGAGTTTTATGGAATTCTCAGTACCTACGAGCCCAGGTTCATGAATTTGGCGCAGTGAACCTTTGTGTCTCAAAGAGCACGTTAAGCGTAGCGAATATTGATTAAAGCACACCCCCATCGGAGCAACGTGGTGGGTCTATTCTCTAAAACCCTGTCTCCTATTTAAAAGGAGGGATGTGCCCAGCAATTGTGAGTAAATAGGCAGAAGATGGACAAAATTATCCATCTGAGTGCAGACAAAATGGAGGATTACTGTAAACATTTCAATTTTATGCATCAACGGAGTTCAAGCGCCTTGACGCGTGTGAATTACTTTAATTGAAGTCTTAAATAAAAAAACGTACTTCATTATAAGTATCTACCTAAACAGTGAGTTGTTTACAATCAACCTTCTAGATTAGCCTCTGAATATTATTGCTTACTTTTAATAATGATAGTTGAACAACCATCATCATTGAACATAGGCCTTCCGTAGGGAGTTCTCAATACCACGGTTTTGTGTCGCTTGGGTCCAGCGGCTCCTTGTGACTCGTTTGATGTCATCTGTCTACCTCGTCAAGGGTCTACTGACGCTGCGTTTAACGGTGCGAGGTCACCATTCCAGCAACTCGGGACCTCAACGTCTACTGGTTCTCCTAGCTATGTGATTTGTGACAGTTATGTCTGTAATTCTGGTTCTTGGATCTCCTCATTCCTGATTTGTTCACTCCGAACATCACTCTGAATTGCCTGCTGTGTAACTCTGAGCCTTCTTATGAGATCCATAGTCAGCGACCTCGTTACGGAGCTGTAATTTTAACATTAACAGTAACAAGAGTGTTTGCTAACTGTCAAGTAACAATAAAGATCCCTTGTTTAGTTACACGTTTGGAAATCTCGTTGCCTATGTTTTCTCATAGTTCATGAATAATATGATTCTCATCCTCAGTACCCTCATAGCCGTATAAACAAAATGGTGATGGCAATCTCTCAATGCAAAGACTTTGCAATATTGTTTGCAGTATTTTAATAATTCTCAATTTTTCTTTAAATTTTTTCTTTCAATGCTGTGTTCCGATCTGAAGGGTGTAGCTGCCGATGTCATTACAGGCACATTAGGCTCAACGCCTCAAAATGATGGACACAGGGCGGCATGTTGCAGGACGACGTGCATGCCATTTGAAGTGTTGCTCTGTTTATACGCGATGGGCCATTTGCTTGTGCCGTCAATTATAACTAAAAAAAACATTTTCGCAATAAAAAAACTTATTTGCAGAGCGGCACGCTTCCGTAATAACAATTACCTTATTTTTGTATTTAATTCACACTTTATCTTGCAGATGAATTATGGAAATTAACTCGATCCCCTCATTTGAAGAAGACAGATGCGATAAAATTAGATCAAGCCGTCGGAAACTACAGCTTGCAGTCTACTCCGTTTATGTATTTCAATAATACCGAAAGCTCATGCAAGATTAATGCTGGAAATCATTTGAACCCTGCAACGTTAGTTATGACCTCAGCTGCCGCTATAACTTTGTTTAGGCGGCTTTACTGAAGGAGGTCTTTGAAAATTACATAAATTTTATCGTCAATATTTGTAAATATTTGTATATCATCACCATAATGGCTCTTTCTAGGTTTTATCATGATCCAGCCAATTACGCTATCTAATAATTTGGTCTAATCGGTTAGAATATACGAGCAAGACCATTTAGAACTCTCGGTTGTTTCGAGTTCACTTTTGGATCGTTGAGATGCTGTTTTCAAGTAATTATTTAACTCAGGCTTTAGTTGTACAATAAAAAGTTTAAATTAAGTTTTGCCAAAGATATTCTTGATATTATTATTCTCTTTGGTCTTTGAATGATTAACTCAAATATATAAAGATTTTCATCACATGTTCGCAACCTAAATATGTTGTAAATATGTTTTTTGTTTGTTTGTTTAAATAGATTACGTCTCTACTATTTTACATTTTGTTAGTTTAGATTTAAATAAATTATATAAAGACATACATTAGCAGTTAAGGTAAAATTATTTAATATAAGTGACATTTATAGTTGACTTTCGTAGTTTTATTCTGTTGACATTAAAAAAAAAATAGGCAAAAAAATAAATTATTTTATAAAATATTATGCATCTTAAAATTAATTTATCATTCCTCAATCGATTTTCATGTTTTTATTTGAAATTTTATAAACTTCTATTTAATAGACCTATCAACTTCATTAAAAGTATTTTTTCAATACATTAATAACCAGTAGATAATTTTATACTACTATAGTAGAATAGAGGTCAGTGATATTTCATTTAAAAAAAAAAACCAACAGCGCCATCTAGTTCTTAATTAATGGACTATTTGAGCAACTTTTCATCGCGACTACTGGATCTCAGTCGGAAGCTACAACTACTACAGCTTTTCCGACCAACAGTAACAAAGTTGCTGCGAAGTTAAGGATATTGCCAATAGAGGACGCATGACGGAGGTGGGTAAATATTAAGTAAAAAAAAACAATGTAAATAGACTGTTTAACAATTTTTTTTGTTTGCGTGTTTTTATCGATTATTTGCCAACTTTGTAACCGAATTTAAATTTAAATTCAAATTCAAAATCTATTTATTATATTTGAGTGGGGGGTTTAAAATAGGTTTGGTAAGTAGTTTTTAAATTCTTTAATTGTAAGTTACGAGATGAAATTCCACTGTGCCGCTCGCTAACCTGGGTTAATTGGTTACCTCTTCTGTAAAAGTGAGTATTATTACACCTTACCATCAAAGGGTATTACAATCCAATCGTTAGTTCCGGTTACTTATTATGATTACAATCCGTTCACAGTTTACTACATACAGGCAACTTCCAGAGTAAGAAGCTCGTTGGCTTTTATGGCAGTTTTTACACCCGCGAATGGAGAGTTCGGTTGCGCTGAAACAAACTGTGCTAACTTATTTTCGACACACGAAAATCTATAACAACGAAATCATATCCTTATCACCGAGAAATAAACACCAATTTAGTCTGCCGTATGCTTCGATAGGTGCAAATAAGTTTGTTTCTCGACGAGTTGATTACAGTAATGTCTGAGGTGAAATAGTGGGTGGGAGTATTCTTTGGCGGTTCTAAGGATAGACGTTACGTGAAGTCGGTAAGCGTTCTAACAAATTAGCTCGTCGCGGACTAGGTTAAGTAGGAGATAGTTTGGCGAAGCTATAAAGACGTGATTTGTTCAACCATGTATCTTTTAAATCCGTTACTTACGTTGAAATGAAAATGGTTCTGTGCTTGGTTTGAGAGGTTGTGTGCAACTGCCTAGTTAGCCTTGTGGTAAGCATATTTACTGCAGATCACGAAGTCTGCGGTTCGATACCTAGTTCGGGCTAATTAATAGTTTTAGGTTTTCAATCAAGGAATTCTTAGTAACTGGAAATTGGGTGTGATTCACGATCGTGCTTTGGAGGGCATGTTAAGCTATCGGTAAAAAAAAAAGCTATTGGTTCTGCGCCTGATCTATTTCTGGTCGCGACGGAGCAGCCGTGTTTACGCATATACATACTACCGTAACCGGAACCGTAATCGGTGTAATTTATTAATAATAATAATAATCTTTATTCACAGATATAACATAAATTTGTAAAAATAATATGAAATTAAAATTAAAATAATTAAAAATTGCATTCGTTAAAAATACTAAACCTTTCACAGTAAGTATGTTATTTGACATACCTTCCATTAACAGAGCAATAATAAAACACATGCATGCCTACCTAGTGGATAAATACCCAATAAATAGATTTTCTTGTTTTGTGATAGCTTATTCAGAATAACATTGGAAGTTCGAGCTTCAGCAAACATCATAGATGCTTCATAGAAACGCGGCAATCCCATCTACACTCTGCATGGCTAGTATGGGCAGGAGACAATTCCTATCCCCACTTCCCTAGTCCTATCCCTACTAATATTATAAATGTCAATGTGAGTTTGTTTGTTACGCAAAAACTACTTAACTGATCCTCATGAAACTTTGTACACATAATCTTGGAAGTGTTAGAAGTAATTTAGGATAATTTTTATCCCGACATTGAGCTCGGTTCCTTTGGGAGAGGGGATGAAAGTGTTTGATGAATTTACACCATAACTCCGACAAATTATAACCAATTTAAATAACTATTTTTGTACTATAGAGGTTATAATATGTGTTTAATTTTGCCCAAACTATGTGTAGATCTGATGAATATGAATGATGACAGAACTCCTCAGCGGACAACAGCAAACCCCTTATTTAAGGCTGAGCGATATTGAATAATTTAATTTTTTTTAGAACTACAACAAAATTGAATGTCACATCAAAAAACAAAATCAAACGCAGACGAAGTCGCGGGCAACAGCTAGTTATATATATTAATAAAATTTCTCTTCTCTCACAGCTTTGTCAATTCTTAGAGCACTGGCGCACTAGTGGAAATAATATCCAAATAATATATGTGTAATATTAAAAGGGGGTAAACTTCTTCTATTTTCTGTTCCTGTGCTTTAGCAGGTGGATACGTTAGTTATATCCCTTGTCCGGGGATATAATCGGGGGATATGATTTTCGTCTCCTGGTCGATGTAGGCTCTTCTTCTCTTTGTCACCCACTTTATTTAAATCATTCCATAAATATCACCTCTAAGCAGTATTCTTAGATATAGTTTTAATCTAGACCACAAGAGGGCATTGCGCAAATTTGTTTCCATCGTGAATTTTATTTATTTGTTATTCCATGGAACTCTATTCATAACTGACCGACTAACTAACTTTATTCCATTTGCTTAACGGCCAGTTATTACGAAAGTTCTTAATTTAAAGTACTAGGCGAGCAGAATTTATCAGGACGTAGTCCATAAAAAGCTCGCCAACTCCAAAAATATTTCACCCGTGAGTCGTAAAATGGACGAAACAAAGTAAAAATAAGCGTATTTATTTGTTTGTTCCAATATTGTTATTTGACGTTATATTTACATTATACGTAATACTTAAAACCGGCTTTTATATTTTTGTCGTTTAAACATATTGACAAAACGATGAGTTCAAAAGGTCAAATATTTGGGAAGAATGTATCATCGATTTTTTTTATACGACCTGTCACCATGCCTCATAGAAACCGATGTCGCCTAGGTTTTGCATGCCTTGATTATAACATTTCAAGCGTGCTTTGAATGCCACAGAAGTAATACGAGGTAAGAAACCCAGATATCCACGCTATAGCAGTTTCTATAAACTCTTTTCTTTTCTCTGTTAGTCACTAATCAAATTGATTTTTATTTAGTTATGAAGACTCAGAGTAACATATTCTACTTTTTATCCCAGGAAAAATAATGGTTCAACCCGTAATAAACGCGGGCGAAGAAAGCGACTAACGGCCTGTGCAAATACAAAGCAACATATTTAATTTTCTAATTTAACTGTCTAGTTTCAGTGAATATTTTGCCCCAGGCAGGTAGATTATTCTGACGGAAAACTGCACAACAGTTGTTAACACCGGCATCCGGATGATGCAATTTCCTCTTACGGCTAATTGGATTTTTACACGACCTATAAAAAAGGTGTGGTTATTTTTTTAGAGTATACAACGCGTAACCGTCGAAGGGTGCATAACAATAAAATTACAAGTAAAGTTATTAAATCAAAAGAAGCATATACTTTTTCCATACAGACTAATTCAAAGAATTATTTACGCGCATAGTACCTACGCTATGCGAAACTTACCTAATAAAGTGACAGGAGTCACTTGATTTTACTTTTGCATGTGATGTTAGAGATGTACTTGATTTCTTTCATAAGATCCATAGAAATGTTTACTCAAAAACTATTAGCGTTTCGGTTAGACAGATAAGTCTCAGATTAAGTAAATAATATTAAATAATGTTTAATGAAGTAAGTAAATAAAGTATTTCTAAAGCGTCTAAAGTAATATTTTGGTTTTAATTTACACGTTTTAGATGGCCATTCTAACTTTACGGAGTTCTTTGCGTTGAAGCAACTTAATATCACTTACTTTAAGGTAAAGGGACACATCTAATTTGATACTGTTTAATTTGCTAAAGACTGTACAACAATATGTTTTCTCGCATGATTTGATTGCGAGCATGATGACTGCTGTTTCGTATTATTTTAGTACTAGCTGTAGCCCGCGACTTCGTCTGCGTTTGATTTTATTTTTTGATGTGGCATTAAATTTAATTGTAGTTCTAAAAAAAATCAAGTATTCAGTATCGCCTTAAATTAGGGGGTTGCCGCTGTCCGCTGAGGAGTTCTGCCCTCTATCTCCAACCACAGTTTGGGCAAAATTAAACACATATTATAACCTCTATAGTACAAAAATAATTGTTAAAGTCGGTTATAATTTGTCAGGGTTATGGTGTAAAATCGTCAAACACTTTCATCCCCTCTCGCAAAGGAACCGAGTTTAATGTCGGGATAAAAAGTATCCTAAGTTAGGTTCTTCTAACACTTTACTGAGGATCAGTTAAGAAGTTTTTGCGTGAAAGCGTAAAAAACTAACTTACATTGATATTTATGATATTAGTAGCGATAGCGATAGGATAGATATTTAAGTACCTCATCTGTTATTTAAAAGGAATGTACAATACCCTCACAAGTCGTCAAGGCTTAAGGGTGAAAAGAACCAATAAAATATGTTATATTTTGTTTCAATAAACATATAAATATAATCGTGAAAAACTTTGATGGCCAAGAGTTCTCCATTGTATACGATCCATGGTATTGTATACGACCTATGCCCTTTCTAATTCTAAGAGGATACTCGTATTCTGTAATGGGCCGGTGATGGGCTGTTAGTATTTACCCATGCTTGTGAGTTTCTTTTTAACTGCTATATGCTTGTTGTTCTTATTTTTATTTTATTCCATAATAAGTTATACCATGCCCCGGCCAGGATTCGAACCCGGGACCTCCTAGTTTTAAATTCACAGCGCTCACCGTTGCGCCAGGGAGAACGTCGTGATGTCTGCCCTACACAAATTACAAATTAAAAAAACAACACCTTTAAAATAACCTGTTTTAAAATAATTTGCACCACTCTGCATACCCTGACGGGGCTTTATGTTCATATGCATAGGTACTTTAAGAAAGCAATAAATAAATGAATTATTGGAATTTAATTAATTTTTGAAAACATCAATATTTAAGTTACATAGTTTACATAATACAGTTGTAACTAATCCTTACATCCAGAGTAGGTAGTAGGTAGGAGTTCGAATGATCCTTTTTTTATTATTTTCACAGTCCACTCTGCTTATTTTCGCAAACAAACATGTGGGTTGGGGAAAAAGCATTGAATCGAGCGGATTTCAGACGGAACCGTGCTCGGCTCGTACGTTTTCGATGAGGTTTCATTTACCTACACTGACGTTAGTCAGACGTAGATACTTGTTCTTGCTACAGTGGGCACGAGAGGTCTTATTTCTGTGAATTTTAGGCTCTATTTTTTCGAGTGAGTTTCGTTTGTACTCTCGAAGCTACTAGTAATAGAATAGAGCTCCATTTTTTGCTAGTCTGGCAAGTTTTTGAAACGAAGTTCATTAACGCAAGTTAAGGTAGGGATTAATTAGTAGCAATCTTTACGTAAGGAAAATAAAGTAAAACAAATCCAAACTTTTTCCCAAATTGTACAACTTTACAGGTTTTTTATAAAAACGCTTCAGGTACTTATTTAAAACTATACAAATTTTCATGCCCTAATCATAGTAAATAGATTTTACAGAAATGCTTTCTTAAAAGGTTCAAACAAAGAAGCTCTCTCTACCTTCTAAAATTGAATGTCACTTACAATAAAAAATTGAACTCCGATACAGCCTTTTAGTAATAGATTTACGAATAAAAAAGTTGCCAATGTCTAATCTTCTGCTTGTGAAAGTTTAGTCAAAATCTGTCCAGAAAGTTTCCGAGTTTCGAAACAAACATCTTATTAAATTATTGTTATTGAAATTAGCAGAAGTATTTTGGTTTACCTTGCATATGTCTCGTCAAAACGTAAACGAAAGTAGATCGATCTATTTGGATTTTATTTAAAACCCCAAAAGAAACTTTGTGTGACTTTGCCTGTCTGGATTATTTTCAAGCACTACATGGCAATCTTTAGGAGGTACGAAGTTCAAAGGCTAATCTAGTTTTTAACAAAAAAATGTGAATGGTGCTAAAAAAGTCGTTCGCTTTTGTTTATATATAAATTCGCAAATACAAACGGCTTTGGCAACAAATAGTCTATGCATCCCATCGGGCGAATGGATTTCCCTTTGAAAAGTCAACGCAACGCCATATTTTTATGTGAATATTTACAAAAAATGATATAAATAATGGCTTGTGTATACACGTCTGTATTTCTGATGCCGAATAGTGGAATAAATGGAGCCTGTTTTAACTTCCGCAAAGCATAGGAAGGGGTATTTATTTTACGTTCTATGTTTGTATATTGTCTGTCTCATTGCATTTTTAATAAACACTGACCCTGCAAACATTTGATGCACCAATTTTAGATTAACTAGAGAGTCTCTAGACTAGACTAGAACTAGAGATTTTCATTATCAAGTCTTTACCGACCCACTGTAGGGCACGAGTCTCCTCACAAAATGAGAAGGATTTAATCCACCAGCACGAAGGAGCAGGGAGGAGCAGGGAAAGGATAAAAATGTATCTTCTCCCACAGCTTTATCAACTCTCAGAGCACTGGCGCACAAATGGAAATAATATCCAAATAATATATGTGTAAAAATAAACGGGGGTAAATTTCTCCTATTCCATGTTTCCGTCCTTTAGCAGGTGGACCGCACTTTAGGGGTGTGTGCTACCCCTGCTAAGTTAGGGTCTGCAGACTTCATGCTCCTTCGAGAACGCTATGGAGAACTCCAGACACGCAGGTTTCTTCACGATGCTTTTTATTCCTGGAAAAAACAAGTGACTATTTCAATTGTTTGAATTAAATAACCACATATCTCCAAAGAGTTAGAGGTGCGTTCCTTGTTTTAACTCTTTAGTCTCTCAGCGAATGTACTGATGTATGTCGATTAACCACTTGGAGTGAAAATTGCTTCGCTGTCTGTTATTTAACAAAGTTTAGCACCAGTAGAGTATTTATATTCTTCTGATGCTAAACAACAAATATGCATGTTTGGAAATGACCTCGAATTAGTGTGCTTACTCGTCGCTCAGGTTTTTATTTAAAAATCTGCAGAACAATGCTGAGTCGCGGCCATTTTTTTTCTGCGTCATAAGCGTGCAATTGATAGGTTAAGTTGTAACCTACAGAATTTCTTCATGTTTTAGTTCCACCTATTTTTCTCCTTGTATTACTTGTGTTTTATGTTGCAGAACAAATAAACGTGCTTTCTTCGTTTTTTTAACGTGTAAAACCATCCGAAGTTTTAAAAAGGAATATTGCTGTTTTTAATATTTTTAAACTCTGTAAAGGATCACAGACTCTTTACTCAGACGGTTGTTACAATGAAACTACTCCCGCGGATAAAAGTGTTAGGTACTGCAGATTGTTTTACTCGTTTCCTTAGCGGGTGAATTGGTTCGGTGAAAGCTGGAAAGTTTTCTGCTCACCACAAAGGTTTGTGAGGGAAATGTACACGGCTTCAGTGATATTTGCTTTTTATTTGCATTGATAGTAGTAGGACTTTGAATGATAAATAAACAAACAGACAGACGGACATACATTGGGGCCGGTGGCGTGCACAGTTTTTTTGACCAGGGTATGCATAAACAAGGCAGATGCCATAAAATGGAATAATCCTTCGCATTAATGATTTATACAAAAATTTTTGGGTATGCAGAGCTTTTGTGCATGTATGAAGTGAACGCCACTGATTGGGGCATGGTATCGCTATTTTCTGTAATTTTTTTTGTGTGTAAATAATATATTATTATAACTGTAAACTTTATGTATACAACGTGTAAATAAAAACCGAAATATCACTTCGCATGCTTTATTGGTACATTATTTACTGTAAAAGACTTAACTGTGAAACCGAAACGCTTCTGTGTAAACTACTGTCATAGTTTTTACTGAAAGAAATCAAATACCGCCCTAACATCACATGCAAAATTAAAATCATTAGTTTGAAAGAGGATTCATTAGGATGCACGATCTTACGTGAACGATACGATAGTCATACGTAAACACTTAGACTTTTTTTTTTTTAATTAGTTTGTATGGATCAATAAATAATATGCTTCTTTAGATTTAATATATTTCCAGGGTGATTCCTAATGTAATATACTTATGCACCCTTTAACAGTATTTCCTAAATCGATTACACGTTGTATATGCAATACATAAAAACGATAATCCTGCATAAATAAATATAATACGACAACAAACACATCGCCATCAAGCCCCAAAGTAAGCGTAGCTTGTGTTATGGGTACTAAGATGACTGATCAATATTTTTATGAATAATATACATAAACACTTATAATATAATGTATAAGATAAACACCCAGACACTGAAAAACATTCATGCTCATCACACAAACATTTTCCAGTTGTGGGAATCGAACCCACGGCCTTGGACTCAGAAAGCAGAGTCGCTGCCCACTGCGCCAGTCGGCCGTCACTACATTTTTTTATTACTTACAATTTTTTTTTTATTACTGCGTCATAATATGATGCAGTAATAAAAAAAAATGTTTGTATAAATAGAATTTCATCATCGTCATCATCACATCAACCCATTACCGGCCCAATACAGAGTACGGGGCTCCTCCGACAATGGGAAGAGATCAAGGCCATAGTCCACCACGCTGGCCCAGTGCGGATTGGGTGGACTCCACACACCTTTGAGAACATTATGCAGGTTTCTTCAACTGCAAAATGTTCTCAAAGGCCTATTGAATTACAATAAATGAATTATGAATTTTGAATTTGAATTTATCAATATATCATCATACACCTTTTAGAACATTATGGAGAACTCTCAGGCATGCAGGTTTCCGCACCATGTTTTCCTTAACCGTTGAAACAAGTTTTAATTACCTAAAGCGCACATAACTTAGAAAAGTTAGAGGTGCTTGCTGGGATTCGAACTTGGTCCCCCGAAAGTGAAGTCGAGCTCTTACCCAATGCGCTATCACGGCTTCATTACAATTTAATTGTTGTAAACTCTGTTAAAGGATCCAAGACTCTGCTAAAATGATTGTAACAATGAAACTACTCTCGCGGATAAAAGTGTAAAGTACCTCCCGCAGATTGTTTTGCTCGTTCTTTTAGCGGCGGAATTGGTTCAGTGGAAGCCGGAAACTTTTCCGCGCACCACAAATAATTGTGAAGAAAATGTTATATAGGTAACCGGCTTTAGTGAACTTTTGCCTCTTTTGAAGGAAAGAAAGGAAGGAAAATATCTTTAGTAATAAACTATTCTATACACTAAAAATTAACATTATCAAATTATTTTCATAACAATTCCCTGGCGCAACGGTGAGAGCTGTGAATTTAAGTAGGAGTTGGAGGTCCCGGGTTCGCTTCCTGGCAGAGGCCATTTAGGAGTTAATAATTTCTGGATTTTCTCTGGTCCGGTCTGGTGGGTGGCCTTTTGCCGTGGCCACCACACTACCGACAAAGACGTGCCGCTAAGCGATGTAGTGTTCCGGTGCGATATCGTGTGGTAACTATTTAGGGGTATGACTACCATACTCCCTTACAGGTTAGCCCGCTACCATCTTAGACTGGAACATCACTTACCACTACTAGTCAAGGGCTAACTTGTTATGGAATAAAAAAACACACCGGATAGTCGTTTGATACTTCGCTTCCGATAACAAGGTGCTTAATTCAAGTTTCTGGCCTAAGTTATTATTAGATACTGAATTTTTTTGACAAAACTTCCTCAGTAGGTACCTCAAATATTTTTAAATAGGCGTGATTCTACTAAGAAATCATGTTAAGAGATAGCACAGTGTTCCAATGCATATAAAATTCGCTCCGCTGTTTACAGCTTATCTCAGAAAATATGCTAAGCACAAAGATGTTTTCATCATCATCCCATACCCATCCATCCATAACCCATAGACTAGTGCATAAAGATTACATTGCCGAAGATTTGTTTGGTGTGGAGTAAAAAAATTGTAGACAGAGAAAATTATAAATAACGCCATAAAGACTCTCTTGCTTTCCGCCGAGTATAGCAAATTAAACGTAGTTTTCGTAATGCCCGCCGAAAATATTCATTTCATTTTTTTAATATTTCCTGTTTGTTTTTTTATTTTTACCCACAGCTCAGTGTTTTTACCAATAGATATTATTACCTGTGTCACTCTTCTAAGACGAAAAAATGTCTCGAATACATTTTATAATGTCATACGTGAATTTAAAACCATTTATAAATCCATAGTGCGTATCCACTTACATAATTATCAAGTATTATGTTTCAAATAACATATTAAAACAGTTGGAAAATCCACGCCTAATAATCTAATTCATTACAATAAAATTCAGATAATACCGTGAAAAGTAATAGGCGTCTTTTCCTCAAAATACTGAAGCCTATAAAAAAAAACCAACTCGATAAGTGAAGTATTTCGCTCGTTATCGTGACCACAAGATACGGGATCCGCACATACAGACACACGGACGTCCAAGACGGAACTTTTTTAAACAATTTTTTATTAGTTTGAATAATAAAAAGAGATTAAAAAATATCATGAGTGTTGAAAATAGTGTTTTTTCTCAACATTTTTCTATTTATATTCACTTATAAAAGCAATAAAGAGTAAAAAAAAATGACATTATAAGTTGCGGAATCACTCGGTGTGCGTAATCTGATAGTAAAACCCACCTCAACGCTTCGCTTATGAGGCATGCAATCCGAGTTGGACATTGTCCAACATTTATCGCAATTTAAATAAATTCCATCCTCATCATCTGGATGCCTGGTACTCTTCTACTATTCGCAATACCAAATCATTTCTACCGCGCACTTTAGCGAATTGAAGAATAATCTCCCATCTGATGTTTCCTTCAAAATACAATTATATTTTAAGGTATATTCAACGCGGGGATAAAAAAAATCCTTAAAAGCCGGCAACGCATGTCTCCTATGTTGCTGCAGATGATTATGGGCAGCGGTGATCACTTAACATCAGGTGACCCACTTGCTCGTTGGCCCGCTATTAATATAAAAAAAAAATATTTTTGACCGACCCGGGAATCGAGCCTAGGAGCTCGAGTTTGATCATGCTAACCACTAGATCATATACCTTGTTTATACAAAGCACAAATTAACATTCTCGAAATATAACAATAGTTTTGAAAAGTAAGCATTATTATCGACGCTGTCTGTAGCTACTGTGTACTGATGGTTACCTAAGGGGCCCTTTGTTCCAAGGGTTTTGTAAGGGGAGCTGGAATTACAACACCGTTTATCTTTTATGACCCCCACAATCTGAGGGGATTGCAACACTTGCTGTCTGTTTTATTTTTAAGGCTTTGAGGACTAATCCGTAGGGGGCAATGAACCCCAAAGATTTTTTTCTTCATCGTTATAATAAATTCTCTTATAAAAAAGTTACCTCGTTTAGTGGTTGGCAACTAAGTATTACGAGGACCTATTTCCGGATCGGGCAGTTTTCTATACAAAATTACCCGTTATCAACATCATTAGCAAACTATTTCACGGCTCCCCACTCAGTTTAAATTAATAAATAAATGTAGGTACTACAACAGCACACACATCGCCATCTAGCACCAAAGTAAGCGTAGATTTAGTTATAGGTACTAAGTTGACTGATGAATGTATTTATGAAAAAATTAAATTTAAAACGTCCTCGAAACCACCGCAGCGAGACACAGTTCCTAAGATGCTGGCAGCATTGCCCCTTTGGATGGCCAAACTAATTCGTTGGCCAAGGTAACTGCCCGCTCTAGGATCACCGGACGACTCGATAACCCTTTTCGAAAATTCTAAATGAATTAATTGATTAATTTTTCATATAATATTAATTCAAAAATTCAACATTCATTTATTTCAAGTAGGCCTAGTTTATAAGCACTTTTGAAACGTCAACTCAGTATGTTTGTAGTGACTCTACTACCGGTTCGGAAGGCAGATTCCACCGAGATGAACCGGTGAGAAACTCAGCTGATTGCTATTTTTTAACATCATGTTACAGTTAACAATCTTTTAAACTTTCCATCTTGGGAGAGATGAGAAATGAAATGAAATGTATTTATTTGTATGAATATGTGATAAAATGTTCTTAACAAAATAAAAAGTCGCAACATATCCGGTCAGGCAACCCCAACATACAAAATTTTTGTCGATTATATATAAACAATCTAGTTCTGAGGCTTAAATTGCAGTAATTCATCAATTGAATTAAATACATTGCTCATTAGCCACTCTTTTAATGTATTCTTAAATTTTTGATACGTTAATACGGCTGTTGGATTTTGGGATTGCATTAAATATTTTTATACACATGGCACTACTGTTTTTCAGAGAGCATACTTATAAAAAGCCCACTCAAAAACATTCAAAAAAAAAAAACATGAGTCTTATTTCATTATTTCATTATTATCAACGTTAACGACCCAATACCCAAATATTTTAAACCCGTCAATCGCACCAAAAACCTCGCGATGTATGGTCGAGGTAGTTTTGCGACCCATATAAGTTAATTTGTACTTGTAGTCCCAAAGAAGTTATTTTTAACTGGATTCTAGATAGACTTAAGCTTGACAACTATCATGCCTGATATAAAGCAATGATGCGGTCTAAGTTGGGGCGCGCTTGCCTAGAAAATGCCTATTCACTCTTGACTTAGAGGCATTCAAGTTGTATGAATCAGAAAACGCCGAAGCCGGAAGAGCGTTCCAAACCTTAGCGGTTCATCACGCAAACATTTTCCGGTTGTGGAAATCGAACCCACAGCGTTAGACTCAGAAAGCAGGGGCACTGCGCACTGCGCCTATCGGCTGCCAATTAAGTATTAGCTTCAGTCCACCATGCTGGCCAACTGCGCATTGGTAGACTAAGCTCGCCTTTCAGAACATTAAGAAGAAGTCTCACGCATGGTTTTATAGTGGTATCCTGCACCGTTAAATCAAGTAATAAGTAATTACTTAAAACATAAATTCGAAAAGTTAGATGTGCGGTGTATAAAATAAATAAAATAAAAATCGTTTATTTCGTTTCTTACATTGTAAATGATACATGTTGTGAAGACCTCCTAGTAAGCATCAAAAACCTGTGTCAGGAGGCCTTACTCTTCCATAGCAAAAACAAGATAAAATTAAATTAAAACGATTGAGTAGTGTGTCTTGGTGTGTATGTTGTGTTTATTTTTGTGTGTGTGCGCGCGTGAGTGTGTGTTTGTGTGTGAGTGTGTGTGTACATGTTATTAAGTGCGTCTATATCCATTACATTTTAAATATAAATAAACGGTGTATAGCTATCCAACATCACATATCTTTAAAGATATCTATGGGCAAGCTATTTACACCATAGCTAAGCATTGTTATTTTATGGTCACACAGCGTCCTATAAAACTTACGCCATAAGCCTCTTAAGTGAAATTTGTGGGATTTGTTAGCATTTTTCCACCAAACTGATTCTTTGTGGAAATTTATTACGTTAGTGGTAAATGCTTTATCACTTAACTAAAACACAAGTTACAAATTAGGAGTTATTTTAGTTCTGTAATTAAAAATGAAAAAAAACGGTTATATATAAAAAAAACTAGCTGACCCGCGCAACTCCGTCTGCACCAAATCGGTGTATTAGAGGGTTTAATATTTTAAAAAAACCTAGAAACGAATTGCAGCGCTACCTACCGGCCCGATGCATTTTTCTTGCTTTCTGCGTTTCGATACCCGTCGCAACTGATAAGCGCCCATCGCTAAATTAGTTTATTACAAAATTGTAAATACGTAGAGTAAGTATCGAAATATGTAAAAAAGTTAGTATTATAATGCACACAGTAAAAAACGACGTCATCAACCCATTACGGGCCCACTACGGGGCACGGGTGTCCTTTCAGAATGAGAAGGGTTTAGGCCGTAGTCCACCACGTCACGTCAAGTCAGGCATGCAGGTTTCCTCACGATATTTTTCTTCACCGTTTAAAGCAAGGGATATATAAATTGCTTAAATTAAAAACGTAAATTACTCCGAAAAGTCAGTGGTGCGTGCTGGGGCTCGAACTCGGTCTCCACGAAAGGAAAGCCGAAGCAATACCCACTAGGCTATCACCGCTTCAAATAAATGTAAAACATAAAATTTAAATTTATAAGTCCACAATTACCAGCAAGCCTAGATTGAAAAATAAATTAGCGTTCAAGATAAATTAAAAAAAAAAGAGATTTAAACGTTTGCCCGTGTTCGGAAATAGGTCGAGTGCTACTCTTACCTACTGCTTCATGTATTCATGAATTGTTTGTATTTGGCACTTTAAATAGTGTATTAATATTTTGCATTTATAATTTTCTTTATTATGAACAAAAAGATTTTTCCAATTATAACCAGTAGTTTTCGAGATTACCGTGTTCAGCCAAACAAACTTTTCAGCTTCATAGTATTAGTATAGACTCTAAGACAAGAGAAGTCATAGAGAAGAATTAAATAAAGCAAGTACCTACTAAATAGAGATTTTCTGCGAAAATAAACGCATTCAATGCTCACAAGTCTGACAGTATTTATCGTGCCCTAAAAATTAAACATAGAATCTAGAATCGGGTCGAATTTGAATCTTAACCTCTCTTGTAAGTACATCACGAGATAATTGTAATATCTCGTCTTTCGCTATAAAAAAGTTAGAGGTAGAATTCTTTTTTTTTTCTGAAATCGTTTTAGCCGTTTATCAGGAATTAAGTGCTATAAATAAATATAATCTAAAACTTACTATGAGATTGAAATTTCATTGTAACCTATCGTTTATAGTTCAAATCCTTAGACTAATAGTTATTTTTTTCTTATATGTCTTATATCAGCATTGTACGCAAAGAAAAGTATAATATGGACACGAAACAGAGGCAAAACGAAAGAATGTAATGCCATTACTGTCGGCCATTTTGTTAATGCAGATGCATAGAGCCTTTATGAAAGCAGGCCACAGAACCGTCTGAGTTACTTTCAGTATACCCTTATAAGACTTCTTATGGAATGCCTATTTTATATATATTTTCCTTTATCAAAAGCTAATTTCGTTTTATATATAAAAACATATTTTATATATAAAACGAAATTAACTTTTGATGTTGGTAAAGAGTACATACTGAGTTTCTTGCCGGCTCTTCTTCTTCTGCTTTTCGAACCGGTGTTCCACCAATCAGTCAGTCCTGTGGTACAAACCGACATACTGACGTTTCAAAAGTGCTTATAAAGTACTTACTTGAAATACATGAATTTTGATTTTTTATAGATTAGCGTTTAGCTGCAGTCTGAACTGATGATATGTGAACATTCAGCCTACGATGATTTGACAGTAATTTTCGAAGTGTCTTCCTGTGACTTATTTTCTTAATAGTAATAATTGACAAGACAAACAGTGGGCCAACCTGATGATAAGTGGAAACCCATACCCTATAAACAGAGCTATACTTTGCAGGGTACGTGACTTCACGTCCTGCAAAGTGCAACACTGTGTCCATGAATCTAAGGCGAAGCTGTTACGTTTCGTGAGCCTGTAATTACACCGGCAACCACGCCTTTCACCCTTGGCGAGAGCAATGCTGCTTTGCCGCAGAAATAAACGTGGTGGTACTACTTCCCCGCACAACCTACCTAGTACTACTAGTAAAGACAGCGCGGATTGGTAGAGTTCACATGCCTTTGCGAACATTACGGAGGCCCATCAGGAGTGCAGGTTTCCTCGCGATGTTGTCTGAAACCATTATAGTAACTGATATTAAATTGCTGAAAAAAGCGTACATAACTCATTCAATTTATAAAAAAAATATAGGTGCTGGAGTTTGAACTCGGTCGCTCCGAAATGTAGTATGAAGTCCTTATCTAACTGGTAAAAATTAAGTCTGACCACACTTCGACTGCAACATGCGGCATGGTGTAAAAAGCTGTTGGATTAATTCACATGGCTCTCTGAATAATTTATAACAGATATTATCATTATTCTGTAATTTATTTTTACCGTTGGCATCTCGTTACGCTTGCGAGTTGTTAGAAGTGTCACGGTAATGGTTGTACGGACAAGTTACGTCCCACTGGTATTAGAGCATAGAACCAATAACTTCGAACCTGCTCCAATGCGAGAGAGCAAGCTTAAAGTATGAGTTAGTGGACACATCGCACGCTTATTGCAACAAACATGTAACTCAAAAAATGCAAGTTTGGAATTGAAAAACAAATCAGTTATAACATCGAGAGATTACAAAAGCTTACTTAAACGCCGCGTCCTTAAGATCCCCGAAAGTTAATAGTTGTTTCATTATATTATGATAATTAAGCTTAATTTACTATACTCCGCGAACAGCAGGAGAATCTGTATGGTGTAATTTATAATTACTTCAATCCGTATACTCCACACCAAACAGATGAGAATGTACCCTTCATTGCCGAGGATCTGTTTTGCGTGCTGACGCACGTTTCGCTCCGGAACCCGAGCATCCTCAGGCGAATGAATAATTGTTGACTTTACAATGAATAATTGTTAAGTATCTTAACAATACTCCATACAGATTCTCCTGCTGCTCGCGGAGTAGCGGAGTATAGAAAATTAAGCTTAATTTTCATAATACATTATGGAATTCCGCAAAGTAACGCCTGCTGCTATCCAATAGTTGTTTCACCAAACGCTTCGGTCCGTACATAGACTCACATCTCTATAATAAGATAGTAGACACTCTTGTAAAATAAGAAGGAAGTTGCTTTGTTAAAGAAACTACATCTAAAATTACCTCTTGGCTCGTATCGTTAACATATGAGTCGACTGGCAAGCTCATACATCATAAGGGTTATATGAATAAAAATAATAGGTACGAGCAACAAAAAGAAAATTGTCTGTAATCAAAAGTGCATGTGTTTTTTCTTTTTATTTAATTGTGAAAAAACTTGCGCTGACCGAGCGAATAGTAAACAAGAATTGTAAACTTGAATAGGCAACCTCAATACAGACTTGCCTAGTGTGGCTACCGACAGAAACAGTGTTTATGTTTAAATTATCAGCTAAAATTTGACAGCCGTGCAGTTAAATGTTAGTGATAATGACCAGTTTAACGTGCTCTAAGATTCACTTTGCCAATATACCAATGCCAGTTTCCTAACTCCGAGCTGGTATTGTTTGTTTTAGAAAAACCCATTATATATTTTTACATATTTTAGGCATGACCCCTGAATCGAACCTTTGATTTACACATGAACAATCTAACCTAGACCAACAAGGCAGTTAAATGTACATACACCGGAATCAAACTAATTGGTCCGCAGCGCGCCAGTTCCGCCCGGCTGTGTCCGGTTATAACCGGATACGTGCGGACCACCTTCATCCGTTTGACTGTAGGGACCTATTAATTATTTCGGCAGCTAGTAACAAAAAGTAATAGTAGGAACTTGGGGCAACCTAAACTTTATTCATTACACAGGTAGAAGCCAGTGAACAATTAAGGATAAGTAAAATTTTCCTACAGGTATTTACTCGTACTTTTATCCCTTATCCCATAAACTTACTAAAAACTTCGTATCAAAAAGAACTTGTAGAAGAATTTTACTGGAAACTATTAATGTAATTGCAGACAGAGATTATAATAATTTTAACCCCCCCATATTTCTACTTATAAGTTAAATAGATTATGTCTAAAAAAACTCTCAACCTTACTTTTACTTTTTCTTATTGTATAACTTGATTGTCATTCGTATCCCGCGAAATGGCTTGTCGAATAGAATCTTTCTTTTTAATAGTTTAATAAAAATTGTAGATCAAATAGTAAACCCAAATGAAATAAATTATTTATTCCAATAAAAAAGTTTTCCTCCTTGTCCGCCCCTTGCCATTCTTTTGACACCCATATGCCCTGCGTATAACTTTATAAGTATTAAATGTTTGACGAAGTCATCCGCAGCCTAAATAAACGTCGCTCACCAGAGTTAGCACAGGCAGGAGACAAAAACTATATCTTCCGATTATATCCCCTAACTAGGAACATACGAGTAATTAACATGTCCACCTGCTATAGTACGGAAACATGGAATAGGAGAAGTTTGCCCCCGTTTAAATTTTCTATCATTTATTGATTTTAATTTTTTTTAATTCTTAACAATGCTTAAAAAAAATACAATTAAACATTTAAGAAAAAAAAAACATCTACCCTCTGCGTGCGGGGTATTTGAATGACCAAGCAACCGGCGGTCAGGGCTCCAGAGTGAGGAACCGTCTCAAGGACTACTGCCTTCTGTATCCGACCCTTGATCCAATAACCAAGCGAAAGCTTCTTAAAGTTTCTTCTTCCCCCGTTTATTACAACACATATTATTTGGATATTATTTCCACTTGCGCGACAGTGCTCTGAGGATTTATAAAGCTGTGGGAGAAGATAATTTTTTTTCCTTTCCTCGGGGAGATAATTGTCTCCTGTCCATGCTAGCCGTGCTGCTGGAGGCCAGGAGAGACGGATTTAGAGATTAAACCCACCACGCTTCTTCAATGCGGGTTGATGGGCTATGACAAAATATGTGAATCTTTGCGATTTATTTGCGACTACGCCGTGCTCGCCACTTAACAAAACGTGTTTGTTCATAATGTATTTTTCTCTTTCTACATCGCAGTTTGCTTTACTCTCGCTGTAACAACTTGATACTCTTATCATCTGAAAGCAATACAGGGCAAATGCTCTGAAACTATTTTAATACTTCCACAAACTCCACAAACGGCATGAACCTGTAATCCACAAAGGAGTCCAACACTAAAAATAATTGGAGCGCTTTTTAAATCCACCCACACTCCGGTACTTTGTTTTTCGTTGAAAAATTATATTATTTTCCAGTTTTTCCTTTGAGAGGGCCCCGTTTGAGGCGGATACTTCGCGTAGCCCGCAGAATTGTTCCAGCAAAGGATTCCTTTTGACTCGGCCAAGAAATATGACTCAGAAATAGATTAAACCGATCTCTAAGACGTTATTGGTCGAGAGATTGCTTTAGCATGAGCATTGATAACATTATGTGACCTGACTTTTTGAAATTGAGTTTAAAGACTTGATCTCCAAGGATTAGGATGTTATAGACGAAACTAAACGGATAACAATAAGCTAAGTAATTGATTTTTTTCTTAGCTTATATGATAGATTAAAGAAAAAAATCTAAGTTACTCCCTAGTCGCGCATAAATAAGATTTACTTCAAAAAACTTATAAATCATATCGTTGCTATCCCTACCCCCTTTTTTAGTATTAAAACGACGTCGTTACCTATTTTACTCAAATCTTCTGTACCGAAAAAGAAGAAATATGATAGGTACACTAATTTGCAGAAACCTTTTTTTTGATACTACTTAAGTTTATATTTCATAGTTTTGATTTCATTCATTTAAAAACAAACATAATTGTACTAAAAATCAAATATTTCCTGTTCACAAAATAGTATTGAATTATATGGGATTATGTGACCCGTGGATCTAACTTCCAGTTTCGACACTCACGAAAACTATTAACGTAGTCGAGATATGAAAACACATATTAGGGGTACAGGTTCTCATTTAAAGTATTATTTTAGTATTCCTTAGCAAAGTTATTGTACAATAATAGTACACTGGGAAACTTTGCCTAGAAGTCTAATAAGAATAGAATATAATAGGTAGGTACTCCAGCAGATCTGAATACGGGCACATTGAAAGGCTATATACTCAAATGCCAACTCAATAAGACAAAGCAGATGTTAGTTGTTTATGTCGTAAGTTGGAGCGGGAACGGTTAGGATAGATCACAATAAGAGATATGATATAAGGGAAGAAAATATCTTCGCTTCTATTCGCTTAGATACGATCGTTATGGAAATTAAGCTTAAGGGTAAAATTATTCATTGTAAAGTCAACATCTCCTGATGATTTTCTGGGGTCGGAGCGAAATGTGCGTAGGGTACATTGCCGAAGATCTGTTTGGTGTGGAGTATAAGGATTGAAGAAATTGTAAATTACACCACACAGATTTTCCTGCTTTATAGTATAGCAAATTAAGATTAATTTTCATAGTATATCATGGATTTCCTAAAAGTAACGCTTGTTCTTATCCAATATTTACATACAGTCGCCTTTGTCCCGTGCCGCGTTTTTTTCAAACGCGCCGCTGCGCTAGCAATGTACAGTGCGGCGTAAATCAGCTGGAGAATATGACATGTTATATCGAAATGTCATGCCGAACGGTTCTGTTTGTAAACTTTAACAGAAAATAAAATAAATAAATATACTACGACAATACACACATCGCCATCTAGCCCCAAAGTAAGCATAGCTTGTGTTATGGTTACAAAGATGACTGATGAATATTTTTATGAATAATATACATAAATACTTATAATATACATATAAACACCCAGACACTGAAAAACACTTATGTTCATCACACAAACATTTTCCAGTTGTGAGAATCGAACCCACGGCCTTGGACTCAGAAAGCAGGGTCGCTGCCCACTGCGCCAGTCGGCCGTCAAAGAAAATGCTTTTTCGTTATTGATGTAGTACCTACGTCGAACAGATGTGATGTGTACCTATCGATATTTTAGAATAAAATTAAAGAAAATTACTAGTTTTTAGTTTAAAAATAGCAAAGGGTTGACGTGATTTGCATAGGGTTTAAGCTAGTTTGCTATAATTCACTCAGTGGGTGTACAACAAGCCTTAGATACATGAACGCAGCGCACAAATAGATACGCTATTCATCGAACGCGCGAGGCATCGCTCCAAAATGAAATTCGAGCACAATGTTGCATTTATTGAACTGTGTCGATATTTTTCAATTTATATTTCTGAATGGGTAAATAAACTTGTTTTGATTTATATTGCAGGCCAATCTTAAAATGGAATTGAGGACGAATATTCGGAAAGTAATCGGCCATTTTATGGTTTCGTAACTCATCACTGTAAATAGGAAGTGTGTATCGTATACACAAGAAACTTAGGTGTTTTTTTCTTATCACAGCAGCATAGAAGCAAGAAGCAGTTTGGCATGTTATTTTTTCTGAAATATATTTATTTTGCTGGGAAGCCTTGTTCGAAGCTAGTTATCGCCTACTGACAAAATCGCGCCATCAAGTAATATGACGTTCCGGTATACTATGCTGTATATCAACCGATTAGGGATTAAAGCTCACATCTTCATCAAGACCAAAGTCTTAGAACTTTCTAAGGGGCTCATAAGAAGGCTCAGAGTCACCCAGCAGGTGATGGAGAGAGTTATGTTAGGAGTATCTCTAAGTGATCAAATCAGATATGAGGAGATCCGTTTAAGAACTACAGTTACCAAAATACCTCAGCGAGTCGCAAAGCTGAAGTTGTAATGGGCGGGGAACATAGCTCGGAGAACCGATGGACGTTGAGGTCCTAAGTTGCTGGAATGACGACCAGTTAACGCTGCGTAGGTCGGCCCCCAACGAGGTGGACAGACGACATCAAGCTAGACGCTGGGAGGCACTCGAAACAAGCGGCCAGGACCGTGGATTGTAAAACTTCCTCCAAAACACCAGTGTTATTAACTAACACCACTAAACTATCACCAGCTGCAATGCTGTGGTGTGGTCGTCAATCGGTTGAATTGATGGTAATGTTGATGTTAACATCTTAGACTGCATCATTTAGGCGCGTTTGGAACCCTCGTAGCTTTAGGTTAAATTGACGAATGAAGTTATTACCATCCCCTTACAATTATTTAAACATTTTATATGTATATGTATGAACGCTTCATAAGTGCCTGTGATAGGTCTACATGAATAAATAAATTTTTAATTTGAATTTGAATTTGAGAACCAAGTGAGATTATGGTGAAATAAAAAAAGAGACATAATACAGCAGATTCACTCACACTCACACACCCACTTGCCGAACTTCGCAAGGTGTTCACTTTTAATGGTTTGAAGTGTTAAACCCGCCGGTCTGGAATTAGCACATTTTAAAGTGGATTTTAGTCCCACTCTCATTTTCTATGCAAAGCTTTTGAGCCCCGGCGAGTAACGCTGCGGTTCGAAAACGATTCGCGTGCATTTTATTTTGTTTAATTAATTATTTACGAGTAAATTGCACATAAAAGCCTTTTCGCTGATGGCTCGGTTTACCGTCAATCATCGGTGAAAATTATTAGTAATAAAAAATAAAAATAACTATTTATAATTTACTAGCTGTGCTAATGTGCCGTGTCAATTAATTATAGACAAATAATTTGCAATAAAATAAAATTGCAACTATAATTAAAGATCTAAGCTATCCTATCTCTTAAGTTGGACCAGACTGCTCACGGTGTGCCAATTTAATTTAAAATCGGTTTAGGCGTCCATCGCGGACAAACATCGTGACAGGAGATTTATATATATTAAGATATAAAGAACTATCATTTAGTACCTTTTTAATGTAAAATATGTTAAAAGTGTTCAAAATAATTGAAACATACGCGAGTAAAGAATGGTAATTTTATCTGTTTTTAATTATTTAAATCAATATGCATAAAAAAAACTTGTTTAAGGTTTTAAAAATGTAGCAGAATATATTTTGAACGCACTTAAATGAGGAATTACGCTACGGGGCGTAGGCATAGATTCTTTATAAACCTTTAAAGCAACTAAAGACGTTTGCGTCTGAGTTTGTTCAGAAATATGTTGCTAATTCGCCCGGTTTTAACACACACGCACTTTCTTTTTTTCTCGTGTTGCCATGCCTAAACCGCTGAAGCTTTATTTAAAAATACGATAGTGCTAACCTATTATGGAAAGTCATCGTAATCATCAAGTTAGCTTCAAGTAATGTTTTCGGGGTTTAATTGACCAAGCGAGCGTAATGTCCCTAATTCATGTCAGGAAAAAAAAATTGTTTTCCTCTGTCACTTTGTCTGTACAGGACGTATTTTACTATTTTTTTATTATTTTTTTATTTTTTTTTTGTCCTGATCTGATATCAGGACAAAACTTGGCAGTAATCACTTAAAACGGTGATAGCCTAGTAGTAAGACATCGACTACACTTATGGAGGCGAGTTTGAATCCCTGACTCAAGAATACTAATAACAGGAACCTCAATTTTTTTAAGCTATGTGCGTTGTAATTAAAATACCACTTTATTTATCGGTGAAGGAAAACATCTCAAGGAAACAGATCTTAGAGTTCTACATAATGTTCTCAAGGCGTGTGAAGTCCAAAAATCCGCACTGAGCCAGAGTGGTAATCCACCACGGCCTTTAACCCTTCTCATTATTATTATTAGTATATAATAGACTAAGCAGCTTTCGCTGATGCGTCTATATCATTTCTTACGCTCTTTATATTTTTGATGTTTATCCAGTCTATTCTTAAACTGATTCAGTGATTCTGCAGTCACTACATCTTCAGGCAAGGCACTCCTGCAGTGCTTCTGAAGAATTTCATGTGCTTGGAAGGATTAGACGATGCCTGCTGATATTCAAGTTTGAGGCCATAGCCCCTTAATCTGGGGTTACTCTTTTTTGAAAATATTTCCTCAAAATTTGGAATGTTGTAATACTTATTTTAGAAGGAGACCCGTGCCCTGAAGTCTTAAGTGGGCCGGTAATGGGATGTTACTATGTTTGTTTGTTTGAAATCCTTATTGCACACACACATTTTATACAAAGTAAACACATATACAGAAGAAACTTACAATAGAAAATAGAGTGTGCAAAGGCGCTCTTATCACTAAAGCGATTTCTTCCAGACAACCTTTGATGTTAGGAAAAACGAGGGAACAGGGTGGTAGCAATTTAAGTTTAAAATGTACGTATATGTTTATATGTATATATATACAAAATAATTATTAATGATTATAATTATATATGTATGACTTATTAAGATTATTTTTGCTGCCGGGGATTTTTGATTGGAGCGATTTTTGATTCCTTCAAAAAAAGCGAAATGGGGTCGCGATATTTTTCCAGCTTATATGATTTGAATTATATAGTTCTTCTTTTATTTCGGATAAAATTATTATTATTTATTTACTTATTACTATTTTTTTTTACAAGAGTGCCTTAAAAATCTGCTCATAAAACTCTTGGTAGCCTCCTAAAACCAGTAGTTCTGTGAACAGACCTCGCGAGTTTCAGAACCTCCACGACCCCTGATTTTTGTTTAGATTCGCCTCTGTACTTATTTACACACTAGCAACACTATTGTCTATGATTGTCTATGCTTAGACAAGTGCAAATTAGTTACTTTTGACTTGAACTCAACTAAATCTTGAAAGCTTCTGACGTAAAAATGTAAACGTATATTGTGTTTCATAATATACAGTTACTTTTTATTATTACAAATGGGATTGTGAGGTCTCCAATGCTATCTTATAGCCCATGGTGAAACCGCAGCACGGTCTTCGGACACCGCTCGAAGTAGTCGATTTACATGGCGCCGACTTAGAAAAACAATTACATTCTATTTTGCAGAGGTTGTACCGGAGGGAGATAATAGCGTTGTATATGTCGTAGGGATTGCATTTTTAACTAACTGTTAATTTCCTCGTCTTTTAGTCTTAAGTATTTCTAAAAACGCCTTGTATTTTATCCGGCTCCAAAATTGAGGAGGATTTTTAATCTGTAGTTTTTTTAAATGTATGTTCAGGCACAACGCCGTCATTTATAGACGGGTTTGTAAAATATTTTTTTTCGTAAGTGTATTCCAAAATGGTGCCATTTCGATTTCATATATATCTGATGAAGAGTTTCGGCGACAGAACGGATAACGAACTACGAAATTACTTTATTAAGAAATAAAAGCAAATCAACAGTAATTGCATAGATATACATTATTTACCCAATGACACTAAAAAACATCACACCTGTACCCATGAAAGGGTTACGCGGATTCAGTTTACACCAACATTTTCAAGGTTACCAGAAGTTGCAAACATTTTCGCGACTGAAAGCTGGTTGCACATTAAATTTAAACTTGATTTATAGAAATAACAAAAAAAATATAACAGTTAGCACAAGACAACCTCCATGGCGCAGTGGTAAGCACTGGTCTTATAAACGGGTTCGATATCCGGCAGGGGCAATTTTGGAATATATAGCTGCCATAACAGGTTAGCCTGCGAAAATCAAGCTTCATTTGCTATACTCCGCGAAAAGCAAAACGTGCGTAGAGGTTACATAGCCGAAGATCTGTTTGGTGTGGAGTATAATAAATAATAACAAATAAATATACTACGATAATACACACATCGCCATCTAGCCCCAAAGTAAGCGTAGCTTGTGTTATGGGTAATAAGATGACTGATGAATATTTATATGAATAATATACATAAATACTTAGAATATACATATAAACACCCAGACACTGAAAAACATTCATGCTCATCACACAAACATTTTCCAGTTGTGGGAATCGAACCCACGGCCTTGGACTCAGAAAGCAGGGTCGCAGCAAACTGCGCTAATCGGCCGTCCGTATACGGATTGAAGAAATTATAAATTACACCAAACAGATTATCCTTTCGTGGAATATAGCAAATTAAGCTTGAAGATCATAGTATATCATGGATTTCCGCTAAGTAACGCCTGCTTCCATCCAATAGGTTAGCCCGCTACCATCTTAGACTGTATCATGAGTTACCACCTCGTGATATAGTAGCATTGGATATATAGTAGCGCAAAACAATTGTTTAGATCTTTTTATTTCGGTCTACTTTCAGTACTTTTAGTATCAGATCATAACAATAAGTGGTTGGCGAAAATGGTAACCAAAGAAACCTTTTTGAATATTAGAACTGAAATTAGGAGTTTGTTACGTAGAAGTTACTAGGTTATAGTATATAAAAACTTAGTTAAGACATGCCTAATTGAGTAGATGTAGTATGTATAGTAACCTATGTATTTCTTGCTGGCTTAGATCTTGAATTACCTACTTATGAAAAAGTATTGAAAAAATACCTTAATAATGTCATAAATCTATTGCTTTATATTTAATAAAAATGTCATCACCATCATCACCCATTACCAACCTGATATCAACCCATTACCGACCCACTACAGGGCACGGGTCACCTCCTATAATGAGAAGGTTAAAGCCGTAGTCCACCACGCTGGCCCAATGCGGACTGGCGGACTTCACACACCTTTGAGAACATTATGGAGAACTCTCAGGTATGCAGGTTTCTTCACGATTTTTCCCTTTACCGTTGAAGCAAGTGTTATTTTAATTGCTTAAAGCGCACATAACTTAGAAAATTTAGTGCTGGGGTTCGAACTCTCCCCCCCGAAAGTCGAAGTCCTACCCACTGCTATTACCGCTTCATTTTACCAGTATTAAGTTACCATTATGTAGGAAAAAACACAATTAGAAATCGTAATAGATTACAAAAACCATATTCAGAGGAGGTATTTTTATAAATGTTTTTAATACTTAATAATAAAAAAATAAATTTACGTTAAAAATATTGTCTTACCTGGTAAGATTAATATTTACAATATTCGCTTTGAGAACTCCCGTTTGAAATAACAGCTATGCCTACGAAATTCTTCATGCAAAAAAATCCCTTTTCCCCGACGAGGAGTTATGGCTTAAAAATAGATTAAACTGTACTCCTAAGACGTTATTGGTCGGGAAATTGCTTTTGAAAGGGTGAGCCTTGCAATTATTTTGACCCACTTACCGTTTTTCAATAGAATCCGTTAGTGAAGTATTCTTAGAAACTTTGCTTTTCAATGGGGTGTCCCCACTGGCATTGTGAGAATTTTAAACTTGCTTCTTTGTGACATGTTTCTGGTATTACACCCAATATTTAACAGGTTTTGTATAAAGAAAGTCGTAACGAAGTGATTCGCCAAAGAAGTAAAGTAACTGACTTAGCTCTCTCTTCGGGCTAGCATACTGAAGTTGCAGTCCGCTGGTTACGTTTGTCGGAGGACCGATGGACGTTCGAGTCGAAAGGTCCTCGAGTGGAGACCACGTTTCGGTAGACGGAGTGTCGGGCGCCCCCCAACTAGATGGAGGGCCGACCTCCGAAAAGTGGCAAGCAACGACTGGATGAGGAATCCGAAAATAGGGAAAGTTGGCGCTGCTTGAAAAAGTACCTATGTCCAGCAGTGGCGCACATTGGCTGATGATGATGATAAAAAAGTAGCCAATAGATATACAGTTTCAAACTGTGACCGATTTCGATCACGTTGGTCTATCTCTGGAGAGATTTTCAAACTACGCTCGAGATATTATGGTGCATAGCTGTGTGCTCATACACCGGTGCACAACATATGTGCACTCTGTATTCACTCTCATAGGAGTAGTTCGATGCGATGGTCAATCTGACCCGACAGAAAAAAGATCAGGCGTTTAACCGACAGCTTACCTTGCTCTCCGAGACACGGGGGCTAATCACCGCCAGTTTCCAAACTCCGGGTTTTTACTAAGAATTTCCTGTTAGAAAAACCCAATACTATTTCATTGGCCTGAGCCGGAGATCGAACACAGGAACTTGTGATCTGCAGTCAAATCAATAACCACTAGACCAATAAGGCAGATATTATATAGTGAATTTGGGAACAAAGCAAGCAATATTGCGAGCAATGCTTATCTATCTACCTTAGATACTCTTATTGGTCTCTAATTAGCTAGCGCGTTGACTTCCTATGACCATATTAAGTAAAATATTGAATGAATGAATGAATACACTTTTATTGTACACCAAAGAAAAATAAGTAGTTACAGAGATATCAATACATATCAAGAGAGTACAATTTGGTGGCCTCATCGCTGCATAGCGATTTCTTCCAGGCAACCAATGGCGTAAAAGGAAAACACACACTAAAGAGGTAGGTGGTGCAATAAATATGATTTAAAATTATACAAATATATAAATAAAAAATATATATATATATATAAATATATTATATATAAATACAAATAAAACATATAACATAAATATCTATATAAATAGATAACATTTAACATCCTCAATTTATATGAAATACATTAATAATTAAAATTACACACTTAAAATGATCCGCTTCAGCGATGTTCGGCTGATAGAGACAAATAATGATCTTTCACTAGTTTCTTGAAGGTCCCAATTGATTGTGCCTCACGGATATCTAACGGCAGGGCGTTCCATATTTTAATAGCCTGAACCGTAAATGATCCGTTGAAGAAGGAGGATTTGTGACTACACACCTTCAAGATCAACTTCCTCGTAGAACGAAGCTCGTCTGGGAGTCCTACAAATTGAAACCTCTCTTTCAGGTAAAGAGGAGTAGAAGGATGAAATAAAACACAGTACAGAATAGAAACAATGTGCAAATTCCTATTGTCAGAGTTATGAGTAAATAAAAATAAATAAATATACTACGACAATAAACACATCGCCATCTAGCCCCAAAATAAGCGTAGCTTGTGTTATGGGTACTGAGATAGCTGAGGAACATTTTTTTAGAATATTTATACACATAAATACTTATAATATACAGATAAACACCCAGACACTGAAAAACATTCATGTTCGTCACACAAACATTTTCCTGTTGTGGGAATCGAACCCACAACCTTGGACTCAGAAAGCAGGGTGCTGCCCACTGCGCCAATCGGCCGTCAAAAAAATTTCCTTTGTTTCGTTTAAAAAGTCATGGATGTCAAAACTTCGCTTTATTCTTGTTGATTTGTTGATATGCCTCTGGTGGAAAACTCCGGTCATGGTTAGTTTCGAACCAACCGAATAGACGTATCGAAAAGAGCTGTAGCCTTTCGCTACAAGAAACTTATTTACTTTACATCTTGTTAGTACGGCAGGGCCACTTACACTAACTAGATAATAAATAAATATACTACGACAATATATACACCGCCATCTAGCCCCAAAGTAAGCGTAGCTTGTGTTATGGGTACTAAGATGACTGATGAATTATTTTATGAATAATATACATAAATACTTGCAATATACAGATAACTCCCCAGACACCGAAAAAAGGAAAAACATTCATGTTCATGACAGAAACATTTTCCAGTTGTGTGAAGCGAACCCACGGCCTTGGACTCAGACTCACTGCCCACAACTTACGGGTAACTTGTTAGTACGGCAGGGCCACTTACACTAACTAAATAATAAATAAATAAATAAATATACTACGACAATACCAACACCGTCATCTAGCCCCAAAGTAAGCGTAGCTGGTGTTATGGGTACTAAGATGAGTGATGAATAATTTTATGAATAATTTATATATAAATACTTGTAATATACAGATAAACACCCAGACACTGAAAAACAGAAAAACATTTATCTTCCTCACAGAAACATTTTCCAGTAGTGGGAATCGCCAATCGGCCGTCCAACTATATAATTTATAGATGACTATAAGACAAACGAATGAAAGATGACACTAAAAATTATTAAGACATGGTATTAATGTAGTGTCCTATAGTGAGACTGCGAATATTGAAGTTTTCATTCAATATACTCAGAGAGTATCTCAACAATTGACTGAACAATGCTGTCCACCCGTCATGGAACAGATCCAATTGAGCATTGCTGTCTAAGAACGCATTGAATGACAATTAAAGACGGAAATTACCGGATTCGATTTAAGAACGCTGCAAACTAAAACGCGATCTAAAATTCTGGTGGAGTTTTCCATTACCACTTTAGGTATATACACTCGGTTAGCTTTTATCTTGGCTGCGTATTCAAGCTTTGTTACCCGTTTGTGTAGCCCAAGGCTACCGTAAGTTATTCACAGTTAATTGTAAGAAAATAGTTTTGGAATTCTGATCGGAAATATCGTCGTTATTAACCCATTGACGGCTCTGTATCGGGTGTATCGGGCTTCTCCACTTGAAATAAGAAGGGTTTATGCCGTAGTCCACCTCGCTGGCAGTGGCGTGCCGGGTTATCGATTCGGGTAGGCAAAATGCGGGTAGAAGGCATAAAATGACAAAAATCCTCCTCCCGGACTAGTTATAGCATTTCAGGGTATGCATTGTTTTTGTGCATGTATAAAATGCAAGCTACTGCTCGCGGGCCCTATACGGAGTGGTGGACTTTTCATGCCTTTGAGAACATTATGGGAACTCTCAAGCATGCAGGTTTCCTAGCGATGTTTTACCTTAACCGCTAAAGCTTTTTTAATTGCTTGAATTAAAAACGCACATAACTCCTTAAAGTTACCCGTGCCGGGCATCGAACTCGGTCACACGAAATGAAGGCCGATGCCTAGCACACGAGTTACCACACAACTTTTTTACACAAACTCATTATTTTCCATTTTATTCGTTTTTTTTTTTGTTTAGTTTAAAGATAACAAAATTGGCACCATTACATAATTATTCTAACAGCAGCTCTCAATTTAAGGTTGGTACTATTTTCACGCAGCAACAGATTAGCGTATGTGATTTTCCGCATAGAGATAGTTGATCGGCTGGAGAGTGACGTAGTGTACTTTCTTCCTGAAAATACTCACTATTGAAATCGATCACGGCGTAGTTCTATTATTGATATACTAAAATCGATGCAAATAATCCCATCGACCCGTTGTTCTGTTGCTGCGGAATCGAACAAAAATCAACAAACACGCATTTCTGTTTACGTAAACGTTAATTATATACACGTAATATATTGCGGACGATATAGTTCTTGCAATTTATAAATTCCTTTACAAAAATGGTAAGTTGGTGTATTAATCTGGAGCACGGCCGTTTCTAAAGCAATTTCTCGACCAATAACGTCTTAGAGATCGGTTTAATCTATTTCAGAGCCATATTTCTTCGCCGAGTCAAAAGGAATCCTTTGCTGGAACAATTCTGCGGGCTACGCGAAGTATCCGCCTCAAACGGAGCACTCTCAAAGGAAAAACTGGAAAATAATATAATTTTTCAACGAAAAACAAAGTACCGGAGTGTGGGCGGTTTTAAAAAACGCTCCAATTATTTTTAGTGTTGGACTCCTTTGTGGATTACTGTTTCATGCCGTTTGTGGAGGTTGTGCAAGTATTAAAATTGTTGCAGTGTTTTAGTTAATGTAATTAATTATTGTCACTGTCAGTTGTCAAGGTCGATTTATTATAATAATATTTTCTTTATCAGCATCATCACATTAATGTTTCACTATACAGGCTTCGTTGCTCACAGGTCTGAGGGTCTAGAGCATAGACCCACCATTCTACTCCAATGCGGGGTGGTGGGATTTACCGATTATCATGACATGTTAGTTATCATTACAGGGACCAAACACGTAACGTGCTCTCTGAGGTTAACATTTACGACTTCCTTTGTTTATTGATGATGAGAGATGAGATGTTTGTATATTTGACGCGATTTTTTGCTTTTGTTACTTACTCTCCCACATCTAAACTCTTTTTGGTTATTACTTCAATTTTCGAATGGACACTTGCCGATAACCGACCGCTCACAGAGAAGAGCCCCAGAGTTTGACGACATTGATGGGGAAAGTGAGGGACGTCGACCCGAGGGTGCCTCCTTCGAGGACTCGGACCTTGGCTCGTAAATCTGACTTGGTGGACTATTGCACTAATGATGGTTTAGACCGAACGCCCCCGTGACCGTGGTACGGGTCGAGGTCCGGATGTCGTCAGACGTTATTACTTTTCGACTAGCTTCTGTGTTCATCGTCCGGGTTTTTTTTAAATTGCGTGGGAAACGAGTAGCTTTTGTTACTCTTTGTCCTTTCAACAAACTCTGTGCCAAAAATCAAGTCGATTGGTAGGGCGTACAGGAAAGACAAAAAAACACACTTTCGCGTTTATAATATTGGCAAGGACAGTTTACTCTTATTACAGAGATATTACTGATTAAGGCTGACCCGACTTCCAATCCCAAAATAAATAAGTACCGTAGAGTAATTTTGAAAATAGAATGAAAACGTTTATTACAAGTTCTGTGCTTTTTCACTTAAAAAGTTTAAAAATCAATAGAGCGTTACGCGATTTTTCGACCGAACACACAAACTATTTTCGGCTTGCGTCGTTTGTTATCAGCGCTATGCCGTTGCCTAGTGCACTTTAAAAAAGTAAAAACACCTGCGTTTCAATAAAAAAAAGGGGGAAAAAAACAACACACTGTGAAGTTTATTTTATTTGCGTGCACTTGCGGTTCCGCATTTTGTACACTTCCCTTTTATGGGCACTTTTATGATACTACTAGAATGTTTACCGTTTCACGAAAAATAAAGTATAAATATACTACCGTGTTATATATGTGGTCCCTCATCTCAACGTTTTAATGTTACGATATTATCTATTCTTTCTTAACTGTCTTATAATGTAAACAATCTTTTCGTTTATTTTGTGTATTAAATTTATATTCAATTGTTAAGTAAATTATAAAAAAAGTTTTAGGAACTAATTAGATAACTAGACTCAGTATTAACATATTGAATGATAAATCAATGTCTAGACCTAACTTTTAATGTTTCGTAGGAAGCAGTTCAAGCACTTTAATATAATAGGATAATATCAATATATTGTGTTTAAAATACCTTAGGATCACGAAACTAATATTTAATTATACATATTTAAGATCATTTAGTGTAACAGTACATTGCACACACACACGCGCGCGTACACAAACATTCATTTTTTGTAATTTAAATTTTATTTGATTGTCTAATGATTTAATAGTGTGAATTTCACCATAAAGATTTTGGTGGAAAAAGCAGGAAGAGGGCACGGGTACCTATATTACTAACTTAAAGGATCAACATTCCAACAACGGATCAAAGTTTCGTAAAAACTTATTATGAATACTGTAAAATATTGTAAAATACTGATATTACAAGTATATAAAATCTTCAACAAGTGACACGGAGTTACTATAACTTCATGTTATTTTACGTTACTAACTTCGGCAATATGGGGCGGAAATTCGTTCGCTTAACTTTGCTGGAAATTGCAAAGCATTCCCTTAATACGTTTTAGAATTAATTTACAAGAAAGGATGTTAAATTATACTTAACAGGTGCTGCTGGTTTCTTCTTTAGTTGATAGGTCTATGTATATATTGTGGCTTAGTATTTTGCTGTTGTACCTACATTGTTCGGCATTATATATGAAAGACTTATTTTATAAACTGCCATTTGGTAGTGGCAGCCATCTTGGGTTACAAATTTGTCAATAGTATTTTACTAGTCAAGCCCTTTCATTTACCATATTGAAGGAGTTTTGAAAAAATATGTATCCGCCATTTTGTTGGCGGCGGCCATCTTGGGCCGATTTTCATCAAACATAGATAAGAACACTCCTGACTAATTTGCTATTCAAAAAATAATAACACGTACAGACACACATGCACAGAAACGTCAGAGTTATAAAACCTAGCATTGATTTAGTATGTTACTATCATAACACCCCGTCGTTTTTGCGTCGGGAGTTAAAAAGATAGATTTTTTAATTACGGGCGTTAATAGTTATGCCAGTGGCCTTGGCATGAGTATATTTAAATCTAATTCAAAAATTACAAAATCTTCTCACAAATTAGTTCTTATTTTAGAATTAACCTATACAAAAACCGGGATATCCGTTTCTTCCCAATTAAAGAGTTCTGAAAATTAGCGTCGGTTTGACGTTAATCCTTTAACGACCTCATTTGCGATGCCGTACCGAATTTATTGTCTTTATAATGAATGAGCTTTGAACAATCATTATTTATCTTTTCTTTTTATGTTTCTTTTCCGATTATCATTTTAATTGCTAGAGAGGTAATGTGGTATATTTTTCCTACGTTGTATAAAAGTTTAAAAAGTCACAGGTTTTTAAATAAAAAACGATATTAGGGAACTAATTGCCGGAGCCAAAGTTTATAAAATAACATTATTTCACCTCCATGCCTCGGAGAGGATAGAGGGTCTAAGCTCTCTACCTAGGTGAGGAAGGGCCTGTGCCTACCGTTGAAAAAAGAAAAGTTCAAATACTTATTCCATACTAGCTGTTGCCCCGCGACTTCGTCTGCGATTGATTTTGTTTTTTGATGTGGCATTCAATTTAGTTGTACTTCTAACAAAATTTAAAGTATTTAGTATCGCTAAGCCTTAAATGAGGGGTTTGCTGCTTTCCGCTGAAGAGTTCTGTCCTCTATCTCCAACCACAGTTTGGGCAAAATTAAACACATATTATAACACATATCGGAGTTATGGTGTAAAATCGTCAAACAATTTCATCCCCTCTCCCAAAGGAACCGAGCTTAATGTCGGGTTTCAAAGTATCGTATATTACTTCTAACACTTCCAAGAATATGTGTACAAAGTTTCATGTGTTTCATAGTTTTTGCGTGAAAGCGTAACAAACAAACTTACATTCACATTTATAATATTAGTGGGGATAGGGATAGGGAAGTAGGGAAGTAGGGATAGGGATAGGGATTTAACGCTACGTTATTATTTAAACAAATAGTTCATATACTTAATTCCAAAACTAAGTTCAATTTTAATTCTTCTATTATTCATTCTTCTTACCTTCCTAATTTTATTTATAATAACCAAAGTATCGATCTTATTTTATTTATGAATAGTGTACCACCCAACTTATTGGGTAATTACTTAAAAAATTCCGTAGTACACAAATGTTTCCATCTCGTAAGGTTTCGCTCGCGTTTGTAATATCTCCTATCAAAAAATCTAATTACCCACAATTCTTTGTTTTTTCTAGCTTTTATCTGCTATAATAGTCATTTTCACTACAAACAATCTTTCCTTTTGTATTACCTAACAATAATGAATATAGATCGCATTAATAGTGTTTTGATTTTTAAGCATTGTTAAGAATTAAAATAAAAAATGAAAATTATAAATGATAGATATAATATATGAGTATAGTGGAGGATCCATCTTGACCAGAATGTGGTGTGGTGGAGAAGATCTAGCAGATAGCTGTCGGGGGTCTGCATTGATTGGTACTTGCATAGGACAGATTACTCGTCTGTCAATGAATAAATACAATACATCAGGGTCGACTTAACTTTTAGGTATAGGTCCACTGTATTCTGGTATAGGGTACTCTTTTGTATATAATATATCTGTGTTAACCAATTTATAAGCTGTATTGCTTTTACAGCAGTTTTTAACCGCTGTTTGCCGCTTGTGTGAAAAAGTCGTGGCCCTGGCGCTACCTACTTTTCCGGTAAAACGAATCAATTATTACGGGGGCGCTAAACTTTAAGGTTAGATAAACTTTATTGGTTGGTTCCTCTTAACGCTAGGAGCGGAATCGTAAACAGTTTAAAGTTGGTCTGATAATAAAGAGTTTATCTGTACAGGTATTGATGTGTGCATTTTAACACATTGGAAGAAAATGTTATTTGTCTACTATTTTACCAATCTCAGAATACTGTTGCTTCTTTACTTGAATCAAACAGAAAAGAAGGTGTCAGCGGTAATAATATTAAACAGATATTTGATGGTAATTCAGTTAAAAACTAATATTTAAACTATAGGTACCTTGTTGGTCTGGAAATAACAGAACCAAGGACAAAACAAAAAAGAACCAAGGACAGAACAAAGAACTTAACAGAACAGAGAGCAGCAGAATAAAGAGCAGAACAGTCTAGTAGTTAGCAAGTTCGATTATTTATCTAGTGATAAAGTTCTGGGTTTGATAACCGGTTTGAGCCAAAAACACTTGTATATGCATTTTTTACAAATTTTGCTTATGAGTTGACGCATCAAGCAAGCAACCGCTCGCTCACTCGTTTCACTTTTTGAAAATAAGGCTCCCATTACGATCGTTTTGAACGTCCGTTCCAACATTTCAAATACATTCAAAATCTTAGTAGTAGCATATTAAATTATTGCAAACCCCATTAGGTTTGACAGACATATTGACTTACCTCCTGAAAAAGCACTGGTCGGATAAAACAATAAGCGAATTTTTGGAAATCGTTTCGAAAGTCACCTTAAACTTGTCAGATAATATAAATCACATAAATCTAAGAAGCCGTAACAAAACTTGCCTCAGCAATAACTTGAAATTAATCCAAAGTTCCACAACGTCGGTGTTTTCTTATTTTCCGCGAATTTCTGCTAATTAAATCATAAATCAAACAATTAAGTGGCAAAGTGCAAAGTGCAGACACTCTTTCGCCTTAACGACTTCCCTCGACACCTGTTAAAAACTTTCCAGTTTCAAATAATTTAATGCGCTTTATTTCATACAGCGACGTGGCAGTGACTAAGTTAGTGCTTTTTTTTTATGAAAGAAAGAAAGAATACTTTATTGCACATCAAGAAATACGTACAACAACGATATAAAATGACATATTGAACTTAAGTTGTACAATTGGCGTCCTTATCGTTTAAAAAGCAATCTCTGCCAGGCAACAAAACTGCAGAGGACTAAAAGGTGACCGGTAACAATAAAATCCATAAGATTGCGCCTTAACGTATATATATTAAAATTATTGGTAAAGTCGCATATTGTACAAATTCAGCAAATATTTGTAATAGAAAGAGTATCATTATGAAAATTACACAAAAGCCGCATTTTTCTTTTTTTTGTTATTGACATAAACTTTTTTCAAAACAATTTTAATCTTCATAGAGTGTACAGTACAGTATAGCGTCTCTCCCCGGGGAAAGCCGATAGATTTCCGTCGAAGGGCCGTCCCGTACGTGCAAGCGGAGTGTATGTCGTAAATTGTCGCATACTGTCGCAGCCCCTTGCATTATTTAGTTATACGTAACAATGGAATACGGGAAAAGATTGTTTCCTCGAAGAAAACTTGCGAAATCTCTGGCGAATACTCATTTCACAAGCAAAAGGTCGCAGATTCAATTTGCGTTTGCATTAATTTGGGCTAGCGGTTTGCCCTAAAGTGGGACCCGCGTCATAAGGAAAAAGCTTTTGTTTTTAAGCGTATGTTTTTTTTTCTTTTTTTGACTTTAACCTATGGCTATTGAAGTGAATCTTCTTTAGAATCGTTGTGATTTCCAAATCGATGAAACGACAAAATAAGTTCATTGAGACACAAACACTTAATGTATAGGACAGAGTGAGATAGAAAACATTATACATTTTTTACCTATTCTAGTTACCATGGAAACTAAATAATAAACCTTACATTTATCCTAATAGTTCTGATACTCTACATCCACCTAAATCTCTCGTAGACTACTTTTCGAAAGTTACACTTCTGCCGTGAGTGAATAAATTGTACAGGATTTTTTTTTTAACATTAGGTTCAAGTAAAAATTAGCTGAATTTAGCAAAAATTTGCTGATTTGAATAAGCTTATTCAACAGAAAAATTAAATATTTTTCATATTATATCTAGATTTTCATGTTCAACCTTTATTGATATACGAGTAGCATAGCATAAAATGAGTATTAGAACATGAATGTGCTCAAACATTAAAAGGGGATTTATTTCGGTATATAACGGAAAAAGAGCCAAAGGGCATACTTAGAGCCAAAAATTGACTGGTCTGTTCCAGTCCGGTTCCCCCTTTGTATTAAAACACTTTGTCCGAAACGCGTTTTGCCATTTTGCCCCCATGCGTTGGGCAGTTGTTCTTAAATATCAGCATCAAAATTGGGGACAATTATTTTTTAATAGTAAACATGGTATCCACGAAATATAATGAGAAGTAATAGGTAAGTAATATGTGTTAATTTATAAACAACACAATATACAAGAGATAGCGCATTGGGTAGAAGTTTCACTTCACTTTCGGGGGGCCAAGTTCGAATCCCAGCACTAACTTTTCTGTTATGTGCGTTTTAAATCATTAAAAAATCACTTGCTTCACCGCTGTAGGAAAACATCGTGATGAAACCTGCATGCCTGAGAGTTTTACAAAGTGTTCTCAAAGGTGTGTGGAGTCCACCGAGCCACACTGGGCCAGTGTGGTGGCTACGGCCTTAACCCCTTCCCATTGAAGGAGACCCGTGCTCTGTAGTGGGCCGGTAATGGATTGATGTGATGATGATAATGATACATTATTAACTTTAATAACAAATTTCGTTTACGAGCCACTTTTTTTTAAATATATAGGTGGGCAAAGGTCTTCCCTATCTACCTTTCTGTTTATAGTCTGAGGTGTTTGATCGGGCTGATACTGCGTAAAAAAGTATAAACTGCGTTATCAGAAAAAAAATTATGTCTATTCTTTCTAATCACTTATCATAGGGAAAAAAAGACCTTCGGCACCACCACAGTCGGTTCTCCGCGTTTTTTACCTACCCATCGCCCGACATTCTGTTTATGTCCTCGGTCCCAAATGCTTTAGGGCGTCCCATAATACGCTTGTTTCTTCGCTGTCTTCACTCTGGGACTTTACTAACCCAACAGCCATCATACCTACGACAAGCATGGATGGCCATACCATTTCAACTAGGGGATAATTTGGGTTATTTCAGTGAATGATTCTCCTGCTGAACGTTTCATCCATTAAGTAATCTCCCTTAAGTATTTAATATCATATCCACTCTAAATTTATTTTATTTTATTTAATTAAGATTTATTATATTAAGACGTTGAAAAATAGATAGGTATATAAAACTTTGTGAGGCACTGGTCGTTTGCTAGGGCGTTGTGACAAGTAAGGCAATAAGGCACTATGAAGTGCTCGACTGAGGTGTCGCGCGAGGGACGGACGTGACTCGAATTTCGAATACCCGATTTGTTTTTTATTGGATCAATATAATTAGGCGGTGATTTCGCTTTAAGCAGCCAATTGTTTTCGCAAACTAGTTTTGTTTTTTTTGTTGTTAGGATAAACCGATTTTAATTGCGTGACCAGGGACGGTTTGAAACCTTTTCATCCGAAATTCCAAAACCAAATTCATTAAACAACGCGCGCTAAATATTGTCCTCATAAAAAGGCTCAGAATAACTCCAACTGAGTTATGGATAGAGCTATGTGCTGTGCTCGGAGTAACCCTACGTGATCTAGTCAGATTTGAGAAGAAAAACCAGAGTTACTGAAAACTAACTAACTGTCCACAAACGCAAACGGGACCAATAAGGTAAGTATCACAAAGTAATAAAAGAAGATTTAAGTAAGTTAAGGAGCAAGACTTTTGCAGTACCTACGCAATACTAACTAGTGTCAGGCTAATGTCGGGAGAAGAATATAAAGTCAGGATATGAGATGTTTTTAATGACGTCCTAAACCAAAGCCCCCGTTGTTGACAAAGCTTTTAACCATTTATGCGCATTTTGCGCAACTTACGAGAATCTTAAGAATAAGGGCATTTAATGCACATGCCAGGAATTAAGCATGTGAATATTTTCATAAGCCCTTCTTCCATTCATCTCTTTGCCCCCGAGGTTTTTTTTCCATTACGGGTTGATAGAGTTTAACAATTAATTTTACGCTTTAGTGATTATAACCGGGATTGTTGGCTTGAAATCCTTACGAGGTTCAAGAGCGGCTTCCGGGCTAGAAAAGGCTTTTTTTTTGGGAATCGAACCCTGAACCTTGTTTCTGTAGTTGGTATCAACAAGTAAGTGACTCGTTAACATCCAGAACACTTTTTGTGTAGTACCACCATTCTGGTATTGAACTGCCTAAAAGACTCGAGCTGTGTATAATAATACTAGGTTGTGTTAAACACTCAAATACTAAGGACTTCCCTCGTAAAGGATAAAAATATATAACGGAACTGAGAAGTAATTTAAGGATCTAAGGATGTGTCGAAGCTCAACACGGTTTAGTTTTTATGATCCTACAGAATGCTTGCTAGGAGTATCTCTACGTGATCAATCACAAATGAGGAGATCCGTAGAAGAAATAGAGTTACCGACATAGCTCAGCGAGTCCCGAAGCTGAAGTGGCAATGGGTCGGGCACATAGCTCGGATAACCGATGGACGTTGGGGTCTTAAGGTGCTGGAATGGCGACCCCGCACCGGTAAACGCAGCGTAGGTCAGTGTCAACGAGGTGGACATCAGGCGAGTCGCTGGGAACTACTGGAGGCAACCTGCCCAGGGCCGTGGATCGTGGAACTCCCTACAAAAGACCTATATTCAACAGTCAATTGGTTGAAATGATGATGATGATGATGATAGAATGCTTGGGCACAGGTTGTTCTACGTATAACTAGTGTTTAAATCTAGTTTTGGTACACCTACGAAAGCAAGCAACTCCGAACCAAATCTGTCAAAGTATTTTAAAGGCTGCATTAACTACACTTACACATGCTATGGACTTCACTCATCCCTATCCCTGTCCCTACTCCCTACTAATATTATAAAAGTGAATGTAAGTTTGTTTGTTACGCTTTCACGGAAAAACTACTGGACAGATCATCATGGAACTTTGGAAACATATTCTTGGAGGTAATAGAAGTAATAAAGAATACTTTTTATCCCAAAATTAAGCTCAGATTCTTTGGGGGAGGTGATTAAAAAGTTTGACGGTTTTACTCAACGACTATATAAAAAATGTTAGAAATATTCTTCGTTAACCTTTAGCATATAAATCAATTAACAATGCGATTTCGATTCGGCCTATAACGATCACTATTTTTTATAAGTGATCGGAGGAGCTGAGACTTCACATATTGTTTTTTAATAAGAAATTTGAGTACAACTACACCAAAATTGTATGTCCATGTGTCTCAAAAAACAAAAACAAACGCAGACTAAGTCGTGGGTAACAGCTAGTAAAATATAAATTGGTTATTTAACGGAACAGGTGAGAAATTCCTATGCACGTTTCTCTGGATGAGACAGAATTAAACACCGATTATAATCATTAGCGATCACATCTTGAAGTTCGGAGGTAAGCCGGTGGAAAATGGTACGATGATGTGCCATCTTCTTCAGTTCTAAATAGGTATGTCTGGTCCACTCTATTATATTGTCGAACCACTTGTTCTTCTGTCTCCCAGGTGCTCTTTTCCCGGTAATTTTCCCTTTAAGGATCAACCTTCGAAACTTGTACAGGTATCCGAGAGGATACCTGTACCAGTTGTACAGAGATGTAGGTGACCGAAAAACGAAACCTCCCTTTGAATGCCGGTTGTTATCAGTCTTCGTTGGCATTTGGCCCTTTGTAATATTTGAGCGTTAAAATGAATTGTCTTCATGATATTTTTTTTATAGTGTGCTTGGGCAAACGCTGCTTAACTTGTAAAGGGTGCTCGAACCTTGATCTAAACCTATGAACGTGAACAACTCTAAACCTCAAAATAATATAAGCTTGATAAAGACTGCGGTGACAATAAACATACTAAGGACTCCATTCGAGATAAAAAGTGTATAAAAAAAAAGTATAGTATACACAGCGGAACAGGGGAGTTATTCCTCTGCACGTATCTAAGGATGAGACGGAATTAAACGGCGACGATTACCAGTTTGGCTTCAATGATCCCATGGAGTGCTCGGGCCCAGTGGAGGGCATTATTCACACGTTCCCGCCATAATGACCCTTCAGGACCCGGAGTGTTCGTGTTTGAGGTGATTCTGCGATTCAAATGCTACTGGAAGGGCTATTTTACATATTTTTTATGTTAGCAGAAAGAGTAATTTATCTTATGGGAAAGAAGAGTCCCCTGTCTTACGCCGGATTAGAATACAGTTGTCACCACCGCTCTTCTTCTCGCACTATCTACTGCGATCACCAACCCGCCTGCCCAGCGTGGTGATTATGGGTAAATCCTCCAGTCGGGACTTTAGCCCAGCAGTGGACTAAAATAGGCTGTTGATGATGATGATGATGATAGGAAAGAGGGTTATTCAGCGTAAATATAGCGTGCCGCTACAACGTAGGTTGGCGAGTTTTAAAATTTTTTATATGAGTACTAGATGTGCCCTGCGGCTTCGCCCTCGTAATTTTAGGAGGCAGCGTACTGCTGCATAGTGTACACATTATATATGAGATTTTTAGATTTTTTCACAAGCATTTTTTTATCTTACGTATTTTTTTTTCAATGAAAAGTATACTATATTATTTCTAATACCTCCATGAATATGTATAAAGAGTTTCATGAAGATCGATTAGGTAGTTGTGGCGTAAAAACGTAAGAAACAAACTTACATTCACATTTATAAAATTAGTAGGGATAGGGATAGGGATAAACAGTTGTCGTGTAATGCAGAAGAAAGTAAATCATGTTACTAAAAGACTTAATGGATGGATTGTTTGAAATATAAAAGTAGTGTTAAAAAAGTGGATTAAGAGTCGAGAGCATATCCAGAAAATTATAATGAAAAAAAAAATAGTATTTAGTTAAAATATCGTCGGTTTACATTAGTAAATAAATATATAAACAAATATACTACGACAATACAAAAGTATAGTAAACTTAGCTTGTGTTATGGGTACTAAGATGACCTATAAATATTTTTATGAATAGGTCTTAAAATAAATACTTATAATATAGAGTTGGGAATCCTGAAGTAAGTTTTAAAATAAAACCTGTGCCTCAAGAGCCCCGCTCTCCTTCGTATACAATTTATCTATCTTAACAACTAATACAAAATACCTGTAATCTAACATGGTATAATTTATATGTTGTGTTGAATTATGATGCTTATTTGAGGTAATAATAAGTGTGTTAGTGTGTGGGAATGTGTGCGATTTTTTGACATGTAAGGTAATGAAGACAACTTGTTATGCCCATGCAGTTTGAGCTAAGACTGTAGTGATACAAAACGGGGACCAATAGCTCTTATAGGCACGGGTTTGGAAATATCAATTCCTTCACTCCGTAACAGCAGTACGACTATTTCTCAACATAAAACCTAACCGACTATTTTGGATCGCAACCAGAACTTAATGTGACTTCTCGAACATGCTAATGAACTATAGTTAACATAATCTTATTTTTTTTTCGATTTAATTTCCAAATTTAGCAACACTTCCGATCGTCTTTTCGAAATTAATTCACATATGGCTCTAACCATTATTCGCTTTTGTTTATTTGTTCCAAAATTTACGTATTTTCTTAGATGCTCACCTCTTTGGAAATTTAATTTTTTAATGGAAAAATTGGATACTTTTATAAAAGATATTCTTGTTAATATTTTAAATTGTCCCATAAGTAATCAGGCATGGACCCAGGCCTCACTTCCGATAGGGTATGGCGGTCTTGGAATTCGCAAAATTTCAAGTGTTTCGCTGCCAGCTTTTCTTTCCTCTGTGTACAGTACACACACTCTTTTTCAAAAAATTATATCCAATTCTTTGGGTTCCTTAGAAGTGTCATACTTGGCAGAGGCAAGAAATAGTTGGTCGGCTCTTAGTCCCAGTATTTTGCCGGTTTCTTTTTCTTCACAGAGACAGTGGGACGACATTATTTGCAAAAAAACTTTTGACACACTTTTAGATCAAATGCCATCTAAAAGAGACCGTGCTCGTCTTCTCGCTCTCTCTGCTAAGGAGTCCGGCTACTGGCTACATGCTCTCCCTTCAGCTAACCTGGGCACTATGTTAGACCACACTACTCTATCGGTGGTGATTGGTCTTAGGCTTGGCGCCTCTATAATTCAGCCTCATCGATGCCACTGCGGTGACAGCGTTGACACCTACGGTCACCATGGACTCTCCTGTTCAAGAAGCGCTGGTCGCTTCTCTCGCCATAGCACCATCAACGACATCATCCGACGTTCTCTAGCTACCGCTCACGTACCAGCTGTATTAGAACCTATTGGTTTGGCGCGGAGCGATGGCAAGAGACCTGATGGTATGACGCTCATACCTTGGAGGCTTGGAAGGTCACTTCTGTGGGATGCAACTTGTGTTGATACCCTAGCTGCATCACACATCCAGGCCACTTCGTCAATGGTAGGTGCGGCTGCTTCCAGTGCCGAGCAGGCCAAGAGGCGTAAATATGAAAACCTGGATAGCAGCTTCATTTTTGTGCCTTTTGGAGTAGAGACTTTGGGACCGTGGGGTCCGGAGGCCTTTTCAAAGAATTATCGAAAAGGGTTATCGAGTCTACCGGTGATCCTAGAGCGGGCAGTTACCTTGGCCAACGAATTAGTTTGGCCATCCAAAGGGGCAATGCTGCCAGCATCTTAGGAACTGTGCCTCGCTGCGGTGGTTTCGAGGACGTTTTAGATTTTATTTAGTTTTTAAATAGTTTATTTTAGGTTATATTTATAATTTTATTTCAAACTGTTCTAAATAAATAAATACCTCGTTAAAAAATAATTTTAGTTGTTGTAGAGCTGTTTATGGCAGACAGCTCGTCCGGGGAGGTACTGTTGCCTGAGATCGAATTCCGGCGTGGTTGCCGGTGTGCTTACAGGCTCATGAGGATTAACAATCAATCAATATAGTCTTGCAAATGTACAATGGCGTGTCAGTGGTCTTCCATCGGAAAATCATAATGACACCATAATGACACCATTGTGGTCAAGTTAGCAGAATAACAAATATGCCAAAACTGACAAGTATGACGTCACTGATCGATACACACAATGGTAAGAGCACTTTGGGGCCCAGGTTGCTTCTTTGAGACAGTGTGAGATGGTGATAAAAATATTAATAACGACTGGCTGAAGTTTGTTGTGGGCTTCTTCTTAGACCAGTGCGCGTTTGGAACCCTCGTAGTTTTAATTTGACGAATTTATTTATCGCCATCAACTCACTCCTCTGTCATCATATTTTATATGTAATTTACGCATCAAAAGTGCCATCTATGTGCCTTTTTGAATAAAGAAATATTTGACTTTTAACACCTACGCCTCAAAATGTTGGACACATGTGGCATGTTGCAGGACGTGTTCCCTGTGAAGTGTTGATCTTTTTATAGGCTATGGTTTTTTACATAAAATCAGGTGGTCCGTTAATTACAACAATTAAAAAAAAAAATAGTGATCAACCAGCGGTTGGGGTCAATTTTCTATAACAAGATACATCACTGTTGCCTAGAATATTATTAAGTTGCATATAACAAGAAAGCGGATACAGAACAAGCGTTCTATCTCTTAGCGCTTTTTAAAGCTTTATTTCTCAACATCGTAAGCTCGCGAGTCGGTTTCATATACCTTGTCACATCCAGACGGCGGTATGAACTTCGTCATTCTGCAAAACAAGTCAGTCTAAAAGTGCACTTAGCAGCATTACGCATGCAAATCGCCGCTCGTTCATCTGCCGTAATCTGATTATACCGGAAAACTTGCACCCGTGGATTGTTCTTATGTGAGAACAATAGACAAAAACGTCGGCAATGCTACATGTGACATTGAACTTTAATACTATACGATAAGGTTGAAAGTCTAACTGTTCTTCTGATTTCATTTAGGGCGTTTACAAACGGGGCAGTTTTTTTTTTACCTAGTGTCAGTTAGGATTTGGTAGAGGGGCCTCAGAGTTAGAGCACGTACGCTTACCAAGAGAGATTGAGTATTGTAGACCGAACAGACACCATTCTTTTGATTTTTGATACTACTCTGCTATAAGTTTTTCGGTATCCTTGCAATTCAAATTTTCCTATTCTTAAGAATATTTTGGTATTATAAGATTTTTGGAAAAAGGAAACCGACTTTGTTAATCAATTAAAAAGCAAGAAATAAATATTTAATAGGTACAACATTTTTTAGTCGGTACCAAGTAAAATAAGTATGTATATATATGTACTTTGTATACGATTTCCTGTTTATAGTGTCTAACAAGAAGGAAGAAACCTTACCTAGTAATTTTCTACATTTTACATGGCACCAACTTAAAAATGTTGTTGAAAATATTTATTTCTTGCTTTTTAATTGCATAACTTTGACAACAACTGTGTTCACCAAAAACTGTCTATTGGAGAAATTAAGATCATCCTCCTTTTTTTTTAGTCGGTTGAAAATAAATGGAACAGCAAAATAATATATCTTCGACTTCTTGATTGATTTTTTCTGAAGATATCGTTCATGCTAGGTGTTTGGGTGAACAGTGTTCAAATTAGCTTAACAAGAATTATACTCAACCACTTATGATTTGACATGTTAGGACTTCTAACCTAACCTGCCTATTAATTAGTTTTTTTTCATAGAAGTTGTCATCTACTGTTTATGGTTTCTTTTCACGTACAATATCTCTACAATCTTTGTTTCGTTCATTCGCAGTTTGATCTCCTTAGTAATGACAAGATTAGCATCTTGCTCTCCTTTTTTTATTCCCTGTTCTTATTATTGATAATGTTTCTGGATGGACTCGTGTTGCAAATTATTTGTTTTACTGCTTTTTTCTTTAACCATCTCAGTCATTTTGTTCAGATATTTTGTTTAACCTGCACATTTATCATACGCCGTTTTGTTAAACGCGGCAACAACTAAAGCGACGTTAGTCTGGAGTCAGCTTAGAATAAAAACATCTCAATTTAACTCAATTATGCAAACGGCCGCAATAATTTAAAACTTAACTGTTCAATGATCATCAACACCCGCCAGCGATTACCTTAATCACTTCTCAATGCGATTATTCTTTACTCCTTTTCCATCCTAATGGGTGTTAAGTTAATACTTAGCACAAAAAAATGGCTGATATTCAAAGCCAGACAGTCATTAAGTCCCCGAAAGAATTATTGTACGAGTTACAGACGATTGTAATAGATGTTCTAAATTAAAATTAAAAGAAGGCGTTCATTAGTACGACTTAAGTCTTAGATGTTTTTACTCTTTTATCATAATTTTTGGCCTTTTTTTTACTTACTATATCATGAGAGAGAAAAATTAAGAGCCCACCTGCACAGCACACAAGTCTGCTCTTATAATGAGAAAGTCTTGGCCGTTAGATATATGACCCACCGCGCTCGCCAAGTAGAGAACTCATAGGCATGCAGGTTATTTTACGATATTTTCCTACAATGTAAAACCAAGAGATACTTTATTGCTTAAATTAAAACAAATAACGATCCTTCCAAAATCAAATCCAAACACTTACCTAATAGGGCCCAGGCTGTCACCGCTCATACAAACTGAGTTACTCATCTAGTAGACAAGTAAAATTGAAATATAACAGAGTAAATAGCGATAACCACTCTGAACTCTGACCAGAGACAAAATGAAAACGGAGCTAAACTCTAACAATTATAAAACCATTACAAACTTAATCAATCAAACTTCGAGTGGGAACGGATTTCAACAAAGGATTTTATGGTATTATTTACTTTTAATATCATTTTGGAATTGCTTTGTAACCTTAGCCAATCGGAAATTATTATATTCTGTGAATAAATATTGAACAATTAATATAATATTAAATTTTTTTCTGGTCGCTTTGGCCGTGGCTAGTTACCGTAGCCGACAAAGACGTGCTGCTAAGCGATTTAGTGTTCCGATGCGATGTCGCGTAGAAACCGATTAGGGGTATGACTACCATACTCCATAACAGGTTAGCCCGCTACCATCTTCGACTGCATCATCTTACCACCAGGTGAGTTTGCAGTCAAGGGCTTACTTGTAGTGGAAAAAAAAGAGAGAATAATGTTAACTCTAATAATAATATCTCCAGACAAAATTTCGTCAAGATCGGCTCATAACTCATAAGTCGTGTATGGTATGCCATATGCTTGTCCAAAATTTCTGTTACTATGCCAATGTTTTTCTTTCGGTGCAGTGGTTAAGCCGGACATAGTTTACAAACAAACAAATAAATTAGCACATGGGCGTAGCATAGCTTGGATAAATATGTAAATAGCATTTTTAATTATATGAGTGGTTGATTTGTAGTAGAACATTACTATCATTGAATGAATGAATATACTTTTATTGTACACAAAAATATAGTAACAGAGATATAAACATAGAGCAAGAGAGTACAATTTGGTGGCCTTATCACTACATAGCAACTTTACTAAAGTCGTAAAAGGAAAAAAACAGAAAATAGGTAGGTGGTGCAATAAAAAAGATATAAATATTACACAAATATATAACTATACCATATATGTACGAGTATATATATATACATATAAACATATAAGTCGTTTACAAGAAATATTTATAAATGTATATTTAAAAAAAACCGTAAACCTCGAAAAAGATCTACTTGTTGTATATTGAACGTAAAATAATATATTTGCACTGTTATTTCACGCCAGTGTAATAGAGTTGTGGATGGAAACTCTTATTATGAGGGAAATGATATATTTGAGGTCAATGTGAGTCCTTACTCGGGCGATAAGTGAAATAGCGTCATCGATAACCTTGATGGGGGCTTTTTCTTTCGGCAAGGTCTGATATATGAAAACTATCAAGCCATTTAAGGTTAGCCCTGGACGATCTAATATTATTAGATACTAGCAGGCCCTCGCAACTTTGTCTGCATATAAGTCAACCTTAAAAAATGATATAATAATAATAATAATAATAATAATAAATTTTATTTCATTAACAATTTCATTCTTAATTAATTAATACGCTGAGATCTCCTTTTAAGCATATAATATACTTGTACCAGGAGGTCTCGCTCTTCTATAACAAAATGTGTACATACATTGAGCTAATTTTTGTAATTCAGCTGTATATTATTCAATTTTTTTTTTTTTTTTTTTATCATGCATGCATGCAAACTTGTGGAGTGTGTGTGTATGTGTGTGTATGTGCGTGTGAGTGTGTGGGTCTGTGTGTGATTATTATTTTATTTATTAAATTAACTTATTATTTATTTATTAAATTGAATTAGATATTATTTATTTATTAAATTGAATTATTATTTATTAATTAAATTTATTTGTGTAAGAATACTTTTAAATCAATTTGAATGGGTTCTCTAGTAGAGATTCCGTTTCTTCGTAGGTTTTTGTTTTCAACCATTGAGCCAGCCTATTTTTGATTTCATAATTATTACTACCGTAAATATTTAGAATTTCATTAATTTTATTGTAGAGGTTTGCAGATTTTTTCTTGTACTGATTGCGTGAAAATAAAGTTTTTGCTGCCAAAACTTTTATTACTTTATTTTTTCTTCTTCTGCTACAGATTTCAGACTCATATTTTAGGGTTTTGTGTACTTTTAGAATAGTCTGCAAAATATACAACTGTCTCACGCTTAGGATTTGACTTGATGAGTAGAGCAAGTGTGTTGGGAATCTGTAGGATATGCTGTCGCGGACTTTGTTTTAAAACTTAAACTTTGTCATACATGAGTTTATCGAAACTTAACTATAAAAGAAGCTCTCAAAAGGAGAAAAAAACTTTGAATGATTCTTTATTGTCGCCATGCTCCAATGGTTCTTAACGTGATGATATAAAGCATATATTATATCATCACGTTAAGAACCATTATAAGAAAGAGAGAAAAACCATTATAACCATTATAACCAAAGAGAGAGAAAAACCATTATAACCATTATAAGCATTATAGCCTTCTTTGATAAATTGGCTATTCAACACTGAAATAATTTTTCAAATCGGACCAGCATTTCCTGAGATCTTCGCGTTCAAGTAAACAAACAAACAAACTCGTCAGCTTTATATATTAGTATGAAATGATGAGATATAGTACATAGTAAAACATAGGCAACCCAGTGAACTTTTTACATCTCTCTACGACTGCATGTTTTCTTCACAGATAATACGATGCGATATTTAATTGCCTAGATTAACAACGCAAATTAACTCCGAAAAAGTTAAAGGTCAAACTCGGTACCCCCGAACGTAACTATAACAAAAACTTGGCCATCGGGGTGATGGCCAAGATTATATGTGTAACATAATATGCTTAAATATTAAAAAATTCAATAGGTAAAAGATAAGATATATATTAACACTGGTTTCTTATATGTATGCCTTCACCACACGCAGGCATACATACTAACTTTTTTTTTATAACTAAATATTTAATATCGACCGGTATGTACTGGTAAATGTTTATAGCTAAACTGGCAGAAATCTTTTACTGTTATAATATACTGCAAGAGTTGAGAAGTAACCACCATTTTGAAATGGCAAAAAAGTGCTACGTAGATAGAAATAGATAAAAATAAAATCCGGAAAAACATGGTTCCGCTAAATAGTGTTCTTCCGAACGATGGAACTGGCGAAGAAAACCACCGGGAAGTTTCATTGCCGTTTATTTGGTCTCGAAACTTGCCTGTTTACGCTTTACGCTAAATTACTACAAGCGGGCTACTTTAGAAAACGACTTGAGAGTTGAGGCTTAGTCCTAAAGTACACTGAGCGTATTAAACGCTGTTTACTGCACATTAAACGCGACGCGAAGTGGTTGTAGCCACTGAAAAACGGTTGTACGTGGGAGACAGTATACGGCACATGTGTGTGCAAACACTGGTGCACTCTCTATTCCCTCACTTTTATATACCATTCGCAGGGCAGCTTTATAGCGACCGGAAAGAAATTACGCGCAGGAGCGACAGCTTAATGAGCTATTCGAGGCACGGTGGTGAATCACTGCTTACTTCCAAACTCAGGGCTGGAACTGGCGGCAATAGCAGGACCTCGTGAACTCAGCTGCAGACAAACAGGCTCATAAATAAATCAAGTATTTTGCGACAGAAACCAGTATGGAAAAAGTAGTCCCACGGACGAGATCTCTCACGTAAAGCTCTACAATTACTAGCCGTATTAAATCCATATTTTTATGTGCGATGAGACGTATCGCCATCATCATCATATCAACCCATTACCGGCCCATTAGAGGGCACTCCCACAATGAAAAGGGGGTTAAGACCTGGAGAACGGCCGGCCACGTTGGTCCAGTGCGGATTGCTGGACTCCATAATTTTCTCAAAGGTGTGTGACCTTTTTTAGAAAATTATGGAGAACTCTTAGGCTTGCAGGTTTTCTTACGCTGTTTTCCTTCACCGTTGAAGCAAGTAATATTTTAATTAATTAAAACGCACATAACTTTGAAAAGTTAGAAGTGCGAGCTAGGATTCGAACCCCCGAAAGTGACGTCGAGCTCCTACCCACTGGGCTATCACGGCTTCCGGGTGAGACGTATAAAGCACGGCGCGCGCATCATCATTTTTTGCGCGTTGATACGCTTAGTGTGTTTTGTTACTGAGAATTGGATAGGCACCTACTTTATTCTTCAGCAAACTGAATGCTGCGGGAAGATTTTATTACTGCTGAACTGTTTCCTTGATTTAGTGGTTAGCATGTTTGGCAGGGGTTCACGAAGTTCTGGGGTCGGTTCGCGGGACGGGCTTTAAACTGTACGGTATTGAGTTTTTCTGGGCAGAAATTACCAGTACCTGTTTGGACGAGGGCAAATTTTTAAACATAAACTTACAAACATCATTTAACCGATTAAAAAAAAAAACAAAAAAAGTGTGTGACGCACGACTGGAGTTTACTCCTTAAGTAAGATTGTCGAAACATACACAAAAAGAGTTTATTTAGCTGAATAAGGATAAATACCATATGAAAGGGTTAAAAATCCTGTGCAATTTATTCACACACGGCGAAAGTGTGACTTCTTAAAAGTAGCCTACGGGAGATTGTGGTGGATGTAGAGTAGGTAGGTCTGAATTATTAGGATAAATGTAATGGTTATTATTTAGTTTCCATGGTAACAAGAATAGGAAAAAAAATGTATGATGTTTTCTATCTCACTCTGTCCCATATATTTATGTCTTTGTTTCTTTACCCATATAATATTCGGTTTCCTTGGTAACTTAAATAGGAAAAATAAGTTAATTAAGCGAAAGCGACGTTGCATGTTTGCGCATCACCGTTGCCGGGCATGCAACGTCGCAAAGCGAAAACGTAACGAGGTCATCCATCAGCAGATTTTACTCCTCACATTTTTCTCATTCCGGGCGCCTTATATATGAAAATCTATTCTTAATGGTGCTCCCACATTGCCGTTAGAAAATGTTTAATAACGTTAGTAAACATTTGTTAGCAAACATTTAATCACAAATAAATTTAAATTATATAAAGTATTAAAAAAATTATTAGTAAGGTAAGATAGGTACCTACCTAAAGTATGATTAGATTAGATCATATTAAAAGTAAATAAAAAAATAATTAAAAATGTTGTTTGACTTACCTGTATGTATTCCTTTAAAACCTCATTGAGAGCCTCGCACACTTCTGGTACGATAATAGATATCACTTGGTCTGACAACTTGAACACATTTCCAAGACTTTTATAACTGCTACCAGTTGCCAAAAATCTTAACGTTACCGCAAGTCTTTCCGTCACACTTACAGATTTTCTAAATGTAGTGTCTCGTTTGCCTATTTTTGCCCCAATTAAATTTTGTAGATATTCAAATTCGGAACTGTTCATTCTTATAAAATCTTTTAAGCAACCATCAATACCTAAATCCTTGAGATAGTCTGTGGCACTATATTTTCCTCTAGCTTTTAGCGTTTGGCGCATCCAATAAGAGCGCTTTTTCTTCTTTTTTAAACAAAAAATAAAAGCTATTCCAATGAGCAAATCTTCTTCCATTTTCGTGTAGACGTCCTCAGCCCTCAGAAGGCGAAACCAAACTGCGAGCCAATACTAGATGTTATAAAATGTTTAAACATTTTCCATCAATGTAGGAGCACTTATAACATGTAACAGTTTCTAACAAAGTGCAACAATTGTTAACATTTGTTAGTAAATGTTTTGGTGTTATAAAATGTTTACAAACATTTTATAACGGCAATGTGGGAGCACCATAAGGAGTAAACTCCAAAAACAAATATAGAGTCATAATAATAAAAAATATTATTTTTAATGCTTATGCAAGTAGGATCATCCTACAAATTTGCAAACTAACATACAACGATTTAATTAAAACGTCTTCTTAGCGGATGCCAGTTAGTTAAAATATCAAAAAATGGTTACTATTTTTTGATTATAAAATTAATATAATTTTATAATTTTGATACATTAAGTACATATGACTTTTTTACTATTTTACTAGCCACTTTATATTGTGTGTGTGTGTGTCTTTCCATAAACAAATGATTTTTCTTTCGTTATAATATTCTTCTTAATGGTTAGTTTCAAAGATTGACCTGGACAAACACACACATATATTAAGAAACTTAGATAGGTCAGACATTTTCACGTCACTATAGCCCTCTTAGTTCCAAACTATAATTACAACATTATTATATAAATATAAATATACCAGTAGGTAGGACTTTGACTTCACTTTCGGGGGAGCGAGTTCGAATCCCGGAACGCACCTCTAACTTTTCTAAGTTATGTGCGTTTCAAACAACTACATATCACTTGCTACTATTAACGGTGAAGGAAAACATCATTAGGAAACCTGCTTCTTAAAGATGTGTGGAGTCCACTATACGTCCGCACTGGGCCAGCGTGGGCGACTTTCCATTATGGGAGGAGACCAGTGCCCACTCGTGGGCTGGTAATGGGTTTGTATGATGATGATGAAAGCTTTTATGTAATCACATAATGTCTTTTAAAGATATTTCATTACGCTTATGTACGTACGTATACGTAACACTATCAAGAATAATATTTAAATATAATTGAATAAGCTCATGTATTTCAAATTTAAAGAAACTTTTCCACATAGCAACATAAAAGCATAAACCGTCTACAGTGAAAACTATTTCAGTGAAAAACTCATTTTAGCTTAATCCAGCGTATAAAGAAACTTCTGGAATCGAGGCGCTAAGCCGCCAATGGGTGGCGTCATTCACAACTTTTTCAAAAGCATCGCAATCCTTTCTACGTATGAGTGAACTACGCAAATTCACTCTGCAAAATATAGGACCAATTGGTCAGAAAATAAACACATGCTTAATACTATAATACTTTTAGAATACCCAGGCGTGTTCTGAGTTTAGTGATTTTTATTGAAGTGTGCATAAATTTTAGATAATCTTATGTTGTACTATTTTTACATCGTTACGCATAAGGTAAGATCACCCGAAAACAATGACTCTTAACCAGTGATAACTTATGTGATCACTCAGTGAGATAGTAGACAATGGAAAGGGTCATACATGGAATATTTTCACATCATCAAATAAGGAGATCTGCAGGACTGATATAGCTCTTAGCACAGCCACGCGAAGCATGATGCTAGAATCACAGGCATACCTAATTTCAAGAGCATTGGGTGATGCTGCTATTGGTTTTTACTATCATTACTTAAAGTATATAATAATATTGGTTATCTCTATTTTAGAATTACAATTCTCATTTTAAGGACGTCAAGGCATGCCATCATTACACCAACTGATTACTGGCCCACTCACGGGGCTCAAGTCTCCTCGCACAGTGAGAAGGATTTAGGATATAGTCCACCACGCCGGCTAAGTTCAGATTGGTGGACTTCACATACTCTTGAGAACATTATAGAGAACTCTCACGCTTGCAGGTTTCCTTACGATGTTTTCTTTTACCGTTGAAGTAAGTGATATTTTAATTGCCTAAAATGCACATAACCTAGAAAAGTTAGAGGTACAGGGATTCAAACTCGGCCTGAAAGTGAAGACGAAGTCCTAACCACTAGACTATCACCGCGTTCAAGGCATGCCACATAAAACTATAATTTTGAAATAAAACTACTTGTGGATCATGAATGTTTATACGTCTAGATGATGATAGCGCTATTTCATCTCTTAGCTGTGTTGCTTTATGAAACTTTTCAACTAAGCATACGTATTTACGTACTAAGCTCTGGAATTTTGGGTCAAATTCAGTCCGCTTTCTGAAATATTCTGTTTAACCGTTTTTTTTAATATCTCGTTTTACGCTAAAAGTACGCTTGTACGGAAAAACAATAGAGTTCCACAATTAAAACTTATTGGCTTGGTTATTTACTACTAAACAAGTATTTTTTTTGTATTTATACGAATGTTGCAAATTCATATATTATTAAAATTCATCAATTTGATCTTTCCTCCAAGTGTAGATAAAAGCCACAGTGTTAGGAACATAGAGAACCCTTAACCAGCTTGATTGTATGTAGTACATTGTGTCCAAAAGCAGTGAAAACGCGCGCGTCTCACTTCACACCCGTGTGATGTTGCAAGCTCACAAACTTTCCATTTCCCCATTTTATGGTAAACGTTTAGAACATTCAATGTAAAATAATTACTGTCAACTGCTATGGAGTGAAGTAACTAACCGCCTGTTTGAGAAACACTTCTAAAGTGGATTGGTTTTTGACGCTTCAATATTAGTCGTGTACGTGGTTTCTGTATGTTCTTAATTCTGTGGTAAAAACACTATAATAAAAAATTTAAAAAAAGTTTTTTATTAATCATATATTTTGACAGCCGATTAGCGCAGTGGGCAGTGACCCTGCTTTCTGCGGTCAAGGCCATGGGTTTGATTCCCATAAGTGAAAAATGGTTGTGTGATGAACATGAATGTTCTTTAGGGTCTGAGTGTTTATTTGTACATTATAAGTATTTATGCATTTTATTCATAAAAATATTCATCAGTCATCTTAGTACCCATAACACATTGTCGCAGTATATTTATTTGTTTATTTACAAATTTAAAATAAAAAATTTAATTTGATATTTTTATTTAATTTTAGGTACCTATATTAAAATAAAAAATATAAACATCGATATAACTAAAACTTTTCTTCATTCAAAATCAGACTAAGTTATAAGTAATAAAAAATAATATTTATAATAAAAATAAGCCGTCTAACTGTTGACTTACGGGTAGATCGATATTGTAATATAATTGTTAAAAATCTGTAGGCAAAGTAAACGCGGTTAAGACTAATTAGAAATAACACACTTTACGCAAAGTCTCTAAAATAACATCCCTTAATGGTCCATTTGAGAGCCGTATACCGTAATTATACAATCACATTAACATACATAAATAAAAATGCTTAATGTTAATTAAATCGCAGCTTTAAAGCTTATTACTTTAATGTTTTTTTTTATAAATTAAGTACTTCCAGTAACATCTTTACTGAATTTTATATGTAGTCGTTCATAAAACCCATTTTATCGTTCATCAATCAATTTATGTGAAAAGTATAATTTGCAACTTAGTCCAAAAACCCATTTTATCCGAGGTGGTTATCACCCGAGCTGAAGGCGTGGGGGGGATGTTCTAGTCGCGGATGGTTTTATGCCCTTGTAGCACAATCTACTATTTTATTGCCTGATAAAAAAGGTGCCACCAATAGACCACAGAATCTTTAACAATAATAGTGCTATCTCCTTTTACATAGTAGGACAGCACTAAAAAAATGTGTGTGTGTATTAATTAGTGTACAGATTAACGTTGAGGCAATACTCTGTTTGGGAGAAACAACACCACAGAGATGTGAACGTTACATAGTATTATGTCAATGCAAATATAGAATTATATTTGTTTGTAATTAGTTACTTAATAAAATTAAATAATGTTATTAAGTAACCAAATTTAAGATCTTTTCTTTTTTATTGTTTATGTTATTACAGACGTAAGAAGTGAAACTTCTTTATGACATCATTTTTTTTTATTTCATTATTAAAATTAATTGATGTTTACTAAAATTTCAAGTTATGATAAAATTATTTATATAAAAAAAATACCATAATCACTCTCACGTGTGTACAATACATTCAGTATTAGAAATAAATATGGCGCGTATCGGAAAAATGTGACATAGAAATGGAGATGGCGCGTAACAAAAAAACGTAACAAGATGGCGCGTGATACAAAAACCTTTCACTGCTTAAAAATTTCTCCTATACGTCGATATAAAAGTTTCACTTCCAAAATTTTTTGTACTTATATTAAAAACAGTAAAAATTTCTAACTTCAAAGTTACAATCAATTGTAGGATTTAATTTCCACAACTACTTAAATAACTAGCCAAATAAGTTTCACCTATATAATAATTGGGTATGGGCATTAATAATAACGTAATTAAAAAAATAGTATTTTCGAGAAGACTAACGCAAACGGCGGAAATCCACGTGCGTTAAATGAGTTTGTACAAAAACTACACTTAAGAAAAAAAAGGCGGAAAGAAATTAGTACAATTTGCCCTCTACAATTTGACAACACGCATTGTGTGCTTATTTTAATTTTGCTCATTATTTATTGGCACGCTTTAGCCATTTAAAAAGTCGTCAGAGGTGCTTAAATTTTGCTTGACTTCAAGAAAATTCAGCATTTACTAGGTTTAACCGGCAGATTCATTTATAAATTTCTACCGCAAAATAAAGTAATTTCCAAGCTTGCAAAGAGAAACCTCTTAATTCTAAACTGCCCGAATTCTAATTGCGTCGTGTACCACCCACTCTGTACCGCCTTTTGCGCATACTACCTTGAAGAGAAGCATTAAAAGGAACCAGGATGGACACACATAAGACAAAGCGGGGCGGAAGCGATTTACGTCGTGGCATTCGTCGTCGTATTTTTTTTACAGAACTTAATACTTGACCAAGCCAATGGCCAGCCTGATGGGATGAGAAACCATCGACTATAAACAGAGCAACACTTCGCAGGGCATACAAGAAGTCGTCCTACTAAGTGCCACCCTGTGACCATAAACGTAGCCGTAGCGTAGCCTCATGTACCTGTAATTACACAAGCAACCACGCTCTTTAGAAGGGAACACAGCTGAAAGTTGAATTAGATATGGCGATAATACTTCCTCAGACGTCAAAAAAACGACTCTGTCACAAAACGCTCCACTACTAGTAGTAGCTTTTTATTCTCTCCCGTTGCTGCGCCAACGTGGATTATTCACATGTGCTGTATCCTTACTCCTTATCTCTGATATTATAAACGTGAAAGAAAGAAAACCAACAAACTTTTCTTTTGTATTCATAACGTTCAGTCGTTAGTAGGTTCTCAAGGAAAATCTAACACCTTAACACCTAATTCAATATTATATCATCATAAAACCGTCTAGCGATTTCATCGTGAGGAGGAAAAACAAGATGCGTTTATCCCAACTCCATACCTACCCTTAAAACTACGTATTTTCCGAAAAAAACTAGCCTCTCTGTTCTACCATATCTCCCCATATTTTTTTTAGTACCTACGTACAGAGATCGCTACTTAGCGATAAGGCCGCCTTTTGTATCCTGCTTCATTCTTCATGTGTTTGTTATTTTTTTGTCTTGTTTCTTTGCTTGAGTGGTGTACAAATAAAGAGTATAAATAAATACGTATCTTTATACCTACCTACGGTATATAAGACCGAGACTACTTTTTTCATCCAGATCTATCCCTAGACTTAAGTGTGTAACAAGATAAATTTGAAGCCTTTCACTTTTGGCCTACTACGCTTTCGTTTGCGTATGTGAAAGCCTTCCTGCGCTTAGAGATCCTCCTACGTATAGTATTAAGGTCAAGCTACGTATATTACATACTTATTATGGCTTAAATTTATTTTGACGTGACAACGTCTTATAATTCGATGGAGCCGGCTGCACGCACGAAAAAACATGACGTATGCGGCGTTACCTCGCTCTGAGGCGTTCCATTCAAGCCGACTTTACAGACAACAAATTTTTTTTTTAAAGAGATTCAGGACATGGTCGTAGCTTGTGACACACATACTCCACTACGACTTAATATACTTAAAATATTTGTTATTTTTTTTCTGATGTTTAATTGATGATTCCACATTATAGTATTCATAATAAATATTGATCCATTTCAAATTACGTTAATGGTTTATCGCCTCCTCCTATCATGTAACGTGGGTCAAAAATATGTGTAAATACTTAATTAACTGGATTCCTTTTAAGTAAGAAGTACGCACCTATGTTATTAAATATCTGTGAAGTTTTCTTTATTTATAGTTTATATAACAATTATATTAATTTTACTAAATTTGCTTCACAGTAAGAGATATTTGCTCGCTCCGCTCCAACCCGGACTGACCGAATGATTTCTCTGTATCCTTACTCTCTGGTAGAACATTCACTGTAGGTTTCGTATGTATTCATACATACGAAACCTACAGTTAGAATAAAGTTCATAAATGCTGTATCTAAAGCCTGAACTGAATAAAGTTTTGATTGACTGGTTTAAAATGATAAAAGGCAACCCTAATGGATCTCGTCAGTCTGAAATTAAAGAAATAACCTTTGTTACCTATAAGCAATGCTTAACAAATTTTGATGAAATTTTGCACTGAGATACTTTTGTACTGAAAAAATCACGGCATTCGCGAACTTAAAATAAAACCATAATAAAGTGGACAAAGTAACAGCTAAAAATATATTGGTTAATACCTAAAAATGGGTATAAATAGATTTGTCTGCGGGAAAACCCGTGATTTCCAACTAATATACGGGTCGATGGTGTGCACATTTCAAACGTAAGTAACTCAAATAACGTAAATAAAAGCTTATACAATACAAAGGTCGGTTACACAGTTCAACTGCTTAATCGATCTTCATAAAGTCAGAAAAACTAGCAACTTCCGCAATATTAAAAAAAAAAAAATCTAATAACATAATATATGGTTTGGTTACCTACTTGTATATTCAGGTTTAGCTAGCTTGCATAAAAATAGGTACAGATATATTTGTCTGCGGAAGAAACAACCATTTCTGTAATATTAAAAAAATTAAAGTAACGTGGACAAAGTGACAGCTATTATTGTACTTTTTAGTTACCATGCACATTTCAATCGCGTAACTGATCTTGGTGAAGTTCTGCACTGAGAAACCTTGCATCCTTGAGACAGTTATAAGTAGTTTTAACCTGGAAAAACCCGTGGGATTCTCATAATTCAACCGTTTAACATATCTCGATGAATTTTTTTAGTGCGACAGCTTGCATCCTGGAGACGGTTATTAGTACTTTTAACCTGGATTTAACCAAAGTAACGTGGACAAAGAAACAACTAATATAGGTCGGATCTCCATCAGCCTACTCTCATTATGTATTCTGCGATACGCTAACCGATCGCTTAGCATTCTATGCGCATAGCTGTTAGTTGCCACTGTGTAATTACCCGTACGCTTGTTGTGTTTTCCGCTGTCTTACCCCCGTGACCGCAGCTTATACCGAACTGTAACATCAATTAATTCATTTTAATAACATGTTACGTAATGGTAAAACAATTAGAAGGATATAACGTATTTTAAAAAATATCAAGAATTTGGGTAATTAGTAAGGCTTATATATAGGCGTATAATATAAACGAGTATACAGAATAAACGTTCAATACAGAAAGAACACCGGATGTTTTTAAATAAACCAACCAAGGTAGAGAATCCTTAGAATAACGATCTCCTTTGGTACATTGTATATTTTTAATGTTCCTCTTAATATGTAAACCTAATCATTCAGAGTTGATATAAGCTATCACCATTAAAAAAAAAATTATCGCCTAAATTATTAAGCATCGCAGATTGAACACAGTTGTGCTATTCTTTTCCTACTCTTTCCAGCCGACAAGGATGGCTGTGATGAAAGTTGTTTAGTTGAGTAGCTTTTCCAACTCTTCACTAAAGATAAGACTAGCATTACTATATTCAATCTGAATCTGCCATCGGAAGATTTTTGGTTAGATTGAATATTAATAATATCGAAAGTTAGACATTGTGTCGTGAATTTGTAACAAACATATGAATAAACAAAATAAGTTATGCATAATAATATCAAGATTTCCATTTTGGTGTGACCTACGGCCTGGTAATGTCCGAAGTCGTTGTTTTTAATGTGAGTAGCAGTGTTTGGTTTGGACTCTACGGCCATTCTAATTGGTAACGTTCACCTGAAGGTTTTGTATGAACAACGGACTTAAACCATCAAACAAATATGTCTCTTAGTAGAATAATAATAAAGGTGATAATCAAGCGGGCAAACGTTTTGGTTTAGCAAGTAATTTCTTTTTATCACTGCGTGAAACTTGCGTATGTGAATTTGAGCATGTGGCTAATGCGCCGGAAGGTAACATGTAGGTAATACAGTCTTACATACTTAAAAAATTGTAACTTTTTGTGTACAGTTAAAAGTTACCGTATAATAAGAGAAAACATCAGAGCGAACTTACAATCAAAACTTCGCCTATTTTTTTTTGTTCCACTACAAGATGCCATCTTACCTGATGGTAAACCATGGTGCAGTGATAGTAAAGAGAACCAACGGCTTAACAGCTGATGCACTGGCTCAAACATCACCAATTTACTTACACTGGATGAGCTGGTACTGAGATGTATTTATGTGGTTCCCGAGGGATAGATTTGTTTTAGTTTTTCACAGAGCAAGAGACATATTTTTTGCATAGTGATATTTCAGGAGTCAGAGAACAAAATAGGCATACAAATAAAAAAATCGGGTTACAAGCGGCGTTAATAAAAGCTTAACGTTGTTTCAATAATTGAAATCTTCTTTATATCTCTTAAATTTTCGTTTTGTTTATAGCATACAGCCGGCACGTGAGATGGTCGACGATAAAAATGTCGAGAAGTTTGTTTTAGAGATGTTGCCGGAACAATTTTACGACCGGCCATTTTATTTATTAGATTTCATTTAAAGTGGTGCGGTTTCTATTTATTGAAGTGTTACTCTTTTAGGTGCGGTCGGAATAAAAAGTGGCAACGCTTTAGTATTTTGTACAAGTGAGCGAAAGTAAGAGGTGAAGGAAAACATCGTGAGGAAACCTGCATGCCTGAGAATTGCCTTGGTGGACAACCGCCTAAACCCTTCTCACTCTAAGAGGGGATCAATGTCTTGTAGTGGGCCGATAATGAGTTGATAATGATGAATACATCCGTAGTCTTTTTAATAGATACTAGCGAAACCACGCGACTTCGACCGCGAATGAGACGACTTAAAAAATATTCGTATGTTGTCGCGGACTGTTTTATAGAATTTTAAAGAAACAACAATTCCGACAATTCCGATATACTTACACGTTTGGCGTAACGTTTACCGTTCACGCTTCGCACGCATCAGAATCTCTTAAAAAGGATATTTTTTCAGTTTTTGACCGAGATTCCAAAATAAATGAATCCTAGCTAGATCGATTTATCGCCCCAGAAACCCCCTGTATACTAAATTTCATGAAAATCGTTGGAGCCGATTCCGAGAGTCCAATTATATATACAAGCATTGCTCGTTTAAAGATATAAGATATAAGTAATGTATGATAGTTGGATCGAGGCCCTGAACATGCAAGTCTAGCTTAGCGCAAAACACAGTGCTACTGAATACCTACACAAACGTTGTTTATGACTCAGTTTAAAGTGGTAAAGTTTTGATGTATTAGCATTTCCGTGAAGCGTGTAATTTATTGTGGATACTTATGGCGTTTCTTGTTTCAAAGTTTCCATCATAAAACATTGAAACGTTAAGTGAAAGTTATGTTCTACAGTTCTACTGTTAAACAAACACCCATATTTATGTTACAGCGAACATACTATATAGCTTTGGTATTCGTTTTCATGTAAACTTACGCTACTTCCACGTTAGCGTGAATATGTTATGTTATATAGAAATATAATAGAAATTGCGTTTCTGTGAAAATACAAGAAACAACATTTAAAGCAACTTCACGTCTTTAAATCAAAAATATTCTTCATAAAATAAACTCTTAAATATCTTTTTAAATGTGACCTTTGACTATTAAAAGAACTCGAAAATAGAGTTCTTTACATATACATATAATTATATATATGTATATATATATTTTCGTAGTTCAATATGACACAGTGGGTTCAGAGCATTATTCAGGAAGCCGGTATAAGACCGTGAAATTGGGAACTTTCAATACCTACCTTAGTCCTTAACAGATGGTCCAACGGGTAAATTATGAGAATGTGATAAAATTACTGAATCCACTCCATTCGCAGTATGACGTCAAAACGGTTTATTACCATTTTGTTTGCAAAGATTACACAAAACAGTCTAGATTTGTGAAACCTTAGTAGTTATCCTGTATATAACATATTATATATTACTAGCGCTCCCTCGCGATTTCATCCGCGTATACTTTTTTTCAACCTTATACTTTTTTTTAACTTTTAAAGACAAATAACTTTGTCATATTTTATCGAAACTTCAACCATTCACGTAGCGCACGCAGCGGAAGCTCTCAAAAGAAAAAAAAAATGGTGCTTTGCTCCTATTGGTCTTAGCGTGATGATATATTGCCTATAGCCTACCTCGATATAAGGGCTTTGTAACACTGAAATAATTTTTCAAATTGGACCAGTAGTTGAGATCATCGCGTTCAAGTAAAACTACAAACAAACACTTCAGCTTTATATAATAGTAAAAGATAAGATATCATTCAAGAAAATCGTAATCGGTTTACATGATTAAAATATATTTATTTTGTATAGACAATGAATAAATGCCGCGCATACAGAATTTTAATCCTAAACGCTGGGTCGTTTATATTTGTGTCGGGATTTCTACGTGCTCCGAATGAATAACACCCCGAGGGAACCCTAATAAAATCTGTTTAGTAAAATTCGTTCTCAAATTAGATTGATTCTGGTCGTTTAATTGTTTCAAATTTAAAACAACTAACCGTTGGTTCGTAATTCGGTTACTTAATTTGAACAAACTTTGAGTAGTAGTTCTTTATTTATTTTATTATAAAATTTGTATTCGCATACTAATCGCATTATTTAAATTGATTTTCATGACATACGAGTATCATAGTAATTTTAACATAATTTGGTGTCTAAACAATTGGCTGAGCAATTATTAAATATTATAATAGATTTATTAACTTGACGATCCTATTTAATAGTGACACACTAATTTTACTATGAAATTTTTCATTTAACTAAATGAATATTCATAAAATTACATTATTAGTAATTATCATTATTGCTGTAAATAATTATTTGTTTATTTGCATGCCGAAATGGTAGAATATAATGAAACTAGAAAAGTTATTGTGAATTACATTTTATCTTAAAGCAAATATGTATTATTTCTATTTCTATTTTTCATCGTGGCTAGGTGCCGGTGGTATGTATGTGAGACTTTTGTTCTCACACGGTTAGCACACACACGAAGCAAAAATTATATCCCCTCCCCCTGTCCAGCTGCAAAATCACGGAAACAGGGAGTGGGAGTAGTTTAAACCCGTTTATATGCATATGCATAATATGTAAATTAAAGTAGTTTTTACTATTATTCTCACCTCCAGTCTTTCACAAATATTTCAAGACATAAATAAGCTGTTTTGGTCTAGCCGTTCTCGAGTTTTAGAGAGGCTAATGAACAGCAATTAATTTATACATATACTAGCTGTTGCCCGCGGCTTCGAACGCGGTTTTTTGCTTTTTCATGAATCGTGCTGGAACCGTACATTTTCCGCCTTACAATTTTAAAAACCGCCTATATGTTAATCCAGGATATAATCTATCTCCATCCCAAAATTCAGTCAAATTGGTTCAATAGTTTTTGCGTGAATGAGTAACAAACATCCATCCATCCATCCATCCATCTATGCAAACTTTCACATTTATAATATTAGTGGGATTTTAATTCATCCGTGTATCCTACACAGATTAATTAAAATGACAATTTATTTATGCTCCTTGTGACAGAGCACTTCCGAGGAAGTACTCCAACGATGCTTTTTTCTGCCGCTAAGCAGCATTTTTGCAATGCTGTGTTCCGGTCTAACGGTGTGTATCCTGGTGTAGTTACGGGCACGCCACTGAGTGTATGTGTGGTAGCTTAGCAGTGCCGATGTATTTCCAAATTTAGACGATACTATCGATTACTAACTGTGTTGCGCGTATCTTGAAGTTTAGTATATGACTGTTTAATATTATTCCGTTCTTTGTGGTTATTTAACCCAAAAATTATTCCATGTCTTTGCCCGACTGACGCGCGATGGCTTTTCTTAAATGGTGCCAGGAGCGTTTTACACAAGGCAGCCCGTCACTCGCACGTTTCTAGTTTGTCCGTTAGTTTATATACCTACTGTTATTAAATTTGATTGCACTATTCAAGTACTTATCTCATCAGAATCAATCAAAACTATTAATAAAGTTATAGGTATTATTGTTTGATCATGCTAATATAGAATTAACATCCAGATTTAATAAAGTAATCTCAAAAAAAGAAAAAAAAGACCTTATAAAGTTCAAATAAAACGTTTAAGGTGGGCTTCACACACGTTCCAAGCCACGCTACCTCGCATGACTCCGATGGAGACGCAGCCTAAGTACGCCGTAATGTGGGTACAATATAAATGCCAAGCTCGTACTCTCCCACCGAATCGTATAAGGACCCTGACACCCTAAAAGATAATGCTAATTACCGCCATTCGGTCCCTCGATGTTTCTAACGCGCTCGTAGTTATTTTAAACGTAAAGTTTAATTGTTCGCATTAAACCGACGTGTAAACCTATTCCATTTCCTAAATTAAACGGCCACCTACGTGCCGTTTAAAACTTTGATGAGGTTTAAAGCGGAATACTTTCACAAGTAGCGTAGTCCGTGATAAGAAAATGGGGAGTTTGTTGAAATACGGGTGCGTTGTCGCTTTCGCCTGTAAACTCAATTATTAGGAAGACGTTCTTGGCGCTTTCTTCGAGCCTCTGGGCTTTAGATACTTCTACCAGAGTTTCTGCACTCAAGTTTAAAAGTAGCTTACAAAGTCTTCCAGCTTTAAAAGTTTCGTCTAAATGTCGTATAAATATCAAAATTTACCTTCCTGAAAGAAGCATATATTGAAAAAGTCCTCCAAGACTGCATCAATGAAAATTTCAGTTGCTCTGAATCTGAATGTATCCGGACTGACTCACTGAGATAAAAGTAGTCCTTCATTAAGGACATTCATATTATGACCTTAAATTTCAAAATAAAAGTTTTAACTATTTTTTATAATGGACCTTTACAATATATTATAAGTTATATTGAAATGGATCATCAATAAGTCTATCATAAATAATTAGACTTTAGTATAGTTCATTTAAATTGCCGTGTTACATAAACTGTTCAAAGGCGAAAGATTAAATTCAAATTCAAATTCAAATTCATTTATTTCAAGTAGGCCTACTTTATAAGCACTTTTGAAACGTCAAGTATGCATGTTTGTGTGACTCTACCACCGGTTCGGAAAGCAGATTCTACCGAGAAGAGCCGGCAAGAAACTCAGTAGTTGCTCTTTTCCAACATCAACATTTACAATGATTTTGCTATCTTGCGGGAGATGAGAGCGAGGCTGGCTGCTTCCATTCTACCTTGTCATTGAGGAATTCATCAAATGTATAGTAACCTCGCTGTACTAGATGCGTTTTTACACATTTTTTAAATGTATGCATTGGTAGGTCAAGAATTTCCTTAGGAATCATGTTGTAAAAGCGTATACTCAACCCCACAAAGGAGTTCTGCACCTTTCGCAGACGATATGCAGATATCACTAATTTATGACCGTTTCTGGTAAGTCGATTGTTAATTTCAGCTTTTGATTTATAAAGATTAATATTTTGCCTCACAAAGACTATATTACTATAAATGTATTGCGAAGCTACTGTAAGAATACCTATTTGTTTAAATTTTTCACGAAGCGATTCGCGTGATCCAAGTTTATATATTGATCGTACGGCTCTTTTCTGTAGTATAAATATACTTTCAATATCTGCAGCTTTTCCCCACAGCAAGATCCCATAGGACATAATACTGTGAAAGTATGCGAAATAAACAAGCCTAGCTGTTTCAACATCGGTAAGCTGTCTAATTTTCCTGATTGCATATGCAGCTGAGCTGAGTTTACTCGCTAGGCTTTCTATATGGGTACCCCACTGTAGCTTACAATCTAGGGTCACTCCTAGAAAAACAGTGGAGTTTTCTATTTCAAGTGTTTCTCCATTTATTATGATGTTTTTATCAATTTTTTTTACGTTAGGCAAAACAAATTCCAAACACTTAGTTTTTTTTGCTTTTAAAAGTAAGTTATTAACAGTAAACCAGTCTGACACATGTGACAAAGCACGGTTTACGTCGTCAAAATTATCTTTGTTTCTATCAGTCTTAAAAATGAGAGATGTATCATCTGCGAACAGTACAATCTCACAAGTGCCCCTGACATGGTGTGGCAGATCATTTATATACACCAGAAACAATAAGGGACCCAAAATTGAGCCTTGTGGGACACCCATTAAGGCAGATGATCCCTTAGACTTTATGTCTTTTACGCATACCCTTTGAACTCTATCACTTAGATAAGAGGCAATTAAATTGAGTGCAACGTTTTTGATGCCATAGTGGCTTAGTTTTAATAACAACGTTTTGTGTTCAACGCAATCGAATGCTTTGGACAGATCACAGAAAACACCAATGGCATTCTGCGAACGTTCCCAGGCATCGTAAATATGCTTTATGAGTCTTGCGCCTGCATCCGTTGTACTACGACCTTTAGTGAAGCCGTACTGCTCCGGATGAAGTAAGTTATTTACATTAAAATGATTTAAAAGTTGATAAAGTATAATTTTTTCAAAGACCTTACTAAGAGTTGGCAAGATTGAAATAGGCCTGTAATTGTTAAGGTCATTTTTATGACCGGATTTAAAAAGGGGTATTAATTTACTACATTTCATTAGGTTCGGAAAAATACCCATATCAACACATTCATTAAAAATTACAGCTAGATAAGGGGCAATAACGTCAATAATGTTAGAAATGACCATCACCGACATACCCCACAGATCACCGGTTTTTTTCAACTTTAATAACCTGAAATTCTTTACAATATCTATTGCAGATATATGTTTAAAATTAAATAAAACATTGCACTCTTTAACATTATCTCTCAATATACGCTGAGCTGCTATTGGTGAAGAGCTTAGAGAATCTGTTAACAAAATGGGAACATTCTGAAAGAAGTTTTCGAAAGTATTAGCAACCTCCCTGTCAGACGTCACTTTATTGTTATCAACAATAAGTTCAAAATCCACATCACGAGATTTAGTTTTTCCTGACTCGTAATTAACTATTTTCCAGGTTGTTTGTATTTTGTTATCAGATTTCATTATACTATATTTAATGTGTAGCGATTTCGCATTAGTGCAAACATTCTTAAATATTTTAGAGTATTTTTTTACGTGTTCTACGAAAGTTGGAGTATGATTAAATTGTTTTTCATCATACAGCTCATACAACTTCTCCCTACTTTTATATATACCTACAGTAGCCCAGTCACTAAATTTTAATTTATTACTGACATTGATGTGCTTAAAGTTGAATACTCTATTAAATTCGTTGTTTATAGTATTAAATAGTGCACTATAAAGACTGTCCGGATGAAAATGTTCGCACGCAATACCAGGGATTTTCGCAGTAATTTCACGTTTGAATCGCATTAATTTAGTCTTAGTTATTGGCCTACACTTTATAATCTGTCTGCTTTTATTGATAGTATTTAAAACAGTAATAAGTTGACCACAATGATCTGACCTTAAATTATTAATTATTCTTTTATCTAAAATGTCACAATTGAAAAAAATATTATCTAAGCAGGATGCTGAAGTTGCAGTTACTCTAGTAGGTTCACTAAAAGTGTGACACAAATTAAAACATTTAAATAAGTTAAGCAATCTAGCAGTTGCTGCATTTTCTAGTAAAATGTCGACATTGAAATCGCCACATACAATTACTTTTTTAGTAGAAAGACACAAACGCTTTAGTACATCCTCCATGACATTCTCGAAATCGCTAAAATCACCTGAAGGGGGTCGGTATACACTCACTATTATAAATCGCTCCAGCTCCACACAAGACAGTTCTGCAATGCGTTCAACAGAAAGACCAACTATGTCTTTTCGTTCTTTACAAATTATATTATTACGTACAAAAATTAAAGATCCACCGTGAATTGCAGTCCTTCTGAAGAACGCACTTGACAATATAAAGTTATCGATGTTTACTGCTACTTGTGTACCAGTGAGCCAGTGCTCAGTTATACACAAAATATGTACATTGAGTTTCTCCACAAACAGCTCTATTTCTAATTCTTTGCCGGTGAAGCTCTGTATATTTTGGTGTACAATGTTCATATGGCAGAGCTCCTCCGTTGTCTTATTAACTAGTTTAAATCATTATTAAATTTCTTAATAGTACTAGCGCAAGTACTAGGGTCAGTAATAGAAATAGAAGTACTTGAAGTACAATTTGTAAAAGTGTCAATAGACTTTGTTACAACAGTTGTAACAGTATCATTTAAATTATAAGCTAGTAAAAACGCTATCTGCTGCTTACACTTTTTAGGCAGATACAATTTATCTCTTGTCATTACAAATGATGACGTGAATTTATTAATGTCAAAATAAAAAATTGCGTCGCTATGACGGTATGTCAAATTATAGATTAATAAGTTTAATTTATAAATATGTTCATTTTGTTTTGAGTTTAGAGTGCCACAATAAGGAAAGGCACACATTACAAACTTACATTTAGTTTTGTTATTTAAAAGCAGTAATTTTTCAATGCATCTTATAATCTGATGCTTTTTGACATTGAAACTGTCCCCTAACAATAAGACAACATTCAGATGACAGACAGATCGTGCATTAAGATTCTTTAGTAAATTTTCCCAGACATCTTGACTTCCATCTAGTAGAGTCACCCTCTATGTTTGCTTACCCTGTGGTGCTGAATAACGTATGTGAACACGTACCCACCCTGTGACCATCTGTTGGCAACTTCGTGACGTTTCCAGCGACGCGTGCAAGCGATCTTGATATTGCATTTACGCAGTGACAAATCTGTGAAAATGCAGCAATTTATTCACCCCCTACGTTTCCTTTAACCCTAATAATATTATAACACACTGTAGACAAATAAATCCTACTTTTCCTATTAATATTATAAATGTAAATCATTGTATGGATGGATGGATGTTTGTTTCTCTTTCGCGGAAAAACTACTGTTAACAAGTATCCAATAGGCACCCGACGGACGTGACGTAGTTGGCACATAATTATTTCAAGATACTGTTTTATGTTCATTTAATTATTTGATTGATATTCCAATAATTGGTTATTATTGTAATCATGAATTATTACATAAATTAATCATCTGGGCATAAGCTATCTAAATATGAAATTTTGATTTGATACATTGATGAAAATACTATGAACAGGGTAGTAGAATAAATAAGCGGACAATATACGTGTGTGATTCAACCAGGGTGTAACTCTGCCCGAAGTTATATTTGTTTTATTTTGCGGAAATCTTAGTCCTGCGTAATATTACTGAGCAAATCCGACTCAATTTTTGAATGGAGATAAATTATGCACTAGATTAACACATAGGCTGCTTTATTTACCAGGAAAATCCCAGTACGCACCTCTTACTATTTTAGGTTATGTGAGTTTTAAGCAAAAATATCACTTGCTGTAACGGTGAAGGAAAACATCGCGAAGAAACCTGCATAACTGAGAGTTCTCCATAATATTCTCAAAGGAGTCCACCAATCCGCATTAGGTCAGCGCGGTGGGCTAAGCCCTATACCCTTCTCATTGCGAGAGGAGAAACGTGCCATGTAGTGGCCCGGTAATGCGTTGATATGATGATGATTTAAATGCAAAACAGTTGTGGTAGGTAGTTTGTTACTTCGTTGTTTCACGCAGCAACGGATGAATTTGCTATTCGTCCCATGCAAATAGCTAATTGAAAATATAGTAAAAGGACCGGAGTTTCATTATTATTACTTAATACTTTTGTTATAGAAAATTATTCGAGTGCAGGAGTTGGAAAATAGAAACTACACGATAAAGTAGTTTCCACGAACACAGTTTGACTCATATTTGCGCGATGTCTTGCTTTAAGCACGATTGTATATTTGCAACCTTTGTATCTGCGTACCCTGTCTGTTGAATAACGTATGTGAACACGCACTCACCCCTGTGACCATCTGTTGGTGACTTCGTGACGTTTTTAGCGACGCGTGTAGGCGATCTTGATATTGCATTTACGCGGCGACAAATCTGTGGGAAAGTAGTAAATTATTCACCCCTACGTTTACTTCATTTCGTTTAATGAAATAGCTGTTATACTTTATTGTATAGTTATTTGCACAAATATAACAAACTATCAATAAAAAAGAAAAGTTGAGTTGCATTATCCATAAATACACGATCTCCGAGTATCACGACTTGAAAATCTCTCAATTTAAAAAGAAAACCAATAAATTGTACGCGAACAGACCAGTTTGTTTTTAAACTCCAACGCAATAACTACGGGGTGTCATAAGTCTGACGTGGCTATTTGTGTGTGTGTCTTTCAGTGGCATCGTAGCGCCCGAACGGATGAAACAATTTTCATTTTTTTTTAAGGTGAATTAGTCGGGAGTGTTTTTAGCTTTGTTTGATGAAAATCGGTCCAAAAAGGTCGCCACCACGAAGTGATGAACTTTCAACGATCAAATAAAAGCGCTTGACTAGTAGAATAATGTACTCGATTTCGCAAATCAGAGGTTTTTAATTATATAAACAGTTAAACTAATAGTACATAGGAGTTTTAAGCCAGAGCTCGTCCGGGGAGGTTCTACTGTTATGCTTATTTCTGGCGTTAAGCAGCATTGTCGTAATGCTTTGGAGAAGTTCTGGAGTACTTCTCTGGATATATAGGCGATGGTTTTACACTAACCATCATTGGAATCTGCTTAGTTTGTCAATTGAAAGCATAATAAAACCTGAAGGTTATAAAAAGAGGCTTCAATATAAGTATTTCCATCAACATTGTATTTCACAAAACATAACGTATCCACGAGACTATAAAATTACACGTACAATAGAAAACACCCCTCTTAATCATTAGGGCCTTATCTGTCCCTTTTTCCCCCAAATAGGCGAAATATTTGCCCGAGAAGGGTACGATAGTTGGCCCATTGTCCTGTAATCATCTTTTGTGCCGCTAACTACCGTATCACATTTAACAAGAACAATAATTTAACAAGCCGATAAAGATACGCAAATGAACGGCCCCCGTCTATGAGCCTTAACATAATTGTTATATGCTCGTACTCCAGAATTCGGCGTGTAATTTCTGTTTTGCCATAACACAAAGAAAAACCACAATATGATGAAACTTTAGTACTTTTTATGTATGTAGTGAATTGCATGATCAAACTATGGGACGGATCAAGAGGTCACTTAACAAGGCTTCGTATTTGTTTTCGCTGTCAATAATATCACTGCACTGATGCCTCAAAATTAGAGTATGTTACGTATTTTTTGAGCGATTAAAATATCACTTCCTTCAACGTTAAAGAAACACACCGTAAGGAAACCTGCATGCCTGAAAGTTCTCTAGAAGGTTCTAATAGGCGCGTTGAGTCCACCGATCCGCACTGGGCCAGCCTGGTGCACTACGGCCTAAGCCCTTCTCATTGTAGGAAGCCCGTGCTCTGTAGTGGCCATTCTTCATTCTTGCCATTCGCGAGCCTCAAATAGTACCTACCTTATATACTCGTCCTGTACTACATGTGATGATAGCAAAGTAACTTGTATGGTAGTTTTGGAGTGGCTTTTGTCGGTTTTCATTGTTAGTTATGACAGTTGACATCTGTCATTTGATTGTTAACGGCTAAGTTAATGGCATCGATTCAAAATACGGCCGGGTGAAGAAGAGCGCGTCAGTTCCTTTTTATTACAACTAGCTGTTGCCCGCGACTTCTTCTGCGTTTGATTTGTTTTTTGATGTGGCATTCAATTTAGTTGTAGTTCTAAAAAAATTAAAGTATTCAGTATCGCTAAGCCTTAAATGAGGGGTTTGCTCTGAGGAGTTCTGTCCTCTATCTTCAACAACATTCATCAGATCTACACAAAGTTTGGGCAAAATTAAACACATATTATAACCTCTATATCAAAAAAATTATTATTTAAATCGGTAATAATTTGTCGGAGTTATGGTCTAAAATCGTCAAACACTTTCATCCCCTCTCCCAAAGGAACCGAGCTTAATGTCGGGATAAAAAGTATCCTTTATTACTTTCAACACTTCCAAGAATATATGTACAAAGTTTCATGAGGATCGGTTCAGTAGTTTTTGCGTGACGGCGTAATAAACAAACTTACATTGACATTTATAATATTAGTAGGGATAGGGATAGGGATAGGGATACATTGATACAAGTAGTGCTGTCACTACCGCCATGCTTATTTCTTAACACCTACGCCTCGGGTTGATGGACACAAGGAACTTTTGTAGAACGTGTTCCTGGTATGCCCTGCGAAGTAATGATCTAGTAAAAGTACTCATGTCTTTGGTATAACATTTATACTATAAAAAGTGAGTGCGTGTAACCTTTACGCGCGATTGAAGTAAAACTTTTATTATTATTTATTGGTGAAATAGTAAAATGTTCCTGGGACTCCGCCATTTCTTTTAATATTATACACACTAAATATTTATATTCAATTTAAAATTAATTAATATCACTTTAATATTTTATAAATATTTTCATTTGTTAAATAGAATAATTGAGAGGAGAAATATGAAGATTAGATCAGCACATGTCAATATAACCTTGTCATTGAATATTATAGAATGTCGCAATCGTATGAAAATTTATTATTAATATATTTATTACAAAAGTAATAAATAAACAAGGATATTTAGAGATTTTCCTGAAACGTTGAATTTTTATTCACTTTGCTATTGACAATTGATCCGTTTGAAATTATTGGATGTAAATAATAAGTCGTATAAGTCAAGAAGCGTGTATTATATTACATATACTTACGAACAATCCAAATTTACAACGTAAGCGTTACTTCTGTCAGAACAAAGATCTAAGTTACTCCCACGTCTCGTCCAGTCGCGCCTAAAAAAGTTTTACTTCTAAAAATAGAGACTCTATTTTCAGTCTCATATCATGAGACAGTCTCTTTCTGCTATGAGATTATGCTTAAAGATGATAATGATAAAAAAATAAAGTAGGATGTGTTTACTTTCTATACAACTCATTCACTGAAGTGTAGTGAATGAGTTGTACAGAAAGTATAACTAGCGTAGAAAATAATAAGTCTATGTTATTAATGTAAAAACCTCAAACACAAAGAGAAAACGTTTTTATTATGTGCAGACAGTTGTCTAGTTAAGATGTTAGATACAGACAGACATGTCTACATTTTATTACCCACTAAAAGTAGACTACAGTTTTATCTAACGAAGACGTTGGACACTGGTATAAATAATTTCATTTATTCTAGCTCATGCCTGTAAGTAATGACATACGTCGGTGCGCATTGTTGTTAATTTTTTTTAACGTAATTAGTATATTGGCACTCGATTAAATCGTTAAGCAGTGTACATTTAATATAATGATGAAAATTTATTAAATACAATAAATATGTGTAGAATTAGAATTTACAACATGTAGTATATTTTGTATGTTTTTATTTAGGTATAAAATTTTTATTGCCGCACAAACCCGTTCCTTATTAGAACTTCTTTCGCCAGAGGTTGTCTAGGATCTCGCTTTAGCGATTAGACGCCTTTGCACACCTAAACTAGTTGTTTGAATTTTATATATTGTTTTCCTTTTGTATTTTTTTTTGTGTATGCAATAAAGAATTTCATAATAATAATTAGACCTCATAATCATGACGATGACTTCCTTTATTACTATTTAAGTATTTAAATTTTTATTCGTAGTATTAAACCAAAAACTGTATCAATTTTAACTATTGTAAATGAAAATCCAACGTTGCAAACATTTCATCAACTTTGGTTTGGTTTAGTTTTATTTTTTTAAGCCAGCAGCAATAAAGCCATGTATTGACTGAGAAATAATATTTAGATACACAGTTTCTTCAACAACACTTGAAATCATGGCTTAAATCTTTCTTAGAAAAATGAACAGCTATCGTGGGATATTCCCTATAGACTTTAACAAAGCGAGTGAAAACGTGGGTAGGTAATTAAAAAAAGATAATAATAACTAATCATAATAAAATGTTCTCACCTAAAATATATAAAAAATCACGATTACGACCGAGTTAACATAAAGAACCCTTACCCCAGCTCCAAATACAAACGCGTCGCAATAAAGAACCTAAATTGGGCAAATTCTAATTTTGAATTCTGTCCCGGCATGGCCATAAAGACGTATACAGACGGCACCGTTGTACTAAGTATTAAGCGTTTTATGAATTTTGCCTAGCACGCGGTTATTTGAACAGATGGCGCCACGGTCGCGGCCTTATTAATTTTTAGCTGCTCGCTAAGTTCCGTGTGCTGTATTAAGTAGGGGGGATGGTATTAGAATTTTGTTTTGTATTTATGTTATTATGGGTGCATATGCTGATATTATAATTAGGAAGTATAAGTATTTGTATGTATAATGTTTGTCAAAGTCTTGGTCAGCGTTGTGAACTACGGATTAACCGTAGTGACCCGGTAATGGGTTAATGACGATGATAATATAATAAATAATATTAATTTTAATTAACTGCGTTCTAAATCACCGCGAAATATCGGGTGTTTCGCTGCCAGCTTTTCTTTTATCTGTATACAGTATACAACCTTGAAATTATATCCAGATCTTTGGAATCCACAGTTGTCAAAGGCAAGAAATAGTTGGTGTGCTCGTGTTTCCGGTCTTTTGTCGGTTTCTTTTGCTTCACAGAGACGGCGTGTAAAAAATCCTTTGAAAACCTTGTAGACCAAATGCCACCTAAAAGAGGCCGTACTCGTCTTCTCTGTCTCTGCTAAAGAACCAGGCTACTGGCTATATGTTCTCCCTTCTGTCAATCTGGGCACTATGTTAGACCACACCGCTCTTTCAGTGGTTGCTTAGACTTGGCGCCTCTATAATTCAGCCTACGTTCACCATTAAATCTTCTCTGTTCAAGAAGCGCTGGTCGCTTCTCTCGCCATAGCACCCTCAAAGACATCATCCGACGATCTCTTGCTAACGCTCACGTACCAGCTGTATTAGAACCTATTGGTTTGGCGCGGACCGATGGTAAGAGACCTGATGTTATGACCCTCATTCCGTGGAGGCTGGGATGGTCACATGTGTGGAATGCAACGTGTGGCGATACTCTAGCTGCATCACACATCCAGGCCTTCACGTCAATGGTGGGTGCATCATCATCATCATGATATAGATCCATTACCGGCCCACTACCGTAGTCCACCACGCTGGCCCAGTGCGGATTGGTGGACTCCACACACCTTTGAGAACATTATGTAGAACTCTCAGGCGTGCAGGTTTCCTCACGATGTTTTCTTCCAACGTCGAAGCGAGTGATATTTTTAATGACTCAAAACTTTCATAACTAAGAAAAGTAAGTACGTACGTACGTGTTAGGATTCGAACTCGGCCCCCCAAAGTGAAGTCGAGCTCCTACCCACTGCGCTATCAACGCTTATTTATCGTGGGGCGGCTGCTACCAATGCCGAGCAGGCCAAGAGGCGTAAGTATGAAAAAGGGTTAACGATTCTTCCGGTAACTGCCCGCTATAGAAGAGGCAGTTACCTTGGCCAAAGAATGAGTTCGGACAGTCCTTTGAACGGCTCATTCGCAACGCTGCCAAATCTAAAGCACTATGCCTCGCTGCGTGGATTCGAAGACTTTAGCCGTGACTTACGATAAATAAACTACCCCTACAATAAGATCGCTGATCTTGGTGATCTCCACACAATTTTTCAGTATAGGACAAGCCCCTGCAAAAAACTATCAAAAACATTATTTTCTTGATAATTTTGAAACCTCACAACACACCTCACTACACCTCTGTTCCCTTTACGGCGCCCATGTGGGGAAACCTTGGGCTAGCAGATTAAACGGTTTAGAATTATATTTACCAATGGCTTAAATAAGTTATTATTTAGTTGTAAGATAAATTTCATATGAAATAATGCTCCCCGTACTCTACGCACTTAGCGTGAATGTTGCAAAAATAACACACCCATTAAATGTACATACTCGTAGTAAGAATTTTTATTTTATCGGAAATAAAATCGTTTCCACGTCTTCGATATACCCAATCTATCTCCACTCGAACGGATTGAAGCAGGTTCTATCACAGACTAAAAGAAAAAGCACCAATTGGCCAGCGATAAAATTAAAACAGGCCTAGAGCAGCCATTTGTGGGATTTAGATCTATGTACGTATAACTAAACTACCGCCTAGATGCTTTCGGCTTTGAATCCGAATTTATGCCAAAAAAAATTAAATCCGACAAACTAACTTACGTAAAAAATAATTTGCCTACTCGTAGTGGCATTGTTTGTCGAAGCATTAATTTCATACCGTACCGTTAAACTGTAGTAGCTGCCACTTTTGAGAAAGAAAGCGATAAGATCATTTTTAACATCGGTAACCCGATAAGGTGAGGTGCGATAAGGTCATTTTGTATTAAACGGCATTAATTTTATTAGATATAGCCGGATGCATTAACGAGAATAAGATATTATCTATTAATTTGTCTGACTATATGATTATTAGAAACTGCTCCTTCTATTCTTTTACCTGTCTTTGTGGAATGGTTTGAAGCAGGTTTTATTTGTTGAGTTTCAGCCACTCTACCCCTTCCAGCCAAGAGTGGATAGGTCAAAATTGTGTGACTTCCCTCGCGAAGTCAACACTAAAAAGAACCTAATGGAAAAGTGTGATCGAACGTCGCTAGTGCAAATATAGATTAATTCTGAACTTTCTCAACCGATTTAAAAATGGAACTTCCCCGTTCTCGGTAAATGTAATTCCGTGTTAGTTTACGACAGTTTCCTTAATAAATATTTATCTACTTTTAACTTTGTAGTTTTAATTTGGCTAATGTTGGACAAAGTTAGTTCTATAAGTAATTACAGCGTGACTTGACGATCGCGCAATAAGATTTTCAACAATTTTTTTTTATTGTAAATAGTGTTTTGTTTTTTGAACACTGAGAGATAACTTAACCTCCTTTTTACATAGCATAACGTTGGAAAAGTTATGCAGTGTTTTGTCACTCCAGCACCTTTCAAATGTCAGAGCGTGATATAAAATAGGAATACGAGATGTTTTTTTTTTGTTTCTGGCCGTTTCAAGGTCGCTATTTTTTATTCTTAACACGATTTCAAGTATTGGTAGTCAAAACTTAATATGGTGAATATTGAGGACAGTTGAGGGACGGACAATCCTCTTTGTAACAGAGATCAGTAACCGTTTTTGTATACAACAATAAAGATAGAAACTTATGATGCCTCATTGCCTTTAAATGCTTTGACCGGTCCATTCCACTGGGACAATCAGCCAAGTACAACAATCATACAGTGGGACACTGCTCTCCATAACTAGCATTTACTAAATACATTATATTCAGTAAAAGTTATTTATGTACAGCAGTTACAGTAGGATTTGAAGGATTTAATTACATCGTAAAAATAAAACATTTTTTCCACGAACTAATTGTCAGGGGGGTGTAGTAGAACAGTAGAAAAGGTAGCTCCCTGCGTGCTATTATTACCATCTATCTACAGGGATCACCAACCCGTCTGCCCACCGCGGTGATTATGGGCAAACCATCCCGTCATGAGAGGTCTTTAGTCCATACACTGACCGACGCGGAAACGGACTGTTATTGGTAATTGATGAAATAAATAAATTCGTTCATATGTCTATCTTCCTTGTTAAAAGTAATCCATTTTTAAAGGCTAATGGCATGCAATTTCGCTAGAAATAAGTACACTTATGTTACTTTCATGACGAAGCTGGATTAGCTGGTGCCTACAGATTAACCGTGTTATCGTTGCATTGGTCTAAATTAAAAATTGATTAATAGACAGTTGTGAAAAATGTGATGTCTTAGCGATCAGACATATGTACATTCTCCGAGTTATCAAACGAAAGCATAAACTATTACATTTTGATCCTGACACACTTTTAAATAAAAGAAGGTCGGACAAAGTTTGCCAGATCAAACCCTGTAGAACCCAACTTGCGAGAAGGCATTTCTATTATGCTAGTCCAATATTGTACAACAAAATAAATCACTTCTTAAAGATATACCCGATGAATCACAGAAATTGTAAATACTATACTAACAAGTGGCTTAAGACGGTGTCCTATACTGATACGGAAAATATCGTCACTTCAAAACATACTCAAAAACACGCAACACTCACACGTACATACACGCACGAACACTCATACACACACACATACACACACACACACACACACAAACGCATACACAAACACGTACATTATAAAATTGAAAATTGTATTGTTTTAGTTGTGATATTTTAATTTTTATTTGTTGTAGTCTTTTTGTATTTAAGCAAACCCGGAGGTGGGCGTTAATAGCTGTACACAGATTCTAACTAACACAGTTGTTACCGTTCCTTAGATTATAAGAATCCGTTGTAAATGAGACACAATAAAGACAATTATTATTATTATTAGTTATCAGGCTGATAAGAGAGCAGGCATTCATCGTTATCATCCTCACACGTTTGAACGCCCCACTCATAGGTACAAACACCCTTTCGTAAAGCACAGAAGGTTTTATTCCTTCCACGCTATCCCAGGTGGTTGGTCAGAATTCTAACCTCGTTAATCGAAAACTTTTTAAATTAAAAACGGGCGTTGTGGATCAATATAATTGGTATGATATCTAAACTGAGTCGCTTATCGTTCAAACCCTTCAAATGAGAGCGTTTTCCTCTTTTCGGCTTTCATGATATTCGAGTTATGTTATCTCATAACTGTCACGATAATAGAATAAACGGCTTTTTTGCAATTACATTTTTTTTTTTTTTTTTTTTTAAATCTTTATTTATTTGGGACTTTTATCCAACACGGATATGCCAGCCCCATCATCACTTAAGTAACTAGTAAATAAAAAACCTGATAACTATATTAATATAAGGGAAATGTAAGCAATTACATTGTTATCTATTGGAGGACATTGTTCGATAGGTATTAAATAAATAAATAAATAAATAAATAAAAGGCATTTATTTCGACCGACTTGGACCATAAATGGTTAGGAAAATACAAAATTAAATTAGTAAACTTAGCCTGACGAAATAGTTTATATAATAATCTTCTGGCATGCCCGATTGGAAAGCACATATACTATGCAGCAATGGCACAGGTACTGACAATCTATCCTGCCAGAAAGTGCCCTCAGAAGGCCCGAAGCTTGCGCACCAAGGATATACACCGTTTTATCCTACCTATCCTAGTTACCGTAATATACCTAGGTACCCGAAAGTCCATTTAGACGGTGTGACTTATGACGGTTGTCCAGTAAGTTTTTGAGATAGTAGCACTCGAAGTATATCTATTTGATAAAATCAAGAAGGAGATCTGTATAGGAGTCGGACTAACCGAAATAGCTTTTTATAAATTGATCAATTGAATGGCTAACCTGTTACAAGTGTGGTACAACTACCACACTTGTAACAGGTTAGCCGACTAGAAATAAAAAAGGGCATGCCGCGTAGAAATCATTTAGAGTTGTCGAACCCAAACCTCTAAATGGCTTCTACGCGGCATGTACCGCAACATTTAATCGCTTGGCGGCACGTCTGTCGTGGTTAGTTATTAGCCACAACTGAAGCTTCCGACCTCCCTAGGTTTGAATCCGGGAACCTCTTAAAGACCAAAGCGCTTACCACTGCGCCGAAAAAAAACTCTAACACTAATTTTAAAATGTTTGTATCTTCTTTATAATTTGTTAGTGAATTTATTTATCATTCAAAGTCTGTATACAACCAATTAATGTTAAAGTATTATTGTATTGTATTATTAACCCTTGGGTTTACAGAGCAAAGCACCATTAGTTATTTATAATTAAACCATTATAATCACTAATTGAAAACATGCGTTTACAGAATTCAATTTTGGCGAGGTTTTACCAAAATTCGCGCTTATCTCTTCATTGAATTCAAATTTAAACTATATCATAACAGCAAAAGCAAGCAGTGTTGTTTTTGTTTATAATTTAATTTCTGTTAGGTGTACAATAAAGTGTATTTTCATTTCATTTCATTTCATTTTCATTTCAAAAATATTTTCATAATATCATGCGTCAAATTGGACGTCATTTAAATTTTGCACATATTAGTTTTTTTCCTTTCCAAAATTGCTTTATTCTTGCATGTAAATTATTATAAAGAGGGTTTCCCTCTTTTTTAGATCTATTCAGGTTTAACGCATGCTTCTAGGTTGTGTAGTAGGGTATGGTTGACATTAAGTTGATATATCGCTATAAATTTTTTTTTTAACCCGGTGACTTTAAACTGACTCTTTTACCACTGACTTTTAGGACTTATGTGCGTTTTAATTTAAGCAATTTAATTACCATTTGCTTTAAAAGTTGGAGGAAAACATTGCGAGGAAACCTGCATGCCTGAGAGTTCACCGTGATGTTCTATAGGCGTGTGAAGTCTACCAATCCGCACTTAGCCAGAGAGAGGAGACCCGTGCCCTTTAGACGGCTGGTAAAGTGTTGATGATGGTGACGACAATACACACATCGCCATCTAGCCCCAAAGTAAGCCTAGCTTGTGTTATGGATACTAAGGTGACTGATGAATATTTTTATGATTAATACATAAATACTTTAAACGTAAATTTGAACACCCAGCCAGTGAAAAACATTCATGTTCATCACACACACATTGGGCGAGGAACCAAATCGGGCGTGCAATTCTTTTACCTTGGACTAGGAAAGCAGGGTCGCTGCCCTGTGCGCTAATCGGCCGTCAAAAATTTAATATCTTACTTACTTTACTAATACACTGTGACTGCATTTATCGGTCTTTTTAATTCCAGTACAAGTTAGCCCTTGACTGCAATCAAACCTGGTAGGTATGCAGACGGTAGTGGGCTAACCTGTTAGGGAGTATGGTAGTCATACCGCTAATCGGTTTCGACGAGACATCGCAGCGTAACACTAAATTGCTTAGCGGCACGTCTTTGTCGGTAGGGTGGTAACTAGTCACGGCCAAAGCCTCACGCTAGACCAGACCAGAAAATTTGGAAATTATAAATTCCCAATTTGCCCGTGCCGAGAAACGAACCCGCAACCTCCTACTTAAATTCACAGCGCTCACCGTGGCGCCAGGGAGGTCGTAGAAAATTCATTAGTGGTGTACTAATACCTATTACGAGATTCTGCTAAGGTCATTGAGCATCATATTAAGGTCTCCCAGAGTCTCTGCCATTACGACCACATAGTTGGCAAACCGACGTTGAATGACGTACCCATTTCATGTTTATGCCCAGTCCTTTCCAATCCAGAAGCTTAAAGACGTCTTCCACCGCAGCGGTAAACAGCTTGCAGAAGTAATCTTCCTGACGCACAGACTCACGTTTATAATATTAATAGAATTTCACGTAGATTGTAGTGATATTGAACAGGGGGAATGTCTTAACACTCCGAGGCACAAACGAATGGTCGAAAGGAAACCTTCAAACATACAAAATGTATCACTTATCCAGTTACCAATTTGAGTCAATGTTGCTATTAAATTTTCGACTAACTTACGTTGTAGCTAATCACCTTACCTTTCATGTATGTTATCCAAGAGAGATGTTCTTGACAAACCAAAAATATACACTCTACGCCTCTTATCAGTGAACACCACGCGCTAGAAATCGGAATGAAAATATAACACAAGGAAAGTCAACAAAGCACAAAATTAGTTTTATCCGAAAAATAGGAGGGAAGGGCAACGGAGCGAAATGCGACTGAAATAGGATTGTGGAGGCCCGAGCGGCTGTTTCTTCGTTATTGGCAACTCATTCGATACCTCTTCACTCCACTTTTTTAGCTTTAGTACAAGATTTACTCGCTCGCAATCGAGAAGTCGTTTTCGAGTAGGTATGGGAAAACTTTAACGTCGGCGTAAAAAGGATCTTATTTGCATTAAATTAAAGCTCATATTTGATTGCAATCATTTAGACAAAAAGTTTGTAAATCATAAATCAGAACTACAGGATTTGAGACTCTAAAACGAGTGCTACTAGGTCCATTTTAATTTGACGCTACAGAGTTTAATACTCGGAAATAACTTTTCGATTGCGAGCATGCAAATCTATTACTATTGCTACTGGTTGTAGTGAAGAATATTTACCTAAGTGTTTACTAAATAATAGTTTGACTAAAGCGCGTTTAAGATTCAGATAACTAGCCTTATTTTAAAATCTCCATCGTGTTAATCGGTTTACCGCCAAAATCCTATCAAAAACTGTGAAATACGCTTTTTTATTTTTTATCCCAGAAGCCCAAATACTATTGAATAGAACTTGAAAATTTCACACACACTTTCTATAACGGTTGAAACACTTAGGGATAGGTATTTATTTGATTTGATTCGCCATTGGTTGTCTAGAACAAATCGCTATAAACATTAAGGCCGCCAAATTGAATACCTTGTTTTGTTATAATTTTTTTAAGTACTTTTTGTGGTGTGCTATTAAAGTAGGTAATTCATAAAAGCATTTATCAAAACATATATTTTTTTCTCTTATGGAGAATATGCTCGCAAAATTTATAATTACTACGTTCAGCCATACGGGCTATTATAGGTTGAGTGACAGTCAATGGAGAAAGAGTATTTTATATTTATAAAAGATGGATGCCTAATGCGATGAGCTATGAGCCCATTGGCACTTTAGCTTCACGACAGTTCTGTAACAATTCCTCGTAGAAACAAATAAAAGATATTATGTTTGTATGTATAACTGTCATATCCCTAACCGATAACCCGGCTACCATCTTAGACTGCATCTTCACTAACAACCGGATGAGATTGCTGACAAGGTTTAAACAGTAGTAGAATATTTAAAAAACCAGTATACTCTTCGTAAGTTTAAACAATATGGTAAAACACATTTATTACAGCGAGGTTTCTGTACAATAATTTATGGTAATGAATTTCTGAATGTTAAGGTTTCTTGGAAGTATTTGTCTCCGCTTTCATCTGTCACAAGATAAATAAATATCAGGCTGACTCAGTGGCGTGCATATAGGGTATGCACAGAGTATGCAGATTATATAAATTTAGAAAAATCTCAGTACGAGTTATAAAAAAACTTAAGGATAGGCTTTGTCAGAGTTATAAAAAGCCTACCATTACGTTTTTATAACTCGTTATATAGCATCTCATACCCTGTGCATACCCTCTATGCACGCCACTGGGCTGACTAGACTCTTCAAAATTGCTTAAAGAATAATTTATCAATCAATAGACTATAGCAGTCCACTAGTGGACTAAAAGCCTTTCTCAACGGAATGGTTTGCTTGTAATCACCAGGCTTCGCAGAGGGTTTGGTGATCGCAGTAGATGGTAGTAGTAGATAGAGGACGCCGCTGGTCGTTCTCCGTAATATTCCGTTAGTCACCAAAAATATTTCTTCATTCAAATAGGCACATAGATGGCACTTTTGATGCGTTGATTGTATACAAAATGTGTACATAGCAGTGAGTAGTGACGCCGATAACTACATTCGTAAACTTAAAACTAAAGCTACGAGGGTTCCAAACGCGCCCTAATCTAAGAAGAAGCCCGCAACAAACTGAGTCTGGTGTTCTTTTTGTTATTACCATCTCACATTGTCATTTGAAAATATTTAAGAAGCAACCTGGTAAGAGCAATTGTTAACACCTAAGCTTTGTTATCGTTTAGGTAATCCTTTATACTATAATAGGACTATTCTATAAGCTTTCGCTTAATACAAACTTTGAACTTTTTTAAAGACATCCCCAATAGATGAACCGGTAGTTTATTGTAAAATAGTATACGATTCCCTTTAAATGAATTGCTTATTTTATGTAGTCTACTGTATTGCACTGCAAGTTTGTTTTTGCTTCTAACGTTCAAATTATTGCAGTCACATGTTCTCTTAAATTTTGATATATTTTTGTGAACATACATTAAATTTTCGAATATGTATTGACTTTAGACTGTCATTATTTGAACAACCCCATATGACGACCGCTGGAAGAGGAGGGGTGAAGACAACTGTATTCTGAACTGTCACTACACGGAAAATATTTTGAGAAAATATAGAGAACTAGCTGTTGCCCGCGACTGCGTTTGATTTTGTTTTTTCATTAAATTTTGTTGCAGTTCTAAAGTTCTAAATAAAAGTATTCAGTATCGATAAGTCTTAAATGAGGGGTTCGCTGCTGTCTGCTGTGGAGTTCTGTTCTCTATCTCCAACCACAGTTTGGGCAAAATTAAACGCATATTATAACCTCTACAGTACAAAATAATTATTTAAATCGGTTTTAATTTGTCGGAGTTATGGTGTAATATCGTCAAACACCTTCATCCCCTCTCCCAAAGGAACCGAGCTTAATGTCGGGATAAAAAGTATCCTATATACTTCTAACACTTCCAAAAATATGTGTACAAAGTCTCATGAGGATCGGTTAAGTAGTTTTTGCGTGAAAGCGTAACAAACAAACTTACATTGACATTTATAATATTAGTAGGGATAGGGATAGGGATACGGATACGGATGGTTACTTGAAATTAAATTAATTTTAAATATAGTTTTTATTTTATGGTTTTGACGCAGAGACAACAACGCGAGGCCCTACTTAGACTAGATGCTCAATCCTCTGTCATCTCTATTTGACGAAGCGATGAAGCCACAGTATGATGCTCAACACTTATATTCTTTTAAAGGGTTTCTAAGGAACTTCATGGCATTTTCTTGTTACGTAAAATTATACAGATACTTCGACCTTTAATTATGCCAGTGGAAAGACTGCTGTTACTTAGTTTTCTTCCCCAATTGATTGACGTCATTTTAGCGCTGTAGGTACGTCTGATTCTGGTGGTGATGCAAGTTCGGAATGAAAAAATATAATAAGGTAGTCTTTATATAAAAAAAACTCGGTATACTTCATAATATTGTCTTCACTTTTTTCCATGCCCTGTTTATTTTGTCAATAGGGTATTTTGGTTTAGCTCCATGGCGTAGTGTTGCTCTGTTCTGTTAATACCTGGCAGAGCCAATGTGGGAATTTATAATTTTAGAATTTCTTCTGGTCTAGTCGGGTAAATGGCGTACCGTAGCTAGTTATCAACCACTACTGATGCCACGTAGAAACCGATTAGGGATATAGGTTTGATAAAATGCTAAACCACTAACTCGTTAGCCTCTTAGACTACATCATGGTGGTAACACCAGCACGGCTAGCATGGGCTGGAGACAATGATCTCCCCTGGGAATACATAAAAGTTAATCTTCTCCCACAGCTCAACTCAAAACTCTCAGAGCATTGGCAAACAAGTAGAAATAATATCCAAATAAAATATGGTTAATAATAAACGGGGGCAGACTTTTTCTTTTCCATGTTCAATGATTACTTTCCTGCTTTAGAGTTAAAAATATCCCCTATATATAATCGGGGGGATATAATTTTTCTGCCTGCCTGTGCTAGCCTTGAAAAACATTATACTTGTGCAATTATTATTATATAAGAAAGAAGAGAATTACACAAGAAAAAAGAAACATAAAAATAGGAAGACATACAAAAGGCGGCCTTATCGCTTAGTAGCGATCTCTGCCAGACAAACAAAAGTCGGGGTATTCAAGAAGCGTTAAAACATTAATGTTTGCTAAATAAACATGTTAGTATAATATTTCATTCAAGATAACCAATATTTTTATGACACACGAATTTTATTAGGGATATATTGATGTTTAAGCTTTGCTTGAGAAAAATTATGTTTGAACATCGTATACCTACGCCTACTACACAAAATATGTATGCAGTGTGTTATGGTATTTAATAATATAGAAACATCGAATCTTCTTCATCATCATCATCGCCATGATCATCAACCTATTAGCGACATCTTACACAGCACGGGTTTCCTCCCAGAATGAGAAGGGTTCAGGCCGTAGTCCATTAGCTGGAAAAGTGCGAATTAAAAGAATTTAAACGCTTTCGAGAATATTATGTTAAACTCTCAGGCATGCAGTTTCTCTCACTATGTTTTACACCACCGTTGAAGCAAGTGATATTCCTGCTTTCTGAGTCCAAGCCTGTGGTTTCGATTCCCACAACTGGTAAATGTTTGTGTGATGAAAATGAATGTTTTTCAGTGACTGGGTGTTTATAAATATATGTAATATTATAAGCGTTTATATATATTATCATAAAAAAAAATCATCAGTCATCTTAGTACTCATAACACAAGCTACGCTTACTTTGGGTCTAGATGGCGATGTGTGTATTGTCGTAGTATATTTGTTTATTTTTTTTAAATTGGTTAGATGCGTGCGGGGGATCGGACTCGGTCCACCCCGGAATGAAGTCCTAACCACTGATATAAAATCACTTTTTGTTATTGTATTTAAAATTAAACAAAAACGCAGCCGAACCTTTCTTTGTATTGTTTACTTTTGTAGAGATAAAAGACTTAGGGCTTACATACGTCCCACGAGATAATTATATCTGCCATTTTCTAGTCCTTCAATGTGGTCACACGAGAAATGGATAGACATAATTATCACATAGCGCGCATGTTACCCTTACTGGACTAAGACTGTGAACTCTACAACGGTAGGTATGTATTCTGCCGCCGAGAACTTCGAAATTGTAATTTACAAAAACATTCGCACTTTGAACAGCTTCGTATGCTTATTACCGCTCAATGATTTGTATGTTATTACAAAAGTTAGACAGTTATGAGGGTAAGATGACGAAACGCCTGTATAAGCGATGATACAGTTTTATTGCCTACGAATAAAAGTTTACTACCCTTACCTTCTGTGCAGACCTATTTCGGAGAAACTGATAAATCAGGAACGAAAATAATTTTATTATTATCTTTTATGGTCTTTACGTACTTATTTACGACAATCGGTCACTTCGGCAAGAGAACATTTAGATGTCGCTAGTGTTTGTATCCTCATTGGTAATTCTATTTAAATCCTTTCCACAAATAATTTGAAACATCAAACAAGACGGCTTTTCTGTAAGGTTTTCAGCGCAAAAACCTATCATCTATCTATCTAAACATATCTTTTTATAATCAAGTTGATTTTTCCGTTTGTTTGTAAGCGCTAAGCTCTAGGAATACCAGTCGGATTTAAAAACTCTTTCTTGCATCCGATAGCTATTTTTTTTTAAATTTTACCCCTAAAGACGCACAGCCATGAAGTCAATAAAAAAAAACCAAAAAAGCGTATAACCTCCTTATAATGATCCAAAATCGTTTGGAGTTTTTACTCCAAGCAATCATTGTAAGTGATTTTGTGAACAAAACTTCCGGGACTACTAACTTTACAATTACATAGTGCGTTAGCTTAAGAAGATTGGTACAGTGGGCAGCGACCCTGCTTTCTGAGTCCAAGGCCGTGGTTTCGATTCCCACAACTGGAAAATGTTTCTTTGATGAACATGATTATTTTTCAGTGTCGGGTTGCTTATCTGTTATTATAAGTATTTATGTATATTACTCTTAAAAAATATTCATAGTCATCTTAGTACCCATAACACAAGCTACGCTTTCTTTGCGACTAGATGGCGATGTGTGTATTGCCGTAGTATATTTATTACTAGCTGTTCCCTGCCATGCTTCGCTGTGGCACATTGTGATTGAATGGTTGAGAAAAATAGATAAAAACAATCCTTGATGCGTATGCTAAAATTTGAGCTCGATCGGTCCAGAACTTTTTGAGTTTTTGAAGCGTACACAAACAAACATAACATTTATGTATATATAGATTATTATTTATTAAATATTGATCGATTACGATTGTCTGATTTAGTGCCTGCATCTAAGTATGTATTAATAACTCTTGACATTTTTACTGACAGTTTATTTTGTTAACGTTAATAGAAATAAAAAAGAACGTAGGTATATTAAAAAAGAGCCAATAAATCTTTCGAAAAGATAAACTTGATATATCTATCTTATTAAATCTGTTTACTCAGCCGTCTATACGATGTCCAATGTAGTTGACCTCTATTACTCTGTGAGATTTTCTCCTTCGTCAGATTTCTTTTTCGGTTTCACAAAAAAGTGGGGTCTTATAATATTGGTCGTCCGTCTTCCGTATAACGTCCACTAGTTGACCTCAGCCCTTTAACAGGATCACTCATCGCTCAAACTGTCCCCTCAAGTGAGTTTGTTACTTTCATAACTTCACTGTTACTACCTTTTAAGATTGCATAGTTATACATGAAATCCTTATAGTCGATCTGTCAATTTGTTTGTAATAATTGTATTGATAGGGAAACTAAGCAATATTATAAAACGTTCACCGTTACGTAGGTATCTTGATAAAACCGCTGTATCGAAATGAGATGCATTTCAGTCATAAAAATTACTCAATAAAAATCTAACTAAAAATTATTATTTATCTCTGTAATTGAGTATTACGTAAGTTTATAATAGCATAAAAAAATATCATAAATATATATTATAGTACTAGCCGTGGCCCGCGACTTCGTCTGCGTTTGATTTTGTTTTTAAAGTATTCAGTATCGCTAAGCCTTAAATGATTATAGTAGTATAAATATATATATAACATGTGACTGTCAATTAATTATAGACAAATAATTTGCAATAAAATAAAATTGCGACTATAATTAAAGATCTAAGCTATCCTATCTCTTAAGTTAGACCACACTGCTCACGGTGTGCTAATTTAATTTAAAATCGGTCAAATAGTTTAGGAGTCCATCGCGGACAAACATCGTGACAGGAAATTTATATATATTAAGATATATAAATTTATATCGGTATTTTTGTAGTTAATATGTAAATGTAGTACCTATGTATGTTCAGTAAGTTTATTTTAGTTTTTGTAACAACATAACGTCCTTTATGCACCACCGACTTTCCACTTTTTTATCGGCTTCTCGCGCTCAGGTTGCCATTAAAAGATCACTTTGATAAGGCCGCCTTTGAACTCTAGCATTGTTTTCGTTCTGTTTTTCCTATTGTGTTGTGTTGCAATAAAGTTTTTCTATTCTATTCTATTCTAAATGTTAAATAGTACAACAGCATCTGTTCCAACTGACTTGCGTAATTGTGTGTGAATGTTCACGTCCGGTCCGTATGACCATAGCTTGTCTATATAGAGCATTAGGTGCTACCGCAAACTGTAAATACCACTATAATCCCGTAGTTACATAATGACCACAATATCCCTTTCTATCCTAAATTGACGTATTGTAACCTATAACGCATCGAAGCATAGGTTGCGGAATTAATTTGCGTTTAATTTATGCAAAACTAGCCTGTCTCAGACATTAGATAATGTGTAATATATGTTTGTCTATTCACATTATAAATAGGGCCGGTTGAAAGTCGGAATAAGTCTTATTCATAATATTATTAATGCAAAAGTGTATTTGTTCATTTGTATAATGTAAATAGTTGATGTTGGAAAAGAGATTAGAATCTCGGTAGAATCTGCCTTCCGAACTGGTGGTAGAGTACACAAACAGACATTAGGCCTACTTAAAATAAATGAATTATGAATTTTGAATTTATTTATTTCTTTGTTTCCTTTACGCCCTAACTAAGTTACCAATCATCAAGAGTTTTGGCATAGAGTTAGTTGATAGGACAGAGAGTAGAATAAGCTACTTTAATCCCAGAAAACAAACGGTTCCCACGTGATTTGTAAAAAACCGTAATAAACGCAGAGGGTTATGACATATCGAAGCCCACCAATCCGCACTGGGCCAGCGTGGTGGACTACGGCTTAAGCCCGTGCTCTCTAGTGGGCCGGTAATGGGTTGATATGATGATGATGACAAAAAGAAACGTAATTGGAACTATGCAATTAAAATCGTCATCCACCTGATGATAACAGAGCACAGGTCTCCACAAATAGAAGGGGTTAAGACGGCCGACTGGCGCAGTGGGCAGCGACCCTGCTTTCTGAGACCTAGGCCGTGTATTCGATTCCCACAACTGGAAAAATATTTGTATGATGAACATGATTGTTTTTCAGTGTCTGGGTGTTTATCTGTATATTATAAGTATTTATGTGTATTATATTCATACAAATATTCAACAGCTTTCTACCATAACACAAGCTACGCTTACTTTGGGGCTAGATGGCGACTTGTGTATTGTCGTAGTGTATTCGTATATTTAAGGCCGTTGTCCACCAGGCTGGCCAAGTTCCGATTGGTGGACTCCACACACCTTAGAGAAACATTATGTAGAACTCTCAGGCATGCATCATATTCTCAAAGGAGTGTGGAGTCCACCGATCCGCACTGGGCCAGCGTGGTGGACTAAGGCCTGAACCCCTTCTCATTGTGGGAGACCCGTGCTCTGTAGTTGTCCGGTAATGGGTGATGTGATGATGATGATGATCTAAACAAATAACATGAATAAAGTGGTATTGTTATAAAAAAGTGAGCGAGTTTTCAAAGACTATCATTATAAACGGTGATCCGTCAGAAAAGACGTGCAAACAATGTGAACGTACCGCATTAGTAACACGGTGCGTGATTGAGAAACGATTATGCGTATCATCTTATCTGCGTCTAGTATATATTACAGCTGATAAAGTCATTGCCTATGCAGTGAAGAAGATATGCCACATGACAGACATAGAGTATGAAAATAAACACTACCCACAGCTAACACACTAGCACAGCTGACAACGTATCTTTTAATTAAGCTTATTTAAAAAAAAAAAAGAAAACTTCATACACATATAAACCTTCATTGATTCTTGTTTAAATAAAAATATTTTATTATTCGATTAATTATATTTATTCAAAATCCTATTGCATATTTGTTAATAATTCTTCCAAGTATTAATATTTTACCGATACCGCTTGAATTTCACATATATCTAAGTATTTCACTTTAACTCAGGGTTGCCATCAATAAAAAATTAAAATTTATATTGTGAGGGTGCAATTTTTTATATCTTTTTTAAGTAGAGGTCAAACGAGTAAACGGTAGTTATCACTTAACATCTTATGGCGACAGTTGCCCTTGAACATTTACAGTACCTTTTGATGGTTCCAATTTACAAGGAATGATCCATATGAGTAGTCTACCAATCCGCACTGGGCTAGCGTGGTGGACTACGGCCTTAACCCCTTCGCATTGTGGGAGGAGACCCATGCTGTGTGGAATTCCATGATATAACTATTGAGAAAATTTAACTTAATTTGCTATACTAGCATATAGATCTATATACGAGTATATATAGAGGAGATTTCCACCTATAGTCAAAGTCAAAGTCAAAGTCAAAGTCAAAGTCAAAAATATCTTTATTCAAGTAGGCCCACAGGTGGCACTTTTGATGCGTACACAAGAATTACATGGTAGTGAGATGATGGCGATAACCACATTCGTAAACTTAAAACTAAAGCTACGAGGGTTCCAAACGCGTCCCGGTCTAAGAAGAAGCCCACAACAAACTTAGCCGGGTGTTTTTTTTTTTTTTTTTTTTGTTATCGCCATCTCACAATGTCATTTTAAATTATATATTGACTCATTACGATATCTCTGAAACCATAAGGCGCAGAGATTTGAAATTTGGTAGGAATATTCCTTTCGCCGAGTAGAGGTCAGCTAACAACGAATACAAAAAGACATAAGTTGTTTTGTATCAAGAAAAAAATTTCTACATTCAAGAAAATATTCTTCACTAAAGAAAGTGTTACAGAGAACAAAAAAATGTGATGTGATGTCACAGCGATAGTGATAGCGATAGCGATAGCAACTGCGACTGCGAATGCGACTGCAACTGCGACTGCGACTGCGACTGGGACTGCGACTGCGACTGCGACTGCGACTGCGACTGCGACTGCGACTGCGACTGCGACTGCGACTGCGACTGCGACTGCGACTGCGACTGCGATTGCGATTGTGATTGTGATGTTAGTGATAGTGAGAATTTCGTAAAATTCATTCTTAGCTGACCCCTACTCGGCGAAAGGAATATTCTTACCAAATTTCAAGTCTCTACGCCTCATGGTTCCGGAGATATCGTGATGAGTCAATATATAGGTGGAAATCTCTTATATAGATATAGATATATCTTGTATCTGCATAGTTATATCTGCGTAGTTGTCTATATCTTATATCTCCATAGTTGCTCTTAAAAATAAATATTGTAAAGTAGACATCTCCTGAGGATGCTCCGGTGTCGGAGAGTGTACGCGAAACGTGCGTAGAGAGTACTGTGCCGAATATCTGTCCGGTGTGGAGTATAAAGATCGAAGAAATTGTAGATAGCGCCGTACCGACTCTCCTGCTTTTCGTGGAGTATGGCAAATTAAGCTTAATTTTCATAGGCAACGATGCTGATTAAAATGCATATTGACAACCCTATTTCAACCGAAGGCGAAGAAAACTCAAATATTTATAGAATTTACGTGCAAGACGCGTATTTGTGAGATAAGTTTCAAATATAACCGCGACTTTGTACACACGACCATCATAATATTTACAGTGCATATTATCCTCAAGCAGTTTTACTCTTTAATTACATGTTTATAAGGGTTGTAATCCCTTGAAGGTTTTGTCCTCGTAGTATGTTGTATCCGCGACATAGTGGATTTAATAAAGGTAACCTCGCCTTAAATTTGTATGATAAGCTATGGGGTAAGAATATTTTATTAGCTTTTGAGTGTAAGGTTTGTGTGGAAATGAGAAAGGGGCGGGTATTTATGTACCTATTGATTTTGTTCAAATTTATTTAGATACTTTTGAATGAAACGTTCAGATTTATCTTAGAATTCACGTTTGTTATTTATTGCCTCGTTGGTCTTGTCACTAGACCACTCGAGTGGTTGGCTTTTAGACTAAAGATCAGGAGATCCTATTATACACATCTATATATCGCAAGAACTCGCAAAAGGCTGAACCAATTTGTATCAAAAACTTAAATAAGTTATAGTAAAAGAAAGGAATATATTTATAATTGAAAAAATGCTTTTTACGGAGAAAAGGTATTTTCGAATATTTTCGAATTTTCAATTAAATAGAAGGCGTTAATCAGGGGTACCATAGTGGTCAGAATTATACCATGTCGTATAATATAATACATAATATACTAATTATTATTTACTAGCCGTCCCGGCGAACTTCGTACCGATGATATTTTTTTTTTTATGAATGTTATAGATATATATGATAATAGGTATATTTTAATACTTATTATCCTAAGTCTAAGAGGAATCCAAAAGATCCAATAATATAAAAATTGGTCCAGCTGTTCTTGAGTTATAAATGAATCTCAAAAGCACTGTCTAATCAATCTCAGCTCGTCCTATCATTTACAAAGAATACGGTGTAAAATCGTCAAACACTTTCGTCCTCTCTCCCAATAGAACTGAGCTTAATTTCGGGATAAAATTTTAGCCTATATTACTTCTAATACCTTCAGTAATATGTGTACAAAGTTTCGTGATATTCGGTATAGTAGTTTTTTAAAGCGTTACAAACAAACTTACATTCACATTTTATAATATTAGTAATATATATATATATATATATATATAGGGATAGGCATAGGGCTAGGTATAGGGATTAGCACGCAAAATCAAAGTAATAGCACGGTATCATACTAAACGAATTGCTATAATATTTTTGTAGGCGTGGGTAGCTGCGATAGCCTAGCGGCTACTGGAGTTATGTGCGTTTCTATTTTGAGCAATTATAATATAACTTGCTTTAACGGTGAAGGAAAATATCGTGAGGAAACCTAAATGCCTACAAGTTCTTAATAATGTTCTCAAACGCGTGTGAAGTCTACTACATTTAGCCAGCATGGTAGAGTACCTACGGACGGAAAGTTTTACTTTCTCAACCTGAGAGGAGACCGTGTAGAGGGGCCGTTAATGTGTTCTGTTTTTTTTTAATTTTCACATTGCTCTCATGGTAAGCATATTCAGATTCGGATCACGATGTTTTGTGTTCAAATACCAGGTCAGGACTGTAATTACTGGGCAGATATTGATATAGTTCTGTTGTAAAATTAATATAAATACCCCGAGTTGAGAAAATGGCGATGTGTGACCGCTTGAACCCTTACTTTATGGATTGGTTTTTTTAAGTTATAATTTACGAATAAAGCCGATGGCCTGCCTGTTAAAAACCATCGTCTATAACCACTTCGCAGGACAGGCAAGGAACACGTCCCACAACGTGCCGCCCTGTGTCCATCAACCTGAGACGAAGGTGTTAAACCTTGTGTCCCTTAATTACACTGACAACCGCGCCCTTCAGACTGGAACACACCTTTGAAACAATACAAAATAAGCGTGGCTTTAGTATGCACTTTCTTGACGATCTTTGTTACAAAAATCTATACTAAATCTATGTTAATTTGTTTAAACTATCTTAGGTCCCACAGAGCCGGCTGAGTTAGCGCTAGTTCAGACACGGCGGGAACCGCGCGATTATAGAATCGCATTGAAATCGCGCGGGTTTATTTATATGAGTTATAAGTAATCGTTCAGACGTTACCTCGCTGTTAGTCAAGCCGCGCGGTTACCGCAACCCAACCGCCACAAAATAGAATTTTTTATCGTACACTCTTAAATTGGGATATAAAGGTACGAACTGATCATCTACTAGTAGGTCACTTAATATAGGATGCACCCAATACCGCCTTTTTCACACTTCTTCGTCGACCTCCATTTTCAAACTGACGCTATCCCCGCACGAAAATCGAAAAAAACCCCCGGTGTCTGAATAGCTTCACAATTTTGCGGGTTCAAACCGCGCGATTCGTAAACGCGCGGTTCCCGCACGTCTGAACTAGCGCTAACGGTCATGTGCAAAAGCGTTTCCGTGGCTCAATCACAAGTAAAACGAAAAGTTCAACATTACTACTGCGGCTCTTCCCCGTGGAGATATGTGAAAATTTCCTCCCAAAAATCAAATAAAATATAAATTTAAACTTTAAAAACCCCTGGCATACAATATACGTATATTATTATACCCATATTGAGTGTTTTGTGAAAAAATATGGAATCCGCCATTCTTTGGCAGCGGCCATCTTGGATCGATTTTTATCAAATCTAGCTAAGAACACTCCCGTCTAATCCAACTTTTTAACAAAAAACGAGTTCAAAATCGGTTCATCCGTTTGGGAAATACGATGCCACAGACACACATAGACACTTCAATCATTTAACACCCCGTTTATGCGTCGGGGGTTGAAAATAGTTTCCAGTATTGAGTACTCTTTGGTCAACCAAAATGAACAGTGTTTCGCGTACCGTTTAGCCAAAACAAATTCTAACCCGTAGCGTGCGACCGTAAATTTATGCCTATCCAATTATTTAATAGGGATTAACCAGCCTCGTTTGTACTTCGTCCGTTGCCATTAGGCGGTTACGGCCAACACGATTGCGGGTAATTTGTACTACCATACGAGCCTGGTAATACCAGAGGCGTTACATGATCCTTACATGCATATTACAATTACGGAAGTATGTCTGTTCGTTTGTTACTCGACGGCCGATTGGCAAAGACGGCAGCTACCCTTATTGCTGAGTATAAGGTTGGTTCGATTCCCACAACAGAAAAATGTTTGTGCAATGAACATTAATGTTTTCAATGTCTAGGTATTTATCTCTATATTAAAAGTGTTTATGTATATTATTCATAAAAATATTCATCGGTCATCTTAGTATCTATAACACAAGCTACGCTTACTTTGAAGCTAAATAGCGATGTGTGTAATGTCGTAGAATATTTATTTATTTATCAATGTACAGCTAAACAATTTATCATGAAATATGGCACATGTATGGTTTATATAGGAGCGGTGATAGCCTAGTGGTTAGAATTTGGGATGAATCAGTTCTATCCCTGATGTCTCCAACTTTTCGGAGTTAATTTAGGCTATTAATGATCACCTGCTTTAATAGTGAAGGAAACATACCTGCATGTCTAAGAGTTCTCCATAATCCGCACTCGGTCAGCGTGGTGGACTACTACCGCAACGCTTCTCTTTCCGAGAGGAGACCCTGTAGTGGGCCGTTAATGGGTTGTATATGGTGAAAATGATGATGATAGTTTATATACTAGAGATGGAAGTAGAATACTTAGTATTCCGAAAAACCATCTTCACTTGCATCTAAGAGACGGACATCGGCTACTTTTAATGCTTTAAAAATATAAGAGGACCGTTCCAGCTTGATTAAAAAAATAAAAATGCAAGAGGTCAGTTCCAGCTTGATTTAAAAATAAAAAAATATCAGAGGACAGCTCCAATTTGATTTAAGAAATAAAAATAGAAGAGGACAGTTCCAGCTTGATTAAAAAAATAAAAATACAAGATGACAGTTCCAATTTAATTTAAGAAATAAAAATACAAGAGGACTATTCCAGCTTGATTTAAAAATCAAAAATACCAGAGGACAGTCCCAATTTGATTTAAGTAATAAAAATTGATTGAGCAGCTTGATTTAAAAAATAAATTTCGTTCCTTTTGAACCGATTAACACTGAAACCGATCTTGTTTACGATTTGTTTTAAGATTTAAACTCTACAAAATTCTAAATAAAGCCTAAACTAACTTGGACGACGGAGCTAACTTGGAGGAAATGACTATCAAATAAAGGTATTTTTCATACATTTGCTAAAAGTAGTTTTGTCCATTTGTTTGGCCTCGGGAAAGGTATTCTTTTCAGAATTATTGAAGCTATTGAAGCCTTAACTAAACTGAATAGTTTAGATTTTAAGGTTATAGGTATGCAAAACAGAAACCGAAAGGGTAATCCAGATTCCAGAACATAATAGTACTAAGCACCTCACATGTAAAAGTTTCAGTCACCCCCTCAAAATTATTTTCACCTGACTACGTCCGTGTCGTGTTAAATTGCGTACAACCTAATATTCTAATGTGACACGTATTTTTGAAAGATTTATTTAATAGCTGCAATTTTTCACCCTCAATGGAGGGTTAAAAAGCTGTTGTTCTCAAATTTGCCTTGGATTTCGGCGGTTATTGTTTTAGGGTTTTAAGGATAATTTGAAATCTATTGCAACATATTTTTATTATCAATTTAAATATGTATTTATTATTTATTTAAGCAGTCTCTTAAAGTCTTACTGCTTCCTCTCCCATAGGAAAGAGGATTCTAGAGAATAGTACACCACGCTGCTTTAATGCGAGTTGGCGGATTTTAGCGACTGTTATCATAATAAAAGGTTAGCGATAAAAATCACGGTTTAATGTACCCAAAACGTAACTGCTGTAACTACTGTAAGCTGTAACGTCCCAAAGTTAAGTTACCTGAAATTTTCTAGACAGAAAAATTCAATTGGACTGATTCGGGCACTGAGCCTAGGCCATTATGATCCGCAGCTGAACCTGCTAACAACTAGGCAAGGGGCCGCTCGATGAAATACGAGTTTATGTAGGGGTTAAGCAATGTTAAACATAAAGCACTCTTAGTTAACTCTTTGAAACAAAGTAATACGTAAAAGTACTCATAAAAATTCTCTCAAAAGAAAAGAAAGCCAGACTTTTATAATCAACAAAATTAACTCGACGCAGCTAGCTTAGACTCGGGTAATATCAAAGTGAGTTTTAATTAGTTCCTCATTATGCTTGAAACGATCTAGACTTACCTATTTTGTATTTGCGAAAAGGTTTATTCAAAGAAGTGTCTGTTTAGACTGTTAAGACATCGGTACAGGCTTGTGATTTTTACGGCAGAAGAAAATTCGCTTTCATGAAACGAAGTTCCAGTGAGTGATATCATATCTATGATATGACGTCATTCCTACGAACTTAGGCGAACGTTTATATAGTCAAGCATATTGTTTCCATTCAATCGGCTTAAAAGATTTGTAAACCAAATGCGTTCGTCCCAACTACGGCTACTTCGGTGTGTTAATATTATATTTCTTCTGAATTAGAGACTCACGTGTGACGGAGAGAAATCGGATGACATAAGTTGAACCTAGTGCGTAAACTACCCTACGTATTTACACAGATTCGGATTGGATGATGTGCTAACCGTTCATCGCTATATATTTAATTATGAGAACTTTAAATAGTAGATAGACTTGCTGAGATATTCACCTGATCGAAATAATAAACCTTACCTCAAAATAAATGTATTAAAACTACATACCTATTAAAGCTAAAATATTATCAAAATTACTTTTGATAGGACTACACTGAGTTTTTAATTCGTTCTTGATTACGCAAGCTCGACTCGGCGAAGCAAGAATTGTTTTTATATTTTCTGTTTTCGTCTGTTACTGAAAATTTCAGTCAATTGGTAGATGCATGTACATAATACGATTTGTCGTTTTTAATGTGTATTTAAAACTTTACGATATATCGTTTGCAAGTAAATACACTTTTTAATTACCTAGTTGAAGTGTTTCATATATTTCTCCAAGACAGATTGTAATGACAATGAGACCATCTTGGAAGTACATACCTATACCGTTTCTAACAAATGTATTTTTAAACGTCAATAATTATTTTTTTTATTCTTCTACAATTTAGCCCTTTACTGTAATATGATAGTAAGTGATAATGCAGTCTAAGTTGGTAACGGGCTGACCTGCTTAGGGTATGATTGTTGTAGTAAGCCCATACCCCTTAGTCGGTTTTTACGCGATTTCGTATCGGAACGCTAAATCGCTTAGCGGCACGTCTTTATCAGTGGGGTGGTAACTAGCCACACTAGACCAGACGAGAGAAAATTCAGAAATAATAAATTTAATGGCCCCTGCCGGGGATCGCCCTTCCGCTTAAAACCACAGCTCAGATCTTTTTCCTGACGGAAGTAACGCTTACGTCAGAGGTCTGTGTAGTTTCCGCTATTTAAAAATAATAATTTGGATTGGTCGTATAAAATGTGATATTAATGAATTTTAAATATAATTTAAAATGAAATAATGTATATTAAATGAAATGGCGGAGTCCCAGGAATATTATCATCAATAAATAATACTTAATAAAAGTTTTATTTCAAGCGCGCGTAAAGGTTACACGCACACACTTTTTTTTTAAGTCACCCCGAAGAGCATATGTTAACCCCCCAGCGGGTTTACATATGCTCACACGGAGCAAACCGTAATAAATTATAGTTAATATATATTATAGGTAATATTTTATAGTTAATATTTATGACATGAATTTTAAATAAATTAATATTTCATTTTTAATTTTAATTCGATATTGTAGGTATAATGTTATGTATATGAATCTTTCTTCTTTTTCTTTTCTCTAATTTTGTAATTTTTAAATGTGTTACTATGCCTGAAATAAAGAGATTATAATAAAACTAGCATTACATAGCCTAATACGCGTATTTTTCCATTATTTTAAAGTCTTGGCCTGATGGATCTTACAGCTTATACTCTCATGTCTCTCTTAATCGTTTTTGCTACTTCTAACTTACAATCTAGTTTTTTATTCGCAAGTTGTGGCAGTCTCTAAGTGGGTCTACAATATTACATTTATATGTTTTTTTCATTTTTTGTTTAGTTTTATAAGAGATATTGTAACCTCCTGATTGTCCATTAAATAAATAAATAAAGTCTTCCGATAAGATATCGCACGGTGTAAAAGTTCACAGACAATAGCACTTCTTTGGAAAACCGAGCGAGGCTGCATCCGATTCAGCAAAAAATTTAAGAACTTCAACTTATCTAAGAGTGTCTGAGTATTGTTGGTTTTCTTAATGAGCTAAATTTCCACAATGCCGACTAATTACAGCCAATAGAAACTTTCAGATGACTTGTTTGTTTCAGTAATTGGAAAATGGAAGAGTTTTATATCTTTGGTATCGTATTAAAAAAATACGACCTCCCTGGCGCAACGATGAGCGCTGTGAATTTAATCAGTGGTTCCCGGATTCGATTCCCGAATCTATCGAATTTATATTTTCTGAATTTTCTCTGGTCTGGTGGGAGGCTTTGGCCGTGGCTAGTTACCACCCTACCGACAAAGTGCCGCTAAGCGATTTAGTATTCCGGTGCGATGTCGGGTAGAAACCGATTAGGGGTATGACTACCATACTCCCTAACAAATTAGCCCGCTACCATCTTAGACTGCATCATCACTTACATCAGGTGAGATTGCAGTAAAGGGCTGTTCTGTTCTGTAGAGGAATAAAAAAAAGAAACAAATTAAATCAGTCGTAGAGCTTTTTGTGACAGAGCTCGTCGGGAGTGTTGTTTTGGTAATGCTGTGTTCCGGTCTAAATGGCGTAGTTGCCGGTGTAATTACAGGCACGCGAGACTTAACATCTACACCTCGTGATGGGAACAGGGCGGTGCGTAGCTGGACGGGTTCTCTTCATTCCCTGCTAAGGATTGCTCCATCTGATTGGTCCTTCGATTCATCATCATCATATCAACCCATTACCGGCCCACTAAAGGGCACGGGTCTTGTCTCATTATCCCAAAGACTCCACAAGCCTTTGAGAAAATTATGGAGAAGTACGTGATATTTCTATTGCTATAAACGCATATAACTTAGAAAAGAAATTACATTTTAAAAAAACGGAAATAACAAAACTAATAAGAAAATATTACGACAAAAGGAAATGTATATATAACTGTGACAATATAAAGATATTAAGCAGAAAAAAAAAGTTACATGAAACTTATGCCAAGTAAATGCACGGTAATCAGAATTAATCCTGGCCAAGAGAACTTATCTGCATATTTTGTATATAATGGAACTTAAAACCAATGTAAATTGTTTATATTTGTGATTTGTGATGAGAAATAAACGGCTATTTTATTTCATTTATTTTATAACTTAGGAAATATAGAGGCGCATGCTGGGATTCGAACTTAGCCCCCAAAAGTGCAACCGAAGTCCTAACCACTAAGCTATCACTGCCACTCAATTATTATGATATTAAAAAAACAATTAACAAAAATGGCGTTCGTTTGTCAACTTGAACCTACACTAGGAGTACTAAACTCTGGTAAGCATCTAACTTTAAACATAAAAACAACGCTAATAAATACAAATGGCTGAAATAAACATTCGCAACGTAATGAAATTGGATTAAAAAAAGGGAATACAGCTTGTTATCTATTTAACGAAAAACCATTGGCAAGATCTTTCTGGAATAATTAAGCAGATGTTCGGGAAAAAATAACAGTTTCAGGTTAATTTGGAAGCTCATAAAATTCTGGACACGCACCCCTATAACGTGGCAGGCAATGTTAGTGGGTGGTGGAAGTGATGAGGATCAAGCGTATTTTATAGTATTAATGGGCGGACTAACTAGATGGTTGACCGAATGGTAATTAGAAAACCATCGTTTATAAACAGAACAACACTTCGCAGATCATGCCAGCAACAGTTCCTGTAAAGTGCCGCCCTGTCTCCATCAACCTGAGTCGTTGGTGTTAAGCCGTCGTAACACGCCCGTCAGACCACAAAACAGCATTGCAACAATGCTTGCAGTAGAAATAAGAATGGCGGTAGTTCTTCCCCGTACCAGCTCTGCCACAAGAAGCTTTCCTACTACTAAATTTCCAGGATAAATTGTATGAAACTTAAGAGACTAGAAGAAGCCAAAAAACATGTTCTAATTATTGATATTCCAGTTAATTTATGTAAGTAGGCATTAGTACAAAAAACAAATCTTGCGTGAAATTTATTGCAAGTTTTTTTTTTTGCACTTTTAGGCCAACAACCGAGGTGTTATGACACCGTGGTTGATTGCCTCATCTGGTGACTCAACTTTTGATCGAAGGATCAGTCTCATTGTTCAATGCAAAAATGCTGTTAGCGTTCTTAACACCATTCCATGCAGGCATGACTTGTACAGTAATTGTTTGGTTATAGGTTGTAATTATTGCCAAAAAAAAAAATAAGCACTTTTGAGACGCTTTATACCCGGTTGTAGAGACTGTACACCGCCGGTTTGGAAGGCAAATTCTACCGAAAAATTAAAGCCGGAAAGAAGCGAGCAAGAAAGGAAATAGTTGCACTTTTCCAATATTATTATACAAATTAATTATCATTTTCCTATCTTGTGTGAAATGAAAGCGGAGCGGGCTGCTTCCAAGTTACCTTGTCATTAAGGAATTCATGAATTAGTTAATAACCTTGATATTTAATTGATTGTTTAAACTATTTTTTATTGGGGTAATTTAAGCTGCTGTCGTCATTTCTTCCCAATCAGAGTACTCGGTTGTATTCAAGAGTGATTTACTAATATTAATAAACTCTTTCGCTTACAAATTGGACTGCACCAAATCCTGCGTCCAAAATCCGACCATTTGCAGCACCTTCTTACGAGTAGTATTATTATTAGACATATATACTAATCGTTATCACATTTCCACCTGCTCTACTGTTATTGACTATGAAGCCGTCTGTATAGGTATACCTATCTATTTCATATTATTTTGTACAATTAGTTAGATATAGGTTTCTTTTATGGATAGATACCAGACCTAGGGTCTATCCTACTAACCTTGTGTTTATATTTTATTATTTCACAAAATATTAGCCCTTGACTGCATTCTAACCTGGTGGTTAGTGATGATGCAGTCTAAAATCGTAAAACGCTACCTTGTGTCCTTAGGGTGGTAACTAAGCACGGCACTAGGAAAATTAAAAAATAATAAATTCCAAGTACTCTGGACCCCCAATTTTATTTATTTATTTATTTAGCAACGCAAACCGTGAAGACATTACAGTTGCCCAATTCGTCTCCCCGGGGCTATTAAAAGAATGTATGGACGAGTAATAATTACAATAAGTTAAATTAAATCATAAAAATAAGCTATATAACATCAAGAAATAAACAAAGTAAAATAATAACAATAAACAAAAATTAAAATTCAAAATAATTATAAAAACAAAACATTCAAACATATAATTCATATCTTAGATTACCTACTCTCTAATAATATTTTAATTTGCTTTTGGAACTGAAGCGGCGCGGCGGGGTGTGAAATATGTCCAGTTCCGAATTACTATGAGTTAGGTCATCGAGCAAGCGTAGCGCAGGAGTCAATGGGGCGTGCGTGGTCAATTTAGTTCTGCAGCATGGTAAAGCAAACAAATGACGACGACGCGCACTGGCATAATCAGAGCACAGATCACTCACCACTGAACCAGGGCGGTCGTCCAAAACAGGCAACCTTCGAGCACGAAACCTCAAGGAATTAGTATCTATTAAGTGTATAGCGTATAGAATTAGGGAGTCAACAAAAATCTATTCTGTTTATAATAATAAAAAACTGTTTAATTAGAAACACAATTACAGTACAAGTTTTACATTTCCGTTATGTAGCTCCAAGAATATAAAATAAACTAATTATATAATAATAAGAATAATTATAAAATAAACGCAGAGGCGAATTGCCACAAAGCGCACTAAATTAAGATAGGTACTAATAGAAGTACCAATTAACATCAGTATTACCTAGGTATCGTAGAACAAAAGCTAAAAATAGGGCCTAGCGAAATTGAATAGCACGGGTGGGCAGGTGTAGAATAGCTAGAATATCGGACGGCAAATAGTAACAGAAAATCTCCTCCGATATCGTCCATTCCTGGACCTATAATTCCGTCATACTCTTTTGTAGACATAACCCTTAAAGTGGATATAAGTTTGCCTTTTCAGACGAAGTTTTGAGTAGTAGTATAGCTTTTAGTGACAGTGCTCGTTCGGAGACGTACTACCATCCATTTTACTATTTTTGCTCTGACCCTGGGGGCCCCGTATCTTTGCTAATGGCTGGCCCATCTGCTCGGTATTATTTCTATAAAAAAATGATGCGGAAAACAGCTTGTAATAAATATCTCTTAAAAAGAAAATCAATTACTCAAAGAATACTTTTTAGTGAAGTTAGTTGTCTGACTCTTTTGTATCTCGTATAGTTTATATTCATTTATTTTGGTACTTACTACTATTTAAAATTGAAATTTACAGGCTTACTTAGTTCCTATCGTTCTACAATGTGGCAGTATGTTTTTCCCACAGCTGGTGATTTATTCTTCTGTGGTGGTTTATTCTTCTAATTAACACCAAGGGTAATCGTTGCAGATAGGCACCGAGGACAAACCTCTGCGGTTTTTTCGGTGTTTTTATACTAACCATTTTAATGTAATTGTTTTGTTTGATAAATAAATAAAAAAAGAAAAAAAAATTGAGTGTACGCCTTGAATTAACAGGTAATGAAAAAAGTTGACAAGAAATATAAACTTTAAATTTACCGACTTCCAATACGTCTAGTGGACATTATTCTACTAGTAAACCCTTTCATTTGAAATGTAGGTATAAACCTACCAAAGAGAGTCGTGAAATAAAATACGTAAATCACCATTTCGTGGTAGCTGCCATCTTGAATTTAAAAATTGGCTGTGTATAGTATTCTTCTAGTCAAGTCCATTCATATGATACCCATATGGAGAGAGTTGTAAAAAAAATTGTAATCCGCTGTTTTGTGGCAGCAGCCATCCCATTTTCATCTAACATATCTAAGAACACTCCCGGCTAATTCACCTTTCGAACGAAAAAAAAAGTCAAAATCGGTCCATCCGTTTGGGAAATACCACAGACGAACAAACACACAGTCTGTTTGTCTGTGGCATCGAATTTCCTAAACGGATAAACATCGTACACACAAACACACACACACACATACACATACAGAAATGTCAAACTTATAACATCTCGCCTCTCTCTAGTCTCTCGTCTTTGCATCTGGTGTTAGAAAATATTACGCTAAAAGAATAAGGGCAAATAAAACTTTTCCATTTGTGATCAAACGCTGGGGACGTAAACTTTAATGACATCATATAATTACCACTTAGCTCAAAGCTAATCAACCCGTTTGAACGTGTGACTAATTCGGTTAATGAGCTCGTTAAATGCCTAAATAGAAAGCCTAATTAGAGTTCACAATGAATCATTAATGAGCTTCCAAAAAAATGTAACAATACAAACCAAATGCGAAATTTAGAAAAGGTTTTATATGTAAAGAACTGGATGTGGCATAATTATTATATTATGGCGAAGAGAGAAAAATTGTTTGGAAAAACCAAAGAAAAAGATTAATTGTTTAGTAAATGTTTTAACAAAAAATACCGTCTTTTATTTATACCGTCTTTACTAAATGTTATACCAGTTAAGTCAGAAAATCTTCAAGGAGTCCATTTCATTAACTCTGTGCCAAAATTCAACAAGCCTTATTAAGGCCATGACAAAATGACAAACATACACAAGATAACACTAAAGTTTTTATTTAGCGTAGCATATTTTGATCAATCCTGCTAGTTTTCTTTTTTAAATTCTAGTACAAGATTGCCCTTGACTGCAATCTCAGCTGGTGGTTAGTATGATGCAATGGAAGATGCTATCGTGCTAACCTGTTAGGAAGCATGGCAGCTTTATTAAATCAAAGTCAAAGTCAAAGTCAAAAATATCTTTATTTAAGTAAATGGCACTTTTGATGCGTACATTACATGAGAAATATGTACACGATAGTAGCGAATGGCGATAACCATATTCGTTAACTTAAAATTAAAGCTACGAGGGTTCCAAACACGTCCTGGTCTACAAGAAGCCCACAGCAAACCTAGTCGGTTGAACCCATATCCCTGATCGGTTTTTACACGACAACGTACTGGAATATTAAATTGTTTAGCTGCACGTCTTTGGTGGTAGGCAGGTAACTTGCTACGGCCGGAGCCTCCCACACCAAACTAGAGAAAATTTAGAAATAATAAATTCACAAATTGCCCCTGCCGGGAATCGAACCCGGGACCTCCAATTTCACAGCTCTCACCATTGCGCCAGGGAGGTATTTGATCCTGCTACTGAAATTTTATACAATTTTGTAGAATGAAGACAGCATAATAACAATTTAAGCGCGTTGTTTTATTGTTGCAGATCCCACAAAGCGTCACCCTTTTAAAAGTTTTATTTATTTTAATTGTCTTGAAAAGCTGATATGTTCTTCAATTAATAAAAGCGGAAAGGTAAAGTTACCGTGTGTTGAAAGAAAAAGTGATCTCTTCAACGTGTAAAATTCCAATTTTGACTGTTTTGCCTCCTATGTAGGTATAATACAATATAAAAAGTCGATTGGTTACGAGATAATCTGGAAATTGATAGAACCCTAGTTTTATTTTGTTTGTTCATTTAGTAGTTTGTATCACGATAAAACCAGATACTACTCGATAGAACCGATTCAGATAACACTGTTGAGTTTGAAAAGGATTACAATAGTTAGAATTACGCAATACATTATGCTGAAGTTCCTAAAAATATCTTGAAACTTGAATATAATAATTTTAGGTAGAATACAGCCCGACGCTAAAAAGATGACATTTCCAGTGAAATACGCAGACATAGCATGTCTGCGTAAATAAAAAGAGAGAAATGGGGAAATAATAATTTCTGACGCAGCCTATTGCAGGCATTCGAGGCACGTAGTGAAGACAATGGGGGATTTTTTCAGCCATCGTGGAATTCGGCTCCTGACAATTTCGCCACCTACGTCAGGTTAGGCCTTTGTGATTGCCTTCTGCGGATTGAATTATAAATTTGCTTTTAAAATTTGTGACATTTTTGAATTAATTGCCTTTTGTTGTGTGTCTCCGCTTTAGGATTATAAAATTTTTATGTTTTAGTGTAATTTTAGTAACTGACTCGTTGGTCCAGCGGAGAGCACGTCCAATTCAAGGGACATTGTATATTATTTTATAACAATTTACCGAATGAAATATTTGAGATGTCTCTAAACAAATTCAAAGTTTATACAAAACGTAAGCTTATAGAAAAATCCTATGGTACAATTAAGGATTACTTAAACGATAAAAAAGCTTGGGCTTGATGATTTGCTCTAACCTCATAGCTAATTATTTATTGATTGTGAGATGGTTATAACAAATACATACCCGGCTATAAGTTTGTTGTGGGCTCTTCTAAGACCAAAGCGCGTTTGGAATCCTCGTGTCTTTAGGTTAAACTTGGCGAACGATATGCTATATACGCGAACATTATATATGTATGAATGCTTCAAAAGTGCCTGTAGAATATTTGAATTTGGTTATGATGTCCTGGTTTGATCTCCGGGTCAGGCCAATAGATTTTTTCTTTCAAGAAATTCTTAGTTCCTTAGTCTAATCTTAGCCCGGAGTCTAAAAATTTCTAGTGATTCAGCCCCTTGCATCGGGGAGCACGTTAAACGGTCGGTCCTACGCCTGATCTCTTACCAGTAGTGTTGGATCTGCCATCGGACTGAACACTCACTTGTGTGCTATAATATCTCCCGCATAGTTGGAAAATCCCACCGAAACTTGCCCGCCGTGGCTGAAATCGGTCAGGGAAACCTAATAACTTTAGTGTTACAACTAAGATATGATGCCATAGACGTATGACATTTTTAGTTATAAATATAATATGTTATATGCTTGCAACTACAATTACTGACGAAATAATATCACCATCAACATCTCAACGGATGAACGTTCATTGCTGCACATCTTGAATATGTTTCCAAAGTCTACAGTTTTGTACCGCCTGCGTCTTGTGGTTGCCTGATGGGACTCGTTGGACTAAAGGTCCCTTTTAAAGTATGATATCGTCATTCTCGTTCCTTGAGGTCTATGTTAATATTTGTTTTATTTATTTATTCGTATATTATTTAATACAAGACCACTTTACACCATTCAGCATCACATCGTTGCTTGGTAAGAGTTTCTGAGAAGCGCATAATAAAACCGTACAGTGTACTATCAATTCTAACACTTATTCTCGTGAAACATTTCAACAATCAACTAAAACGGGCTCAAAACTAATTCCCCACCGTATATCAACTGAAAAAAGGCATGTTCCTATTCTGAAAACAGTCGGGACGTCAAAACAAGGTTGTTAACATACACGCAGTTCGCAACACGTTAGCACACGTTAGTGAGGGCGACAGTTGGACGGATCCTAACAGCTGCACGACGAAAATATTTATAAATAGGGTTACCCTACTCTAGATATCGATGTCGATAAAATTAAAAAAGCTGAAAAAATAACTCTTCAAAATTCAATAAAACGGTCTCTTCACCGTTTATCAACTGAAAAAAGGCAAGTTCCTATTCTGAAAACAGTCCACACGTCAAAACAAGGTTGGTGGCATACAAAACATGTAAGCACAAGTTAGTGACGACGTCAGTTGGACGATAGCTGCACGGCGAAAATATTTATAAATAGGGTTGCTCCTATCAATCCTACTCTAGATATCGACATCGATAAATATTGTAAGTCTAAAAATAAAAAAAATAATTATTGCGAAACTGCTTGCAGAGCGCGTTTGTGCAGAAAACTTTTGTAAATAGTGAAAATGTTAATACACTTCCGAATACAACAGTTGGCCGCAATTAAAAAAAAAAAATTAAGTAAATAAAAACAATCTTATGAAAGGCACGAAATATGTCAAAGAAAAGTACTTTTGTAGAAAAAGTTTTTTTATTACCACCAGCTAGAATTCATGCACAGGTACACTAAAACATGTAGTAATCAATTATAATAAGACACATGTAGCTCACGTATTACAATTATTATCTTCAAAATGTATTAGGTACATAGAAGGTATTAAAAAATCGTGTACCTATTTAGTTATATTCAACCTAATATTAGTTAATTGAGTATCACAGATATATAAGATTAATAAACTACTATTGGAGTGATCTTTGCTACTTTTTTTTTGGTATTTTATTTATATTTTTTGTACTTTTGTCCGTTTTTATGCAATAAATTTATTTAAATTAAAAATTAAATTAAATTTTACTATTATCAGTTATTTTTTGCAACATAAGAAACCTTAGAGAGGTTTCTTATGTTTAATTTTATGACTCATAAAAAATCTATGTAATATTTGCCCATCCCTAAAATATCTAATAACGGTAACTCACAGAGCTGAAGATTATAAAATCGCCATAATCATAACTTAATTAAATCTTGTATATTTATGGAAAACCGTAAAAAGCAACATAAATTGTGGTACTAAATTAGTCTTATTATGAGTTCGCAATTATTTTACAAAATGACTCTTGTGTTATTTTGTCTACATCTATAGGCTTAATTTAGAACGATACTAGAATATATTTTTCGATTAGCAAAATATTTTATACGGAATATAAAAATAAGAGTTATTACAATCGACGTCTGCTACTTCGACTGCGTGGAATATGTGCTTTTCCATTACATTATACCAGATATTTTTTCCACAAATTAAAGAACCAACTTTCTTTAATATGCTACTACTAATATTTCCACTCAATTTACATACGGGTGACCTGCTTGCTCTCGCTCTATATTTATAAGCGAGTCAGCTGTTAATATTCAATCGTTATCAAAAGCCGCTATAAAAATGGCCGCTTTGGATGCTGTGGATCGCCTAGCGACAGTGGCGGTACTACCATACAAGTCGAAAAGCCGGTCTTGCGTTACAATAAATATCTCTTTTAAATTTTCTCGACTATTGCGAAATGAAATTAACAAAATAATTAAAACTTGATAGCAATGAGGATATAAATACAATGTTTTAACTTTTGCTTATATACACGTAATATGCCTAGTAATTTCTGAATTTTTAACTCATAAGCATTTCCTACCTTGTATTTGTGTAACCGAGTGGTTAGAACCTCAGCCTCCTTTTTGGAGTGACCGAGCTCGATCCCCGGAACGCACCGTTTCTTTTTGGAATTAGATGCGTTTTTTAATTTAACAAATTTAAAATATCACTTGTTTTAGCTGTGAAGGAAAACATCGTAAGGAAACCTGCATGTCTGAGAGTTCTGTATAATGTTTCCAGAAGTGTGTGAAGTCTATTAACCCGCGTTTGGCCAGCATGCTAGACTACGACCTAAGCCCTGTAGTGCGCCGTTAATGGGTTATCATGATGATGAAGATTCATGTAAATAGAAACATTGCCGTGAGCAGTTGGCAGCTTATTGCGTATTATCACAAAAATTGATTGCTTAATTTTAAAGCGAATTTAACGCTATTCCCCAAAACGAAATTCCCCGGAAAACTTCCACATGAGCATTCCGAAGTGATTGCGATTAACATGATTTATTATCGTTCAGGCATCGGTTCATTTAACTTGCACAAGTAAAGTGTAATATTGGAGTAAAACAAGTGTATTTCGTATGTTAATACGAGTTTAATTACGTAAATAGCTTTACGAATTTACATTAAACTATATTTTCTCGCAATCAACGTGATGTAAGTCTAAAAAGTTGGGTTTTATCGAAATTCAATTCAAAACTAATTTATTTCATGTAAAGGTCTAACATTTAAAGCACATTCTCCTTCTTCCTATTCTGGATTACGCTGACGTAAGCTCTGTTAACCTAACTGACGGTCAGTAAAATAAACTTGAGAGACTTCAAAACATTAGCATTCGGTTCATATTTGGGTTACGTAAATATGACCATGTATCACAATTTCGCTCTCGTCTCAAGTGGTTACCTATTCGACTTCGCCGGAATTTGCACATTATTTTTATTCTTTACTGTGTGTTGTTTTTTCCTTCTTCTTCACCTTATTTAAAGGAAAAATTGTAATTCGTTGGTCGTCTGGTGAAGTTCTCCGTACTGCAAGGAAGTTGATCTTAAGGGTGCCTTCACATAATTCATCTTTCTTCCACCGATCTTTCACTGTTCAGGCTGTTAAGCTTTGGAATGCCTTGCCTCTTGAAATCCGAGAGGCACAGTCTATTACCATTTTTAAAAAACTTGTCAAAGATCATTTTTTGTCTGCATCTGCGGATCTTTAACTTGCCTATTCCCTTCTGTTTTATTTGTGGTTTGACAATATTGTATATATTTATTTATTACTGATATTAATTATATAGGTATGTATTAATTATTATCACTATCTATATATTTTATTGTAAGTTTGTTATATGTACATATTATATTTGTATATATAGGTTTATGCATGTTTATTTGCAACACAGTACAGTTAAATGCACCACCTACCTCTCTTCTTGAGCTGTTTTTAACGCCTTTGGTTGCCTGAAAGAGATCGCTATGTAGCGATAAGGCCGCCAAATTGTATACCTTTTGTTAAATTTTTACTTTTAATTTGTTATGTTTATGTGGTGTACAATAAAAGTGTATTCATTCATTCATTCACATTTTTAAAGTTAATATTTGTCTGCTCGTAGTGGCTCTACCACCGGTAAAGACTCAGTGTCCGTTGAAGATGTCTGATGATGTATGGCGAGAGACGGAAACCAAGACGCATTGCCAAAAATATCATAACTTTTTTAAGTAATTGAGTTTTTCTATTTGCCTCATCTGACAACAGGTTCTGAGCTAGATTAATTTCACGATCAGGCTATTGTATAGTGTATAGTTTAATTACGACAGCATCTTCACAAAACATTAAAATATTGTTGTTGCTTTCTTGCCTTTTTTTTTACTTAAATAACCTTTTTTGGTTGGTGCAAATTCTGTAACTAAAGTTAATAGTAGAGAAAGTAGACTTTGCATACCAAACTATGTTTTAATGATTACTTAAGAGTTAAGAGTTTTGGTTCAAAATTAAAAGTAATCCGTCTTATTGGAGCATCTACCATCTTGAATTTATAATGACCTATAATACCTTAACTTTTACGAAAACTTCGTTAAACAGGAAATTAGGCTAAAAATTTAAGTCGTAAATAAACTTCAGGCTGATACTTCATTTATTATTAGGTGAGACGTCATTAAAATAATCACTAATGTATTTTTAACCGACCATTACAGAAACAAGGGGTTTTTTTCAGGTATAACTTAAAATTTCGTAAAATTAGTAACAGTTTTACACAAAGAACATTAAGCAAAATTTTCTATAATCTGTGCAAAACCAGACAAATCTAATTTTTTTTTAAATATTTATACACCACACATATCTCCGAAATACACTCTCAAGAGAGATGAACAAATTGCAGATTGCACCGAGCAGATTTGCCCAGTTTCAGCGAATATTACTGAAAATTAATAATTTTATTAATTATTAATAATATTATTATAAATGCGAAAATGTGTTCGTTTGTTTGTACTACCTTCACGCCCTAACAAAGCAACCTATCGACTTGATATTTAGCATAGAGTTAGTTGAGAAGACGGCCAGTAACATAAGCTTTTTATCGCAGGAATAGAGAAGGTTCCCACGGGACTTGAAAAAAACAGTCTTAAACGCCGAGAAAGAAACGGCAACAACTAGAAGGAAATAAAGCCTAATCATTGTTTATCATGGAATTCTGCAGAATATCACCTATATGATCAGTTTTTAACTTATAAACGGTTTGCAATTCTTATTAATTGTTATTATTATTTTTCGGTTACATTACCATGGTCATTTTTGGGAATAGGTTTACATTTTTTTAATACTGCAGCACCGTGCTGCGTAATGTCCCAGTTGGACGGACATTAGAATGATGCTGATGAAAAAAAAATGTTTTAAAAGTTATGTCACTTCTTTATCACCTGTGTAATATGAGAGCTTCGAGTGGTTTTCACAACATGCGGAAAACAATGAAAATGAGCTGGCAATACTGGCCAATTACCAATTTGTATGTAATTATAGCCTACGTGCTGAATCGACCGCGATGCTTTGACAATCAGACGGGCACAGGCACGTCGGTCTGATACAACTGATTTGTTTTTATTTTCATTGATAATATAACATCTATCTATATATATAAAAGATAAAGTATTTTCCTTATACGCTTCGAAACGGCTAAGCCGATTTTAATGAAACTTTCAGGGAATCTCCGGATTGACCTGGCGAGTAATCCTGTAAAGTTTGGCGACGATCGGAGCACTCCTATTTTTGAACTATCAAACTGTCAAATACAGCTTTTATTTACTATGATGATATTCTATTGTTGGGTGTACATGGGTGTAGATAATGATCTTCACCCGCTCGAGAAGAGAATAGAAGAGAATGAATACGGAGATAAATGATTTCATATATTATGAGACTTAAATTAAAAATTTAATGATGTAAGTTTATTGTTTAAATAAAATAAACCAAATCTAGCCCGGCGAAGCGGGCTGGGTACGCTAGTATTAGATGTTTATAACTTACTGCTATCTTGCTGTTGACAGTTACTTCCTTCTCGTTTATTTTTATAGGATAAAAAGTGGTAAATAATTGAATATAAAAACTGGATCAAGTCATACCTATGATAAGTATGACTTGATCCAGTTTTCACCGTCGATTTTGCTGTAAAGTCGTACTAAACAACGCCATTTTTTTTTTATTTAGCGGAATTTTATTTTAGTGTTTTTTGGAAGAAAAAGTGTGCTTCGTCTTTTTCCAGTATGCGAGCTATATAGGTTTCAAATTTCATCAAAATCAATGCGGTGGTCGAGCCAAAGAAAGAAAACAAATAAAAAAAGTTACAATTTTTCACTTCTACCTAAATAATATAAAGTTAAAATGTACTGATAAGCCATATAGGTTTAAAATACAAACCTAATATTTCAGTTAGGAGACTAAAAAAATAGATAAGTGCAAAAAAAATCAGCTATCGTATTCTCATTTTTTCCTATTTCAGATAAAAATTTGCATGTTTATTGTTTGTGTTATGTTGAGGAACGATAACATAATAGATATGGGTATAAATACTGTCTGATTTTAACTTTAAATTTTATTTAGAGTAATCATTAACAGACGGTATCAATATCTCATTACCCATCAATCAAAGTAGAAAGTAGACTAAACTCTGCTTAGAGTAAACTCTGCAACAAATTCTTATTTAATTCTCGACTTAAATATCTGCCTCCTTCTTTAGGCTCAAGATGATGAAGTGTCTTGTTTAATGCACTTGTTGTATAATGTAATTTTATTCGTTGTTTTATAATATTAATAAAAAATATTGGAGTCGAAAAATTCGGCTAAAAATAATATGTTTTGTACACCTTTTTAAATGTAATAAAATATCGTAACTGCATTGTTTGTCGATAGTTAGCTTAAACGTTTACTTTACCAAATAAATTAGGACAAATTATTATTAGTCTATAATAATATCAGTCTGTTATTTCATAATAACCATATCAGGCATTGTTAATTACAATTGTAATATAAATTTTCCGTCCGTCAAATTGTTTGTTGTTATCCTCGTAAATACGGTTTTCAAGTCACAAAGAATCATTGAGCCCACAAAATAAAACTTTCAGGCTAAACTTGACATCTGACAGTCATGTAGGACACCTGGTAGTGTTTGTTGTTAAGAAAATTACTAAAAATAAACATATCAAAGCGCCGACAATGCACCGTATCGAGACGGCGTCACAAAGGATGACGAACGTCATAAACGGTTAGCGCTAAAATTAGAAAGAAATCTTCTATCAAGGGGTGATGGCGTCTATTAGGATAGTGGACGATAAAATTTCACTGATTTTTAGGTTCCATGCCAAAATGGTAAACATGTTCGTGCGTTCTTCGGTCCGACCTCCGTCACAGCGTCTAACTACTTAGCATTACGGTTCATTAAGAAAAGAGATTTTTGTGAATAAATATCAATTATCTTCATCGATTGTTTTTTTAGGAACGTCGGTGATAGCTTATTGGTTAGGGCTTCAGCCTTCCTTTTGTAGGCACGGAGTTCCTTCTCCGGATCTACCTAATCGGAATTATGGGCGTTTTTAATTTAAACACCCCGGATTTCACTTGAAATACCGGGAAATTAAAAATTTGTGCATTCGTTTTGGAAGAATAACATTGTTCCAAGTGAAGTCTGAATCGCGACGCAAGTGCGTACTGTGGCCAGTGTGGTGGACTGCGACTTAAACCCTTCTCGTGGCCCGTGGTAGCAGGACGGAAATGAGTTGCTACACCAAGTTCCAAACACCAAGTCGAAAAAAAATCAGCTGATTCCAATTTTGTTTTATAAACATCCCAGAAGTCACGCTTTTTTTTGTAGAAATACCGGACCAAGCGGATAGCCAACCTCATTTTAGGTGGAAAACCATCGCCTAAACACATAGCAACACTTAACATAGCGTTCAAGGAATCAGTGGCGTGCACTTCGTACATTCACTAAAGCACTGCCTACCCTAAAATTGAATTATAACTCGTATACACAGTAGGAGTATTTTTGGCATTTTTGGCAATCTTCTCGCCGTATGCATACCCTGGTAAGAAGTCCAGTGCACGCCACTGCAAGGAGTACGTTCTAACAAAAAGCCTCCATGTGTCCATCAACAGTAGGTATTAAGCTTCATGTACCTGCAGTTACGACGGCAACCCTGCTTTTTAGCCCTTAGCACAGTAATGCTGCTTGAAATCTTTAAGCATTCGACTTAGACGATGCCTAGGTTTAGTGAAAACGGCCATAAGACTCCGGAAATATAAGAAAGAGACTAATATATCGCAAGACTTTCAGAATAACCCTCCCAGATATTTATATCGCTCTTAGTCTAGATACCGTCATGGACGAGTGTTCAGTGAATTTTGAGACAAACTCGTCTTTTATAAATTGCATTCCTCGTGGTCGACTCTCCAAGAATTATGGTTTCACGTCTTATTTGATGAATTCAAGCAACACCGAAACGACCAGTTTATATTGATCTGTCTTGTTTGGATCGTGTTCCGTTTATTATTAAACTGTATGCATCTCGATAGTCCAAATAAATTGGTCGTTGGCGCCACGTATTTTTAGTTGATTCGAGGTTGCTTTCACATTATCCGATACGATATTGGTATCAGACGCTGTTCTTAAGATTACGACGCTTTTCTGATATTACTCGATACGTGATTAAAATATAATATAGGCTCATAAGATATATTTAAAATCCTAGATAGAAAATTCTGATTGTTTGTCTTCATCTTTTTCGTGACAATAGTCCAGTTAAATTGCTATTTAATACACTGGTTTGCAGTAAGCTAGAAGCGAGGTTACTATACAATTGATGAATTTCTTAATGACAAGGTTGCTTGGAAGCATCCGGCTCCGCTTTCAGCTCTCACAAGATAGAAAAATGAATGTTAAAATGTAAAATGTAAATTGTTGATGTTGGAAAAGAGTTGTTGAAATAAATGAATTTTGTTTATTTTTTTTGCCTTTGTGTGTGTTTGGAACCCGCATAAAAGCGCACTTTAAAGAAAATAAAATTAGAAGAAGGCCTTTCTTCGGTACCATTATAAGCGTAGCATGTAGGTTATGCCTGGGGTATAAGTCCTTGGAAGTTAGGAGGAACCTCGATCAGATCACAATACTTAATTTTATTCGTGGCGAGATTGATGAACCATCGGGCAGCTCCTGCGGATATCCGCTATTGATATGAGCAAACGCCTCAGGAGGCGCAAACTGTTTGTGACACCTGCCGCGCGCACAGTAGCGAGTGCTTGCTCGCCAATACCTCGCACACTGTCTGCGATCAATGCTGTCCTAGAAGCTGAACTTGATCATGATTTTTTAGCTGATGAATGGATGAAGATAATACGCGAGAGAGTTTTGTGTGAAGTCTGTGTAAATGTAGATCAATAATTCTTTTTTTTTTCTTTTATTTTTGGTTAATTGTTAAGTTTATTTTCCGTTTTGTTATTTTTTTTTATCTTTTTTAAATTAGTGTAATTGGCTTTAGGCCGTTCAAATTAATAATGATTAATAAATAAATAAATTATCAATACAGTTTGTTTGTGGAATAAGCCTTTTTAAGTAACAAGTGACGCGTGATGCGGACGGCACAACTGATTGTATAGTAAGTGGAAAATCAGTTGAACGGAGGTACGAGTATATTTTGTCGATCTCCCTGGAGCAGCGTTGAACGTAGTGATTTTTAGTGGGAGTTCCCCGGTCGATCACCGGCAGGGCCCATTCCGGAATATATAATTACTGAATTTTATGCAACCTTTTCTGGTGGGAGGCTTTGACATGTTACCATCTTTTACCGCATCATCACTAACAAGCAGGTGAGATTGCAAGGTAGCTCTTGTAATGGAAATAAAAAGCTGTTCGCAGGACATGCAAAGAAGACAGAATTTTCTATTATGAATGGACATAGGACACGGGTCAGGTGGGTCTATCACCCACACAAGTGGGTCTATCAACCTGAGACGTAGGTTTTAAGCGTGTAATTACACCTGCAACCACACCCTTCAGAGCGGAACAAAGAATGCTTAATTAAACTTAGTAAAACTTTCATTCAAACGAAATGGCGTCAGTAATAAATTTTCTCAAAAACCGTCCCTATCTTCCTAACGCGGGGATATTGTAGGATACTTTTCTAATAAGATCTTATTAGGAAAGTACCTTCCAATAACACCGGAGATCGGATGTTCGGTAAAGTTCAATATATTTTAGCTAACTAAACGTAAGATCACACTACAGACGTTATTATCACGCGAAAAACTTATTTTTGTATGTCGCGTGATAATTACTTTTGCCGGTAATGGGTTGATATGACGATGACAATACTGAGCCGTTTTTCTAATTATAGCCATCAGCATTTCAACCCATTACTGGCCCACTACAGGGCACGGGGTCTCCTCCCACAACGAGAAGGGGTTAAAAACGTTTTTTTTTTTGCCGGTAATGTGTTGTTATACCTCTTCCTAAGAACATTATTTTATCGGCTATAATTTGTCTTAGTTACCAACCCTGCCCGGCGTGACACACGAGTAAATAATTAATCTACATATAAAATATTTTTAAATAAAAAAAAAACGACTTTAACATACGCGGTACGCCCAGGAACTAAAAAGAAAATCAAATCTGCTACTTTGGGTTACTTTATTATTGATTTTTTAATAACAGCTCGACCGATTTCGATAAAATTTGCATGGGTAGTTACCACCTGAAAAGCGGGCTTTTCAGGTGGTAACTGGTTTTTAAAACAATTTTACAAAAATTTTTTTAAATCGGTTCAGGCGCCTTGGGTAACATACATAAAATAAAAAGAATACGACGAATTGAGAACCTCCTCCTTTTTAAAGTCTAACCGACTTAAAATAAGCAGAATAGGTACAAAGTAGTGGCGGTTTTAAGTGGATTTCTCTAAGTTAACCTTTCCTTCCTGCTTTGATAACACTAGCAATTCAGTATGACATTGTTAATATTGATTAATAAATGCATATCCTACCTATCCGTACCTACTGATATTATATATGTTAAAGTATGTCAGTTTGTTTGTTTGTGTCTTTGTTTGTTACCTTGGCTCAACGTCCTTGACAGCTATATATCTTTATTTAACTTGTAAAGCTATCTATTTACTTGCACCCTGGAGATAGCTTAAGGATATTTTAAGCCAGAAATGTTCCCAAGGGTTTTGAATAAAAGGCCTTGTTCTCCCAAGTAAGTACGGCTATGGTGTAAACCGATTATAATTAAATTTTGCATGTAGGTTGTTTAAATTCTTACTAATACCGGGAAAAAGAACGTGAATTCGCAATTATTTGAAAAATCGAAACAAACGCAGAAAAATTCGCGTTCAACAGCTAGTATTTACATACTTCTAACTGTTGAACGTTATTTACATACACACTTCAAAGTCAAGAGATGCCTATAAATGCTTGTTTTATAATTACTATCTTAAGTCCCCTCAACAGGGTACCTATAACAAGTTCTTATTAATAAATTATAAAAACTGAATTCAACCTATTAGGATATTGAGTTATTATTAAAATAACCATATTGTGCTGTAGAAAGTAAACAAATTATAACATTCTTGGTTAAGTCGTCATCTACCTATGTTCTAAGGAATAATCCTTCATAAAGTTTATAACAAATAAAATAATATGTAGCAGTAACTACACTTAAGTCCCAAAATCTTCTGATCGAAAAAAAAAAAATTTGAATTATTCCATTTTTAATGTTCTCTGTTGACAATAATGACGATAAGTGCATATCTCTATCTACTCTTTGATCTAAAGTTTTTGGCTGCCATTAATTGTTCCTATTGGCTGTTACAGCTTGCTTCTCTGATTTTCGTCCCAACTCTATTTTACCCTTTCTTTCCAAAGCCCTTGAAAAGCTCATTTACCAACAGCTGAACCTTTTCATTAATCGAAATTCCTTGCATAATCCATTCCAATCCGGTTTCCGTCCTGGGCATAGTACGGCTACTGCTCTTATTAAAGTTACCGATGATAAACGTTGGGGTATGGACAATAAACTGCTCACAGTTCTGGTAATGCTGGACTTCAGTAATGCTTTTAATACGGTACATTTCGACATTCTGTTGAGTCAGTTGCGTTCTCTTAACATTTATTCATCAGTGATTGACTGGTTTCATAGTTATCTTCAAGGTCGTCGGCAGCGTATTCACACTGAGGAATCTCATTTCTCATGGTGTGATATTACTGTTGGCGTACCTCAAGGCGGCGTGCTATCTCCATTACTCTTTTCTATTTTCATCAACTCCATTACTCGGAATATATCTTCTCCCTACCATATGTATACTGACGATGTCCAAATTTACACCCAGTCAACCTTTGATAATCTTCCAATCGCAATAGCTAGCATTAACAAAGACTTGCAGGTTATTTCAAATTGGAGTAAAGCGCATGGCCTTGACGTAAATCCAAAAAAAAACTCCAGATATTGTTATTGGCAGTCGAAGGCAGATTTCAAAGATTGACTGGTTTTCCCTTCCACCCATTGAGTTTGATAGTGTCACAGTCCCATACTGTGAAAATGTAAAAAACCTGGGCATTTATCTTGACCGAACCTTAAGTTGGACGAACCATATTAATGAGATCAGCAGAAAGACATTTGCAGCTCTAGGCTCTTTGCGTCGTCTTCCAAATTTTATACCTACCTACCAAAATTATGCTCGCACAGACCCTACTCCTTCCCATTCTTGACTACGCTGACGCAAGCTATGTTAACTTAACTGAAGATCAGTTAAATAAACTTGAGAGACTCCAGAATTCTAGCATTCGTTTCATATTTGGGTTGCGCAAATATAATCATATTTCTTAATTTCGGTCTCGTCTCAAGTGGTTACCTATCAGACTTCGCCGGACTTTGCACATTGTTTCTATTCTGTACTGTGTTTAATTTCATCCTTCTACTCCTATTTACCTGAAAGAGAGGTTTCAATTTGTAGGACTCCCAGACGAACTTCGTTCTACGAGGAAGTTAATGTTGAAGTTGCCTGGTCACAAATCCTCTTTCTTCAACGGATCATTTACGGTTCAGGCTATTAAAATATGGAACGCCCTGCCGTTAGATATCCGTGAGGCACAATCGATTGGGTCCTTCAAGAAACTAGGGAAGGATCATTATTTGTCTCTATCAGCCGAACATCGCTGAAGCGGATCATTTTAAGTGTCTAATTTTAATTATTTATGTGTTTCATATAAATTGAGGATGTTATATGTTATATATTTATATAGGTATTTATGTTATATATTTTTTTTTATATATTTGTAAAATTTTAAATCTTATTTATTGCACCATCTACCTCTTTTCTATGTTTTTTCATTTTACGCCATTGGTTGCCTGGAAGAAAAAGCTATGTAGCAATAAGGCCACCAAATTGTACTCTCTTGATATACATTTATATCTCTGTAACTACTTTTTTTCTTTGGTGTACAATAAAAGTGTATTCATTCATTCATTCTTACAACGGTGAAGAAAAAAATGGTGAAGAAAGGGGCATGTCTGAGAGTTCGACATAATGTTCTCAAAGGTTCCACATTTTCATATTTAGTTTAAGTCTTGTTGCGACTAGACAAAAAGTTTGCTAACAAAAAGTCCATAGTCTGAACTTAAACTAAAGATCCTATTCAGTATAATTTATTTTATTACGAAGGTGTTTTTCGTACATTGAACAAATTTCGGGTAACAGGGCATTTGGACTACTATAACTTTGTCTTGCGCATTATTTGGTTAACTTTGGTCGTCAATGCTCTACTAAGAGTTCCTGAGTTTGATTCTTGGTCTTCATTCTTATTGGTTAATAGTATATCATGATATAATATGAATACCGTGCCCCGGAGAGCAGTTAATATAACTTGTGATGGTATTTGTAAAAGCCCACCAACCTGCATAGGAGCAGCGTGGTGGGTCTATGCTCTAGACCCGTCTATGAGATATGACGCCTGTGCCCAGCTGTGGGACGTTAGTAGCCTGCAGATGATGATGATGATTTATATGATAATTAGTTATGATTCTTTTTTCGCTTTTTAACTTTGACGGCCGAGTGGCGCAGTGGGCAGCGACCCTGCTTTCTGAATCCAAGGCCGTGGGTTCGATTCCCACAACTGGAGAGTGTTTGTGTGATGAACATGAATGTTTTTCAGTGTCTGGGTGTTCATCTGTATATTATAAGTATTTATGTGTTTTATATTCATAAAAAAATATTCATCAGCTATCTCAGTACCCAAAACACAAGCTACGCTTACTTTGGGGCTAGATGGCGATGTGTGTATTGTCGTAGTATATATAAAAAAAAAAAAATGGTTTTTCATTATACGTGTTTCACAAATTTTAAAACTTTCAACCCCAAAGGCATCAAATAGGGGATGAAATCATATTATATCATATATATAGTCATCATAAGCTAGTTACGTATATAGTAAGTCGATTCAGATTTGATATCCCTTTTCTGACTAGCCTTGTAATAAAATTGTCATCGTAAGATCATGGAATACACTGTAATCACAGATTGACTTGTAAAGCCTGGCTTGTATCCGCGCACAAAGAGCAGTCAACCGCAACTTATCAAAAGGATATTGATCCTTTGATTCCGCCGCCTCTGCCATCGTCAGCAGACGCCTATCGGCGTTTAGCAGTAGTTGTTATTGAGAACAAGCCTATAGTTTCTATTGACGCCCTTTGTTCTTTGCGATAATGAATATATGTACGCTGGTATACTTAGTTATTTCGTTTTAGTTAATTGTGTTATACTAGATACATATAATATAATAAACTGAAACGAAACAACTATACCAGTATTAGAACAGTAGTGAGACAGCGATAACGAAAAGATGCAAATAAACGTACCATAAAATATCACTTTATTAATTTACCTTATAAACTATGACAATATGAATATATTCTTCTCAGAGAACGATTCAACCCGCCAAGCAGAAAAACACAAGTCTTCCGCCAAAACTCACAGCCGTCCAGGTAGGATCCAAGCAACTTGATTGGTAACCGCCGTTATGCGTCTACCGGCGTTGAGAATGACAACCGATCGTCACGTTCAAAAATAAGTTTAAATAAAAAAGACAAACAAGTGGAAATTACACCGCTAATTAAATTAAAATCCTAACACCAGCGTACATATATTTATTTAACATTTATAGCTTTGATGGACTGGCGCTTAGAATGTGGGGAATTTAATAAAGGAATCACGTGTTTGAAATTTTGAATCTACAAAAATGAGTCGTAATAGTCTATGCTTGTTATTAAAAATGCCTATCCCGGTTGTCTGCAACGTCATGACAGCTTTTTGCACAGCTATTTTAGTAGGTATAGGTACGTTTACATCATTTATATTCGTACCTCTTTCTTAGCCCCCGACGACGAGGTGCCACAAGAATCATGTGTGTGTGTGTGTGTGTGTGTGTGCGCGCGCGCGTGTTTTTATGTGTGTGTGTGTGCGTGTGTGTGTGTGTGTGCGTGTGTGTGTTCTTAGCTACAACAACTCCCACAATATGAGTATCTAATGAAAGGGATTGATTAGTAGAATAATATACCTACACAATATTGTTAGTTGGGTGTTTTTAAATTTATACCTATACTCATCACGATGGGCAGATGGGGCGGTGAATGCAGTAGATCGAATTAGTAGCAAATTTTGTTTTTTTCCAAATCCCGTGGGAACTGTTAAATGTCCTGAAGTAAAAACCTATGCTACTCTCCGTCTTTTCAACCAACTCTATGCCAAAAATCGGTTTGATTGGTTACTTAGCTAGAGCGTAAAGGAATGTCAGACAAAAAGACAGATTTTCAAATTTGTAACATTGTATTTATATGAAATGTGAGCATATAACCATCCCTCGCTACAATCTCCTTATAAAATTAACTCCGTACGACTCAATCAATCAAGCCCAGAAGCTTAGCTCCGTGATTATCACCGCGACATCTTTTATTTCGCTGTCAGTCCAATAAATAATAACCTCGTTTAGTTGGGGTGATGCGACACTCGTGTGTGTGTGTGTGTGTCTGTTGTTAAAATGTATTCATTTGCGCAAGCCCGTCTAAACACATAAATTAACACTGCCTTAGGCGGCTTATTAATATTTGCTGTGTTATGCGATTTAGAGTTACTGGATGTGGCCATTTTTTAAAGCTATTTAAAGTCGTCAATTAGTATATAATGATGTTAAAATATTCGGTTGGAGCTTAATCTTGAAACGTAATAAACATTTCTAAAAATAGAGCGATACTTTTCCACGTCAATCATTATAAAAAGGATAGCACTCCTATTAGACCTGTTAAATAAGTTAAGTTTATTGGATTACAGCCATATTCTTATGAAACTAACAATGACTTCTTGTTGCGTGATAGCTCTGTATTGTGGTAGACAGGTGGAACAAGACTATGAAGTTCTTGAGCATTTTTATCTAAAAAAATATCCTACTTATAACGTACTTCTTCAATAGTTATTTACGTGCGCCGCTATCTACAAGTTACGTACAACACATATCGATATAGAAAGACCTACACACGTTTGTTTGTAGTTACAATAAACGTTACTTTATAACTTTATTTATTTATCAACATTAAAGTATGTGTATATTTTATGAATAACAGACATTAAACATGTTAAGCATTTAAGTAAGACGAATAACATTTGCCCCATCTAGAGAACGTACTTGTGCAATTGTAATGGAAATGCGACGCTATATATATCCAAGTTGCGGTCTAGTGCGGAGAAAGACCCGTATGTATAACTTTTTTTGTAGTTTTAATAAACCTTGCTTTATAATTTCTTCATAACTTTTGTAGATGTTTTATGACATTCAACATGTTAAGTATACTAAATATATTCGTCCTTTCTAGAGAGCGCACGTATGCAAGCATGATAGATATAATTGCAACGCTATAAAAACCTAATTTCCAGTCCAGTGCAGTCCGGTCCAGTGCTGAGAAAGATCCGTATAAGTTCGTTGAGGACCACACCTTTGTTTGTAGTTTTAATAAACCTTGCTTAGTTATTTCTGCATAATTAACTGCATTACTGCATTTACGAGTATAAAATATACATTTTGTGTATATTTTATACTCGTAAATGTAAGATATTCCAAATGTTTAGATTATTAAATACTGTCTTCGCATCTAGAAAGTGTACGTCTGCAATCGCGATATAAGTGCGACGCTATCTAAAGCCGACTTGCGGTCCAGTGCGGAGAAAGAGCCGTTTATGTGTGTTTGTAGTTTCAATAAACTTTGCTTTATATTTTCTGCATAACAATTTATGCATATTTCATGTGTGATGGTTAATTTGTAGGTACTTTATATCGCTTACTTTATATTGTACGACTGTCTGCACGCTGACTTTCAATATTCACTTAAGCAACCTGTTATTTAATATCTACATGAATGACTTTCCTCATTTTATTAAACATCCTATTTTTGTGTTTGCTGATGATTGTGACGTAATTCTTAAAGACGGTAAAACTGATCTTAATATGAATATAAGTGATACTTTGACGACTATTGCAGAATGGGTAACAGAAAATAGATTGACATTAAATTATACTAAAACTAAAATCATGACATTTGTAAATAAAAATAAGCGACGGCCATTAATAAAAGCTCAACATGGAAACGAAAGGCATCGCTGCTACTACTTCATTTAGTTTTATAGGGATTCAAATCGACCAAGATCTCAATTGGAAGGCACATATTGAGCATGCCTGCATTAGGTTGCAAAAATTATCATATGCCCTCTACATGCTTTCTTAAACAGTAAAAAGAGAAACACTACTATTTGCCTACAATGCTTACGTTGGCTCAATTCTAAGATATGGTGTAATTTTTTGGGGCAACTCTGTAGAGCGAGAGCACGTGTTCAAAGCCCAAAAAAAGTGTGTTAGACCAATATGTGGCTTTAAACAAACTGACAGCTGTAGACCGTATTTTAAGGAACTAAAGGTCCTTACATTACCTTCATTATACATTTATGAATCATTGCTTTTCGTAAAGAAGAATATGCATTTATATAATAAACATTGTAATAGAGAGCGCCAAAAACACAAGCTTCTTATGCCTCCATCGAAAACAGTTAAATATAGCAAAAGCTCATATGTTATGTTACATAAGCTATACAATAAACTACCGTTCGATCTCATTAAAACAAATAATTTTAATATATTTAAAAATAAATTGAAAGAGCTTGTTCTGAATCAATGTTATTATGATTTAAATGAATATTTAGGTTAATTCAAAAAAATATATAACATTAAGAAGAGTAATCAACTTGACTAAACATTTTGGTATTGGCTGACATTTGAGGACATGCTTTAATAACTTATATCTTTAAACGAGCAATTCTTGTATATATATAATTGAAATCTCGGAATCGGCTCCAACGATTTTCATGAAATTTAGTATACAGGAGGTTTCGGGGGCGATTAATCGATCTAGCAAGGATTCATTTTTAGAAAATGTCATTTTATTCGTGTATTCCGGTAATAACTGATTTGGTCAGCTAGTTATGGTATTAAATCTAGTCATAACTTCGAAACCAAATTGTATTTAAAATTGTAATTGCGTTATCTTCGTTATTGTTAGTTTTAAAATAATGTTAATGATTTTTGCACGCCAATCTTGGCTGAATATGAAGATCATGATTACGCATAACATCTATGTCTTTTGTACCATGTTCAAGCTAAATTTAATAAATAAATAAATAACCTTTTATTATCATCAGCCTATAATGTATCCCACTTCTGATCTCTCTCATACAACAGAGGAATATTAAACTTGAACCATGCTTGTCTGATGCTTGAATAATTTAAGAACCCATCAATAATTCTTAGAAGCTCAAGTAAAATACTAGGGAAAACTCAATCTACCTGAAATGTGAATAAATATAAAATATGTCTGAATTTATCTCCTTTGTATTTTTCTACCAGATCTAGATAGTAACCTCTTAGGCAATTTTCTAGAAAACCTGAAATTTTGGCTTTATTGTGCGTAGAACAATAGGGGCTAGATTCAAATCCAATTTATTGCGTAATTATTTGGAAGCTACCTGCGGAATGAGAAAGAACCGTAACATTGTTTTATGGATAATGACTTTCATATCAACAATATTCGTATTATTTAAGTCTAGGTTCAATGTTTGTGAGAAATATATTATATGATCATTGACGGCAGCCTACAAAACATCGAGAGCGAGCCATCATGGTACGCTTCCTTTCTCAACGAGCCAATTTCAGCCATCTTATAAACCAAAACTTCGCTCACTGGTCTTAGGTATTTACTAAAGAACGTGTCGCCTCCAACAGCATTCTTCCAAAATGCCCATCGCCACTTTAACTTGCTTATCCTATGTTGCTTTTCCGATATTTTGGATATTACAGTTTACTTGAATATTACTTAAAATTGCACTATCCCGTTTCCATAATCATTTTCTTCTTTCATTAAGGGTTGTGTGGAGGAGATAGCTTAAAGCGGTAAGACCGCCTTTGCACATTTTTATTTATCTTGTATTTTTGTTTTCAATATATATAATCTTTATCCCTTAATTGTGTGCAATAAAGAATGTATCTATCTATTTATCTACTTAAAATTTCATCAAAACGAGTCCAAAGGAACCCGAAATAAATTTCAACCTGGATTCTATTAGCAAACATCCGAAATAATTGGTTAATTAGATCTGGACTAGGATAATGAACTATCTTGCCAGTTAAAATATCTCTGCCCTATAGAAACTCATTTCCCATAAAATAATGTTACAGTTCTCTCTCATTCCGCAGTTAATTTCCAAATAATTACGCAATAAATTGGATTTGAATCCCACCCCTATTGTTCTACGCACAATAAAGATAAAATGTAAGACTCCCTAGAAAATTGCTTAAGAGATCTACTATCTAGATCTGGTAGGAAAATACACCGGGGAATAAATTCAGACAGATTTTCTATTTGTAGCTTGATTACTTTTATATTTCAATGGTTTATGACTTGTACTTACGGAAATTTAAATTGAAACTAAGCCTCAAGTTTACAATGAAGAATTTGAGAATAATAATAAAGGGGTTAGTATTTTTAACTACGGGGGGGGGGGGGGGGGGGTAGGTTTGATTCCGAGGTCGTATCAAAATTAAGGTATTGTATTTTTATGTAATAAATACTGGCGGCATATTGGCGTTATACTATCTCATATTTTATAAGACTCGTTAAGTTGTTGGTCCCACTTTTTATCTTCATGATGATAATCCTTAAAACCCAACATTTTTGAGTGATACAACATAGAGGCATGCTTTATCTTATAAGCATTTAAAAAACATACCTACAGCTTTAGGGATCATTTACCTTAATGGGTGTCCCACAAGGGGTTAATTATTGTTCCCTTTCTAGAAACAATGTAAAATATTGATGTCGGAAAAAAGCAACTGCTGAGTTTCTTACTGACTTCTCTAAGTCAGAGGTAGAGCGACTACAAACAGGCAGATATGACTTATTATCAGAATTGCTTATAAAGTAGGCCAACTTAAAATAAATGATTCTTTTTTCATATCATTTGCTCTTATGCTAATGCTTCGAAGGGCAAAACCTTAACATTAACTGTGATACAAATCATTTGAAAGGTCTATTGACTATTTCAAAAGTGACACTGCCTACTAAAATCTGGTAAAGATAAAAAATAAAATGCAATTTCTTAGAAATGTATTTATTTTTCATTTTATTGTGCTTCTCATATTTTTAAATCGAGCGACATTCGCCCCAAAACTTTATTTTAATAGTGATGCTTTGAAACTATACAATGCAAAACAAAATAAATATTGCTTAAATAATAATAATAATATTGTTTATTCAAAACGAGAGAACAACAACAACATAAATTTTGTATGTATAGGTTTATTTTAGATTTTGATCATCCTCTTAACGAAATACAGCCAGGGTTCAGACGGTCAATAATAAAGTTTGAATCTAATTAATTAATTAAATAAAAATAAATAAATACACTAAACACACACACACATCGCCATCTAGCCCCAAAGTAAGCGTAGCTTGTGTTATGGGTACTAAGATGACTGATCAATATTTTAATGAATAATATACATAAATACTTATAATACACCCAGACAGTGAAAAACATTCATGTTCATCACACAAACATTTTTCCAGTTGTGGGAATCGAATCACGGCCTTGGACCCAGAAAGCAGGGTCGCTGCCTATTGCGCTAATCGGCCGTCAAATTAATTGACTATTTTATGATATTTATCATTAAATAATTAATATTGTTGTAATACGAGATATTAACATAATAAATATCATGGACCCTGAGTTGGACCATGCTCAGAATATTTTATGGAAAAATGTTTGTTTCAGTACAGTAAAAATAATTACTGGCAGTACCAAAAATATCTAATTTTTTAAGACCATCTTAAAATTCACTTATTTATTTTATTCATATAGACGATTAGCGTTCGTAACTGTGTGTTATCCCATTTAAATGACAATAATAAAATTACTGACAACGCTATTAATAATGCAATATTGGTAAAGCTGCTTCATAGACCATTTTTCAATAAAAAGAATGTCATTAAAACACTGACATAAAATGAGTTCTATTTTGTTACTGCAATTATATATTATTCAAAAAAAAAATAATGTTATGAATAAAAAAAAATCAATAACTTTGCAATCGCGTTATTTGAATTTTTGATAGGATCAGAAATATTGCGACTATTATGGACCACCTGAACACTGCAATGATTACAATTTCATTGTTTAATTGTAAGATTTCAACTCTCATCATGCTAACTATAAATAAATTTTACATTGTTTCAAATATAGGTACTGTATTTGTATTGTAAGTCATATAGTTTTTTCTCATATGGTTATTGAAATACTAAATGAAAACCATAATTCAAATAAAAAATAGGTAGGTATCCTTTCCTATATTTCGAAACTTTTTACTAACTATGTCCTCACTTTTTTGTTATTAGCTGAATTTCTATCTCAGAGGCTATAGTGCCCTTAGTTTAAGTTTTCAAGTTAACAAACTTGTAGATTTGACAAATCTATATCAAATAGGCTTTGATTTGATCTACAGAACTAGCACTACGATAAGATCTAAAACGTTATTGAAGCTCTATAATTACCATACAGTTCTTGCAAAGATTGTTATACTTTCTATAGCTATTAAACAGCTTCAATAAAATTCACACTCTTCGCGGTAGTAGTTGGTATAACATTAGAATTGTATGACGTGAAATACATTTATGGCGTAAATTTTCCTATTTTTGAAGTAAAGAACTCTTGACTATAAATGAAATGTCAGTACAAAACTAAGATCAAAAGGGTTGAGATTTTATTATTTATTTTTATTTTAAATTCATTGTTTCAAACAGTTAATGAGTTTCAAGAAAATCCGTTGTTATAAAATTAATTCATGCATAAGCTTTTAACGAACGTCCTACGTGTAGTTATTTTCGTAAAGTTTTTCAGGCCAATTTTTCTTTAGAAGGATAAACTTATTCCCTGAAATAGGCCTTTTTTTCTTAATGATAAAAATCTTTCAGTTTGGTATTGTATAAAATAAAATTATATAGATTAATGCAAATGGTGTTAACTTTAGGTTATATTGAAATAAATAGATATAATACGAGTATTTATTACTAAGAATGTTTTTTAAAAAATATGAAAAGTTTATTTAAAATGGAGGAACTATACTGTAGGTTGAGTTCTCGTTGAATTAGTAAAATTACATAAGGAATTTTGAATTTGTAGCACCAGTAAAATTATGAATTTTTTATCAAACAAATTAAGCATATACAAGGAAGTTTTGTCCTGATCATCATAAAATATAATGTAATGCAGATCAATTCAATGTGATATGATGATAAAATTCAAGTCACTATAACTAACTTAACTACAGTATTTTTACAATATCTACAAATTTAGTAAATTTCATGATTTACAATTTATCTTTTTACATTAAATGAAACAAATGCGTATTATAATTTGATACATAATTGCGATAATTTTAGGACTAGCTCGATATAACTTACTAGGACAAAATGACTACTTTATGGTCACATGACATTTGTACAAAATCACCTATGTTCAATTAATTATTCAAAATATTAAATCATTACCAAGGAAGCTAAATAAACATAAAACGTTTTTTCTAATCGGAAAGACTCCAGCTAATTAGAATTTCTTTTGTACAGACTCGTAGAAATATACTACTAGGTATACCTAAGCTCCATAATAATTCACAAACACTATTACCGAAAAAGGCAAAAGGCCATACTGAATATCAGCGAAAGTAGGCCGTTAAGAAGTAAACCTAGTAAATGCTTGGAATTACAATTAAAAATCACTTTATCACTCAACAAGGGCCCACAGTGGCGTGCTCACCAAGTCCAAGAAATCCTCCCGTTCATGATAAGGGTATTTCTGCTGATAAGCGATGCCGAGAGGATGCTCTTGTGCCACACGTCCCACATGTATTATTACTGTAACCTGAATCGGAACCAAACGAAGAATCTCCGCTTGGAGGCTTGGGAGACGCCCTTGGAGCTCTCCAACAGTTAATTCCTGGTAGTTCACCTCCAGGCCATGCCCCACCTGCACCTATAGGCATCGGTCCAGGAGGCCTGGCGCCAACTGTTCCAACCTGAGGATACAATCGTAATAACGCATCCAAGAGTACTCCTTCGTGGAATTCCGAAGGATCTGGAGGATGTATGTGTCGTGGCATTCTATGTTGAGCTCGTCTTCGTTCAAGAGACTTTGGTCGTCTATCAAGACGATGTTGTCTTGGCCGATGGGGCAATGATTGTGGTGCCGGAGGCCTCGAACATGTTCGACATGGCACCGCTTCGCCAACAAGACTTAGCTCGTCCTCAGCGAAGTGATCGTCGCTGTGAATTGAGTCATCGGATCTGTGTGGTAACTCTTCGTATAGAGGAGCACCGCAAGTGTCTCCTCCACATGGGTTACCTCCTCTCCAGGAGCCACTTGTGTCGCATACGAAGACCCGTCCTTGGCAGTTTGGCCGTTTCGTCTCGACCATCTGAAAAAGATAATGGAATTTAATTAATAAAATTGGTTGTATGTTTATAGTAACACTGTTTTCTGTTGGGCCCTATGGGCACCTATGGGCCTACTTGAATAAAGATATTTTTCACTTTGACTTTGACTTTGTTACTTTAGGATTTGGATTTTTGTGGATTGTTGTTTAAGTAAAGATATGAGGATAGATAGTTCGAATAGCAAAAATTCAATTTCATAGAAGATTTCGTTCTAAAACTGCAACTACTCGATTCAAATACAGAGGAAGCTTCCAATGGAAGTCGTGTTTATTTTAAAAGTGATTTCATAGAAGTTTAAATTGTATTAGAAGTCTTACCTCAAGTTGTGGTTCAATTTCAGGTCGATGAGGTAATGGTGGTCGTCGCGGCATATCCTGCAGATCTTCGTACAGTGGAGCGGGGGGTGGTGCTCGCCTCTGCGACCCTGTGCTCTGGTTCGCTGATGATTTGGATGGCAGGAGATGCGTCACTTTTCGTTTGTGCCTGGAGACAAAATAAACAATTAAAGTATTTTCCTGGAATATGGTTTAATTTTTTGATTATTATTTCTCTTTCTTATTCTTATCCTGATATTTGGGGTCAGCTTACTATCATACTTTTTTTCAATTTGAAAACAGACTTGTTGTTTTGATTATGTCAATTAATTAGGATCTTGCCTGAGGCTAACCCTTCTCTTGGTGGTAATAACCACCACCAAATGGCTATCTTCTTGCAAATGGAAAGTTATTTGTAGATTTAAGGAAAGACAAAATACTTGTAAGTAAAGTATAATAAGGGCAAATTGTTTTTTTTAATAAAACCAAACACGTTACAATATAAATAAATAAACAAAACTAGTCAATTAGGGGGTAAGATTGAATCAACTTTAAAACGTAATTTAAATCTTTGGACTAAAGTTAATCCACCAGAGCTTTGTTGCAGTTAGGACCAACTCTATCTAAAAAGTATTTTAAACAGGCTAGCTCTTTTGAACCGTTACTCAGTAAATATTATTTTCAGTTTTGTAGCGTTTTATAACTTCTCGTAGTACGAGAAGCTTTAGACGAGCAGGATCTTTTTTCTAGATAAATAATAGTAGTGCGTATATCAATTTTTGAAAAATCTCATCGTTCTATGGAAACATCGCTGATTTGGTGAACTTTTTCAGAGAAGTAAACCCAATTTTGCAGTAAGTACAAAAACCGATTCAAATTCAGTTCATCATTCACATACTCAAAAAGATAATCCCCGAGTGCAAAACTATTACAAGGAAAAAATTTAATTGGGATAGCAGAGAAAAGTAAACGGAAGCGAAAAATCTTAGGAACTATTTATTTGATTGTCTGTTATCGCACTCAAATAAAAAAAGCCATTATTTGATTTAAAGCCACTTGTTTCCGTTGCGTGAGTAAGTATCTAGATATCTCCATTAATATTTGTCCGAGTACAGTAGTGTATCTCAGATCTAACGCATTTTGCGGCACAAGTTGCCATGATGTTTAACTGTACTTAGAATTCGTTGGACGTAGTATGGACATACTAATTGGCGTAATTTGTCTCTTTATCTGATCATGGCACCTTAGAAACATGTGTGATATATGTTTTAAATAAGGGAATTTATTGTTTATTGTGTTTTAATCAGATAGCCATAACAATAAATTTAATTAATTATGATGCAAACCTCTCTGATAAGTATTAAATATACTAAATTATTTATTTGTACGTGCTGTCTATGGAGTGGGGTACACGTATTAAAAATTGCCTATAAAGAAGACATTATAATGTATTCCAAGGAATCGTTAAGTTATCATCTCTATGGGGTATTGATCAAAAATTATCTGCAGTTTATGGACCCACAATTTTAAGAACATAGTTCAGAAGTTCACATAGACAAAGAAACTAGTCTTGAATGCCTTAGTACACGAAAATAGATAGATTGAAAAATGGTGGTCGTAATATTGGTTCATGTTGTTAAATTTCTAACTTCTCTTTAAAATTGTTTGCATCCAAAGTATTACCAATGAAACACTTAATTATACAATTTTGTAAAATGTTAACAACTATTCGATACATTAAAACGTGGCGGTACTTTTGCTATGATAAATGAGTAGATCAAAATATTAACGAATGTAATTATTAATTAAATTAATTATTTAGCATCATTTAATATGAATGAAACGTTTCAGCTAAATGAAAATATTATTTAGGGTGTATTTGCAATTACAACAAATTAAAAGCTGATTTATAATTTATTTAGCAAATAAACCTTTATTACTCAGTGTAAATATTTAATGGTAAAGCCGTGGGCATAGTGGTTTAAAAAGCGTATTGTTTTAGCTTTAATTCCGGAGCATTGCGTTTAGCAAGTTAAATTTTAACGAGAAAATATTACTCATTGGTCTTTACATGTTTTTTTAAATTTATTTATTACTTTAATATTATAAGGGTGTGCAGAAATAATGAAACATTTTTTCCCTCCTGTTCAAGTAGTTTTATTTTTAAATATATTTTGTGGGTATGTATCATTTATGTCTAGTTTTATAAATAAGTAATGTGAATTATATCAGTCATAATTTTGTGGTCTATATTCTTCGTATTAGTGATGAGATATGCCCAGCTGTGGGAAGTGCAATATGCATGTAAACTATCAATTTTTTTTACTTCGTTTACGGTATTTGTTATCGTATAAATATTCAGCTTATCCTTAAAAGTCTCAACCCAAACCGCTTCAAACGCGAACCACGATTCCTTTCAATTTAAAAGCAATAACGATCGTTGGGTTATTATAAACATATTAGATACGCTTAGTGCGCAAAATTTTAGGAGGATATTACCTGATATAAAAGTGTTTCAAAGGCAAGAATATGCTTGCTTCTATATGTGGGTACTTCTTTTATTTAATTTTTTGTAGAAGATTGACTAAATTAAGCGTAAGACTACGGATCATTGGGCCTTTTGTTGTGTTTAGAATAATTTCACTTTTATTTTTCAAAATTAAAAAAAAAATCTTTGTTTAAGTAGGTCTAGTTATAAGCATTTTCAGGTCTGTCAGATGTAGTAACTCTACCACCTGATCGGAGGGCAGATTCTACTGACAAAAAGCCGGCAAGGAACTCAGCAGTTGCACTTTTCCAACATCATTTTACAATTTAACAATCACTAGTTAAACTTGTAAACAACTAGACCATCGAGGCATTTACAATGCTCAAATGCAAACTTTTTTTAATCTTTCAAACCCTATGTGAAAGTAAGACGAAGTGAAGTTTATAAAATTACTATTCCATAGGTACTTAATATCAGGTAGAAATATCGAGTACTATACCTTTTTAACGATTGTTGAAATCTTTTCGAAATCATATTGCATGTTCATGAAAAGCCAAATTAAAAGCTATTTTTCGATCTCAATCAACTGACAGCAATTTATTGGGGTAAGCGTTCCCGTTGTAATCCCTTTGAAGAGTATTTATTATATGCGTGTTGCGTAAATTGAAATGAAATACTTTATCGAGTTACAAGTAGTGCGGGGGTTAAAGTTAACACGTACTTATATAAAGTAATAAGCATAAACCATTCAAGTGCGGTGAAGAGCCTTTTGAAGCGTTGATAACCTTGTGAAGCAGTGATAGTGTAGTCGGTGATAGCCTAGTTAAGCGGCAATAGCCTAGTTCAGCGGTGATAGCCCAGTTAAGCGGTGGTAGCCTAGTTCAGTGGTGATAGCCTATTTAAGCGATGATAGCCTAGATAAGCGGTGAGTCTCGATGGCAGGGTTCCACGGTGGTATAACGCTGAGTGTGCCCAAGCCGAGGCGCATAAAGATACAGCGTTTGCAGCGTGGGCTGAAGCCCGTTCAAAAAAAGCTCCGGATATCACCGCCAAGAAGAGAGCTTTTAACTCAGCCGCCAAGTCCTACAAGAAGGTACTAAAAAGAGCTCGTTTTAGTCGCACCATACGTATCGGGGCAAAATTAGCTTCTTATCCACGTGGTAGTAAAGCTTTTTGGTCCCTTTCGAAGTCCATCGAAACGAATTTTTGCCGTCCTTCGCTGCCACCCCTTTTGAAACCTGACGGGTCTCTGGCTTTTACTGCAACAGATAAAGCTAACCTCTTAGGATCTCTGTTTGCAGCTAATTCACAGCTAGATTCAGGAAGTGCCTCACCACCAACCATACCTTTTTGTGACTCTGTCATGCCAGAGATACGCATTCGACAGTGTGAGGTTTTAAAAGTGCTCCGCAATCTGGATGTGAATAAAGCCAGTGGTCCAGACGGTATTCCAGCAGTGGTTCTTAAAACCTGTGCTCCCGAATTGTCTCCTATTCTAACACGTTTATACCGCCTCTCCCTTAAAACCACTCAGGTCCCGAAAGCTTGGAAGATTGCCAACGTGCAACCTGTTCCAAAAAAGGGTAGCCGTGCCGACCAATCTAACTACAGACCAATTGCTATCACCTCTTTATTATGTAAAAGTCTGGAGCGTGTTCTTAATAACAGACTTCTGGCATACCTAGAAAACAACGAACTCCTGTCAGATCGTCAGTACGGTTTTCGACGAAATCGGTCAACAGGGGATCTTTTAGTGTATGCCACGCACATCTGGGGTGAAGCCATGGATAAGCACGGTGAAGCGCTCGCCGTTTCACTCGATGTATCGAAAGCTTTTGACCGTGTCTGGCATGAAAGTCTTCTGCACAAGCTTCCAGCCTACGGGTTACCCATTAGTTTTTGCAACTGGATCGCTGATTTCTTGAGTGGACGATTTTTTCGGCTTGTCGTCGATGGGTCCTCGTCTGACCTAATGATGGCCATTAGGTCAGACGAGGACCCATCGCTGGTGTCCCTCAGGGATCGGTTCTTTCCGCTACGCTCTTCCTGCTGCATATAAATGATCTGTTAAAACCCGGCATCTTTGGGTATGCAGATGACAGCACTGTGACGGTTAGATACATGTCCAGTCCACGAGCTAGTGGAGAAGAAACTCTTGTGCTCAGAGAGGCCTTGGTGGAACGCGTTAATCTGGCCTTAAGCGAGGTGTCCGATTGGGGTGACACTAATCTGGTACAGTTTAATGCTTCCAAAACCCAAGCGTGTTTGTTTTCCGCCAAACGGAGTCCGTTCCCCCTAACTCCGACTTTCCGAAATGTATCTGTGCCAATCACGAATAGTATTGAGCTCCTAGGTATCAGCATTTCGTCCAATCTAAACTTTGGACAATGTATCGAGTCCAAAGCTAAAACTGCTGGCAAAAAACTTGGCATCCTCAACAAAGTTAAGCGCTACTTCACGCCTGAACAGCTTCTAACCCTGTACCAAGCTCAGGTTCGGTCGTGCATGGAGTACTGCAGCCATTTATGGGATGGCTCTGCCAAGTACCAGCTCGATGCTTTGGATTCGGTGGATCGTCGTGCTAGGAGACTCATTGGCAACGACCTTGTAGTCAGTAGACTTCAAAGCCTTGAACACCGGCGCAAGGTTGCTTGTCTGGCTGTTTTCTACAAGATACATTTCGGAGAGTGTGCTCAGGAGCTATTCGATTTGGTCAAACCATCTCCTTTCTACCATCGAACTGCGAGGCACCGAAAGAATCTGCACCGTTACGTGGTTGAAATACCATCAACACGTACGAAGCGTTTTGCTTCTTCCTTTCTGATCCGCACCGCAAAGGCCTGGAATGCCCTCCCATCTTCCGTCTTCCCTGATACCTATAATCTGGGTACCTTCAAATCAAGAGTGAATAGGCATCTTCTAGGCAAGCGCGCTTCATCTTAGGCTGCATCATCATTTACCATCAGGTGTGATTGCAGTCAAGCACTTGTCTATATACTTTAAAAAAAAAAAAAAAAAGTCTTGTTAAGCGCTGATAGTATAGAGGTAGGGGCTTGGGTTTCACTTTCGGGGCTGAGTTTGAGTCTTTCAAGTCGTTCTATTTTTTCTAAATTATGTGCATTTCATGTAATTAAAGTATCACTTTTTTCAACGGTAACGGAAAACTTCGTGAGGAAACCTGCAAGCCTGAGTTCTCCGTGAAGTTTACAAAATCGTGCGGAGTCCACGAAGTGTGCACTGGGCCAGAGTGGTGGACAATGGCCTAAACCCTTCCAAATAATAAAGGATTCCCTATATGTTATATTACTATCTTCTTGTAGTACGCTAACGTTCACATTCTATACAAAAATCTGGCCGATTCAATCTTAACTTTCATTAATTATCTTGACTTTTAAGATAATGCTGATGAATGATGAAGATACTCGAAATTAGTGACATCAATTTTAAACAGTATTAAGGAGCTTTTACATTAGTCCGTTGCGTTGACGCTTATAAAGTATTAGAAACCTTGAAAAGTAGTTCATGTTTGTGGCTCAAGGTTAATGTTGTTGATATGAAGTTTTGTGCTGGCATATCAAAATTATATAAAACATTATAAAATAATTGATATAATCATCATCATCATCATCATCACATCAACCCATTACCGGCCCACTACAAAGCACGGGCCTCCTCCCACAATGAGAAGGGGTTAAGGCCGTAGTCCACCACGCTGGCCCAGTGCGGATTGGTGTACTACACACACCTTTGAGAACATTATTTGGAATTTTTAGGCTTGCAGGTTTCCTCACGATGTTTTCCTTCACCGTTGAAGAAAGTGATATTTTAGTTACTTGAAACGCACAAAAATTAGAAAAGTTAGAGGTGCGTGCTGGCATTCGAACTCAGCTCCCCGAAAGTGAAGTCGAGCTCCTACCCAATGCGCTATCACCGCTCTCTATGGTAGATATAAAATTAATAATTTACAGGACAATTTAAAGGACATCTCAAAGGGCTCAATTTGCTTTGTAAATAGCAAGGCATAAGGATTTTTTTGAGGGTGGTGGCCTAAGAAAAACATTACTATAAGGAGTCTAGACACCAACGTGCGTCGTAAATTCTGATGTTCCACAAGAACATTCAATTTTGACGTCACAATTTATTTATTATTTATTTATTTAACTCTTTATTTGTACACCACAATGAAGTTAGGAAAATAAAAAAACAAAAGAAATACAAAAGTAGAATACAAAAGGCGGCCTTATCGCTAAATAGCGATCTCTGCCAGGCAACCTTTGATGCACAATTGAGCACAATTTGAGGCACAGTTGATGGTGAGTTACGATAAAAATGTAATTGAGAATAACATCTTAGCTACAAAACATCACACCTAGTGTACAGGCGGCCTTATATTTGAGTCTAAAATCTTAAAAACCAAATATTTGGGAAAATATATAAATTATGACTATTCACACACACAGACAGCAGACTACGTAGGCTTGATTTATCTTATTACTTTTATCGACAAGTTTTCGGAGTTGACATCAACTTAGCTAAAAGATTATACTCGCACCTTATTGTGTATAGAAAATTGAGTTCTTTGTACGAATGAATAAAGTTTGTTATCTTACCTATCTTTCAAAATAAGTTATCTTATAAATTCGAAATGCGTCGTATACGCTTATACTACATTTTATTAGGAATGGCGTTGTTATTTTAAATGTAGTAAGTAAATGTAGTGTTTTATAAGCGATTTTTTCATCATTTAATTGGTAATCTTTATTATTTTCTATAGATAAAATACTAACATTAGAAACATTAGTTATTTCTCTCAAATAAAGGTTAGTATGTACTCTCTATTTTATGGTAGATGACAATGATTTTTCCTTCAGCCTTTAGGTTTGGACGAATAGAGCAGTTTCACATTTTTAGGCGGCTTATTTGTGGGTATCTATATATGTATTTACCTAAGCCACTTAATTTTATTGAAGATATTATGACCATGCGAAGCCTGGGTGTGTAAGCTAGTATTAAAAATACTTGTACGTAAAAGTAACAATAAAGTGACTTATCAAAGTAACCATTTTATTCCATTGCATAACGTTTCAAGGAAACGTCCCTTGAGGGCTGTATCACTCAATCGCGAACGAGCTGTTAACTGCTTTTTTATTACAGTGTCCATTTCACAACGCCGTATGTATATTAAGGAAGCGTTCACACGATAACTCTCCCATAACAATTTAACAGAATTAAAAAAAGGATTCCCTATATTCGTCTTAGTTTAACGTGACTGTATGTGTGTGTGTCGGTGTGTCGAACGGATAAACTGATTTTGATTTAGTTTTTTTTTACCGAACCGTATTTTTTTTTTTTATTTGTTGTGAATTAGTCGAGAGTGTTCTTAGCTATGATCGATCTAAAAAACCCACAAATGTATATCAAATGAAAGGGTTCAACTTGTAGAATACTATAAGCTACGAAAAGGTTTGTTTATTTATTTAAGTTTACGTTATATCGTAAAAAAACCCGGAATAAGAATTTTCCTCTGCCCATCCCCAAAATGCAAGATAGTAATTCTCCTGTATACAAGATGCATTGATACAGAAGCGATGACCGACCGCCCACGGGCTAAGGCTTCTTCCATACTATTTCATCTAACAAAGTAATATACTTTAAAACAATACTTTAAATTAGCATATTTACTAAATACTTACTTAGAATCAAGAGTGAATAAAATTGATTAAACTGATGGTATTAATATCCTTATCCCTACTAATATTATAAATGTCAATGTAAGTTTGTTTATTACGCCGTCACGCAAAAACTACTGAACCGATCCTCATGAAACTTTGTACATATATTCTTGGAAGTGTTGAAAGTAATAAAGGATACTTTTTATCCCGACATTAAGCTCGGTTCCTTTGGGAGAGGGGTCAAGTGTTTGACGATTTTACACCATAACTCCGACAAATTATAAACGTTTTAAATAATTATTTTTGTACTATAGAGGTTATAATATGTGTTTAATTGTGCCCAAACTTTGTAAATGTGGTTGGAGATAGAAGACAGAACTTCTCAGCGGACAGCAGCAAACCCCTCATTTAAGGCTTAGGGTTACTGGATACTTTAATTTTTTCTAGAACTACAACTAAATTGAATGCCACATCAAAAAACAAAATTAAACGCAGACGAAATCGCGGGCAACAGCTAGTTTATATATATATTTCTTCGTAGCATCATCATTTATCATCGTTACCCGCCAACTACAGGGCAAGGGTCTAGTGCAATAAGAAGGGTTTAGGGTTGTTGGACTCCACACACCGTTGAGAACATTATGTAGAACCCTCAGGGATGCAGGTTTTCTCACGATGTTTTCCTTCACCGTTGAAGCAAGTCATATTTTAATTACTCAAAAAGCACATAACTTAGAAAAGTTAGAGGTGCTGGAATTCGAACTCGCCCTCCCGAAAGGGAAGTCGAGCTTCTGCCCACCACCAAAGACTATCACCACTTCACTGTCAATAATATTAGTATTTAGTAAGAATTATTTCCCCACGGCACGTCCAATAATGCAATGGAAACTTAAGATCCGTGGGTGGTCAGTGTAGCGGTGTCGCCTGTGTCGGTATATCGTCAAGTGTGGATGTTAGGATGTTCCGGGCTTAATGGCTTTAATGACTTGACCTAACATGTACGTGGACGGGTTTTATATTGATGTTTATTGGCTACGCTTCGGTTATCTAGTGGTTAGCATGCTACGGATTAAAAAGTTCTAAGTTCGATTTTTGAGTTAAAGTTTTTAGCGATTTAATTTAGAGATGTGAGTGCTGTGGTTTTATGTGGGCGGTCAGGGGCAGTTTGAGAATTCATAATTTCTGAATTTTCTCTGGTCTGGTTCGGTTTTAGGATTCGGCCCTGGATAGATACCATCCTAACGACTAAAACGTGCTGCTAAGCGATTTAGCTTTCCGGTACTATGTCGCGTAGAAACCGATTAGGATTATAGGTATAATATAGCTGCCATATTTCCTGATTAGACTGTATCATCACTTACTTACAGCATTATAGATGAGATTGCAGTCTAGGGCTAACTTGTAGTGGAATACAAAAAAAATCCTTATCTATGTTAGATGATATTATTAAAAGTAATAGTTCATAAACTGTCCGTATCAACTAGTGTCATTCAATTTAATGTGAACACACAAAAACGTCGTTACAACACACCAACCCGTTACAAACTCAGCCAAATGTAAATTTAATTACAATCAAACATTTAAGATGTGCCCCGCGCCAAATCGACGTCGACACCGCATTTTGTCGACAACCGCAATGGGAACCGGTGTCTGGTGTCTCGATACTCTATAACAAGTGGCGCGTCACTAATCGCTCGGACAACGTATAAGATTGATTGGCGTATAGGTACATTGTTGTAGACACCTGCAGGGCTAGCATACGCACCACGAGATAGTTATCTCTAGCCGTTACTCGTATTTTTTCTATAGAGGTTGACGAGGCAATGAGTAGACATAACTCTCTCGTGGCGCGCATCCTAGCCCTACTGGATGAGTTGTTACGTATAGCGATCCAATTAGTGCTGTTTTTGACACTTAAAGGTATCTGACATTTTTAGGAAAATGCATAGATGTATGCGAAAGTGTGTGAGTTTGTTGATTTGTTAGTAAAAATAAAAATATGGCCCGTATATGGCTTCCAAAAACTTATTTATCCGGAAAAACTTCGCGGGTAATATTCCCAGGAGATTTGAAATATTTTTTTAAGCCCACCAACCTGCATCCGAATAGCTTGGTATTTCTAAAATGCCTAAAAAGACTTCATTTTTACCTAACTTAATTTTCTCTTTTAGTCGTTGTTTTTGAATCAAGCAAACTAAGATATTTTTTTTTTATTTTATCATCCCGCTACAAGTAAACCCTTGACTGCAGGCATACCTGTTGGTAAGTGATCACAGCTGAATGAAACGTAAGTCCGGCTTAAGTTTTTAAGTTAAATCTTAAAAGATCGCACAAAGATGCAAGTTAAGTCGAATAATGCGCTACTATGCGGATAAGTGTGTTTCCTCCCTAAATCCCTCATCCGTGTGGGTATCAAAGCCACCTTTAAGCACTAAACTAGTATTCAGTAAATCTCTGTGCAAATAGTTTATGCTACACAGTGAAAGGCTCATAATAACTAGTCTCTCTACCATAGAGGTGGTCTCATTAGTACACAACCCGTAATTCTTAACAGCCGAACGATTCGCCTCGGGTGGCGCTGTGAGGTGTGGAAGTGTTTAAAATATCGCGTATTAGGTGTCGTGATGGTGATAGAAACTGTTATGATTGATGGTGCTGGAAAGCATTACGACACGCGGTTGATTGATGCTTTGTTTAAAGTTCATTTACTGTACACGGTAAAGCGTTCAGTTATTTGCCTAAGTAGTGTGGTTACTTTAATCCTAAAATGCAAACAAAAAGTTTAAATATTGAATAGAAGCAGGCATTTGCGGAAATCCATGATATATTATGAAAATTAAGCTTAATTTGCTATACTTTACAATTATTCATTGTAAAGTCAACATCTCCTGAGGATGCTCCAGTTTCGGAGCGAAACGTGCGTAGAGGGTACATTGCAGAAAATCTGTTTGGTGTGGAGTTTAAGGATTGAAGAAATTATAGATTTAGAATAAGTTTGTTTCCATTTTATGATTAAAGTATCCACACTAATATTACTAAATTTATGATAAAATGTGACCATTTGGATGACATAATATAATCATACATTTAGAGAATAGATAAGAAGATCTGAATCACATATAATCATAAATTTAGAGAATAGATGAGAAGATTATCTGTTTGTTTGTTTGTTAATTTTATATACACAAGTTCGAGTGAATTCTTGTTCAAGCTCTTTAAAATATGAACGATGCCTCATTTGATTCTGAATTCTGTCTACAAAAACGTAACAAAGTATAAAGGCTATTTTTATTAACAGATTAAGATAAGAAAAAAGTTGGTATTTCTTATTTTGTTAAAAACTTAAAAACTACCGAGAAGGATATTTCATATATACAAGTCCCGCTTTTCGGTATTCTTTTTTTTATTTACATTATTTATAATTTTTATTCAACGCCAAAATAGGTCTTCGCGTGGCCTATATGATACATGTAATTGACGCCTATGAACGTCTGAAGCATCAGAAGAGACTCATATTCGATGGCGTTTGTGTATTCCCCATTTGAGAAAACACAATTACGGTAGCTGATACAAAATATGGATGTGATCGGCAGAAATTATCTGAAGTCATATAAGAATAGTAGGAATATTGAATTGTGAGCAGTGATATAAGCTCACAGTAAATGGACTGTGGTATTTATGAAAACAACTCTTTGAAATCCCCTATAGATTATCGATAGAACACACAAAGAGAGCCGACGTCTTTTCGGTGCTCTAAAGACTCCAATTTGCAAGTCAATTTGGGACGGTTCGTAAGTCAAACTGCTCGCTTTTGTATCCAGTCAAACGGAAAGAGTTTGTATTGAGGCAGAGTGGCGAGGTTTAAGCAATGCAACATGTAATACCGCATTTGCTTTAAATGCAAAAAGAATTAAACCCGGGGCGCAAAATCACTGAATATAATGTATATTTTTATTTTTTAAATCAAGCTCATAAAATAACTATTGATATCTTATGATAAAAAGTCGTTGAAATTTTTCGTTTTTTTTTCATAGTAGTTATTAATAGCCAGAGTAGTGTAGTAGCGATCATAGCCCAGTGGCCAGTGGGTAGGATAGGAGTTCACTTTTGGGGGCCGAATTCGGGCTATTATAAGTTAAGTGCGTTTTAAGCAATTGAAATATCACTTGCTGCAACGGTGAAGGAAACCATTGTGAGAAAACCTGCATGCCTGAGAGTTCTGCATAGTGTGCTCAAAGGTGTGTCGAGTCCATCAATCCTTGGTAAACGTGGTGGACAACGACCTTAACCTAATTCTCTTTGTGGCAGGAGACCCGTGTCCTGTGGGTCGTTAAGTTAGGATGATGATGAATTGACGGACCAACCAGATGGACTAGGATTGGTTAGTGGAAAACCATGGCCTATGAAGAGAGTAACACTTCGTAGGGCAGAAATGGAACAGGTCCTTGAAAGTACTGCGCTGTGTCCATCAGCCTGTAGGGCGATTATATCCCCTGGCCAGGAATATAATTAACGTGACCAACTGGTAAAGCACGGGAACAAAGACTAGGAGAAGATTACGCCCTTTTATTACTACCCATATATTATTTGGATATTATTTCCACTTGTGCGCCAATGCTCTGAGAGTTTATAAAGCTGTGCGAGAAGATAAATGTTTAGGCCCATGCTAGCCGCGCTGAGGTGCTCTAAGTATTTAGGAAGGTAGGTTTAGGTATTTGCCTGTAAATACACCGGTAACCACGACCTTCAGACCGGAATCCAGCAATGCTGCTTGGTGGCAGAAATAGGAATGGTGCAAGTACTTCCCCGGATGAACTCCGCCACAAAGAATTCTACTACTACTATCCGACCAACTCCACTGGACAGTCATACCTTTAATTTTCTTGATGTACTAATTTATGCTATTGTGTTAACTACTAATTTAGAGTGACGTGATTTAATTTTTAATATACTTCTCAGTCTTTCATTTGATACTCATGTCATAGAGAAGAAAATTCGGGGTGCATAGACAATAAAATTCGGTCATATTAGCTTTAGGGTCATGTCACTGAGCCAACATGCATTGTCATCCAAATCAAACGTGTATGCAGTATGTCAGGTAAATAGGTTAGGTATAGCTGGTTTTATATCAAGTTGCAACAATACATATATATAACTTTAATCATCATCATCTTCATCATCATCATTGTCGTATAAAGTAATGGACGTCCACTATTATACCGAGATCTTTTGTAGGGAGTTTCAAATACTGCGGTCTAGTGCCGCTTGGGTCCAGCAGCTCCCTACGACCCATTTGATGTTATCCGTCTACCTCGTCGGGGGTCTACCAATGCTGCGTTTCGAGCACCTTGGGCCCCAACGTCCTTACTTTTTCGGATTGACACTTGCCGATCGTCACCGAGGGAGTGGGGCGAGCGCGAAAGCTAGCCATGAGAACAGCCCCAGGGCTCGATGACAACGGGGGGGAAGCTGAGAGACGTCGACCCGAGGGTGCCTCCTGCGAGGACTCGGACCTCGGCTCGGTGCGACGTTAATCGGAGTGTTGGTGGACTTTTGGACTAATCATTTTTCAGTTCGAACGCCCGTGATCGTGGTAAGAGTCCACGTCTGGATGACGTCAGAAATCGGGGCCCTCGTCGTCGCCGGCGAAGACGCTGTGTTTTCTATTTGTGTATGTGTTGTTGGGGTTGCCCTAAAGTCCATTGGTTCTCCGAGCTATGTACCCCCACCTATTGCCACTTCAGCTTCCCAACACGTAACTAACTACATAGCAAGTAAAATAAAAGAAGCGACCGCCTGTTTCAAATCTTGTGGCAATGTTTGTGATACGTGATAAAAGCCACATAAGTAGTGTTTTTGTGTTAATGCTAACGTGATGCGACGGACGGACGGGCGGGGCGCAAAGCGGATTGTATTACTTGTCAGTGTCGTCGGTACCCATTGTCTACTCGCTAAAGACTTAAGAGCAGATAAAATATTGCGTTGTATTTCATTGTTATTTCTTCTTGTTAGAATGATGATTATAATATATTGTTTACTAATAAGCTATGCCCTTTACAAATAAATAATAAATAGAAATAAAAAACCGTGTGCGTACTTATGTACACGCGTTAGAAGTTATACTTCTTTGGTGTAACAAAAATATTATCTTTCGCCTTATCCTACGTTTGTATAAAAAACTACACTGACAAAAGAAAAAAGGTATTGTTTGAATTATTGAAAGTCAACTGTCAAACCTTTTTTAGAAAAACTAAAATGTTGACTATAGCTAACTTCATGGTGTCGGTTTTTTGTGACAGTGTGCGCGCGCATCGTAAAATTTGCTCTCACCATTTTTTCCCAATGTGCCAAAAGAAGTATAATTTCCAAAATAGAGGCAGTCACAGAGTAATGACCAACATAACATTTTTATATATATAGATAGTTCCCTAAACGCAATATCAAACAATGATCTCCACAATTTAATAAGAGGCATCGTGTTTCAATTAAAATTCGTATCCGGGTTACCCGTTTTATGTAATTGCATTAAGATCAAGGCAATCCCGAATTTGATCAAAGGATTACAGCTTGATTGTACTGGCTGTTGTTTCGTTTGAGTTAGTTGTTTATTGGGATGATTGAAGAAGGAAGCCACGATGGATAGATAGGTTTCTAACTTTTCAGAGACCGAGGCGGGCGATACGGCGCGGTGGGATGTGGTTTATTGTGTGGAATAGCGGATGAAAGTTCGTATGGGATAAATCTTGTCACATGTGTTAGGCTGGTTAGTTTTTTTTAATTAATTTATTCCACTACAAGTTAGCCCTTGTCTGCAATCTCACCTGGTGGTAGAGTTGAAGATACAGCGGGCTAACCTGTTAGCGACAGTTATGTGTTAACCATACTTCTAATCGGTTTCTACGCGATATCGTACCGGAACTCGAAATCGCTTAGCTATACGTCTTTGTCGGTAGGGTGCCGAAATCTTCCACCAGCCTCATCGCTACTTATGACACTTTTATGTTGTGCTGAAAACATTGGTAAAAGCGCAGGCGGGCGATGCGTCGCGGTAGATCTGGTATATTGTGTAGAATAGCGGTTAAAGGTTTGTATGGGAAAAATGTGATTATAAGATATCGCATACGCTCGAAGTCGCGAGTAACCGCTAGTAATTCATAATAGGGCAATAGTGCTTTCATGCGGTGTCTAATGCAGATGGCTGAAAACGAGATAATGGCTTGAATCTGGGTTAGGCTAACACTAAGTGACGCGTCGGTTCGTGTCATTGCACGGCTTATGTTACATTCACCACAATTTTCTTGCACTTTGTATTGTCATTTAAACGTTTAGGTAACTTAAGTATAATCTGATAAGCTTTTTATTTATTTTATCTTATTAAATTAAAAATAACACATTCAAATAATTACAATGTTACAAATAAACTGAAGAATATGCTGAGTCATCTAAATTATCAAGATACCGAAAATATAATTCGTTCGTTAGGGTAAATTAAACTAAATATGTATCATATTTTATTGAATATTAATTTGAATATATAAAAATATGGTAGAGACACACATACACCTACACACGCACACACTCACTCACACACATGCACGCACACATACTCAAACACAAACACACGCATGATCTAACACACACATAAACACACACACTTAAACACATAATCAACAACATATCCTAGTTAGGGGGTCCAGGGTAATTTTAGAAAAAACATTGTACCTACTTTTAAGCAAACTTTTATTATTATTAATTATAATCTTTACGAAAGCTGTGATAGCGCAGTGGGTAGGAGCTCGACTTTACTTTCGGGGGGCCGAGTTGAAATCCCAGCACGCACGTAGTTATCAAATATCAAATATCACTTGATTAGACAGTGAAGGAAAACATCGTGAGGAAACCTGCATGCCTGAGAGTTCTATATAATGTTCTTAAAGGTATGTGGAGTCCATCAATCCGCACTGGGCCAGCGTTGTGGACTACGGCCTTAAACCCTTCTCATTGTGGGAAGAGACCCGTGAGTAGTGGGCCGGTAATAGGTCGATATGATGATAGCCATTACGGTACGGGATTATGGGTTTTCCTTCACCACGTTACTCCCCTTCTACTCTTACTGTCTCTAGGATACCACTCCATTATATTATGTACTAGCGGACCCGCGCGACTTCGCCCGCGAATGAGTCAACTTCAAAAAGTAGTCGTATGTTATCGCGGGCTGTTTTATATAACTTTAAAGAAACAATTCTGATATATTTATTATTATTTATAATTTCCGTCGTTTGGCGTAACGTTTACCGTTCATCGCATCGCACGCATCGGAATCTCCCAAAAAGGATATTTTTTGCAGTTTTTGCAACATTTCTCATTAATGATGGTAGCCATTGTTCGTACCGTGATGTTATACAGCCTTAATTGATACTACCAATCCAAAAAACAACCAAAAAAATTCAAAAGCTTGATAATAATTTCTACTATGCCTATCTTAAAAAACATACAGACAACCAGACAGACAAACAAAAATTCAATTAAAATCTGTTTTGGACTCAGTAACGATTATAAAGCATCCCCTGGTCAATATTTTCAAAACATATTAAATCTACAGAAGTTTCCCAGTTACAGATTTATTATAAGTATAGATGTTAAGGAAGTTGGCGGTGTGAGCCCTCATGCCTCGGAGAGCACTTAAAGCCTTCAGCCCCTTTTATTATTACCTAATTGTGGTAATAGTCGTTCAAGCCCACCAAACCCGCCTAGGAGCAGCGTGGTGGGTCTATGCTATAAAACTTTCCCATGAAAGACGAGGCCTGTGCCGAGCAGGGACGTTACTAGGCCGCGGATGATGATGTGATTTTCATTGACTATCTGTCTATTAAGTGTTACCTAAATTACCAACATTGTATCTATCGGCGCAACGACATATGAAGTCGCTAAATTGATTATCCTAAACTAAAATAAAAATTGAATTAAAAATTGGTTGCTTGTAATTAAAGATCATAAATTAATTTAAGTACAACGTATGTAAACAATAGATTGGTTATCTGAATCACCTGGGGTTTCTTTATAAATGTCGAGTGTTCAGTGCCTCTAAATTCATTCCGTCACGAGAAGCCGAACAGAGCAGAGCTCCCATTTTATTGGGATACCGTTTTAAAGTGCAATAAAATAACTATTTGCAGTAACAGGTTTTAATTACTGTCAAAATGGAGACTGATGATAATGATGAGGAAAACGACAGTTTTGCTAAAGTAATTTATTTTTAGAAGCGATAGCGTCAGAGGCGCCGACATATCCATATGCCTGGCTAAAGGGAAACGTGTAAAGTCGGAGCATATTGTGAGTATCTAAGTTGTATGACTGTGCGAACACCAGCCCGCTCCATTGCAGCAAACTTTCAGTCTGAAAAGTTTCCACATTGGCATATCGAAGTTATAGAGTTGCTAACTTCGAGTTGCTGGCAAAGTTTTATGCGGTATTTTGGTTGAGTACTTATATAAATAGTGTAAAGATACAACCCATCAGTTTTCTGCGGTATATTGGTTGAGTACTAGTTTTAAAATATAGCGGTGATAGCGTAGTGGGTAAGGCTTCGGCTTTCCTCTCTTGGGGACGGAGTTCGAGCCCAGGCAATGCACCACTGACTTTTCGGAGTTATGTGCGTTTTTAATCTAAACTTGGCCAGCGTGGTAGTCTACAGCGCTGTGGCTTAAACCCGTCTCATTCTGAAAGGAGACCCGTGCTCTGTATTGGGCCGGTAATGAGTTGATGATGATGATGACGATGATGCCTAACTTTAATAGCTTAAACAAAATAATTTATTTTTAACCAAAAAAAGGGGGTGACTTCCCCCTATTCCCCCTATTCGATTGTATTTTTTCATGTTTATAACGTTAACACTTCACGATTTATAAACTGATTTTATGATTATAATTACTGATTTTTGTGACTTTTGGAGTAGAGACTTAGGGACCGTGGGGTCAGGTGGCAAGAGCCCTTTTCAAAGAATTATCGAAAAGGGTTATCGAGTCTACCGGTGATCCTAGAGCGGGCAGTTACCTTGGCCAACGAATTAGTTTGGCCATCCAAAGGGGCAATGCTGCCAGCATCTTAGGAACTGCGTCTCGCTGCGGTGGTTTCGAGGACGTTTTAGATTTTGTTTAGTTTTAAATAGTTTATTTTAGGTTATATTTATAAAACAATTATTTTTTTTTACTCTAAAAGTAGATACATATTTTCGGATACGTTCCATGTTCTTCATTAAAATATATAATATACTTTGGCTTCTAACTCAAAAGATGTAGAAAAAATACACCATCCGAGTAAACGTATTATTAATTGGCGTTATTTTTACAGATGAATAGATTTCATTTAGTACTAAAGAAAATAAAGTTAATTTCGATATAAAACATCTTTGTTATAAATTATCTACTATTAGCATTGACAGTTTTGTCTTTAGATATATTTAGACTTCAAAAGCAAAGACAAACAAACAGTTTTCGTAATAGTCCCAAGATAACTTTCAACTAAATTTTATCAAACTACTACGATTCAGCCATTGGGTAAGGACTTGTTGGCGCACTGTTTTCAGTTTAATGCCAATTGGTCCAAAAGATTGAATTAATATTTTAATTGTTTTTTTTTACTACAAGTCAGCGCATGACTGCAATCTCACCAGTGATAATGCAGTCTTAGAGGATAGCAGGCTACCGTGTTAGAAAGTACGGCAGTTATATTTAATCCATACGCCACTTCGTACCGGAACGCTAAATCTCTTAGCGGCACGTCTTTGTTGATAACCAGCCACGGTCGAAGCCCACCAGACCAGACCCGAGAAAATTCGCAAATAATAAATTCCCCTGCCGGGAATCGAAACCAAGACCTCCAACTTAAAGCCACAGATGCACCGGGGAGGTCGTCAAAAATTCATTTAATACACAAGGGCGGAAACGTCACGTCTTATCTGGTAACAGATTAAACTCGCAGTTTAGTTGTATCATGATTACATTGTGTCCCGAACGGAGATAAATGAGTTATATCTCGTAATTTATAGAGACAGCGTCACACTTAATCATTAAGTTTGAAGGCTTTGAACCAAATGAAATTGTACACGAAATATAAGCCTTAGTAGCTGAAGATGGTTTGGCCTATCATGATTTATATGAATGGATATACATATAAATCATCCGTGCAATTAAACGTTGACCAGACTATAATTGTATAATTTTGATACATAATACTATCTTTGTTTGACGGCCGATTGACGCAGTGAGCAGCGACCATGCTTTCTGAGTCAAAGGCCGTGTGTTCGATTCCCACAACTGGAATTTTTTTGTGTGATGAACTGAAATGTTTTTCAGTGTCTGGGTGTTTATATGTATTTTATAAGTATTTATGTAAAATTCATAAAAATATATGTATCAGTCATTTTAGCACCCATAACAGAAGCTACGCTTACTTTGGGGCTATATGGCGATGTGTGGCCCAGATATAAATTAAGTGAAAAACCAAAAAATATAAAAACAAATATTGTAAATACCAAATTTGCTAGTGAACAGCATACAAAAAAATCAGCTTATATACAACGTGTAAATGCAAATTAATAACGATATTGCTATGGCAGTGGTTTATTTATTTTTCAGTAAACTGCCATAGTGAAAAAAGTCAGATACCCAGCCTCTAGCAACATGACATGCAAGATTAAAATCGAGTGACTCCTGTAACTTATTTAGTCTCTTGTAAAGGTACGCGTCGCGTAGCGTAGGTACTATGCACGTACCAGTCTTTCATCTTCAATAGGTTTGTCATAAGTAAACAATTATTTTGACTTAGTTCGTGTGAAAAAATAGATATGCTTCTTTAGATTTAATATTTGTACATTATGATATCTTATGACATATAAGATTCGCTCGCTGCACTGATGACGTGAAGGTGACCTTGTTTAAAGCATTTTGCCAATTTTTTTACACGTCTCAGCAAGGTTTACCAAGCGAAGCTATAACACGCTAAGGATACAATGTAATAACGCTTTTCGGACCCTAATGATGCTGCTTCGTTTCTGTAGTGCTAAATCAATGTTTGCTGCAGCGCGGTTTCTTTTCAACCGATTTCTTTGCCATTCTCAGAACAAGGACGGCTTCCTTCTGGGACAGGCTTAGACGCAGCACCAATACCATCCCTTGCACTATAAATGAGGACTTCAAAAATCCGTTTGTCAAGGTCTTGCGTGCACTGGTGCGACAACAAAAACTTTCAGTTTTAAGATTTTTTTTTTACATCCGCATTAGCTTTATTTATTACTAGCTTACCCGCGCAACTTCGTCTGCATCAATCGGTTGTTATCGGATTGAATATCTTTTAGCATTTCTATACCCGTCGTAACGTCTAAACGATAGGTCAAATTTGAATCATTTAAAGAGGAATTTGCAGGTGCAAAATCAATTTGAACTAAAAAACTATTTATTAGGATAAGGATCTGATAGGAACGTAACCATCTTAAGATTGTTCCCGTGTTTTGATTGACAAATTAAAACTAAAAGCGGTTATTGTGTCTTAACAGTTGGACATTTAACCTCCCGGACTTTTTTGTAGAAAATAATAATTACTTTAAACATGTCTATCCATCCATCCATACATCCATCCATCCATACATCCATACTCACAAACTTTCGCATTTATAATATAAGTAGGAAGCTTATTTTTTTTCGAGATAAAATGTAGACTATATGTTGACCCGGAATATAAGCTACCACTATACAAAATTTTATTTTAATCCGTTCAGTAGTTTTCATGTGATGCCCGGACAGACAGACAGACAGACAGACAGATAGACAAAAATTAAATAAAAATCTGTTTTGGACTTAGTATCGATTATAAAGCATCCCCCGGTCAAAATTTTCAAAATATATTAAATGTACAGAAATCTTTCAGTTACAGTTTTATTATAAGTATAGATTATTGTACTTTAAAACAAATCTATTTATTATTATTATGTTAGGTTATATACCGTATGAACCCGTCAGCAGTATTTCGCAATTAGGTTACACGTTGTATATATACACAAGAAGGTAAATAGGTATTTTAAAATATATATACAATTTTTCTTTGTTCGGTAGCGAAGCATAAACTAACAACACAGTTAAAACAAATATTTAAATAGTGGAAAATAATATCAAAAATTAAACAATCCAATTACATATTTGGGTTAATTATGCACTTGGTTTGGTCGGTAATGAAAATTTACTGCATTCAATTTGTAGCTACTACGGTTTGTGTAATGTTTTTCATTTTACTAATTTTCATAATTAATTAGCGTGACATCACCACAAATCCGGGTTTTAGCAATATTTGCATTCAGCACTAATTGATTGCGGTGAAAATTTTACCGGGGATTTTATGATTAATTTTTGAGGTTCGGATAGTACCTACGAAGTTGGCTAAGAAATTGATCGATCACTTTTTAATGGAAATATCGCTTTTGCTGACATTACAGATGTCGCATTACGCCGATGGTAAGTAGGTTGACGTTGAAATTGGTCGCTTGCATTTTTGGCGCAACAGAATAAAATTTATCAGTCGTAAGACACTGCCAACATTTCAAGATGGCTTAATCAAACACTGACTGTTTTACATAAATAAATTTTAAAGTTAAAATTTGTTTGACGACTTCGCTGGCGCAACGGTGAGCACTGTGAATTTAAGTAGGAGGTCCCGAGTTTATATCAGCGATCCTGCTTTCTGAGTCCAAGGCCGTGCGATTCCCACAATTGGAAAATTTAGTGTGATGAACATTAATGTTTTTCAGTGTCCGGGTGCTTATCTTTATTTTTTAAGTATTTGTGTATATATTTCATAAAAATATTCATCAGTCATCTTAGTACCCATAACACAAGCTACGCTTACTTGGCTTGGCTAGATGGCGATGTGCGTAATTTTATTGTCGTAGTTTATTTTTTTATTTATTTAATTTATTTATTCTCTAGTTTCTATAACACGTACTGTAGTTTTTTTTTCCTTTTATATAATCTACCCGCTTAATGCATGCCCTGTGCTTTGGGTATGAACGCTGTGATCAACACACCACAAAAATCCAGGAGTAACCAACTGTTTCGCGGTGATTAAAAATTTGGCAGAGTTTCGGAATAACAATATAAACGTAACAAAGACTTTACTTTCGATTCTCCGGGAACGTTATCCTGAGCTGTTCTGGGATAAAAAAAAATCTGCGTTCATTTGTTAGAATAAAAAGAAATGGTATGTGCCATCGCTGATCGGAGCTGAGCCTCGGTTATAAACAAATAAACAAACATATACACTTTTGTAACTTGAATTTTAGGATGGATACCAAAGGAGTAAAATTTAAGATGAAATAATAAAAATTATATACGTATAAAGATGGGATTCATTTTGAATAATTTCTCTACATTAACTCGCACTTTGGAAATTTTGAAAATTGAAAATTTCACGCTCGCAATTATTGCAGTTATTTTTAAGCGCGCAATTTGAATATATCCAATTTTAATAGAATGTACTTTAATTATTACGTGCTAAGGTTATTTCATGGGTCGGCACAAACCTGTAGCACTTCAAGATTACTTAAAACATCTTGTTTTGTTCCTTTTTTTATTTATTTATTATTCTTTCATATAATTGTACACATAATTGTATATTACACACTTGCAGAAACTAAAAAGTTATTAAACAAACTAAATTTTTATTAGCTATGAGATAACAATACAGTAACTTAGTTCCTACCATTATTCCGCTTGCACTTAAAATTTTATTAATTTAGAGTTTAAATCAAAAATAACAGATACAACAAAAACATAGAGCTTTAAATAATATACAGAGTGGAATAATTTTATCTTGAGCGTTCTGCATTTAATAATTAAATTAATAAAACAATTTCGTTCCAAAATTCAAAATATCCTTCATTAAAATAGGCATGATCTTACGAATCTTCAGCTTTAATTTTAATTTATAATTAATTCAGCTTACGAATTCTGAGATGAAATATCACATTCTTAATATTCACCCGAATAGGGTCAAGCTTTTTGTTTATTAATATAGAAAACAAAAAAGAAAATTTTAGCTATATTTATTTTAAATTTCCATCTATTTTATGTCTCTTTCTAGTTTTGGTGTATGTTGTGCTATAATGATGAATTAAAAAAAACTTCGAATGCTTATTAAACAAAGTGCCTTTGAAGAGCTTCTTCTACCATAAGTAAAGAAAATTAATAAAAGCAGAAGCATCGAAGTTGTCCGCTTAAACTTGTTTGAATTATACAAAAAGTTATATTTTGATATCTAAAATGAATTAAACCCATTCTAATTAAAATCTCGAAATAGAAGGAACGACGTCAGAAATTATAACATTTAATTAATTAACACTTTGATTGCATCCAGGTCGCCAATTTCATAATATAATTGTAATGTTTTACATTTTACTAATTTAAATAATTAATAAGCTTGGCAGCACCATAATCTCTATTTAGTAATATTTTTTATACACGTTTTGTGCAAATTAATTGTGTGATAATTTATTTGTTTAATCGTGGGATAACGGATTATTTTAAATAATGATAATATGAATTGAAAACTTATTTCCCTTGTGGCTACACGTAAAAGAAATGCATTCAAAAATTATGCTGATATTGACCTAATTGGTGTTCTAGAACCTACTGAAGAATTACGTTCAAGGAACAGTAGAGCAGTAGCTGTCCATGTATTGGCACAACGCCGTTAACCAAAAATAAAAAGTCACTACAAAGATGGATAAACAAACTCAGCTTGAAATTTATTCATCATTTCCATGATAATAATGGTGAGGGTAATAAAGATCACATTTCAGATTTTTCTTAGATCATCGTCATAACTTCTGCCTTCGGACATTCATTGCTCAACGTGTGCCTTTCAAAAAAGTGCAGTCAGACATCTCGGTTATCCTGCGGATCTCTTCGTATCTAATTTTATCCTTAAGGGAAACTCCTAAAATAGCCCTCTCTTTAGTTCTACAAGCAACTTTAAATTTGTGGATCAGTCCATTTGTGAATGTATACGTTTCAGCGCCATAAGATAGATTAGAATAAATCGGTAATTGGCATACTTCCTTACATTCATAAAACAATAGTCCCAAACATATCAATGTGTCTGTTACTCGCCAACCGTAAAATGCGCCGTGGCTATTCAAATCAGACCGAGAACGAATTGAGATATCATGCAAATATGTGATTGTATGCAGATTACCGATAATAAGCTGTTGTGCTTCGAAATCGACCAATCCTTACCGACCAACACAAATAATACAAGCGAAATACAACTTTAAAACAATAATAGTAAACACTAGGATTGCGTCAAAAAAATCGTGTTCAGTGACACGTTACAGATTACATATGGGGAAATTGTGCACGGGAGAATAGCTCGTAAAATGTTTGTGGTAAAGATGATTGTTGTGAAGGATTTGATTGTGAGGGTTGCACAATTGGTTTGCCATAATGAGGAGAAACAATGGGGCTTAATAAAGACGTTATCCAATGTGCACGTGACGCAGTTGATAGAGATCTTCAATGGGATTGAGGGAAAGTTTGATTCTATACCTACTATATTATGATGCCTATTTTCATATGATAGTCGTAAGTTTTAAGTTTTTTCCATACCATTTTTTCTAATAGTTATGCAAATACAACTGTAGATAATGTAGTATTAATTATCTTTGTATTAAGATAGAAAGATAGATGGAGAACTCAGTTTATAAATTATTTTGAAAGGGGTTTTTGCTTTAACGATTTTGGATTAAAAGATTAATAGTTTTTTTTTGCATAAAAAAATTGTCTTATATTATATGTAATATTTGGAAGTAGCCAGATTCCAAATAAAAGGAAAATAAATCACCCCTTTTTGAATCTTCTGCTATTCCGAAAATATTGAAAAGAAAATTTTCGCGCAATTGAATCGGCCCAGCGAATTTCTGGCAGTTTTAAAGACTTTAGAAAAATCAAAGCAAAATAAAAACAGAAATCGCTTTGCCGCAGTCTTTCTGCGTTCTCGGGGTTATTTAGAGTGCTCAGCCTCTCAAAGTTAAGACAAAGGGGCCCTGTAAATAGTCCATTGTTCGGCCCCCAGTGCCAAGGGGCCTCGAGTTTGCGCGGGCTTTCCGAGTGCAGTTGAGGGTTATTTAGTCGAGGGTTGGTTCTGTGATCTTTGATAGTGTAGTTGCAATGAATGTGTAGAAATTAACGTTGTAGACTTGTTGAAATTAATAATATCTAGGTACGCATGTGAAAAAGAGTTTTGAAAGAAGTAGAGATTTTGAGTAAGATTTATTAAAATTAATGTACTTATTTAAAAATTGTATTGTTTGCAGAACAATGACAGTCCCTACCCTAAATGATTTAGAAAACGAATAAATAAATGATTAATTAAAGCAAAAATATTCCATTAATAAAATAGAATGATGATGATATACCTACTCGTAGAATTCACAGTATCCTAGACATTACAGAGTCACGTATAGATTCAATTATCCCGTTAAATTAAAACAGCTACAACAACAAAAATGCTAAAGCTGTCAAAAATAATGAAAGCATCGACGAAAATAAAAAATTGAAAACAGAACGTAAATACCTATATTGAATATTCAAACATTGGGAAGTTATCATGCGCAAGAGTGGAACGCCCACCTCGCTTATTGGCCCACCATTTTAGATTGGGCCAATCAACGAACGAGCGCTCGCGTGGTATAATTTTGGCATAATTAGTCACGCATACAATTTGTAAATAAAAAAATGTATGCATATTTCGTTACGGAGTGCTAAGATGATAATTACAAGAGGAAGTGCCATGTGGTTGATGTCGTAATAATTTTTTCTTCAGTAAATCTCTGTGCACAACTAATGCCCGTTTTAAATAAATCTAATAATTTAGGCAACGTTTCTAGGAAAAATGACCAACCACTTGACCAACCCTTAGGTGATAACTATTGGTGAACGATTGACGTATGCCTAGGAATCTACTTAGATTACGGGTTAGTTATTTAGGCATCGCCTTGTTCATCGTTAGTAAAGACAGGCAAACAATTTAAACCTTGACGCATGTTTGAAAAAGAACAATTCAGTTCACAGTAGGTAAATGATATTATTTAATGCTGATCAAATACTTATAAAGGAAATTCTATTATTACGATAATTATACAGCGTGTTAGGTACACGCTGTATGATTATCGTAATAAAATGTTTTTTTTAGGTTTATGGTCGTATCATGAGTACCTACAGTTTTATAAAAAAAGTAGTTATAGGTAGTATCTAGTGAAGGGTACGGCGCTCGTAGCATCCGTCGTGTTAGCTTATGGGACGTTCCGGAACGAGAGCACGTCAACCAACATGAGAGCCATGCAGGACAACTGAGTGACCTGTTTTCCATCCACTAACAAGTCCTTCAAAGTCAATGGGAGCAGCAGAGTAAACGCCAGCCAGTCTAACTGCATCATAATTTGTATAATTATCCCTGCTGTACATAAAAAAATATATAATAATCTATACCTACACAGTATATATGTAAATAGCTTATGAGAAGCGTGCGGCTAGGACGTCGCGAGTTTCTCGCTTTCCGTTCACCCAAAAATGTACGTATATATACACAGTATACCTACATATTGCTCATGGAAATCGTTTGGTGACGATGACGCGAGTTCAACGATCTTTGTTCATCCAAAAAGTGCTCAACGCGCCTAAAAAAGTATTCACTTCAAAAATCCAGATCAACTGCTATTTCATCTTCCATTATAAATAAATTTTACAGGAAACAGCCAGTCCCGATTTATCCATGTTTACGTATTGACACGCCGATGATGATTTATGAATAATAAACGCGTGCGGCATGTTGCCATATTGTTCTGAAACAGTTTATTTTCGTAAGACTGTGTACACAAACTAAGGCTGCGTACATTGTTTGAAACGGCACCGACCAACTTTTTTGAGTAAAGCCTAAAATACATCATCATAATTGCAAATCGTCACTTCACTCCACGCGTTTTGAAATCAAATAAAAATATAAAAAAAAGGTGCGTGCACGCATTAAAAGTTATACTTCTTTGGCGTAACAAGATAAAAATCGTTTCAAACATTTTATCTTTCTACATTTAAAGAAAAAACTACATTAACAATAGAGAAAATATATTTACTACAATATGTAATACATAGTTTTATTATAATGCATTATTTAGTTTTCTCATTATCGGCCAAAAAAGTTTCATTCAACATTACAATTTGAGATTTTTGTACAATTGAATCTATTAAATCACCGGAATGAGCCCGCAGACTTTGACGATTGAATGTGTACGCTGTCAAACCTTTTTAGAAAAACTAAAATGATGACTATAGCTAACTTCAGAGTGACGGTTTATTAGTACGGTGCGCGCGCGCATCGTAAAAATTTTCTTTCATAATTTTTCCCTAACGCGCCAAAAGAAGTACAACTACAAATAAGTAGTTAGCAGTTTTATTTATTTTGAATAAATAAAACTGGAAAATCTATGGATCCCCCATGACAGTTGAAACGCGGAATTCTAAATGATGATGTCTTTTCTCTATGAACATAATTTTTTACCGCTTGAACTTCGAAAATCTATGCATACTTATAATTAGATAATAGGTTTTTTTAATTATAATTGCAATTTTTATCAAGAAAACCCATATGTTCTGCAAAAACAACATATTATTTGGATATAGTAGACACATCCACAAATCTTAGGGCAGTTTTTCAGAATTACTCATCATGCCTATTTCACCGTTTGCGGTCGACTTTAGTGACTGTTTAGATTTTAGAACGTACGTGAAGTACCAAGTCCGTTAATTCATACGTAAACATTTTATGAAAGATATTGTCAACAAAATGCTCGTTTTCTATTTTATCACCACAATTAAAATTAAAACGCTTATTCGGACGCTTTTTACGTACAGGTTACGGACACGTTTACGTTACGTACAGCGTTAGTAATGAAACGCAATACTTCATACACGTTACTAGTTATTACCGTAGTAGCTTCGAAATTGCAAGCTAGACACGCAACTGTCACTTGCATGCAAGTTTCAAGCAATTAGACTGCGTGCCAGATACAGCTACGGCACAAACTTGCAAGTTACTTGTATACATTTGGAATGAGGTTCATAGAAAGGGTATTTCTGGCTTAATAGCATAGCGGAGTAAATGAAATTTGGATATGGTCGTTGTGTTAAAAATGGGTGGCATAGCTTAGGCGGTTTTATGCAGTTCACTAGCAGAGTAATTACTGATGACAGATGTTGGCGTGACGTGAGAATTGACAGTTAAAGAAATTTATTACGACTATACACACATCGCCATCTATCCCCAAAGTAAGCGTAGCTTGTGTTATGGGTACTAAGTCAATAAGGTTTTACATGTTGGTTTAAGATACAGTGCATTGCCAGTATGGCATGCAATGTTACAAAATAGATATAACCGCCCAACTAATTGATGTCAAAAGAATAATATAATAATAACACTTAGATTAATAAATTGTCACATTAATTATTAGATTAAAATCTTATTTGAAATATAACATTTGAACTATTAGGCACATTGTATATCGGCAGGCTGATCATAAATAAAAAAAATAATAAAGTTTAGTTTACCTACATACCTACATAAATACTTTTAATATACAGATAAACACCCAGACACTGGAAAACATTCGCGTTCATCACACAAATATTTTCCACTTTTAGGAATCGAACCCACCACCTCGGACTCAGAGAGCAAGGACACTGCCTACTGCTGTGTGTCATGCGCCATCATGAGCCGTCTATTGATAGAGAGGTTAATTTTCATTGCCCAGGTATAAAAAAATAATGTAAATCCGTATACAAGTTCTCTTGTTGCTCATTCTGAGCTTCAGCGAGTACACAAAAATCTTGAATAGCTTAACTCTTTTACACCTTATAGCTGGTTTGAAAGGGATTCAGGTGAACTTGAACTCTCTCCAAATTAAGTCTTCAGACTGGGTTTATGTCGTCGTACACTACGCTGTGGATTTTGAGTGGATTTGTACAGCCATTTTTGTCTGGTGAGAGGCTTTGGTGTTGGCTAGTTACCACCCTAACGACAAATACGTGCTGCTAAGCGATTTAGTTTTCCGGTGCGATATCGCGTGGAAATCGATAAGGAGTATGACTACGATAATTCCTAACAGGTTAGCCGCCAACCATCTTAGACTGCATCATCACTTACTATAGGTGAGATGGCAGTTAAGGGCTAATTTGGAATAAAAAAAATACAGGATACTTACGATAATTAACTTCACCGTTAAAGCAAATTAAATTTAAAATCACGCATAACTTCGAAAATAACTAAGGTCCACGCGTAAGAGAATCTGAAATCTTAATAACTAGGCTAACAATGATTCAATTCTTGGTTTAGTTTAGGATAGGTATTATTATTATAATTATTCAAACTGTAAGACCGTAGTCCACTACGGTGGCCAAATAAGTATTTAAAGACTTCACAAGCCTTTGAGCACATACGGAAACATCGCGCTGGCGAAAATATAAAATCTATAAGTCACAGTTGCTCTATGAATATAATACAAAAATCCCCATTTCAATATACACGATATTTCCCAAACACATCCCAACCCGGAAATAGAATGCCTTTCCTTACGCGAAACATTTCTACGAACCTGTAAACACCAACATCTCAACCGAGACATGGGTCAATGCGAAAATATTCCAGAGTAAAAAGGTATTTTTATTGTCACACGTATCATTGGTTTCGTAGCCTAGTTTTGAGTCTGTCATTATCTAAACTCGTTACCAAATTTTGAAAATTTAAATTAAAAATAGCGTATAATGCGGTTTAAAATAAATATGTATTACACTATTAATTTTAATTGAAATCAATAATTTCAAATACTTTAGAATTCCGTGAGAATCAGTGAAATTTGTAGAGTAAATTTTTACAAATTCACTTTTAAAAGCACAGGTGCTAAGCAACTTTTTAGGTATGCGTTGTGAAGCCATCTCCAGAGGGTACACCGGTATACGAGTGAATAATGCGTAGGAAACGATTATAGATGATCTGTGTAGTGGTGTCGGATTTAAAGAAGAACATGTAGTGACACAAAACACTCTTTAGAAAAAAAATGCTGAAATATTCACGTTTTAGGTAATATGGATAGATTATAAGACTAGCTCAAACTAACTAACATTCATCGAACACCTTAGTTTAGGAAATGACGTATTATGATAACATAGTGGCAGAGTTGTTATATTACACACCAATATGGTGGTGGCTGTACTGGGCCAGTATGGTGGACTACGTACGGCCTAAACTCTTCTCCTACTGAGAAGAGACCCGTACCCTGTAATTGTGATGATGATGATGATGATGAATAAATTAAGGATTGGAACTAAGATTTTCGTGGTTAATCAACTCTTCTAAAGAATAGTCAAACGGGTACATAACACAATACCACATTTTTTGCAACGTTTAAGAAATGTCTAATATTTTTTTTAAACATCCGATTGCCTACTGGATATGAAGCATACAAAAATGACTTCACGAAAACTTACGTGAAAGTACGTCTATTTATAAAACCTACAGAGCCCAATTAGTTTGCAAGCACTGTAGATTTGGGTGAGGATGCCTCCGGAATGACAGGATAGTGTCTCTTGAACTGAATTATGTCTAACGCTATCCCACGCAATCTAATTAAGCCGAAATGTTCTACGTCTAATATTAAATCCGAGTAAGGAGCAAAACAACATTTTCACGAATTAGCGCCGTGTCCCAAGACAGGGATGGCAGTGACAGTTTAATCGTCTTTAAACCCGTCGTCACACACGTCTCGAGCAATGGCCCGAGAAAGTTGATTAGAGTGCCTGTCGCCTGTTTGAGATTTAATCCGACCTTAAACTGTTGACAGGGTGAATTTTATGACCTACTCGTTACTTATGGTATCACAAAAATAGATGTGTATTTATTTGTGATACCGCAAGTAACGAGTAAATTTATATCGATACTCGATACTAATAGCCTTTTTTAAAGATTTGCCGACTCGCAATCGAGGTGTCGTTTACGAGTATTAAATTCTGTATCGTCAAAGGAAAATTGAATTTTACTATTTTTAAAGTCGCAAATCGCAATTGCAGTTTCTTTTACAAACATTCTGTCTAAAGCCCGAGCTAAAGAATTTCAGGTAAATTTGTGCTTTAACCAATGCTAGTAAGATCCACTTTACTCCGTTATTAAAGTATTTCCTTACTCGAAAACGACTTGGTACCGCCAAATTTTGTACTAAGGTACAGTATGATGAAATGGTTTCGACTAATATCAACCTATGTAGGGCCAATAAAGGGCACGAATCTCCTCTCAGAATGAGAAGATTTTATGCCGTAAATGCATATAGTAGACTTCATACGCCTTTGAGGGCATTATAGAAAACTCACTGGCATGAGGTTTTCTCACTATAACTGATCACAGAGAGTTTCGGCCTGCTAAGTCCCACATGCTGATCAAGTGCGTGGTAGACTGCATACACCTTTGACAATATTATGGAAAACTCTCAGGCATGAAGGTTTTTCTTAAGACGTTGACCATCACAATTAAATCAAGTTAAATAAAACACATTGCTAGGGATCTAACTCTGTTTCTCCAAAATAAAATCAGAAGTCGTCGCCATTCCGCTGTCGCTTGAAAAGGAAACATAGTATATCGCCTTCAGTTAAAGTGGCAACTAGTAGATTTCATATGAAAACTTTTATAAGATCAAGCACTGCTATTATTACAACAAAAATAAATAAATAAAAGATTACATTTATTGGCGCATTCGCCACATTTTGTGACGTGTACCAAACCAATAGTGTTAATTACGTGTCACAATACGTTCGTCGTCGTTCCGGACAGTTTGACGTCGCCGGATTTACCAAACTCGTCTAAGACGTACTTGTTGGCATGATGTTATTATAATAAGCTGATAAGAAACGAAAAGAGTGTATTAATCAACTAGTTGACAATCTAATTTTATCTTAAAACTTTCCTGAATGATTGATCTATCAATGCAAATTTTTGGGCGGTTTCACTTGTTGAGACGTCTGTCTAGTAGGGAATATTTCAGTGTAAATTTTAAAAGGTGTTGGGACCTATTTAATATGTATTCATCCTTATCAATTCAACCAATAAACGTCCATCGCTGGACATAGGTCTTCTGTAGGGAGTTCCACAATGCACGGTCCTGGGCCTCTTGCCTCCAGCGGCTTCCAGCATCTCGCCTGATGTCGTCTGTCCACCTCATTGGGGGCCTTAAGACCCCAACGTCCATCCGTTCTCCGAGCTATGTGCCTTGCCCATTGACACTTCAGCTTTGCGTTTCGCTGATCTATGTCGGTAACTCTAGTTCTTCTACGAATCTTATCACTCACAGGTAGAAACAAGAAAGATGCCGTGTATTTTAGTCAACAGTGAAAATGAGAAATCGGCCTGTCTGATAGGTGTAGTCTATATTTAACGTACCACTTTTAGAATGTAACTAATAAATAATGCAAGTAGAGGATATCGTAAGAAACAGTAAAACCAAAAAAATAATAAATAATTATGTAAACTTAAAAAGATCTCCTATGTCAGTTTCCTTACGTGAAATAAAGGTAACAATGTTAAAAGCAAAACCATGTCAGAGTAGACAGGTCCCAGTAACTTAAATGTAAAATGTATAAATAAAACAAAACAATGGAAACGTCATGTGCTAGTAAAATGCGAATTTACGCGTTGGGTATGTTGGGTTTGTTTTCAGTTTAACACTCAGCCGATTTGAGTAGAGAAGTGCAAAAGTTGGCTAATCAGATTGCTCATAGGGGAGGTAATAATTATATTACGCAATATTCCAATGATCTAATTGGCCTATTTCTATTTCTGCGCGTCTTCGTTCATTTTAGTTATTAGATTCACAAAACCAACTTCTTAATTTTAATAGAGTTAAGAGTAAGAGTTTGAATAACGAAAAAAAACAATGCAATTCTATAGTAAGTTTGTCTGACAGTTATTAGATTTATTGCATGTTCATTCTGTAGAGTACCTATGTACTCGAAGGTTTTACAAGACTTAATTTCAATGATCGAGTTGGCTATTAAGTCTTATCATATAGAAAATAAAGAATATATTATTTTATAACGAATGAGTAATAAAGTTCAACTTACTTCCAAACAAGTAAAGCACCTATCAAAACGCCCACGATGAGAACGATGGAGCAGAGGGCGATCACTGCTGATGTCTGCAACGAAGGCCCACTGTGGTTATATGCGTCGATCTTCTGCAAAGGAAAAACAAAACAATCATTAATAAAATCATTACTTATTGCACGAATTCTAGTGGTCCCATTTTGGCTTTCAACATTTGACTCTGGCTCGACGAATACAGTCAGATGTCGAGCACAGGAATAATCAATAAGATATTTATTGTAAAAAAAATGCTCGATGCCAGTATACTAATTAAAGGCTAAGATCTGTAAGTAAACATAAGAGAGTGAGATTTATTACCAAAATCCACCAATCAGCATTGGTGGTTTCTATGTGAGAAAACGCTTATGGCCAGAAGTGAGATTATGTTATGCATACTGATGATATATGTTACGTACTTTTATTTATATAAATATATTTTTATACTTTTTTATGCTGTTGTTGAACTGGAAAAAGTATGTTAAAAAAAGTTTAAGTTAGCTTCCATACCATCCAATTATGACCGGAAATATTTCACAGCAATCTTGGAATGAAAGAGTCGTAAATTAAATTAAACAATGTTTAAAATTCTATCCAGCAGTAAATCGTGTATTTTGGAAATCAGCCAAGGAAGTTGTGTAAAACAGACAAAATTTAGAAGTTCCTGAGATTTTGCTGTATTTCACTTTTACAAAATTAAATGTAAAAACTCTGATGCAGTTCTATAGGTTCTTGGTAAACTTCCAAAAGAGTTAATTAATATGTAGGATAACTAAACAAATAACAAATACCAATTGAGTGACATTGTACTGATTTTAACCAAATTATAAAATAATATTAAGACCGTTTTTTAATTTTCATCTTAAAATTTCAACAATTTATATTGAAGTAAGTTAAAACTGTTGTCATCAAAGAATTAATATTCAGTAATTTAATGTTTTCTTTATTAATCTAACCATTTATTAGTTTGCAATGTGCAATTATTTCGTATTTCTTGTCATTAACGATGAAGCTCGATAAGACAAAAAATGCAATTAAATTAAGGTTCTTTTTTAAATTTCTCTACATTTGAGACAAAGTCTGTGTGTTATACTCGTATTTCATATTATCCTTCTTAATAACCACATTTGGTAAATACATAAAATCTAATTCTATTTACGTCTCCAATAATGCTAGCTACTAATTCTAATATATTATTAATTTAGGTCTTGGTTTCCCAACATATTTTGTATTTGTGTTGTTAAGTATAAAATTAATAGCCGGATTAATATTTCTAAAGTAAATATTTATAGAAAAGAAGTGAGGGAATTAATCAAAGCGAAATAGGGTATCAATGGGTAGAATAATTCAATTCGTAAATCCTTGGAAGCGTTCCAGCGAATCGACAGAACGTGATTCATACAACACAATTTTATTGTGACCAGTATTTGTCATAACTCGCACAGCAATATAGGCATTGATGCCACTGATGAAAGATGATAATAGCATGAAGCGGATATCACAAGTGCCATAATGAGTTTTGGACAGTGTACAGCTAATTTGTCTTGTAAGTAAAGAACGTTGGTGCTTGCCAAATGTGTTTGCTTTTCGCTCGACGCTTATGAATTTCGCCCGATCATAGTTTTGCCAAAATGTACGTCATACAATTTGAATTATTTACGAGTTGGCGATATTCTTGGCATTTCCTCAGTGAATTCGCTAATCATACTGTCGCTGTGAAAATGATATGTTATGTAATAACAGTGCAAAACATTAAATTTCTAAATTTATTTGTTACAAGACCTACTTTATAAACAGTTTTGACACATAAAGTCAGTTTTTTTAAGTATCTAATGGTTTGTAACCTAACTATCCCTGAAGATTCTACCAAGACCTTCACGACTAGGATTCAAAGAACTGAAAAAGCTTAAGCTTATCGGAATAGTTTTTTGAGTTTATTATTTTATGTCGTACGAAAAACGTGCATGTTTTGGGGATCAAAAGTAGTGTCAGTCTCAGCCTAAAATTATATACCTAATATCTTGAGAAGAAAACACTTCAATCCATTGCTTTGTTGCGTGAAACAAATAAAAAACAAATGAAGACACTTTTACATTTACAATATTAGTAAGGACTATAACGTGCTTCTTACGGTTCGTGCAATTATAATTACAGAACCAGTTAAACTCTTTGTTGTTATAATTACAGTTGCCGCAACTTTTCTTATCAAGGTGTAAGAATTATAGGTGTATTTTATATTAATATCTTTACGGTAGTCACGCAACTCCAGAGGGGAAAAGAGTCATTATGAGCCCCACGTATGTTTTTTATTCCTTTCTCCCCAAGGACTCTAAAACACTTCAATCCATTGCTTTGTTGCGTGAAACAAATAAAAAACAAATGAAGACACTTTTACATTTACAATATTAGTAAGGACTATAACGTGCTTCTTACGGTTCGTGCAATTATAATTACAGAACCAGTTAAACTCTTTGTTGTTATAATTACAGTTGCCGCAACTTTTCTTATCAAGGTGTAAGAATTATAGGTGTATTTTATATTAATATCTTTACGGTAGTCACGCAACTCCAGAGGGGAAAAGAGTCATTATGAGCCCCACGTATGTTTTTTATTCCTTTCTCCCCAAGGACTCTAGGAATTTTTTGTCCCACTCTTCCGTACAAAAAGGGGTCGTTTTTTGTTATAACAAAATTGTATGGTACATGTTTTAAATTGCTTTATTAGGGCCGACACAAAAGGTGGTGGTATTGACAGATTAAGGGAACTCTAGATGATTGACGAAACTAATGGTCCTGAAAATTATAGCAATATTGCAGCGATACTTTGCTGCAATTTTAAAATGTAGGACTTAGATAGAACTATATACCTAGGCTTATACTCAACAATGACAACGCTGTGAAGGGGGTTGTTGATCGCATGATAAAACTGATTGCTCTGACCATCTAGCACAGTGCCTGGAAGGAATTGATGTCCAGCAATGAAAACTATGATAATATTATGAGCTTTTATGGTGCTTCATTGTTTATTTATATAGGAATATTGCATGAGGTAAGGAATCTTCTCACCTTAAGACCTAATGCATGCATCTTTTTGAAAGGTCACCTCCCATGGAGTCCGTTAGGTTGCGCAATTAATTTGGTGGTAGCGGGTTTGATCAACACCCAGTGTCGCAAACACTTTAATTATGAATGGAGCTATTTGTCATCTTATACATTCAACCAACATTTGTGTTACTAGGGACGCTAGTGTCTGCTGTAGAGTTTCTTGTTTGTCAAGATACCACAGTTGGCAAATCGAAGATTTCACCATGGTGTTCTAGTGAGATATAAGCCTTAGAACGTATAGATTTAACTGGATATATATTACATTCAAATCAGACACTAGGTTACTCAAATACAAATAACATTTACATAATATTTTCTGAAGCGCCTTTTGCGAAAACGGTGCAATCTTTCGAGGGTCGCTGCAGTGTTATTTAACACAATGTCATTTAAAATGTGCTGTCAGTTGAAGTGTGTAAACCACAGCAAAGCTATTACGACGTTATGCCGCGTTTATTATTTAAGCCCAACATTTTTAATAATAATGAAATGTAATATCATAGTAGCTCGACAAGCGGCAAAAGAGTAGACTGGTCTAAACTCTATGGCCCTTAAAAATAGCATTGGATTAACATCCGAATAGTGATACAGTATTTTGTCACATTCTCACATGTAAATGATGCTTCCAGTTTAAGTGTGACCAAAAGTTTAGTAACGATTTTGAAGTTATACAACTTTTATTGGTACCTAATAGTTAATACATTTTTCCCATTTAAGATCCACAGACACGATAATATCCTTTACTACAATGATTTGATTCAAAAAGTAAAATAAAAGCAAACTTGTAATCGAAAGGCAGATTCAATTCACAATAAAACGACAGCTGTTAACAATGCGAAGCTATCATAATAATATCACTCATAACGCCAGCTGTAAAGCTGGGACCCTCCAACTATGATATTGCTTATTATAAACATTTATATAATTTATTGTTATAGTATATATATAATTTATATTTATATAAATAGTATGTAAGCTCATTACAGTACTAAAAGTGCAGTAATAAAAGATAAAAGGGGTCAAATCGCTTGAGAATTTGATAAATAACATTCGATGAATTATTTTTTACTAGTGGTTGTCCGCAATTTCACCCACATACAAAAATTTAAGATTTTTTACACATTTTATTGAAGGGGGACACAGAAGTACCATCCTTACTAAGTTGTGTTTTTCTGAGTTTTTGTGATATTGAGGACGCGTCAAGTTAAAATAAACACCAAAAATAATTTTGTGATAAAATAAAAATTGATCTTGAAAGCGGATATTACTTATGCATCTTGATGTTAATATAACTGACAAAAACTTGCCCGGCAATTAAATCTTTTAAAGCTTATTTACCGAGTCGTGTAACCACCATGTAGCTAATCTATGGCCAGAGTTGCACTTAGGAATTAAATATTGTAAAAAATCTAGCCGACTTTTTGATTCATTTTCTACGCAAAAAAATACGAAAGACGCTTTTAATATCTCATTAAGATTTTAAATATACAAACAACATCTGATTTCTTAGCGAAAAAAATGTTACAAAGCAAAAAGTTGATTGAATCACAGGAAATTGTCTAGACATCCTTTGTGCAAAGCGCACTTTTAGGAATTGCTTTGTTAAGAGATAATAAACCGACGTTATGTTAATGTTAAATAGCAGAATGTAAATAAAGGTGAGTTTTGGCGACTGACTAAACTGGTGAGTCAGAGATATTGGCGGTGGCAGGTCAAGAGGGAAACTGAATGAGTAATGAAAGTATTCATGGGAAAAATAGTAGGCATCTGAAATATGACTTACAAATACTTTTTAATTCCTTGTTTGTCTAGAAGGTAGGCATGTTCGACTAAACAGATAACCAAAACTTTCAAGCTAGAGCTCAGACGCAGGACTTTTATCTAAAGAAGTTTTCTGTAGTCTCTCTATTTGTACCCATAATAAGTATTATAATCATAATCATCATCATATATTGCCGGCCCACGGCTGGGCACGGGTCCCCACTCATGAGAAGGGTTTTAGGCCACGCTGGCCCAGTGCGGATTGGTCGACATCAAACGCCTTTGAGAACATCTTTGGCATGCAAGTTTCTTAACGATGTTTTCGGCACTGCTTAAGCAAGTGATATTTTAATTCGATAAAACGCACATAACTTATAAAAGTTAGTAGTGCGTGCTGGGATTCGCCCCTGAAAGTGTGGCCGAAGTCCTAACCACTAGGCCATCAGCGCTTATTTAATTAATATAATTTCGTTACCCTTCCCGTTATATATATACATAATCTAAATATTTTTATTTGTAAATTATTTCTGCATTGAAATAAAAATACACTTTTGCACCAAATAAAAATACACATTGGCAGCATTTTTCGTGCTGTCAGGTCAAATTGGAGTGCACATAACTGATTACAACGGCCCTGCAAGTGTGAAATGTGTAGGGCTTCCAAGGGTTGGCTAATGTTTTTCGGCAATAAAAACATTTGCTCTACGCAATTAGGGTGTGGGGGAAACACCATTATTACATACAGTTGTTCGATAGATTAGATTAGGGTGTACATCGGTACAGGACTACACCCCTAATATTTTGAACGTACTATACAAGGTATAACAGAATTACGAAATAGTATCAAATGATGCATAGGTAAGGATGCATTTTATAAGTAATCATTCTTTATGTGTCAAAAGAAGCATATTTATTTTTCCATACAAACGAATTTAAAACATTCCAAGTGTTTACTTATGACAGCCCAATTGAAGATAAAAGACTGACACGCGCATAGTATCTAATAAAGTGACAGTACTCACATGTTTTTTATTTTGCATGTGATGTTAGGGCTTTATCTGATTTCTTTTAGTAAAAACTATGGCAGTGGTTTACTCAATAACTATATATATGTCAATTCAGATAGAAGACGATTTTTAATAGAAACAAATGTATTTCTGGACAAAAGATATACTGTATATGAGTTTTACCAAACTAACGGACGTCGATCTAAGCTAATGTCTATATCCATCTTTAATATTATTAGCATCAGAATTATTTTTACTTAGATGAAAATGTTGCATTTACTTAAGCTAGATTAACTATAAACACATGTAAGACAATTTGGATACGATAATCAAATTTAATTTATTGGAGATCCAATGGTTGCTGAGTTTGATTTAATTAAATGATATTATCTAGACCATATTGATAACCGACCGGATAAATTCAATGTGTGGTGATACTAAATTAACCCATTACAGCATATTTATGACAAAGATAAAATACTTGTTGTTAAATTGAATGATAAAACATAGTTAAAAAATAAATCGAGGTTTTTAGATCAGTAAATCGTTATAAGTATCCAGCAAAGTACGGTTGGGTAAGTACCTAATTACATTTCAATAGTCAGAAAAACTCAAAAACCGTGTTCAAAGGTATCTTAGGACGGTGTTTTATCACTCATGAACATGCCGTAATGTTAGGTTAGGCTTAAAATTCTCTGGAGATATATGGCTCTACGATAAACTTTAACTGTATTATGGCCGTAATGTGAATAAGCATAAAGTTGAAGTTGCTGTAAAGACCATTGAGGTGGTACCTTGTACCGTCGACACTTAAGTACACTTTAAACAATGTTACAGATCAATTGCGAACATAAGTCTTTGGGTTGTAGAACGAGATCAACCTTAGGAACTTGACGTTTATTCCGTTGTTATACATAATATAGTTAGAAAGGGAAAACGTTGTGTAAGGGAAAGTCAGAAAATCATATGGTAATCTAGACCTGCTAACAAGTATTGTTTAAATGGAAATCTACCTAAGATTAAGACCAAAGAAGACAAGACCAAAAATCGAGATTTATGAAAATTCATACTTACATTATAAATACGAAAGTATGTCTTTTTTACTTATGTTCGACGTATGTTCGTTCGCTTAGCCGTTGAATTTTGATAAAATTTGGCATACATATAAATTGCATATTTGAAGGGCATGAGAGACAGGTTAGATCATAGGCTAGTTAGATTTTAAAAGAATCCCAAATAAACGTGGAAGAAGTCGGGGGCTTCTTAAATACTATTACGGCTTTCGAATTTTCTCCCAAATTTTGAGTTCAAACAAAACAAGAGTTACTTTTTTATCTTATTTGATTTATCCTCCGATCAGAATGTTTCCGGTACGAGATAAAAATATCTTCGACATATGAAATTCTCCGTAAATCTGAAATGTTCAAGGATGCATGGTCAAAAAGTCACCTCAAGTGAACCTCAAGTATCTGTCATCACAAAACCAATATTTTATACATTTTTCTTAAGACAAATCTTATCTGAGGACAAATGTGCATTCCCAAGATGGTCATTGTATCGGACTACCATAAAGCAGATAAATATCGAAACATGGGCCCAAGAGAATTAAGCTCAAAAAAAGGGACGTCGATTTGTCAAAATGTCCAACTATCTGCGCAGGAATCCGTCATCGGGGCAGAGACGATTTATCGGCGGGTATCTCACGTGGATCTTAAACAACAATATCAGGAAATCTACGGAACAACAATATTCAAAATTCTCTGGCCATACCGGTAGACTGGTAGGGTGGTCACGTTTTTTTACGTTGTGGGAAGTGATAGAAACTTGTTATTTCACGCCAAAAATAGAAAGTTTCGATAGCGTCGCGACTTAACTTTAAACATTATTTGCTGAAATAATTTTCACCTTTAATAGTTAGAGCTACAATCACCACTCAATTAAGAGGTATACTATATCAATAGTGGCTTTAATAATGCTGAAGCTATGTATTTCAATAAGACCTTAAGACCTTCTTATTTCAGTTTCTAATCAGAAGGCTTTAACTAATATATAACAGCAATAGCCAAGATCTAGCGATCCATATATCATGATGTTAGGGCATATAGGTATTTCAATCTAAAGCAGATTTGTTATCCACCAATATAAATAAACGGAACATTAAACATACCCAAGTATGTTTAATATTTTGGTATAGAAGTTTAATTTCTAACAAAAAACACGCCGCTGTGGGTTGGATACTATTTCATCAACACAATACGTCAAATATAACAGTTACAGTAACAAAATTTTATTTCTTTAGTATCAAAACGGTAAGTAATGTAAAAAGAAGCACCGCTAGGGCGTTTTTTTTATTTCGAATGAATTCCCCAATCTGAAATTCTAGTGTCAATAAAAATTAATTATCGTAACCCTGTCTCCGTCTGATTTACTTTATGGCCGTCCTATTTATCGGTTCATCGATCTTAAGACGGTAGCTATTTGTCAATGCCCCTCTTTAATTATTAAAATGTGAAAAAAGAAGAATTGAAAAGGCTTTAATTAATTTGCCCTCCGTCCGTAGAACTTTTCTTAAATTATGATTATCGTTGGCCTAAAACTTCGCGCAGAAATGGACTTTTTATCGGAATTAAAACAATCCCGTAAAGGGAATATAAAAAAGCTTTTTACGGAGCATATAAAAATAAAATACGGCTATGAAATTAAAATAGACCTATTATGTTTGCTCATAACTGAAATTGTTGACATTGAAACAGTATTGTTTTTTATGGGCGCAATCTAAGTGGAATTATTTTTTTCATTCAATTACAAATAAATTTGCTTGTTTTGCTATTTCGGTTCAGGTTTTTTCTTCATTGTATTATATTGCGAAGCGGTGATAGCATATTGAGTAGGAGTACGACTTCCCGTTTTATAAGTAATTAGAATATTACTTGCTTCAATGGTGAGAGTTCTACATAATGTTCTAAAAGGTGTGTGGGGTCCACCCCGCTACCACGCTAGCACGCTAGCGCACTGGGCTAGCGTGGTGGACTAAGGCCTTAACCCCTTCCTATTGTGGGAGGAGACCCGTGCCCTGTAGTGAGCCGGTAATGGTTGATGTGATGATGATGATTTTATTTGCGTAAGCATATGAGTATCTATATTTTTAAATGCTTTCTTTTGTACATAGATACAGTTGTTTTGTCTCCACTTTTTCTCTTTGCTTTTGTGCACTATCCCATTTCAATCAATACAGTGAATGAGAAATAATTATTATTTTAATCCAAAAATGCATACGCTATGTCGTATATCCGTTCTTAGACTCTGATCTCCAACATAATAATATACGTCACTTTTATTAGGTGAACAATACTTATGTAAACTCAAAAATTAAGAGTACAGTTTATTATGTATTCAAAATTCAGTGACATCAACTGAATAAGTAATAAGGTTTTTATAATTATATAACGTTCCCTTATAGGTACTCAAATCTTTTATATTATCATATCATTATCGATAGTCTATTAAGTCATATCTTGTTCATCACATAATATCACTTCACTGTCTCTTACAATTACATTATCTATGAATGAGTCTACTAAACTCGATAAAAAGATGAGACGACGTATTTCACAAGCATAAAAATTATGAAACTGATTAGAAAATCACAAAAGTCAATTTCCGACATCCAACAAGTTCAGTTACAAAGTTCTGACGGTAAAAGTTTAAACATGATCGATCCGGTGCAACGGACGCTCAAAATGGTGATACAATTTGCATTCTATTTTAAGGCAACTGGGCGGGGTAAAAAAATAATACAGAAATGCAAATATTAGACAAAATCCTCTTATAGAAAATATCTACTTAAAGACAATCTCTCTATTTAAAGACAATCTTTTGATCTGAAGAATTAGATAACAATTGTTGATTTCTTTTATTCCTTCTGCCCATCGTAAGTGGTTGAAATCGAGACTGATTTGTACTCATAGACAATTTTTACGCCAGCTTAAACAACTATAATAGCGAGTATAATATTATAATACTATTTATGAATTAGGTGCATGTTACTAGTTAGACATGAATATTTAAAAATAATAAAGTATAAAACATAAAATTAAATTAACAGCAGAGTCATGGCAATTCGTATGGCTTTCAAAGAAAAAAGGGTTCTTTCAATTGTACGCCTAAATATGCGCATAAATAATTCCTGCACCCTCATCTTAAACAATTAAGAGAAGTAAAATAAACAAAGTCCGACTTGTTAAGGATACATGACATTATAAACATACTAAAGTTACAAACGCCAGTGTTGGTATTTGGTTGTATGGGTGTTTCTTAAATAAACACGAAGTATCGGATTTGGATGATATATTTTTGTACACAGAAAACACACGACTTTATTATTAATAATCAAAAACCTCTATTTATCTTGAAGAATAAGTATATTAAACATGGATTCATCAGAATTTAGCATTTAATCCTGCTACGTTGATCATTCAACTAAGTCACATGGTTTTTACCAAAGGGTGACGAGTTTTGAACTTGATGTAGCCTCGTTTTCTTTTTACCAAGTATCGTTCAAATCCGTAATTTCGTGTTTATTTAAGAAACATCAATACTACCGAATATCAACACCGATACCCGCATTTGCAACGTTTTATCATTATTGATGGAATAAGACATCAAATACCCCATCTAACTTCCATACCCCTCCATAAATTTAATTTAGTAAGGCCATTTTGATGTTGATTGATAATATGACATCACAGTACAGTAGATACCTTTAACAAAGAATAACTTTAACTGCCATTTAGCTTGCAGTTACTAAAAGTCATCATAATCATCATCTCAGCCAGTTCTCTTTCAAGGGATAAGACCATAAACTTTTAGAAGTTAATCGTCATAATTATTATTTTTGTTAAAAGTTAGTGACAGGGACCAACAGATCAAATGGTTCTGAGTAATCGGGGAATGAAATATGCAATCATTAGTGTTGTTTTCAAGTATCCAGAAGCTCGTGATGCGAATAAAAACGTGCTGACCTTTATACCAACCAAGAAGGCAATCTAAGTTTATTTCATAAATGTTAAAGTGTGTTTGTTTGTTTGTTTGTCATTCCTTTACGCCCTAACAAAGCAACCAATCAACTTTATTTTTATTTATAGAGCTATTTGAAAAACGGAGAAACGGTTCTCACGGGATTTTTAAAAAACCGTACTAAATGCAGACAAAGAACGCCGGCTACAGCTCGCAGTAGTTAATATATATATAAAAATAATGCTATTTCGAAAGGTGAAACTGCAGACAGAAGCAAATCGGCATAAAAATAACAAAATACCCAACCAATTAACACATCAAAACAGAAATTTCCAAGAAACCCTCGATATTAAGTCGAGTCTAAAAAGAGAATAAAAATTTAACAAGTTAATGAAGTGCAATTTATGATCCCAAGTCACCACCAAACGTCTCAATAAACCGTGGCCGCGGAGCACTACCTACAACCTGATTGGGACCACCCGATAGTTCTTAAAAGCTATGACTCAACGGCTAGTAAATTCACACAATCCTTGTTCACTCAGATATCTTGAAGTAGATGCGTAGATGCATGCAGCGTTAATTTGTTTTTAAGGTATAAAAGTATCTTACATCACTGTCTATCCATTACTCCGTTACTGTATGAAAAAAATAATCGTAATCAATAAGACTGGTATATTTGACCACCAGGTATATTTATTTAGGACTAAAACTAACTAAACAATGGGTCAAGCAAAAATTGTTAAATTGTTAAAAAAAAAGTTTCTGTCAGCCAGCAGAGTTAGGAAATTGGCGGTAACAACCCCCATGTCTCGAAGCGCACTTTAAGCCGTCGGTCCCAATAATTATCACTAACTTAAAACCCACCAACCCGTAGTGTAGCAGCGTGGTGATTCTATAGCGAGATGAGTGAGGGCCTGTCTCCAGCTGTGGGACTTTAATAGCCCACCGAAGAAGAAGCTCATGCTCTTTTCTATGAGAGAGGATTCCAGTGGCCAGGTGATGATGATGAACGAGGCTACCTAATAGTTTGCAAATATTAAAATAAACTAACAGCAAATCTATGCAAATCAAATAGAGAATTTGAAACCACTTGAAACTTCGTACAAAAAGTTAAATAGAATAGTTTTCTGTTCAAATAAGTTAATATCTTTTTTGTGACATTCGCACCGTTGCGTTGGTAAAAAGTTCGCCATGTTTTTTGCGCTTAGTTTTTCTTCGAGCCAATCTGTATTTGCAAATTCATATCTTCACAGCTCGCTAAAAGTTATTCAAGTTACCACATTACTTACTTGGATTTTAATTTCAGAGACTTCATTATCATTCTCGGAGCTCGAACCAATAAAGTTTTTTATCTGCCACCGCAAAAAATATGAGAGGACTTTTTTTTATAATCTCCTTAATAAATTATGCGTGAAACGAATCACTAATTTCAACGCGTTTTTATCTCAGGTTTTGATCTGCGTGAAATTCTTGTGGTTCTCGTATCGCATACTTGTTTGATTAAGACGTTAGTGTGTGCTTTTTAAGAACCACTAAGAGTTTATAAGGAAAAACGCTGTAGGTGGTAAAACTCACATGATTCAAAAGTTACGTATAATATTAGTAAAGCTTTTTGTGACAGAGCTCGTCCCGAAAAGTACTACCACCATGCTTATTTATGACGGCCGAGTGGCGCAGTGGGCAGCGACCCTTTCTGAGTCCAAGGCCGTGGGTTCAATTCCCACAACTGGAAAATGTTTGTGTGATGAACATGAATGTTTTTCAGTGTCTGGGTGTTTATCTTTATATTTTAAGTATTTATGTGTATTATAGTGTATGTAGTGTAGTACATAAAAATATAGTTTGAGAAAAAAAAGGGCGTTGGTGGTAAAACTCATAAAATGATTCTAGAGTTACGTACCTACACTTTGCAGTATTTAAATGAAATTTCATCGAGATAACATAATCGATAAAATATATTGAAATCTTTGGCATATTTTCAAATATATTCGTATTGTGTAATTTTGTTACAGTTGCTAACCGGATGCAGTTTTCCACTAAAATACAAAATATGCGATGAGTGGTAGCACAATAGATCAACACAATATAACAACGTTACTCCAAAATAATATTTAAAATTTTATTCGATGCATTGTCGCTGTTTAATCCATACAACCATTATAAATGCGAAAGTTTCTTTGTTTGGCCTTACTTACTGACCAACCAATCGGCTAAATTTCTGGCATAGAGTAAAATTTTACTTTGTAATAAACTATGTTCCGAATAAGCTAGGTTTTTTTTAAAATTTTTAAACTGTTTTGAAAAACCAATTTAAATGTGATGATGAAGACAGTGGAAAAGTTAAGTCAAAAGCTTTCAATCCATCAAAACAAAAATAAAAACCATCTGCAAATTAGAGCTCAATACTCCAATTTGCAAATGGTTTTCCAAATATCCGAAAGCTAATGGTATCTAGAAAGCTAATATCATCTCAGAATAACAGAACCTAACAAACGTTTCACGCTTACATTCTTTAGCAATAATGAAGTAATGAGGGAAGCAAATAGAAAGCGCGTATCAATGTTAGCATTACACGTACTTACCAAATCCAAGTCTATATAAACCGTTATTCTCCAGTTTCATAATACAAAGTCAACAGTAAACCATAAGCTGAGTAAGCAAGACTTCTATAAAATGTTGAGGCTCGTTAAAACAAGGAGTTTTAAGGTGAATTTTATTAATGCGTCAAGAATACAACCTTATGTTTAAGGGGCGGATCTAACAGGTCGTAGGTTCAAATATATTCTATTGAACTATTGTATGCTCCTAGAACAGGTTTGCTTTGTTGGCAAGGAAATTATACATTAAAGTTTGTTTTTTTTTGAAGGACAGATGATTTACTCTGGTAGACAAGTGAAACATTACAAAACGCTTCGCGTCGAACAGGCAAATGCGATATCCAAACGTACTAACAAGTCGGACCTAGACAAACTAACTAATGCCTAGCCGTGATATCTTTAAAGGCTTATGATAATAAAATTAATGATCAAATAGGTACATTATTTTTACCTTACGATTTTAATGAAATGGACATATAGCTAAACTGCCTCTGAAAATATAACCATAGAAAGCTGTACTGTGTAATTTTTAACCTATTCTTAATTATGTTTTTATATTTTCTATGAGATCGCAAAAGATCAAACCAAGATATGTAGAAACAATACATCGAAGTTATGAATAAAGTGGTCCAAATGTGGTCTATACTTGCCTCAGACTTTACTTCTTACAGACTTCGTTCTTACTTTTACTGTGTCATCTTTTTGTTTCCTGTCTAAGTCCTTAAAACTAAAAACCATAAACACTGAGATTGTAAGATAAAACTCTTTGTCGGTACGGCTTCATTAGGACCCGCATATGTCAAATATTTACTAAAACCGATAAGGATGTAGGAGTGGCATAAAATGCTCATTACCGTTTTATGAGAAACCAGAAGATAAAGCTTTTTTTTTATTTGACACTGTAGTAAGATTTGAAAATAAACAGTCACAATTTTTTAATTTGTATATATATACTATATAAAATAAATACTACTATTATTTAATATAGTATATATAAACAACGTGGATAGTTGTTATTTCAAGATACCTTAGTATGTTGTTCTATTATAAATGATAATATTTTTTAGCAAACGAATATAATAAAAGGTAGAAAGGACGGCTGAAATTTACGAGAGTTTATGACAAGTAACTAATTTAAAAGAAGCTTTTTGCATAAGTAATTTTGAGCGCTGTTTAACAGTTTCCGAATATATTTTTTAATAATATATTTTCACGAAAGTTACTAATGTTTTATTTCGATGAAAACAATACCAGCAGAAGCTTTGTGAAATATATTATATAAAAATAAATAAAAAGGAAACGTGACTAAATTTAAATTTATGAATTCTAAAACACTTTGTGTTTCCATTTAGGTATGTAAGCTTTCCAAGTGGACTGTTGCACAAATGAAGTGGCATTCTAATTAGAGTTTGCATTTAAATATGCAGCATACTTACTTATTTAGTTATTCCTGTATTTCTATTTTAAAGCAACCCAAATTCTGTGTTTGTTTTACGAACAATCTAAATTCGTTAGGAGCAGAATAACTTCCATATGCACCGTAACTTACATGTTTTTGAGGGTTCCATACCACCAAGGAAAAAATATATAAACCTGTCTGTTTTTTTTAGCAATGTGTAAAGGTTCAGGTCAGGTCGAAATTAATATTTCATTCAGGTCTACAATTTCATGGAGCTGTAAAAAAAAACTTGCAAATAAACGCAATCAAAAGATATTTACATTCGCATATTTTAATACTCGCAAACAGTCAAAACCTTGTCAAACTTTTTACTTGCTGCCGTTGTATTAGAATCAGGAAACTTGGCAAGAAACTTGATCAAAAGGATAACTTTTAAATGAACAAGAATTAAAGGATAAGTTTTTGTTGTGGGTTTCTTCCTAGACCAGGGCGCGTTGGAACCCTCGTAGGTTTAGTTTTAAGTTTACGAATTTATCGCCAACAATTCACTTGTATGTCATATTTTATATGTAATGTACGCATAAAAGTGCCATGTATGTACATACTTGTATAAAGATATATTACACTTTGACATTGAATATATGACTTTAGACTGCATCAACACTCCACTAGATGAGATTACAGTTAAGGGATAACTTGTAGTAAAATTTAATAATGCAAAAACTTACTGGTTCCGTATCGCAAGTCTCCAAATCCGGTATTGGATCGTCACCACAATAATAATCAGCTTGCAGGAACGGCGGCCTCGGTGGTGGCGGAAGCAAGAACTCTGGAGGCGGCCCAAGACAGTCACACTCCGTAATGTCCGTGGGCTCCAACTCCCACATCGCGTACTTATCTAACTTAACACTATTCACAACCTTTTCGCTGACACTAACACTAGAATCACTAGTATCACGTTTAACGCGATTCACTTCATCTGAAGTCCTGAGCTTTATAATATTGGCTATGTATAGTTCGTCGTCGACATCGCTCCACACATTTTTCCTAATCCCCTCATCATCACGATAGTCACTAAAGCTTATGCTTTCATCTGCTATAACAAGTTTTTCATTATTGCTATTCCTTTCACTAGTAACCTCACTTTCTTTATTATTATTGCTGTCAGCATTTTCATTTACATCTGCTAATGCGACATTTATGTTAAACTTCGGCAAATATTTGCTTGCTCTATTGTACCAAGCATTTTGTAGTGTCCATAAAGCGTACGATGACGCTTCAGTTGGACGTTCTTCTTCGGCCATGCGAGGTTTTCTTCTATTTTATCTGCAACAAATAAACAATAATTTAAATATAAATATCTCATAAACATTTTTAGAAAGAACAATTTTATGAATTACTGGCAGATAATGTACGACTATAAGGACTGCTATGAAATATAATATTTAAAATAACATATTCCTTTAAATAAATAGTTTAATATGAAGATAATACTCCAAATTGTATCACTAAAGAGATTCTATATTGTTAGCATTAAAAACATGGTAGGTTATAGGTTCGAAAATATCAAGAGTGATATCTTGGCGGTTGAAGGCTACTTTCTAGCCCGATAAAATATCTTGTTTTCACGAGACAGATTCCCAACTGACATCGGCTACATAATTATATTAAACGCCTTCTACAGAAACTAATTTAGTATCTGACACCGGGCGAATCAATTCTTTACCAGTATCAAGCCACTTATTATCTAATAGAAGAGCTAACACCTCATTTGGTATAACAAAGGAGCCGCAATTTGGGACTACCACATCTGATAACACAATGGCTACGTCAGTATCGATATCATCGGTATACACTAGTTATTTTAATTTATTTTTTATCGCGTCAATTTAAACGGGCGGGTTTCTAACTATACACTCTTCCAATCGTGATGGTGTCAGTCCAACTCAAAAAGATTAAAGTTCAGCGTTTTATTTTTATTATTTTTAACGTCTGTGGTTGCACCTACCGTTCTATATAACACAAAAAGGCATAGTGCGATATAAGAGGTAGGTAGAGATGGCAATGAATTTAAGTTTTTAGTAGTTAAATGATGAATATGTTACAAGTGCTTCATTGATGCGATTATCATATGATGAGCATTTATTACCTTATTTCAATCTGATATTTAGAATTATACTGAGAAGCGGAAATAAAAACAGTGGGTAGGATTTCAAGTCTCCCTTTTGGGGGACCGAGTTCAATCCCCTGCAGTTGTACCCCTGACTTTCCGAGGCTATATGTGTTCTTAATAATTGATTATCACGGTGAAGGAAAATATTGTTCAGAAACCTGTATGCCTGAGGTGGACTAATGGTCTAAACCTTTCTCATTCTGGGAGAAGACCCGTGCCTTGTAGAAGACCCGTGGCCAGTAATTTGTTGATAATGACGACCGTATTTCATACCGCATTTTTAAAATTAAAATCACGAAAGTTTCAACGTTAACGTTATTGCAGCACGGTTATAAGAAACTCAAAAAATAAACTGCATTGACACTAAATTATTTAAAAGGATTTCAACTCAGAAAAAGTTGGCACGAAATTAAGACGTTTACTGAAATAAACTTGTTAGTTTAGTTTAAGATTTGCGCACAGTCGTGCCAGTATACTAATGGTTTTTAAAACAACAGGATAAAAATATTAAATCCAAAATGTTACCATTTCTAAAAATATGAATAGAAACTTTTTCTTTAACACGCTACTTGGATCAGGAAGCTGGTCAGAAACTGACTTCTTTAAATAAAAATAACTCAGAAGGCATCAGGATAAATATGGCTTAGCAAATAATTGTTCTATTGTATTATTATCCTATCTATCCAAACTTACTTTTCACATTTTATTTACTTTACCGATCATCATAAAATTTTGCATACACTTTATCAATGGATACAGAAAAGGTCCAGAGTTGTCACTTATTGTTATTGGCACACCCAAAATTATTGGCAACAGATAAATCGGAGCGTAACCGCGTCGAAAAATAAATAAATATAGGTACTATGACAATACACACATCGCCATCTAGTCCCAAAGTAATCGTAGCTTGTGTTATGGGTACTAAGATGACCGATGAATATTTTTATGAATTATATACCTACAAAATATTTATAATACCTATACTGATAAACACCCAGACATGAAAACTTTAATGTTCATCACACAAACATTTTCCAGTTATGGGAGTCGAACCCACTTTGGACTCAGAAAGCAGGACCGCTGCCCACTGCGCCGACCGGCCGTCAAACACATTAATGTCGTCCTGTTAAAAGAACTCAGCTTGCTCCAGCCCTAATACATGGTTTTGCTACCATACCATTGGTTTCGATTGTCATTTCTCATGTAGAAATCGCGAACAATACTGACGTTCCTAAGACGGTGTGAGATTAAGAGGTCAGAGGGTCAATAGACAGCTCGGAGTCACTCAACAAACGGAGGTTTGGCATTGAACCTCTGTGGGTTGCATATATTATTCTAATACGGTACATTATGGTTAGTATGATTGATTGCGTGGAATAAAGATGTAGGTCTTATTTTATTGCTCCATAAAACTGGCATGTTATCACATGATATATCGAGGAAGGGACAGAAATACATTTTAGAAGTGTAGCTTTTAGTATTACTTTCCCGTCATTATATACGCGAAAATTTTACGCAGATTTTGTTTGTGGAATTGTATTACTTTAGCCGGCAGGACATCCAACCGTCAGTACTAAAAATCAAACCTTGATTATATGGGATGGGACTATATATTCATGGGAGCCGCTGGAGGCACGCAGCCCAGGACCGTGGATTGTGGAACTCCCTACAAAAACCTATGTCCAGCAGAGGATGTCCATTGGTTGAGATGATGATGATATATTCTTATTTTAAAAAATAAAGTGGAGAGAGAGAACACGAAGTGAACTTGAGACGCACTAACATCGTTCAAAGCTCTTTATTTTAAAATGACAGCATTACATAAAATACCTAAATGCCTCTAAACTAACGATCTTAATTCTGAAACAGGACCGTCAACAATATTAAAATAATACTATTTCAAGCGATGGCAGTAAACAAGTAATTGTGAAGAAATAATACCTAACGGCATCAATAGCGACCTAAAGGATAATTATAGTTTATAGTGTAGGTATATACTTCAGTTTAATTAGCTCTAACACGCTGTCACTATGATTGACACGTCTAAGTTAATGAACGTATTGTTATCCTAAGCTATGTAAATTACAAGATTCTCACTGTAGACGGTCTTACATTAAAACCGACATATATATAACGAGTGACGAGTAATAAAGATACAAACATTTTTTTTCGTAAACTAACACTCAAATGTTTTTTAACCCTCGTGGTTCACCCCGAAGATCTTTGCCTAACTCTTAGACTAAGAATTCTCCTTATGAAACGAGGATAATACGACAGAATATAATTTTCTTCAGTACACAATTATTTGTATCGGGAATCCTGAAGTAAGTTTTTAAAAAACCTGTGTCTCAGATGCCCGTATACAATATATCTATCTACCTTTACAATAGAAAATACGTGAGCTCTATTTATTTTTATTTTGCTGCTATGTTTAAGAATAATCTAATAAGAATTTAGTGTACCATTCATCGAAACTGCTGAAAATAATGTGATATTAACTAAGCAAAATAACCAAAAAATCCAAAGAGTGCCGTGTGGAGACGGCAGATCAAAATACAGTTGTCACCACCCGCGGGTGTCGTACAAGACAACGATGAGAATAAAACGGAGAACGGGTAGCAGCGTCATCAGTGCTATTTGACGCGTGGTGATTATGTCATCCATGTACAAGTTGTATTCATAAACTTGCTATCTAACTGTTGTGTGACTACTGGTAGGGTTGTGATTGCAATTTAAATGATAAAAAAAAGAAAAAAAATGTTTTTAAAATGAATGTCACATAAACTCTGTGTGGTTTGAGATGAGGTGAGTGACCTAGTGGTGATAGTAGTTGTTTTACTCTTAAGTTGACCAATAAAAATAAAAATAAAGATTATGAGCAAACCTTCCCGATGGGAGAGGCCTTTGGTCCAGCAGTGGACTGTATTTACTTCTATCCAATATTTGGAAAATAGCATAGTTCTGTAATGTGACTGCGTCCACTAGTAATAGATATTTGTTAATATTATCTACTAACAAGTACTTTTTAAGTCATATAAACTAACTAATTGCACGAAAGGTTTTGAAAGGCATTGTGTTAGGGACAGGAGAACAGTAACGTGTTAAATCTTAATTATCAGCGATTGTACCGTCTTGACAAATCGGATCGATGGTCATCCATATAGGTTGTCTCATTAACATTTTGGCGAGTGCTTGAGGATCTGACATCAGCACAATACCAAGTCGAGAGGCTCTCCAGAGCTCTTAACGAAGCTATTCTGTTGGTTTTCTCACGTGAATTATTACGAGTAGGGTTGCCATAACCGACATTATGTGTAGTCTGCAACTTCGGACAGGCTCTTTAATTTTGTTGAAGGCTTTTTTTAGACCGGCGTGCATTTTGTACCCTCATAGTTTTCGTGATAAGATGAACGTTTCAATAATTTTATTTGTTAATAAGTTTACTTACAAACACTTACTAAAATAACCGTTTTATTTTTTACTTTAATTTATTCTATTTAAGTGTAATGTTTTCTTAAACACAGCATAGAATGACAATATGCGACAAAAAATTAAGAACGATTCAAAATTGGCTATGTTGTTTTAACTACATTTTTGAATTATTCAGTTTACATTTGATTTGATATGAATAAAGATAAGGGTCTGTAACGATTTTCCTTCGAAGTTAATAACTTGTAATTTAATGAATTACATTAACTATAATCAATGTACCTCATGCAAAGTGTTCAGATGGCAGATTAAATTAGTCCTAGTCTTACAAGAAAATTATGAAAAGGGTAGCAGAACTAAATCAAAGCTAGAATCGAATGATTTTGGTTTACATATATTGCTTGTGAAATATGGGTCTCTATTTGAGGCTGAAGTTTGATATAAGTTAGTTTTTTTTCTTATGAGAAAAATATTCCAAATAGAAAAGACCTTTATCACAAGTCGAACCACCTCCTAACCTTCATAGTTTTTTATTGGTTGCTTGGTAAGGACGTGAAGAAATAACAAGCAACCAACCAACACACTTTTACATTTATATTATAATAAAGACAATCATCAAAGTCCAAGCTACGTTGGAGCAACTGGATGAGCCCTAAATCCCTTATGAGAACCCAGCAGAGGAACACTAATGCCCGTTTTCAAACTTAGGAAACGCTTAAATCTTATGTTCTATGATTTAGGTGATGCATAGGGAAATAAAAACGTCTCACCAACTCTTAGAATAAAAACGTTAGGCGCAGTGTAAACCTACGACACAGATTCGGCGCTGCGTTATGTACCAATAGGGAATTCATAAACTGACTGATGAAAATAATACAAATTCTATTCTTTTTTTTAACCTTATATCCATAACTATTATACGATAATAAAAACACAAAATACAACAAATTATGGCAAGAATCATAGACAAGTTAGGTTATATTAGTTGCCTCGTAAAAATCGATTGGTGAAAGGTGAATGTATGCCTAGGAAATTTTTGATTAGGCCTAACTTTTTTAAGCATTGCCTTGTTCGTCGTTAGTGAAAACGGGTATAAAAACAGAGCGATGACCCAGACAATTCCATAGTTCTTAATAATCATCATTGGAATTACAAAACCAGTAGGCACAGCGTGACATTCTAGATGCGCATTCGCTCCTGCATAGGTGGTAAGAAGACGCCAGCATCTCTTAGGAGGCGGAAGGTCACTATCTCTTCTGTTTTTAGAAGTGAGAGTCATACAAAACATCGGACTTTCCAAAGGGTCCGATATGTATATATATATATATATATATATATGTATATGTATATATATAGAGATAAAGCTTTTCTACCATGCCAAAAAAAGGCATAGCATGAAATGCAAAAGTTTTCAACACAGAAACAGTACGAAAAAAGAAACATAAGTAAAATTAAAGCAGCCTAACTGAAAGTAATATGGACAGCGTCCAAGTGCTCGAATCCAGCATGCCAAACGACATAAACCGTTCAATACATCTCTTGTACCATGTGAACACGCCTTTATGGCCTATAAAAATCAGTTTAAGTAGCGAGGCGGGTCTATCTGAAAGGATTTTTGAATATATTTGTACAAATGGCCGCTCTTGCAACTTTAATTTTTGGCTAGGAATTTGGTTATTTAGACTTTCGTGATAGGAGCGGATTGAAATTTAGATGGATCGATTGATGTATATTTTTGTATACTTATTTAATTCATTGGTATAGGCTTAATAAAGCACTTAAGAACATCAAAGTTGTGCAAAATATTTAAAAGATACAGAATATTGGAAACTAAATAATTAATATGCAACCTTTTTATCCGTGCCTGGACTTCTATTTATCCGATTCTGAAAGTTATTTTACTTCCAAAGATACTTTAAAATGATGTCGAACATTCGTTTGTAACTAAAACACGAAAAACGTGCACCCTGACATTCTATTCCTTTTTGCAATCTTAGTTATTGTATATTTGTTAAATGTCTAAAAATGGAAGTAAGTTACCATACAAGCCTCTCTTCTGTCTAAGGGGGGGTTCAAGCGGTCCTGATCCCCTCCTCGTCAGCGCGGGAGCCCCAGTAATCGGGGTAGTTGGTAGATGTCCGGGAGGTACACATCGAGTTCCCCGGGTGTCTAACTAAGCCAACAAGAGGGCCTTGGGGGTTAATACCTGAAGTTTAATGAGTTGAAAAACATAAAACCCCCAGTCTGGTGTATTCGAATAAAAAATAAAAAGGTTTATCTAACTAATCTTATCGTGAAAGACTTAAAATATTGATATTCCATTAAAGGAAGAAAATCCTTACTAAATATTATAGATGCGAAAGTGTGTTTGTTTGCTTCTGTGTTTGTCCTCGCATTACATCCTAACTAAGCGATTAATTTCGGCATAGAGTTAGTTAAAAGGACGGAGAGTAACATAATTTATATTTGGTCCCAGAGAAACAAACGATTTCCACAAGATTTTTTTTAAAACCGTAAATAACGCGGACGGACAACTGCTAGTATACTATTATAAATCTATTTATACTTAATCGTCGCAATATTTTTTTTAATTTATCGTATAATAAAGCGAGGAATTTTAGTGACAAGAACAAAACCTTTCCAGAGCAATAACACGATCAATTTATTAAGTTAACCTCGCTGATCGCTGCCTACTAGATTCAAGCAAAGTTTATTCTATTAGAAAGAGAATCAAACGATTTCAGTGAAAGACCAATATGAGTACAGGAAAACTAAGAAATTTGATTTTAATTAAAAACAAAGTAGGTATATACGTACATCATTTAAAATGTCTTAAAAACCGATTTAAATTCCACTAAATTATAATGATAGAGAATTTGAAAAACAAAATTAAGTAATTAGTTATGACAAAATTGAAAAAAAGAAAAGTATCAAGAAACTGTGTCATAACACCTGTCATATAAACACTAAATACCTAGATAACAACCTATAATTTGCAATCAGGGAAGTTTTCGTAAATTAGGTACGTAAAGCATTAAAATGAAATGCTACTTTTGTTCTAATATTATTTTCTTAACTTCAGTGAAACTGAACGCAATTCATAATTACTTTACATCGATAAATAATTGTTAACACAACTATTAAAACATTTAAATAGGTTTTTAATTCTACATCACTAAAAACTTATAATTTACCTAACTTTGATAATCCTAACTAAAGTAAAAACTAGAAATCAATCACAAAACCAACCTGCACGAAAAACCTCAATCCAATCCCAAAAGTTCATGATGGAGCACAAGTCATTTAAAGTCCATAAAACTTCACTTTGCATCACTTTGCACCCTCACTTCACAAAACTCCCGCGTGTATTCCACAATCCGGCGAGACGTCGCACTGACGCGAGCATCCGCAGACAAATAAACTTTGGGACTACTCCCACCCCTTATTTATAACTTCAAAGCTTGATCGCAAACCTTGCCTATGATTGGCTGACACTACTCAGGTAGAGCTTTTTATGTTACCATCTACGCTTCGGTTGAATAGAAACTTCCTTACAGTTAAATTAATCGCGGATGTATATTTCTTAATAAAAATTACCACAAATTGGATTTTGTCATAATTAAACACTCTATTGCATTTTGTTCAAATTGAAACATCGATGTAGCGAAATTTTAATACGCATTTATGAACGTTATGACATTTATTCCTAAAATATTTTTGTGATTCATTTTAAATACACAATACAGATAATACTCGTACGTCGTAATCATTCTGGCAGACTGAGTTCTATGACTATTAATATTCAACCTTTTGTCTGCTTAGCGTTGATGCTTATTTTGTTTTTGACGTTCATCACCCTGATTGTCATCATCATTTAGCCTAACGATTGTCTCAGAACTAGGAACAGTACTCTTCTTTCATAGCACAGTTCACTTTGCCATCGTTAAGTTGCTTGGAGGTTGTAAGACGAAAGTTACACGGTAGTTAGACGGTAGTTATTGGTCAGTAAAACAAAGAAAGGTCTATGATTATTAAAAATTAACTTTTCGGATGATTTTTGAATAGAGGGTTGAATTGCGGTGATAACGCCAGGGTGGGAATTTTTAGTGGGAAGCTCGAATTCACTTTCGAGTTCGAATCCCAGAACGGAACTCTACCTTTTCTAAGTTATGCGTGTTTTAAATGATTAAAATAAGGTGAAGGAAAACATCGTGAAACCTGAATGAATGAGAGTTCTACATAATGTTCTCAAAGGCGTTTGGAGTACACAAATCCGCATTGGGCCAGCGTGGGGGACTACGGCCTTAACCCCTTCTCATTGTGGGAGGAGACCTGTGCTCTGTAGTAGGCTAGTAATGGGTTTATGTGATGATGATGATAGAAAGCAACTAAGGAATTTTAAACAATTTAATGTTTACTAACATTATTGGACAATTCTGTTCGACCTAAGCACACGTTCCGATGCTACTTTCTTGTCAACTATGAATTCGGACCTGTTGTATGTTTTTATTATTCTTTCGATTTGGGTTTGAGTTGTAAAAATAAACTAAGTTTTATTTATAACTACCACTTTGACTTCGTCCGCGTTACGTTTTAAGTGGTTTCGATCGTTTATACAGATGTAGTTATGGGTGGTTACGGTTAGACGTTTTTATCTAATGATTCCTGAGAATTATGTTATTATGACATTAAAAATTTATTTTCTCGGTTGTGTATTGGTTACCATGTTAAACCAAGGTCCACGAGGTTTTCAATTGGATTCCTGAGCCGAACAAATTTGAATTGGACTCTTGGAATTAAAATTATGAATATCAGAGTATCGCCTCGGAGAGAAGATTTAGCTGTTGTGTATTCATACGCATCAAATTGTTTTGGAGACCATTTTTAACAGAGCATGTTACTAGTGAAAGCAGACTTATGGCTTCGAAACGTTTGTTGCTAATGGGTCTCATAATAAGGCTAGAGCGAATGGGCGATGGAGAAATCTTTGCTCAGAATATCTCTACATGATCCAATCATGAATGAGGAGATCCGAAGAAGAAACAGAATTACCGTCATAGCTCACAGAGTCGCGAAGCTGAAGTGGCATATAGCTCGGAGAACGTTGTAATCACAAGGTGCTAGATATGCGATCTTGGTAAACGCAGCGCTTGGGGACCCCCGACGAGGTCGACAGAAGACATCAAACGAGTAGAAAGGTGCCGCTGACACATGACCTTGTTTTTTGGTATTTCATACAAATCTATGTCTAGCAGTGGACCTCAATTATGAATATTGGTTTACTGGTGCCGTATGTTGACGGCGGCTCAGAATAAAGTGGTCTCTTCCCGAGGTGAACGAGGCGAGTAACGGAGCACGGGCAGAAGTGTCGTCTTTGCTACTACAAGCACCTACTGCGATCACAAACCCGTCTGACCAGCGTGGTGATTAAGGGTGAACTCGCCTGTTGCGAGAGGCATTTAGTGCAGCAGTGGACTGTTATAGGCTCTATTGTGATGGGCTCCAATTAGGAAAGAAGAGAGACTTAAATATTGAAGATTCCCTTTACACACACAAATAATTCCGTACAATGCTTCTTTACAATTGATCTAAACGGTCTTCGTGAGATAGAAAAGCAGCTGGAGTGGAAACTTCTTACTGTAGTGTAGATACTGTTTACTAGTTTATCTTTCAACGATGAAAAGGAGGAAATTATGAATGGAAAACCCCGGTCCCCGAGTAAATAGTTTAATTAAGAAAATGTGAGATGGAAATCTTGTAGCTTTCCACAACTTTTCCTCATTACTTACGACGTATCAGAGTATCTATCTTGTTTTATGGAAAAGAGAATATTAGTACTTAATTAAGACGTTAAGGGTTTTATAGAGTCACTAAGCTGGTGACGAGATTGATTGATTCAGTTATTTTTGGGTATGCCTTCATTGTTGTTTTATTTCTTATTCTTGTTTTATTTGTTGTATCTGAATTATTTTGTCTTGCGTTTCTACTACTTAATTTGGTTAAATATAAATAATTAATATAGTCCATAGCGCACCCTTACACAAGTAATCGGCTATGACTAAGATGAGCGCCAGGAGATAATAATTATGTCTACTATTTTCTCGTCCTATTCATATGAAAAAAGATGGATTGATGTGTAGACAAAATGATCTCGTGGTATATGGAGGATATGGATCCTTACAAGAACCTAGGCTAAGCTAGGCTAAAAACAAGGGCTAACTTGTAGTGGTTATATTAATATATATGCTGAATAGTTTGTTTGTATGTTTGTTTAGTAAAAATATTTCAGTGTTGATGTCCTGTTTATCGAGGAAAGCTATAGGCTATCAAATATAATTTTTAAATATACTACGACAATACACACATTGCCATCTAGTCCCCAAAGTAAGCGTAGCTTGTGTTATGGGTACTAAGATAACTGACGAATAATTTTATGAATGATATACATAAATACTTATAATATACATATAAACACCCAGACGCTGAAAAACATTCATGTTCATCACAAGAACATTTTCCAGTTGTGAATATCGAACCCACGGCCTTGGACTCAGAAAGCAGGGTCGCCGCCCACTGCGCCAATCGGCCGTTGATAATTATAGTTATGAAATGTTGTCCGAGAACACAAAATAATAATAAACTACTTGTACTACTGGTAACTAAAATGCTCCACTAGCTTTCATACTACTCACTGCAACCGTATTAATACCTGTTCGCGATGTTTTAATTAGTTCATGTTCCGGAGATTCATTCCGCTAATACAAGTAATAATATATTGGATTTGTTTTCACGAATGGTTAGTTGTAAGCTTATTACAACTTTGATACATTATTATTACATCCGAAAGTTATAGAAAAACTACCAACCGTATTAACTATCTATCCTACTGTCCTATTAATGTTGTAAGTGCGAAAATTTTTATGGATGAAATGATAGATGGATTGGTAGATGGATGAATAGATGGATGGATGGATGGATGGATGGATGGATATTTGTTACTCTTTCACGCAATAACTACTGAAGCAATTTGACTGAAGTTTGGAATAGAGGTAGATTATACCCTGGATTAACACATATGCTGTTGTTTATCTCGGGTGCCGAGGTATATGATTGAAAGCCAAAGCCTTACTCACTAGGCTATCACCGCTTCTCATTCTGTGAGGAGACCCTGTAGTGGGCCGGTAATAGGTTTATGATGATGACTGCAATACCCTATCGGAAGGTGTAGGTAGCCCCTGTCAGAGCAAGTAAACTAGAGTAAGAAGTAGTTGAGTTTTTTATGATAGAGCTCGTCAGGGTTTCGGTCTGCCGGTATGATTACAGGCACGTGAGGTTTATTTGACGGCCGACTGGCGCAGTGGGCAGCGACCCTGCTTTCTGAGCCCTAGGCTGTGGGTTCGATTCCTACAACTGGAAAATTTTAGTGTCTGGGTGTTTATCTTTTTATATTATATTTATATTTCTTTATATTTTTTAATATTTTTTTTTTTTAAATTTTTATTTTTTATATTTTTGTGTTTATATTTTTTTATTATGAGTTTTATGTGTATTATTTTCATAAAAATATGCAACAGCTATCTTAGTGCCCATAACACAAGCTACACTTACTTTGGGGCTAGATGGCGATGTGTGTATTGTCGGAGTATATTTATTTATATTATTTTATTCATCACCTACGCCTCAGGTGGAGGCACATATGGCGGCACACGGAGTGGTTTTCCACTTATTTCAGGTAGGCTTGCTAAAATAAAGTACTCTATTTCGTCAAGTAAAAACACGACGCCATCAAGCAAGCATCATGCGTGGGATAAAGATTCAACCTCAAAACTTTCAATACCAGCCCTTTTTAAACTTACAAGATTAAACACTCTCGAAGTCAAAAATCCAGGTCAAGTTTTACACGTGTTAAGCGCTCCTGCCTTTACGTATTTCGTTTTAATTATTTACGTCCGGTCAAAGGACAGAGACAAAAGGCTTTTGTGAAAAAGTTTTACGTTCACAAATCGTTTGTAAATAAAAATCCTTACAGGGTAAAAAATAATCTAGAGCCAACGAATTCAAAACTTTTTGACTTGATTCCCTGGAACCGTACAACAAAACTCCTTCGCTCATTTAAGTCATCAACTTAAACTAGAGTAATAATCCCTATCCCTATCCCTACTAATATTATAAATGTCAATGTAAGTTTGTTTGTTACGCTTTCACGCAAAAAACTATTTAACCGATGCTCATGAAACTTTGTACACATATTTTTGGAAGTGTTAGAAGTAATATATATAGGATACTTTTTATCCCGACATTAAGCTCGGTTCCTTTGGGAGAGAGGATGAAAGTGTTTAAAGATTTTACACCATAACTCCGCCAAATTGTAACCGATTTAAATAATTATTTTTGTACTATAGAGGTTATAATATGTGTTTAATTTTCCCCAAACTTTGTGTAAATCTGAATATGGTTGGAGATAGAGGACAGAACTCCTCATTTAAGGATTAGCAATCCTGAATACCTTATTTTTTTTAGAACTACAACTAAATTGAATGCCACATTAAAAAAACAAAATCAAACGCAGACGAAGTTGAGGGCAGCAGCTAGTAAAAAAAAAGGCAGTCATAGCTCAGTACTTGGACTTCACTTTCGGGGTCCCGAGTTTGAATACAAACACGAACCTCCAACTCTTCTAAGTTATGTGCGTTTTAGTCCACCACGCCGGCCCAGTGCAGATTAGTGTACTTCACACACCTTTGAGAACATTATGCAAGACTCTCAGGTATGCAGATTTCATCGCGATGGCTTGTGTGCGTGTAACCTTTACGCACGATTGCAGTAAAACTGTTATTATTAATTATTGATGAAAGAGCAAAATGTTACTGGGACTCCGCCATTTCCTTTAATACTTATTCACTATTTAATTTTAAATTCTATTTAAAATTTATTATTATCAATTTCACATTTTATAAATATTTTCATTTGTTAATTAGAATTATTGAGAGTGCCAAATTGAAGGTTAGATCAGCACATGTCAATATGACCTTGTCGATGAATATTATAAAATGTCGCAATCGTTAGAAAATTCATTAATAATTTATTCATTACAAAATTAATAAATAAACAAGTATATTTAAAGATTTTCAAAAAACTTTGCTATTTAAAATATATTTTTTAAAACTGTTGAATTTTTATTAATTTTGCTATTCACAATTGATCCGTTTAAAAATATTGGAAATAGATAATTCTAATTGATTATGATATTTGCCATTAGCTGGCGTATAAGTCAAGAATCGTGGAGTATATGTCATATACTTACGACCAATCTAAATTATTATTTTTAAATAGCGGATACCACACAGACGTCTGACAGAAGTAACACTTACGTCGCTTAAAAAAAATCTTAGTTACTCCCTAGTCTTGCCTAAAGAAGTTTTACTTCTTTAAGTTAAACATTGGTTTAAGTATGGATTCAAACAATAGGTAAATTAAAAGTATACAGCACTAGTCTATAAATTTTTAGATAGATTCAATGCTATGTCTAAGAGGTCAACTACCTTATGGTTTGACGAAGCGCCTAAGCTAAAAAGTGACCTTTTTACTTTATTGTCTCTGCCCCCACTCTACTCTGTACGTGATCAAACGTTTTAACTCTAAGAGGGTACATGTTGTCTTGTTTGCTCTGGTGTTAGCCTCGGCCTCGCTAATGCGGCGGCGGCGTCGCTTGTTCTTACCAGTAGCTAAGAGGTTTACATGCAATGCGGATATTACTCTGCCTATATATTTTTTATTCCGCTACGAGTGGCGTATTCCTCTGTTTATAGACGATGCTGTTGCACTTAGCTAAAGTCCGTCAATTATAACTACAAATAAAAAAAACTTACGTACCTACAAAGGATTTTTTTTACCCTGGAAAATTGCAACGGTTTCCGCGAGAGTTTTAAAAATACTAAAACCATCGCGGTCGAAGCCGCGGCCTTTTCTTAATAACAACTTATAATACTTTCTGACCTAAACCGGCCTATTGGCGCAGTGGATAGCGACCCTGCTGAGTAAAAGTTTTTTTTTTTAATCTTTAATAGACTAGCGCTTGACCACAATCTCACCAGATGGAAAGTGTAGATGTGGCCTAAGATGGCACGCGCTTGCCTAGAAGATGCCTATTCACTCTAGTTTTAAAGATACCCAGGTTGTAAGAATACGGAAACAAAGAACTCGGAAGGGTGTTCCAAACCCTTCTGTACTGTGATTCTGTGTGTGTGTGCTTCTAGGTACGATTTCCACACCTGGAAAATGTTTGTGTGATGAACATGAATATGTTTCTGTGTCTGGGTGTTTATTTGTATATCATAAGTATTGTTCATGTATTTTGTTCATAAAAATATTCATCAGACATCTTAGTATCTATAACACAAGCTACGCTTACTTTAAGGCTAGATGGCGATGTGTGTACTGTCATGGCATATTTATTATTATTTCTTTCCTTACAAAAACTATTTCTTCCACTCGGGTGAATATAATGAGCAACAGTGCGTGTAAACCTCCGACTGGGCCTACTGGTTTATCGTTTGCACTAAACAGCAATAACACTCGAGCGGGTTACGCGTTGAGCTGTTTTGATTTTATTTATCGACCACCAACCAAGATTTGCTGATTCCATTATTTACTTACGGTTATTACTTATTTGCGTATGCATTAACAACGCGGATCGCATTTAAGTACTTAAGTTATTACTTAGGTAATAATGGTTTGCACTATCCGGTGTCATGTTAATGTTTATACGCTTGTTTCGTAGGGATAACCACGGGGTAGCCTTAGTAAGCCTGCTAACCAAGAAGCGGCCGTATCGCATCATGTTCAAGTTAAGTCGGCGCAGACTATTCCGGAGTCTAGGTTTGAATCGTGATGCGATACTTTTTTTACCACGCTTCCTATGGCAATTGATTGTAAGATCTAGGCTAGGGAGCTCGTGCCACAAATCGGCCGAGCATAGTTAATAAGGTTAGTTTTGATATTATAATAATTAATAATGTATAATATATGTCCCTTAGTACTAAACTCGCAATCGTGGACTCGTCTCATCTTCATCATCAACCCATTCTTTGTCCACTACAGAGCACGGGTCTCCTTTTAGAATGAGAACGATTTCGCCGTAGTCTACCATGCTGGCCAAGTGCGGCTTGGTAGACTACACGCCTTTTACAACGTATGGAGATCTCTCATGCATACATGTTGCTTTACGATGTTCACCAAGGCAAGGTGAAGGAATATATAAAAAAATAAATTTACTGCGACAATACGCACATCGCCATCTAGCCCCCATGTAAGTGTAGCTTGTTTTATGGATACTAAGATGACTGCGGAATAATTTGATGAATAATATACATAAATACTTGTAAATAACTAGATACTTATGATAAAAATCCAGACCCTGAAAACATCCATGTTCATCACGCAAATCCAGTTGTGGGAATCGAAACCACAGCCTTGAACTGAGAAGGCAGGATCGCTGCCCATTGCGTCAATCGGCCACCTACCAACTCGCATTTGACCTTGCCACACCTCTACACAAGTCGCTGTACTAAGCGTCGCTAGTCATATCGAGGTCATTGGTGACGATTACCTATAAGTTAAAAAGCTCACAACAATCAGTTTCCACTTAAAAAATATTTTAAACGCATTTCTACACGTACAAAAATCCATATTTTGCGCAATATGCAAACCTTACAATTCCAGCAAAATAAGCTAGATAAGCGGCAGCAATAAAAAGCAATAATGTCGCAAATTCTCTCAAACGACTTTCCACGGAAGATGAAAACAGTCCTATAACCTAATTTTTTACCCATTCATCCGCCAAAATGTAGGTTGGCACGCTCCAGATAGACTGATCTGTACTGCCAAGCATGCCAAGAGCCATGCCAAGACGGTATCCGTAACCGATGGCACGTTCCTAAGTTTAGGTCACACCAGTCTCTCATAGTAATGACCGCCAAGAATTTTTACACTCGTGAATTGAATGAAACTGTAGACCATGAGGTCTACCTATGTCATGGATGACAGTGTATGGAGTAATCTCCATACACTGAGGTGAACATTCACGTAGTGATTTTTATACTGGAGTGATAGGTCTACGGGGAACGATGGACGTGGGAGTCCAAAAATGCGGGAGTCTTGACCCCTGACTATTAAGGGTTGGTATACCCCCCACTTAAAAAAACGCCAAATTCCTAACTCCCTATTGGTACAGATACTGTCAGAAAACCCTCACAAAAAACTCGCGATAAATTGTCAAAATCTGTCAATATGTATTCACGGATATCACCCTTTTTATTACGACCAATCAGAACAATTATTTTTTACTAGCTGTTAACCGCGTTTATTGTTCTTCACAAATCCCGTAGGGACCGTTAGATTTATTGAGCTTAAAAGTAGCCTACTTTCCATCAATGCTAAAATCAAGTTGATTGGTTGCTTGGTTAGAGCGTAAAGGAAGGACAAACAAACAAACACTATCGCATTTATAATGTTAGCAGAGTACGACTCAAGTTTTGGGACCAAGAGCTCCTAGTGTGAGCTAACAGTAACATACCCCTTTATTTTATATGAGAGGGAGGATGGGGGAAGTCTTGGCAACCATTTCGGAAGCTCGCACATTGAGTCTAGATGTATGCGAGACTTTTGGACCAAAAAGCAACTCTGTATATCCCTTTGAGAGCAAGGCGCTAACAGCCTTCCCCTTTGCTAAAGTATAGGACCACTTGGTCAACAAATATATTACTACTAAAACATTTTAAACACACAAGCTTTTGGTTTGGTTTTTTTTTATAACGTACAAAATCTTACTTACAACGTTGTGCATTCTAAACTGTTGGTTCCTCGCGGCAACTAGTTTATCTATAGCATTAGTAGGAATGTAGCGATGGAGCATATGACGTTAGGTGTGCCATAAGCTTTATAACATGTCATATCTCACACACATAAAAATAAATAAGTATAACAATAAATACAATTTAAGAAGTTGTATAAAATCTTATGGGTGAATAAAATTATTAAGTTTAAAAGAAAAAAAAATATCAATAGTGGTTAATCAATCGGATTTTTGTTACGAACTGTACTAGAATAAGCGTTTGGAGACTCTCCAATATAATGCTTTGAATTGAATAAGAGTGCCATGTCCTCTCTTATAAGTAAACCTCGATGGGTTATACGAAATCTATAGGTCTTTCACCACTCCTTGAAGCTGAATTCCGTTTTAACTCGATAGTTCCTGACCGTTTGATTTATATTCTCCGTTTGTGTATGGACGATAATTCCACCGGATAATGAGTAAATTCGAACTCGAACATATTGAATCTTTGATAATAGTGCATTTTGACTTTATTTTAACAACTGTACTGTAAACAAGAGGGGACGATTCCGAGTGACACTGGCTGTTATAAATATGTTTTTTTTTAAATTCAAAATGGCGACTGCGTGGCGCCATTTTCAAACGTTAAAAGTATAGAGTTTAGGAGTCTTGTATTGTTTTATCTGATGACGAGTTAGGTTTGTATGCAAAACTTTTTCTGCGATGCAGTGAGCAGGTGCCAAGTTGGGACCGCGTGGAGTTTTAGTAAGCAGAAATCTGAAATTAACTCTTCAACACGTCGCAAAAGCACTGCCGCCCTAATTTATTTATATAACACGATATAACACGGTATACGAGGAGTATTTTATGCAAGCTACCTGATTGCGTAGCGTGGTGAGAGGTATCCATGAGGATTTTCGTACCAAAACAAAAGCATGACGATGATGTAGGAACATCGCGTGCCGGAAAATTAGCCGAAATGTACATAAACATATTATTCTTAATCAAGCCAACCACTAAGTCACTGTTACAACCAGTATTTCCGCGTCAGGCCAAATCAGCGGGGATTCGCAGGGTGTCTCATTAATCCATGCCGTGTAGCGTAAAGGACCAGTTTTGTTAGTCGCTAGTCACTGCACACAATTTTATGTGCATATATTCTACTGTACAAACTAAATATTTACAGCGTATACCTATCAATTCACAACCTGCAGCCCGCGTCTGCGTTTATTGCGGTTTCTGGAATTATCACGAGAATTTTTGGCTTTTCTGGGATAAAAAGCATTCTGTGTCTATCTCCAGGATGCAAAGTATCACAATGCAAGATTTCGCCACGATCGTTTTAGCTCTGATTTCATTCATAGGTAATAAAGACACCCTGGTAATATATTCGGATTAAAAGTATCCTATAAACTAATCTCATGTATTACGTAATCGTACATATATTACGACAAAACGTACATCGCCCTCTAGCCCCAAAGTAAGCGTGGCATGTGTTATGAATACTAAGATAGAATGAAAAACATTCACATCACACAAACATTTTCCATCTGTAAAAATCAAACCCACGGCCTTTGACTCAGAAAGCAAGTTCACTGCCCACTACGCCAGTCGGCCGTCAAAAGCAACATTAACGCAAATATCACAAAATACACAAAACAATACGTATTAACAAAAGGTAAAATGCAAACATATAACTTTACTATTTCGAAGTTAAAAGCCAGCATATACTAAGTAAATGTTTGGCCTCAATACAAATCGGGGATGGAATTCGTGAGAGCTTTGGCCCGGCTAATCCATACCGTTAAATAAACATTTCAAAAATTTTTTACACAACTTTATTGTTATTGCCTCTCTTTCTTATACACTCTTGGATACTAATATACTTATAAAAAAATTAAATTATATATGATAAGGTTCTTATCGTTTTATATAGAATCTTATTTATTTTACTTTATTTTTTTTAGATATATTTTTTTTTAGATGGTTTACTTTTTACAAGTAAGAAAAATCACAACGTGTGCGGAAACGAGGTTCCAGGGTACTACCCTAGTTCCGAATAAAAAGTATTTTATGTCCAGAATGCATGTTATATTTGTGCCAAACATCATAATCGATTTTTAAGTTGAGACGAGGGCGATAAACAAATTAATAGACACTTTCGCGTTTCTACTCGTAATTCGTAGGATAGTAATATAGGATAGAATATAGATATAGATGTAGAATATAGACTTTTCATCGACATCGAAAAAACGAAATATTCCTTGCCTAATATTTATTCAAGACCGTGATGCAAACAAAACTCGGGATCACGACCATCCGCGGGCCACGACGTCGCCGGTCTAAAAACTGAGAGCCTTAATTAAGATCTCTAACGACGCCAATTTACTAGGAATCTCGTAGACTTAAGACGCTATTAGAAGTGGGGATGCTAATGTGAGATTTCATGCTCGTGATAAAAAGAAAACATCTGTTAGTAATGACTTCAATGAACTCTTGTAATGTTAATTGAATTTAATTAGCTATATCAGGATACGTTATAAGAAAAAAAAATAGGTGCTGTCGAAAATTAAATAAACGTTATGCTTTCTAAGCGTTACGTGTAAAATTTAATTCAAAAATCGAATTTTAATAAAACGCGTTATTCATGGTAACGACGCTTTGCGTAAATATCATATCAAAGCAAAGACGTGATTGTGCTTGTAAATGATGCATGTAACCAAGGTAACCCATGAAGTCCTACATGCGCGGGCATATCTATGAGGTCATTTACATGGTGCATGTTAATCAGACACTTGCATGGTATTTCGTGAAAGGTGCTTGTGAAGCAAAGACAAGCAAGCACCATCTTGCCTTTGCTATGGGATTTGACCATATACATTGTGAACATGGCATTTTTTGCTTGTTTTTTTTTCTATAATTTTAGCCTTTGCTGCAATCGCACCTACTAAGACGAGATGACGCAGTCAAATATGGTAACGGGCTAACCTCCTAGGGGTATAGCAGTTATATAATACTAATCAGTTTCTACGCGGTAAATTGTTAAGCGGTACGTCATTGTCGGTAGGGTGGTAACTAGCCACAACCGAAGCCTTCCACCAAAACAAAACTCGAAGACTTGAAGCATTCCCCCGCTCGCTCGTTTTACCTCTTGGGTGTTAGGTTCCCATTCCAGGTGACACTAACATGCAATATTAGAATGAAGAATATAATTAATCGTTAAAAACTAATTTAGAGATGACACAGCAGTTATAATTGCGCGCACGTGGTTCGATTTGAATTCTGAATCTGATTTGGGTACGTGAATGCATATCATTGTAATTAAAATTGGAGCACGTCCCACCAACATGAGTTTTGGAACCGGAATTCGGGGTACCGATTTTGCATAACGAGTTTTCCGGGGGGTTAGAACTTGCCAACTTTGATGCTATTTCAATTTCTTTAACTACCCTATGCCGTTTTAATTGTGTTTCTGAGTTTCATCATTTATTTAAATATCTAATCTATCTACCTATTTAAAAAGTAAATAAAATCTAAAACGTCCTCGAAACCACCGCAGCGAGGCACAGTTCCTAAGATGCTGGCAGCATTGCCCCTTTGGATGGCCAAACTAATTCGTTGGCCAAGGTAACTACCCGCTCTAGGATCACCGGTAGACTCGATAACCCTTTTCGATAATTCTTTGAAAAGGGCTCTTGCCTCCGGACCCCACGGTCCCAAAGTCTCTACTCTAAAAGGCACAAAAATGAAGCTGCTATCCAGGTTTTCATATTTACGCCTCTTGGCCTGCTCGGCACTGGAAGCAGCCGGACCTACCATTGACGAAGTGGCCTGGATGTGTGATGCAGCTGATGTTTATGCTGCCAGCATCTTAGGAACTGTGCCGCGCTACAGTGGTTTCGAGGACGTTTTAGATTTTATTTAGTTTTTAAATAGTTTGTTTTAGGTTATATTTATATTTTATATCTACCTTTATATTATTTTATTTCATCATTTATTTAAATAACTATTATATCTACTTACGTCTTCTCTATCATAAAAATAAAAACAAATCCACCACTAATTTAATTTGTAAAGATATTTCAGGTAAATAGTATCTCTATCTCGAGCATTCCTCCTAACCTTAACCTTCCTTTAACCTGAAAAAGATAAGAGAAACTATTCGGTTGTTTTACATCTTTTGATCATAACGACGCTTGTTGATATTTAATTTGATTAACGTCTTGATGAATACTTATTAATAAATATTATAGAAATTAAATCTCCTTGAGCTATTGGAGTGATATCTCAATAAATTTATATAATCCAATTTAACAAATCTTGTTAACCTGATCAGCTATTACTAAAAGATTTTAAGACCATTAAGTGCTTACAAAAATGGGTAGAACTTGGAACTTAAAAATTGATGTGAAGTTTGCGACACCTAGAGGCCAGGTAGTGGAGTGGAGGCAGATATATTCAGGAGTTCTGAGTTAAAAGGGAGATTTTCTTGATGGACGGATAGGTTAATTTGCTTGACTAAGTTAAACTTCACTTAAGTTTTCTCGGCATATAAATATATATTGACCTGTGAACCGCTTCTAACAATCGGCTAAGTTTCATGTAAAATACCTCAATTTTGAAAAGTTGAGTAAAACTAAAAGGTTTCTTGGCAAGATTTTGCGATACATTAACTGAGCTTACTGTAAGAGATTCACCTACATTATTTTAAACCCGGTAAAAGATCCAAAACACGAAGTAGACAGAGAACACGGTGAACGAGATAAAAACAATAAAGTAAACTTTAAAAATTCGAAAGCTCTGCACGTTCGTAACCCAAACGCCGGCACTGACCGTATTTATGTTGTCAATAAAACTCAGCGCACGGGGAGTCTCTAGACGTAAACATGAATGAAAATAGTCGCCAGTTTTTACCGTCCCCATGCATTGATATGAGAAACCAAGGCTGTTACAAATGTCACTGCTGAGCGAATAAGTTTCTTGTAACTGTATAAATCAAGGCCTGCGCCACCCGTACTGAACAGTTTGTGGTAAGGTTTACTTTTTTGCTTCCTTTTCTTATATATAAAAACTTTATACAAATCACTACTGCCATTTTCGAAACATTACTTTTTTTTTCTTTCGTCTACTTGCTAATGACACTATACCGCTCTCACCTATCAAGAAAGGTTCCCTATTTTTGCAAGCAATATCTTTAAGGCAACTTAAAGACATTGCTGTACACACAAACATCAAAAAATCCATAATATAAAGAATTAACAAAAAAAGAATACAAAAGTTGAAGGCATGCAAAGGCGGCCTTATTGCTTTTAAGAGCTATCTCTAAGAAACCGATTTCATATTATATGTACAAGAACTGGTCGCTAAATGTATTAAGATTAAGATCCGCATCTTAGGTTTTCCATATCAGTGGCTAACGTGCATTGATGACTTTATCCAGTCCAACAAGTACTGTAGGTTGTTTTAAAGTGTACTAGTTTTTGCAACATTGTGTTAATTTGAACGACGGTGTAACATTTATCAATGTTTTTGCACGTTCTCTAGGTATTTTCCCATCTATTTCTTACTTAGCAATAAAAGCTGTTAGAGCTTCGTCTAGTAACTTGTCTTGCGACATTTTGTTCTATCGCATTGCATCACATTTCATCAAAACATGCCAGAAAATAGGTATATTAAGTGTTTGATTGAAACTTATTAACACAGAAATGGAATTCAATTTTATTTCTCTAATAGAAATTTTATAAATATGTTAGTAGATATCAGTACATCAATGCTAACATTGTTTCAGCCATGTTAAAAGTGTTTCTAACTATGCTCGGCACAACATCGATGTTGTGGACATTTGGCACAGAGAAGAAAAGCTAATTTAGATATACTATCTATCTATGGTCTGGAGTAGACTTAAAAATGTATTATATTTTTTAGTTAAGCAGTTTCAGTTGGTTTGTATTTAAGCCGAGGATTACATAACCGTTCATTGATTATCATGAAGTACGAGTAACGAATAATAAAAATCAGCGTAGCAGCGTCGAGGTTCTGAGCTCTCTCTTTTGTTATTTCTCTCTTCTATAAGAACAGCGACAAAACATCTCATGTAGGTATATTAGCTTGTATTCAAAGTAAATTGAAAACAAAAGAACATTATGTTAGGAACTTCTTTATTGACGGCCACTAAGATATAACACCGTATTAGTGCATCTTTTGTAAAAATAATCTGTTTGAAATAGATGCTGACAACTTTTTGTATTGCGACATGTCTTTAGTGTGATCGTAGAGTTAGATTTGTTTTGTTTGCTTAAACTAGAACATCAGTAATTTTTTTCTGATCATTTAACCTTTACAAACTGAAAATGAATACTTTTTACCGGGAATCTAGACACATATTTCGTTTTCTTTTTTCTAGCACATTCCGGATCTTGAGCCAAGGTTTGTTTACTCACGTTGATCCACCAGCAAATGAATATGTAATTTTAAGCCCCACACAAATCGCTTTCCAGTGCCTTTACTAACTGTTTGCTGAGAACACACTTGAATTCACAATTTGTGACATCAAAGATCACAGTTCTTATCATACATGAACTGTGTATCTTTTACATTACGTAAAAGGTGTAAAAATTGGGATACAAACTGTCCTGTCATGCATAATTCCAATTTCAGCAATATAACAAATCATTGTTTTAGTACACTTTAAAGGCAGTATAATGGCTACAACGCATACTAAAAGCTATACAAGGACACTATAACAGCAATACAGCTATAAGAATAAAACTGTATATTATATACGTGTAGCTTTACAGTGGTTATTATTTATATGCACTTTAAGTAATGAATATATATAAACTTGTTATATAGCTCAGAAACATGTATGGCCTTGATAAAAAAGTGGGCAATGGAGTCCGCTATACTGAATCTCTACATGATGAAATAAAAAATTAGGAGTGTCTGAGTAAATAAATATAGTCACCGATAAATCTCAGCGAGTTTCAATGCTAAAGTCACATATAGCGGAAATAAAGGGCTCAGCAAACTGAGAAACGTTGCGGCCCCAAGAACCTGAAATAGTATTTTTTTAATTCACCACAAGTCACTTGACTGTATGGTAGTAGGCAGTGGCATGCACTCCATACATACACAAAAGCACTGCCTACTCAATTTTTTTATAAAACTCTCTCATGAGGAGGATTTCTCCATTGTATGCCTCTTGATCTTGTGTCTTCTTGATTTATGCCTGCCCTTTTTGCCACTGGTATGACAGTTATATTAAATCTATATCCGTAATTGGTTTCAAGGCAATATCCTATCGGAACGTGGCGGCGTGTCTTTGTCGCTAAGGTGTTAACTAGTCACTGCCGAAGTTTACCATCAGACACTACACCAATGCACTAGAAAAATACGAAGATTATCAGTTTATACCACTACTACTGCATTTAGAAATCTTTACAAAATAAATTGTGTCTAGCAGTGGACGTTTATGGCTATCATAATAAATAAATAAATATACTATGACAATACCAACATCGCCAATTAGCCCCAAGCTAAGCGTAGCTCCTTATAATATACAGATAAACACCCAGTCACTGAAAAATATTCATGTTAATCACACAAACATTTTCCAGTGGTGGGAATTGAACACACAGCCCTGGATTTAGAATGCAGGGTCGCGCCAATAGGCTATCAAATTACAGTTAACTTTTCTTATCAGTTGTATACATAAAAGTGCATTGAAATACTTGTTGTTATATACAACTTGTTATACAACACTGTTATTATGTATTCGTTGGCCGACGCTAATAGGCCATGTTGGTAGCAATGTAGTTGACATGAGCTATGTTGAGAACACTAGTAATTTGCGAAATTATATCGCTGCCGTGCAAAAAGTTAGTATTTTTATTTTTTGCGCTGGGTTGATACCGCTTGACTTATTAACAAGTTGTTACTGCATTGGTTGAAATAAAACATTCAGTATGAATAATAAGAATGAGGTTAACGTTAAAAGTAGACTTAATATTTATGATAGAATTTGTACATTCGTCTGCTAACATGTCTACTTGTCTGCTGACTGCGTCGTTTTCTTTTTGTTAACGTAGCACATACGACTCGAGATCAAGAGGCCCTGGATTCGATACTAAGATTAAGCCAACTTATAGGTGTTTGGATTTCAGTCTAGAAGTTATCAGACGAGTTCTGGAGTTGAGAAGGAACCGTGGTCTAACCCATGCCTCCAAGAGCACGTTAAGCTGTTAGTTTCGGTTATTGATTTGGGGAAATAAAATTTTAAACCCTCTTTCTTAAAAGGCCTGTTCAAACTAATTGGATAATAATAGCTCACAGCCTAATCTTCTTAAATGCAGAAAAGTGAATTATGTAAATATGAATAATATGCAATCTGTGTATATATATTCTATTTCCTAATTATGTCGATTAAACTTAGAACGTCATCGTTCCAATTAAAAATTCTGCTGCTCATAAGCTTTGTCTCACAAGTATAAGTATAAGAGCGAGATGTAAATATTAGACCACGCTGTCCCATGGTGGGCTTGGGGAACACCCACGTATTTCAAACTTGGTAACGATTATAAAAAGGTTTTAGTTATAACATAGCAACTTCGACGTGCTTTCTGAACGAAGCTCGAATGTCAAATTAGACCACCGATCAAGGCAAACAACTCTGGTCAACATTGCTCAGCGAGCGTAATTAACTAATTTGTCCTGCCACAGTAAAGCCACACTAGTTAATAGCGTTGCAATTTCAGCCCTTCGTTAATTTCAATGGGAACAACAAATAACGATTTAGTAGGAAACTTAAAGGAGTTCTAATTAAGTTTAAAACGGAGCAAGCGAGCTCGCAAACTGCAGTCTACTTCGTAAAACAAGAACTTATCCATTATCATGTAACAGAATGCCAATACGTTAACAAGCTAACAGAAACAAAAGGTGCGCCTGTAGCGATGTGACGAGACTCGATTTTGAACTTCGAATACCAATGCATAGCCAATCAAATTTTCTCATAGAATCCCGAAGCAAAACAATGAATATATAGACGAATATCGATTGTGGATATACAGGATATGACAACACTTGTTCGATTTCAGTTTTATCATGCGAAAAACAACCAAGTTCGGCTTTAAATGTATGCTCTCACCTCTGGGTCGAAGCACCGTAATGTCAACTCCTTACATTTGATCGGAAACAAAAGCGGACAGTTCGACTTGTTGACAATCCCGAGTTGACTTGTAACTTGGAGTCCCTTAGCGTTGGACAGGCATCAGTCCCTTTGTATATTCAATTCACTATATAATAGAGTGTTCTGCAGAGTTGCTTGTATTAATACAATCTTCCGTGTTCCCTTATCGTATCTTAACATTTTCATAGCAGTTGTACCTCAAGTAATTTATACTCGCTTTTTGAATGCCCATAAGATCTTTACCTTTACCCATAAGATTATATACTTGCATTCCTAGAGTATTATTTTCAGAATAAAAAACTGTAATTCTAAAGAAATATCGAACTATCTATACTATAAAGTTAAATTCGTCTACACTTGTAGTGTTATCTGAAGATCAAAATATTTTTGATTAGACTGCTTATATTTTTTGTCTATACGCATCACATACGAATTCTGTGGTATTGACAGAAAAACAGCAGGAAACATAGAAAAAAACGCGAGTTGTTTGCTCGTTATGAAAAAAACGGTCATTCATATACAATATTGTGTAAACAGGTGTAAACGGTTATTTATGAGTTAAAATCGTAACACTAAGATACATACACATAGCATACGATTTCGGGCATACCAAATATGGTATTTATTCATAATATTGAAGATAAAATGATCTCGGAAACAAACGACTGACCAGGCAGGCAATGTCAAAACTATTTTTAGCTTCAAATATTACGTAAATAATTGTGAATTTGTTTCTACCGTTTTGGCTAACGGATTTAATTTTTAAGTCAACACTAGAAGTAGCAAAATCAGTACTGTTTTTTTTCTTTTATTTTTATGCGAAATAACAGCATATTATCAAGCATACAGTAATATCATAGCATTAGTATTTATAGAAACTGAGATGAAAATTGGTGCCCGGGACTATATTTTAGCTTCCTTTAATTTATCACTGGCTTCATACGGCGTAAGCAAATTGGCAGCATTTAATTCCCATAATTGGCATAGGACGAACGGACGTACAAATTGTATGACCGATGGTTATTTTGGATGGCTCGCGTTGACATCTGTTATTTGGGGACTAGTTAGTTTAGGTTTTCAAAGAGAATTTTCCAGTATAACGCAATTTGGGTGTATTGAGATATTTTAAATGTTTTACAGATGTACGAAATGTTTGTTTTGGTATAGTAAATATCGAGTTATTTAGCTAATTAAAAAATAAAAAGGTATATTTAATCCAAAAAGTTTTGTACCTTTTTTAAAAATCGATATTTTAATGTATATCGTCAAGTGTTCGATAAGTATCTTTTGAAGATAGAAAGTGGATTTTTTTAACTGTCAATAGCAAATTACCAATCATGGAAGATCAGAATGTTTCTTTAACAATAAAACCTTTTTAACCTTCTACATTAGTTGCTATACTAAAAGTCAGTTTTGTTTTTATTACTATTTTTTTTACCTCAAATTATATAATTTTATTAAACCATATTCTTAAACAAACTCTTAGCATACGTACTTAACGTACACTAAAAGGCGATGAAAGAGCTATACTCGCAGGACCACCTCTATTGGATGAAATGAGAAATGTAGAGATCCGTTGATCGCCTGGATTAACTGACAGACTGAAATGTTACGAACAAGTGGCAATGCACGGGGTGTAATGGACGATGGTGCGTGGAATTCTGCAAATCAAGTGTTGTACGACATTAAAATAAAAGTGAGCTTAATACAAGAAAACCAGCAAAAACCCAAATAATAAGATTCTTTATGTGTCAAACAGGTTGACGCTCCACACTCCTCCAGTCTTATCAACCGCGATCCGTGCATCTGGCATGAAATAATGACAAATATCCAATAAATTACTGTTACTTTAGTAAAAAAAACAATAGATTTCGTCGTTCAATCTCCTGCAATAACTTAATTGTCCCTATAAATACCACCACCACCCAGAACAAAACACGTCGTAACAAATCAACGCTCACGCTATTCTGTCACTGGAAACGGTAACAAAATTAAATGGACATCCTTTGATATCGAAACGAGAATAAAACCGCACGCTTTTGTAGTCCATGTCGTCTGTATGGACACGATGGACAAACAAATAGACGATATGAAGCAGTAAATCAAAGACTTCCAGCTATACTTTGTTAACATGAGCTTTGAACATTGTTTCTAAGCTACTTTGTTTGGATGTTGTTTTTTTTTATAACCTACCTAAAGAGGAGGCTATCAATTTGGAATGCATTATTGTTGTTATTCTACATATAACGAATATCTCCGTTGATACCTGCTAAATATATATACATATATATATTTATCGCTAAAAAAAATGCTTATCTATCTGTTTGTCTGTTTGTTTGTTACCTATATTTTACTCAACCGCTGCACCGATCTTAATAAAAATTGGCACAGAGACAGTTCTTATCCCAGAGGACAAAGTATGTTTTTCACCACGGGAAATTAAATAGTTACTAGGTAATTGATAATATTATGTTTTGTAGTATGTGTTACGTTAGTATTGTAAATTTATTATTTACAGGAATTCGAAAATTGGAAAATTATATTAACATCTAATTAAAATTCTATTATAATTATAATTCTAATATCTAAATATTAATAACTAATATTGATTCAATTTTGGTGAATTATAGCTGTGTACATTCGAAGTGGGTAAGATTTCAAATTAACTTTCACTTCAGTGAACGAAAAAATAACCATTTTCCCATTTCATGGTGAACGCTTAGAACATTAGAGGTAAAATAGTTCGTGTCAACGTCTAAATGGTATGATGTGACTAACCGTTTGTTCGAGAAACCATACCAAACCAAGTGGAGTGGTTTTTGATGCTTCAATATTAGTCGTGTACACGTTTTCTGCATCAAACTCTATGGATTTCAATATGCGATTTGTCGGTTTTCCGCCAAAATTAAGCTTACTGATCATTGATGGTCATACAATGATGCAAAATTATGGAATAACGCTGTTTTATTTTTCACCGCAACGGTAATACATAAGTGAAAACTTCCGGGCTTTAAATAAACGTACTTTTTAAGCTAACGCGTAACATTCGTATTCGTATTTCAGGCAGGAATTAATTAAAATACGCTATACAAATTAAACCGGCTGCTGAATATTTACAGGATTATATAAAGCACTGTGGATTATTGAATAGTGCATTTGGTAAGTTTGTTGTGGGCTCTTCTTAGACCAGGGCGCGATTGGAACCCTCCTAACTTTAGTTTTAAGTTTACGAATGCAGTTATCACCATCACTATCATTAGAGTAACATGTTAAATGTATAAACGCTTCAGAAGTGACTTTGATAAGGTCTACATGAATAAAACATTTTTCAATTTTGAATTATGTTTGACGGCCGATTGGCGCAGTGACCCTGATTTCTGAGTCCAAGACTGAGTTGATTCCCAGAAATGGAAAATGCTTGTGTGATGGACATAAATGTTTTTCGGTGTTTATCTGTATTTTTTTTTTTTTTATATATTATTACGCTATTGTATTTTGAAGTAATTTAAATCAATTAAATTAAAACGGAATTTATCAATATTTTGTTTTATTATTTTAGGTATAAGTTTATCGTGTAAAAATATTTAGGTAATTTAATTAAACTGACTTCGAAAAAATCATTAAAATAAATGCATTGTTGCAGTTTATTTCTGAAACGAGAAAATATCCAATTAATTGCCTTTTATACAAAGCATTTTGTAAACTAAAATTGGGGCAAAATATGGTTGAATAGGCTGAGAGTAACGAAGATTACACTTCTGCCCTGTCCAATATTTCGAAGGTCTCGAAGAAACTGAAATTAAAACGTTCTCGTTACACTCGCGTTTCAGTCAGGAATTAATTAAAATATGTCATACATTAAATTATTCCCAGCTCCCTTTTGATTAAATGAAGCAGATGGCTGCGAAATATTTGCAGGATTATTTTAAGCTCTACGAAGTTGTTGAAACATCCTTTACATTAATGAACATTTCACATTATTAATGTTTATGTATGAAAAAGGCTGTTTTATTAACTTGTTTTTATGAATAACTAGCGTACCCAGCCCGCTTCGCCGGGGTACATTTTGCTTTATTTTATTTAAACAATAAACTTACATCATTCAATTTTTAATAAAAGCTGTATTTGACAGTACAAAAATAGGAGTGCTCCGATCGTCACCAAACTTTACAGGATTTCTCGCCAGGTCAATCCGAAGATTCCCTGAAAGTTTCATTGAAATCGGTGCAGCCGTTTCAGAGCCTATACGGAACATACCCACACACTTTCCCTTTTATATCTCGTATATAGAATAGAAAGATTTGTGTTTAAGCTCATCTTGTTGATGTAAACTGATTGACTTGTATTAACGGTTTGCTTAGTTTGCTTAGCGACGACAATAATTGTGGCTACGAAACTTTAGGAAAGTTTTCCGTTCTTTTATAAATTTGGTAACGAATGAAATGAAAATTCAAATTCAAAAATTCTATAATTTTTAAGGCCTATCACAGGCACGTATGAAGCTTTCATATATATAATGTTTTCATATTTGTGTGGTGACAACTACTTTCGCCAACTTAACCTAAAGCTACGAGGGTTCCAAACGCGCCCTGGTCTAAGAAGAGCCCACAAAAAATTTTGCCAGTAAAAATAGTCATCATCATCATATCAACCCATTACAATGATAATGTTTCAAGCCGTAGTCTACCACGCTAGCCCAGTGCGGATTGCACTCCACGCGCCTTTGAGAACATTAACATTATGGAGAACTCTCAGGCATGCAGGTTTTCCTTCGCCGTTGAAGCAAGTTACATTTTAATTACTTAAAACCCAAATAACTTAGAGGTTCGATGTTCGAGGTGGATTTGAACTCGGCCCCCTGAGAGTGAAACCGAACCCTTACCACTAAGCTATTACCGCTTTAGTGGTCATACTAATAATAAATTAAGTTGTTAAACTGATTCACTTAAAAAGGAGAAAGTTTCGAATAAAAAATAATTGCCTCGCCAACAAATGCAGAACGTATAGTTAACAAATACAAATTAATAAATCCTATCTAGCAAATAAATTAAACAGAAATTATATCCTTTTCAATTGTTTTCAATAATAATGGCACTATACAAAAACTTAACAGAAAACAAACATTTTCTCTTTAAGTACAAAGAGGAAATGACAGACAGTAAAGTCGGTGAATTAAGATATCAAGTCAGTCGCTCGTTAAACGATCCTTAACGCACGTAGCAACGTTTAGTAGACCTCGTGAAACAAATCCGCTTACATAAAAAATGTATGACTCTATTTTTAGGGCCTCTGATTCTTTTTTTTAACCGACTTCCACTGGTTCTTTCTGAACGTTTGTTTCTACTTTTACATCTACTTTTTTTCTCATTTAGACAGTTATGTAAGTTCTGTTATTTGTAAGTATTTTGATTACGGCCCACATATTTTTACATATCCACTAAAATAGTTGATTAATGTATCTCTAAACACCTTAGCTTATGTATAATATTATTAAAATCTTTATAGGCATACCTACTCGTATTAACGTATTTATTCCCCGTACGGCTTATTCCCATGATTTACTTATGAACGTCATAACTCTAGCACCTTATAAATTAGCATCCTTTATCTCTATATTACCCAAGGCATCATATGTTTCTTCTTTTTCGTTCTCATCTGGCAATGCAACTTGGCAACAATTACTGGCATCATTTAGACGAGTTTTAGTACTGTTAACTTTAAAGAAAAATCTGATACTATCTGGTCGAATTAAGATTTTTTTTAGTTTGAGAATACTGAAACAAGTCTTAATTCGACCAGATTATAAATAATAATATTATTAACTACGTTTCGTCGAGGTTTATTCGTGAAACTATGAAGTTTAAAATGTTTTTAATTATACATGACCTTCAGCTTCAGCTTCAGCCTCAAAGTTGCATGGAGATTATCTTAGGTAAAATGCTACTGCTCAGTTGGTAACAAACCGTCCAATAGTTGGTTATGTATAGTTACTCAACCATTAATATTACGTCCAATATATGAGTGTTAAATGTACCACTGTTTATAACAGGCCCACCTAACCTACTCTCTCTTTAGATATAAGACAATGGATCAAAACAAAATATTAAAAGTCCTCGACGTCAAATTTGATAAGATGATGATTATTAATAAATTATATTTGGGGATTCCGTTAAAGTATTCTAATAATAGTATCTATGTATAACTGTACTGTTTTTAAATTTTATTCATATGTATGTATATTTTTAGAACTTTTGCGCTACGCTATAAGGATTCATATGTGAGTAAATTCCTCATAATATTTGCCTGGACGAAATCACTACAAGTGATAAGTCCGCCTTTAAATAACTTCTACCTTTGTTCTTTTTTATTTATTTCTGTTTTGTTTTTGTGTTTAATAAAATATTGTTGATTTGATTTTGATTTGATTTACATAGTGCAAACATTGCATTTCAAAACAACAGCAGTAAAACTAAACAAACAACCCAAAAAACGGCTATGAACGAAGTAAGCTTTAATATTTTCCCTATATTGTTATCCGTGCTGCAAAATTTAAATGGTTTGCGGGGTATTCTGCAAAAACGGGCAGCTCCCGAAATGGATCGTAAATTTTGAGGGGCGCTTCAGTTTTTTCGGTTAACTCAAAACCGAATTTATGGAGCGGATGAAAGTCTGAGGTTGATTTTATCTCGGGTTACTTATGGTTTATTTGGTAGGATATATTGAATGGGGTTTTGGTTACTTTTAAAGCCTTCCTGAAAGTAACCGCCTGCTACTAAAAATAATAATACATTGTTTATTTTAGTTACTTATGCAACATCATCTATTTCATTTGTTCATTGAATAAATAATTAATTTTTAACACCATCATCAACCTATTAACGGCCCACTACGGGTCACGGGTCTCCTCCCAGACTGAGAAGTGTTTAGCACGTAGTTGACTACGCTGGCTGAGTGTAATTGGTATAACTCACAGGCCCTTGAGAACGTTATGGAGAGCTCTCAGGCATGCAGGCAGGCATGCCACACGATCACCCTAGATGCAAGTGATTGAAAATGGCTAAATTCACATAACTTCAAAAAGACGAGAGGGGCGTGCCAGAGATCGAACTTGGTCCCGCCGAAAAGGAAGCTGAAGCCTTACTCACAATGCAGTAACCACTTGTAATATATAATAATTTAAAACCATAAATCCAATTTATGTTAGTCACTACGAAAGATAAAACTATGTTGCTATAATTTTGAAATATTAGAAGGTACTTACGCTTAACTTTTGATAGGAAATTAATTGTTGTACTCGTACAAACTAGTACAGTATAATTTGACTAACAAGTCAGTCTTAAATGTTCAAAACAACCCTAGATATTCGACCGTTTAATATTTTATGAAAAGTTTTTCAGTGGCGTAATAATTTTAATTTATTTTTAGTTTAAGAAATTGTTTTGCGAGTCAAGTAAATTATAACACCTACATAAAAGTTCCCCACAAATATTCAAGAATACTCACTCTACACAAAAATCTTTTCATTTAAAGGAATTTTCATGAGGTATGGGAAAAATTCGATCACCCTAATGGCCTGTCAGGTGCATCCTGCGACATTATTCAGGCACCTGTCACCAATCTCTCTTTGTTTTGTCATTAATTCACGGGTGCGATAGAAACTGTTTCGTATTAACTCTTTCGGATAATCGGAATTTTATTTCACAGATACAGATTAATGGCTGGAATGGGTTGAGTTTAATCAAGAGCACACGTACAACCGTTAATATTTCGGAACTGAACCTCTAATACCTGACGATACGATGAGAGGAAATCTGGAAATATCTAATTGAGCTAAACGAACTTAACTCGGTTAACTAAATGAACCTTTTTCACTTGGAACTTCAGTAAACCAGCTAGCTGATAGGATTGGAAGGAAGATAGATGATAAGATGAAAACCACTGAACGAGAACGGCGCAGAACTGTGTCTGGTGGCCCAAGTTCCCTCTATTCCTACGAGTATGTCCAGTGGATGTTTATTCCATCGGACATTGGTCCCTTTGGCAGAACATATGCAACGTAGGTCGAAAAAGCCGAGGAGGACTAGAGACTGGTAGAATAAATGAGTGAACCCCGAACTCCAAAATCCATTATCAGCCGAGGCTCATCAGACCTATGATTTCATATGGGTCAATAGAATATTTAATATGGGCGATAATGCAATAGGTTTTATTCATACTGCCTTATTGGTCTCCTTAAAAGTAAGTGAACGGATCACGAGATCCTAGTTTTATTTAGGGGTCAGACTATGAATTGTTTGTATTGTGGCTACCCTAACTAAAAATGGACAATACCAGCCCAGAGTGGAACACTCACAGTTTGCACCGACCCTGCTTTCTGAGCCCAAGGCCGTGGGTCCGATTCCCACAACTGGAACATGTTTGTGTGATGAGCATGAAGGTTTTTTTTAGTGTCTGGGTGTTTATATTTATATTCTAAGTATTTATGTATATAATTCATAAAAATATTCATCAGTCATCTGAGAACATATAACACAAGCTACGCTTACTTTGGTGCTAGACAGCGATGTGTGTGTTGTAGTAGTATATTTATTTTTATTTTTTTATTTACATGCCTTGCAGTACGACCCTGTTGTTATCTTGACCCTGCATAATAATTTTGTACCCACTTTTTTAGCCAAATGATAAGTCAAATCTCTTAAACCTCATAAACTCACCATCTCTCTACCTATTAGAAAGGAGTGCAATATTGATTTTCTGACGATACCGATAGTTATATTTTGCCTTATTAACAGCTATATAAATACGGTAAGCCGAACGTTCTACTTACTCTTTTTATCCTAAAAGCGCACACTTTTTTGCCGTTAGTGAAAGTTTGCCGTAGGCCGTAAGGCATAGTAGGTCGTAAATCTTTCAGTTTTTCACGATTCGAGGTCGACACAGATTGAACAAAGCTGAGAAAAGACAGTATAACCGTGTACTTTGCACAGAGTAAAGTGTTGGTAGAGTCTCTTGGCTTAAACTTAGAAAAATCATGACGTTCATAAATCGATCTGTATGAGGGTTAATGTTAAATAAGTACAAGGTTATTTCATGCATAACTTTTTTGGGGTAAATGGATGTTATAATTCTTTTCTTGTTTGATAGACTTCCTTCAAAGTAGTATATAATTTTACTCGAAGATAAACGACGAGACTTAATTTATATCCAGTCAGTGTTGCCATCTGTCAATAGCATTTTCTAATATATAAATAGCAGGCAAATTAGCAAGCTTGTCACCTGATGTTAAGTGATCACCGCCACACATGAACTTCTGTAGCTCTTCACCATCTGCAGAAGCCATCTGGTGACGAGCCAGTAATGCGTTGCCGAAGGAACCTGTTTACCTGCCCTTTCCACCCTTAGTTGTTGATTTGGAATGTATTAAATAGGCATTGATCCATAATTCGCAATTACATTTATTTATTATGTAAAGGCTTTTGAAATTTGTTGTATTCCTATTATTATAAACTACCACGTAACATTAATTTAAAACTATTTGTTGTACTTTGAAAGACGCGTGTTGTTTTGTATTTTTGAATAAATTACCTAGCCTTTTATGAGAGAGCTCATCCGGGGAAGTACCTACTACTGCCATGCTTACGGCACATTGGCGCAGAGGGCAGCGACCCTGCTTTCTGAGTCTAAAGTCGTGGGTTTGATTCCCACAACTGGAAAATGTTTGTTTGATGAACATGAATGTTTTTCAGTGGGTGTCTATCTGTATATCATAAGTATTTATGTATATATATCATCAACATATTCATCAGTCATCTTAGTACCCATAACACAAGCTACGCTTACTTTGGGGCTAGGTGGCAATGTGTGTATTGTCGTAGTATATTTAAAAACAAATAATGTTTATGCTTATTTCTGCCGCCAAGCAACGTTGCTGTATAACAGCATAGCAGTGTTCTTGTCTGAAGGGTGTGATTGCTGGTATAATTACAGGCACACGAGACTCACCACCTTAGGTTGGGTCACCCATTCCGGACCACTATAGGACACGGTCTCCTCTCAGAATGAGAAGGGTTTAGGCCGTAGTCTACCAAGCTGGCAAAGTGCTGATTGGTAAACTTCACACACCTTTGAGAGAACTCACCATTATGGAGAACTCTCAGGCATGCAAGTTTTCTCACGATGTTTTCCTTCACCGTTTGCAGCTAGTGACATTCAAATTAAAACGCACATAACTCCGAAAAGTCAGCGGCGCGTGCTGGGGCTCGAACTCGGTCTCCACGAAAAGAAAATTCAAATTCAAAACTCATTTATTTCAAGTAGGCCTAATTAATAAGCACTTTTGAAACGTCAAGTCAGTCTGTTTGTAGTGACTCTACCACCCGAAAGCCGAACCCAATTTACCCCGACCACATACTATGGCAATTCATAGTATATGGTCTTTGCATGCCCTGCGGAGTGTTATAGACGGTTGGTGGTGGTTTTCCACTTTGCATCACAGCCATCTGCAGGTTCATCGATGAAAAAATAAATGTACGATTCAAAATTACTCTGTACTAATCACGGCCCACGCCGACACTCGTTTCCCAATCCCTCAGCAGCTCATCAATCGTACAACTTGTTTGAACGAATTTTCCCCTTAAAAAAATATCTCTGTTCCTCAATCACGACAATTACCGTTTCATTTGTCACCCTTCAACAATTCTGAACGCGATTCCGTCAATGGGATTCAGCATTGATTGATTAGCTCAGCAACGTTTTTTCTACTTTACTAGCTTTTACCAGCGACGTCTGTAATTCGAAACAATCAATCCCTTAATTTTGATATGAATAAAGTATTAAATTTCAGCAAGTTTATAACGCAATAGTGTCTTTCGTCGAAGGCAAAACTTTCGGCATTTAAGTCAATCCAACTAATAATAAACATTACAATTGAATTTTGTAATTGTTATCACAAACTAAAAAAAAGTATAGCTTAAAGTCTGATCTGTGACTGTATTTTGACTATACCAGTAGAAAATTTGTACTTATTTAAAAATATAATATTGAAATCTTTTAGTGTAACCATGAATAAAGAAAAGTAAATAGTTATGTTTACAACGCCCTGTACAGGGTCTCATGTAGGTACCTACATTATTGCAAACTATGTGCAATAAACTGAATAAACTTTTTATAATAAAATGCACCGATTTTAATCAAATTAGGCAATAATTAAATATTTTCGATCCCGAGAAAATGAACGGTGTGGAATTGAAAAAAACATATTAAACGTGGATCTTATATAAAGTTGGCACGGAGGTAGTTTGCAGCTTGGAGAATGACATATTAACTACCTACTAGTTATTTTATCATTATAATACCCCGAAAACATCCCTCAAACCTTACGGTTGTCTTCCAGGATATCCTCGGGCGTAATAAAAAACTAATTTGAAACTTACCTACGTATGCCTCCATACTGCAAAATAAAAAATAATCTATACGTAAATTTATCACGTAATAAACGGGGGATAATTTTTATTACGAGAAGGTTTTAGCAGGTTAGCAGTATATAATTGCTAGGCAATACTCGCGGCAAGAATTGCAGCAATTGTATAGCTCTTTTACAACCGCTCAGATTTAAATTAACCTCCAGCGCTCCTCGAAAAGATACCTATCAGGATCGGGGCGGTGTATAGGGGCTTTGTTGTGATATCACTGCCGACTCTACCGGAATAAAAGCCTTTCACACCGAGGCAGATAACAATGTTTTAAATGCATTTCGGACGGACGTCTACAAAACATGAACGTGAATTAAAATTATTTTCATGATATAGCAACTGCTTCTTTGGCCTAGTTTCTACTGTTTAGCAAGTTCGAGATTGGAAAATTGTTATGCATTTAATTTTTAAGTCGATATTTAGGAGCTTTTTGTGACACAGCATGTTCGCGGTACTAGTCATGTTTATTTCTGCTGCTAAACAGCATTATTGCAATGCTGTTCTCTAGTCTGAAGGACGTGGTTGCCGGTGTAATTAAAGGCACGTGAGGCTTAACATTTACAAGAAAACAAGTCTTAACAAGAAAGACACTGCTATGGAGTTAGTATTATTTCACGACAATGTTGTCGCAATTATTGCACAATTATCTAACTTTAATTTTACAAGCTGATTTAGCGATCTTAACGAAATGTACCGATAAAAAAATCCGTAATTGTTCTAAAACAGTTAAGAAATTGGTCTGCAGAAAAGAGCACCGAACCAAATTATGAGGATCTTTGTTAAATATATTCTAGTATCTATAAACAATAATGCACAAGAGCAATAATACCGGTCTACATCCTATTATGAGTAACAGGAATTTTAAGGGCATGAGAAGCGTAAAACAAATTTAAAGCCTTATCCCGACCTTTTTCCAACTGTAATTGGATTTGGACGTCCAGGTTGACAGTTCATTCCCGTGTCACTTCCCCCCTGATACATATCGTTAAGATTATGAAAAGTTATTATACCCTTAGAACTCCCTCGGCCTTCTACTAATTTGAACGTCAGCCAATTACAGAAACTTCACATTTTTCTCATCTAGACAAAGTTAAATGCAACGCAATTTTACCAGTGAAATTTATTATGACGCTTCCGACGTAGCGAACCAAAATTACTTTAGTAAAATAGCTTTTGCACGCGACTAAGTAACAGTTAAGTTTTTAAGTAGTAGTAGAACTTTGTTAGAAGTTTTTTGCAGGTTTTATTCGAGTAGTAGTAGAACTTTTTGTGAGAGACTCGTTCGGGAATGTATTACTGCCATGTTTATTTCTGCAGCAAAGCAGCATTGCTCTGTTACGGTCTGAACGGCCTTGCCGGTGTAATTCTAGGCCCGCGAGGCTTAACACCTACGCTTCAGATTGATTCATTGATTTATTTATTATTTTTATTAGATATACCAACGATACTAGTATTACACAAAATTGAAGTAAGTCCGGTTAAAAATAATTGAATTAAGTTAAAAGCATAAATTGTAAGAATAAAATAATTTTTATATAAGAATATAAGAATTTATTAATATTCAACAAATGATAATAATGAACAAAAAAAAAAAAAAATCTAAAAATGGACACAGAGGGGTGCTTCGCAGGACGATACCACGCATGCATTGCGTATTTTTACTCTGTTTATAGGCGACAAATTTCCATTGACCAACAGGGCAATCTGCTTGATCCGTCCGTTGATCCTAATTCCACACTTTCACATTGTTAGTTTAGCTATGCCTATGCGGCTGTGCATAAGTAACAAAATCTTGTTTTTAAATGTCCCGGAAACTTCACCATAATACTGTCCTTAATTAAAACAGGATCTCCATCTCTATCATCATCACATCAAACCATTACCGACACGGATCTCCACCTACAATGAGAAGGCCGTAGTCCACCACGCCGGCCCAGTGCGGATTGTTGGATTCCGCACACCTTTGAAAACATCATCTAGGACTCTTAGGCATGCAGGTTTCCTCACCATATTTTCCTTCACCATTGAAGCAAGTGATATTTTAATTACTTAAAACGCACATGACTTAGAAAAGTTAGATGAAGTCGAGCTCCTACCCAATGCGCTATCATCGCTTAAATATCCATCTCTATACATGTACCAAATATCATGAAGATCGATGCAGTTGATGCGCCGTTGAGCCGAACATAGGCAACAGAGAAATAAACACAATTTCATATTTACAATATGAGTAGCTTTGAATAAAGAAATTTATAAGAATGATTTTTATGTGACACAAATGCGTTATGCTTGCCGTTGTTTAAATTCAAATTTAGAATTGAACTTTACATCCAGCGAAAGAAGTCGCTGGCAAAAGTTAGTAGAATAGAAAAAAACGTGGTTTAGATATTCAATCAAAACTCAATCCTGAATTTTGAAATAACTAAAAAATTTAAGCTTACTTATAAAAATCATAGGTTTAATAAAATACGTAGCCTATTATATTAAAAGTAGCAAAAGAAAAGCAATTTTCATCTTCGCCGTAATTATGGATTGATAAAAGCCTGTAGTTGATTTTAAAGCAAACAACGGCTCTAGTCTCGGTTATTAAAAGCTTCAACAACGAACTTCATAATTAGAACAATATTTTGCAATTCATCACAAAAGTCCGATATTAAAATTACTTTCTGAAGCGTTGATAGTAATTACTCAGCAAATAAATCTCGGGGAGTATAATGAGGTAATTATTCACGAGGACTTGAAGTAACTTGTCAGGAAGCAAAAACTGTGGACAGCCGAACAACAGTTTTTGTTACAAGAATCACTGATGGCAAAAACAGTAGCGTCGAATTGTATGACACCCTCCTTATGGTGAAGCAAAAACTTGCACGGGATTTGTCTTGTGGGCAAACAGATGGGAGGAAAGATTTACAATTAATTAATACGTAATAATTATTGTGAAAGAAATATTCTTTCATTATAGTTATGTGCATAATATTTACTAATTAAAAACAAAAATACAGAAAAAGACTATCAAACCCCAAAGTAAGCGTAGCTTCTGTTATGGTAACTAGGATGACTGATAAATATTTTTATGAATTATTTATCTATATAAATACTTACAATGTACATATTAAGAACCAGACACTGAAAAAACATTCATGTTCACCGCACAAAAATTTACCAGTTGTGGGAATCGTACCGTGCTTTCTGCTTTCTGAGGTCGTCCTCAGAAAGCAGGGTCGCTGCCGCAGGGAATTCCAAATAGAACGGTCTTGTGTCGCCTAAGTCCACCGTGCAGCAGCTTTCTGCGACTCGCTTGATATCATCCCTCCACCTCGTCGGCGGTTTACCAGCGCTGCGCTTAGTAGAAGAGTTCAGTCGGTTCTCTGAGCTATATGCCCCCCTCATAACCACTCAGCATATTGATACGCATCGATACGCAACTCGTTGAGCTATGAGCGTAACAATGATTCTTCTACGGATCTCCTCATACTTACTCATACTTACTATATTTTAGGGTATTTCGTAAAACGCATACGTATTTTATGTTTTTTATGTCTACATACTACACCTTAGTTTCAGTATTTTATACATTCTACCCACAGGAAATATAAGACCGTCTTTAGAACTATTAGGCCCTTAAGTGTGTCTTCGTATTTAGTTGAGGAGTTTAAGAACTTTCACGCTGAGGACTTAATTGTTTCGTCCCCTTTTTTGATAAAAAGTTTTCTGAGATACCACAGTTTGGTTTGTTTTTCTCTTTGTTCAAATTTATTCTCACAGTTCACTTGATTTAAGCGCTTTGTGTTGCGCGTTATCTAAATCTAGCTGAAAAACAATTTTTTCAACATTTGTTTCAATCATTTCTATTAAAGCAAATGGTTTTTGCGGCTTTTACTTTTGTGATAAAAATATTAAAGTTATTTGAACTACTAAGGTGGATTCTCAATAGTGATACATAGTATAAAGTTATCCAACTCGCTGATTTCAAAAAAAGTAGTACAAGTAGTTAAGGGAATAAAAAATAACATTGTCTGCGAAGTTAAATCAATCTGTACAAAAACTCCCAAAATGGAAGAAAAACAAAATCATTGAAGGTTGCTAAACTTTCAAATAAATAAACTATCCACTTAAATAAACACTTCCTGTTTCATAGAGTCGAATAAAAACTAAAATGCTTAAAAGGATATTAAAACTAACAAGATTTACATAAACGAAGCTTATTTTAGATTGAAGAGGAAAGTTGCCTCGGAAATAATCCAATCGAAAGCAATAAACCCGAGCAAAACGGAATTAACACGAATGCTGCCGACAAACTTGATCGTTTGTGCGTTGACAACTTGGGAGCGTCGGAAGATTTTTACTAATACGAATTTTTCGATTCGCTGTTTGAGATAGTTACTTGCTTAGTTAAGGGTTGGATGCTTTGGTGAATATATCTCTAAAATTATCTCATAATCAAGTATTTACTACTCTTTCGATGGATGTATGTTTCATTATTTTTTACATAATTAGTAATCATGATCATTGTCAACCTATAAACGGCCAACTACAGGACACGGGTCTCGATCTCAGAATCAGAAGGGTTTCGGCCGTGGTCCACCAAGCCAGGCCAAGATGTTTAAAAGAAGTAACCTTTCAATAGGATCTCGAGGTACTGCGACAGGTATGAAAATATGCGGTATAAAAATCGCATAAAAATACGGAGTTGCTTGGAGGGTCGGAGTCCCCAGAATTAAAAAACCCATCAGAGTTTGTCTATTGGCAATGGCGCAATGGTGCCAACTGTAATAATATTTGCTCGAGTAAAGCTAACTAAAATAGATGAGTCTGATGCAAAGCAGTTTCTTCGATTTTCAAGAATAAATATTGTACCACATAATGACAGAGGGATGGGCAAAAAGCATAAAAAAAGCTAGAAAAAATCTAAAAAAAAGACAGTTGGACATTTTTAAAAGATTTTATACTATTTATAGATTGCTTCCTTTTTTGCTATGGAATTAATGAGGATATTATTATGGTTAACAAAATTTAAGCTAATTATAAAAACACAATCTTTACAAGGAAACACAGCTGCGGAATTATAATAAAAATAAGATTCTTTTAACAGAACCAATCGCTACCAATAAGCGGGAGTAAGAGGGAATTAAAACGAATGTCTACAAAGCTGATCGTGTTCCAGTTGACACTTGTCAGAAAAATGAAATATCACGACCAGTATGCGACAGGCAACAAACCCGTAATAACCTGGGAGCTGGTGGCTATTTCTGTGCATATTATAAGTTTTCATTGGGAGTTTTAGACACAGTATCGATGGTTGACAACCAGATTAACAATGTGTTAAAAATAAACATAATTAGTTGAATTTCTAATTATATATTTTTACTTTAGCACCCAAAATACAAGTAAACCGTCGATACAATTTTGTATAAAAAGCGCGATTTAAAATTATATGCATTTTTTTCATTACACACATCAAAATATCGCATACGACCTCCTTACTAATATAATTTAAAATGTAAAAGTATGTTTGTTTGTTTATCCTGCCTTCAGGAACTAACTAAGCTACTAATTAACCTAATTATTGGTAAAGAGTTTGTTGAAATGACGAAGAGATAAGCCCCTTTATATCCCATGACAAAAAACGGTTTCCACGGGATTTGTAAAATAGCCGTAATAAACGCGGACGCAGCCTTAAATGCACTTCAGAAGTTAACCTAACTGGTTTATATAGTTACTAAAACTTATTTAATTGCATTTTTTTATACTTTAACCTAATAATAATGATGACTATGATATTATTGCCACTAGCTCGCTGTCTATACCAGGATTATATTAAGAGAACTTTTATAAATTATACATCAATGAAAAATGTTCAGTACATACATCCGTTATAAGTTATAAATTCCCAACAAATTGGAATCTGAGGCAGGAAAATAACGAGACAAACAACATTTTTCGAATTGCCGATGAAAATAATTGCACAATAATTGCACTGTTTGCAATGACTGTAATAAGTAAATAAGTAGCGTTTGTCTGTCAGTGTTTACATAAGTGCGTTTAAGAGATATCTTTTTGTTTATGACATATTTAGTTTTTGTCATCTGCCTCTTTGGATTTAACTACAACTATATATATTCGCCTGTCACAATTGTTTTTTGTCATATTAAAAAAAAAATCTAAAGAGTAAAATGTTATTCCTTGCAACCATTTCTTTAACTTTTGGGCAAAATGTTTTGTTAAAAGTGTTTTGAGATCGGATTAATTCTTTAGAAACATTATTAAAGGTGATGTTTAACATTCGAAAAAATACCTGTGTGTTGTGTTAATTGTGCTTGTTAAGAAAGCCGATTGCATCAAATAACTATTTCGTTAAGAAACTCATCTATTGTATAGGAACCTGGACTTAAAACGTATGAATGCATTGTTTAAAGTTGTACATTTATCGATAAAATTAACTGTTAGATTAATCCCATGGTCACATCAATTTTTATCAACAAAACAACACGAAAAAAGTGTGAAGATTAATAAACGGATATATTACCCTCTGATAGCCCTTTGTCTTTGCTTTATTGGATGTGAAGTGCAATAATTCCTAATACCAATATAAGTTTTGTTAGATTATCACGACAATAAAACTATTTGATGGTGTTTCTGAGTGGGTGTTGAATCTTTGTCTGATTCCCGTACATCTGTATGGTCTTGGCCGCGATAAAAAGCGTGATTTTATGATACGGGGTCCACTAAAACATTGTCTCAACTTGGGTGGTCATGATGGGACGGCTGGTGTCGGTTTTATAACAGTTTCTTGTGTTGATCGCACATTAGGCTGTCGTATATCTGGCCGCACCGAACGTATCGCAATTAATTTTTCATTAGTTTATATGAGTGGAATCAGACATTCAATAAATATAGCAATCGTATCTTACATTACAGTATCCTGAATATAGCTGTATTGTACTAAAATATTAAGAAGGTATTCACCAAAAATGCGTTTAAATTCTTAATTTTAATATCCACGAGTTAGACCACGCAGTTTCTTTTCCAGTAAGCGATACCGCTTGCTGGAAAAGAAGCTGTTGAAAAACTAAAGTCACCTATTCTATGCTTATTAAGTTCTCTTGAAATCGGTTCAGTTTTTATTGTGCGGATAAAAAATATTATTTTTTCTTTAAAGCTTCAATTGACAGTGGTCGCAGACCATGCAAGAAGCACGTCAACCGTCAACCTGAGGCGTAGGTGTTAAGTCTTTTGTGCCACACCGGCAATCACGCCCTTCAGATCAGAACAAAGACATGCTGCTCTACGGCAAAGATTACAAGTAAAAATATTTATACTACAAATTATCATTGTAATTTTATGGTGCGTGGATATATACTGTCACTTGTTTATGAATTTTAGGCTTTTAAATAATGAAGAGGCTATTAAAGGGGTTGTGACGTAAAGTAGTTTCTACTAAATAATGCATGACCGTTCAATCTTTGTTTTATTTTCCGGAACCGACACTCTATGTAATACAAACATTAGTTGCGTACGGCATTCACGCATTGCCTTGCGGTTGCTTAGCCAGTTGTGCGCTCAGCTTAAGCTCCCTAACGTATGCCGCTGCTATACTCTGTTTGTTTTGATATCATAACCGCGGAAAATCATTACAACGGATTTAGATTCCCGCGGTGTTATCCCTGGGCTACTGAATCAAGGTTGTAAAGAGGAGATTTTAGTGCGCTTACGCAAATAGTTTGAAGTGAAACGTGGTTTTATCGGTTCTTAAACTCCAAGTACCTAACTATACTTACTTTATTGAACTTCCATGTTTATAGGTTTAATACCCAGGTCGAACCAAAAACTTGTGTTGGATTTTTCTGAGTAGGAGTTAGTAAATTTTCGATATTATAGATATATATTTTTTTTTAATTTCGGAACATTCGTGTAGATAGTAATACTAGAACAGTTGAGCATCTTACCAAATTAGCCCATGTTTTTATTAGCAACAATAGACTTTACAACTTATTTATGCGGTTGTATATAAAAGCTATGTTTTGGAGGCGGTCAAATGATTATTTATTGAATTAGGAGAACGTTTTTTAGGCTGGATATAATTTGCAATTTAATAGTTTTTGAAAAGGAAAAATGAACCACTATATTCAAAAACATAAAATAGGTAGAAGTAACTGTACCTCTTGCTACGTCTTATATTCATAAAATATATATTATATATATCAATAATAATATAGGTATGTGTATATTATTCGGATAAATATATATATATTTTTTTACTACGACAATACACACATCGCCTTCTAGCCCCAAAGTAAGCGTTGCTTATGTTATGGGTACTAAGATGACTGATGAATAGTTTTATGAATAATATACATAAATACTTAGAATATACGTATAAACACCCAGACACTGAAAAACATTCATGCTCATCACACAAACATTTTCCAGTAGTGGAAATCGAACCCACGGCCTTGGGCTCAGAAAGCAGGGTCGCTGCAAACTGCGCTAATCGGCCGTCAACACCGCATATATGCCGTCCAAATGTTCACTTATGGGCCTGGAATCCAAAATTATTGCACATAAATTACTTTTATCCTAACTCATCGTTCATTATAATTATTCTGATTTAAAAATCATTCTTAATTTTTATATACTTACCATTATCGAGCCAGTTTCAACTTACTCTAGGGGCCTACGCAAACTGCGCGTCAGTGGGCGATTAGTCGTGACTTTAGTCAGCAGCCGAAAAACTCGTATATTTTGGTCACTTTCCCTGTATTGTAACTAGATGACGCTCTTTGGATTCCATACAAATCGTAGTTAACTTTCACGCGATCATGTTACACGCATAGGTAAAAAATCTCACATTCGGTCAGATTTGTGGTGCATTTTGAGTGCTTATCAAAAGCAGTTCTCTGCCCATGTTCTTGACGAGATCTTAATCGTGGACCCAGTACCTACGATGGATTGGTAAAACTCTACGGTCTTTGCTTTCGCATGAGAATAACTAAGTGCAAGTAGAGGCTCTATATTAACTCAAAAGATGAACAAAACAAACTCAAGACTACTCGAAGCAAGATCGCTAGACCGACGCGCGGCGTCGCGACTAGACGCAAACAGCGCAAAACGTCATAGTGCAGCTGTGACTAAACGCGCTGACAAGACGCGCAGTTTGCGGGGTCACTAATGTCAGGCATTTTGCTTACAATCTTGTCCCAAAGCCGCTTACTCCAGTAAGCTACCACACCTAATTAAAATACATCTCCGCTCTCCAAGACGACGTTTTCTATAAATAATTTTCGCGGTGACTCCGTGTTTCCTTGTAAACGTCTCGTTTGATAGGTTTATTTAATTTATACTAATAATTCTCCTTGAATTATGGGCGTGGGCAGGAAGACGGTGTTAGATTAGATATTTATTGTGAAACTTGTCGTCTATTTACAAACAATTTATCGTGAAAACAACCGTTGGGACGGATTCCAGCGTATTTGCTTTCTATTACCGACGTTTGTAGCACATAAACGACTTATGATGTGTGACAGGGCACTATCGTTATTTTTAGGGTTCTGTACCCAAAGAGTTCTACGGTAAAACGAGCATCCGAATAAGATATTTGTGCACTTCTTAGACCAGGGTACGTTTGGAAACCTCGTAGCGTAAGCTTTAAGTTACGAAATGTACCTAATTGTCACCATTATTTCACTACTATTTTAACAATTTTTTTATGAAACGTAACCGCATCAAAACGGTCATCTATGGCTTATGGTGCTATTCCAATAAAGAATATTTTGACTTGGTCTTTTGACTTTGGTACCCTATTACTAGGTCCCCGCAGTCCGTCTGTCCATCTATCCATGGGCCTGTCTGTCAGCGGGCTGAATCCAATGAAGTGTAAATAACTAGAGAGCTAAAATTTTACAAAATTTATTGCTATTTCTATTTATGCCACAACAACAAGTTCCCAGAATACAATAAAAAGTTGATAATTAAAGGCTATATATGAAACGTGTTTTTGGTGTTTCTTGATTGATTTTAATAATGTTAGTACCTACTGTATTAAATATTGCGGTATTGTACTGAACCCTTATACATAGAAGTAATCATCATATCAACCCATTACCGGCCAACTACAGGCACGGGTCTCCTACCACATTGGGAAGGGATTAAGGCCGTAGTCCACCACGCTGGCCCAGTGCGGATTGGTGGACTCCGCTGGCCCAGCTCCACACACCTTTGAGAACATTATCGAAAACTGTCAGGCATGCGGGTTTCCTCACGATGTATTATTTCACCGATGAAGCAAGTGATATTTCAATTACTTTAAACGCACATAACTTTGAAAAGTTAGAGGTGCGTAAATATCAAAGAATAGAAGATATATATTATGTGCTAAATTACATCGAGATCGAACAGCGGTTGCGATGCACATAGGTACAAGAACAAATTGGTAAATAGATAACCTTCTTTTTGTATTATATTATGAAGTGGAATAGCTCTATAGTTCGTAATGCTTAGTATGTAAGTATGAATACCCATTACGGAATCAAATGCATTACATATCAAATTTAGGATCTTTGTTTAGAAATTAAAAGCGGTGATAGCCCAGTGGGTAATGCTGCATGCACCGACTTTGATCCCCGGCACGCATTTCCAACATTTCAGATTTATGTGCCAATTAAGAAAACATTGTGAAGAAACCTTCATGCCTGAGAGTCCTCCGTAACGTTCTCAAGGGCGTGTAGGTCTACCAATACTCAGTCCGTGTGATGGTCTACGGCCTAACCCTTATCATTCAAAGAGTTGGTCCGTGCCCTATAGTGGGCTGATAATGGTTTGAAAATGATGATGATGTAGAAAATAGAGAATTTCAATGCTCGAAAATGCCGACAAGTGTGTAAATTCGAAATGTATTTTGATTTTCCAATACAAGCACACTAAACGTAATAATAGCATGTCGATCGCTTGCATTAAACAAGGAATTATGTAACAGCGATAATTAGGACGGGCTTTGGAGTGCTGATTAGAACCTGCCAATTGCACAGTCAATTCCGTAACAATTTCCAATCCATCAAATGGGAAATCATATCGTATATGTTACGCAATACGCACTATTTTAGCGAATTGCGCGCCGACAGCGTATTGTCATGTTGTTCCTTTATTAGTCGACGTATTGACAGAACTAGAACAGAACTAACTACGTCAACGGAACCGGGTCAAATATTTGGGTGCTCAATTAAAACAATTGAAATACTATGTGGTACAACACTTGGAATTTATTTAGGATGTGTTGATAAATCGCACGGCACCTGTATTGAAGGTAAATTGAATAAAGGAGCTGATTCATTTGGCAAATAACGAGAAGTATTTGTTGGAGGAATTACGTTTCTTCGAAATGTATAGAAAAAGAATATAGTTCTACAGTAGCCGAGTACTTTAAGTGAAAATTTCTTTAGTCGCGTTGGGCGTTTTTTATTTGTGTGCAAACTTATAGGTTTGCGTCACTGATGACCGTTTTGTGCCGGCTAAGTGAAGCGTAGTATCGCGGCCAGGATTACACATACACGCATATATATATTCTTTAATGTATATAAAATTTTAAATTATTATAGCCAATCACTAGTCAATTGTTTTTTTTTTCGACTGACTGGTTTGTCTAATGGTTGGCTGTTTAATCACGGATCACGAGGTCCTATGTTTGAATCCCGGGTCGGGACTAAAATTGTTATTATTATTGTGTACCTATGCCTGGGAGAGCATGTTAAGCCGTTGATCCCGGTTATTATCAAGTAGCTTGTGACGGTAGTCGTTAAAGTACACCAACCCATGGGATCAGCGTGGTGGGTATGTGCTCTAAAACCGTCTCTCCTAGGTGACTCCTCTCACCTGCGCCCATCAGTTGGACGTTAAAAGGCTGCCGATGATGATGCTGACCAAAAAGTTACCTATAAAGATGTGTAAAAAAACACCACCGTTGGAATGCTAGTGTAATATGAGCTTAATCCTCCCGGTACGTACGCATGGAAGAAAAATAAACGAGCAGTAACGAACGCCGGTGTTATGACATCTGTCCGCGCGGATACTTTGACAATAGGAAATAATATTGACAACGCCAATGTAACAGTTTGTTTTTCTACGTCAAAAGTTAAGCTGATTGCAAACAAGCGTCGGAATTTCGTTGGTGAGTGTCCATTCGTTTTTTTCCCTTTGTTAACTACTGTTAGTCTGTGTATATAGGTGCGTTGAAAGTATGGATTACATACATTAGTATTACTAAATAACTTTTTAGTATGGTGCCAAATCAGCATACAGTTGTCACCACCCACACTCTTCCCCCGGGTGTCGTACGGGATGACTAAGGAAATAATACGGAGAACGAAAGCAGTGTCCTCGGTACTACTACTACTATAAACCTGTCTGCCCACCTTCGTGATTTGTGAGTAGTTTTTAGGCCAGCAGTAGACAAAATACCTCTTCCAATGGAATTTGTAGGCTATTGATGCAAATAACTTTTGTTTTCTACTGAGACATCGGAGGTGTATTTGCGCCGGCTGGGACTTCCAACAAGACAAGCGTATTGCTAATGCACCTGTATTTCAATCATACCCAGCTACACAACGACATGAACATAATCCGCGAAGAAAATATAATTTCAAATATTTTTTCACAATACACAATCCATTCAATCAGTAAAATTTGTCTGTACCTAGTAGTTACTAATGTTGGTCAGTTTTGAAGTAAGCAAGGAGGCTACAAACAAAAGTTTGTTTGTCTATATTGAACCTAGAAAGTCACGGGATAACCTATATCGTCATGTTACATGCATGATGATGATGATTCTCAATTCAATCATTCGGAATTGAGGTATCAAAATATTCATAGTGAAATTTATATAGTCATTACCAATTTCAAAGCTCATTACCTGTTCAGAATAGATAGGGTTACCACTACATTACGCTTTAAAATCGGGACTGATTAAAACATTGACCCTATTTTTACAGTCTTTACAGAATATTAATAGGAGTAATTCACGTAGAATTTCGAAAACCAATACCACTTAATGGTTTCCTTATAAAAGAAAAAAAAAATTGATTTAGTTATGACTAATATTGCCACAAAACCTTAACTTTCATTTAAGATTATCTATTAAACTTATCTTTGTGGTGGTTTTATTGTATAAAATAGTCTTTCCCTTCTAATTTTATTATTTTGCGTGTTACAGAATCATAATTAGAGTACATAGTAATTTTCTTATATGGTGGAGATGGAGCTACATAAATTATGGATAACAATAACGCAAATGAATGAAAGATGACATTAAACATTATAAAAGACATGATTTTAATATAATGTACTTGTAACTGTGCGAATTTTGAAGTAAAGGTATTGTGGTAGGAAGTTCCCAATATCTTTCCGCGCCGGAATTGTATGAAGGCAGATAACTTACTTTTTTCTTTTGATAATTAACGGACAAAATAGATGATCCAGAAGACGGTAATTAGAATAACCATCCTATAAATAAACATTTCGCAGGGCATGAAAGGAATACGAAAGATAATATTTCGCATTGTGTCCAGCAATCTGAGGGCATCACACCTGCAACAGCTTTCAGATAGAACACATCAAAGCTGCTAGTTGACAAAAACAAGAATGGAGACGAGTTCTTCTCCGGACAAGCTCTGTCACAATAAGCCTTACTAAGCTTTACCACTACTAAAACTATCCAACTTAACCTGCAAAGTGAGGTGCTCCTACACGATAGGCCGAGCCAATCTATAACGGCCGCCCGCTGCCCACTCGACACAAAAAACAACAAAACACGACAGCTGGTGCAGAGCTAATAATAAAGTAGAATTTGGACGGACATTAACCATTATCTTAATTTTGATACGGCTTACAAAACAGCGTTAACTTCTGCGACATATGCGCTAGGGTGGAGAACGGTTGCAAGAATTTTGTTCACTTTATCTTGTTTGGAATTGGAAGTAAATAAAAAGTTTCATCAAAAAAAACTGACCAACTGACAAGCCGTAATCGACCGACTCAATCATAAAAATATTTCATCAAAAACTTGAGTCAGTTTTTTGAAAAGTCACATTTTCTCAGCAATTCTTCCACATAATATAACAGGTTTTAAGGATTTTTGTAAATTTCACTATCTTGACCATTTGCGTCAGACATAAATAAATACCCTGTGCTTCAATCCGCAGAATAGATAAATTACTTATAATATTTTTAATTGGCAAATTAATTGTTTTCTTATGGAATAGTAAGGCGCTGTCTAAGATTGAGTTTGTGTGATATATTTTATTTATCCGTAGTTTATTTAAAGAACAATTTTTGAAATGGCCTCTCAAATTCCAATTGCACAATGCCCATAATATTAGTCCATTACAAATTAACGACAGCATGACGGCGATCATGTGTCTCAACCGTTAAGATAAATCAGGCATTGTCAACTGGTACAACCACTTCGGGAGATATTGCCCCATGTTCAATCGTAAATCGAATCTTGACAGTTCAGTAATACTGAAACCTAAACTGTCAGTTGTCGGTAGCCATCTATTATCAGCTATCTCTTTCTAATCATGACGTCCGCCACTGACGTTGGGGACAGTGTGACGGCAATGGTTGGTAAGATTGAATTGGATCTATTATATGTTGTGTTCCGTGACCTATGAACACCAGAATATTATGAAGAACAAGATTTTTTAGGAATTTTCTAATTAAGGAACTGATTTATGTGAATTTCGGATATTATACTCACTCACCTAACCTTTCATGCCAAAGAAAACCACGACACATCTTTGCGTTAGTGGTCAGCCTAATATCGACAAGAAGGTATCCGTAAACTCTTGTTATTTTAATTATTATCAGGTATATTACAAGATATAATATAATCAAGTGCAAATCTGTCAATCCATAACCGAAATCAGGCTTGATAGCTTAATCGGTACTCAAACGAAAATAAAAACTGGACTATGGGACCCTTCGAGTAACCCTAAAACAGGTACAAAAATAAAACTTCGTTAGCGGCGCCCGTCACAAAGCGACGATGCGATAACCATCGGTTTCTTAGAACCCACCGTTCTTAGGGGACCTAATATTTTGTCTCCATAACTTTAATACATTAACTGTTCACACTTCATGGGTTCTCGTACGAATGAGTTGTCAAGATTACCTAGAAGGTTATTGATAGCATCGAGCGATATTTTATTCAAATTAAGGAATTTAGTTGGTCACGGACGAGTTGCTTCAAATTAGGCGTATCTAAATAAATACACACATAAACGTTCTAAATTAGTTATTTTATAAATGGATATTGCTTGACTTTAGGAGTGCGCCCAGGGAATACACCATCAAGTTTCTCATCACCATTCTACCTTAGACCCAACAGACGTGAGGGTGGTTCACCCTCATAATACTAGTCGACCCTCCTTTCAATTTCGGTTTGATTATTTAAGTAACATCAATAACTGTTACTGTGTTTAATAAAGTGAAGTTTCATATTTAGTTCGCTTCAACAAATTTACTATGGTATAAATTACTATGCATAGCATTAAAAAAACAGTAAATACTATCTTTGGTAATATTCATTTTTTTACTAAAAACGCCTGGGCAAGATCATATTTAAGATTGTACACGAAAGAATTACTACGTGTAAATTGTACTTTAAACTAGTATCATATATCAGACAATATAACTTATTTGTGTAATAACAAGTAGGTAATACCTACTGTTAAAACATTTTGAGAGACTTCTCCGTGAAGAGTTGAATACCGATTTTTGAAGATTTTCTGAGTTCCTTAAAAATTATGTAAATGTAGATCGTACATTCTTTCGATGTGGAGAATAAATCTCAAAAAAAAGAAATGACTTTCAAGAAAAGACAAATAAGTAATTTAAGCATTACAGGCTAATTTGGCGTTTAGTTTACTTAGTTAGCTAGGCGCACGAAGTAAATGGCAAAAAGTAGTCTATTACAAAATCGACATTTCTGTTCTTTTGTCAGTGTGAGTGTGAGCCAAATAAAATATTATTGATAGAAACACAAATAACAGACTTTGAGATAATAAACCAAAATATTTACCGCCACTAGCAAGACCTTCCGCGAACAAATCGTTTCCTTTAAAATACCAGAGAGCGATTCCTTTGACTCCATAAATTGAGATACATTCGTATCTGGTTAGTATACACGTAGGTAAGTTATTGTCACCTTTTTTTGTCCCCTTTTTCACACCAGGTAGAGATTTCAAGGTGTCGGCATATGGCATTATAAATTGCTTTCCTTGTAAAATGATTGATGACATATTAAATTATTGTATGATAATCGCTTCGATGAGTTTAAAAAAAATAATAACGATGATGTTGTGAAAAAGTTTTGATGTTTTAATCAATGCCAAAGTGAAGTTAGTTTATTCAGTATACATTTTTAGGTCAGGACTCTAGATAAATGGTCCGTTATTTGTAACAAACGCAGAGATGTATCGAATTCTAAATATTGAGGTAATATATATATTTTATATATATTACATATATATTTTATATATATTACATATATAATATCACAATAAGAACATAATCTATCATCATCACAATAAGAAACTAATAAACTCACGCTGCACTTTACTGGCAGAATCGTATTATTTACAATATCATCCCACAGGATATAAAATGTAGTCAGTGTTTTTTTTTGTTTTCACTTTTTTCCAATTCTAGGCGGTTATTTATTGCGGTTATATATTTTTTGTTTCTTCATGCTCCTACATGGCTCTTCTCCACGCTATGTAAGGTTTACACGGGAGGTCGCCTTCTCCCAATAACATTTATTAGTTATTTACTTACTTCTCTGAAAAACCATAAAGAACAAGCTTTTTAATTTCAAAATGCATGTAAAAATAATGGAACCGACAGTATTTGGATCGTGAAATTACCAAATCATAAAAAACAAGATTTTTTTACTTTCAATAAATTGGGCTAATACTTTAAAGTACAGTATTAAGAAATAAAAAAGTTCTAATGAATACGACGTAAAGATGAGTGGAGTATTAGATGTATCGATTATGTATGTTTATTACTCGATCGTGTTAAATAGGTTGTACATATTTAAATAAAATTTGGCAATCAGATAGACTATATCCTGAACCAACTACCACAATACTTTTTTTTTAATACCATAACAAAAAAGCACACGAAAGAAGATCCGGGTGTAAAACTATTAAATAATCTGATTGATGGATTCTAAACTGTGTGAGACAACACTATAGTGTATATCCTTAGTGATATAGGTAAACGTAGTGTTAGTGGTCTTAGCGTGAGACACATAAACTATTCAGGCACAAACAAATAGTTTAGCGCTCGGATTTCGACACTTAGGGAAGCTAACACCATCTTAACTACTGTGTTGATACCCTGTTCACATTAACTTTAGCGCCAGCTTGAATTACTTCATTTGTTCTACAGTAATTTATGCAATTCCCAAAGACTAATCTGCACCTTGTAACAGTTTATGTTACAGCGAAACAAAAGCACATATTACACAATATTATAAGACCAAAATTTCTCTCTACTAATTATGGCAAGTCACGTTCACTCAGAAAAATTGTTCCTGTGAAATCGTTGGTAGATCAAAAACTTCTACAATATTATCGAAGAAAGTCGTACCATGATCTACTTCAGTCAGAGCCATAAAGTTAGCAATATTGTTGTTCCATTAATAACAAACAAATACGCGAAACCAATTATAGTTCTACCAGAGTTCATGTTGGAGATATCTCAAGTATTTTTACTGCAACAGTTAACTTTTACGATACACTGTGACTAGACGTGCAAGCTCTTTTATTTTTAAGTGCACTTTGTTTCAAGCCTATTTCCAGCTCTCGCTACTTACTGTGATTAAACAATGGAATGCAATTTTAGTTAATGCTTCTCTTTAATGTTGCGCAAAATATTTTTGTTTTACGATTCTTGATTTCAAAATAGTAATTTTGAAAGTAATATGATATAATATTTTAACTTTACCAGAAGAAGAGGTACCTAAATCGTTTATTTAACTATTTCGTCAGTATTTTACTATTGTCCATGTCCAAACCAATCCCATACTTTAAAAGATCTGCATAAGTTTAAATAAACAAATGAATGTTATATTTGATCTTATACATAACTTTTTTAGTTTTGTAATCTTTTCCTTTTATTCTTTTAGTACCTATTGTGTAATGTTTACATATCGTTTCATTTTTTTCAACATAACTTGTAATTTTGCGAATTAGCTTTGAATCAATAAAAGTATGAGGAATAAAGCTCACCTACCCAAGACATTACATAAGAAATTGGTTTTTACATCAATGACATATTTTCTATTATTGCTGTATCAACTAAGTATACGGTCTAAAAAACTTAAGGATTTTTTTCAAAATGTTTAAAAATAACTGTGTCCACTTGAAAATAAGCACGAGCCCAGTAGCATAGAGAATTCCCAAGTCATCCAACACAAGTGGAGGTAAAGTTTTATGGTCCCAAGGGAAAAAATTAACAACTCTTTTTTTTTTTGGGTCGTAAACGCCTGTTTTGTGTAGTTTGAAGCTTTGAACGCGAGGATTTAATTTCTAACACCATATGCTTGGCGCCGGTTAAACAAACTTAGGTTAGGCGCCATGATGCCATCGCAATGTAATCGTTTAGTCACTCCATATGCGTTTTATGGACTGCACCTAACTTCTCAGTTTTCAATTTAGGTAAAAAATCTTATTTACGTCACAGATTTTCGATATTTGATATTTTTAACGGTGTATCGTCATCATCAACATGTACAGGGCACGAGTCTCCTGTCAGAACGAGAAAGGTTTAAACCCAGTCCACCACGCTGGCCTAGTACGGATTGGTATACTTTACACGCCAATGAGAACATTTTTATGTAGGTACTCTCAGTGGTTTCTTCACGATGTTTTCCGTCACCGTTAAAGCAATTGACAATTATCCGTTATTTAATTGTTTAAATTAAAAACACACAAATTACGAATGGGTGCGTGTCGGGTTTCGAAATCTGTTCCCCCGATAGGAAAGCCTAGACTATTTAAAGTGGTGCATCGGAAAAATAATATCTCCAAAAAACATTGATACAGGCTGTGTTTGGATTTGTGAAATTCTTAAAAACATAACACGTAGTGTTATATTTGTTCTTATTCCTAAAATCTTAACCCCTAGACAAAGGAGGCAGCTTTTAGGGGCATAACTATTTAATTTAGGTCAAAAACATAAGTATGACGGCTGACAAAAAATAGCTATTAATTTGCGATAGTGATAGCACTAAGAATGTTTCAGTACCTCAGTTAACTGTTAAGAGTTATAATTAGTATGGAATAAGAAAAAATAATAACGTTGTATTCAAATGTGTGTTAACTTTAAACTATGTTACAAATGAAACATTTTTTAACCGATTTCAAAAAAGAGGAGGATCTCAATTCGCAGGAGTCCTTTTTTTTGTAAATTAATTAAAAGTTCTAACCAACTTACTCAATTCGCTTGGATGTTAATATTGAATCTTAAATTATGCTAAATAAGCAGTGGTTTCTATAGCTTGAGTTATGATTTATTAATGTGTATTTTGTGCTCTAGTGTAGAGCTTTTTGTGGCAGAGCTCGGTAAAGTACTAACGCCATGCTTATTTCTGCCAAGCGTGCTTTGTTCCAGTCTGAAGGACGTGGTTGCCGGTGTTATTGCAGGCATATGAGGCTTAACACCACAGGTTGATGGACACAGAACGGCCATTTGTATGACGTGTTCCTTGAATAACCTACTTTAATACAGTCGGCACCAACCGTGCTTCCTAAGTCCAATTTTGTAGTTTCGTTTCCTATTACTGGAAAAATTTTGTGTGGTGAGCATTAATGCTCAGTGTCTTTTAAAATATATCCCTACTTGCCTATCCCTATCCCTACTTGCCTATCACTATCCCTATCCCTATCCTTACTAATATTATAAATGTAAAATGTAAGTTTGTTTGTTACGCTTTTACGCAAAAACTACTTAACCGATCCTCATGAAACTTTGTACACATATTTTTGGAAGTGTTAGAAATAATTTAGAATACTTTTTATTCCGACATTAAGCTCGGTAATATTTTTATAATTCCTTTGGGAGAGGGGATGAAAGTGTTTGACGATTTTACACCATAACAATGACAAATTATAACCGATTTAAATAATTATTTTTGGACTATAGAGGTTATAATATGTATTTAATTTTGCCCAAACTTTGTGTAGATCTGATGAATGTGGTTGAAGATAGAGGACAGAACCCCTCAGCGGACACCAGCAAACCCCTCATTTAAGGCTTAGCGATATGAATTATGAATACTTTAATTTTTTTATATCTAAAACTAAATTGAATGCCACATCAAAAAACAAAATCAAACGCAGACGAAGTCGCGGGCAACAGCTAGTATATAATAAGTATTTATATATTATAATTCATAAAAATATTCATTAGTACCCATGACACAAGCTACGCTTACTTTGGGGCTAGATGGCGATGTGTGTATTGTCGTAGTATATTTATTTATGTAGGAAATCCGCACTGGGCCAGCGTGGTGGACTACGGACTTAACCCCTTCTTTTTGTGGGAGGACACCCGTGCCTTGTATTGGGGTGATGTGATGATGATTTATTTATTTAATTGTTGTTTTTTTAATAGGCTGTGCTTGTCGACTTACTCATACCATCAGGCGGGCCATCTGCTTGGCTCTTATACTGCTTACTATAAAAAAATATCTGATATGAAATGGTAATCATTTGATTTTCAATAAGTGAAGTCTCTAACTGCACTCAGAGAAGTCGTGCAGTGTAGTAGTGCATAGTAGACTCACTATCATTCCATTTCACCACGAAGATTCAATTGTAACACATAACTCAATGTAATAATATAATTACGAAACAAACAAAGATATTGTTACGAGAATTTATTCACATGGGTCATTATGACCATACAAAATATAATAACGTTTAAATCGTTTATTGTGGCGAAATCGCCATCGGCTCTTTATCGTTCGGTATATTTGTTGATTTAATATTTTGTATGGATGGTATAGGAAAAAAAGCTTTAGAAATAATCGAAACATGAGCGGTGGGGTAGGTCCGACCATCTGTCGCCGGGGGGTTTGGTCCGAATCCATTTGTATACTGATGGCGTTTTCGTGTTATGGTTTAATAAATTTTTGGCATACGAAATTTTATTTAAGTGTAGCGGGGATCGAAATGGATTTAAAAATTAACAATTAAACTTTAATCATGGAAATAGTCCCTGAATTACCACCACCATTATTTAGTTATTACAAAATATATTTACTCTGACTCTTTGCCAAAAACTACGACTTCGTTTTTTTTTAAATCGAGCAGGAATTGTATGTTTTCGCGGAAATAAAAGTACCTTATGTCAATTTCAAGGATTCAAATTAAATCCATAAAAAGTTTCACCGATCAGATCCATTTTATAAACCTACTAAAAAAAGCGACGCATAGCTTACCCCCGGCAACCCTGACCTTTTTCGCAAATACAACTTGTATTTGCGAAAAAGTAATACCGGCCGGGTAGTGCGACCACAAACATATGTCACAAAAACTAGTGGCCCAACAAATCTGACCGAACGCGCCTGAATAAAACATCGCACCACAGCATATGGCATCCGAAACGGTAGAAAAAAAAACATCCACGGAAATTTATAACACGTCAAATCCTCGGAGAAATGGTTTCCTCTAGATAGAGACGTTATTTTTATATAAAATTAATTGTGCAGAGTCTTTCGGTGCATCTGCCGTCGCCTTTGTCCTTTTTTATCCGTCCACGACTACAAAGGTGCAGGTCGAATACCTGCGCTTCCTATAAATAACGTAAAGTGACCTTGTGTATCCGATTCGCTCATTAAAATTCATGTAACCGATACCCGTTCTGTCGATAATTATTCGAATACCTAATTCCTATACACAATGTTAAACTGAAGCCCTTCCTCGTGTTACCATTACCGATCATCGTAAACCCCCGATAATGAACGTCTCGAAAGCGAATGCTTATATTACATTTCAATTACCATATAAAATGTACCGAGCCACGATCCCAGCCAACTTCTTTCGATAATCATCTAATCAGAGATCATTCAATAACTTTTATTTCAAGCCTTCAAGAATTATCGTACATCCCATATAAAGCTCTAATGTTCCGTGAATAGGGATTAAATTGCCTCGAACTGATTTATAGGTTTCGAGCGGAACCTTTTGTTTTATCTTTAGAGGATTCTACGTCGTCTATTTCTAGCGTGTCATGTGTATAATAAAACGTATAAGGAAAAAGCGCTCAAACTGCTATAGCTTTAAAGATTGTTTTCGGATTGGGCTTTTATTATTCAATGACGTTCTTATTTCCGAGAGGCATGTTAGAAACGTCAATGAGTGTTCGTAATCGAGATACGAAACGAAACGCAAAACGATGTTGCGCGAGTTGTCGATGCCATCGCAGTTCAAAAAGTTGCCGCACGAGAAAATAAAAATGCGACTGTTACGTGCTCGGCAGTACATTATTATTTTTTTGTTTTTATTATAAAGAAATGTAACCGCGGCCCCTGCCTCATTTAACTCTATTGTTTAGAGGGAATTAAATGCGTTTTTCGTATGCACAAAGCGGTGCGCCGGGGATATTTCGATTCACTCCTTCCCCTGATAGTCGTAAACGTTTAAAAAACTTTACAACTTAATTACCAACATATGTTAAAGCGGGCTGACACGATTTACAATGGTACTTTTGTGGCGCAATAAATTGTGGTGGAGACAATAAAGTTATTCGCGGGTAGGACAAAAAACGAAGGAAGAAAACAAAGCGCATAATGAATTAAACAACATAATGAGCCTTCGATTTGGGTCCGGGAAACGTGGACACCTGCGAAGGGTCTAAAGCGTCTTCATTAAAATGGGCGAGATCACAGTGAAATCGACACACAGGTGCATTTTGATTGGAGGTTGCGAGTTAATAAACCGCTAGTTAAACGTACACTGCAATATTGGATTTAATAGGCTGCGGCGGTGTATCAAAGCTTTCCGTTTCTTCGTCAACAGTTTTGAAACGAGCTCTTCTGATTTAAAATATTACAAACGTGTGCTCTTTAACTTGAGTTTATAATGATTTATAAAGCTTCACGCGATAAAGTTCATTTGTTTCTTAGATAATAATCAACAACACGTTTATTGATCATCCATATCAGCCTGGGTAATATTCCACTTCTGAGTCTCTTATAAAAGAAAACGATGTTGGAGATCTGCCACCACGCCGCTCCAAATTTGTGGGCGCTAGATCCATTTGTCGAATAGGCAAAAAGACTTTGCGTTTTCGGTCAGAGTAGGGGTACAGAGGGGGTTCCATCTTGCCCCGAAAACTAGCTGCTGTGACAACTTTCCAAAGGCTATAGGCGGAAACAAAGAATCAAGATGTATAAACGTCAAATACAAACGTTTACGTAACATACTGTCTATCTAATGGAATGCTCTATATTTTTACTTACTCTAATTTCCCTACTTAGTATAAAGTTACTTTGACTAAAGTTTCAAAAACGATCTCCGGTTTCAGATTAACCTGGTCCATCAAGTCACGATCCTGGTAATTGTTTCGTTCGCCTGTTGACAGGCACCCCGGGACGCACCGATTGGCGGGAATCTCGCAAGATGGCGGCCGACCTCGCCTGACCCATCCGTCAAGCGAAGATGGAACATCTGTTTTAACTACAGACTAAAGAGAAATACAGACTGGAATCCTCGAACAAACTTGTTTGTGAATATGAAGCCAGAGACTAATAGAAATAGCTAGACCGTAAAGTGACTGACTTTTGTATTAACTGGTGGTTTGCTGCGAACTAAGACCTCCCGCCGTAAGAACTTTTCATTTAACGACTTACAAGTAAATTGTAAGTATTTACAAGAAAGAAAATTTTGCAAGCCGTATTAATACGAGTATGTATATACTTTTTTTGCTGAGGTGATGAACTAAGACTTTGGCTTCACTTTCGGGTTCGAATACCAGCACTCACCACTATTTTTTCTAAGTTATGGGCGTTAGAGCAATTTAAAATATCACTTGCTTCAACGGTAAAGGAAAACGGTAATGGGTTGATACTATTTTTGTTTTTAATCTGATAGCTAGGTATTTATTGATTAATAATACAACAAATATATCTTATACAACCATATAATTAAACAAAAGTTACAGGATTTAGTTAACAAAAGTAATTTTTGTGATCGACGCTTAAAATAAATTATATCTTAAATTCGCGCTCTATTTTATACTGTTGATTAATTTGCAGGTAGATATATATATCTACCAAGTAATTTATTTTTATTTATTTTAATTACAGGATCAGGTTCGGATTACATTTTCAAATCCTACTGTCGGCGCGCTTTACAACCATAGTGTAACGTCAAGTACGCATATAATTAATGTCAATGTCAGTGAACTTCGCGTCATCTGTCAATGTAACTTGTCACACAAAAATATGCAATATCATTCACTTCTTCAAATACAACCTTCGCTGAGGTCACGTTTTTTATTAACTCAAACCTGCATCAAGAACTAGGGTCTGCCTATCGGGCCCTATGGTGTGTCCAATCTAAGGATTGAACATATTTTGGCGACCGTGACAGGACTCTTCAACAGAAGAGAGAGTGCCATCAGCGAAGAAGAGACGCAGCGCTTATCGTCGCCCGGCAAGACACAACAAGATCGCGGCAGCCATCCACGTGTCGGACGATTCAAGATAAGTGCCCGTACATCACACCCATACAATCACTTTCACCTTCATCCAATCATCCATCCATTTCATTCATCCATCTATATCCATAATCATCCAAGGATCATACACTATTTTTATAGTACTCCACTACGCATGTTTCACATCACTCACAAAATTTGCATATCACTCATTACATTTATATATTAATCACACTCTTACGTTACCATAATTTTATAGCTCATACAACATAATTAGTACACGCGCGCAATTTAGGACAGTAAATTTGTGACTGGAGACCGATTCGCCGATGCAACGCGAGCGCATCGTTGACTCATTAGTTCGTTGCATTGCACGGGCGTAAGCAAAATTGTTATCGCGATTCTTTGTTTTAAAATTACTCAACCACCGTCACATTTTTAGTTTTTGGTAATTCCTGCAACTTAAGATGTCTAACCTTAAAGAATTGATTATAAAACGTAATAGCGTGAAGGGCCGCGTGACTAAGTTCAAAAACTACATCTCAAAATTCAGCAAATCATCCAGCTTAGACTCTTTACAGATAGGTGAATTAAAGATAAAAATAAACAAATTCGAATGTTTATCTAGCGAATTCAGTGAGTTGCAAGGTCAGATCGAGACGTTAAACGCTGATGAGCTAGAAGACGAACTCGATATTCGGGAAGAGCTCGAGAATGAAATAGATTCTGCCATGTCACTCGCACAAGACATACTAACTCGGTTCTCGAAAAACTTTAATTTTGAATATGCTCACAGCAGCTCCACGCATCAAGGGTGCGGCGGAAATTCTCAGGGGTTAGGTTTTAAACTCCCTTTAATCCAGGTTCCTCGTTTTGATGGTTCGGCATCCCGTTGGACGCAATTCAAAGAAATGTTTTCCTCTCTTATTAATGAAAATTCAAACATATTACCAATATACAAGTTTCATTATTTAGTTTCTTATTTAGAGGGAGATGCCGCGCGTGTCGTAAGCAACCTTGAAGTTTGCGCCTTAAATTATAACAAGGCCTGGAGTTTATTATGCGAGCGATATGACAACAAAAGGCAATTAATTAATAGTCACCTCAACGCCTTATTCAACATCGAACCACTGACTCGCGAATCAGATCAAGCATTGCGTTCTTTAATTGATGGTGTTAGCAAAAATTTACGCGCATTGTCCAGTTTAGGGCAACCCACCGATCAGTGGGACACGTTAATTATTTACATGGCTAGCTCAAAATTAGATAATCAAACCAGTATGAAATGGGAGGAGCATCGCAACACCTTAAGTGACATACCTACCTTAGAACAATTTCATAAATTTTTAAAGGATCGCGCTGATGTGTTGGAATCATTTAATCAACATAAAATTCAAAACAAGCGTATCACTTCATCTCATGGAGCATCTGGCCCCAGTAGCAATAATAATTACACTAGGAATTCTAAGCAAAACAAGGTGTTTTCCTATGTTACGCAACCGAGCTCTAGTAACAACACTAATAGGTATCGCACTCGCTGTATAGTTTGTAAGGGTAATCATTTTATTTACACTTGCCCTTCCTTTTTGCCCAAATCCCCTGAATTTAGGATAGCTGAAGCTCAAAGACTTCAACTTTGCATGAACTGTCTCCGATCAACCCATAAAACCCGGGACTGCTTAGGTGGAACCTGCAGGGAGTGCGGGAAACTCCATGCCACGATTCTTCACAGGCCTACAAATCAAGAACCTGCTACACCTGTACAGGGTTCGAGCGACACAGTCGCAGCTCAGACCGCCGTCGAGGAAATAAGCGTGAATATTTCTAGACAGCCAATTTCTCACGTTATACTATCCACAGTTAGCATACGGGTTACGAATCCTAAGAACTCAAAATCTGAGATTATCCGAACACTTCTCGACAGCGGAAGCCAGTCCAGCTTCTTGACACAACGAGTTAAGGAGAGGTTAAATTTAGAGGCGATACCTACAGATATCAATATTATAGGTATAGGTAATAACACAAATAATTACGTCACTGAAAGATGTTTTGTTCAAGTCAGTTCATTACACAGTGACTACAATACAAATTTATCGTGTTTTATTATGCCCGAGTTGACCGGCAACATACCAAAGGCTTACATAGATCGTAAACAAATAGATATACCAAATCATATCCAGCTAGCTGATCCCAATTTTTATATCTCTGGACCAGTCGATGCTATTATCGGTGCTGACCTATTTTGGGAGGTCATAGGGAACAATTTTCAATCTTTAGGCAAAAATAGCCCATTCATTTATAATTCAAAATTCGGTTGGGTTATTTCAGGTCCAATTTCATTAAATAATAAAATCAAACATACACATTGCAATTTCGTATCAAGTAATTCATTAGATGATCGTTTAGAAAAACAAATATCAAAATTTTGGGAAATAGAAGAGATGCCAAGGCGGTCTCTATTGAGTGACAGCGAGAGGGCATGTGAGCAGCATTTTCAGACTCATACCACTCGCCTCGAGTCAGGTAGATTTTGTGTCAGGCTACCTCTGAAGGATTCACCCTCAGTTTTAGGAGACTCATTCAGTCAGGCAAAGAAAAGATTCTTGAATCTTGAAAGGCGATTTCGCAAACAACCCCATTTAAAACAGGCCTACGCTGCCTTTATAAATGAATATATAGACCTAGGTCATTGCTCAGAACTTTCTAGCTTCACACCACGATCAGGCTACAGTGCCTGTGTCATCACCCTATTTTCAAAATTAGTGAATCTACCAGTTTGCGTGTAGTTTTCGATGGAACAGCGCCCTCTAGTAGCGGAATTAGCATCAATAGTTTGCAGCTTATTGGGCCGAATATTCAAGATACTCTTTTTGCAATCATATTAAGATTTCGATTTTACAAATACGTTCTTACTGGCGATATCGAAAAGATGTTTAGGCAAATCTTAATTAATGAGCACGATCGAAATCTTCAGTTAATCTTGTGGAGAGATGATGAATCCCAACCATTACGTGCACTACGACTAAATACAGTCACATATGGGTTCGCCAGTGCTAGTTTTTTAAGTACTAGATGTCTGTATCAGCTAGGTGAAGAGTGCCCGGATGAAATCATTAAAACCATTATCCAACGAGATTTCTACTACGATGATCTTTTAACTGGCGCAGATACAGAAGCGGAAATAGTTCATATTTTAGAATCGGTGCAAGTCACTCTTCAAGCGGGGTGCTTCAATTTACGCAAATTCCGATCAAACTTACCTAGCATTTTTCAAAGTACAAATTTAAACTTAGAAGACAATCTTTGTCTAAGCAATTCTACTAGCGCTTTGGGGTTAGGATGGAATCCTAAAACTGACATGTTACATTTTTCATGTCAAGTTCCATCCGATAAAACTAACATCATTACTAAGCGGCAAATCATTTCCAGTACATTCTAGGTTTTCGATCCATTAGGGTTACTTTCTCCCGCAACTATTCAGGCCAAAATATTGATACAAAAATTATGGATTCTCAAGGTAGAATGGGATCAACCCGTACCCACTGACATTCTTAAAGAGTGGAAGCGCATACAAGAAAATACAGACGTATTATATTCTATACAAATTCCGCGATATGTAATCAGCAAAGATAATGTTACAATCGAACTTCATTCGTTCAGCGACGCATCTATGTTCGGATACGGGACATGTATCTATGTAAAAACGATCGACGCGTACGGTAGGTCGAGCGTTCAATTATTGTGCGCTAAGTCGAGGGTAGCGCCTAGCGGCAAGCCGATGACGATTCCCCGCCTCGAATTATCGGCGGCGCTCCTCGCCGCTAAGCTCTGCGCGTCCTGCCTTACGTCTATACGTGCACGTATAGCCCATTGCATACACTGGTGCGATTCAAGCGTTGTACTCGGCTGGATTAAAACCAGTCCAACCAAACTAAAAATGTTTGTCGCGAACAGAGTTGCAGAAATATGTGAAAACACACAGAGTTCATCTTGGCGTTACGTACCTACAAATTTAAACCCGGCAGATCTTATATCTAGGGGCATAGACGCCAATCGTCTACGAGACTCCACGCTTTGGTGGAACGGTCCTGAGTTCCTACTCCAGGAGCAACATAATTGGCCTACTTTAAATTCGAATATAGTACAAGAGCTACCGGAATTAAAATTGCACTCAAGCATTATTGAACCGAATTTAATTATATTTGAAAATCATTCAAATTTTACAAAATTAAGTCGTTGCTTTTCGTACGTATTAAGATTCATACACAACTGCACACATCCGAATTCAAGGCGTACTGGTAATTTAACTACTATAGAATTACATGAATCATTCACAAGGCTTGTTATATTTAGTCAGCTGTGTTCCTTTCAAAGAGAATATACTTGCCTGGCAAATAAATCAACAATAAATACAAAGAGCAAGCTCTTATCACTTTCGCCATTTCTCGACGAAAATAAAGTCATGCGTGTAGGTGGACGGCTCGATTCATCTGCATACAGCTACGAAAAGAGACACCCGATTGTATTAGACGGGAAACATCATTTTACCAAATTATTATTTCGCCGCGAGCACTTGCGCCTATTGCATGCCGGACCTCAGGCATTACTTTATTCGGTCAGAGAAACAGTCTGGCCACTGGGGGGAAGATGCCTGGCAAGACGCACGGTCCGCGAATGCGTACTATGCAGGCGACATCAAGGTCGAACTTTGAACCCCATGATGGGAAATTTACCATCACAGCGGGTGATGCCTGCCTTTCCATTTCATACTGTCGGTATCGACTTCGCGGGTCCGTTTCAGATGCTGACTAGAAAGGGTCGAGGTGCAAAAACGATTAAATGCTATTTGTGTTTGTTTATTTGCTTCCGTTACAAATGCGTCCACTTAGAAGCCGTAACTGACCTTTCCAAGGATGCACTAATTTTAACCATGCGTCGCATGATATCCAGACGCGGGAAACCAGCCCAGATTTTCAGTGACAATGGTCGAAACCTGGTTGCCGCAGCTAGGGAAATTACAGAATTTTTGAAAACAAATCCCGTCATATCTGACTTCGCAGCTGACAACCAAATTAAATTTTCTTTTTTACCGGCGTACGCCCCTCACTTCGCAGGCTTATGGGAAGCAGGCATAAAATCTGCCAAGCACCATATAAAGAGATACATAGGAAATAACAAATTAACATTTGAAGAACTGAGTACACTCTTTGCGCAAGTGGAGGCTATCTTAAATAGTCGTCCCTTGTATCCCATGTCTTCCTCTCCTAACGATATGCTCCCTCTATCCCCAGGGCACTTCTTGATCGGCCGGCCGCTGACAAGTTTGCCGTCGCCGCAGATCGAAGACAGCACCAGCACCAGCAGTCTTGACCGCTACGCGAGAATCGAGAGCATAAGGCAGCAGTTTTGGCGTCGGTGGCAAAGGGAATATATTAGCGAGCTCCAGCAGCGCACCAAATGGCGCACTTATAAGGACAAACTACACGTCGGAGACCTCGTCATTCTACAAGACGACAACCTCGCTCCACTTCACTGGCGTATGGGCAGAGTGGTAGGATTATTTCCTGGCCCTGATGGCATTTCAAGAGTGGCGGAAATAAAAACCACTAGAGGAGTCGTCAGAAGAGCTTTGACTCGGATTTGCCCTCTTCTTTCGGAAACTTCATCTTAAACACCCTCGGTGTTTCAGAAGGGGGAATCATGTCGGCGCGCTTTACAACCATAGTGTAACGTCAAGTACGCATATAATTAATGTCAATGTCAGTGAACTTCGCGTCATCTGTCAATGTAACTTGTCACACAAAAATATGCAATATCATTCACTTCTTCAAATACAACCTTCGCTGAGGTCACGTTTTTTATTAACTCAAACCTGCATCAAGAACTAGGGTCTGCCTATCGGGCCCTATGGTGTGTCCAATCTAAGGATTGAACACCTACCATTCCGAAAATGGCACGTTTTAATTTTTATTTGCATAACGCAGTATGTTCTGCATATGTTCGGTAGGTACATGGTTTATTATTATTTTTCGAATAAATTTCTCTACCACACAATTTTCTTTATTCTGTCTGCGTGTAACTTAGTCTGTGATCTTAACATATCGTAGTGGCAGTTAATAAACCTTCCATATACAAAATTGAATTTAGAACAGTTTTCGGGGAAAGAGATTTCGCGTTGACAAGCTTCGGGTTGGATTTATGAGGGATTTAGGGAATTTGTGGATTCGACGCAAAAAGTTTTCACTTAATTGCCCTGATTTATGTGCGATGATTGTCTGCTGTCGTGGTTTCGGTAAACATTTATATTTATTGGGGCGCTGTTGCCAAAAAATACGGTAATAAAATAAGCTGAAGCAGTAATGCACTGGCGCCAAAATAGTAGCTTAATCCTGATAGAATTTTCTATATTAATATACTTAACACTTTTTAAATCACGGTTATAGAGCATTTATGTAAAGTTTTTGTTTGTGCACTGCTAAATGTTAAATAATATTATGTACAAAAAATACAGAAACATGTGAAAGTAGAAAAATAAAATTGAAACTAGAATTTATTACGTTAGTCATTGAATAAAGATATTTTTTTGTTTATTATTATTAGATTTACAATATTATTGTAAGTCTAATATTACTAGATACTGTTACAGTAAATTTAAAAAATGGATAAATATTTTAACTTTTGATAACTATAAATTCATATTTGCCAGATATGATATAAATAGGACCGCATTTTCGATACACTTCAGTCCTACATGGACTCGAACGATGCAAGATACCTACCAGTGTCTTAGTCGTTTATCAATAAAACTAACTTACCATCATCATCATCCTCATATTTTATTCAAACCGACAGACGTCTACCGTTATATATAGATTATTTGGAACTTCTACCTTCATGATCTGTACTCATTCTGGTAACTCTCTTTGTCTATGGATGTTCTCATCTCTGATTTTATCACGTACAGAGACTTCGAGCATTGCACTCTCCATTTATAATGGCTATAGTTAGCTGCCAGGATTCGGAGCCATAAGTCATCACTGGCAACACGCACTGTTAGAAGATATTAGTCTTCAGGTACAGTGGGATTTTGGATGAAAATAAGTCACAAAGAGCCATCCATCGCAGATGGATTCGGCTGCTTACTTTTTTCTCTAAATTGGACAAATCCAACTATATCAAGTCATAATAAACTGCTTAGTGCAGTCTCTTCAACTATCCCATCATACTCACCATACTTACAACATTAATAAAACAAACTGTTACGTGGTACCTTCGCCAACAAAAACACAATGAGTGCCAACAAAGATTGTCCGCAATAATAAATGTAAGAGATTCTGGATTATCACGAAACACCGCTAATGATTGTTGTAAACAGGGAAGACTGATGGACAGTAGAGGCAAGACACTATGAACCTTATAATTAAGGCATGAAAGACTTGCCAGGCAACGAACGAAACCGTTTGTTGTGCGCAAACAAAGTTTTTTTTTCTTCTGATGTACAATCAAAGTTGTACCGCATATTTCTTCGCGAATTTCGGGAGCGAAAAGGAAATTGCTAGCCTCAGGCTTTCATAGGGTTGTCACTTTTGGACAGATCGCACTGTCAGATACAAAACCTTAGATCACGTAGTAGTTTACTTGAATGTATTGTGGTTTGCTCCAGAAATTCTAAACTACTCCATTAGTAACTCTCAAATTAAATTAAACATGTTGAATTAACTCTAGGTCGGGCTTTGGCTGCAGCTAGTTATCAATTTGGTCGCAGTCTTCGGACAAAGACTTACTGTCGATCGATTTTGCGTACAGTGTGATGCTGCGTAATAACCTAGATTAATATTCTAGCATTAAACACCGTCGCGTTTGTCCTGGTTTGTCACTAACTTATGATAATAATAAATGAAGCCTGCAGACAATAGCGTTACAAATATATACCTCCTCTACAACACTCTTCTTTAGGAAAAATCTGTGTAAAAATTATGACTGATATAGAGATGATTATGATATTAGCATTCGATAAACAACCATACCCTTCCATGTTACCGCGATGATAGATTTGACAGCCCTATCCATTTTATCGGCCGTTATATTCTTTTATATTAACGTAATCTTGGTCGCTTAGGTTTTTTAAATCAGGCTACCCTTTATTGTACCTTCATAGTCAGCTCCACAGGATTTTTGAAGTGGCAATCCTATTACGGGCCTTGTCATCAATTCTCTTGTAATATTAAGTTTGTTTTTATTTATTTTTTTCTTTACTTTTCCATTTCAAAAGGTCAACTAAATCTGTTTTCATGCTTAATATTCAGAATCTTCCTGCCAGTAATAATCTGGTGATAATTTAAGAGACGTGAATTAAAGAGTGCCTTTTTTCTAATAAAATCAAAACTTTACATATTGTATAGCAGACGAATCAAAGTCAACATGACTTTGATTCGAAATATAGTTTTCGTCTAATATTTCCGCAAATAACTTACTGTAATAATATACTCGTATATACATGTGGAAGTTTTTGTTTCATTTTTTGATTTCTAATTCTTTTTGTTGATTTATTTTAGCTAACCAATCTGAGTTAGAGTAGTTATTAATTGATTGAAGCTATGGTTCCCTCAAGCTGGTTGGAGAAACAGGGGCCAGGAAAGATATCAAAAAATATTGTCACCAAATATTGCTTGGCAAGAATCTATGTAAGGGTATTTATAATTTACAACCATTTTATTATTATATTATATTCGCTACGTTTTATTTTGCTTATCAATGTAACATGCACTGCAATGCATCTCGAGGCAATTAATTTACTTTTGACATCTGCATAAACGGAAGACAACTGCATTAAGGAGGCATTAAGGTTTTGTTTCTCAATCAAAGATATTTCCGCTGCAATAAATTTTCGATAAAATTAAGTATTATTTAAATTGTGTGTAGGTACATTATGACCATTATTGATAGCACCAAAAGATTTTGTCTTCAATATTTGTCATTACTTTCTTTATTTTAATTTTGATTAGAATTTCTTCTATATTATCGTCATCTGAATAATTAATGTTTTAGGCACATGCTTCTTATCAAAATCATAAGAGTGATAATATAAAGCGAAAACATGTTCATTGATGAAATTCAATATCTGCATATCATATCAAGGAACTTTGTTTTAGACAATCGTCAATTTCTATAACTAATAGCGTTGCTTTTACTGCCAATAATTCTAGTTTTATATATCCACATAATGTGTCATGCAGTACATAGGCCACATAACATTTAAAATTTACTACTTCGAGTTTGAAGTGAACTGCTTTAAAATATGGTTTTACGATTTTAGCTTACTCATAAAATCGGTTTCAATATGTATTGGTGACTCAAAGATACATGCAATATTGTTAAAGTGGAAGTTTAAAATGTTGGCATCATTGCTATGTACTATCTATTTAGAAACATCAGGGTTAGTTTTTTCTAAGCTCCATACTTGTTTATCGATGAGTAACGTGCAGTCCGTTATTTTGAGGCCATACAACCTGTCACATAGAACTGAATTTTGATAAGGACAATATTATATATTGCTTTACCACTGGAGGACACCATCGTGAGGTATCCTACATGCCCGATAATTGTCCATATTTTTCACAAAGGCGTGTTAAGTCTACGAATCTGCACATGGCCGGCTTGGTGGAGTGTGACGGCCTTAAACTTTCTCATTCTGGGAGGAAACCCGTGCACTGTAATGGTTTGACAATATTATAGTAAACTCTCGGGAATACTAGTTTTCTGTTGATATTCTTCTTCACTGTTATAGCCAGTGATATTTAATTCTTATATTTAAAAATGCCCATAACTCCGAAAAGGAGAATCCAATTCTTAGATCTTAAACGTTTATAAACACCACTAAAGAGAGCTATGAGATAACAAGTAGGTATATCAAAGAGCTCATAACTTTTGCAGCAAAACCTGCCATCGCACGCAGATTACCAATGGAAGTTGACGATGTATCCTGCGTTGATGTAGTTTTTGTAGGATTGGCTAAAACATTTTCACCTCCTCAAAACCAACCCATCACCGGCCCACTATAGGGCATGGGTCTCCTGCCACAATGAGAAGGGGTTAAAACTGTAGCCCACCACGCTGGCCCAGTGCGGATTAGTAGACTCCACATACCTTTGAGAACATAATGTAGAACTCTCAGGTATGCTGGTTTTACTCACAATGTTTCCTTCACAGTCGAAGCAAGTGATATTTTTAAATACTTAAAACGCACATAACTTAGAAAAGTTAGAGGTGTGTGCTGGGATTCAAACTTGGTCCCCGAAAGTGAATTCGAACTCCTATCCAGTACTCTATAACCGCTTACCCAACCAAAACAATACAACTTTTAAAAGTTGAAGTATCTACTTACTGTATTGAAGTAATCCAGCAATTGCGTCCTTGATAGCTTTAAAGTAGCAAGGTTTACAATTTTTTTAAATCAATCTTAACACTGACATTCTTTATTTTATTTAAATCGCTTTCATATTGGAAAATAAAACCATTTATTTTACGAACCTTTTTAACGACTTCATACGGGTCACGATGACATCTGAAAACAATAAAAACATTTTTTAATATCATGTCAATACGAAAAATTTATATTGAAACATGCCTCACATGTTTTTAAATTCTCTTAACTTTAATCTCATTGCCGCAAAAAACAATAACAGCACAATAATTTTAACAAAAAAAAACTAAGATGATCAAAACCGAAAAAAAAACTGTTTTCTTATTAGCAAAAGAATGTTTAGATAATTTCATTGAATCAGACAGCCATTTTTAATATCAGGTGTTGTTCAGAAGCAAATGAAATGAAAATACTGGGTAAAGAGGCTTATTTTTTATTATTTATATGACTGATAGACAAAGCAGATAGCCATCTAATAGTAATACAAAATCATGCACGTCGAAGGGCATGCAAGGAACACGTCACGCAAACACGCCTGACGTCCCTAAGAAATGATTTTATAATACAGGTGCGAGGTTTTTTTAAGCACCGCAATGTACGATCTCTTTGACAGCTTCTTAAGCGACACTCGGTGCTCCTAACACCATGTCCCTTTACTAATTGTCCCTAAACAGTTTCTACGTGGCATCGTACTGTAACGTTAAATTGCTTGACTTTGTCAGTAAAGTGGAAAGTAGCAAAGACCGAAGCCCACCAGCCAAAACACTGCAAGTAATATTTTATTTACTATCATCTACGCAGCATCGTACCGGCTTAGTGCGATACCGATGAATTTCAGTTTATATGCAGTTATAATTTCTTAATCATAGAAAACCCATTATTTTAACATTCACACCCAAAAGCGTACAAAATTTATAAATGGTTTTGTTTTTTAAAATAACCGAGCTTTTTTCATCATGGACGTCATTACCTATCGCTCTAAAAATGCGCTCTCTAATTCCAATTTCAATCCCTTCGCACGTTATTTCTCTTACCTGGAAGACGCAAGCGCATCGTTCAATTTCTTATAGTGTAAGAGACAACAGTCAGACATTCAAGCGTTTGAAAAACTTTTCCTCTAAAAATTCATTGGGAACCCTTAGTCGGTTTAAGGTTTGCAAGATCGCAATCGTGAAGACAATAAATAAGGGTTAAATTAGGGTTTGCCTATAACCACTCTGGGCAAAAGGGTCGGTTGTCGCAGTAGATGGTAGTAGTAGCACTGAAGTTTCGCTATATTTTTTCAATCTCCTCTTACGACACTCGGCACAGGCTGAGTGATGAGAACTCTGACGTACCTTCACCTCGCGGGACGATGGCGGACTATTAATGAAACGTGACCGTGATTTTACCGTCACATCGAAATGAATTTAGTTGCACTTGCTTTAGCATCACAAATTCTGTACTAACTTGCAAAGTATTAGTTGAAAGAAATTATTGAGCTTCAACACAATCATGATAAGAGTAAATTCTGTATTGCCTTAACGATACAGCGTTAAGATGTTTGAAAACGATTCGGCAATTGCAGACATACTTATCTAGTACTAAGGGTACTTATAGATATCATGTAAAAATAATATGTCTATTATTATTTTTCTTTTTTTTTCTAATTTAACTTTAGAAACCTATTTGGGGTCAAAATTATAGTAACATTGTATGTGGAATACTGTACTGTAAAATATAACTTTGTATATTCATAAAACGAAAGATATAATTCTAATATTAAACATCATTCTTTAAAAACAATATAATTTTTCGTTACATTGGTAATGTAAATCGATTGAATTATTACGATGATAAGTTGACGAATTATTACCGTCATATTGTCCATAATGTAACGAGTTTTAGCTTATCGTCTCCTAGTCTATTGAATCATTCGTCTCTTTCATCGTTCATATTGAACATATAGCCTGCCTTTTCACTCCTAGAACCTTATGCGGCAGTTTGAGCAAACACGGGTTCTGAATTAAGCAATTATGGTTAATTTCGAATCTCCCCATGGCCAGTCGTGTCGGCGAGGGAATGTGTTATTTTGTATCGTAATTTGTGAGAAGGTATCCGCTTGAGCAGCTGTAAATTATATACTATAGGTACAGATGATTTTTTAAGTAGAATATAGAGTTTTAAGTAGTGTAGTATTTTTTACCTACAAAAGTAGGGGGTATATTTTATAATACTTAGACTGTTCACTCAGCAGCGCGAATCTAGTTTAAATCTTTTATTTATAAAATACCTAGTAGATTCAGATTCATTATTTTTGTAATGTGAAGTATCAAGTCTCTAATGCAACCATGGCTTTTGGCGCGGTAAGTACAGTGGATGTAAAATTGAGTATTGTTTTTTTTAAATATAGATGTTTTTCTTGTTTATACCTTATTTGATTGCGCTATATTTGATTCCTTTAGTGAACCATCCCTTATGCATATTTTATACACAAATAGTTTAAAATGTCCACATCTGCCAAGCGTCCCGTCAATGCACTATGTATTAGTTTTTATTTATATTGATTGTTTTTACACACAAAATCTTTATCAGAAAGATTTATGAAAACAGTCTGCTTTAATAACTAATATTGCTCAAGCGAAGTCATGTTTGACTACGACTTTTATCGAAAGCTGAAAATCACAGTTTAGATTGTAGCTATGCCGAAAGCTTATTTAATTTACCTCCTTAGTAACGTTTTTTATATAAGGTCAAAAAAGAAATGGAAAACTATGTGATGTCCAAAACTATGCATACCTAATAGAAAACCCTGCCAGGCTATCGGTAAAACTAGACTTTCTTTAAACTAGACATCATAAATAAGATTAATTGCACCAGTTAATATTTTTGAAAGCACAGGCAATACTTCGTTTATTATTTCACTAGTTAAAAGCCACTTGTTAGGTTACATAATAACATATTCGGACCACAAGTAAATACGAATTCATTATCACTTCACTTAATTTTGTTACACAGATCATTATTCTAAACACCGATCGCGGTCGATCAGATGTGATCCCATTTACCGGCAATCATTTCTTAAATACGTCACATCGAATTATATTTAAAATGTTGTCTATGCCCTTGAAAAAATAGCTTATGGCAGTTAGATTCCATATTTAAATTTATAAGAGCTAAACGACTCTATGCGATTCGGTATCGCTATCAGACGCAATATCGTTGCTTATGATTTTGAATTTGAGTAGATTGCAGATTTCTTAATAAATGCCTGTAATAGGTCTAATGTAAGTATAAACAAAATATACAGTCATAATTCCATTCCTACTTAGGGGTTGAACTAAAAATATGTATGTACTCGGTTTATAAATAAGACAATAAATATTAATAATGGCCATCTTGAAGCCACCAACGACTTACGAAAAAACTGTTTGAAGCTTCGAACAGAAGTACTACTACGGATGTAGGATCCGCTAGATCGAGGCTCGTATCGAATATTGTAAAAGCACCCTAACTACAATGTGATTAATATTCCCATTTCAGAGTGACACTCTACGTCAGCGGACGGTAATATGATTGGACGTTTTCATATAAATTACCACACCGGGCGGGGCCTATTGGTGTAATTAAAAAGCATAGATTATTATCGCCTTACCAGCCAGCCAGGTTTCCGGTGCGTAATTGTTAATAGGGCCGACTCTTGGGCTATTTTAATGAATATTGTTTTCTTTGGAAGCATTTCGTGAATAGTTAATAAGCCGATGTATTATTTTTATAATTATAAATTATATTAATGATCTTTTAATTGGACGAAAATTCTATTGCTGTAATATATTTTTGTCGCATCAGTTTTTGAAGTTTTATAATTTTAATTAAGCGTAAGGAATCAGTGGTCAAAACATTTCTTATAATTAGGATTGGGAAATTTGAATATATACTTTTATAATAATGATTAAATTATTACAAAACTTAGCATTAATTAAATGCATTTAGATTTTGAAGTGAAAGCTAAACTGGGTCCGGTTGCTTCTTTAATAGTTTTAAATGGCAATGTGAGATGGTGATAACAAAAAAAAACCGGCTAGGTTTGTTGAAGGCTTCGTCTTAGACCAGGGTGCGTTTGGAACCCTCGTAAGCTACGGGTTTTAAGTTGACGAATTTAGTTATCGCCTTCAACTTACTTCTATGTCATATTTTACATGTGATGTACATACGCATCAAAAGTGCCTTCTATGTGCCTATTTGAATAAAGAAATATTTGACTTTGACTTTGAATAGTTTGCAGTAATTAATAGAGTTAAATGATTATTTGCTTCCAAGCACAGACTACTTTAAAGCACAAATATGGTACCTACCTGTGGGTCGAGTCGCTTAAATAGCAACTTCTTTTAACCAGAAATAAAAAGGGCAGTTCAACCTGTATACAATATCAAATTAACTTATGGCTTAAAGTCCAAAGGGCGCCAAAGAAATGTAAGCTTTCATTGTCTTTTCATCGACTATGTAAAAGTTAAGTTTTAACAAACTTGTTTACATTCTATGTTATCACATTGTAATTACCTACTTAACATCCAATGTACTTGATCGCTTATTTGCCGACTATTTATATTAAATAAAAAAAATAGAAGCCGCCCCCCACCCACCCACCCCCCCCCCCCCCCGGAACAATAAAGTGAACATTCACTTAATTTCAATTAAATCCATCATAGAACTTTTGTCAATCTTCTAGATCAGTAATAATCAACCTGACCAACCCTGACATAAATATCTTTTAGAAAGAAAACTGTATCTCAATGAAATATTAATAATAATTTTAGATTATTAATAACCTATCTTTATTACAAATTTTAATTTTCATCTAATATTATTTATCGATCTGTCACAGTAGTTTAATTCGTATTTACATATCATTTTTAATAAAATAAAACCAAATTAAACTAAAAATACTATAGTTTTTTCACTGGAGATAATAGTGATAATGATACACCTATAATTGATTATTGGCATTTGTAATTCCAACAGTATTTTTTTGTACGAATGTTTTTACAATTACTTGCTTGTGTATCTTATAAATAAGTAAATACATATATAAATATCAATCATGTGTATCATTTCATATCAAAGAAATACTCTAAACTTATTCGGCAGTAACATAATACCATATTAATGAATTCACTTAGCAATTAGTGCGTAGTAAACTTAGGCACAAGTAATGTGGGTAATACAATACTCTCACGTCACAACAGTCTTATCACGTCTTGATGAATTATGTCGGTGAAGTGATATTGGGAATGTAACGTGAGTAACGCACGGTGTTAGTTTAAATAGGCGTTGTTGTGTTGAAATGAAAATTTTGAATTTAGAATGTACATAAGATAATTGAACTCACACTGGAATTCATAGTCGTGAGGAAACATTCCCCAAAATTTAACATTCAATATTAGGAGTGGAATGTGAGGACGAATATTTTTTGTCTTTCATAGATAATCGCTGAAATAACCCCTAACTGAATGGAGTTATGGACATAATGGTTTTACTTATTTGTTTGCGCCTATTGGCGCAGTGGGCAGGCCGTGGGTTCGATTCCCACAACTGGACAATGTTTGTGTGATGAACATGAATGCTTTTCAGTGTCTGGGTTTTTAACCTGTATATTATAAGTATTCCACCAATCCGCACTGGGCCAGCGTGGTGGACTATAGCCTTAACCTATTCTCATGGTAAGAGGAGACCCGACCCCGACTCGGGGCAGGTGGGATGCTGTGATTATGATGATTATAAGTATTTATGTATATTTTTCATTAAAATATTCATTCGTCACCTAAATACTATATTTACTACTATATATATTATAATAGTGTATTGTCATAGTAGGTATATTTATTTATTATTTTATGTAGAACGCACGGTATGAAATATTAATTTAATAGTTTATACCAACATGATTTAGCCCAAATATTGGATCGAAGCAGGCGTTACTTTGCGGAAATCCACGATATATTATGAAAAATAAGCTTAATTTGCTATAGTCCGCGAAAAGAAGGAGAAACTGTATGGTGTAATTTATAATTTCTTCAATCCTTATACTCCACACCAAACAGATCTTCGGCAATGTACCCTCTAGGCACGTTTCGCTCTGAAGCCGGAGCATCCTTACGAGATGCTGACTTTACAATGAATAATTGTTAAGTCACAATTATTGATTGTCACTTAACAATTTTGGTAAAACTTAAGGATTTTAGAAATTATAAATTAAACAATACAGTTTCTCCTGCTTTTCGCGGCAAATTAATCTTAATTTTCATAATAAATTGGCAGATATAGCTTTTGTCTATGATATGTATAAAGATTGAATTCGCCGCATGATAGATAGACCATAGATGATGACCCCTGCCCTATATTGACTGTGAATTCTAGTGTAATAAGCTAAATATGGTAATTTTATCTGGGAATTCTTATTATTTTTTTTGTTCCACTGCAAGTTATCCCTTGATTGCAATCTCATCTGATGGTAAATGATGCTGGAAGCGGGGCTGTGGACCTTTTTGGGGTATGGCAGTTTTAAGCAATACGCCCAAGAGGTTTCTACGTGACATCGTATTTACCAGAGCGCTAAACGGCTAGGCGACGCGTCTTTGTCGGTAGGGTGGCAACTAACCACTCTTGCTCACCAGCTGGTCTGACCAGACGAGAGGAAATTCAAAAATTCAAATCATAAATTCTTTGGGTTTCAGAACGTTCAAAACCGGAACCTCTCATTTATAGGACCACAGTGCTAAATACGCGGGAGGCCGTCTAAGACAGATAATTAATTAAAAAGTTGTGGTAAACAAACTATAAAACTTAAAATAAAGTAGTTTTAATATGTTTTTGCAAATTTATCTCATCGCTATCATTTAAAATTATAACGATTCTGTGTTTATTTATTTATTACTCGCTGTTGCCCGCGACTTCGTCTGCATGTGATTTTATATTTTGATGTGGCATTAAAATTTGTTGTAGATCTAAAAAAATTAAAGTATTCAGTATCGCTAAGCCTTAAATGAGGAGTTTACCTACTGCGGCCCGCTGAGGAGTTCTGTCCTATGTCTCCATCCGCAGTTTGGGCAAAATTAAACACATATTATACCTCTATAGTACAAAAATAATTTATTTAAATCGGTTTTAATTTGTCGGAGTTATTGTGTAAAATCGTCAAACACTCATCCCCTCTCCCAAAGGAACCGAGCTTAATGTCGGGATAAAAAGTATCCTATATTACTTCTGACACTTCCAAGAATATGTGTACAAAATTTCATGAGGATCGTTTAAGAAGTTTTTGCGTGAAAGCTTAACAAACAAACTTACATTGACATTTATAATTATGATATATTAAGTAAGTAAGTAAGTATAGGGATAGAGATTTATGTACCGTAAATTGTGATTGTGAACATATGATATATGAAGTGTACAAAGGAAAACTTATCTCTATAAGAGATCTCTTCCAGCTATCCCAGGATGTGTATTTCTACCTCTTAAAAGCGTGCATTTATTATTTATCATTAAATATTTGTTTCACCTTTAATTATCTTTTAGCTTACTGTTCTTGTTTTATTATTACTAGCTGACCCGTGTAACTTCGTCTGCACCAAATCGGTTATTACCGGAAAACATAAATTAAATGACATTTTCTAAAATGAAACATGCTAGATCGATTTTAAATTTCATGAAAATCGTTGGAGCCGATTCCGAGATTCCAATTATATACACGAATTGCTCGTTTAAAGATATAAGATTTTAAGTCAGGAGACTTTATGATTAACAATAGATTTTATAGTTTCATTATAAGTATTGTAACCTAACTTAAAGCTACAACACTACCACTTAAACTCACACCGAAAGCCAACTTTAGCCTTACGCCAAAGTTACAAACTCCTTCATAAAATTTTCATATAGTCCCACTCTGCTAACCTTAGCGTTACTGGAATATTCATCGCTTTAACTATTTAGGTACTGTACTTAGCTATACAGAGAACCAATAAAGCAACTAATACGCCTCTCAGAATTTGCATCTCAAACGATACCCCGATACCAAGGTGATGTTGGAGATAGAATATCGGGGCTTATATTAAACTGCTCGAGGTGCTAATAAAAGCAGTTCATTGAATTTACAAGCTACGCTTACTTTGGGACTAGATGGCGATGTGTGTGTTTTCGTAGTATATTTATTTATTAATTTAGTGAAACATTATCATTACAATACAGAATAATTTTGAAACCACTGCGGATTTTTTTTTGGTGGTTCGGTATCGGTAATATATATTATATAATAAAGAAATTGATTAAATTTATATTAATAATAAATTTAATTTTTCATATAATTTTTTTTACCATGTCCGAGCATAAAATAAGCAAATCATGGGTACTCGTAAAAGGTATCTACCTACATAAATAATAGCCCACTACCATCTTAGGCTGCATCATCACTTACCACCAGGTGAGATTGCAGTTATGGGCTAACTTGTAGTGGATTGAAAAAAAAATACATCGTAACGTGTGGCATGCATAGGTAAGTAATGGGTTTTTCAATTTTAGTTGTTTAAGTTATAATTATGCTTTATTTTATGGAATTACCGCTGCGACGATAGGACCTAGTGCGAGAACGTTAATCGCAAGTTAACAGCTGAGAGCTATTGAAGGGTGCCCATAATTATCTTTTCCGGGGACTAATCTTTTGTAATCTGGTAATTACTGTATCGTTAAGTAAAACATAAAAAAATATCCGCGCTGAAAGAAAAAAATATCCTGTATAGCTTTGAAAATAGCAAGCAAAGTGTAAGTCTTTGTGATGACCTTCCTGGCGCAGCGGTGAGTACTGTAAATTTAAGTAGGAGGTCCCGGTTTCGATTCCCGGCAGGGCCAATTTGGGAATTTATAATTTCTAAATTTTCTCTGGTCTAGTCGGGTGGGCTAGTTTCCACTAGTTTCCACATAGACGTGCCGCTAAGCGATTTAGTCAAGTACGATATTATTCCTGTGCGATGTCGCGTAGAAACTACCATACTCCCTTACAGGTTAGCCCGCTACCATCTTAGACTGCATCATCGCTTGTGGTGAGATTGCAGTTAAGGGCTAACTTGTAGGGAATAATAAAAAAAAATTTAAATGAAATAAAATGTTTTATAATTATTTTATTGTTTAATAGACGGCTGAACTCGTAAATTTATTTTTGTAGAGTGCCCGACTAGTTTCCGGGCTCTTAGTCATAAGTTTGTTCGGGCGAGGCGGCACAACATAAACTCATATTGTATGGAGTGGGTCCGACACTAGTCGGGACTGCTTCGACAAAATTCACGTGATCCATTAGAACTGATGATGAGTAAAGTTCACTTTACTCATCATCATCATCGTCATCATCATATAAACCTATTACCGGTTCATAACAGGGACCGGGTCTCCTCCCACAATGAGAAGGGATTAAGGCCATAGTCCACCACGCTTGCACAGTGCGGATTTGTCGTGAAATTTACTAAAGATAGTTTAAATTCTAAAATGCTTTTTTTTACCTCTGAATCAAAACAAAATGCACTTGGCTAAAAGCCATTCATATTTAATTAGCTAAAACTCATCATTCTCTCTATGAATCTAGAATAAAAATTACCAGTTGTCGTGAAATTTAAAAAAATGTCGAGATTTCAAATAAAATATAAGTATCTCTCTAACAGTAGAAGCCAGAATGACCCACATTCAAATATTTGACGTACGAATGTCTCTTTTGTCGGGACACTTTGTTATTCTTTTGAATTATAACGACTTTAAAGACGAGACCCGAGTTCTGGAGGAATTTTATAGTGGTCTTATATTCTTTGGTTTTATTTGTCGTGGCTTTGGAGGGCTTTTGTTTAAATTTAATAGTGTTGAAGACGGTTTTATTTCTTTGGATTTATTTATATAACGTTACTATCGCTCCAGTAGGAATTATTCAAAAGGCAGAGCTCAATATTGTTGAGTGTTCTACGCTCGTTGAGAACAAATCAGAATAGAGATCATAAAGCTTACTCATTATTTGTATAGAAGAGTTTCCAATCTTAGCTAGTTAAAGTAAATATGTACTTGTTAATAGGCAGATAGGCGCCAAAAGGTAATAAATCCTCATTATGAAACTAATAAATCATATAACCACATAAATAATAAATTTTAACAATCAATTAAGAAAAAAAAACTACCCCTACAATGGGATTGCTGAGCTTGGTTATCTCCACACAATTTAAATAAATAAACAACAAACACAATACACAAAACGCCATCTAGCCCCAAGGTAAGCGTAGCTTGTGTTATGTGTACTAAGACGACCGATGCATATTATTATCAATAGTATACATAAATACTTATAATATACAAATAAACACCCTACACTGAAAAACATTCATGTTCATCACACAAACATTTTCCAGTTGTGGGAATCGAGCCCACGGCCTTTGACACAATAAGCAGGGTCGCTGCCAACTCGCCAATCGGCCGTCAAATCGTATAGCTTGAATTCTGGGAAAGGGAAACCCCAAAACCCAACTATCTATTACACATATAAATTCACTATGTGCCGTGTCATTTCCTATTACAAAATTAAGGATTATATGTATGATTAAAAAGCTTGGATATGAATTCCTCTAACTTCATAGCTAAATATTAACTCGACGGTGATAACCAAAAAAACCTGCCTAAGTTTGTTGTGGGCGCTTCTTAGACCAGGGCGCGTTTAGAACCCTCCTAGCTTTAGTTTTAAGTTAATGAATGCAGTTATCACCATCACTAACATAAGTGTTAAAATGTTAAATGTATGAACGTTTTATAGGTGCCAGTGCGGATTGGTGGACTCCACACACCTTTTAGAGCATTATGGAGAACTCTCAGGCATGCAGGTCTCACGATGTTTTCCTTCACCGTTGAAGCAAGTGATATTCAATTACTTAAAACGCACATAACTTCGAAAAGTTAGAGTTACATGCTGGAACTCAAACTCGAAAAAGTTAAGTCGATCTTTCGCCTATCCTACCTTCGGCTTTCGCCGCTTCTGACACATAGGATGTAATGAGATCATTAAAAGGTATTTTATTATTTATTATTTAATCACCCGCCTGCCATAGCCAGACGGGTGATCAGTCCTCTGTAAGGACTATTCCACCGTATTTCCCAAAAGGTAACATTCAAACATTACCTATTTGTAATGTAGATTTGGCATGAAATTTTCAGCTGCCCCAAATACCGTGCTTAGAATGTAAATTGTCATAATAATAGCTTGTTGCGCGGGAAATGGATGTCATTAATGATTTACATTCAACGTTGCCAGCTAACATTAAATGTAAAACGTAAAACTTGGCATTACTAATAAACGTAGCATAACGTATGGATGGTTGCAGTATTTTCAAGCTCTGATATAATCAGAACTATTCCAACAGAATGCCATTTTAATTAGTAAGATCTGCGTTAAATAGATTTAAAATTTGATTAGGGGTGATTTTTAAATTTATATATAGGTAACTAGCTGTCCCGGTGAACTCCGTACCGCGGATCTTTTTTTTATTGATAAATGTTATATTGTAATGCAAGTTATTATCCTACTCCGGATTAACAGAAATCCAAAAAATGAAATATCATAAAAATTGGTCCAGCCGTTCCTGAGTTATTAATGGTGTAACTAACACGAGTTCCTTTTATATATATAGATTTTTTTTAATCCACTACAAGTGAGCCCTTGTCTGCAATCTTACCGGGTGTGCAGCCTAAGATGGTAGCAGGCTAACCTGTTAGGGAGTATGGTAGTCATACCCCTAATAGGTCTCTACGCTACTCCGCACCGGAACAATAAATCCGCACGTCTTTGTCGGTAGGGTGGTAACTAACCACGGCCAAAGCCTGAGACCTGAGCCAGTACGCATTAACCGCCATCGAGATCTACCCGGGCATGGAATAGTCCTCTCATTTGGGACTGAGGGATCCTTTGGGCTCGTAGTCGTGGTGAAAAATAAATAGATGTACATAGGAAATATGTATATAATCGCTTTTAAGCGATAAGGCCGCCTTTTGTATTCTACTCCAGTTTTTTGTGTTTCTCTCTATTCGTCCATTATTTTCCTAACTGTGTAGTGGTGTACAAATAAAGAGTTTAAATAAATAAAAAATAAATAAAAAGGGAATAGATTAACTTTGAACACGAAACATTTATTTATAACACTAAGACTATTTGATGATGATAATGAAATATTGACCTTAGGTAATAATATATTTAAATGTTGTAATATTATATGCGACTGTCTTATTCTAGTAGTCCAGCCCTTTCATTTGATGCCCATATTGAGGGGGTTATGAAAAATATGTATTCTACCATTGTGTTTAATTGGCCATTTTGGGGTGGCGGCCATCTTGGATTTGAAATGTATCGTTGTGTAAAGTAGTCTACTAGTAAAGCCCTTCATTTGATAGCAATATTAAAGGAGTCATCAAAAAACATGACATGGCTAAGAACACTCCCTAGTTCCCACTAATTGACCTTTCAAGAAAAAAAACCAAAATCTGAAATTTGGCTACACATACAAATTTTGCTGAAAACAATTGTAATTTCACAATGTGCTGATTTCACGAAAAGCGATCGTTAATTTCGGCACTGTAGCCCGTTGAACTATATACTAATTCATGTATGATTACAACGGATAAAGGCATAACAGATAAAGCAATTTAATATCGAATAACAAATAAAGCATTTACGATGCATATAATTTCTGAACACGCTCATGTTTATTATGCCATGCAAATTGCAGCAAGTGATTTTATAATTACTGCTACATACTTGTTTTTAGCCAAATTATATGCAAATTAATGGCGAAACGAGATAATATTTGCACACCGACATTCAAATGTAGATATTGCAGATAGAGATATTTTATGAGGTGAATGCGTAGTATTATCTGGTGATATATTTTGTGCTCACAATAGGTGTCGCAGTTTAGGAATTCAAACGCTAACAAAGTATCTTTTATATTTACGCATCTATCGTAAAAATAAATGATACTTAATGATCTAAATAAATCATTAAGTAAAAGAGAGAAAAAAATATTTTTATTTTGCTTCAAAGCGTTAGCCCTTGACTGCGATCTCACGTGGTGTTGTTAGCGGACTAACCTGTTAGAGGATTTGGTAGTCATACCCCTAATCGGTCTCTACGCATCATCGTACGGGAACAATAAATCGCTTAGCGGCACGTTTTGTCGGTAGAGTGGTAACTAGCCACGGCCAAAGCCTCACTAGACTTGTTACTCTAAGAGTTATGTGCGTTTTAAGCAATTCTTGATTTAACAGTGAAAGAAAACATCGTGAGGAAATCTGCATGCCTGAGATTTCTCTATAATGTTCTCAAATGAGTGTAAAGTCTACGAATACGCACTTTGCCATCGTGGTGGACTGCACTCTTAGCAGTTCTCATTCTGAGAGGATATCATTGGCCCTCGGTCACGGGTAATCATCTCATTTAAGACGTATTACTATCCGAAGAATCTGAAGGTTATTAGTGCCGTTATAAAGTAGATACCTTAATGCTTGGATTTCAAATATTGTAGAAAGATATAGGTTCTGTGAGAGGCAATCACCATGGCAATGTGTCATATCAATTAAACCCTGAAATATGTGTTGTATAATGTCAGGAAGACTTTAATTTCTATAATAAACTAGCTGTTGCCCGCGACTTCGTCTGCGTTTGATATTGTTTTTAAAGTATTCAGTATCGCTAAGCCTTAAATGAGTATAGTAGTATATATATAACATGTGACTGTCAATTAATTATAGAAAAATAATTTGCAATAAAATAAAATTGCGACTATAATTAAAGATCTAAGCTATATCTCTTAAGTTGGACCAGACTGCTCACGGTGTGTCAATTTAATTTAAAATCGGTTAAGTTGTTTAGGAGTCCATCGCGGACAAACATCGTGACAGGAGATTTATATATATTAAGATAGTAATGTTTGTTATGAATCTATTTTAAATGGATGAGAAATAGGTAACTGAGATAATCACAATGAAATCCGATTAAATCAATCCTTAGAGAATACGATATACCTATTCGATTCAACTAGTTTGATGTCCGAATAATCTTCATAATTTGTCATGATGACATTTTACTATGATAAAATAATATTCGAAAAATCTGGAAATTTTTGTTCAAATGGAATTACCTAATTATTCTAACTGAAGGGCAAGACCCTAAACTCACAAAATAAAACAATTACCTAACTAGACGCATAAAATCCCGAGTGCGCTTACGTATAATTTGTCACATATTTAGCCGCCTCACTTTTCAAATGATTGAATTAATTTAGTTTAATTGAAACTTGGCACCCTCGTCTGTTTACTTTATACCTGGCTAATATTATAACAGTGCATATAATAATTCTATGAGCACAATAAAATTAAATGACGGTCGATTGGCGCAGTGGGCAGCGACCCTGCTTTCTGAGTCCAAGGCCGTGGGTTCGATTCCCACAACTGGACCATATTTGTGTGATAACCATGAATGTTCTTCAGTGTCTGGGTGTTTATCTATATAATATAAGTATTTATGTATATTTTTCATAAAAATTATTCATTAGTTATTTTAGTACCCATAACACAAGCTACGCTTACTTTGGGACTAGATGGCGATGTGTGTATTGTCGTATTTTAATTTATTTCTTTATTTTATTTATAAATTACCGTTTGTTTTTGAAGTTATACTTCTTTTGGCGCGTTAGGGAAAAATAATGAGAGGATTTTTTTTACGATGCGCGCGCACACCGTCACAAAAAACCGACACCCTGAAGTTAGCCATAGTCAACATTTTAGTTTTTCTAAAAAAGATATGATAGTGTATACTGGTGATTTAATTTATTCAATTGTACAAAAATCTAAAGCTTTAATGTTGAGTGACACTTGGTTGTCCGATAATAAGATAACTAGATAGTGCGTTATAATAATCTTTCAACGTATTAAATACCTTTTTTCTAGATAAATTTTTTGAAAAGATTTTTATCTTGTTACGCCAAAGAAGAATAACTTCGAACGCGTGTAGGTACATAAGTACACACACGTTTTTTTTTAAATAATAAAAGTGGCATTAAAACATATAACTTGGAAAGCACGTTAAGCCTTCGCGTCGATCCCGGTTCTAATCACTATCATGACATAATGATATAATCATTTAAGCCCACCATCCTGCATTGGACGAGCGTGCTGGGCTGACGCTCAGTCTATAGTGGGCCGTTAACAAGTTGAGGATGATGACCAAGCCGATGGCCTACTTGATTGGTAATTTGAAAACCATCGTCTTTAAACAGAGCAACATTTCGTGGGGCATGCAAGTTACACGGCCTTCAAAGAACCGCCCTGTGGTTTAACTAGCTGAGGCATAGGTGTTAAGCCTCATGTGCCGTAATTACTTGCACCGGAAGCACCGGTATCCACGTCCTTGGCGGCAAAAATAGTGCTGGAGGTACTCGGACGAGCTCAGCCATAAAAACTGCTACTACTACAGTTGTCTAGAATAATAATCAGAATGGCAGAGTCTATAGTTATAGGTACCTAAGTAAGTAGACTTCGTATAGTATATTAATCAAGGTTCATTGTTATAGAAGCAAACTGAACTTACGGTAGGTACCGTTTTGTACTTAGGAAATAATAAGTAGGTACCGACTCTGAAAGAGTATTTGAGGCGATTTTTCTCTACAGGTAACAGTAAAACAGAAATTCCCAGCAGCGATGAAGTCGCGTAATATGAATATATTCCACTTAATGTTTAGAACACGACGATAATGCAAACCTATTCAACCGAATATGCAGATTCGGCGTCGAACATTTCGTCATACGTACGTAGGTACATTAATATTGCAATTTGCTATCAATTTCTAAATCATACCCCAATGGCCATTTCCACTATATCCATTGTCCGCACAATCAATATCTATCACAAAATTAACAATACCATGGTATGGTGAAACTGAGCAACACAATGGCCAGTAATTTATGTGCGTAAGCCCGATGTAATCTTACGGCATCCTCTGTCTCGGGACGTTCCCCACTCGGACCTATTAAATTACATTTTATCGTTCCGATGTTAATTCAGAATACATCAAAACAATAGCCTGTTTGAGAGCAATGATGAAGTCTAGATTGAGGAAAATTCTTTTAAGACTGCAGCAAACATTAAGAAGAGACGCCAAGTAGAAGGGGCAAAGGGTGATGCAGAATGGAACTGCTGAAGGTTGGACCACAGTTTAGCAGTAAAACATAAAACTAGACATATTCTCATTCTCTTCTCTCTCTCATCTTAATATTCTCGTAGCTGGATTACAAGGCTATAGAGTATTAAGAAACTGTTTCATTTTGTAGGCATAACAATTTAATAATACTTTTTTCATATATAGGAGGAGTCAGTCACTGATAGACTGCGAATGATTATTTAACATCAGACTGTTATAGATACTAATATAATAAATGTGAAAGTGTATCTTTTTGTTCGTTTGCTTGTTACTTAATAACAATATTTTAAAAACGAGCAGGGCATATACCATTGTCCCTATGGGAGTCTGTTGGTTACTTCACACGTTGTTCAGCAGAGAAACAGGAAAACATATCTTCGAGGATATGTTTTGCTGTTGCTAATAAAGTTTTGCATATTTATTGTACAAGATAACCGACCGAGTATATTGTGAGCTTCTTCTTAGACTATGGCGGTTTTAGCAGCTTCATAGTTTTACGGCCGATTGGCGCAATGACCCTGCTTTCTGAGTCCAAGGCTGTGTGTTTGATTTCAAACTTTTGAGACAAAACTTTCGCAATTTGAAAGCATATAAGTAGGTACAGTTATAGTCAGATTGTAAACTGTTCATTCCAGTTGATATAGCTTGATCTGACTTTCACGTAGGCAAAGAAAGTAATTTCAAGATCCTTTGACATCTTCCGCTCGAAGCGACGTATAAACTCATTGCGTTCCCATTTTCTGTATAGATTATAATATTTTTTGCCACACTTCTGAAGCTACGTGAACCATTTTAATCAGAAGTCGATTATGAAGTACAAAAAACTGTATTACACGACTTAACCGACTAGAATCTCGTTCCATTATGACAGCTCATATACAAAGGCATCACAGTTAAGGCTGGCCGAACATTGGGGGCAATTATTGGTTTTTAGTAGTTTTCTGCCTCTCTACTCTTGCTTCTACAAATCGAAACTAGTCAGTGTGGTAGTGGATGGTAGCATGCGGCCTAAATCCTTGTTTTTCTCGGAGTAGACCCATACAATGTAGTAGTTATAGGTTGACAATTATAATCATGACTCCATTAATTATTTTTGGCTTAAATCATACAAGAAGGTGCTTATGCAGCTTGAGCAAGTTGCTTTTGCAACGTCTAAATATTTTGTGAAACTACTAATAATCACCTAATAATAATCTGTATTATTTCAGAACTGTATTATTGTCACCATAAATCTATCGCTTGACTTAATAATTGATTTCTAAACGTTATAATTTAATACATACGGTCTATGTCCAGCGGCTACCTATGGTATTTTTCACTTAGAACGAAGTCAGTAACTTTATATATTCTACGGATATCCTCAGATTTGATCTGATTGAGAACGTTGAGATACTATGCGCAAAGCTCTTTCACTGTCTGCTGATTCGCTATTGGTTAGAATTTGTATGAAGGACTTATCGTTCAAGCTGTAGCACTTAGCTAATGTGCGGCCGAGCTAATAGATATGCAATTCTGCGCCCATAGCAAATGGCCGAAATTGAGTCATCACTACACTCTACGAGGGGTCTGCGTAGGCTTCTCGATTATACAGAGTGGTTAAGTTAATATTTATTATAGAGGGTGATTTAGTTATTATTCTCATTTCTTTACTGTGCTAACTTGTTTATTAATATATATTTATATTGATATGTGTATACATATACCATTAGCATCTCTTCTTTAGCTATGTCTTTTACCCCATCGGTTGCCTGGAAATGATTGCTGATAAGGCCGCCAAGTCGTACACGCAGTGTTGTATACGTGTATCTTTATTATGCTCATTGACTTGAATAAAATAATTGTCCATAAAAAAATGAATTACTTAAATTTGATTTTAATTTTAATTCATGAGCATTTATAAGTACCCGCCTGGTTGTACCTAATAGCTGTTAGCATGTTTGACTACGTATCCCAAGGCCACTTTTTAAGGGTCAGAAATAAATTCCCTTTTAAAAAACATTAACCAAAATGGATTATTTCTATTTTTTTATAAATAGAACTATATTGAGTTAAACACCCTGTATAGCTTGCTCGCGTAAAAAAACGATGCACTCAAAAACTTACCACATTATATCAACAGAGGGTCCACTTTTGCCTGTACGGGTGAAATCCCCTTTAAGTGACGGAGGAAAACAGCAGCGTCATCCCATCGACGGCAACGCGTGACGAATCGCAATCGAGACGTCAATTTCTTTACCTCCTCCACAAAACCAACAAGTAGTGAACGAAAAAAAACGAAACAATAGAACCAGAGTAAATAAGGCACGACAAAAGACTCTCCCGTCGTGACACCTCGTGCTACCAGAAGACAACAGTGTTCTAAACACGCCAAGTACAACACAAAATTACGAATGAAGAGTTCCGTATTTTTATTGTTAAGTGGTCACTATAAGTAAAGAACTTATGAATGTCCTAATATTGGTGCAGACCTACGCACTCCTAGAGCTGAGGGTTTTAGAGCTTCATTCCAACCTTTTTAAATGCAGGTTTTCGTCAATCATCGCACGAAAGTTCTATAAATCATTCAATACTATTTTTTATTACTTAATAAATATTATACACCCGCGGCTTCGCTCGCTTGGTAATTTGAAAAACTTTGCCAGGAGGAATAGGCCACCGATCATGAATACAGAACTGTGCACTTTTTCATGACGCTTGTGTAAACAATGTTGTAAGCGTAGTTTCTCACAGGAACTTGGCCTTTTTCCGGGATAAATAGTAGCCCATGACACTCTCTGCCCGCCCATAAACTTCCTCTATGCAATTTTTTTTTTTTAAATTTCTGCAATCTTTATACTCCACACAAAAAAGATCCCTCTACGAACCTTTCACTCCGAAACCGGAGCATCCTCAGCAGATGTTGACTTTAAAATGAATAATTGTTTTTAGTCAACTTCACCTGAGGGTTTCAGAGCGAAACCGTTGCTCCGTTGATGCGTTATTGATGGACAAACAAACACACATTCGCATTGAAAAAATTAGTATGGATCAAAAACCTGTGAAGTAGATTTTTATTAAGAAGTAGGTTATTTGTAAAATAACTGCGTTAAAAGTTGGTTTATTAAGAAAGTGTTAAAAAACCAGTTGCCATTATGTTATTATTATAATTAAGCTTGTAATAATAATGTTACACATAAGATCCATAGCGATAATTCAGACGGAACTCTAAAGAACTAAATAAAAATCGTTGATCGGCTGTTTGTCCGTTTTTACGGGTACTGTTAGCCCGTTTCGTTTTTGTGAATTTTAGATACGTAAAAAATTTTGTTGACGCGTTTTGTTTACTTTGCTTTTGGAGTTTTTTTTAGATTTTAGGCGCGCTATTTCGCGAGTCAACGCTAAAAAGATTAGCTTTGACAGCTTTTTGTAGGAAATTACTTTTATGCGTGGATACGGCAATTTTTTTGTATGTTATAAAATTGTATTGCATTTGCTCTCGCCATCGGTTTTTTTTATCACAGCCACACGGTTTTTTTTGTCTGTGTAGAATATGAATTATTCATTTGTTTTTTAAGCACTCAAAATAATAAAACGAAAGTACAAAAATGAAACATTAAAAGTATATAAATATACTAAAACAGGTATAATTTCTAATTTTAATACACGATACCAAACCTTTTAGTAACTTCTTATATTATTCAGGGAATCATGATCAATAATTAAAAAAAACTTTAATTTACTTTAACTATTACACATGAAATACAGAGAAAAATGACAGAAATAGGAACAACATATTGTGAACATCTTAAATGTTCTTATGGTTTTGATAAGAAAATAAAAGAATCTAAATTTTACTATAATAAATGAATATGAAGTTTGATTTATTTTTACTCTTACTTAAAAATTATTTGATCAAAGCACGCGTTAAGTCGCCACTAAGACAAAAAGAAACCGAGCTGTATTTGAAAGTCACAACTCAAATCCATAAGTGAGGGAGCTACAAGGAATAAAGAAGTCGTGACGTCGTTGGGGAGCGCTTCTCATGAATCGTCCAGCTAAATGCCCTTTGTATTTATCTTTTGTTGCTTAACAATTTCATTGTTTGTTCGTTACTCCGCATTTACTTCGCCCTCGAGTTGTATGGAACATAGATTGAGTCTTTAACTTTGTTCCCTTTATAATCTTGAGGGTCATTATCTGTTTTGGCTTTGCAGTCGTCGACGATCATCTGTATCCTTTTTGCTGGCCTATTTTTAGGGTACAATTCCTTATTAAAATTATGAAAAAAGAGCCCGTTTTGTGCACGACTTTGTCTTTTTAGTTTTAGTTATACATGATAGTCACAGCTCATCTGATTGTTAGAAAAAAGTTATCGCCTGTAAACAGTAAAACACAGCGCATGCAAAGCACACGTTCTACAAACCTGAGGTTTTAAGCCTCATGTGCCTTTAAATATGGAAGCGGTGATAGCCCAACGGGTAAGACTTCTATTTAACTTTCAAGGGACCTAGTTCAAATCCCAGCACTCACCTCTAACTTTTCAAAGTTATGTGCGTTTTTAGCAATTAAAATACCACATGCTTCAACAGTGAAGAAAAACATCGCTAGAAAACCTGCATGCCTGCGAGTTCTCCATAATGTTCTCAAAGGTGTGTGGAGTCCACCAATCCGCAATGGGCCAGCGCGGTGGACTACGGACTTAACCTCTTCTCATTGTGGGAGGAGACCGTGCCCTGTAGTAGGTAGGGGTTAATATGAGGATTACCAAATGGAGTCACGAATTACTATGCCAAAACAAAATTGTACCTATTTTATATAGATCTAGCCGCCTGAATCAAATAAAAAATGCAGGATGATCAAAATAATTCTATCGCTTATGAAGCCAAACACTTCATTTTACATACTACCTTAATATCAACGCAAACAGCGCTGTTACCAACAAGTGCTGCTCTAACATTAAATTATATTGTAGGTCTACCTAGTTGTAATTTAGTACGTAACACGTTGTATATGATTTTTTAAATTCTTTAACATATATGTAAACGCCAAACTATCCTTTTGGGGTTTTCAAAGTTTGACCTCCTGAGGCCCCAGTTAGACGTGTTCTTTAAAGGTACATCACATTCAGGAACATCATAATGACCTCAGTGTTTAAATAGAATAAACCTTATCAAGATTGGTAATTCATGCGTTTGGGAGAATGCCACAGACAGACACGCGTTAAATTATGAAAATTAAGCTTAATTTTCTATACTCTGCAAAAAGCAGGAGAATCTGTATGGTGTAGTTTATAATTTCTTCAATCCTTTTACTCCATACCAGACAAATTTTCGGCGATTTTTGCTCCGAAACCGGGGCATCCTGATGCTCCGAAGAATTATTATTGTTTTTAACAATTATTCATTGTAAAGTCAACATCTGTTTGGTGTAGAGTAAAACGGTTGTAGAAATTATAAATAACACGGAATCATGTAAGTCATCATTATCATTTGACGGCCGATTGGCGCAGTTTGCAGCGACCCTGTTTTCTGAGCCCAAGGCCGTGGATTCGGTTCCCACAACTGGAAAATGTTTGTGTGATGAGCATGAATGTTTATTTGTATATTATAAGTATTTATGTATATTATTCATAAAAATATTCAGCAGTCATCTCAGTACCCATAACACATGCTACGCTTACTTTGGGGCTAGATGGAGATGTGTGCGTTGTCGTAGTATATAAATATATAAATTATCATGTTTGCCGCAAAGTAACGCCTGTTTCTAACCAATACGCCTGGTTAAACCTATTACCGTTTTGCGCCGGAGTCTGAAAAAGACCCATTTTTAAGGAGGCGACGATAAATATCCTACTGGTTTTGATAACCAGTTTGAAACAAAGCTGTAACCAGCAAGTGTTGCTCTAATATATTTTGTAGGTATGTCATGTAGTTACTTCGTAGCGCATAATCGAAAAGCGATAGCGATAACGATCGTGATCGACCACTAAACATACCAAAAACAATTTCTGGCTTCGCGCCGAGCTCGCGTCTGTCCCGCTTTATGATTAAGACATCCGATAAAAAGCAGACATGTGCGAGTCGGATCCTAGCCATGAGACACCCGTATATCTTTTTTTTTACTCCACTACAAGTTGGCCCTTGACTGCAATCTCACCTGGCCGTAAGTGATGGTGCAGTCTAAGATGGTAACGGGCTAACCTGTAAGGGAGACTGGCTTTTCTCAGTTATTGCCTCAGTTTACAAATCAAGTATCATTGTTCATTTTTCAAGACTAAAAATTCAACTAGTAGAGTAACCAGGTTAATCTGGTATCAGATTTATTGGTAAAAAATAATAAGCAAAAAAGTAAAAATATTTTGAAGGGTAAACTATAGTTTGGTATATAAGATGCATCATTATATCCCAAACTTATAATAGGTATTTAATTAGATCAGTTTTAAAGTTTCTAAATGCAGAATTTATTTTTTCTACAGTAATCTAAGTACTTTTGGAAAAATTTAAAAATGTATGATTGGAATGTTTTTTTACAGTATGTCCTATATGTTTCAAGTTATAGTTTCAGAAATATTATATCCTTTACGTAACATTTAGTAAAGAAATATTTTTTGTAACTTACTCGTTTTTTAAGCCTTATTTATATATTTATTTATACTCTTTATTTGCACACAAATAAAAATACAAAAAAAGAATAAAAGAAAACACAGACAGAAGTAGTATACAAAAGGCGGCCTTATCGCTTTGTAGCGATCTCTTCCAGGCAACCTTAAGCCTTTTGTATTTCACAAGTTTAATGTCGCTGCAATGTTTTGCACCAACAGTTTGTCAATCTAGTTTTGAATATTTGTGATACGGAGCCCTAAAAAAGAAACAAACTTACGCAACAGATGGAAGGAGGCGGATACGCCGCCAGCGGGTGCAAGGTATATAGTAATTACTGTTAGACAAACGGCTCGAATCAAAAACGCCGACTCTCGCTCACCAACAAAGGGCCCGCTTAAGGCCCTTCCAGTGAAGCGAAATCTGAGAGGGATAGCTTTATTCACTTTCACATGACTCAATTAAAATTCAAATAATAAACCAAAACACATATATATAATATGGGTGGTTTGTTTTATTTTTGGTGTTGGTTTGGTTTATATTTATATATTAAGGCTTAAACGGATAAAAAATATGAAAATTCATTACAAATTTTTTTTTTAGCAAATAACTTTTAGCCTCACGTTATCCTGTAAGTATATGACATCGTGTATGCCCTGTTTTTTAGATTTTTGATAGTTACAATGCATAATAGATATAGATACTGCTGGATACTATGTTTGTATATTTGAACGATTGAGAAAACCTTTCTTAAATCAGACGATTTATTGAGAAAGATGCTACGTAGCTGTAGGCGTACGTCTCGTTATATACGCGGGTAAAACCGCAGGTCACAGCTAGTAAATATAATAATTATAATTTATATAACTATTATATTTATAATAAAAATATAGAAACTATAATATGAACAAGCAATACATTTTTCACATTCATTTAAGAAAGGTATGATACTAAAATTCTATAATAATAAAAAATAATTGTCAGTCCGCGTGCCGGATAGATATTCAAAAAAACAAATTTCTAGTTAATAGAGAATAGATAGTAAAGATGTTATATAAATAATTATTATATTTAAATAGTTGCCATCTAATGGTTTTACTAAAGTCGCATAAATATGCTAGGTGGGCCCTTAAGGCGAAGTCTCTAACTATAAACAATGATTGGGTGCCTTGTAAAAAGTATGTTGATTAAGTAATTAAAATGATTGACCTTTTAGTTGACTTGGCCATGCGATAATTTTTAAACCAGAGATGTTAGTCGACGAAAGAGAATGCGATTCATGGTTATATTTTATACAATATTTTACCTTTTTTGTAGGAAGGTTTCTAGCTAATAATCACCTGAAAAGCGTCACCGGTAGATGGGGGAGATTGCAAACGCTCACCAGGAGTTGACCCTAAAGGGGCATCGGGATATCAGCGAGGAATGGGGGACATCGAAGTAAGGGTGCCTCCTGCGAGAGCTCGGACCGCGGCTTAGGGCGACGTTTGGACTGGGTGGGGGTTCTAGCACTCACATCCAGATAACGCCAATTGTTGGGCCCTCAGTTATATAATGTAATCATCATCACCAATGCTGAGTGGATCTGGCTTGGTCAAGCGAATTTCTCCAGAAGCAGCTAGCTTCCAACCCGAACTCCCAAAACCCTCTCTCTCTATTCCATCACTTCACCGACTCCTAGGTCCCACATCGTCCACGGCTTCTACGACCCTCAAATTTGCTCTTTGGGGCTCTCGTACCGTCCATGCGGTGCACATGTTAATGGTTTTGACGAAGATTGTTATTGTAAAAGCCCGCGTTTACATTATGCACCGAATACGCACACCAAAGCGTTCTATTCGCGCGTTGTATGCCGCACACACGCTGGTCCCTAACATCATAATTACGAGGGCCACTGACGTGCGTCGAGCTGTAACGAGCTTAAACAAAATGGCCGCTAATTTTATTTACACACCGAAGTATGTAAGTTTGATCGTTTAATATAAACCCCTGGTATGACGGTGTTGTAGAAATTGTCTGAGAGGCCATGAACAATTTGTAAATGTTTTTGTACCTTTTTAAATTACGAGATACAAGGGTATGTATGGCAGTAATATTAAAACCGTGCCCCTTATCGGTTTTTTACGCGGCATCATAATGAAATTGTAAATCGTTTTGCAGACCTTGTTCATAATCTATCGGCAGGTTCCTTTAAAGCATCAATACCTCAACTAAATTTTCTTTAATTTTTTGTGCTATTTAGAAGGCTTTGTCAGGTGGACATAGTTACATAAGGACAGATGGATAGACGGTCTGATGGACGGATGCAAACAAACACAAATAGACTCGGTCAAATGTAATCACCCGCTCTCAGACTAAAACGTCTATCTCCTAACCCGCTGACGTGATCAAGGAAATGTGACTATCAGATTAAAAATAATGAAATACGGCTAATATACACAGTGCATTTTGGGTATGAGAGAAGGAAGCCAATAGAAAAGGAAGTTCATGGAAGCAAGTTAAACAACATAACAATAGATTTGTTATCAGCGATGAGTTTCTGTTTAGCGTTTATGGGAAGTTTGTATGTAAATTAATTATGTATTTTTTGGGGTTCATGATTGAAATAATAGACTATGAAGTAGTAAAACTTTTTATCACTAAACGTATGCCCTATGACTTTTTATCACCTCAGGAAACAGGTAAGTCGAATAATCAAAAATCACACTATAGTTTAATAGAGGTCAGTAAAAACCAAAATTATTACGCAATTTCAAACCTACTAATATTATAAATTCGAAACTTTTTATGGATGTTTGTTACTCAATCACGCCAGAATAGCTAAGCGTGAATCTGGATAAAATTTAGCACAGATATTAATTATCTATCCGGAAGAGCGTATATTACTTTTACTTCGTAAAGATTTAAACGGTTCCGGTATCGGTTTTGCATAGTTCAGTGGTCGGAGAATAACATAGGTATACACATAGAAATAACAAGGCGAAAGAATTCGCGGGCAACAGCTGATGGTATTTAGAATGATCAACTAACAGTCATCAAAAGAAGTCAAGCCGGGATATGCAATTGCCTCAGGCGTGGCATATCTATACGTTCTCACCAAGTAGGTATTAGCTTTACGAGTCTGCGCCCTTGTGGACACTGTTATTAAAATGGCAAACTCAGCTTATATATTAAACCCTGTATTCGTATATCAAATCGATATCTTACTCTTTACCAACCCATCAGACTCTCTATATCTAATATCTTATCCTAAATGACATTGTTGAAGTTAGTACCCTACCTAAATCCATGATACGAAACGAACAGAAATAATAAAATATTAACTTTGCACTTACATTCTTTGTTCTGTGATGTGAATATTTAATTTCAATTATTCAGTGAAGTAAGACAAAAAACTTGTGAATTAACAATCACTGAAAAGGGGAAAGTAGATTAATTTAAAGTTCAAGCATCGAAATGCTCCTTGGAGAATATTATTTCTATTGATAATAAAAAAACAGTTGAAACAGAAGGAAAAATACGAAATATGAAAACATTTTAGTTGCCGAAATTATTATTAAAACAAGCTCTAGTTTATTAAATTGGAAGTAATGAACCAGCCTATCAACCTGAATTAGGGAAGCGTGATGAGCCTAAAATTGAAGACATTAGTTAAGCTTACGATGGAAACTATTACGTGAAACTTAAAATAATTGCAAAAATAACTTTGGTAGTAGCTACTACAAAAATATACAAAAATATTCTGCCTTCAGAACCAGGGGTAGAGATACAGACAGACATACTTGACGTGCTTGAATTAGAACTACGTGAAATTAATTAATTTTGAATTGTAATTTTGGACATGACGAAAATAATATTCATTAAAAATTCATTTTAAAATCAAAATGCACTTTAATATTTGTATGCCGCTATCTAAAAATTCTAGAAAAATATTCCCAAACGATAAACTAGCAGTAATGTTCAAAACATTCAGTATAAAATATGACGCAATAAAGCATTGCACACCGTCAAAAGCTAGTTCTCGTAAAATATCAAATAATTTCGGTCACCACATATTTGACAGTAAAGAGAACGGTCGACCCACACGCCGAGCCATGCCCTGTTATATTATGATAATGAGCTTTTATGAATAAAAATCGTTCGGGCATTGGTAATTTTCTAACAGTAGCAAGTAACATTCACATGTGAGTTAGTTAGTGATTAATATTTATTATCCCAAAAACAGTAGCCCCAAAGGGAAACGATCTGGCATCAATCTAAGATGTAATATGGAAGAATTGAGATAACTACTATTGTTACATGAGCTTGAAAGTAACGAAATGTTTTGAAAATTAATTGTAAGTTTAAACAATACATAAATTTCACATCATTAAATAAATTGCGACGCTTGTTAAGAAAGTAACGTTGATTGTATAACTTTTTAATACGTAAAACATGTAGATATCTTGAAACATTTGAATAATATCAGAGATGAGATTTGGATAATATCAGAATGAGAAAGTTGTTATTTTATAAGTACTTGTAAGCTAAAGTTGTAGAGTTATTTAAACTCTGAATATTTCTCTTGTATGACATTTTTTTAGTTTTTGTTATATTAAATTAATTCGAATGAGTGCAGATACTTTAACTAAAACTACAATATTTTTTGGCTTTGACCGTGGTAGTTACCACCCTACAGACAAAGACGTGCTTGCCGCTATGCGATTTTATGCGGGTGCGATGTCGCGTAGAAACCTGTTAGAGGTATGGCTACCATAACCCTAACAGGTTAGCCCCCTACCATCTTAGACCGCTTATCACTTACCACAAGGTGAGATTGCAGTCGAGGGCTAACTTGTAGTGGAATAAAAAAAATCTAAGGAAAACTAACAGTTCCCACGGGATTTATAAAAAACCTTAGTAAACCCGGATGAAGTGCGTGGGCAACTGCTAGTCATGAAATAAATAAATGAAACACAAGAAGAGTTTGTTATAAAAGTAGTAGAAACTTTCGGAATACAGTAGGTATAAAGAAATCGAATACCATGCACATAAAATTGCCGGCTACCACTAGTTATCTAGTAAACGTTATGTTGGAACATTATTGATAGAAATCTTTGAGCCGTCCAATTAACCACTATCACGACGTAATATTATTTCTATAAAAACCAGTATCAATGATAACGGATTTTATAGAAATAAAATTCTTAGTGTCTTTTCCTAGAAACAGTCCATTCGATTGACAGGGAGATAAGACAAAAAAAAATCACACAAATTAAGCATTCCATAGGCTTGTCGAGCCACCAAATTAAGTCGTGTAGAAAGAAAAATAACATACAAATAGGGCTAATCAAGATTGTGGGAAGAGAAATGACTCGGTAATTATTAAAACAAGATTATTATCGAAAAAAGCTATAAGTCTTGTAAGTTCAAAACAAGTTCTCCATAGATTAATAATGAACGCCACTCATTAACGCTTCCAACAGTAATTGCTTGCCACTATTATGATGAATTGTTACATTTTTGTGGCTACATTTTGTAAACGCTTCGAGGGATTATCATCTCAAATTACCGGAGCCGACAACCTCTCTACCATAGTTACATCATTACGGCCGTAATAATTTCTATGCGCTCTTAAATCTCTTTTGAAAAAGATTGTCTCTTAACGAAGATGTTTCTGCTTTACTGAAAATATAATACATTCGTGCTTATACAATTTGCTTCGCATAAATGCTAATTTGCTAACCAATGTCAAAGACTCAAAAGAATTTAGTTCCATTTTATTTAAATTAGGTACTAAAATAAATACAGTTCGTCCTAATGGCGACGAGAGGGTTCAAAACATGGCCCGGTCTGAAGCTCTTAACGAAATTGTATTATTTTGCATTAATTTTTGACAAAGTCCTTTTAAGTCGCATCAAAAGGCTTCACTTAAAATATTATCGATACTATTTTATTATATTATATTTCCATAAACTGGTAATAAAGACCATTGAATTGAATTGAAAATAAAGAGAAGAGTGTTTGTTGATTCTTTACACGAATGCAAACGGCACATAATGTATTTTGGTAGAGATGACAAAAAATTTTCATAAATCATAATAATTATTGACTTGTGCAAAGCAAGGTCTTACATTTATTTGGTGATAAATTCGTATTCAAGTATCCGACTGAATTAATCCAGATTTTGAATTAAGGAGGTCACGTTTTTATGTTAACAAGTAACCGTATACCGTAATTATAGTTACGGGTGACAATTGCATTAGAAGTCATAAAAAGCATTACGTTTAGACGGAGATCATAAAAGCGATATAAAAGATAATATACCTAGGTTAAAAGTCAGTCGATAGAAAAGTATTCGCAAAAAAATAATATACTTTGTAATTAGATGATAAAGTTCATTGCTTTTTAATTATATCATTATATTCGCATCTAACTCATAAATGGTTTTATCCCAAAAACTGTTTCTTAACAAAAACGAATGCCAGTCAATTATTATGAAACAAACGTTATACGCTTTAAATATGAAATTTACTACTACGTTTATTTTGTAATAGATATTAACAACGTGGTTAGTGTTATTAAACTGTATATTAAACATACTATATTATTTTGTTAAACAAAATCCACATTAAAATTCTGAATGACAGACACGATGGATTCTATATAATTTGTGCAAATTACTTAAAAGGGAGAATTCAAAAACCCTGCTACCAACGGTATTAATAAAGGCGCAGCTAAATCCGTCAGCTGGACGTCATTTCGCTGGGATATGAGGCGTTAACGATTTAGATCTCTCAAATTATACGCCATTAATTGAGACGTCAAGTTTGCAAAGGACAGAGAGAAAAAAAGGAATAGGCCCCGTCTCCATACTAATTTAGATATCAAGCGAATGAGACCGACAAATGGTTAGCCATTCGTTCGCTTCGGGGAATTAAGGCTGGCGTTCCACAGAGCTTAACCGCGGAAGCGAGTAGCTAAAACCGCAGTGCGAGTGAGCAAATCTAAGGATAAATGGGAATAAAGAATTGAATATCTTTCGTCCGCTTAATTGACCAAAAGTTGTTTTTTATTAAGGATATACGAAGCGGCTTGCAGTGCAAGATAGACTTACAAATCTTTAATGTTATTGAAATTAAAAATAAAATTTAGCATCTGTTTCCTCTTGAGAAAAACCTGCGCTAATATAAAGTGAAGTGAAACTAAAAGTGTTTTTTAATACATACCTCATTTTGTAACGGTGTTTACAAAAACATTGGAACATCAGTAGTACAAAGGAGCGTAGGTTTAAGTAGAGATAGTAAATTATAAAAAAAACTGTGCAGATAAATCGTTTCTGTTTGGTGGGCATTAAACGCTTGTGTGGTTGCGCATTCTTGCACATTGTTGTAAGGCAGCTTAAGACATTGGCCGGGCCGCTTTGTTCAAAGCGTATTTTTAGTTTCCTTTTCAATCGGACATGGTCAGAGTTCGGACTTCGGCGGTTTTTGTTGCGGGATAGTTTCGAGTTTCAACGCTGGGGTACGGCCGGCCAACCCGTAACCTTTGAAGGGTATGTGAACTCGGAGAATTTGTTTGGGAGGGCAATTTCTGTTTCGTGTTTGTTGTGAGCTAATATGAATTCTTGTCATTGTTGTATTTACTATACACTGTTTTTATTAGCTTTGATGTATTGGTTTCCATCATCCCTATTCTTAGCTAATCCCACTGCTGGGCACGAGCCTCCTCTCTCGTTAAGCTTGAACTTCCACGATGCTCCAATGTTCTTTTTTGATTATTATTATTACTTTTTAATGGCATTCATATCTGTGATCGGATACTTACTCGGATCGGTACTCAATAGGGGTGAAACGCGAGTCTTAACATTGTGCTGGTACTGAGATAGTTCGGAATGACAAGGCTCATGAATAACATCAAGTCTCGAATCGCGTTATAAAAGAATATTAAAAGATTTAGTACAAAAATGATTAAATAAAATAATATTATGATGTTAAGTGATATCGAGTGGTGATGCAGATCAGAATAAAGACACTCTTCCCCTTCCCACGGGTGTCGTGCGAGGCGACTAACAAGCGACTAAGTCTTTGGAAGTACTACTACCATCTACGATCCTCAATCCGTCTGTCTGTCACGTGGTGATTACGGTTAAACGCTCCCGTTCGGAGAAACCTTTAGTCCAGCAGTGGACTGGTATATATTTTTGATTGTAGTAAATAGACTTGACATTATATAAGTATGTACTTTCAACTATGTTAATGCTTAGCGTCGAACTTATACCTAACGTTAACCTCTTCAAGCAGTGGCTTCATTATCAAAGTAATTTAAAGGTTATTTACTCAACCCTTGGTTTTCTTATACTACTATATATAAGAAAAAGATATTCATCCAACAAACTTAATCAACAACTAATAACTTCATAGATTTCCTTTTAAATCATAATTTCCTTTAAAATCATTATTTAATTGAACCTTTACAAGCATTTAAGACTCATCATCTTCGTTTTGACGCATCGGTCTTCCAGTTGAGAGCGTTTCATCTGAGACTGCATCATTAATTATCATCAGATAAGATTACAATCAAGCGCAAACCTGTCATCGATAACAAAATACTTACAAAATAATAAAAAATTCTAACTTAATGATCGTCCAAGCTTGTATGAGAGAACGCATCGGTTTCCACGCTTAACCGTTAGACGATTCTTCAAGCAAAAAACGAGATAGACGTACTGTCACCAGTAGTCAAGTAATTAATGAGTTAGTGTATTATTTTTTTGATTTGACATTGTATTCACACTTGTGGTGTGCGATATTCGTGGTCGTGATCAAACAAATGAATTAAGAGTCTCATAGGACGACCAAGGTTACTGTTATAGTTATAGTTATATATAGTAACTTGTTGCAAGATGCAAGCACGTAGCTTAGAAGAAGTTCCACGGTATCTAAAATGGAAATTAATTGACGACACAGCTAATGACATATAAATTAAAAAATAAATTTGTACGGACTTTCTATTTGAAGGATGACAAGGAATATCTAATAATCTGTAATTTTTATAGTAAGTTAACTCTGACCATAATTTTTCGAAAAGAGTGTGTCAAGGTTTGAATGTCATAAATTCAAGACCTTTTGTTTTGATATGGCGATGCCGTAGTAGAGTTAAAAAATGCGTACAAAGTCGTAAACGTGTAAAAGTCCGTGATGTAAATCAATATAAACTACACACAAAATGAGTTTTGATAATCGATTCCATGGAATTACGGCTCTTTCGTAATCGAAAGCTTTATTAGTAGGGCGTTTGATATTTAATGGTGATTTTATGAAAATGGGCCTAACAAATATTGCCTGTATAAGATTTATGTCTTAATAAGCGTTTCTCTCAAATGCATTTTGATTTGCTATATTACGAGACGGGTTTTACACCTTTCGATATTAATTGAGTTGAGTTGACTTAATGGAAATGCACATATATTAGTGAAATCATCATAGCGTGTGTGTGGATTTACAGAACTCTTTTGTGGGGCTAGTTATATGATTGCTAAATTAGGAGAAGTAATAGTATAGTTAAGAGTTGACTTAATGGAAATGCACATATATTAGTGAAATCATCATAGACTGTGTGGATTTACTCTCTCTCTTTTGTTGGGATAGTTATATGATTGCTAAATTAGGAGAAGTAATAGTATAGTTAAGAGTTGACTTAATGGAAACGCACATATATTAGTGAAATCATCATAGCGTGTGTGTGGATTTACAGAACTCTTTTGTGGGGCTAGTTATATGATTGCTAAATTAGGAGAATTAATAGTATAGTTTAGAGTTGACTTAATGGAAACGCACATATATTAGTGAAATCATCATAGCGTGTGTGGATTTACTCTCTCTCTTTTGTTGGGATAGTTATACGATTGCTAAATTAAGAAAAGAAATAGTAAAAGTAATAGAAGAACCTATAACATTACTTTTCAAAATAACATCATAAGTCTCATATAAATATTGATGACTGAGAAAGTGTATCTATCTTCTATATACATAAAAGAGAAAGTGTGTGGGTATGTCCCGTATAGGCTCCGAAACGGCTGAACCGATTTCAATGAAACTTTCAGGAAATCTCCAGATTCACCTGGCGAGTATTCCTGTAAAGTTTGGTGACGATCGAGCACTCCTTGTTTTTGAACAGTCAAACTGAAAATACAGCTTTTATTTACTATGATGATATTCTATTGTTGGGTGTACTTGGGTGTAGATAATGATCTTCACCCGTTCGAGAATAGAATAGAAGAGAATGAATACGGAGATAAATAAATGATTTGATATATTATGAGACTTAAATTAAAAATTTAATGATGTAAGTTTATTGTTTAAATATAATAAAGCAAAATCTAGCCCGGCGAAGCGGGCTGGGTACGCTAGTGTTCTACAAAATAATTCTAGTTTAGTTACTAACCATGGATTGTAAACTTTAGGAGGCATTCAAATAGGGACAATAGCAGGTAAACTTAATTCAGCTGCCAATGCCAGCAAGATATTCCAATTTACCGATGTTGAAACAACTATGCTGGTTTATTTTGTCTTTTTATTACTTTTATGTCTGATGGAATCTAACTTTGGAGCAAAGCACATTATTTTTTTAAAAGAGACCTATTCTTTCAGTAATAGGATAAACTAAGATCTCGTGAATCTCTTGGAGGAATATTTAAAGACATAGTCATACTAATAGTGGCTTCACAAAGCATTAATAGAGATATAGTTTGATTAGACACATTGTAAGCAAAATATAGCGTTCATAATTAATTGTATGGAAATAATAAAATTACTAGAAATACCGCAAATAAGTGGCATCATCACATATTTGGCAGAGCGCAGAAATTCTTGGTGAGGTATTCCATGCTTTTATAACACGATTCCAAATGCAGTTTTAGATCTACAAGTTACTTAAAATGGAATGGATGTTTTTCTTTATAACTGAATAACAGACAACGGCTCACTTTTCATCTGCATTTAAGATTTCATAAAACTACGGTAAAACTTTGAACCTTATTAAAAAAACAACTTTTGAGTTTCTTGCCACCTTCTTCTCAGTTGAATCAGCATTCCTCAACAGTAAGTAGAGTCTCAACAAACTGAATTCGCACGAACCAGTAAGGTAGTCCTACTGGAAAAAAAATCACTTTTATTGATAAGGCCGCCTTTGCACCCTAGCACTAAGTACTATTACTGTTTTCCTTGTATTTTTCCTATTGTGTGGTGTTGCAATAAAGTTTTTCTATTCTATTCTATCCGTATCAAAATAAAAGGAGAAGTTATAAACACCATTGTCAAACTGAAATAATATCTTGATACGAAACGATTACGAAACGCAATTTTCTACGTTAGTAATTTTCGGTAAGTCTTACGACCAATGAGAGTTGGACCGTGCCCAGCCTTATTTACATATTATCCGAGCAATAAGCCCCATTCTTATATAACATAACGCGATCGGCATATTATTATCCTATACACGAACAAAAGTTAAACTCTGACGACTTGTTTTACAAAGTTAAACACGTAAATTACTACTGTTTTATAGAATTTTATATATGATTACGACAGTCATAGTAATCGGATAGGTAATTAAAAAGATAGGTAATTAAAAAAAAAACTTGTGGTACTCATTATTTCTATCACTCAAGCCATAATTGATACAAGGAGGTTGTAGACATATTGTTTTCTTATCTGTCACGATTGCTACTTCCAAAAATTATTATTTTTAAATATGGAAGTTCGATTAACATATACGCAATGAGTAGGTATATCGAGGAAACAAACAGATTGCTTGGCTGTATTATTCTGCATTATATGATATAATGTTCCATTTCCGTTATTTTGTTCTGCGATTGTAATAATTGTATTGGATGAACGTGATTGCGCATAAATTTCTGAAATCCGTGGCATATTTTTATTCCTGCTGAGTATCTTTAATGTACCAGATTTTTTTAATACAAAAGAATCATCCAGTTTATAGGTATCATGGCTAATAGAATTAAACAAATGATTCCAATAAAATGATCATTTTGTTTTGTAAAATTAGCAGCATCTTCACAATAATTTCCTTAAATAAATATGTTTATATCATGATAAATAAAAAGCCTATGTCAGTCCACTGCTGGACTAATGGCCTCTTCCAATGATTATAATAATAATGGGAATGGTGACCGCAATAGTTAATATAGTACTGAGGCCAGGTTCACAGGGGGGTCTTAAGGTGCTGCAATGGCGACTCCGCACCCGTAAACGCGTCGGCCCCCAACGAGGTGGACAGATGACATCAGGCGAGTCGGTGGAGGCAATCGGGCCAGGACCGTGAATTTTGGAACTCCCTACAAAAGATCTATGTCCAGCAGTGGACGTCATTTGGTTGAAATGATGATGATGATGATGACAGAGGCCAGTCGGTACTGCCCTTTCTTCGTAATATTTCCTCAGATGTAACGATCGACACCTACGGGAAGAGTTGGGGTGGTGACAACTGTAGGTATTCCGTTCTGCAGTGACAATATAAAGGTTACCAAGACTTAAACTTTGTCGAGTAAATATAATACACTTAAAATAAAACGTAACTTAATTACTATATAAATCATGACTGCATGGAATGGTGCCAAGAACGCTGCGTATTTATGCTGAACAGCCTGGCTGGTCCTTTACATAAAAAATGGACCAGCCCTGTCACCAGATGAGGCATTAAAACCCGTTGAATTTCAGACTAATCAACAATTTAATAAAATTGTAGCCATAATCTAATATACAGGGCATGTAGGGCTAATTAAAAATAACTTTTATTTAATTTTTCATATGAAAAATAAATTTAAAAAAAAATGTTATCTAAGTGTAATTTTTTTAAATCTATTTATTGATCTTATAACGTAAACACGTAAATAATATGTTGCATAAGTGACACATTAACCACAGTTGGTTTTACTATGCAGTATGTTATTATGAAATTATGCCTGTGTGTGTGCGTGCAAACATGTGTGTATTTTATTGTTTTAATGTTATTGAGCAGAAGAAGTCACGGGCAATAGCCAGCCGATTATAAAGTCAATCGTTGGCATTACCTCGTGTCTATAATATAGTTAATGATTTAATCAAATGTACCAAAACGACTACATAACCGGTAATGCCATTGTAGGCTTCTCCGATATTAATGATAATGCACTAGCCTCAAGCACTACATATTAAGGAACGGCGATCAAAGCTAATACTGCTTGACACTAATGTCCAGCCAGAGTTTATGATCCGACAACATTAATAACAATTATTTATAAGGCCCCGTTAATTTAGTTACGACAGGGAGTTATACCGGAACCGTCTCATTTTCTATTTGATAAAATAATTCTGTGAGACTAGTTTCGCGGCCACAAAATCTATAGATTAAGTAATTTATATATTTGTTTTAAAAATTTGAATTGGCTTAAGCTTCTGTACCATTCTTTTATTATGATCAATACAAATAATTATGCACTGGCAATTTTTCATAACGTATTTGTATTGTTCTGATTAAAAATTATTTGATCAAGTTGTTTTGATTGTTAAATTAATGGGAACGAAGGAATAATATTAATTTTGCCTGTACGAGCGGTTAGTGTTTCTTGTATTTATTTTAGTCGTTACCATTCCCATGATATTATAAATTATCATCATGTTATCAATTAAACCAGAAAAGGAATAAGTTCCATTCATTTATACCTTAATCACAAAGTTATTGGCATGCGGTTTTGGTAGTGCTCATCAAAGGATAGGCCTTTATGACTCTTATGAAAAAGATTTCAACAAGGTCTACAGAAACTTTCCCTCGACTGTTGGATTAAGGATGGGTAAACCAAGACAGTGATAATAATCTCATCATAAAAACATTGAAAATATATACTGATATTATGCTTATACACGGTATGAATATGGTTCAAGTTTTGATATTAAGTGAACAATTTTAAAGCTGGCTTCGGATGAAAAAATACAAATAGCTTTGCGCTCACTACAGAGAAGATCCATAATCCTATAATGGCCGTAACATAAATAAAGGTATGGTTTCGTTTTACAGGCACACTTGGCGACGTGTAAAATATTGTTATCGATAATAAAAGTACAATAAGACTCCGCGACGACTTTATATACGAATCGCATCACGTCCTAAGAAATCTGAGAACACCGTGTAAAGCAATCTCAGTGGAAATAAAACAAAAAAGCTTTTCTGAATAAATTATGGCAGTGTAAAGTATGATAAATGATGTAAGGATTGTAATGGTCGATGTACAATTAACAGCACAAGTTACTTATTTAATTAAAATTCATACTTAATAGAAGGTATCAAGGTTCAAAGTTATCTAAAAATATAATGTTAAAATTAAGTGAGTGGCGGGTTGTACATCACATCGGACTCAGCGGGTGGCTCAAACAAGTAAACTAGTATCTTGCAGACTAACGTAATAATCACAGTATGCCTGGCCACGTTAACAAGATACTTAGTAAACCCCGAACTGCGGCTTAAAGGCACTGTAAGCATAACTGTATTACAACTCCGTAGAGACTTAGCGGGTCTAAGTTAATCTGGACATTAAGTATTAATACGAACGCACGATTACTCATCACCATTCGAACGATTATGATGTTACAATTATTAATTAAATGTCTGACATTTTGGAAGCGTAGGTCAAGGATCGGATCCCGTTCAATGGAATATGATTTAACTTTTATCGGATTCTTCACGGCTGTTTGAGACTTTTATGTGCTGGAATAAAAAGGTATCCAGCTTCTTTTATTATGCAGCCCATAATATTTCGCAGTTTTAAAATTCAGTTTAGAATCCGACGTCTTTATGATATAATCGTTGGTGATTTATACGTTTTTCTTCTCTGGGATGTTATCCTAAAATACCTATTCAGGTTTACATAATATCCTTAAAGTACGTAGGATATTATTAATAAACGTGTCATCATAAGAAGGGGTTTAAGCCGTAGTTCACCACGCCCCAGTGCGGATTGGTGGACTCCACACACTTTTGAGAACATTAGAGAGAACTTTCAAGCAAGCAGGATTCCTCACGATGTATCCCTTCACCGTTAAAGCCAGTGATATTTTAATTGCTTAGAACGCACATGATTTAAAAAAGTAAGAGATGCGTGCTGGGATTCGAACTCGGCCCGCCGAAAGTGTAGTCGAAGTCTTACAAGATGAACAGATAATTTATCAGTACTAAATACCATTACTTCTACCACTAAGCAGCATTGTTGCAATGCTGTATTACGGTATGAAGGGAGTGGTTACCAGTGCTATTACAGGCACATGAGGCTTAACACCTTTTTTTTTTTTACTGTAGGAGGACATCCTCATGGATGTCCATAGGTCTCTTAACATGCCCGACTTCGCTGAATGTACAACACTCGGCAACCTACAGACTAAAACCTCCTACATACCCTGAACGTCCTTCCCGGAACCGCAATACGCATGACTTCAGAAAGGGAGCTGCCTGCTCAGGCTTCGTCTGCCTTTTGCCGATCCCATTCGTTCTTTACTCGTTTTTGCATAATGTTCTGAAGCATTGTTGCACCGTGAGGCTTAACACCTACCCCTCAAATTGATGGACATTGGACAGCGTGTTCCTTGCATGCCCTTTGCAGTGTTGCTCTGTTGATATGCGATGGTTTTCTACTTACCATCATGTAATGAATCTGCTTGGTCCATCGATTATTAGTATAAAAAAATAAAAGTAAAGTTTTCAGTCTTTTTCTTCCATTACTTTTGTCTGTATTGTGTAGTCTTCACATTATAGGTACATTGAATTGTTATCTTCGTAAACATGTTCATACATAATTAATTCAAGTCAAGAAGACGGTGTTAACAGCGCATCAAACTTTCTTAATGTTTAATAATTATATTATGCAGAATCACAGCGAGATTCTGGCGTTAATGCATGCCAAAACTAGTTTCTAAATTGGCTGCATACGGAAACGAGATATGAAGATGTAAGATTAATCGAAATCGAATCTACGCTCTACGTGCAGATGAAGTTTGCACTGTTGGTGCTGGAGTTCTGGATATATTATGAAGCATTATCTTTTTGATTTAGGATTGCATTCGTTTTGGCAGGTAGGTAAGAGAATTATACTGAGGGTCTGTTAACTGTTTAATAACGGCTGACTCGTTGTTAAATTAGTTCATAATAATCATCAGTTTACCTAACGTCAAATTTCTGGAAATATACTCTCTTATCTATATGTGAGAGGGTTTTAGACAATAGTCCTTACCAAGCTCCTTAAATAATGCCGACCCCACGTATAGGAAGATAAAACCGAGACGAAAAAGAAATATTCATTAAATTAATTGGCGTGTTTTAGTTCTACAGTTAGACTACGTCTCGTTAGAAATTTGAATGAAGGTACTTCCCGAAATAATTTAATGTATTCTTAGGAATCAGTTCCGTCCTAGCAACAAAGCGGATGCATTTGGAGGAGCAACACTTTGCCTATGTATTATACTTTTAACCATGCAATAAAGTATCAAAACAAAAAAAACAAACAAACATCCCACCAACAGAATATTTACCAATGAAAACAATGCATTCATCCGGTGAACGATTAGATTACTAATCATATGTTGTTTATCGTGTGATTGCAATTCTGGCACTAAAAATTAACTATAAAAAACCCCAGCCCAAAAAAAAATAAAAGTTATAACCAACGAAATCTTGTCGTGATTTCTCACAAAAATTACAACAAAAAAAAAATGATTGAAACGCGGATATTATTACGCGGGTTATCTGTCTAATAGCACATTTTCTAATGATATGAATGAGATTCCGCTTCCCATTCAACTAAGAAAAAGTATAGGCGTCGATGGACGACCCTAGCATACTCTAAACACGTCACGCGACGATCAAATCGTATTGTGGTATTTTACTATGAAATCTTAAAGCAAACACCGAGCATTAAACAGTGTATCTTTTATTGTTAGCGTTCTATAACTGGGTGACTCATACAAACCTGGTTTAATTAATTCATTTTTTAACGTATACCAACAGTAACTAGTAGAGTGTTCTGATCGGGGTCATAAGTTTCTTATTAATTCCAATCTATAACCTATCTACTGGGAAGAATAATAGGTATAGATAAAAAAGTAGAAAAAAAAAGCACTGCTGTATTCAATGTGCTATGAAGATATGGACGAATGAAGATTTTGCAAGATTGATCATATCTTTCGGCGGTAAGAATACGCATAGCTTTAACAAAATAAGTACCTTTGACCTAACTCGGGAATTGAATCTTACACCTCGTGTTGAGTAGTCAACTTTCTACTTACCGCCAATCTGCCTCACAGTTCAACTTTACCGTTACTGTTTATATAGGTAGACACAATATAACAAGAATGTCACGACCTCACAATAGAAAATATTATGTACGGCTAGTGCGTACGGAGTTATAAGTGTGTCTCCACCCATTTTAGAACACGTCTCGGGAACCAAAGGCATGCGATGCGATATGATATAGGTAGGGTTTATGATACTGGACGGCAGGTGACAAAAAGTGTTATGAATGCCAGAGCAGTGCCTTGTTTTTGCTGCAAACCAGTTCTTAATGCAGGTTCAATACTTGAGAATGCTAACAGCGGACGCGCTGATGAGAAATCTGACGAACTGTGTCCTGTGGATATAGAAACAGCGATTATTTATAAGCTGAAGCGATTTCATTTACCCTCATTATTAGTGGAAATTCATATGAGTGTGCTACCAGCGGATGCAGGGATGAAAAACTATGAAGGTATATCTTGAGTTAATGTAAACAGCAATTTTATGAGCTTAATTAATTTCATTACCCTAATTCAAAACTGAATGCTACAATGAATGAAAATCCTTCAAGCGAAAACGCTGGTTATCTGATGAATTATCACTTTTGGATAATTAAAAATCGATAATTTATAGTATTTAGCAATTTCATTATAGCTTATTCTTTATGCAACGTTAATACTTGCGAATTCTATTATAATGATGAAACATGGAAACCAGATGAATCTTGAGACTGTGGATTGAAGAAGATCTGAAATTGATACGCTTAAGCGATGTGATTAGAATACATTTTCTTTTCTACTAATACAATCATTCTTTCTGATTCCTAAACCATATAGATCATATGTGCTACACACTTATCATGGATCATGGAGTTTTAAGTATTTATAGTTACTTAGCTTATTTAAAAAGATTCAACAGTGGTGGCATTTCAATTCTATTAACAGATACTATAACTGTTTATTGGGATAAATAAGTTCACTATAAGTCCTCTCTTTGTTTATGAAGGCAACATTGAATTGGTTTGAAGATTTCAGTACAGCAAAATCTTTTTGACCAATGTAGCTTTAATAAGCATTATCGTTTAATGGTTCGTTTGACATTTCACACACGCAACACTTGATTTGTTAATAAGGTAAATAACACAAGCTAAACGGTTGACATAGGACATAGGTTTAAATATTCAAATCAACGCTTCGACCGAATCCATTACCTATTAAATTAGTATTTGCTTTGTAAATTATTGTTTTAATAGTGGTTTAGTAAACAATATTATATCCCTAACAATAAAAATGTGCATTTCAGAAGAGTTTATTTAGTCTAACATAATATTGCAATTTAATGCTAGAGACTATTCTAGGTTTATGTTCGTATAATTTGAAAATGTTATTGCATGCGAATTAAAAAAAAAATATCGATACACTTTAAAACTACTAAATCAGAAGTTCGTGTTTTTATTAGTATAACCTATATATTTTATAACACTATTAGTTAAGGTATCAGGCTTAAATAATGGTATTTGTAAACCAACCCAGTATAAAAAGCGGAATCGAGCTGTGCAAGGACGCGGGCGGTGACTCATAAGCCTGTCTTACGTTTTGAATAATTAATACTGGTCTTTATTGGACCTTAAAAGTTCTTACTTAAAGTTCGAAAATAATAGTAACGATTCTCGAAACCTTTCAGGGAGTTAGAGAATTTGTTTACTAGTTAATATTGCGAAAATTAAGTGGAAGATTATTGCTAGTTTAAAGAACGCAATACGCTCGTCTTGCAGCCAACCTTGTTCACGCTATTAAACTAAAATATTTTAGTATCGCCTGTTATTTATGACATACCCTAACTAACGGTTAATGTTCTTGAGATCTTTCACTTAGTTAGCACCTAACAACATTGTTTCCGAGGAATTTATGTACTTTCAAGAACAACTAAAACCATCATCAATTTGAAGTAGTTTTAAGTCTGTAAAGTAAGTAAGAACAATACGATATAGTATCTTTTCTATTTCTGGTGCCCTAGTAAAAGTTTATGATTAAATGCGGAGATATACTTTTAAGTTGACCGTTATTGCTTCGGGACATATATAGATATAGACTGTATTTAAAAGCCTCTATAAGCCGAGTAAAATATATTTATTTATAAGTTATAGTTTTAGACCTATTTTAAAGTCAGGCAAGCATAAGAAATGACGTAACTGATATGTTAGCGAGATACCTTGAGATGAAGCAGTATCACGTGTCCCCCGTTGTCAAATTCTTCGTCATTAAAATGTCAGAGTTTTGAGCTAATGTGCCACGACAATTAGCCACTTGTACCATCAGGATTCTACAAATGCAATAGGTAGCCCAGGTCAGATTTGTTTTAATCAGTCCATCGATTAGACCTTCTGCGCGCTCAAAATGTCCAATAGAGTATAGTCGAGAGACGTGTGCTTAAAGTTCAGGTAGTCGACATCGAACGAAGGTCAAAAGACGTCTTGGCAAGAAATTCTGTTCTGATGGAATTCCAAGAAGTATGGAGACGTTATTGCAATATGCATTCCATGAGACTCCAAGCATTAGCCACTTCAGAACATTATATCATATATATGTCATATATGTATCAATCATTTTATTATCTAGAATCTTGTTAATATTTTGATATGTTGTATATTTTTAGAAGATGTATAATATAATCCATCAAACGGCATTAGCATGGTGGATTATTGCCTTAATCCCTTCTCATTGTCAAAACTATCACATCGTTGACCTACCGAGTGATCAATTAATACAAATATGTATGGAAATTCGTGCAATTATGTGCAAATTTGTGCTTTTGTAGTTGGTAATGACTTATTAAGAGTTATTAATATTAACTTATATCTTGTACTGTCATTTTACGACTATTTAAACTAACACTATTTGAAGTAAAAAGTAAGCTCAATGATAAATATTAAACAGACTTTGCAATCTTTCCACGATTTATCTGAGGAAAGCAAGATTTAGTATTAAAACGATCGTATCGTTGACCCACCGAGTGGTCAATTAATACAAATATGTATGCAAATTTGTGCAATTATGTGCAAATTAATGCTATTATAGTTGGTAATGAATATTTATGTAGCGTTATATATATATATTAACTTGTATCGTGTACTGTCAATTTATCAACTATACGAGATATATAGAGGTCAGCTTCAACACGAACACGTAAGATGAAGATAAAACTGCACAAGTGACACCTGGTGTATCAGATTATCATCAGCATTAAAATCCTATATTACTTAGTACTGGTCGCTCTCTTATAGGACAAAAAGGGTACTGAACTGCACTACCATGCTGCTGCGAGTCTGAGGGTATGTATTTGATAGAAGCAGGTGTAATTACTTTGCGGAATTCAACAAAATACCTACTATGAAAATGAAGCTTAATTTGCTCTATTCCACGAAACGAAGAACGCAGAATCTGTATGGTGTAGTTTATAACTTCTTCACATTGAAGGTGGTGAGGAAGCCTTCGTTTTTCCACCACTTTTAATTTAGCACCTTTATTAAGATAGCGAATAGACATTTCCTAGGCAGTAGGTACTTCACTTTAGGCACTACAATTTAGCCCTTGACTGCAATCCCACCTGGTGGTAAGTGATGATGCATATTTTTGATGTTATACTTAACCACTTTATCGATATCTACGCGACAGCATACCGGAACGTTAGATCGCTTAGCGACAAGTCTCTGTCGGTAGGGTGGTAACTAGACAAGGCCGAAGCCTGCCACCAGACAAAATAACAGATAGCAACACAGTATTAAATGAATGTTTGGCAGTTTCATCACTTACTGTCAGGTGTGAAAACAGCCAAGCTTACCTTCTAAATAGTTTTATTAACTATTGACTGGTACGTGCCTAAATAATAACTTAATGTAATTAAGCACGTACCAATCAATAAGTATTTCCACCGAAGATTATTTAAGCCTTTGCATCTACAAATACGAAAGAGCCTGTGCTAATTTATAATGCCAATATTGACTTTTGAATTGAAATCAAGAAGTGAATTGAAAGTCAATATTTGTTACTGACCCGGTAGTTTTAAATTGAACGATCGAAATATTGTCTACCTAAGGGTGTACTCAGACAAATGAGGGATTTATTCGTGGATTTAATATGAACCTGAACTTAGAAATCAGTGTTTAATGAATGGCTTTTGTCAGGTTTGTTTGAAAATTAATTAGTTAAGGGCTATGAGGTTATTTATAAAAATATTATACTGCGTTTAACATTTAATTATCTATGCGGGTGGAATGGTTGGCGGGAAAAGATCACGCCACTTATGACTTGAGGTTTTGGACCAATCAGGGAGCCGTGCGTAGGCGCAGACAGACAGAAACCTTGGGCCGGTAGGATTCAGGTTGCATTCACTCGATTGTCTATGCTTGGGATAGGTCAGTGCTCAAAAAGTGAGAAATGTAAGTCAGGTTATATTTTCAACCGAGTTGGGTCATATTTCACTGCACATTCACAAACAGTGTATTTTAGACCAAAAATTTTGTTGTGCATAATTATCTAAGCTAAACTGAATTGACAAGTTTAAAATCATCAAGGTCATCATCATATTAACCTATTGGCGTCCACCTCTGGATATAGGTCTTGAGCCACTTGATTCCATCGGCTTCTAGCGACTGTGTCATGGTATCTGTCCCGTTACTGGGGTTCGACCAATGCTGTGCTTATCAGTGCGGAATCCCCATTCCAACACCTTGAGACCCAAATGTCCATCGGTTCTCCGAGCAATGTGCCTCGACTATTGCTACTTCAGCTCCACGACTCGTTAAGCTATGTGGGTTCTGATTTGATCACGTAGTGATACTCCAAGCATAACTCTCTCCATCACCAGCTGAGTGACTATAAGCCTTTTTATGAGGCCGATAGTAGGGCGACCACCTTTCATAGCCGTAAGACATCACTGGCAACACGCACTGTACGAAGACTGTTCTTCGGACACAGTGTGCTATCCTTTCCAGCTGATACGGTGTGAAAAGGACAGAACTACTTTTAGACCTGTCTGAATCAACGCAAAAGTTAAATTAATAACTCAAATATTTAGACCGTTCTTTCAATAATATCTCTAAAACTGAAGTACCTAACATTCAAGTAGAAATTACTTGTCAAAAAGCATCATAAATCTACAAGATTTCAAAAATACAAAGGCTTTTTACCAACCTTTCTAATAATAATACAAAGTTTGAAAGAAAGAGAAGGAACATCGTCGTCACCAATAAATTTCATGTTACACTTCCATTTTGTGATAAAACATTATACCTTATTAAATAAAGTACATCGTACCATAATAATTGCATATTGTAAAGTAACTTGCGTTTTTTAATCAAAAACCCGTTAATTACTCGCTTCTTACTTCAGTAATTAAAATTAATTTGTGCGGTTAATAAACCCGTGTTGCGTTCGCAGCGAACGTGAAATAAATGACGTGTAGGTGCACCATGAACTTATAATTTTTTTTTATCAGTATTTAATTTTATTTAATTTATTCAATAACAATTCATGCTGGTTATAGCAAAGTTATCTTACTAATATAATAAACGTGAGAGAGAGAGAAATTACATAACCTATTTTGCAAACCGAAAAAAATCAAGGTTCTCGCACGATTTGTGCCAAACTGGAGTTCACATCGATGAACCCCTCACTTTTCCGAAACAACAACAACAACAAACACCTGCAAACATTATTGCAATTAAAAAAAATTAAGTGTTCTTATTAACCGCGAATCCTTCAAATCAGGAGTTAATAAGCGTTGTGTAACGCGTAGATATTTTTTTTTGTAAAAGCTTTTTGTGAAGAATGCTTACTAATATTAGCCTACTCTTATAAAAATGTAGCGATATAAAAAGTGTCGAAAAAAAGTACTTTTAGTGTCGGAAAAAAGTCTTATTACATACACTTCTTTCGATCCCATCCACCCAAAGTATTTTATACGACATATATGCGATATATGCGATATGGACCTTCATTTCAATATAAACTTCAATAGGAACTCTTAAAATACCTATCAAAATAGTCAACAAACGTTCATAATATACTTGTTAAGAACTTTGTTATTCAATATCACTGCGTAGCCCAAGACACCATTCCTAAATAGATTGTGTGGGAATACATTGTACGAAACTTTATTACATGAACTAATATTATTAGAATAATGTGATTAGGCTAATATTCCAGATTTAGGCCTCTGTATGTTTATCAAACAAAATGAGGACAAAAAATAGATAAAATAAAAACAGGGTAATAATATTATTATTGTCTGTGTGATGAGCTAATTTTTTATCCTACTGTGAAGCATTGGCCACAAATTCATTTAACCCAAAAATAGAATAAATTAGTAACGGATAAATAATGTTTCTACCCGCTAGCGGATGTTTTAAGCAGAAATATTATTTAAAATATATTTCATTTTTGAGATTCTCATACAGATAATAATTATTATTGTTTTTATACTATAAAATTTATTGTTATTATAATTTAATGCAGACAAAAAACAACCTCAATAATGGACGGTTTTCCAATATTCATTTATTTTAAATAGGCCTGAAACAAACAATTTTGAAACGAAAATTCTGCCTTCTCACGACAAGAAGAAGCTGGCAAGAGGTCCAGCAGTGGTAACAAATTTATAATCATTATTCTGTCTTGCCGAAGTTGAAAGCGGCGCGTTGTGCTACCAAGCAATCTTCATCATCATCATCATCATCATCAATATCATTATGATCTCAAACACAAGACGACATACATTACTTTCCACGAAATCTTGTCGCTATGAAATTCACCATTTGTGTCGTAGTATTTTTGCTGTGTGTGTGACGCCAGATCAGAAAACAGCTGTTGTCACCACCCCATCTTTTTCAGCGGGTGTCGTACATGGTGACTAAGGGAACATAAATGAAACGGGCAGCAGCGTTCTCAGTTGTACGACTACCATCTACCCATGCGCCCAGTGTGGTGATTATTGGCAAAACCTCCCATTGAAAGATACCTTTGGTCCAGCAGTAGATTGCTATAGGCTGATGGATGGAAAGTAGTAAGTAATAAAATTGTTTTAACACATTGTATAATATTATGGGATATTGATAATAATAAACTGATGGTCACACTACATGTCGGTCTGAGTGCAAATTACAAGAGTACCCGCTGACAAAGAGTCAATCGCCGCCGAAACCAGTGTAATTGTGTCCAGTTCTTGCCCAGTGCTCACTGGTCAAGCATTGTTTAATATGTTAATCAGTTTCGGAAATTATCACAACTTATGCCACTCTACTGGCTGCTACCCAAGTAGCGGGAACCGTTTATAGTAAGAGTTAAAATGCAATACCACTGTTTAATGGCTCAGTAGGTACTGTTCTCAATCAGTGGCGTGCAAAGCCCTTGGACCCAGGTTATACACAAGGTGTTTAGCACAAACATAAAGTAAAATTAAAATTGAGGTTTTAGGTAAGAATGTCGGTTCTTAATCAACGTGATATTTTTGATTGATTTAATACTATCGTCTATCTAATGCAAATTGAATAAAAGTACATATATATACCCTGACCTAGAAATGTGGTGGCTCACTAGATGGCGTTTTCATATTTTTTTTGTTCGTGTATTTTTACTACAAAACTTTAATGTTCCTATCTGAAGGCTCTATAAGACTCGGAGGGTAAGGGTATGCACTGATTATTTGCATATATACAATGTACGCTACTGTTCTCAAACAATCGTGTACTTATAGGTAATATGGAGTCCTATACAAAACCTAAAAGTAAAATATACGTTTATCACGTTTCACAATATTAACTTCATCCGCATAAATCCGCATAAATTCTAATAACTAAATTCCAATAGTAACTGCGTGCGGCGGTGTTACCTGTGGTAAATAAGCCGGTGGGTTGCTTTTTTAGGACGTTAAGTAAGTAAAATACGAATGTTGAAAATTTTCCATTTCTTCAATATCGACGTTACTTTCCGTGTTTTATATTTACTCTTGGCCAAAACTCAAGTTGTTTATTAACTTATTAAGGGCGTAAAGGAAGCGCAAACGAATACACACGAATACACACTTTCGCATTTATAATATGGATAAACTTGAACAACCCACCGTATCGCATCGAACGGGTTTTTAATTCCTTGTCGCCTAAGGAAAAGCCAAACTGCAGCGTCCAGTCTGAAGATATCACAGACAAAAGCACCAAACCTCCCTTTTGGGGGCTAGGAAGTCTATCAATACAAACTTGTCTAGCGCGCTGGACTATGGCCTAATCCTTTATGTCTCTGAAAGGAAACCCGTGCCCTGTAGTATGCCAACGAATATTTGGAATAGTGTTTTATATCGCCTTCGCACTGCGTCGCACGCACTTGCTATGGGATGTTTTTAATGCACCGTTTTTTTGGGAAATTATATTAACTAAGTCGATGATGTAGGAATGATAATACACCACGTTGATGTCAAATCAAATATTCTAAACCAGTAAAAGTTTTATTACTCTCATAATAACCTTCCTAATCATGAGTCGTAAATTTAGTTGCATCGTTGAATAAATCGGTTTGCCTGTCATCAGCCTTCAATCAATCGGATCTTAATCGTCAAATTAATAATTTTGGTATACATAAAAAATTCTCACACTATCCAATATTATTTTAATCTACACGCAATTCATATTCAAAACTAAAAATTCAATTTTAAATTTTAATTTAAATTGCGTGTAGAATTTGAATTTAAAATTAATAATTCTTGTATGCATAGTAATGTCTTGCACTATGATATATTATTTCGTTTATTTGTTTGTATGGTTACTATCCATCTTTATCCATAACCTTTTTTAAGCTCAACCGTAGAATCAAATCTTATCAAATCATCAATTTATAACCTTAAAAATTACCAAAAAATAAAAATTGCCAAAATTACCTTAGGAATAAAAAAGATTTCTCTACCTTTCGCAGAAGATATGCAGATGACACTAATTTATGACCACCTTATGGGATTTTATGGTTGCAACAGTTTTCTTTTACTTCATTTTTTAAAGAATTTAACAAGCCTCAATTTGGTTTTATTTTAAGGGGTTTTCGTACTAGAAGAGGACTGTATTACTAAGTCTCCAATGTTGGTCTGCCCGTCTGGTCACTCCGTTACTGTGTTACTGTATTATAGAAAGGCTAAGAAACATAGTTTCGTTTTTTATATTAGTATAAATGTAGTTGAGTATATTTGACGACCTCCCTGGTGCAGTAGGTCCCGGGTTTGATTTCTGGCAGGGGCAATTTACCAATTATTTATAAATTTACTCAAGTCAGGTCTGCTGGGAGGCTTTGGCCGTGGCTAGTTACCACCGTAACGACAAAGACGTGCAACCAAGCGATTTAGTGTTCCGGTGCGAACCGGTGTCGTGAAGAAACCGATTAGACTACCATACTTCCTATCCGGGTTCCTGTCACTTGCCACTAGGTAGGATTCCAGTCAAGGGCTAACGTGTAGAGGAATGAAGAAAATGTATGGAACAACTTCAATATTTAACTTCCCACAAATAATATTAAACCTTTTTAATAAAATTCATTATACAAACTAATTTAATTATACGGCCGCCATCAGATTGGCTTTCAATTATTTCGAAGGCAACTTCATCTCAAGCAATTTATCAAAGGATAAACTAATAATTGTATCAGCAAAAGCTGATAAGGTTACTTTGGCGTTCGTCGGTTTTTCTCCGTCATTTTAAAGAGACTTCAAACGAAGGCGTAGTTTTACTCTTTTTATCGTTCCCAAAGTCGTTTTTATCAACGGCCCTAAGTGCAGTGGTAAGTTTTTTGGTCTTATGAGTCCTGGCTTTGATCCGATCCGGCCGAGCAGTTTAGGACTCTATGATTTCTGAGTTTTCTCTTTACTGGTCTGGTTTGAGGCTTTTGCCGTGGCTAGTTACCCTACTACGAAGACGTGCTAAGCGTTAGCGTTAGCGTTCCGGTACGATGTTGCGTATTAAATCCATTACGGGTAACTTTCTGCTTGGTCATGTGGGCTTCAACTCACTGGAAACAAGACGAGCTTATGACCAGCTCGTTACTGTTTGTAAGATTCTTACTGGGAAGATAGACTGTCCAGAGCTTCATAGCAAGTTCTGCCGCTTATCTGCTCCTAGTAATTACTGTCAATTACGTCTGTGTCGCCAACGCAAATGTTTCGCCGTCCCGTCTTGCAGCACAGTGTCCCGCGTTTGATCTTCCATTCCTCGCAGTCTTTCGGCGCTAAATATACTCCTGACGGAGTCACCTCACTGTGACATATTTGCGGATCCTTGGAACACCGTTTGTAATCATTGCCATATTACATTTCTCACAGTACTGTGAGAAATGTAATATGGCAATGTAAATAGCACCATGTTTTTGGCTTAACTATTTTTTGATTTTTTGAGAAGATAGTATCATTACTATTAGGTAAAACTATTGTAAAGTTGATTGAATTGTTGTAATTATGTTTTTGTTTCTGTTTTTATTTTTGTATTTTCTTTTTTTTTTTGTTCTCGTTTTAATCTACTATGTTTTTAATTAGTGTAATTGGTGTTAACCGTACTAATTGAATTAAAAGAAAATAAATAAATGAATAAAATAAAATACATAAACTTTCGGATGAAAGTGTATCAACACATAATATACTCTTTTATAGAAATATAACGTATAATATTTAAAGTAATTGATCAACCCCTTTTTATAATTTTGTGAATGACAACATACTGAAGATGAACGCTTTAAAACATAGGTATAATAATTTATTCATATAAATTACACGCAGGCCTTATAATTTGATCTTCTTATAACGGGTCAATCTGAGTAACTACTGAAGTAAACAAAAAAATATTATAAACTACACCCTAGAGAATTATTTTAGGTTTTGGAATTACTATGTTCTTATATTCCGAAGTTCATAGGGCTTGGACAAAATTTTCACTTTACTATAACATTGCTTAATACGCTAGGTGCGTAACTTAGGAAAGTTAGAGGTGCGTGCTTGGATTCGAACTCGGCCCCCGAAAGTGATATCGACGTCCTACCCACTGAGCTATCACCGCCTCTTTCTCTTCACGTGCCTATTAATATATCTACAGATATTTGTATACACAAAGATTACGTGGTCGAAAACCCAATTAATATAATCGTGGTGGGCTAAACCAAAAACAAAGATATTCAATATCATTAATACATTCAAGAGTTAATCTTAACTTTACGCTCGGTTTACACAACCGGATTGATACAAAATTAACTGTTATTGTCGAAGTAATCGGATTTCTCATTGAAAGGTACAGTCAGCGGCATAATCTACATAAGCTACCATATAATTGCTTAGCTCATCAGAGTAGTTATAATAAAATGATAAAACTTCTATTCATTTTTAAATAAACGGAATGATGTCTTATATATGATGTATGTTCTTTTTTTTCAAAACATTTTTTTGAATAACTCCTTATATTCACGGGAAAATAGTTTGCCTAAAACTTGACTAATTGGACTTGTGCTTTGTTGTCAGCGAAATAATGTTAAACAGAATTTTCTTTTTCTTTTAAAAGCCATTGTATAGCGAAGAGAAGAGATGTTCGTGGGGTAAATAAATGTAGAAGGCTTGTTCTATTAAGTTTGAGATACGATCTTTGTGTTGTCCTAACTTTCGTAGAGCAATGAAGGCGCGGGTTGTGACGAAAAGTAGTATAGAAGATTTTCCTTACCGAAAAAATGCGCAGTTTCATATGGGATGAGCCAGTAATTTTCCGACACCTTAGGATATTCATCCTAAAACTTAAGATATTAAAGTCCCTTTTTGTCTGTTGAGACAAGCTCAGAAAGTTTCCAAATTGCCCCTGCCAGAAATCGAACCTAAAACCACATCGCTCACCTCTGCGCCAGGGACGTCGTCCGAGTTTTGCCACTCGCAAGTAATAATGTGGTGCTCGAGCCGAAGACGTGTAATTTACTATTTCGTTTGTCTACTATAAAGCATATGTAAGATGCTTAATCCCTTTGTTATGATAGCCTATTTACAAGGCTGATGAGTAATTGTGGTTTTGAGGATTTTAGTTACAATTTTATAACTAAGATATAGACTTAACACAGTCTTGAACTATGATTTCACTTCGTTCTCGTGATCTTCTTACGTAGCACTAACACTAATTACACTAGCTTCGCTAGTTATGACTAGCGTACACGATTTATTTATTATTTATCACTTATGAAACTATTTATAAAATTAATGCCCGTTTTCACTATATAAGAACAAGGCAATGCCTAAATAAGTAACGCCTAATCTAAGAAGATTCCTAGGTATACAACAATCGTTCACCAAAAGTTATGACCTAAGAGTTGGTGAATAGTTTTTTTGTAGTTATACTTCTTTTGGAGCGTCGTTATTGTTAGTGTCGTTTTTTCTTAAAACGTAGAATGAGGCGAAAAATAATTTTTTTGAAAAGATTTTTATCTTGTTACGCCAAAGAAGTAATACTAACGCGTGTACATAAGTACACACATGTTTTTTGTTTCTATATAAATTGCCTCAATCATGAGGCATTCGATATAGGCGATGCCAAGGTTTAGTGAAAACGGGCATTAATTACACTGGGCACTACAGGGCACTGGAATGGCGACTCCGTACCGGAAAACGAAGCGTGTGTCGGCCCTCAACGAGGTGGACAGACATCAAACGAGTCACTGGGAGCTGTTGGAAACTATCGGCACAGGATCGTGGATGTTTAATCTCGCTAAAAAAGACCAGCAGTGGACGTTAACAGGTTGAAGTTTTGATGGTTATGATGAAACAGAATTTTAAATTCGAAAAAAGTATCTAGTTTTTATGATACTGACTGTACAATGATTATAGATAACTATCATCTTATTGGATGTTTGCTTATAAGATTAATGTTTCGATGCCGTTTATTTATAAATTAACGTTTATTATCCGAAGTGCTTTACAAGTTATAACATGTTGCTTACTTAGTTGTCCATGGGTTCGATTCCCACGACTGAAAAATGTTTGTGTGATGAACATGAATGTTTTTCTAGAGTAGTATCTGTAGTGTATTTATATATTTAATTAATATGACAAATGATATACTAGGTGTATTGCGCACTATGAGAAGCATTTTTTTTATTTATTTATTCTGGTTTTCTTAGAAATTTCCTAATCAAATAAAATCAGGTGTGATTGCAGCCAAAAGCAAATACTATGAGATCATAATTTTCAACAAGGGCTATTCAAGTCTGGGCAAATCCCTCCTCTCCCATAGGACACAGGGAATTTACCCACGACGTTGCCCCAATGAGGGTTTTAGCGCTACCATAAGTATATCGCTTGGCTAATATTTTTGGCCTTAGAGTTGTTTCGGTTTTTTCAAACACGTGGGATCAATCCGTTTCTAAAAAGTACCTACCTACCTACCTACCTATTTCCTTGCGCTTTTTTGTGGAAATCTGTTCCTTTGCTTGGAAGTGAGAGACAAAAACTATTGGATTCGAGACTTATTATTGAAGTATTGATGACTTAGACATAAATTTCTTTGGTGTCTTAATCTCAAACTATTATTAGAAAATTATTATGCTTAGCCGGGACACAAACACATGTCTCCTCTCCTGATGGCGCAGCGAGGAGGACCATTCGTAGGTCCTCTGTCTCTAATGCAGGTGAGATATAATAATCAGATAGGATAATCGGACAGCTTCACTTTCTCTTCGAGGCAAAAGTAAGAAAACAATTTCCTAACTCTGGTGCCTTCTGGGAATTTCTAGAATAATCTCAATGCACTATAGTTGAAGGAGCCTACCACTAGATCAAAAAGGAGGTGATTTATTTACGGAGTGTCAAAACAAAAACTCAAGCGCCGCCGGTACGAAAGCACTGTGTACAAAAACAAACTGAAAAACGAATATTATCACATTTGTTACCAATTATAGCGTTGAAATACACACTGAGAATCGTTCCTCGACTCGGATGTCTGTCTGTGTTGTAATTAATAACTTCTGAACGCCCTCACTCAACACATGTACGGGTTGGCTTAAAGATTTATTGTATTCAATGGTTTTCTTAAACCTTGTTTCAGGTTAATTTTGATCCCATTTCTGATATTAAAACATGTTCTCCGTTCAAATTGCACGTCATTCATTGATTGCTAAAGTTTTGTGATCCCATAGGATAAATTGTTAGCAATTTTATTGTACACAACGATTGACACTGAACTTATTTCAAGGCTATTCCGCGGGTCTAAAATAGTGATGTCCTTAATCACATAAAATGGAGTCAAAAGCAATTCATTTAGACCTGCCAATTTCCGCGAATAACAGAGTTGTGTTCTACTGTTTCCAAAAGCTTCTTTTGATGGCTTTTCTTCTTAAAATGAAGATTTTGACATTTCCAATTCTTATCTAGGTTAAGTTGTTTTGCAGCGTTATAGTGACCTCTATCTAGTCTCTGACATGTTTGCATACTTGTGATGGCCATTTTCTTCACTGTAACATAAAAATACAACTTTCTTTTAGCTTCACCTCGTCTTTTATAACTAAACAGCGGGCGAACGAGCAAGCGGATCGACTAATATTTTATTAATACCATCCATAAACATCTGCAAGCAACGCCAGAGGAGCCACCAATGCATTGCTATATAATTGATTTGGATTTTTTTTATCAATCGCTAGAACAACTCCATCTCCATTCCTGAATCGTAATTTGAAGCACAATTGATGGAAGATTGCTCCACAATTTACAAGTCCTTGGCAGATATTGTCCGGTTAAAGTTGAATCCAGGTGAAGGTGAAATTAGAAAAGGGTTGATTGAAAAAAGGAAAGGCAAAAAAATCATCAGAACACTCCAGATCAGTCGATATAACACATGGAGGGAGTTGACGTCTCTTCGTTGCTTCAGAAACACCTTGGAGGTGTAAGTCAATTTGTGAATATCAAGAAGTCGAACTGTCCACTTTTGTGTCCGGGCAAATGGAGAATTGAGACGACGAGAAAAGAAATAAAGCCACTTAAAATATTTTTGGCCGAAAGTTTACTTGAAATTCCGAGCTGCGATAGGATAGACACGTTTCTTCACTTGGCATTCCACGTTGTTCACTGCATTTTACGCTTTAAGATGTGAAGTGTCAAGATAAATAAAATAGGAAGAGCGTGCTAAAAAAATATGGGGAATGGAAGGCCCAGGTATTCAAATATTCACTGCAATACCCACAATGTTCAGGATGGCACTTAGATCTTTCATTAATTAACAGTATTATTGAAGCTAAATACCTAGTTTCTTATCAGTAATCATTTATTCTCATAACTATTATTCTTCCTTCCTATTAAAGTATTCATTTTATAAAAGAAATCTTTAAAGCCCACCAGAGCAGTGTTGTGGGTCTGTACTCTATAAACCTGACTTCCCAAGGAGTGAAATAAAACAACTGGACTGACTCTAATACTGTATATTAAGCTTCTCTATAATTCATATTACTTGTTACCTTCAAATGACTCTACTACCAGTTCGGAATGCTGTCTTCGGCAGAGAAGACCACTGGCAAGAAACTCTACCGTTGCTCTTTTATTCAATCAATTAAAACAAGACTTATAAACACAATTACAACATTATCATATGTTATAACGCTAGGCCCTTTGATACAAGACATATAAGACAGGTCAAACATAACTACTATGATCACTTATAACATCAGGACTTTTGGAACAAATTGTTTGTATAGATCAACCTATGCTGCATAAGCTATCTGTATGAAATAATGCTAGGGCTCCATATATGATACCTGAATAACCCAAAGGATATAAGAGATATACTTATCTGATGCTACATCAGGTACAACCATAGTACTAACAACTTTTAACAACTTATCTCAACTCCATCACCAGTATATACGACTCTTGTTTTGCCACAACAATATTTCGTTAAGTATGTCGTTTCCATTATAAATCATCTGTTCCCAATTTGTAACGTTCTATCCACAATACTTTACTTAATCTTCTATTCTCAATTCATTAATTTAAATCCGTCCTCACTTTTTCTTTGCCGCCAATCTAACTTGTCAAACTCGCGTCTCCCGCCATAGATCCTATACTTTTATTTGACAGTTTACTAAAGTCCTTTATTCTATTTTCAATACATTATCAATGAGTATACAAACTATTATTTGTTGATATATTTAATATAATCATCGGGTTTATCATAGATAAAGTGCTGTAATTCCCTATTTCCTAACAAGCGCAAGAGAAAGAAGGAGATTTTCAGGTTTAGGTAACTTTGTTATAATTTTACTAGCTGAGGCCTGCGGCTTCTCTCGCGTTTGTGTAAAATTTAAAAATCTAACCAGTCAGTTACATGTTACACTCAAATGAGCAAAAGTCATGCGGCTAGTTACATGCTGGAAGCCCACTTTGAAGGCTTAAAGATATTGTTCCAACTCTAGGGATTAGAACTTTTTTTGGATATGGATATAGGATTTACTTACCTTATTTCCTTCTTTTGTACCATAGATAGTGTGTATGTAGAATGTCATGATGATCGGATGTTGATGTTGAGACGCTAACCTTGAGAGGTTAAGCAAATGTGAAGAACATACACATTTATAATATTAGTAGGCATTCGTGAACCAAGTCTAAGTAATTAGAAAGATTTATATTAAATTAATAAACATACAATACTATCGGTCTATATCAAGAAAAATAAATATTATGTCCATTTTCTATTTTTAACCTATCTGTAATCTATAGTTTATTACTTACTTGGTTACGTTGTTATTGTCAAAAATTAGCCATTAAATTTTTAACAAATAACAACTTAGCTTAGTAACTTATCAAGAGATTACAGATAGATTGACGTATGAAACAAACGATATTATTTCGTAGTGGGCTATTATATAGACTATGGCGCGTTTAATTAAAACTTACCTAACTTTAGTTTTAAGTTATCACCATAATGGGAACATATATATATTAATATTCATAGGTAGGTAGGTACACATGTGCGCCTGTGTAAGGCGCACATGTATACAGAATTTTTGTATTTTGAATTTAATCAGCTACTTATTTAAATCATCTTTAAGTTGCCTTTGAGCTTGATAAAAAAAATCATCAGTGTTGGACGACAAAAGCCATCATACGTATATACGGTTAAACATAATATAATACTCATTTATGTGAGCGACTCCTGTCTGCTGTTCAATTAACTTACCCCTTCTGGTCACTGACAAATATTGACCTTAGGTTAAAGTAAACGGCAATATTGACCACTAATGCGAAGCCGAGTCTTAATTAAAAAAGCGAGCCGCACCTTACAAACGCCCATAAAAATAATATTGTTAAAATACCAAACCTGCACTCCATTTTTTCTTGAACTTGAATGTATAAAGAATAGAATGTAAACAATCTTTAAATTAATATCTGCTTCACCTACATAATACTTTAGTATTGAAGCAGTGATTGGGTAGGAGCTCGACTTCACTTTCGGGGGGCCGAGTTCGAATCCCAGCATGCACTTCTAACTTTTCTAAAACATGTGCGTTTTAAGTTATTAAAATATCTCTTGCTTCAACGATATTGGATAACATCGTCAGGAAACCTGTATTCTTGGGAGTTCTACATAATGTTCTTAAATGTGTGTGGAGTCCACCAATCTACTCCAGCCTGAACCCCTTCTCATTGTGGGAGGAGACCCGTGCTCTATAGTGGGCCGGTTATGAGTTGGTGTGATGATGATGATGTTGGTGATAAAGTACGTAGGTATATTTTAAAAATATATCAAAGAATTATAAAATAAATACATATAATATAAATTAAATATACCACTGAATTTCAATATACTGTACATTATTCTACTATTTACCCTTAAAACATAAGAATTGTTTCATAATTTGTCCATACGTTCGACAGCCACAAACAGACACACACACACACACCCATACGTTTTCAATAGAAACAACTAATAACTATAAATCCTCAGCCCGACCCGGAAATAGAATCTAGAGCCCCGTGATCCATACCTACCTACTTTAACATTTGGACCACGTGGTCAAAGAGGCAGTTACAAGTGGTGGTTTACTCATGTTTTTTGTTGCTGTGTAGTAGAAACCTTAATGCGAACAAAAAACTAAACTCATTTGAGGGTGGCGACATACATCGGCATTATCAAAGATACCGCATATCCTCAGATAATGGCCGAAACGGTCAATATTTGGTCACCCATCAGCGACCACGTCGGAGTGGCTTCCGATCGATTTATTTGTACCTTTATAAAATGCTTTGTTTTCATTTAAAAGATGCCTCTAATAGAAAGTCTATTTTTGTTTCCTCTCTGAGTGTTTTTTTTTGAACAGCATGGTTCTTTTTATAGAAAAGTTTACGTTTAAAGGAAATGATGATAAGATAAATGGAAATAGCATTTTTCTGGAAAATCTCACAATGACATTTCAAATATCTGAATTCAGCCGTTGGGGCTAACTATAACTTAGTAAATTATAATGCAATTTTCAATACACGTTATCACAGGTACAGAAAGGATCATAAATTACCTTTCTTCGAGACAAGAGGAACTGTTCTCAAGGTATGGAAAAATATTCTCTTAGAAAAAGACAAACCGATTTTTTTTATAAAATCTACATTAACACGAGTGAAGCTGCACGAAAAAACTATTACAGGAAATCTTTACACCATACGCTCAAAAGCAGGTGCTTACAACTTTCAGGGCTAGTTAGAAAGATTTAAATCAGTAACAATCTACAAAATAGACTTCCCACAATAGGTTCACCGCCACCATTCCCATAATTAAAAATTCACAAGATGTCTCTTAAGGAAGCAGTCATAAATAATGAACCAGTTACACCAATCCCAATTTTCAAACTTCATTTTGCTCATTTAAAGTTACTCGATAAATCCTCAAACAAAATTGTACCTACAAATGTCTCAGTAAATAAAGATTAAACCATTTAATCAGACTGTCCTAGAGCTCGTTCTTGCTTTGTATAGCAAAAAGTTTTGACGTGACTTATATCTTGTGAAGTTTGTGTTAAATTAGGAGCACGGGAGTGTTTAGTAACGAGAAAGTAGGAAAACAAATTAATGTGTCTGAACTGAGATGGGTTTCAGAAAAATATTTGTCTAAACTTTGTAAATTCGCTGTTGGGAGATTTTGTGATTAAGGCGGCATTAAAAGGGACTATCTTAAGAGAGCTTTTACAATTGAATTGAAAGCGACCGCTTCGGTCAACGATATAAATAGCCAATAAAGAATGGGATGTCCAAACGTTCGACGACTTTATTTCTAAGTATTAATCATTAGGATAACTATGTTACTGAGGGCAATATCTTCAGTTATGTTTAAGACGTGCCAGGAATTGGTACGTTGGCTAAAACATAACCGAAGTTATTAATTTCAGTAAAGATTATGAATAATAATATTGATGTATGCATAATAAATACAAAAACGAACATCAAAAGGAATTCTAATATAATGTCATACATACGCGTAGTAAAGAGACAGATGAAATCCAAATCACGTACATACCTGCAACAATAACAAAAGATATCAGTTAAAATTCTGTCACACGTACTAGTCATATATTTATAGAATCACTTAATGTTAGATATTTAGTCTTTCGTGTCGCTTATCTATAAAAACATTAAAAATTGACAGTGCATTAGTATTATTGGAAGGATATTACCTTGTAAATGCGTGTAGGTGGAGATCAAAAGAAACGTTATGCGTTTCGGCTTACCATTTAAAGATAAGGGCGTGTTATGGAGACGCCTATACTCTAACGTAGAAAGATTACATTTTTATTTACTGCTCCAAAACGTTTGATAATCCATGTCTTAATTAACCAAGCGAGAGAATTCTCTTACTATGAATTCTACACTGATACTTTTAATCGAACAAACGTTTTATGCGTTTAGTCAAAATAAACTTTATCTCATGTACGAAAGGTTGAAATTCTAACCTAATAGGAATAATAGCTGCGATAGATGGAAGTAATAACGATATATCGATCGAGTTCATTGGTAGCGGATCCTTTACATGTGTTTTGTCGGTAATATCCATTAGCTTCGCGCTGATTTCAAGAGAAACATTTTTAATAATTCAAAGTGTGTTGGAAAACAAGAAAAAAATGTTATCTGGAAATCCCTCCATGATATATTTTAATGTCTCCATAAAATCCTTGGACTGAGGAATAAATTTAATAAGCCGTAGCTCCTTTATCTAAAATCGTACCATAAATCTGATCGGGATGTTTTTTAATTCAAATTTTAATACGTCGGCATAAAACAAACGGTCTGACAAACTTTTTGAATGGGATTTATTTGAAGGAAGTTGAATCAATCACGGCCAGTAATCCCGTAGGCCGTAAATAAAGTCGAACAAATGCCGATAAAGCCGACTTTTACGATCTGCCACCTCGTTTATTACGAAGTGTGTCAAGTCGAAACAAAAGTAAGGGAATTGTATTAACAAATCGAACCTCACTCAATAGTATTGTTGGTTACGTTTACGATTCCAAGCAATATACTCGTAAATGTATTGGGGCATAATGTCATTAAAATGTTCTATCGTTATCCGCTTATGGCCCGGTTTAGATTTATTTACGACGTTAACTATTTCAATCCGAACGATTGTATAGACGTAACTGGTTGTGCTTTTATAGAATTATTTATAGCGCCAACGTAAATCTTTGATTAACTTTTTTACCGATCTGGACCACTGGAAATTAATAAAGAAATATAATGCATACGCTGATTATTACAGTAAGTAAAAACTATGAATAAATAGATAATTTTATCCCACTTACTGATCCTGTGCAATTCTAACCTCATAGATAACTCTTGCAGCATCTTTTATAGGTAATACTTTGGGTTTTCTCTTTTCTTCCCACCCTGTATTGAAGCAAACAAAACAATCAAATCGATCCCGACATTTTTGGGAGAGAAACTCATCTGCTTGCTTGCTTGAAGTAATTTATTAAAACAACGAATGATTTGTCATGGTAATTTCCTCTGTCAGAAAACACAATCACAAAACAATGACTAACATGAACCACGTAACTAATTGCAAAACTAATCTATTCTATGTTAGATGAAAAAATTACAACTTCATTTCATGGTTGTTAAACATCTTTTCACTATGAATATTGAAATGTGAACATGTAATGCTAGGTCTTAATACTCGATGTTTTAAAGTTCTTTTGATCAAATTCAAATGGATGGTAAAAGGTACTCGTTGCCTTGAAGCTTGCCATTAGAAGCTTGTTCCACCGAGTTTATACTGATACATATAATACATGGTAAGCCCCACATAAATAACTGGTGATAGAATCGTATAAGTCAAAAGGAATAGTAGTTCAAGATGTTTTTGCAAATTATACTGAACTGCCATCAAAATACCAAGGTAAAATAAACAATTCTTCTCTTTCAATTTAAAATAAACTCAGTATTTAGCTGATTATTAAATACTATTTATTTGCTGTACTCGTTTTAATAAATGAATTAATTTTATATTTTCTACAATTTTAATAATATATTTAAAAATTTTTCACCATCATTATCATATCAACCCATTACCGGCCCATTACAGGGCTCGGGTCGCCTCCCACAATGAGAAGAGGTTAAGACCGTCGTCCACCACGCTGGCTCAGTCCGGATCGGTAGACTTCACAAACTTTTGAGAACATTATGGAGAACTATCAGATGTGCAGGTTTTATCACAACTTTTTCCTTCACCGTTGAAGCAAGTGATATATGAACTGCTTAAATCTCACATAACTAACAAAAGTTAGAGATGCATCCTGGGATTGGAACTCGCCCTCCCAGCAAGTGAAGTCTTCTGAAAGATATGATGGTATTTATACGCGTGATTACCACCTAGGGCTTAAACTACATGATGAAACCAACTAAAATTTGTGGTGACACAACGTTGAAAACATACTTACATCTACAACCTTGCTGGAGTAGCATGAATCTCTGTGGGGAGTCAATTATCTGTTAAAACACTTGACCTTGCGTTTTGACTTCTTATTCATTAAATAAAAGCATGTAAACGTATATTATTTAATTGTTATCTTCACAGAAAACACTGGTAAGAAATTATACAGTTGAGTTTAGATATGTTACTTTTATAATTAATTAGTATAAAGATTTCCAACATCAAGTGCCGTTATGAGAAACTTGAGTCTACGGCCTCTTCTCCGAGTTTTATGTGAGAATTTATTAATACGCTTTCGCGATTTATTTGTTCGCTATGTTGTACGATAAACTGTGGAAATAATTAACAATGACAAAACACTTGTACTTATATTCTAGCTTAGCATTAAATTGTGAATTTCTGGACGAAAATTTTTCGAAAATTGTCTACAAAGTACAAAAAAGGTTATTATTTGTTACATATAAAATAAAAGATACAATAGAGTAAACAAGGATTGGAAATGCTTGAACAGAGCCCACAAGCGTAGATAAAAACATCACATTGACATCTCGATCACGAGTAGAACACGGGTCGGAATCCGTATTGTCATGACGAAGATGTACAAGACCTGACAAGGTCATAGCTTACACAAGATTAATGTATATTGAAAGTTATTCCTTTAATTTCCAATTCTGTGGTCCTATGTTTAGCTGGTGTTCTTTTATGTATAGCAAAGACGTTCACGCCACGTCGTTTACTTGTAGAGAGTAATTCTGGTCAAAGTTGAGACATAAAAACTCGAGAACTCTTGGACAGTATATTTATAATTGTCATTATTGTGAGGTGAGATATTGATAATAATTATTATATTTCAAAACATAAAATTAAGGGTTCCGCATACAAAACCCTTATCCGAGGAATATCCTACAAGGGGCTCAGCGGAGTTCAACTTTCACGCAAGGTCTGTTAAAAAATCTATAGTTGTTAATATGTCTTTAATTAACCAAATTAAATTTACTTCTACAATGTTTTTTATAATAAAAGTAATAAAGTAAAATTCAAGGGAAAACTATAAATTTAGTAAGACAGTTTCCTGCGGTTTCATCATCATCAACATGGTTTGATGATGATTGTTTCCTCACGATGTTTTCCTTCGCCGTTTAAAGTAAGTGATATATTAATATTGGATAGAAGCAGGCGTTACTTTGCAGAAATCCATGATATATTATGAGAATTAAGCTTAATTTGCTATACTCCGCGAAAAGCAGGGGAATCTGTATGGTGTAATTTATAATATCTTCAATCCTTATACTCCACACCAAACAGATCTTCGGCAATGTACCGTCTACGCACGTTTCATAGTTTACATTAAAAACGCACTATTTTGTTTGACCTGCATCAATTACGAGTAATGCTGCATATTCTACGACTTTTTCAATAATTGCTACTACATAGCGTTAACTTTTATTTATCACTGTTTGGTAAAATTAGCTTTTCTTTGTGCTCTACAAATGTTAAACCAAGTATATTGGCCCGTTATTTAGTATTTCAATTCAGTATATTATTTTTTGTACGTCATTTCTCTTCCCCGAAATATTAAGCTCATTTCAGGACTATTTTCTGTGAGATTTGCCCAATAATATACTATTGCGTCAATTGGTGACGAAACAGCTTTGTAACTTCGTTTTCTACTCCATCATAGTTTCTGATATTGGCTTTTCGTTATGATACGTTCTTTATACAGTTTACATTGTGTATTAGAACATTTTAAGGCTTATGTAGAGCTTAATAAATAATGAAAACATCCTTATTATAGGAATAACAATTTTGGAAAACACATTTTTCATAATGCCGAAAAATTTCATCTCTGGAATTCTCTTTATAATTAGTATTTATTCAACGAAACATTTTTCGTAACGAAATGGTACTTTTTTCTCAGAAACCAAACAAACAAAATTTGGGGCATTTATTGAAAAATCTCAAAAAAAAAAAACTGGTTTTTAAAAAGGCGACCATCATTACCAAGAAAGCATTTTGATTGCGACGCGAGGTACGCTTTCGGAAAGTCCATTAGAAAAATTGCTGTTCAAGTTTTCGAGAGAATGTTAAGAGATGTTTGAGAAAAAGGAACAAGAATGCGAGGCCGAGGCGCAACAAAATGAAGAAATTAACTCGAAATCGGTGTAACAACGGGGAGATCACTTAATCGCCGCTCGTCAGGAACCGGTCTTTTTTTCGAGGTCATCGGGCGCTTTGGTACGGATACGATTGTTTTTGATGGGACTTAGCATGATTGTTTGACTTTAGACGTATTATGGGAAAGATGATTTACTCTGATAGTAATAATAGTTTAAATGAACGCATAATCACGACACAAAGATGCGTAATCATTTAGTACGACGATTAAAATGGATGAATTAGTATATTAAATGATAGTACAGATTAACGTACAAAGTTCAAAAGTATTCTTCGCGATTTTGTTATTCCTCTTATATTAGAGCGCAGTGCTCACGTCTGAGTGCTATTTTATATGGAAGCATTAGACTAGTAAAGTGTATGGATTTCGTAAAATTCACCACAGACTTAATTTTCTGTTGATTATCTCAACAGAAAATTAAGTCTATGTAACTAGACGTATGTTTCTAGTTGTGAATACGTTATTGTAATTTAAATTTAGGATTTAGCAATGAATAATAAAATATAATAATATTTTGGATAGCATTAGAACTTCATTTGTAACAAAACAGACAGAATAATTTATTATACGAAATATGAGGATTATTTCAAAACGTGTTTACTCAAAAATATCCACAGGGAAATAAGCACAGGGCTACCTCTAAATTCACACATGAAATTACAATATCAAAATTCCCAATACGAAATAATATTACGAATATAAAAGCTGCCTAGTATGTTGAGTGATGTATTTATTAGAAGGTTTCAAATTTATGTGGGAGTTATTTGTATTAGGATTGGCCTTTTAAAAAAAAATAAGACTTTGTTGGATACCTACAATCTATATAAGTGCTGATCTTTCATCAGATAGGTACATCCAAATACTAAATAATACCAGTTATCGTCTCCTTAAGTCGCATGGAATTGAAGGAATGTATGAGATTTGCTGCCAATTTCTTTGACAAAGATCTTTTAAATGAGATTTAGTTTCCCAGTAGTAACGAAGCAGATATTAATAGCTTCTAAATTGGCTCTGAGATTGGGGAATACAGAATGTAAAACATTCAACGATTGTTATAAACAGGTCGGCGGACTTTAGCGGTTTTATGTAAGATATAATAACCAGGTACTAGGCTTTAATGCAATCGCGAGTCGCACGGAGATAGAAAATGCCTATCTCTCACTCCAGACAAGTACCGCAAATCTATTACTCGAAAAAATTCATTTATCTTTCCCAGGAATTGATTTGCAATCTAAACTGAAATACGAATTACAAGGCAAACGAGATTGAGAGGATATTACTCGTGTATAATTTGATAATAAGTTGAAGAGTTTCCCAGTCCCTGATACACTTTCAAGTTTACCTATAACTACAAAGAATAAAATTGTATATTATCTCGGAAAGCAAGCGGTTACCTCGGAGGATATTAGGTCACGCCACCCGGTTGGTCCAGGGATCACGAACGCGTTTTGTTGCATGCCTTAAGTTAGAGGCTTACGCAGTTCAATTTTATTATTTTACCAAAACATATAATTTAGGACTGGGTCATTAAAACAACACTAATTCATCGGTTCGATATAAAAGCAATAGGTGACCTTGTATTGACGTATGGACAGCACAATTTAACTGAATAAGCGATTCGCAAAAACATATCTATTTATTTATATCACAAAATACCAGGTTGCGTTTGCCAAATTATAATTTAAAACAAATAATAACTAAAGGGGGGTAAGGGGAGAACGGTGACTAACATCTTGACCGGCCCAATTGTCAACCTCACCTGCACGCGTCAGTGGTACGAATGAATAGCTGATGGCGATGCGCAGCATCGTGGTGCCCCCTGCTGGATAACGGACGAGGCTCTGGCGACCGAACAACGGCGGTATAACTGTAAGCCCAGCTGGGAAACCAGATGGAAGAGGCTTCAGAGGCCTTGGGTTTCAAATACACCCTAAAAGACTGGTGCAGAAGGCAATGGGAAACCACTGCACTATTTTCCCAAGAAAATTACCAATGAATACAACAATAGCGAGTAAAGTTTTGTCATGCGATCCGGCTAACGCCCGGCGCCACTATACCGGGAATGGTGGTGTGAAATGTGCTACCGGCCTTGCCATCGCGAGGGACCAGGCGACACCGCAAGGAATCAATAATTCTGGTACGTTTGTAGCTACAGCATCTACTGCAAAACATGGGTACTCTATTGGAACGTGGAATGTCCGCGGTCTAATCCAAGATGGAAAACTCAGTGTTGTAGAAGCAGAGATGCAAAGAAAGCAAATTAACATTCTGGGTTTAAGTGAGACCCATTGGAGAGGCTCAGGGCATTTTACATCTGAATTGGGTAACACAATATATTTTTCTGGACCGCAGCATGAAAGTAACAGAGGGGTTGCATTCATTATATCAGCACAACTCAATAAATGTGTACTTGGATATAAACCTATTAGCGAAAGAATACTCACTGTAAAATTGAATGCTAGACCTTGTAAACTTAATATAATCCAAGTCTATGCCCCTACGGCCCAATGCACGGATGAAAAAATTTAAGAATTCTATGGTATTTTATCTGAGACCATTAAAGAAATACCCAAACGAGAAGTTACTATGGTTATTGGAGACCTCAATGCAAAAGTTGGCAAAACGGCTAATGATCATCATTTAAGGCGCCATGTTGGCCTATTTGGTATTGGAGAACGCAATGAACGAGGAGAAAGACTATTACAGTTTTGCGGGGAAGAAAACCTAACGCTCATGAATACCTGTTTTCAACACCACCACAGGCGTCTTTACACCTGGATATCTCCTGGCGATCGTTTTAGAAACCAGATCGATTATATTATGATCCAATCGCGTTGGAGGTCTTCTGTACTTAATGCCAAAACATATCCAGGAGCAGATTGCGGAAGCGACCACCAGCTTCTCATGTGTACTTATAAACTTAGGGTAAAGAAAATTCTAAAACAGAAGCTTAAGCAGAATTTAAAAAATGTACACATAAGAAATTTCAAAGATGGATTAGAGAAAGATCTTTCTGCAATGTCACTAATAAATACGGAAAGCTCGCAATTATGGCCGACTTTGAGAGATGTGATCATTGCGCAGGCGTCAAAAAATAGAGTCACAACTACGGCAGCAACCATGAAAAAGCACTTCTCGTTGGAAACAACTAAAATAATAATGGAACGACGCAAATTGAAAGAAAAAGGCCTGGTGACGGTACAAGACCAAGAGCGTTATTCAGATATGAGCCGGGAGGTGCAAAGACAATGCCGCAAAGACACAAATGATCATATTAACAACATCTGCTGTGATCTTGAAAGACATGCGGTGAAAAACGAGACTCGTGACCTTTTTCAAAAACTGCGTGAACTAACAAAATCTAAGATCGTAAAAACATGGGCCATAGAAGATATAGACGGACACCTACTTAGCGATATAGACACAGTATTGGGCCGTTGGAGAGAATATTGCTCCGCACTTTATAATGTACAGAGTTCTGACCTCCCCTTTAAGTGGAACTCCATTGTAGATCAAGAACCCAATATTCTTATCGCCGAAGTTGAACAGGCAATAAAGGCATTAAAAACCAACAAGTCACCTGGTGCTGACAATATTCCAGCAGAACTTTTAAAAGCTATGGGTCCTATTGGAGTCCAAACCTTAACACACATATGTGACACCATTTGGAGAACTGGGGTTTGGCCTGAAGATTGGACCGATTCTGTCTTTGTTCCATTACACAAAAAGGGATCCAAAAATAAATGCTCTAACTACAGAACAATTTCGTTGATATCTCATGCAAGCAAAATTATGTTGTACATTTTACATAATCGCCTTAAAAATTTCTTAGATAGGCAAATCCCAGAAGAACAGGCTGGGTTCGTGAAAGGCAAAGGTACAAGAGAGCAGATACTGAATATAAGACAAATCATTGAAAAGAGTCGTGAGTTTACCTGTCCTGTATTACTGTGTTTTATTGACTATACTAAAGCATTTGACTGTGTGCGATGGGAAAAGCTCTGGTCAATACTACTAGAAATGGGAGTACCTCAACACCTGGTCAGTCTAATTGCCAATCTTTATAACAATAATCATTCCTATGTGAGACTTGATGGCAGTTTATCTAAAGTGTTTAAGACCAAGAAAGGCGTGCGCCAAGGTTGCATATTATCACCCATGCTGTTCAACATTTACGGGGAGCATATTATGAGAAAATGCATGGAAGACTGGGATAAAGGGTTTCAAATTGGAGGGAAAAGAGTGGCAAACTTAAGGTATGCTGACGATACTGTACTTCTCGCAACTTCCTATGAAGATATGAGTATATTGCTCAAAAAATTGGAATCTGAAAGCGAAGATCTAGGACTTTCTATAAATCGAAGCAAAACCAAGCTCATGGTGGTAGATCGATCGAGTAAACTTTCCAATATTTGCAGCATTCAGGATATAGACACTGTAGAGACTTATACGTACCTGGGTTCCTTAATCTCTAGTGATGGCTCATGCGTTTCCGAAATAAAACGAAGAATAGCGATAGCTAAGGATGCGATGCTTAGGTTAACAAATATCTGGAAGAATCGTAGCATAACGAATAGAACCAAATTGCGACTGGTACAAGCACTAATCTTTCCTATTTTCCTATATGTCGTAGAAACTTGGACTGTTCGCGCTAGAGAAAGACAGCGAATTGATGCGTTCGAAATGTGGTGCTGGAGGCGAATGCTACGCATACCGTGGACTGCCAAGCGCACAAATGTATCAATTCTTTCACAACTCAAAATTAAAACACGTCTTTCTACCATTTGCCTTCAGCGCATCCTTAGTTATTTTGGACATATCACACGCCGCGGAAACGAGAGCATTGAAAAGTTGATAGTGGTTGGAAATGTAGAAGGCAAACGTCCCCGTGGCAGATCTCCAACCCGGTGGTCAGATCAACTGAGAGAAACTGGTGCCCGTACCTTCTATAACGCAATACAAATGGCCAAAGACAGGACCCGATGGAGAGAGATCTTATATGACAAGATTACTCGCCATACCAGTGATCACGATCCTCAGTCATGAGGGAGCGACTAAAGAGAGAGAAATAACTAAATAATAATCAGCCAAATCTTTAGCTTTTCATTTTGTTTAAAGGTTTTTATCAATAAGTACACGTAATCGTTCACTAAATCTTACCAGAAATCTTTTTGGAAGCATTTGCTATTATCGAATTGAGAAAAAATTTGGCTATATCTGAAAATTCAAAAATTTCATACCATAAAACTGCAAAGGTGGATATAACTATTGTTTACGTACAGCTATCGAGTTTGCGCTTGTTTGACACAGTGACAGGTTCAAATTCCGGTGGTTTCATAACTTTTGAAAAAGTAACAAACAAAATCCTCTTGAGATTAATTTATGAACACGTGTTCTTTAATAACCGTTATGTGTTTTTTAATAACCGCTCATAGCTTATGTAACAGGCCGGTACCTTGACTGAGACGAATTATTATTTTTATAGTACCCGGTGCTCAGATAGATTGCCCGTGATTTAAGGCTTTCAGGGCTTAAGCTTCTTGAAGAGCAGCGATCGGGCTAATACAAAGATAAGTAAGCTACCTTTACCTACGTAAGAAAAATTTGGTTGTGAAAATTTTCACAAACAACTGTGATTACACATGATGATGACTGCGTGCTACTGATGTCTACTAGCAACTATTGCCTTCATCTCATTTATCCGCTTCATCCGACAAAAATTATATCCCCCGATTAAATCTCCTGACGAGGGATATAATTAACATGTCCAGCTGGGAAAGCACGGGAACGTGGAATGGGAGAAGCTTACCCCCGTTTATTATTACACATATATTACTTGTTCGCCAATGCTTGCTTAAGAGTTGATGAAGCTGTGTGAGAAGATACATTTTTATCCTCTCCTCGGGGAGATAATTGTCTCTTGCCCATGCTAGCCGTGCTGGTGGTAAGTAATTATGAAGTCTCAGATGGTGGTTAAATCGCTTGGCAGCACGGCGATGTCATTAGGGTGGTAACTGGCCACAGCCATACCCTGCCAACAGATATGACAACCTTCCTGACGTAACGGTTAGCTATGTGGTCTTAGTAGCTGAGGTCCCAACCCACCAAGGAGGGTAAATCCGCAGCGGGGCAATTTGGAAGTTTATAATTACTGGATTTTCGTTATTCTGATCTGGTCGCAGGCTTCGGCATTGTATAGTTAGCACTCTATTGATAAGATATTTGTCTGCACATAACAGTTTCGTCCAAGTAACACTGGCTGCAAGTCATGGTCTAACTTGTAGTGGAAGTGAATATTAAAAAAACCCAAAGCGCTCACCATTGCGCAAGGGTCGTCAAACTTCACTACACAATTTTATATTTGTTCCAATATAACCTCGTAAATTTTCAGTCGTTTTCAAACGTATCCACCCCGCGGTGATCCCGTGGTTTCCCTTTCGCTATCTCTCTCGGGAGCTGGTGAGATATCGTGCAAATATATAGCTTTTGTATTACTCTTATCATATTTCCTATCTTCAAGGTATTGTAAGTTGATCCGCTTCTTTTGTTTATTCCTCAGCCGTTTTGATAAGTTATTTTATGAAGTCTTATAGTAGGTACTCTATTTGCTTGTATCGATAATATACCTTTCAATACAAAGCCAGCGATAGCTATCTAAAGTGTTATTATTATCAATGAAATTCATTATCATGAAATTCAGCTATAGCTATCCAAAGTGTTATTATTATCAATGAAACTTATATTACCTATACGAGTAGTAACACCCCGGAGTTTAGATATAAGCGGTGATTAGCTTTCGTGCCTTGGACAGCACGTTAGTAAGTCTAAAATATTTACTACCTATCGAAATTAGTAAATCAAAATTGTGTTGACTTTGAGGCAATCTAATAATGCAGTATCATCGTCGTACGTTACTCTTATCTCGGATAACTTGAATATGATTATGCTTACCTCAAGATTTACAGGACGGGTTTTATTAAGGATCACCACTATCTTGTAGGATGTTTATCTACAAGAATTTACTTCATCATTATAAAACTTTATTGTATGTGCAGAGGTTATGAAGCTTAATTGGTATTCAACGTACCTCCTGTTTGCGTCCACTTCGTATATCTTTAATTATGAAATAGGCTATCTGTTTGCCGCATTATTCGTACACGTTTATGTTTTTGAAGTGAAAACTTCTTTAGCAGCGTTGAGCACTTTTTCTGTAATGGGTATAAAATCTTAAACTCGCGTCAGGACACGTGACCTGATCGAAAAAGCGTAAGACGGATTTGTCAAAACTACTATAGATGCGGTCTTTATTAGACATTTAAATAGGTTCGAATCAAAACTGTTCGTTTCTTACTTCAGCTACCATAAACCTATCGTATCAGTTTTAGAGATTGGCGATGATAGTTCTGGTAATGATGATGGTGAAAAAGTCGTTGAAATTATGGATGAAAGTTGATTTTTCGGAGAGATAAACTTTTTAATGTAAAATAATTGTAATAGTTTTAAAGTGTTAAATTTTTAATGTAATATAAATTGTCATGTTTGTGTACGATAGCGAAATAAATGAATATTGTATTCTACCACATAAATGATAGTACTTTTATACTTATAAAGCAATTGGTGCAAAATTATTCCCTAACCATTCCAAAATATCAAACATGCTCAACGTTAATTAATAATCAAGTTTTCACTTCAGCCGGCACTCCCGGAGTGCAACCCGTCTTTTTTTTTATTTACTGGAATATTTCACTCTCCTTTCAACTAACTGCCAAAAGTCAAGACGATTGGTTGCCTAATTAGGACGTAAAGTAACGACAATCAAACAAACACACTTTTGCATTTATTACAACATACATCAACTTCCATACTAATATTAGTATGGAAGTTGATGTATGTTGTAATAAAACAGCTAATTAAGTTTTCTTTTGATGAACCGATCAACACAATAATTATCTTCCATACATGTACAAGTACAAGTATATATACAAGTACTTATCTCCAAATTTCTCGGCATCAGGCGTCAAAACAGAGCCTATATCCCCAATTCCCGACAGACCCAATATGGATAGAGCAGCCATCGATCATAGCTTATCAATACCCACGTGTCCAAGTGTATCCTAATCCATTACAACTTTCCAGTTAATAAAATTCACCCGTCGAACGTTATTTACAAATTGATAAATATATGATACCAGGTAACAGCTACCGCGGTGACATGTTCCCGATAAGCGGACATGTTACACCGTATACAGACGGGTCCAACTTTCTACTACAACTTACGTTCCAGCATAGTAACAGCTTTTGCCTTTTTTAACTTCCAAACTTTTGTAAGAGGAACTCGGCATTACTATAAAATAGCTGGGATTCACGATAACACTTAAAATTAATAAAAAAAAAGTGTGTGTTACTATGTACACGTGTTAAAAGTGATTCTTCTTTTTAACATTGAATCAATTAAATCCGCGGATGACCCAGCAGACTTTGACAATTGGAAGTGTATAGTGTCAAACCTTTTTTTTAAAGTAATTAAATGCTGACTATATAGCTGTAGTCAACATTTAAGGTATGTCGGTTGTTTGTAATGGCGGGCGTCGCGCATCGTAAAAAAGTACTCTCATCATTTTTTCATACCGCCCAAAAGAAGTATAACTAAAAAGAAAAGTAATACTAATATTATCGAACCTTCCACAGTAAACAGGCCTAAAAATAAAGACTCATATTAGACATAAGCGCATAAGTTTATATTAGGTTTATAATAAGTGGTGCCCAGTAGTTCAATCTTAAAATTAAAATGAAGTACAAAACTTTCCTCTATAAAGGAACTTTAAAACGAAATCCTGACATTATCGTGACCAAACATACAAAAGTCCACCAATCCGCACTGGGCCAGCAAGGTAGACTACGGCCTCGGGCCTACTCCCTTTCTCGTTGTTGGAGGAGACCCGTGCTATGTAGTAGACTGGTAATGAGTTGATATGATGATGATAAATAAATAATAAATAAATATACTACGACAATCCAAATTAAACGTAGCTTGTGTTATGGGTACTAAGATACTACTATTATTTATTTAAGAATTGAATACACATTAATACTTATAATATATAGATAAACACCCAGCACTGAAAAACATTCATGTTCATCATACAAAAATTGTTTTCCAGTTGTGGGAATCGAACTTACGGCCTTGGACTCAGAAAGCAGGGTCACTGCCGACTGCGCCAACCGGCTGTCATTGGCGTCGAATGATAATCAATATTGTCGCTAACTGCAAGCTAATTGAAACAACGTTGACGTAGCAGTTGTGTCCATGTGTAGAGACTTCATAAGGATACAGCCATCCCGCTTCTCAAGAAGCGGTGGAAAAGAGACAAATATATAGCTTTTATCGAATTGTCATACTCCTTGATCAGGGTGTGTTCTGTAAAATATTTGGAATTTGATATTCACAGTTGTGCCTACATGTTATTGATACAGATTACAGTATTCTTATCATAGTCCACCAACATGGTAACTGCTCCAAGAACAAAAATTGTTTTTAGTTTTTATTTTAGAACTGGTTGTTATTTTTCTGGTAAGGTAGGTATATGTAGGGAATAGGAAATAGTATAGGAGCTTTTAAAAAAGCGTAAGCCTTATTATACATTATTATTTAAATTGAAATATTATTATTACAAGTCTATTATTTCTAGCGACCTCCCTAGCGCAGTGGCGAGCGTTGAGATTTTAAACAACAACAACGGGTTAAATTGCGAGCAATTTGTGAATCTATAACTTCTTATTCCTTCCGACAAAGACGAGCCGCTAAGCGGTTTAGCGTTCCGGTACGATGTTTATTATTACAACTGTCATACTCCATAACAAGTTAACCCGCTACCATCTTAGACGGCATCATCACTTAGATTGCAGTCTAGGGATAACTCGTAATTAAATAAAAATAAAAAAAGATACACAAATTAATAAATAATAATAATTCCCCATTTTATTTGTACATTTATGGAGATATAATGAATAAATCACTAAACTCGTTCCAAGTCATTACTTGAAGTCAAGACAGTAAAGTTGTATTATGAAATAATTTATTGCCAGAGAGCTTTGCCGCATAATAAATGTTCGTAGATTGGCAATTATAACGAATAATTTCGTCGATACGGAACGATTTAGTATTAAACAACATGTTTGTAATTATAGTCAAAGAGCTAATCTGACTGCAATAATTTGAGTATTAGAAATAAGAATGAACTAGCAATGCAATACATTGCTCTGTTTATGACTAGAACATAAATTTATATATTTTTTCTGTAGTAATGCAATGTATGCAAGGAACACGTTCTGCAACGTGCCGCCCTGTGTCCATCATTAATCTGAGACGTAGGTGTTTAGCCTTATGTGACTGTAAGTTTTTTATAGTTCAGTTTTATTAACTTTACCATTATCGCCGGTGTATTATTGTCCCATTGCTGGGCTAGACATCTGTCATAACAGAGATTGATTCAGACCTTAACACAGATTGGCGAGATTTAACTATTAGTATGATGATAATATGATTGCTCAGCACCAACAAATTGACATATTTAATATAAGTTTAGCTAAGTTCCTAAATTATATTCAGAAAAATTAACTACTGTTTATAATGTAACTGACTTAGTATACGTTTTGGCTACCTGTAAGTATACTAAGGATAAATATAGTAAAAGTAGTTAATTCCGTAGCACTACTAAATCGTTCCGTGGACTACGTCCATTGCTTGCTTACCTAGGTATAATAAAAACTTTTTTTTATTTATTTATTAAAAGAACACCAACAGCTTGTACACAATACATATTAAATGAAAATTACAAATATTACTACCCTCAGGTACGTATGAGCAGTTTTAGTTTCAACTGGTGTAAAGATCAGAAAAAGTATTGAACAGCTCTTGTACTATAAAATCAAACGGCGATTGAGACTATAAACTGTGTTTTTTAAACGGTATGCATGTTAAAATGAAACGTGATAAATAAAGCTAAACAGATCAACAACCGCGATGAAGTTTACTGCTAATAAATTATACTTATTATGTTTGAATAAATGTCCGAAAAGACAGCTCGCACTTATTCTGAGAATTAAAAATTTAAGAACCAGTGATTAACAATGACGTGATTACGACGCGGTGATAGCTTAGTGATTAGGTCATGGCTTCTCTTTCGGGGGCCGAGTTCGAATGCCACCACTATTTTTTCTGAGATATGCGCGTTTTAAGCAATTAAAATATCACTTGCCTCAACGGTGAAGGAAAACATTGTGAGGAAAACTGCATGCCTGAAAGTTGTCCACGATATTCTCAAAGGCGTGTGGAGTCCACTAATCCGCACTGGATCAGGGTAGTGGCCTTAACCCTTCTGATTGTAGGACGAGACCCGACACCCGTACCCTGTAGTGGGCTAGTAATTGGTAGGCTTTAACGACTCTTATCACAAGTATATGACTATATATAATAAAGGGAAACATAATATATTTCATTAGCTTCATCGTTGTCTAGCGGTGATAGCGCATTGGGTAGGAGCTCGACTTCACTCTCGGGGGGCCGAGTTCGAATCCCAGCACGCACCTCTAACTTTTCTAAGTTATGAGCGTTTTAAGTAATCACTTACTTCAACAGTGAAGGAACGTGATTGACAGTGATTTGACGGCCGATTGGCGCAGTTTGCAGCGACCCTGCTTTCTGAGTCCAAGGCCGTGGGTTCGATTCCCACAACTGGAAAATGTTTGTGTGATGGGCATGAATGTTTTTCTTTGTCTGGGTGTTTATATGTATTTTCTAAGTATTTATGTATATTATTCATAAAAATATTCATCTGTCATCCTAGTACCCAAAACACAAGCTACACTTACTTTGGGGCTAGATGGCGATGTGTGCATTTTCGTAATGTATATATTATTTAAAAAAAAAAACACGCAAGGAAACCTGCATGCCTGAGAGTTCTACATAATGGTCGCAAAGGTGTGAGGAGTTAATTAACTAATTTCCTGTTAAAGAAACACTACTAAAGTAGAGTGGTTTTTGATACTTCAATATTAGTCGTGTACACGGTTTCTGTATATTCTTAATTCTGTGATATAAGCTTACTTAAATATAATTTAGCGTGACTACGACCACTCGTGATTAGTTAGATTGTAATTTCCCAACTCATCCGAATATAGAACTCAGGATATCCCACTCATAACATCAAGACTCAGACCGATGCGCTAGAGAGGTCGTCAAAGAGTTGCGTTCTACAGTATTTAAGTACCCAACAAATCAAGTAGAAGCATGTCCGAGCGAACAATTTAAATCTGGGCGCACGCAGTCTTAACTAGTAGCCATATAAATTCTAATGACAAGTTAATCTAATAGGTAAACCCATGAACCTGTCTTTTGCAACAATTTAAAGGTAGCACTGTGATAATTACCAGTAAATAGACAGAGCCGGCAACACAAGTCTGAATTCAAAGCTACATGACTGCTATGCAAAATTAGTTTATAATAGCAAATGTGTTAAAATACAAAACAGAATGAGATAATTTAATTGGATGCAGCAACGTTGTCCTCTGTACTAAGAAATATATTTCGTTTTAAGTAATTAAGTGGCTGGTACCTAGGTATCTTCATTGACTCGCATGAATCTAGAAATACTCGTTCAGTGCAATAATTACTTACTGCTAAAGTTATTTTAAGAGCCCTCGAGTTCGTATCGATATATAGGAATGTAGTCGGTGACATTTTTTTTACTTCTTGATTTATTATTGTGATTTCATAACAGCGCTACCTACTTTTTATTTGTCCATTCGAACGATTCATATTTATTCATGTTGTCTTTAAAAATGTTGTTTTAAAATAATCTGATTGAAATTTATGTCAATTAATAATTTGAAGTATTTGCGACCTGAATTGATATAAAATTTTATGTTTCTGTTTTACTACATAACATATTTTGTTTCTTCTTGCTTTTCTTTATTATATAGGTATACAGTGAAGCGGTGATAGCGCAGTGGGTAGGAGCTCGACTTCACTTTCGGGGGACCGAGTTCGAACCCCAGCACGCACCTCTAACTTTTCTTAGTTATGTCCGTTTTAAGTAATTAAAATATCATCCTTTCTCATTTTCGGAGGAGACCCGTGCCCTGTAGTGGGCCGGTATTAATAAGTTACCATGAGAAGTATTTCGATTTCAATATTATGGTTTTGTGGTACATTGCGTGCTGTTAAGTACACACACAATACACTGTTAGCATATAATATTTGAAGAAATTTAATAAACATTTTTGTTATAAATAAATAATCCATTTAATCTCAAGTAACATGTTAAACATCGAATTAAAAAAAAAGTTAAGAAATAAATAAAATCTAAAAAATAAACATGCATTAAAGTTAGTTGGGTACCCATCTGCGGGTAAAAGCCTCCTTCATCTTGCCCCACTCTTTTAGTGGCGAGCCTCGTCCAAGTGGACCCTGGGACAGCTTTAATGTCGTCTCTCCAACGAGCGCGCGGTCTTTCGCGCGGCCCTCTTTGATCGTGGGGCCACCAGTGCAAATCTCGCTCGCTCCACCGGTCATCTTTAGAGGGCGCCACATGACCCGCCAGCGCCATTTCAGTTTGCACGCCAGTTCCGGCGCGTCAACTAACTGTGTTTTATTTCTTATTGCTGCGTTTCTTTGGCGGTCACTTAATTTTTTAGCCAAGCATACCTCGCTCAGCTCTTTGAAAAATCTGAATTTTATTTATAACTTTTTCTGTTAAAGCCCAAGTTTGACACCCGTACAAAAGTGTTGGCAATATTGTTATATAATCTCAAAATACTTCAAGTTTAATTTCATCATCGTATATAAATTTAAGATTTATTGTTTGCATTGTAAACTGCAAATGCAAATAATAAATCTTAAAAAGCAATTAAAACAAATACCTTACTAACAAATGATGTTGTTTCACGCGTAATTTAAGACCGATCGGATTGTACCGTTAATTGCGGTCTAGATGTTTCAGTCTTCAAAATAACCAGTTAAACTTGTGGAATAGAACGAGCTCCAAATGAAGATAAATAGGAATCAAACTGTTATTTCGTGTTTCTGTTTTGATTTAAAATAATACCTATAATAATCAATCAACAAAAACTTTTAGTTTGGTAAATATACCACGACAATAGACTAGCCCCAAAGTAAGCGTTGCTTGTGTTATGGGTACTAAGATGACTAATGAATATTTTTATGAATAATATACATAAATACTTAAAATATACATGTAAACACCCAGACACTGAAAAAAATTGTTCATCACAATAACATTTTCCAGTTGTGGGAATCGAACCCACAACCTTGGAACCAGAAAGCAGGGTTGCTACCCACTGCGCCTATCGGCCGTAAATACGGTAAGTTTTGAATTGCTTTCATTAAATCTTTAAATCGAAAGAAATATCTTTGGGATATTACGAGCCAAATTAAAAAAGAGTAAGGTAGCATGATTGAGATTCTACCTATCCTCTATACTTAATTATATCAATCGGTTGGCCGTTTAGCGCAGTGGGCAGCGACCCTGATTTCTGAGTCCAAGGCCTTGGGTTTGATTCCCGTAACTGGAAAATGTTTTTAATAATAATAACATTTTTTTTTTTTATTTGGTAACTATGACCAATCTGCTCTATTACATAACAGAATAATTAAAAAGTAAACTAAATCAAAAAAAACTTACATGAAATATTAATATTCATTATACAAAAAGTTACAAATTAGAATTTCTGCGTCCAGGCAGCCCTACCTGGAGTTTAATATAACGCTTGTAAATCGGAGAGTCGTATCTATTATTTAATGCTTTCAGAATGCCGTTACTGCTTACGTTCTTTTCATCAAGGATGCTATTCGATTATGTGACGAGCATGAATATTTTTCAGTGTCTGGATGTTCATCTGTATATTATAAGTATTTATGTATATTATTCGTAAAAGTATTCATCGTCTTAGTACACAAGCTACGCTTAGCCCTTAGAGCCCCATAGGGCTCGATGTGTGCATTGTCGTAGTATATTCATGTATTTAATTATTATTACTCAAAATTGAATATTCAAAATGTTATTAAAAGTGTCTGAAAGCAATTTCAAATTATAAAAATAAGTTATCATGTTAAAATATTCAAAGAGCACCTCAGAAGAAGACAATACGTTTATCGGTAAGAAAATGTGAAAAATCAGTAAATAACGTGTTTTCCATCACAGAAAGTGAATAATGTAAGTGTATCTTTCAAAAATACTTGGCATAAACAGAAGGCAGCTTTTGTTTTTCTGCTTAGCCTAAGTATCCATAAGTCTGATGGGAATGATATACATAAAGGATCTAAGAGTGAAATAAGGCAATTGCATTTCATTGTATAATGTATTTTTTCATTGTTTATATTCCATTACGTTCGGTTTAATTTATAAAATGGCTTTCATGGTTTCCTTTTGTGACGTATGTCTACTTTTACAATCGGGTGATGTGTTTTTATCAATCCATTTGGGACTTTTCTTTATTGAAGAACTTTGTCTATAACGTTGTTTGTGTTGAAGAAAATATTTAGCGTAGGTGTAGCTGGTATCAAATTAAAATACTGGTATTTGCGAACTCTTGCATTTAGTGTTATTAGTTGTTATGAATAAACATCATCATACGATGACTCAAGACTCAAAACACATTTTAATTCATCATCATCATCATCATATCAACCTATTACTGGCCCACTACTGGGCACGGGTCCCACAATGAGAAGGAGTTAAGGCCGTAGTCCACCACGCTGGCCCAGTGCGGATTGGTGGACTCCACGCACCTTTGAGAACATTATGTAGACTCTCAGGCAAGCAGGTTTCCTCACGATATCTTCCTGTGATATTTTAATTACTTAAAATGCACATAACTTAGAAAAGTTAGAGGTGCGTGCTGGGATTCAAACTCAAAAACTGATTATACAAGTTACGCTTCATAATCATTTCCATAGTAACCGAGTGATGTCAACTGCTGAACATAGGGTTCGCGGCTCATGATGTCTCGTTTGATGTCATCTGTCCACCTCGTCGGGGGTCTAGTAACGCTGCGTATACCGATGCGAGTCGCCATTCCAGCACCTCAAGAGCCCAGGGTACATGGTCTTCCAAGCTATATGCCTCGCCTATTGCCACTAGTGTGTTACTAATTAATAATAATGAATGTGTTTTTAAATTTTATTTTAACTGAAAAACAATCTCAATTTTGTTCAAACATTAAACAAAATGGGACCTTTATTACACAAAATTGTTTACTCCAGTTTAAGTACACAACATACTGTTAAACATCTGTTTCACGATGTTTGCCACAAGCGCTCTTATTACCAGGGTAATAAAACCTGTATTGGTATAAATATTGATGTAAGGTTATGTTTGTCAGTTAACTTTGAATCAATTCAATATTTGTAATGTTGTATGTTCAAGCTGATCAAATGATACTTTTGAACGCTTTTGACCTTTACTCATATTATGTCGTATACATATTATTTTGACCAATTTCATTCGTAGAGTTCAAAGAAACTTTCCGTTTCTTTTATTTTATTCCACAACAAGTTAGCCCTTGACTGCAATCTCACCTTTTAGTAAGTGTTGATGCAGTCTAAGATGGTAACGGGCTAACCTGTCAGGGAGTATAGTAGTCATATCCAGTGGCGTGCACTGGGTTTCTTACCAGGGTATGCATACATTTTGACAATGTATAAAGGGCACGCCACTGGACATACCCCTAATCGGTTTTTACTTGACATTGCACCGGAAGACTTAACCGCTTAGCGGCACGTCTTTGTCGTTAGGGTGGTAACTAGCCATGGCCAAAGGATCCCACCAGACAAGACCAATGAAAATTCTGAAATTATAAATTTCCATAATGGCCCTACGGGGAAATGAACCAAGGGAGGTCGTCAAATTCTGCCTTTGAACTCTATGAATTAAGTTGAAATAAAGCAAGACGATAATCGAAAACCAAAATAATCAGATAAAAGTTAACACATATCTATATCTTATAAATCACATTTCAACATTAAAAAGCACTTCTGACTAGACAAATGCATTGGACCGTGACAATAAAGTTATGGAAAATAAAACGTATAATAAAAGAAAGCTAAGCGCTTTTAGTATTGAAAATTACTTGAAAATTGCTCACGTACCTCTTAAAAGCATTCCGACCCTTGTTTTATCGAGACGACATTCTGTTTCAATATCGTCGTATAACGGTGAATTTAATTTTCTTATCATACCAAGAATTGAGTTTTGTACGGCTTTTATTTTTCTTTCATATACGTTGGTACTTATGTTCTTCGTCGTTACATAATTTGTAACTGAAAGAAAATATTGAAATTTATAAAATTAGAAAGAAACGTGTAAGCGGCGAGAGATAAGAAGAGAAGAATGCAAGAACTCCACAGAATAAGGTTAGTAACATAATATGAAATAAATTAATACAACAATATGTGGTGAGAATTGAGAAATACTTAATTAGAGTTTTAATAGTTTATAAATGGAGAGAAATATTCTTTATTTCTTAAATAGGTACCTACTTTAACGCAGTTATAGTTACTGTTTTCTAACGTTATGGCTTTTTATTTATTTATTAAGAACACTTTATTAGTCCTATCTAGTGTTACATAAACGGCAAAAAGATGACGAAACTTTAAAATTATTTCTTTAGGTAGATAAGTTAAATAAATATACTACGACAATACATACATCGCCATCTAGCACCAAAGTAAGCTTAGCTTGTATTATGGGATTAAGATAACTGATGGATATTTTTATAAATAACATACATAAATACTAATAATATAGATATAAACCCGAACACAGAAAAATATTTATGTTTTTTACACAAACATTTTCCAGTTCTGGGAATCGAACCCACGGCTTTAGACCCAGAAAACAGGGTCGCTGCCCACTGCGCCAATCTGCCGTCAAGTATATCGAAACTCCGAACCCCTATGTATGTGTGTCAGGCCGGTCACTAACGAGATGGGCTGACCAGTTGAAAGAGTTGACCATTGTCATCTTGGAGATGTCTCTTAAAAAGTTCAAAGTCTGTAGTAAACGCAAGCTTATAGAAAAGTCCTATTATAGTTTAAAGGACTACGTAATCGATAAAAAAGAATGGGTATGAATTATTGCTCTAACCAGGTTGCTCTTCTTATAATTTTAAATGACAATGTGAGATGGTGATAACAAAAAAAACACCCGGCTAAGTTTGTTGTGGGCTTCTTAGACCAGGACGCGTTTGGAACCCTCATAGCTTTAGTTTTACGTTTACGAATATGGTTATCGCCATCAGCTCACTACCGTGCAATTCTCATGTAATGTACGCATCAAAAGTGCCAACTATGGGCCTACTTGGATAAAGATATTTTAGACTTTGACTTTGACTTTGAGTCCAAATCGGACCGGTTTTCTATTATCACCAAAATGGCCTCCAACAGAAGCCGATGGAGACAATTACCCGTTCGAAGCTTTGGATGACCAGGAATAAGATCTTCAATAATGAAAGAACAACCATAGAGAAAGAGTGAGATAGATAACCCTGTATTCTTACTACGGCATTCAGGCAAAAAACTACAAAATAAAGTAATAATACCTATCTGCCTAAATAATTTGTAGCTCGACTCACACATCAATAATTCCATTCAATCCCATTTAATATTTTATAAATCCTAAGGGAACTGTCACAAAAGTTCTTTCTTGCCATTAATTTCGTCCATCAACCGTAACGTAGCAAATTGTCAAGGTTGATGCTTTTTTCTTTCTTTCTTTTCAATCCCAACTCACGCTGGTGACATGTTGACACGGTCTATGCTTGGAACGTATGCACAGGTAAAAACGATCCTACTCAAGCATTCATTATATCACATGTTCATAGGGAGTATTGTCCTAAGTTGAAAATAAAAATGTCACAGGTCATTAGACTAGGTAGGTACTGATAATAGACATTTATAAATAATTAAATAAATAAATATACTACGACAATACACACATCACCATCTAGCCCCAAAGTAAGCGTAGCTTGTGTTATGGGTACTAAGATAGCTGTTGAATATTTTTATGAATATAATACATATAAATACTTATAATATACAGATAAATACCCAGACCCTGAAAAACAATCATGTTCATCTCACAAACATTTTCCAGTTGTGGGAATCTAACCCACGGCCTTGGACTCAGAAATCAGGGTCGCTGCCCACTGCGCTAGTCGGCCGTCAAATTTATAGATTTGAAGCAGTCAAATACAGAGGTAAATTTTGTCGACCTCCGTCGCTCAGTGGCGAACGCTTTGTGTCTCATAAGTGGTCCTGGGAACGATTCCAAGCAGGGGTTATCGGAACCGGTGGTAGAGTCACTACAAATAAACATACCTGACGTTTCAAAAGTGCTTATAAAGTAGGCCTACTTGAAATAAATGAATTTGAATTTGAATTTGAAATTTATTTGGGAGTTTATGATTTCTACTGTGTATCTGGACTAGTCTGGCGAGAGGCTTCGGTTATCATCATCATATCAACTCATTACCGGTCCACTACAGGGCACGGGTGTCCACCACGCTGGCCCAGTGCGAAATAGTGACTGGGTTGATGTGAATGATGATGAAATTTTTTAGCTTTCCTCTAAATATGATGATGACTACACATAAACCTTCCACTTGAATCACTCTATCTATTGATAATAAAACATTAAAATCTGTTGCGTATCTTGAAATAACTAAGCATACAAACGGCGGGAGCGACTTTGTTTCATACTATGTAAAGATTTAGGTACAAAGTCTTAAGATAAAAGCAGGTCGAATCACGAACACTAATAATACACTTTTAATAATATATGTTTCCTTTTTTTTTAAAGTATTTATTGTATGTTAAAGAACATAATATATATATTAGTTTATTTTATATTTATTAATCTTATTATGTTTGATGTATTTGTGTAAATTAGTTTATGTATTAGTAGGTATGTAGTTATTGGCATGTATTTATTTTAACACTTTTGTACCACCTGCAGTCTGTTCTCCCCCTTTTTTTCCTTATTCTTAGGCTGCCTGGCAGAGATGGCTACAAGACGATACGGCCGCCTTTTCTATTCTACTTTTTCCTTCATGTTCCTTTTTTGTATCTTGTATATATTATTCGTGTGGTGTACAAATAAAGTGTTATAATAATAATAACTAAATTCTATCTAAGACCCCCTGGTAAGACCCCTGTGAGTCCAGGGACCGCATTGCCTCACAGCACAGTTAAGTAATCTGTTATTACAAACAGAAGCGAAGATAATGTAAGTAGTTTCAAACTAATTGTGATGTTTTATGATTTAGTGGGGGGGGGACTTTTAAGAACCCATTATGGAATTGAAGCGGCACTTGAAAACAACTGAAGTTATGAAAACTATAAATCATAGTTAAAAAGATTCTCGTTATTTCAAGTGGGAGTCTTTTTTTGGATGACTGCTTGCTAGCGTACGCCCGCGAGTTAGTCCATTATAAAAATGGTTTTACTAGTAACAAGTGGCGCGTTAGTTGAGTGGTTAAGGATTAATTGTCGACAGATCAAGAGATCATGTCTTCGATTCCCGGGTCGGGTTAACGTCGCTTTTTATAACATCGTTTTTAAATTGTTATATTTAACTTCTCGTAATTCGTGTGGGTCAAATCTATTAATTCCCCTTCCTGCAAAAACACCTGAAATTTGGCAGAGAATTTTATTTCTAATGCCAATACAACTAAGTGTAGTAGTAGTGTGTGAGTTTCTTGCCGCATTAAAGTGAATCCAAGATGGCCGCCACAACAAAATGGCGGATTAGGTGCTAGTGATCGCCAAATGGTCGAAATTCGGCATTAACGACAAGGTTGCTTGGAAGCAGGCCACTCCGCTCTCATCTCTCACAAAACAGAACAATTCTAAAGATTGTTAAACTATAAAATGATGTTAGAAAAGTGCAATCTGCTAAGTTTCTTGTCGGCTCTTCTCAGTGGAATCTGCCTTCCGAACCGTTGAGTCACGAAAAACAGAATGACTTGACGTTTCAAAAGTGCTTATAAATTGGGCCTACTAGAAATAAATGAATTTTGAATTTGAATTTGAATTCGGCCATAACTAACTTAAATTGCATACCTACTATAAACCTTATTGTGCAAATAAATGTAGCAGCAGTTTCGGTTCAGTATTTCAGTTCATACGAGGCCAGTAAGCTCTTAAAAATAGATAACAAATTGTGAACCGGAAAGGCACACGAACGAAGCCAGTTAAATAAAAGCATCTCAAATCTAAAATGTATTGAATTTAATCGCTTATTTCCGATACATTTACGAGACGGTAAGGTATACTCACAAATAAAATCGATAGTGTTCTGCCCACTATTTGTTCCGCTAAACCTATCTTTGAGATACAAAAACGTAAAAGGAAGTATAGCATAAGAGAACCGTATAAAAAAACCGCTCCATTCAACCATGAATAAAAAACAGCGCTTCGACTGACGCTAATCCATCAAAAAAAGTTTGGGCGATACTTGTGTAACACATCGGCAAACAAGGGAACTAGTCTAAGAGACAGTGGATCATCATGAGCATAATAAGTCTATATTATACGCACCGGGGGGCGCATGCGTTCATTGGATTGATGAATTTAGACCTTAAACCCTTACGATTGTTATTAATTTAAACGAAATAATGTCAAAATACGGGACAGGCTTAACGTGTTATTTGAGTCACAGCGGTGAACAGTTCCAGTTTGCTCGTATTTTTTTTTATACTACGACAATACATCGCCATCTAGCCCCAAAGTAAGCGTAGGTTGTGTTATGGGTAGTAGTATAATATGACTGATGAATATTTTTATGAATAACATACATAAATACTTAGAATATACATGTAAACACCCAGACACTGAAAAAAATTCATGCTCATCACACAAACATTTACCAGTAGTGGAAATCGAAGCCACGGCCTTGGACTCAGAAAGCAGGGTCGCTGCCCACTGCGCCACTCGGCCGTATTGTTATTTTAAAGTAAAAATTGTTGGACCAAGCTGATATCCTGTAGTAAGTTAAGCCTATATGTGTTAAGTTAAAAACCGGACCCTGTCACAAGAAGCTATACTACTACTAAATTACTGGGCAGGCTCTTAAATTTTCTTGGCAGAAAAACCCAATTTTTGACCTAACTCTTTAATCAAATTCACATTTGAAATATCATCATTTGATCAATGAGACAGTTAACATTATAGGATGTGCGTTTTTCCATTTACCGGAATATATAGTATTAACATTGAGTAAATTGTTATTTGATACAAAAAAGGATAAGAGGCTTACAATAATTGATGTTTATAAAACAAATGTTATTCTTCCTTACGCTGAGGTTCTTACGTAAAAACTTGCCATTTTCTTTTTTTATTATTTGGTTTGTTAACTGAATATTATTTAGAGAATATTTGGACCCTTCTGTGCTCTTCCATGATGTTAATAGAATACCTATATAAATATGGTAGAACGAATTTTATTAATGCAATGAATAATAAATATCCTAGTAAGGACAGTTAGTAAACAATAATAGTTAGAAAGTTAGAGCTATACTATGAATACATAATATGCCTGTAACTCAAAGCCTTTGAACTCTTAGTTTTTTACATTTCGTATTAGTTTGAACATACTCATAGTTCCAAAAGCTTTTTGATTTTCATTTTGCAAGTAATTTAGTTTCAATGAATAAATTAAAATTTATTAAACAATAATTCATAAGAGTTTCTGCTCTACTCCTGGCATTACAATGACTAAAAAATTGTATGTACCTACAATGTTTATTTTGCCTATCTTTGATCTTATCTGTAGTGGCTGCCTCCTACACTATAATATAAGTTTGTAAAGACGCAAACCCGCAGCAGTGATTCGGAACTGATTCCAACTATATCTTTTCTTACAATTGTCCCTTGAATATAAAGGATACAGTATCTATTTGCTGTCGTTTGTATTTTATTGAAATTTCATAAATTCGGACTTCCGGGGCATTATAAGGGTACAATAGTTATTGGGTAGCTTGACAAATGAAAGGGATGCTACATATTTAACAAACCGCAGATGAAGGTACCTTAAAGATGTCCAGTGCAATTTATGGTATGGGCAACACTTTTTTTATTTCGACAATTCATAAATCGAATATAACTTTTATAAGGAAAATTTTCCCTATTAAATAAATATTATTATTATTACTACTACTATACACCCATCTAGCCCAAAATAAATGTACCCATAACCCATAAGATGACTGATGAATATTCTTATTAATATACATAAATACTTATCTATATATATATATAAATGTTATGTTGGTTTGTGTACGCTTCAAAAACTCAAAAAGTTATGATATATAATCCGCATCAAGCATTGTATTTATCTATTTTTTGCATCAGTCACAAATCCGCGAGTCTTTATATCTACGCAGACAGTGGAAAAACAAAAAAATATTATGTATCCACAAATATTGCAAAACTAAACTTATATGTAATATATTCTTTGTTTTGTTTCTCATTTCTCAACCATTCCATAAAAATGTGGCACAACGAAGCGTGGCAGTGTACAACTAGTATCTAATATATAAATATACACCCAGACACTGAAAAACATTCATGTTAATCACACAAACATTTTCAGCAGCATGGTCGCTGCCCACTGCGCCAATCGGACGTCAAAATTCTGTCAGCGCGAATTAAACCATGGATACAATAAATAGTGGCATAATAATGAATGAAAAAAAACTGCAGACCGTAGCACCAAGCTGTGCCTATGTGGGTTGGCGGGTTTAAACGATTATAATAACATCATCGTGATAATCACCGGGACGGACAATTTAACGTGATCTCCAAGACACGGGGCTTTAGATCATCAATTTTTCCAACACAAGGCTGGTAGGGAGATAAGTACTATGATTTTCTTAAAAAGAATAACCCAAGAAGTTTTGGCCCGATCCAGGAATAGAACCCATGACTAATGAGTAGATGAACATCCTCATCACTAGACCAACGAGGCACTTAATACCATTAAATACGGAACGTAATTCTCTCCCTTTGTTTTCCTGAAAGCGTCATTATATCAAGAGGCAGGAGCAAAAGTTTGCCAAGTCCACAAAAATATTGTGTATCATCGCAAACGAGTTTACTGAAATCAGATCTTTCTCTCAATTTTAGTCAAAACAAAATCAGAGTAGTCCTTTGTTAGCAATCCACTCCGAGCATATCGCGTTTAAGCGAGGGCCGAGGTACTGTTCGAAAAAAAATACGTCTCGAATTACCGTAAGATTATATTTGGATAATTGAGATCTAAATAGGCAAACGTTTGACGATTTAATAGGGCTTTTTGAATAAATGAAATACTTTTTTTTTAAACTTTTATTTGAAGACGGAATTTTTAAAATTGTTCAACATTTATGTTTTAGAATTATGCAAATTTTAAGTAATTTGTGTATGATAATTCAGAATAACTAATAATAATAGTTAATAAGTTAACCAATCACATTTTTATTTTATAGTCATCTTAATCTTAACTTAGCAGCCCTTTACTTACGTGACATCACATCGCAATAATTAATCGCTTGGCAGCACGACTTTCTCGGTAGGGTTGTAACTAACCACGGCCGAAGCATTGAAATAGAAATAATAAATTCAAAAATCTCCCTAGCCAGAAATCGAGTCCGGGATCTCGTCTTATAAGACCTCAGAGCTCACCACTGTACTAGGGGGGTTGTAAAACTTTACGCATTATTATTATGTTTTTGCTAACGCTACGTTCTTCGTAAAGGAGGACAAAGGATAGTGTTGCCCCATTGGTAAATAAACAGCGCGATACCATGGCATCAAGTTACATGTGTCGACTCACCCTTATTCCCCCTTAACTACAAGACCCCTTTTATAAATTCACAATGAAACCGGTATAAGACCAAAAAATATCGAGGGATATGACATAAGAATTCTTTTGAGAAATATCTTGTATGAATGGGGCTTTATTTCCAGTCGCATGATAGTTTTCTTTGAGCTATTCATACTGCGAAACGTTTTGCATTTCTCTCTTTGTGGCCCCCGTTCTGTTTTGTTAGAATGCGCCACTGCGTTATGCAAATTCGTTAAAGTAATATCAAGTAGGTATTTTATAAAACTGTCTCTTTGCTTATAAACAAAGGGTTGTCCTGTATTTGATTAATCTGGGAGTTTATTCTTATATTTTTGCTTTTTGTTTTAGAATTGAAATCTTTATTTTAAGAAAGTCAAGAAATGTAAAATGCTCCGCGCAGTTGCGCACTTTAACGATTATTATTACATATGAGTTACAGCAACATAGACCATCTTAATAGGTTATTCGAGGCAAAGGGGAAACAGTACACAATTCCCTAACTCCAGGCTGATTCCGAACATTTTAAATTCTTGGCCTTAGCCAGGATTCGAACCCAGGACCTCGGTATCTGTTTCAACCGTGCTAACCAATACAGCAACAAGGCACCCGACATATTACTTGTCATTTTATTATATGATATAGATGTCTACGCATAATTACGCTTATTCGTGCGTAATTCTAAAGCCGGATTCACATTAGACTAACGTGACGTGTCGTGAGGCGTGGGGGTTGGTATAACGACGTAGGCGGCGTCAGTACAGCAGGTCAGTCTAGTGTGTATGCCTATATTCAAAATGTATAAATCCGATAGGCTTCTGATTTACTTATCAACTCGTCAAGATTCGTCAAATACAGCGGGTTTCTCATTCAATGACGTGTCGAGTCTTTTGGTATAACAACGCAGGTTTCATTTAACCAGATGAGTTAAGTCTAGTGTGCACACTTCTATACTGAAAGTATGAATCTGGCTAGCTGTGCACAGGACTTTGACCGCGTATTTTTCTTTTTTTGTTAAATCCCACATACACTACACATTAGTTTTCCTGGGATAAGAAGTATCCTATGCCTGTCTTTAGAATGCAAGCTATCTCTTTCCAAAATGTTATCATAATCGGTGCTGGGATTTAGCCGAACGTAGTTAACAAACAAAGAAAGAGAAAAAAGTTAATCATATGAATCGGCTTCTGAAGATCTGCGCGTCACGACACCACACGTTCCGTCTAGTGTGGATCCGACTTAACATAATAATCTCGACGCAGGAGTATCTCTCGCACGATTTTAAAAATTCACAATCCAGGGAAATTGTAGCAGCTTATCCCCTTTGTGTTTCGGTAAATAAAACCCTGCGAGGTATAACGTGTGCCGGATGTATTTCAAATTATATTTTAATGAGCGTATTTTTTTTTCCATTTTAAAATGAGTTTTTTAAGGTTCTTCATTAGGATGAAAGTTTGTGTCGCGATTGTTGACGAATTCTTTCCGTTTTAGTAAAATTATTCTTCTTCTGTAATTCACACAAGATAAATTATTTAGAAAGTCGATACCTTTTACAGAACCATGATAGGTGGTCTGTAATTTTATACGCATTTCTCTAAAAGTGACCTACATGTAAAAATCAATAAAAAAACGTGTGTGCTCTTGTAAACGCGTTAGTAAATAAGTATATCTTTATACTTATTTGGCGTAACAAGGTAAGTCTTTTCAAAAAATTTATCTTTCGCCTTATGCTACGTTTGCAGTAAAAATTACACTAACAATAGAAAAAAGGTACTGTTTGAATGTTTGAAAGTCAACTGTCTAACCTTTTTTAGAAAAACTAAAATATTGACTATAGCTAACTTCATGGTGTCGGTTTTTTGTGACGGTTTGCACGCGCATTGCAAAAAATTTACTCTCACCATTTTTCCCTAACGCGCCAAAAGAAGTATAACCTCAAAAATGTAGGTAGAAAACAATTGACTTTGATGAAAACTGACAGAAACAATTGGGAAAGATAGATTGACAAAGTCTTCATTGCATACATTAAAAAAAAAACAAGAAATAACAAAACAAAAAAAAAATGCGCAAGGGCAATAAAGTCTTATCGCTTTAAGCGATCTCATCCAGACAACCCTTTATGGAAGAATGATCCTCAGAATATACTCGTAGCCCCAGAACTTAATGAATATTTGGTAATCATGAGTGATTTTCTCTTTTACCAACAATAATCTCAAAGTCAAAGTATGTAGTTAAACTGGTATACCTATACGCTTAGAAAGAGCTTAGGTATTAATAACTCACGCTGCACAGGTGATTAGTTTTAAGATTCAACAGAATAACCGGCGAAGTTTTTTGCGGCCATCTTCTCTTCTATTTTTTTTGTAATTATTGATTTACCAGGCAGATTGCCCACCTGATAAATACCGTCGCCTAAAAATAGAGCAACACTTCTCGGGACATGCAAGTTGCACGTCCTACAAGTCCCGCCCAATGTCGATCAACCTGTTTAAGTCTTAAGGCAATTATACCGGAAACCACGTGTTTCAGACCGGAACACAGCAATGCAAATATACTCCAAGCAACAAGCAACAATCACAGCAATCCTTGTCGTCAGAAATAAGAATTTGGTTGTAATTCACCGGACAAATTCTGCCCCAAAACGGTACTACTACTTTATTACCCACGCACCACTTACTTCTCTCAGTTATGTGCGTTTATTAAACATCAGTTGCTTCAACGGTGAAGGTAAACCTCGTAAAGAAACCTGCATGCCTGAGAGTTCTCCATAATATTCTCAAAGGGGTGTGAGGTCTACCAGTCCAAAATGACCCGTACCCTGTATTGGGCCGGTAATGGGTTGATATGATCGTTTCACAATACTGCATTAAATACGCACTTATATAGAAAGTTTTGATTTTTAAGTCTCAACTCACTTGTATACGCACATTTTTTAAATCATATATGTACTCACATTTCAGTGAAAGCTCGAGTAAGTAAAATCGCTTATCCGCTCTCGTGTTCCGGTAAATTCAAACGAATTTCGGTAAACAAAGCCCCACGACGTAAACCGACGCCTTCCGGAAGTATTTTACATGTAGTCTTTATATAAGGTGAAGGTATAATGCTATTTACATATTACATTGTTTTCTACGGTACTGTTGTATCTTATGATTACCTTGTCATGTCTTCTTATAGTGAATGTAATTTATATCTGTACAATTAAGCTGAAGAAATTGTTTTCTTTGTTGAGCCCACTCAGGGTCCCTCTGCGGGCGATGGAGAGATATACTATGCTTGGAGTATCTTTACGTGATTAAATGGAATAAGGTCGTCAGCAGAGGATCCAAGGTTACAGAGATAGCTCGATGAGCTGAAGCTGAAGTGGCAACGGGCGGGATACATGGCTCGGAAAACCGATGTACATTGGGGTCCCAAGGTGCTGGAATGGTGACCTTGCACGGTAGACGCAGGGTTGTTAGACCCACAATGAGGTAGACGGTTGACATCAAACGGATCGGAGGGAGCCACTGGATCCAACCGGCACAAGACTCCTCAAAAGACCCATAGTCCAGCAGTGGGCGTTGATTGGTCGACATGATGATGACAAACGCGTACTCTCTAGATAAAGATGAAGAGTTTGATTGTTTGTATACTTGATTGCAATGATGTCATGATCTCAGGAACTACTAGTCCAATTTGAAAAATTATTTTATTATAATTTTATTAATTTTATAGTGTTTTTACCTACACTTGAATCGACAGGATTTGAACCTGCGACTCTCTGGCAATCGCGGCGCTAAAGACGCTATAAGACTGTTATAAATGCATAATCCAATTTCGGCAGTGGTCAAAGCGCTCAGGCCGCGATTGCCAGAGAGTCGCAGGTTCAAATCCTATCGATTCCGAACATATTTAAATGCATTTTAATATATCGTTTAATCGCCGATAAATAATATTTATAACTTTATGTATTTGATAGCCTGATATTGGATATAATAATTACAGGCTGTTAAACATAACGCTATGACCCATAAGAGTTTTACAATTAAAAAACCGCATAAGTTTGAGTCACTCACCAAGGGCAAACACAGTTGCTTAAACACGACGATAAATGTAGACTTCATTTTACAATTACAAATGTATAGTTTCAGATTTTAGTATGTAGGTACTTGTAGTGTAAGACGATATTACTTGCCAAATTTCGTAGCTTTAGGTCAACGCAAAATAACTTATAAACTTGTATTCCCTAGAGGGTCTCGAAATATACGTCTTTCAGACTATATTATTTTAAGCTACCTTAAGAGTTTTATTTTATAAGATCTTCTTGGGATTTTACACATGAGTATATGTGGTTTTAAATCGATACATCCATGTGTACCAGAGATACAGGATGTTGACAAACAGACAGCCAGACAAGGAAGTGATCCTATACGGGTTCCGTTTTTTCCTTTTGAGGTGCGGAACCGTAAAGAGTTTCAAAAACTCGCAGCAGGCTAGCCCTGACAGGAGACAAAAATTATATACCCACCTGTTAAATCACATACGGGGAACATGGAAAAGGAGAAGTTTACCCCCGTTTTTTTATATTCTATCATTTATTGATTTTCATTTTTTTTTTCAGTTCTTAACAATGCTTTCAAAAATAAAAAAAACACTATTAAAAATACATAAGAAAAAAAAAAAAGACATCTCCGCTTGCGGGGCTTTATAATGTTGAATGCCCAAGCAAAAGGCGGTCAGGGCTCCAGAGTGAGGAACCTCTTCACAATACGCGCCGTTTCAAGGACTACTGCCTTCTGTATCCGACCCTTGGTCCAACAACCAAGCGAAAGGTTCTTAAGATGTTCAGGTGTTTCCCCAACAAAACCCCCGTTTATTATTACACATATATTATTTGGATATTATTTCCACTCGTCTGCCAATGACCTAAGAGTTGATGAAGCTGTGGGAGGTTATAAATTTTAATCCTTTCCTCCGGGAGAAAATTGTCTCCTGCCTTGCAGTAGAATCGAATAGATGGACACGCGGGCGTGGAGTAGATAATGAAAGTATTTAAGGTAAATTTATCAAAAGTTGTACCCGGACAAAGTCGGGTTGAGCCCCTAGTTAAAGAATAAAATTTCCTTACTAATTTAGTAAAATCAATAATTAATAAGATCTTTGTAATTCCAAGAGTCCTAAGGGCTTACTAAATTAATACTGAGGCGGTTTAAAATTTCTTAAATAGAATTAGGTAAGTATTCCCGCGGGATTCTTTAAAACATAAAACCAAGCCGACAAAGTGACGGGTTAAATTAGCTTGCTGGTAACTTATATGGTGTATAATAGTTATAAGCCATACCCCTCATCGGTTTCTACGCGGCATCGTACCGGAACGCTAAATCGCTTGGCAGCACTTCTTGTGCTACATCTTTCTTAATGGTAATACGATATGAAGTGGCTTGTATAGAGGGTATGCACGGGGTATTCAGATGATATAAAACGAAGACAATCTCCAGTACGAGTTACAAAAAACTTTAGAATAGGCATTGTTAGAGTTATAAAAAGCCTACCCTCAATTATTTATAACTTATACTGGAGATTTTATTTACAATATAATTTACTTTAATTCTTGTGCACTTTACATAAATTTTATTCATTATTCGTAACATTCGTACGTCTCAAAATATTTCGGTAGTGTGATTAAATTTCCCAACCCAATTACTTATGGAAACTCTAAAAAGTATTGTTAGCCAGTCGAATAATACAAATCGATGCCAATTCAGTTGTACGCCATTCTCTAAACTAAATTAATTGGCAGCCCTAAAAAACAGCTGGTGGGAGGCTTTGGTCGTGGCTAGTTACCACCCTACCGACACAGACGTGCCGCTAAGCGACCAAGTGTGCAGGTGCGATGTCTCTAAGAAACTGTTTAGGGGTATGACTACCATAACTAATAGGTTAGCTCGCTACCATCCTAGACTGCATCATCAATTACCACCAGGTGAAATTGCAGTCAAGTGCTAACTTGTAGTGGAATAAAAAAAAAGCTTTCCTTTATCCTTCTCACAGTACTCAGAATATCTAAAAGGATACGATCCTTTAGACCTATATCAATTTAGATTTCAGATGCATACCTAGTCTTAAACTCAGTTTTAGATAAGTGATAAAAAGTCGCCTTTTTCATTAATAGAATTTTTACCATCCCCTGCAATTTTATACAGTAGCCCTTAATATTACAACCAGCTGCATTCATATTAAATAATATTATATTTAATACCAGGTCTTTAATACCTTTCAATTCACTGATCTCGAAAGCGTCCGATAAAAATTTAATCCTGAATTATAAAAAAAAAAGTTGGCAATAAAAAAATAATCCTTAATCCCATACACGGCTTACGTCCGGACCATTGAGGTTGAACAAAAAAGGATCAAGTTACTAGAATAGAAACATCCAAGTTGAAAGTAGACATTTTTTGTTCAATATAAAGGGTTCCTTATGGGATAAACAAAAAAAAAACAGTGCGTTATCATTTTTTTTTACGAAAAGAAGTTTTTACGAAATATGTGTTTTTTCATTCCACTATAAGTTAGCCCTTGACCGCAATCTTGCCGGGTGGTAAGCGATGATGCGGTCTAAGATGGTCGCGGGCTTACCTAATCAGGGAGTATGTCAGTTATATTAAACCCATATCCCTAACCGATTTCTACGCGACATCGTACCGGAACGCAAAGTCGCTTAGCGGCACGTCTTTGTCGGCAGGGTGGTAACTAGCCACGGCTGAAGCCTCCCACCAGACCAGACCAGAGAAAATTCAAAAATAACAAATTCCCATACTACCCCCGAATCGAACACGGGAATTCCAAATGAAAGCCAATTACTTTCACAATTTTTCCCTAACGCGCCAAAAGAAGTATAACTTCAAAAAAAAAACATTCTAAAGTAAACAGAAACCTTGTAAAACACAAATACAATTCCCACTTGACCACTTTTTAGTAATGTTTATTACTGCAGAATAGTCGCTCATACCCCAGAGTATTTACCGGTATTTTACACTCGATGTCCTTAAGCCATTTTATGTTCTTTTACGGTAAATTGGTTATTGCTTCCGATTGGTTCAACGATTCAAGTCTTATAAAAATGTTTCATGGTCGAGAAAATTTAATGCTATTAATTTGAATGAACCTTAATATTTCCTCTGTGATAAGAAAAATAAATTAAAAAATATCTCGCAGATGGGGTGTTATTGCGTAAAGCTGTTGCAATCATAATGAAATTTAATTTTGATGATACATTCAATGAACTGTAAACACTGGCTTAAGGATCAAAAAGAGATACTGACGGCTGACTGGCGCAGTGGGCAGCGACTGTGCTTTCTAAGTCCAAGGACGTGGGTTCGAATCCCACAGCTGGAAAATATTTGTGTGATGAACGTGAATGTTTCTTAGTGTCTGGGTGTTTATCTGTGCATTTTTTTATTCCACTACAAGTTAGCCCGTGACTGCAATCTCACCTAACGGTAAGTGATAATGCAGTCTAAGATGGTAGCGGGCTAACCTCTTAGGGTGTTTGGTAGTCATACCCCTTATCGGGGTCTACGCGATATCGCACCAGATATTATAAGTATCTATGTACCTATATTATGCGTAAAAATATTCATCAGTCATCTTGGCACCCTTAACACAAACTAAGCTTTTTGGGGCTAGATGGCGATTTGTGTATTGACGTAGTATAAATATATTTATTCATTATTTATTTACTTTATCCTACTTATGCCTTATTATTACCTTAATAATGACAACCTCTAAACACCTAATGACCTTAACACGTTGCACAGCAACCAATCCAAAGCCCATCCCCCTGCTCCAATGCTTCTACGTTGGTGCAGCGTGGTGGGTTTTAACAATTATTATCACTATAAAGTAAGTGGATAAAAACTGGACAGACGGCCTAAGAAGCTCTTAAAGGGATCGGGGAGATAACGCAAATTTCCAACTAAGGTTTTTCTTTGGTGGTGGATTGTCTTAATAGTTTACTGTTTGTTTGGCACTGACAAGGAATCGATCCCAGGATCTCGTGATCAGTAGTCGAACTACGACCGAGTCATTAAATCGTAGTTCATTATATACCGGCTCACTACAGAGCACGGGTCCCTTCCAATAATGAGAAGGTTAAGTCCGCAGTCTACCGTGCTGGCCCAGTGCGGACTCCAACCACTTTTAAGAGCATTATCGAAAACTCTAAGGTATGCAGGTTTCGGCACGATGTTTGCCTTCACCGTTGAAGCAAGTTATATTTTAATAACTTAGAACGCATATAACTTAGAAAAGTGAGAGGTGCGTGCTGGGATGCGTGCAGTTACCCACTGTATCTTATTCTTTTAATAAACATTGTTATACTTCTGTATGGCTAGCATAGAAGCAAGAGTCTTAATTTTATCCCCCGGTTTTATCCACTGACAACGGATATATTTACTCAAACTTTGTTTGCGGCACGGCAACCGGGTGATACGAGTATAACTGTGATATAATTTGCAAAGCTCCTGCGCGAGAGGTTGTCAAAATTCAAATTGATTCGTGGCCGTAGCAAAACCATTAACCATTTTGGTAGCACTCCAAATGAATCAATAACATCCAGCATCCCCCTCTAAATAATAGCGATTGATAGAGAGGTACAGCTGTCATGTTACAACAGTACGTCGTGCTGAACAAAATCACGATTCCTCCCCCACTATCTCGATAAAACAGGCTAAAGAACGGTCACGATCGGTATTTATTAACTAGATCGCCATTATAAATCACTCCGAATTGTGTGTTAATATTTATTAATGGCGTAAATATGGCTCTATTTATCTCAATCAACGTTAGAGCGTACGGATGATCATTTATTATGTGTTAGCAAATTTGGAGCGCGTTAGACTGAGAGCTTAAACTCGATTAGTGTGTTTTGTTGACTCACAAAAAAAAACTTCTGCTAAAGTGAGTTGATAGAGTTTTATCGTCGTTTTATCTTTCAGTTTCCTAGATTAAGTTTACCAGCATGACTAGCATCGTCCGGGAGGCATGCAACGGGTTCCCCGGGCGTCTAACAAAGCCAACAAGAGGGACATGCCGTGGTGGTTTTTATTTTGGGTATACACCCTTTAGAGAAGAGTAGTCCAGCATACCCTCCGTCCAGCCCAAGGGTCGGAGGTAGCAATAAAGCTATTCCACCACGCCAAAAAAAAGCACAAATAGCATGAGAAAGAAAAATGTTTTCACGGGGAAAGGACAGAATGCTTATCTACTCACACAGTTTTATCCACTCTCCAACCATCGTCAATGGGTGGAAATAAAATTCAAATAATACGTTATATTTAAGATTTGCTTTAACGGTGAAGGAAACTATCGTAATGAAACCTGTTTATCTGAAAGTTCTTCATAATATTTTCAAATCTGTGTGAAGTCTACCAATATGTACTTGGCCAGCTTGGCGGACTAAGGCCTATACTCTTCTCATTTTGAAAGGAGACCTGTGACTCGTAGTGGGCCAGTAATGTGTTGATAGTGATATTATGTTATTATAAACGGGTATAAACTATATATCCGTAGTCAGTGGATAAAACCGGGGGATAAAATTAAGACTCTTGCTCCTATGCTAGCCATACAGAAGTGTAACAATGTTTATTAAAAGAATAAGATACAGTTTAGGTACAGAAATAAAAACAACAAATGCAAAAGGTGACCGATCCCTATCCCTATCCCTAACCCTATCCCTACTAATATTATAAATGTCAATGTAAGTTTGTTTGTTACGCTTTCACGCAAAAACTACTTAACCGATCCTCATGAAACTTTGTCCACATATTCTTGAAAGTGTTAGAAGTAATAGAGGATACTTTTTATCCCGAAATTAAGCTCGGTTCCTTTTGGAGATTATATTTGGTTATAATATGTGTTTAATTTTGTCCAAATATTGTGTAGATCTGAATGTGGTTGGAGATAGAGGACAGAACTCCTCGAGCGGGCAGCAGGAAATCCCTCATTTAATGCTTAGCAATACTGAATACTTACTTTAAATTGTTTTTAGAACTACAACTAAATTGAATGCCACATCAAAAAACAAAATCAAACGCAGACGAAGTCGCGGGCAACACCTAGTAAAGTAATATATCCGAGGCAATTTATAAGGGTGTTTCTTCCACATACTTTACTGCACATATATGAAAATAATACATGATTCTTAATAAACAGAAAAAACTATGCAGATGTGTCCTAAGGCGGTTTTATTACGAACGCACCCTCATATAGACGACCTTTGGTGAAGGCTGACCGGAATGCGAGATTAGGTATAATCGGGAGAAAAAGTAGGTATCAGTGGACAGTGGTGTTTTCTATTGAACCCCTCACCATGTTAGCTTCCTCATTTCTCTTCATCGTTTTTGCATTTTAAAGATACTATAGCACATAAGTGTCATAAGTCATCCTAGACATTTATGGAGCTATGTTTTGAGCAATGGAATATCACTTGCTTTAGCGTTGAATGGAAACGTCGTCTGGAAACCTACTTACCTGAGAGTTCTCTATAATAAAGCTATATGCATCTACCAATCTGCACTTGGTCAGAGTGGTGGACACGGCTAAAACCGTGCTCTTCCGATAGGATACCCGTACCTTTTAGTAGGCCGGTGATAAGTTGATAATGATGGCGATGATCAGAAAGTTATCGGTAAGCCTAAAATTACAACTGAGGCCTATTCGTTTCATGTAATGTAATAAATGAAAATAAATTTAAAAAATACCTCATAGAGAATGTTTTTTTTTTATTTTGAGCATCCCCAATAAAATCGGTTTCTATACTTTACGATGTCTTACTAATGTTTTGAAATTCATAAAAATGGCTGCGCCCAAACTTGTTGTACGTTACATTATATAATTAAATTTATTTTTTACTAGCGGACCCTCGCGACTTCGTCCGCGTATGAGTCAATCGAGAATCTAGAATAGATGTGATCATCGTGGCTAGCTGTGTACCTACTATTATTTTACGTGGTATATTGACTAAGTAAGTTGCCATTATTTTAGATGATACGTCCATACATCCACCCTCAAAAAATTTCGCATTTATAATATTAAGTATGGTACGCATGTATTCGATCGTTGTCCTATATGCCTTGCTACTTGCTGTTATTTGTGAAGAGTTATGTCCTTTATCTCCGACAATATTAATCAGATCTTCATTAAAATTAGACACTACATATTTTATGGTATAAGTACACTTTAAAATAAAAAATCAATTAATAAAATCGGTTCAAATTTAACGGAACTATGAAGTAAAATTGATAAAACTTTTCATCCCGCTTCCCGGAGGAAACTTATTGTTTATCGGGATAAAAGGTATCCTAGGTTGCCCTGGAATATCAGCTACCACTATACCAAATTTAATTTAAATCCGTTCAGTAGTTTGCCCGGACAGACCGACAGACAGACAAAAATTAAATAAAAATCTGTTTTTGACTCAGTATCGATTATAAAGCATCCCCGGGTCAAAATTTTCAAAATACATATATTAAATGAATAGAAATCTTCCAGTACAGTTATATTATAAGTATAGAAATAGTATTATAAATTTAACATTATGTATTGTCCTGAAAAAATTGAAATTGAAATTGAAACTAATAGTTTGGATAAAACGCAACAAAATATTTGCAATTAGATACACTGCGGTGTTAAAATTCAAGGTCTAGTGACGTTCGCGGAATAACAGAGTAAGCTGTACCCAAGTACCATACCGACTATATGTTGACCACTCGCTGCGACCGCTTTGTCTTCGTATTGTCTTCGAAATAGACACAAAGCCTCAATGGTCCTACAAGCATTTCACGAGGCATTTACATTCTATTGAAAAACTATTAGATAAATTGCAACCTTGTCACAAGGCAATAAGAATCACAGAACCAAAAATATACAAATATCCACCTGCAATACTATATTGTAAAATACACTTGTAACTTGTCATCGTTGTCTGTTAATTTGGTATGTAGTATGGTTGTCTATAAGAGTTATTCTCTTAGTAATCCACGTATGCTGCTTTTATCTTTATTGCTTTGTAATAAGGTCGTTTTTCACTTGAACTCTGGGCACTCGTATGTGGGGGTATAATGTCGGCACCGTATTAAATACAAGGAAAGCTTTCGAGTGCCTACATGAAAACCGTGCTGTCAGTCATCGTTGATTATTCTTTTGTCTCATATGACATAGTTTTTATCGATATTTAAAAGCTATTGCAAGCAAGTGCGTTGTCTATAGAAAATTTTACATTCATAGTGAAAGTAGAAATTAATTTTGTAACCTTACCGTTTTAATCAAGTTAAAATTGGGAATGGAAGTATTTAATGCAAGTGCCGCAAATACTAAATTAAAAAATTGTATGACATAAAAAAAGGGTAATATCCCAGATAAGCACGCTTTGGAATGAATTAAAGTATAAACAAATATAGGTAAGAATTGCAAAAGTGTGTGATTTTGAATTTAGTGAATGTTTTTGAGCTGTCCTTTTTACGTAGAAACGGATCAACGTGATTTTTTGAATTGATATGAATGAAGACAGTGGCGTGCATAGAGGGTATGCACAGGGTATGCTGATGTTATAAAATGACGAAAATCTCCAGTACGAGCTATAAATACTTAAGGGTAGGTTTTATAACTCTTACAAAGCCTATCCTTAAATTTTTATAACTCGTACTGGTGGAGATTTTCTTCATTTTATATCATCAGCATACCCTGTGCATACCCCCTGTGCACGCCACTGGATGAAGACGTCGTATTTTGTAAATGTAAAAAACGTAATTACGGGGAAAAGCTAGCAATAAAATATAACCGAACCGTGAAACATTAGATAGAGAACAATTTCGCGCAACAAACTCAGGTGGATCAGATTTTCAAAGCACGTATCAGGTATACACAGATACGAATCAAAACCAAGGTCCCATAAAGTTTGTTACGAATTCTAATAAGGTCGTAGGGTTGTAAAGGAATCCAGGCAAATAGGGGTTGCTGATCTGATAGGGTGCTTTGGTATCATGGGACTCGGGTATAGTGATTTTCTATTCTCATTCTGTTGCTCTAAGAAGTATCATAATAGTAATTGGAATTCTAATATCACATACCTTAAATATGCCAATTATATTACCAGAGTTTCCTAAAAACTATTAATTGAGTTTTTATTCTTTTCACTAACACGGTTGTTTTGCCCAAAAACAGACCATTTCTACAATCCAATTATTATAGGTAGTTACTAGTGCTGATCGTATAGCTCGATTTTATAGCACGATGAATATTATTATGTGTCTCAAAATTATAGACCCATAGACCATTCGGGAAAAGCATAATCTTACTTATAAAAAGCTTATAATAAATAATAGCCTAAATCACGACTTCAAAGGAATAATGAATACATTTTTGATATAATCAAACCGCTTAAAAACCAACAAGAATGGCGATCTTACAAAATAAAACTCAACACAAACAAATGCACCCGAAAAATAAATGAATGAAACGACAATATTTAATTGAATCAATTTAATTTGATAACATCCTGTATATGGTTCTCGTTTGCTAAAAAGAAAACATAAAACGCTAAATTAATCTGCTGACGGGCAGCGTTGCATGCGAAACTACATAATTATTAATCGTACGTTGCTATTTCTGAACTTAATGTCTTCATTACATCGGGGAACTAATTCCGATTATTGCCGCGAGAATTATATGCTTGAACAATCAACTTGATCCTCTTTTAATGCTGTCTTTCCACAGCTGTGTTAGTATTTGTAGCAAAAAAAAACCGAATGGGGTTGCTTAGTTTTCGTTGTTTATCTCATCTTACCCTTTTTTATAATAGCTAAGCTGATCTAACCTCCAGAGATGTGCTTTATTACATTCAGATTTTTTTGATGCTAAAAACATAATAAACTTAATTATTCTGCTGTACATTTTAACCCACTTCATTATTAACTCTTTGCTATTTCTCTTTCAATGTCTTCATTGCATATAGGAAATAATTTCGTTTTCGCAGCGAGACTTGAACAATTAATTTGGTCTTTTGAGTTTGTCCATCAAGAAAAGGTTTGCGATCATTTATTAAACATTTTTTATTTGAAACCCACGAATGAGATAGCTTTAGTTTCATAACTTTTCTCATGTTACCTTTTTTTAATTTTAGCTGTGCCTATCTTATTCCTTCCCAAGATCTGCTTGTGTTGCTAAAGAAACGTATAAATAAATAAATTTACTACAACAATACACTCATCGCCAAAGTATGCGTAGCTTGTGTTATGGGTTTAGTGCCCATGTCTGACTATTTTTATGAATAATGTACAGAAATACTTATAACATACACATAAACAACAGAACACTGCAAAAAAATTCAGTTCCACCATACAAACATTTTCCAGTAGTGGGAATTGAACCCACGCAGCCTTTGACTAAGAAAGCAGGGTCGCTGCTCACTGCGCCAATCGGACGTCCAAATGAAATAGCCTCGAGGACTGTTAAAAGATTGAACAATCAACTTTATTCCATTATGGCTGGTGTAACCTTGTGAAGATTGCCATCTTACTTCTAGCTGAAGACAGCTTCACTACAGTTTGGGATTTCTTACTTTGCATAGCTTAGCTCTTCTTACTTCACAAGATTTACGGTTTGTTGTTTCTTTATTATACGTAATGAATGCTACAAATAAATTGCATGCGGAAATGTAGTAAGAGATTTTGGTGTGATCCGTAAATTTTAGGACAGCTTTTTATAGCAATTCATCATAGTTCTAGTGAAAAAAGGTTTTAAAAAGTAATCCTTCCCTATGCATATTATGTATACTTGCACGTTTTTGGTATATAGGCAGCCCTAAGCTACTTATAATGATTGTTAATAAAATATAATAAAAAGTAAAATAATAATCAAATATTAACTCGAATAAACCAAAAGCATGCACGCATATAACATTTCTAACAATGCAGAAATTAGCCCTTCATAGTTCGAAATAATTCAAACTTACAAGTGAAGCTTGTTCTTGTACAAAATAGCATCATAATTTGAATGTTGGACTGACATGTTACAATTGATGTAATGATCTAATCTTGTATATTATTCAAAACAGCAGGTAGGTACATAACTTTATTTTAATATTGGCTTGGTAAAAAAATACAAGCAAATGTGCCGTACCGCACCGTACCGAGCAAAACGATTATCTTTTGAGATAGGTATCTACAAGACTTTAATGTCTTTATTACATCAACCAATTGATTGTGTGCAATAACGTTAGTGCTGTGTCCGTATTAAGCGAATAGGTTTGCGCAACAGCTTCGAGGTTTTGCTGGCGAACGATGGCTTGCGCAGAAATAACTAACCAAAAATTACCTGGCATCCTTTGATTTGCAAGGCAAGTCAAACTTAAGGAGCCTGAAAACACCGGGCAAATAACTCGATTGTTTAAATTAAGAACGTTGATCCAATTTGATTAAGCTATAAGTAACCAACTTTGGAGATCAAAATATGATTTTTATTTTCTTCCGTGAGGGAAGAATTCATTGTCGTGCCCTAAAAATCAGAGCTTGTTATTTATAAAACCTTAAGCCTCAAGAGCATAAATCTGTTTTAAAGCAGCGTAGTTTTTTACGAATGAAACGAGGTCTGTTGAGGTTGATAATAGAGAGCGGAATTTTCGGTATATGGCATTTACGAGTATATTAAAACCATATCCCTAACCGGTTTTGGTACATCTTTGTCGGTAAGATCACAACTTACGAAGCCAAAACCTCCTACTAAATTACAAACTACCTATACTTTATAGCGCCAGGCAGGTCAATAAAAAGCTGGCATAACACGATCTTGGTATGTTTAGCAAATTAAATCTAGCTCGCAAGGCTAGCCAGCGAAAGCTTGATTCGCGTGGACGTTCTCTTGGTGTGGACACCGCATTGCTTTTTATTCCAAATAAATTGCCCAATGTATTAAAAATATTAAAAACATGGCATGAGACACGCTTGACAATGAAGCCGCTTGTTTTAAGCACTTCAAAGCAAAAACGCAGAAGTAAAGCATTTTATAACGTGAAAAATAGCTTATGATGTCTTTTATTTATTTAAAGTGCCTACTAAGTATCTAAACTTACGTGATTTTATCGTCAAGGCACGTGACTAAAATTGAATTAGGACAAAAACGTGTGTAACGGTTCCGTAACAAAAACATGATATATCAACCAAACTGCTTTGAGGTTTGATTGTTAACTGTATTGTTTTAAAGAATCTTAGTGTTATCAGTTTTAGAAACACTGACTTGAGGTGACTTTGGAGTCAGGTTACGTAAGAAGATATTTTGATAATTGTCTTAGTACCGGGATCAAGCCTCTCTCGTACGAGAAAGGGTTTTCACCCGCCTACGCTGCTCAACATTTATTATTCATAAATCTTAGAAATAGTCCCTAAAAACCGAGTTTCTGAACGCCTGGTACAGAACCTAACTTTCCGAACTTATTTGCTTAAACTATGAAATGTAAGCAATTAAAATATCACTTAGTTTACAAGAGAAGAAAACTATCGTGATAAAACTTGCAAGGCTGAGATCTCTCCGCAATATTCTCAAAGACGTGTGAAGACTACCAAAACGCATTTGGCCAGCGTGATGGACTACGGTCTACAACCTTGTCGTTCTGGGAGGAGACCCGTGCTCTGTAGTGGGCTGGTAATGGGTTGATGATGGTAAAGGAAGCGTTTTGACTGATGGTGATGATTAAGATTGATTTTTTCCAACCATGTCTATTTTGGCCAGACGTACTTTCATTCACCTGGCAAGTTTCATTCGCCTTTAATCTAGTGGTAGTAGAGCTTTTGCGACCGAGCTTGTCCGGGAAAGAACTAACGGCTTATTTCTGCCGCTAAGCAGCATTGTTGCAATGCTGTGTTCCGGTCTGGAAGGCGTGGCTGCCGGCGTTATTACAAGCGCATGAGGCTACACACCTACGCCTCGAATTGATAGACACCGGGCGGCATTTTGTAGGACATGCTACTTGCATGCCATGCGAAGTGTTGCCCTGTTTATAGGCGATGGTTTCCCAATTACCATCACTCATCAGGTGGGCTATCTGCGTGGTCCGCAGCTAACAAAGAAAAATAGATAATATATGCTCAGGTGATCGAATAAAAATTATTGTACCATCAATTTAATACCAAACAACCTTGAATGGACAATTATCATAGTTTTTGAAATCAAAAATTCTTTTATATTAAAATATTCTAGCGGCAGACAAAAGGTTTTGTAGTAAATCGACAAAGTCAACAATAACGCCAAAGGTCAAAAGTGTAAAGGTGTGACGCAATGTGGATCCGCCGAAACAACGACTATTAATTCACTGTCAGAGGCCAAGTACGAGTAGGCACTAGAAAATTAGACAATTCATTAGGTGTGATTGTATGGGATGACTCATCGGTTATTTTGTTCGCTAATGACAATGATTACTTTTGTCGTAAAGTTGGTAATGTGTGCGGTAAGGCTTTAGAATTTTGACTATAAAGTGATGAAATGCGAATGGTATTTACTAATGACGTTTAGCAATTACAGCATCTAAATATTTTTTATTTTCCGCTATATTGTTCGTTCTCTAACCGTTTGGAATTTGTTTTTTGTACTATTCCCTTATTTTTTTATTTATTTGTTAATGAATAAGTTAAAGTGTCCATGTATACTAACCTAGTATCTAATTTATTCCACAACTGTCATTTAATACTTAAGAAGAATAAACCTGAGAAGTTACACTAGAAGCTCTGTACTTATAAATAAATAATAAGATCTAATAAGATAAAAGAGGTAAGTATTTTCTTATTACAGTTGAAAAACCTAATAGTAAAATAAGCTTTTTGAAATTTAAACTTCAAAAGAACTTATTAGAGATGCTGAAGAAAACACAAGCTGGAAGAACATTGCAGATCTTTCGAATATTAATTTCATCAAGACACGTCCCTCACCTAATTGCCAAGTTAATAAAACGTTTTAAATGTCAGATTAATCTACAAATCTCGTTAGTTAATCTCTAATCCTTACAAAGGGACCACGGGAACATCTAAGAAAATTATCTCGAGTGAAATGCAAATCAGGTTAACCTTTTTTTCAATTCAGTAAACGTTAACTTTCGACACGACTCAAACGAGCTCTCCTTATTGAGTTAGTATTAAGAAGATTTATTCAAAACAGTACTGTCGCTTATAGGGGAGCACGTTGTACATACAAATTAGGTGAAATATTATGGGTAGAAATTTTTTGTTTCTTTTTTTTAGCTGCGATGAGTTTTCTGGGGTTCTCATTAGAATATAAATTAGAAGATTTGTTCCAATTGCCGCTTCGACGTTATCAAGTTTTTAATGTTTCTGGAAATTGAATTCTTTACCTACTTCTGTTATTCCCCCTGACTTTAACTCGGAGGTCGCAGCTTGGGTCAATTTAAAAGTTTACAATTCCTTAATTGTATCTGTTCTAGCTTGGTACGCTTCAGTCACTTAACCTAAGCAGCAACGGCAACCGTTGCTTGAAATCACGCCGCTTCGGTCTTATCTCTCACAAGATAGTAAAGTTCTAAGGATTGTGATACTGCCAAATGAAGTTGAAAAGAGCAATCTGCTAAGTTTCTTGCCGGCTCTTCAGCAAATAAATCTATAAAGGGGTTCAACAAATATGCCGTAGTTCAGGCACATGAGGCCGGTCATGATGCCTCAGGAGATACAAAGTTGCACTTTTTAGGAAGCATTCCTAGCATTTCCTGCAAAATCTTGCTCTGTCATATTATAAGTATACTATCTAGTAGGCTTTCTGCTCGGCCTGATAATTATAAATATTTAAAAAAATAGCGCTGCTATTTTATGAGGAGCTGTTGAACGAATATAACAGGGACTACAATACATTAATTTGAAAATGCCATACGTAAATATCCAATAAAAACATACCCAGGTCATAAACAGGTCTACAAAACCCCCTTATGAAATAGGTTAGAAATTCACGAGTTTTAAACGAAATCATCTTATTTTATCATTAAACATCATCAGCATCCAGTCACGTACTCGGTAAAGACGCCATTTACACCTCGATTATCATATGAATCTCAACTAAAAAGGCACTGACTTTGAGCGGGCCGCTTCCTCTAGCTAGAGTAGAATCTGTTCCTACAGTCGACATCAGTTAACGGCCGTTTAGTATTCAAAGAACATTTGCCTTTATAATTCCACTTCTAAATACGGACACACAAGAACGTTGAGTTTAAAAAAAGTGAGCCTTATGACGTCATTACACATGGTAAGGGAAACATTTAAAATTAAATAAAAAATACGCTCATAATATCTGTTATGATTGCATTTTTTTTATTTAATTTGAACTAATTAAGATCGTATATTATCTAACAACTGAATTTTAAAACAATTATCCCCAACTGAAACTTTGCATACACTTTTGGTTTTAAAGAAATGCATGGGTTGCTCAGTGGCATCACTCGAAATACAATATGGCGGATTACCTATTCCTTCCCGGATCCTTATTTTATTATGGGTATCAAACAAAAAGGTTGGCATAGAAGCATATAAATTTCAATGAATTTTGAAATTTTTTTTTAGCTTCATGTATTCAATAAAAAAAACACATTTATCACAACCCGAATTTCGTTCAAAGCTCTAACTTGAATATAACCCTGCAGCATACACAAAAAAAGTATGCGAGTTCAGTGGTTCAAGTGAAGCTGGTCGTTTTATACCATATTTGTTTCACGAAAAACGTGATATAAAAGATTAACTTATTAGTATTCTGGAGACGACTCGACCGGCTCGACGGTCGCGTGAGAGACGCTAGAAATGAAAATGAACTTCCAAGCTTAAAAGATCAATTGGTTCCATTGTTTCATAATGTTATTGTAGCATTGCTTGTTTGACTTTTTTGGTTCCATTTTATGATTTGAGGAGCGGTGTTGTGATGGTACGACGATGGTGATGTGATCAGAATACAGTTGTCACCATAGCTCATCATTTCGCGGGTATCGTACGAGGCGACTGAGGGAATATAACGGAGCACGAGCGACGTCATAATCAGTCCATCGTGCAAACGTGTTCATTATAGCCTTTAGTTCAGCAGTGGACTGTTATAGGTATTGATGATGATGATTTGAGGTCAATCTATGAAGTAGGACCACTTCAATAATGGGTGGTATCTAAAATACATGCTGCTTCAAATGTTAGATAATATACGATCTTAAATTTTGACACTTAAAAATAACTTTGATTAAATTAAACATTTCCAATATAACCGTGGCACCTTATCTACAAACTATTGTCATGTTCCTTAGATATGTTGTCACTAATTACGTCAATATTATAAAAGAATCCTCAAAAAAGTTCAAACCTAATAACGATTTGAAAACAGGAGTACTTACACAAGTTGTTGTACAAAGCTATCTTCAGAAAGTTACTACCTTTTAACGACACGACGCAGTGCCTTGGACTTCCTAATAGGCAATCTTACTATAATAGTCCGTGCATTTAGAATTGTTAAGATTTACCATATAATACAAGTAGGTACCCGCATCTCTATGTTTACTCATTTCCAGTCTATAAAGTAGACTAGAGCACTCCCTGCAAGAAGTCCTCTCTTGTTTGTCCAATTTGACGTCATAAATATTTAATTACGACGGCATGTTTTGCAGTTGCAACGTTATTTTTGTATTTATATATTCTCCTTGTGGTTTAATACCCAATCTAGATACTTGTCGAAGAGTGCAAAAATTATAAAAGATAATATTGGCTTATTTTAAATTTTTTATTGAAGTTTATCGTTTTAAAATAAAAAAAAAGACTGTGCTAGAAAATCGCATAAACACACAAACAACCTTTTAAATCAGAAGAATAAACCATCAGCGTTCGGCGTGGGTAAAAAGTTCTTTATCGATCAAGTTATGATATTGAAATAACAACGCACGTCATCAAGTTAATGGTTCCTCTCCATATAACAGAGTCAGAGATCCGTGATTGTTTTGTCAGGTAATATAAGTTGATAAAACTTGGCCTCATTTACTTCTTTTACGCACCCAGTCTGTAACTGTAAGTTTCCTTTTGGTGCCACCTGAATCATTTATTTATTTCGGTTGATTAGCGTCTTGTTCATCGTTATCTTTTACAATATATTAAAAAAAAACTGATTTTGGTTTTTCTGATATTGTGCACAAAGAAACAATATTGCGCGTAATCTTATAGGTGTTAATCCTGACAAACTCTACTAATTCTGTGCTGGACTCTTACAAGCTAGTTGTAAGACTTGTGGAATCTATCCTCTGACCCTGATCTTAAAACACGGAAAACATTTTTATCTCGCTCTCAACATAATTCCTTACTTAGTTTATACCTTTCTTTACTTCTTTTCAAGCCTTTTGTAACACCCATTAAGTTTAATTTTCTCCAGCAGTTTGTTCGCAATTTTTTCTGCGTATACGAGTATTTCCTTATTTCAATACGAGGTGTGTACTTAGACTATAGCCCGATCTGTGTGGATAAACCTTTAATATTAAAGCCGTTCCGTATAGATCTAACTAAACTGGTTGAAATACAGATCATTATCAGTTTAATCTCCCAACATTAATTGAAACTCGATAGTCAAGAAATATAAAAATTCAACGAATTCATGTATATTTATCGTTATCAACGCTTTTTATTTATGCGTTATTTAGTTTTGTTTTGAGTTTTTATTTATAATTGCCCGACAGATGGTGAAAGTATCATATGTTCCGGGAACATTGTATGGGTTTATTAACTAACACGAAATCTTAATTTTCTTTATTATGCGTCTCGTCTTTCTCTATTTGGTGTACTACGTATTTCTGTTTCATAATACTATGATTATAAAATGTCATATCTTTTGATCAATGATTTTTATATCATTGAGGATTTTTAATAAAATAAAGGCTACTGCCGTTTTTTAGTCGTTTATAAAAGATGGACCGAGCAGATAGCCCACCTGATTGTGGAAAGCCATCGCCTATAAACAAAGCAACACTCCTTAGCACGGCTAGCATGGGCAGGAGACAATTATATCCCCGGGGAAAGGATATAAATTTATCTTTTCCCACAGCTTTATGTAGCTAGCTAGTGCTGGCTCTGCAGGGCATGCAAGGAACAAGGCCTTAGAAGTGCTGCCCTATATCCATCAGCCATTGGCTTAGGTGTTAAGCTTTATGAGCCTGAAATACTAAAGTTTCCACGTCCTTCAGACCAGAACACAGCAGTGCGGCAGAAATAAGCATCACAGTAATACTTCCCTGGAGGAGCTCTGTCACCAAACATACATGAGGGGTCCTGGATTAAAATTTCTATCGAGACCCAAATTTTGTCTCTAGTTAAAATACCATATTTACTTTATGCTGCGTCAGAAGCAATGTGAGGTGTGTGTGAGTGAGGTTTCTATGACACTCATTAAAACTGCATAACGGGGTTGTATTGAAATGTAACTCACAACATTTATCAATTTAAAAGAAAACCGAATTATATTTTTTTCGTTCCAAATTTGTGAAGGTCGCCCTTGGAAATATTTTGGAAAAGCCTTACTTTGCATTTTACTAGGAATCTGCCGTCAAATAAATGTTATAAAAACACTATTTGATAGTGAAATATGTAGAATCAGTTTTCTAGTCTGACATTGAAAAATACCTTGAACTTTTTCTGTAAGTGCCCTCACGCCACGTAGCGTAAATATGCGAAAAGAGCCTCTTTCAGACAAGACGAGACATTAAAAAAATATAAGACGTAAAACCTTAAATGGAACTTTATTTAAATGTGATGATGATTACTATAATAAATGATACCTTGTTAAGCTTAGTGGCTAGGTGCCATGTGGTGACCAGAAAAGAGTTTGCATCAACCTTTATTTTCCGAAGGATGTTGTACAAGATGACTAAGAGAATATAGCAGAGAATGGGCAGCAACGTCTTCTGTGCTACTACTACCATCTACTGCGACCAACCCGTCTGCCCAAAGTGGTTATGGGAAAATCCTGCTGTTCGGGCCTTAAGTCTCACAGTCGACTGTATTACGCTATTGAAGTATCTTTAGAGAGTGGGAGGTATCAAGTGGAAATGCGCTAAACCAAATCGGATCAGCTGTGGGATGCCACTTGCATGAGTTCACCAGCCTGCAAGGAGATATGGCAAATGCTCGTGAAGTGAGCAATACCTCTCACAAGATAAAGTCGTGTTTATCCGCTCTGAGTAAAATGCGAAATCTAAGTACTGAAGAAATCATCATTTTGTTTACAAGAAGCAAAATATGTGATAAAATTAAATTATATTTACCACCAGAAAACAGAGATAATGAAGAAAGAGTATTAGTAGAAATAGAGCTTTTTTTGACACATCTCATTTATTTATTTATGTTGTACCAAACATTTAAATTATCATGAAAAAGGACAGGACGCGCACAAGGGAAACTTATCTCTAAAGAGATTTATTAAGAGATAAGATGTCCTGCAACTTATCCCGGGAATTAATACCGCCATGCTTATTTTTGCAAGCAAGCATTTCTTTGTTCTAGAAATGCTGTGTTCCGGTCTGAATACCTAAACCTTAGGTTGACAGAGACAGGGCATCAATTTGTAGGACGTGTTTCTTGCATGCCCTGCGAAGTGTTGGTCGGTATGCTATGGTTTACCACTTACTATTAAAAGGGCCATCTGCTAGGAGCTAAACAATCATAACTCAACAATTTTCTCGCTAAGTAATACAATTTCATTACTAGGTCGGGCTTCTTATTTTTGCTAACCTCGATGACCTTGAAAAATCTCGCTCTAGACAAAAAATTACCTCTACTTTAGTTACTAGCATACTTATGGTATAGTTTGAAAATTAAGCTTAATTTGCTATACTTCACGAAAAGCAGGAGAGTCTGTATGGTGTAATTGATAATCTCTTCAATCTTTATACTTCATACCAAACAGATCTACGTCAATGCACCTGAAATCTGTTTCTTTAAACTGTTAAATATAACTTTATTCACAAATAGATTTGTATCGATAGGAACATTTTCTTATAGTCTCTTACTATATACAAACATACCTAATCAGAAGAAAAAACACTTAAAATAGATATAAGTTCATATTTATATGTTACACAGAAATTAGATTAAAAATTTAGTTTTTAAAAAAATAGGCCGAAGACATAAATTCGGGTCTATTTTTTGCAGTTAAATGAAGATAAATAGAAAGAGAATATACATCTTAATTTTGAAGCTAGCTTACTTAGAAATGTATTCGCTTAATTGAATTACAAGGATATTCAAGTTATGTAGGCACTTTAGTCCCGATAGGTAATACAAGAACGCGATAAAAACGAAAGCGTAGCCAATGTATCGATAAACCTTTGTTGGAGTCGTTGCTGTTTCCTCAGCGCTTTCTGGAATGTTCTTTAGAGTAGATATAAAGTAAATTGCACGCATCCTTATCTCTCGAATGTATACCCTCAACGATTTGTTCGCTAAGTTATGAATTTTCAGTACGACGTTTAATGGTTACGACTCGCGGGTTATGCTCGTGCTATTTTCGGTTTTTATTGATTTTGATGACCTCTGGGTCAGCTGGAGTACTAAATCTTCGGAAGCAACACTTCCTAGTATTCAATACCTTAGAATTGTTCAATACTTTAGAAGTCTGAACCAATAAATTTTATTTAATCTTTTAAATTTATGTATTATTTGTATATTCCTGGTATGTTAATATTTAATTTTTTTGTTAATTTGTTTTTTTGTTTATGTATGTCTATATTTTCGCAAATGTATATATATTTGCACTAACCCGCTCTCTTGCAGCTGTTCCTTGCTGTCAGAGGTTGCCTGTAAGACCTTGTATGCAGCAATAAGGCCGCCTTTGTATGCCTACAATTTATTTATTGTATTTACTACTTTATTGTATGCATATTTTGAATTTGTGTGCAATAACGTTTATTTATTCTTCTATATTTCTATGATACTGAAACCATTACTAGCAGTCTCGCGCGGGAAGCCGTGCGATCAATCGGAACCTAACGCCATTTTATTCATCTCGGCAGCTACGGCCGCTCTGTCAAGAGTGCACGTTTCGTTTCGTTTTAGTTAGTAAGAAACCGTTACTACCCAAAAAAAATCGTTTTGCGATGTCAATTATGGAAATGATATTGGTCCGATAGACGTCCTACAATTTAGTTTCGGGAGTCATCAGCATCATTATGCACCCCTTACAAGCCGACTACACCAGTCTCCCCTCAGAATAAGAAGGGCTTAGGTTGTAGTCAATCACGCTGGCATTAGAAAAATTGGAGAACTCTCAGGCGATTTCCTCACGCACATTCCTCAGGCAGATTTCTTATTTACTATCACAAGAAGTATAATTTAAATTAGATAAATAAATAAAAATACTACGACAATACACACACCGCCATCTAGTTCCATAGTAAGCGTAGCTATCTTTATGAATAATATACTTATAATAAACAGTTAAACACCCAGACACTCAAAAACATTCATGTTTATCACAGAAACATTTTCCAGTTGCGGGAATCGAACCCACGGCCTTGGGTTCAGCAAGCAGGGTCGCTGACCACTGCGCCAATTGGCCGTCTAATTGGATCGGATTTTTACAAAAATCATAAATGCGAAAGTTATTTGTTTTTTAGTGTGTTAGCTATAGTTAGCTTAGTCAATACACTTATCCTAACACCATTTAGCACAGATAGCTTGCCACAGATTTTTTTTTTCAACTAAAAAACCAACTTTTTTTCGGCTATGGACCATAGTGAAAAGTGTTCGTTAAATATAATATGCAGAGGTAGCCATTGGCTTAAAAAAAAACGCGGAAACTGCGAAATCAGCACCTAATAACTAAAATGCATCTTTAGTTATAGAGATATTTGTGAAGTATTGACAGATAGAATAAATATTAGCTCTAGGTAGGTATAAGGTTTTATTTTACCATATTGGTACGTCTTCTTTAGGAACAGTATCTTTAATACGTGCTTTCTATTTTATATATTCATAAGGTTTGAAAAAAAAAAATATACACTTACAAATTTTGCTACCAATAAATTTGATTCCACTTGTATACTCGATTCAATCTATTTCCATAAACTTTGACATGAAAGGAAACACACGTTCTATAAATGTATAAAATAATTTTGACTTGATTGAATTTCATTCATGTATGGTACGAGAAACATTATGTATGTAAGATCGAGCATAAAATCTTATTTCCCTCATAAGATTATTTGCCCCGAAAATTCCCCTAGAATTTATTATTGAGAAGATCGTAACAGATAACGTAATTGGGTAAGGCTCATTACCTGTAGTACGAAATTGCACATCTCGAAAACGATAAGCAATAACGAGTACTACAGTTCTTGATTTACAGTGGTACGTTCCGTTTTACTGCTTTTTGTTTCATAAAGTTTTGAAAATATGTTTAGCACTTTGCGATAGTCTATAAACAATAAACATAAGGTTGGATCTGAATTAATTCAATTCGTTCCTTTAATTTTCTCTATTTGCTAACTTTTCACTATATCACAAAGTTTCCAATAGGAATACTGGTTGGCTGGATATGTTTGGAGGAATGGAATTTTAAAACAAAGAGCATTAAATCCATTTCACTCCCGTGCTATTGCTTCGAATCTCATGAAAACAAACAACCTTGACGAGATGTGCAACTCCGTGCTAAGGATAAGATGGCGATTATTGGTGAAATTCCAAGTACATTACTGTCATTCATCCCTCTTAGAACGCAGCTGCCTCATGTAGCCAATTTCGAGAATTCGACAAATTCTTTATTGACGTACATTAAAACACTTAAGTCGACTGTTGTTATTAACCCTGTGATTATATCATTGTTTTTGATTGTGTTTTTTATATTAACAACTACTTAGCTGTTGCCCGTGACTTCGTCTGCTTTTGATTTTTTTTTTGATGTGGCATTAAATTTAGTTGTAGATCTAAAAAAAATTAAAGTATTCAGTGTCGCTAAGCCTTAAATGAGGGGTTTGCCGCTGTTCGCTGAGGAGTTCTGTTCTCTTTCTCCAACCACAGTTTGGGCAAAATTAAGCACATATTATAACCTCTATAGTACAAAAATAATTATTGAAATCGGTTATAATTCGTCGGAGTTATGGTGTAAAATCGTCAAACACTTTCATCCCCTCTCCCAAAGGAACCGAGCTTAATGTCGGGATAAAAAGTATCCTATATTACTTCTAACACTTCCAAGAATATGTGTACAAAGTTTCATGAAGATTGCTAAAGTAGTATTTACGTGAAAGCGTAACAAACTTACATTGACATTTATATTATTAGTAGGGATAGGGATAGCGATAGGGATTGACAGCTAGTAAGCGGAAAATCATCATCTATAAACAGAGCAATACTTCGAAGGGCATGCAAGCAAAAGGTCCAGCAATATGTGGCCTGGGTGTTAAGCCGACAGTAATAAACCAGCAATCACGCCCTTCAGACAGAAAGGCAGCATTGCAACACAGCTGTTCTGCGGTAAGACATTCTTCTTCTTCTTCTTTCTGGGCAGTTTCCGCACGTAAGCGCTTCGCTTGTTGTACTTGAAATTTCCCATTGTAGCTCGCTACTCCAGCCATCCAAGCTCGTGCGGTAAGAAGAATGGTTGTACTTTCCCTGACGAGCTACTACGAACTATCACAATTAGTAAAATTCAAAATTCATTTATTTCAAGTAGGCCTGCTTTATAAGCACTTTTGAAACGTCAAGTATGGCTGTTTGTTGTTACTGCACCACCGGTTAGGAAAGCAGATTCTACCGAAAAGAGCCGGCAAAACACTCAGTAGTGAAAGTATAAGCCAATCAGACAGCATTGCAATCGTAACACGGTCGCTGTCATCATAAAATAATTATCCGCAGACGTATATTAACAGTTTTGAGACATTGTGTTATGTAATTAATATAGTTTGAGATACTTTGTTATGTAATTAGTAATAGTTGGACTGCACGCGTTTGTCGCGGGGTATTCAGTCGCGGTGGTACATTCGCGTACATTCGAGTGATCAGTATTATCGCGTTTGCTGCGTCACATTGCGTCAGTCGCGCACATCTATTATATCGGCCACTTCAATATAATCCACGTTCATTGTCTGACATCGGAGACATGTTGTATAAACAACGACCCATACTTATTTATTTAGGCATAACTACAACGTATATAGTGAATTTACAGTATACCTAATACAAATCTACAACCGCTAAAGAAAAATAGTAAACGTTAATATTTAAATTAATGGCAATCCAGATGGTAATAAATTCAGATTTCATCTCAACGGATGTAGCAATCAAAGATATATTACAACCATTAGTATAGATTAGCAATCAGCTAAAATAACTAAGTTTCTGATGTCTCAATAAAATCGTGCCGATGATAATTTCACGCGAGTCATTAAATTTTTCGATGTACTTTATTAACTAGTTTTAGAGTTCCGTCCAAAGGGTGAAGCGGGACTCTTTTAATGAGACTCTTCTGTACGTCAGTCTGTCTGGCTGTATGTCCGTGTGTCACCAGGCAGCATCTCATGAATCACGGTTCATATATATCACGATAGTTGGAATTTTCACAGGTAATGTTGCCACTATAACAGCACATACTAAAAATCAGAATATAATAATTCTTTAAGGAGGCTCCGATATAACAGACATGATTTTTTTGCTTTTTTTATTGATAATGGTAAAAAACCATTCGTGCGCGAGTTCTTTAGCGATAAGACCGCCTGTGCACGGCCTAATATCTAATTTTATGTTTCGTCCGTCTTACCGTATTTGAATTTTTTGTGTGTGCAATAAACAGAGTAATACAACGCAATACGTGATCTTAGAAACAAAAAAGTTTTTGTAAGTAGTTATAGTAGGTTCACTAAATACTTAAGATCCCGGAAGACCCGGACCTGGAAGAACCTGGAAAGGGCAATATTGGATATTTATAATTTGGTGGCTACTCTGGTGGAAGGCTCTGACTGTTCTAGTTTACACCCTAGCAACCGCCTAGCAACTTAGCGTTCCGGTATGCGTATAATATAACTGCCATACCTCTAAAAGGTTTTATTTCTATTCTGTATCATGTATTATGTTCTTAAGTATTTATTGGTTGATCGAGTATATATAGTCAGGTATATAATATAAGTTTATTATTTTATATTAATTTTTTAAATGATTCTTATTTTTGCAATTTTTTTTATGTATCTGTATTTATCTGTTTCAATGTAGGTTTTTAATAAGTTTACACCACCTGATCGTCCTCTCTCATGCCGTCCTAATCCTAAGGTCGTCTGGCAGAGATGGCTACAAATAAAGAGATATATAAATACATAAATATAAATATACTACAAAAATACACACATCGCTATTAAGATGACATGTTATTTTTAGGAATAATATAAATTATACAAAAATACTTATAATATATATAAAAATACTTATAAACCCAGGCACTGAAAAGCACACATTTTCACCAAACAATCCTTTTCCAGTAGTGGGAATCGAACCCACGGCATTGGACACAGAAAGCAGGGTCGCTGCCCACTGCGCCAGTCCGCCGTCAAAAATTAAGGTTAGCCCATTATCATCTTAGGCTTAGGGTATTTCAAATCGAATTTGATGCAGGATTGATATAAACGGATCCATTAACCACCATTAGCTGATTAATGTTATTAAAGCGTAAAGCCATTTATGTATCGCAAATAGTAAAATATAACGGTTAGTTAAATATAATTGTTTATTTCTGAGTTATCATATCGTTATTTTTTACTATAAAGCGGATGATTAATTTATTTCTTGACAACTCTCAATCATAATATTCGAAAGGTATATGCAATATGCCTTCATATTTTAGTGTTACCATACCATACCCAAAGCGTAAGAGTGGGACCCTATTTCTAATCTTCGCTGTCCGTCTGGCTGTCGGTTCGTCTGTAAGCGGACTGTATCTCATGAGCCGTTATAGTTTGTGAGTAGAAATTTAACGGCTTGTGCTCACTTCCCGATAATATTTATATTTCCCGTCATCACACAGGTGGGTGATCTAAAGTATTGATTTAGTGCATTTGAGTCGGGCATCGGCTTATTAGAATACAGAATTAACTATCAGCGTGCTATTAATATTACTATTAAACTTGATTAAGTATTAAATTTTAGATTGGTTAAGTGCTTGCGTGCTAGTACTGTAGTGTTAAGTTTGATGTTGAAACTCATATTATTTTTATAAAAAACAAGCTCTTCCGGCAGTTTCACCCGTAGTTTCCTTGTAGGGAAGTAGACATATAAATCACTAGCTGTTACCCGTGGTATGTTATGGAAATTAAGCTTAATTTGTTATACTCCGCGAAAAGCAGGAGAATCTGTATGCTGTGTAACTTACAATTTCTGCAATCCTTATACTCTAAACCAAACAGATCTTCGGCAATGTGCCCTCGACGCATGTTTCGCTCCGAAACCGGAGCATCCTCAGGAGATGTTGACTTTACAATGAATAATTGTTAAGATTGGAGAAATTATAAATTACATCATACAGATTCTCCTGCTATTTGCGGAGTATAGCATCATGGAATTCCGCAAAGAATCTCCTGCTTCTATCCAATATGTTACCCGTGGATTCATCTGCGTTTTGGTTTTTCATTACCTATCCCCGCGGGAATTGAATTTTTTTCCGGGATAAAAAGTGCATTATGTGTTAAGAAGCGGTGGTAGCCCAGTGGTAAGTGGTGATAGCAGAGTGGGTAAGACTTCGACTTCACTTTCTGGGGGCGAGTTCGAATCCCAGCAGACACCTCTATATTTTCTAAGTTATGTGCGTTTTAAGCAGTTCAAATATAACTTGCTTCAACGGTGAAGGAAAATATCATGAGCAAACCTGCATGCCTGAGAGTTCTCCATAATGTTGTCAAAGATGTGTGAAGTCAACCAATCTACACTGGGCCAGCGTGGTGGACTACGGCCTTAAACCCCTTCTCATTGTGGGAAGAGACCCGTGCCCTGTAGTGGGCCGGTACTCGGTTGAAATTATGATGACGATGATGTGTTAATTCAGGGTTTAATTTATCCTCATTTCAAATTCCAGTCAATTTGGTTCTGTAGTTTTTGGATGAAAGAGTTACAAACATCCATTAATGCTCTGAACTCTCGCATTTATAATATTAGTAGGATTTGATTAAGTATATGTTTTTATTACATGATTCTAAGGTAATTTTTGGACCTACCAATACAGAAAGCAATGTGTTAAAATAAATTTATTATAGTGAGGTACAATTGATGAATATTTTGGAGGCTTCGACCGTGGTTACAAAGAAGGACTAGACGTGCCGCTAAGTGATTCAGCGTTCCAGTACGGTGTCGCGTGGAAACCGATTAGCAGTAAGGGTTTATGGGCATAAAACTGCTACCCTTACAGTTTAGCCCGGTTCTTAGATAGTCAAGGGCTAACTTGTAGGGGAATAAAAAAAAATAAGGTTCAGTAAGTTCAGCAACATTAAATTACAAATTGCCCCTGGCTGGAAATAGAACGCGGAACCTCCCATTTGAAACAAAAGCGCTCAGTCCCGCGCCAGGGAGTTCTTCAAATTTATAACACGATTCCCAAAGTTATTTTGGACCTACCGATGTGTTGTAAACAATGTGTTGTAACACATTTCCTACAGCAAGGTTACTATACAATAGATAAGTCTCTTAGTAAAGAGGTTAGTACAAAGCACACAGATAAAGACAGAATAATAATTGTAAAATGATGATATTAAAAAGGCTATAAACTATTTCAAAGCTAAACAAACTCTATACTATTCTATTAAATTCATTAATAGGATTCAATTCAGATTTCGATTAAATATCGGTTAAAAAAAAAGGTCACACGAAAGCAAAGCCGCGAGCAAATCCGATAAGCAACATAGATTAAACAAAAATAGATATAGAAGATTTATTGCAGATTAATGAATATTTAAACAAGTTAACTGAAGCTACTATCAGTTGCGTTATTGAATTAATCGACCCGGTAGCTATTACAGACAGCATCGATTTCACATCGATACCGCTTAGTACTCAATTACAAGATAAACGCAGCAGGTATTGAAATTAGGTATATAGTGATTCATATGCAATTTTCTTGGCTGTAGATCTTATGTTAATGTGAACTAGAAATAGTGATATACGATATCGGGATGCCGGTTGATAACTATAGGTTAGGAACTATTAGTTGCTTTATGACTCACTGGCTGTTGCGCGCGTCTTCGTCCGCGTTTATTTGTATTTTTAAAGCATCCCGTAGGGACACTTTATATAGGAGATATGAGGCATTCCATTAAGGTGTAATAAAATATGGGGTAGTTTTTAAAATATTACTTTTCAATTAGGTGTAAGTATCTCAATAAATAACTAAGAATAGTTTTAAGTTGATGACAGCATTTTTTACGCATCAAAAGTGCCATCGATGTGCCTATTTGAATAAAGAAATATTTGACTTTGTCTTTGACTCTTAACGGTTTTGTTTAGGTGTAAGTAGTAATGAAATGTTTAAAACTCGCGATTACTTCTAAATTAAGTGTCCAGTGGGAATTAATTAAAAAGTATATTACTGCTACATAAATTCCTTTCATTTTAATGAAAAAGCTATTTATTAAAATAAGAATAAATACCTACTGTGATACTAATTTAAGCCGACTTAATAAAACTTTAGAACCCAAAAGCTGTCATTACGACTACTATGATAGTTGGATTTAATATTACTATGAAAGATCGTCACGTGATTTTATATTTGCCACGCTTACCTTACTTACGTAATGTAAACTATGCGACTGAATATCATGCTATGAAGGTCAGGGTTTATCTACATAAGACTGTCTTGATACTGCACTCTCGATTTTGTATTGATTAATATTTTATGCGTAAAAATGGCGGCTGAAAATCAAAAATATTTTAATTTTTAATATATTTAGAAATGTGAAGCGGTGGTAGCGGATTGGGTAGAAGCTGGACTTCACTTTCGGGGGGCCTAGTTCGAATCCCAACCTCTAACTTTTCTAAGTTATGTGCGCTTTAAGTAATTAAAATATCACTTGCTTCAACGGTGAAGGAAAACATCGTGAGGAAACCTACGCATTCGTGGGAGTTCTACAATGTTCTACAAGATGTGTTGAGTCCACCAATCCGCACTGGGCCAGCGTGGAGGACTGCGGCCTTAACCCCTCCTCATTGTGGCAGGAGACCCGTTCTCTGTAAAGGTCCGGTAGAAATCAAAATATGCGTGTTTCGTCTTATTAAATAAGTTTTTATTTGAATCGTGTCCAGTAGAGCTTTTTAAATAGTTAGACTAATGATAATGTTGATGATAGCGATGATAATAACAATGAAGCTAAATGATTAAAATAAATCATTCTATAAGTTTTCTTTGTCCAATTAGTTGCAGTGTTCTAAGTGCTTCTTATATAAATACAGAAACAAAAGTGCTCAGCTAAAACTTTCCCACAAAACAAAAACCACGAGAACAATATCTTATAATCTCTATACTTTTACAGTTATTTCCCATTACTTTAAATGTAGGTGGATCATGAAGCATGCCTCTAGTTTAACAAAATAACTCTAAAATGGCTACCAACCGTTATCTCGCTGTACTGGCCCAATTTGTACTAAGTAAACACGTTTTATTGCACCACCATGTATTAGAGGTAATGGTTCCGAATACCATGCAGCTACGAGCTGGTTGCCTATTTAGCTAATTACTGTAGGTCTTGGAATAGCTTTCTCGGTTTGGTCGCTTTCGTCTTCATCGCGGTGATAGCCCAGTGGTTCACTTTCGGGGTGCCGAGTTCAAATCCCACGTACCTCTAACTTTCTATGTTATATGCGTTTTGAACACTTTTGCTGCTTACTTTTTGAACTGCTGTTTGTGTGTGGCGTGTGTGTTTCTGCCTGTAGCAATCGTTCGTTCAAACTAAACGATTTCGATGTAATATATTTTGGTTTAAAAGTGAATCAATCCGAAATGATCTTTGTTTGATAAAAATAGATTCAAAATGGCCGCCGAGACCAAATAAAAAATATACTGTTGCAACACTCATATCGCTATCAAGCCCCAAAGCGTAGCTTGGGTTATGGGTACTTAGATAACTGATGAATATTTTTATGAATAACATACATAAACACTTATAATATACAGATAAACACCCAGCCACTGAAAAGCATTAATGTTCATCACAAAAAAAAATCAAAACCATTTTCGACTTGTGGGATACGGACAGCTTTTGACGCAAAAAGCTGCCACTGCTCCAATCGGCCTTCAATTAAAATATCACTTGCTTCAAAGGTGCAGGAATACAACGTGTAAATGAAAACCAAAATATTACTTCACAGAACTTCAGAGGTACATTTTGTCCTTTCTCTGAGCTTTATCTGTGAAATTGAAACGCTCATAGTTTTGAGTAAACGATTGCCATATTTTAAAAAAGAAACCAGATATAGCCCTAACGTCGCGTGCAAAATTAAAATCGAGTAACTGTCTGTCACTTTATTAGGTAAGCTCCGCGTAAGCGTAGGTACTATGTGCGTGTCGGTATTTTATCTTCAATAGGGTTGTCATAAGTGCACACTTATAATGTTTTGAATTTGTTTGGATAAATAAATGTGCTTCTTTTGATTTCATATTTTTACAGTGTGATTCCTTGTAAAATCTACTTATGAACCCTTCAATTATACGGTATTTCGTATTTATTTATTTAAACATCTTTATTGCGTAGTAAAGGAGAAATTAAAAATATACTTAAACAAAATTAAAAGCAAAAGGCGACCTTATCACTAAAAGTGATCTCTGCCAGGTAACCTTAACGATAGTACACAATAATCCATGAGAGACGGGAAATCGCAATTACAATAAACAATACATAATTTTACGCACTAAAGTACATACTACTAATAACTAATATAATAAATTATTAAAAGAGAAAAATAAAATAATATATATATATATATATATTTAAATACAATAATAAATATTTATATATATTTACTATAGATATATAATCGTAATTCGTAATTTGGTTACACGTTGTATAGCCCAAAGTCAATACAAAAAAAAATTACGTTTACTAACTTGTTCACTGCGCGTAGCATCGGATAGCTAGTTCCAAATAAAAAAAATTAGGATCACGTTCCTAAGCAGCGCGTAAACAAATAATAAAACCGCGATGTAAATTGTAAACCTTAAATTGTAGCAAGGAAGTTCCTATTAACACCGGTTCATTAGCGAGCGTTTTCAATGGGTGGTAGTCAATAAAAACTCACATGAATGGAACAAAACAGAGGCACGCTTAACGTAATTTGTTTTTACAGCTTCAAAGAAATTTACGGTGTTAAGTGATTTTTACATTTTACCATCAAACAATATGGACGCCCCACAAAAGGGCACTTGAAGTGTCTTTCAGTATTTTGTTCGAGTGTGTCATTGTTATTTTGTGTACCGTGTTGGTGTTTGAGTTGCTTTCGATTGTTATTCTATTATGTCACCCTCATTTGGAGTGTCTTTTACAATTCTAACTCTTGTATCCGGTTGGGATGTTTAAAAAAATGTTTAAGTGTTATTGTTTGATGTACTCGTAAGTACTATTCCGTTTATCGAATTTTCTAAGGGATATTATAAATCGAGTGCATAAAAAATTAAATACTGACCACTACTGAGATACTGCAAGTGGTTACGTATTTAACACCATGTGAGAGACTATAAAATCTCGATAAATAAAGTGGTCACTTTCAAGATTTGTAGTCACTAAAATACATGCTTAGTATTTTAATAAACTATATTCAGTAGTTACGATAACTTTAATAAAGTAATAAAACACTTATTCAAAATCAAAGTCATCAAACAATTCTAAATTTATTTATTTTAAGTACTTATTCCTGACGGACTTGACAGTCTATTTGTAGTGACTCTACCACCTGTTTGGACGACTTATACCGAGAAGCCGGCAACAAACTCTTGCAGATACCTCTTTTCACCACCCCTCCTGATTCAAGCCGTTTCTGCAAGTTGACATCCAATTAAGCTAGCTACTAAATTCTTCGCACCCTTTATGTGCCTTATCGACTAATCTGGGTACTGCACATTCTTCCCATATAACAGATTACGTACTTAAAAAAATTAAAAACGTGAAATAACTGTCATTATGCTCGCAATGCGGGTATGCGAACATATGTATTGCTGGTTAGGTATTTTGCATCTTAGACCTGTTAAATCCATATTTTGCATTTTAAGTTTAACCAAAGATGGTATCGTTACCATTCATGAAACCGTTTATAGCATCATTCATGAAATAATCTCCTTTGGCAGATTTTACAATTCCGTTATGTATAATGGTTGAGGGCATTATTTGATCACCATACTATTTTTATTAGTAAAGATTTGAAATATTCTTCGCCCTCAACCTAACTTTTGCATTTTACTCTTGTATGCTTTAACTTAATAGTTTATTTTTCTTTATTCAGTGGAAGTAAGATATAATCATGTTCTAAAGCTAAAGAAAAACACGAGTACGTAGTTTCTTCAACTCTAAAGCACTCTAGTTCGTGACAAGCATTTTAAATCTTCAAGCGAATTACTTGAGACATTTGCTATATTCTTATATGATGTACTGAACCACGGTTCACGCGTGGTTACCTTCATATACTTTGTTAACTTCAACTTTGACTTTATTAAATTACGGGGACGAGAGAAATTCTCTCTGCGAAATATTAAAATATTCCTATTAAAAAGTAGCTGACTCACTTTGCTGGCCTTAATTTTTCCAAAATATACTTAGGATTACTTACATTGAATGCTGTAAGTAATTGTAATGTAAGTAATTGTAATGCTGAAGCGCCATTGCTGTCGATTAGCAGCTGTGCTGTGTTTCGGTCTGAAGGGCGTGGTTGCAGTGGCGTGCACTGGGTTTCTTACCAGGGTAGGCATACAGCTGGAAAATTGCATAAAACGGCAAAATCCTACTCTTCTAACAGTTGTATATACATTTTAGGGTATGCAGTGCTTTTGTTCATGTATGGAGTGCACGCCACCGCGTGGTTGCCGATGTATTTGCAGGCGCATGAGGCTTAACACCTACACCTCAGATTTTTGGACACAGGGCGGCAATTTCAAAAGCCAAAGGTAAAAATATCTTTATTCAAGTAGGCCCATAGGTGGCACTTTTGATGCGTACATAAGAATTACACGGTAGTGAGATGATGGCGATAACCGCATTCGTAAACTTAAAACTAAAGCTACGAGGGTTCCAAACGCGTCCTGGTCTAAGAAGAAGCTTTGAAAGTCGTGTCTCTCGGATACCCTGCGAAGAGTTCCTCTGTTTATCCGTGTATAATGTGGGTTGGTGGGCCATCTGCTTCTTCCATCAATTATTACTATTAAAAAATTACACTGTAGTTGTTAACTAAGCCCACCAACCCACATTGGAGTAGCGTGAAGTATAGCAGCTATATAATAATTCAAAGGTTTATTAAATGATAAAGATCATGACTTTCAGATGAACCTATGTAAACAAGAAAGTACAAAAGAAACTTCAAATGAGTTTAACTTCTCAAAGCATTTATCATACACGCTAAAAGAGTCACCCTCGAAAATATATTATAATACACAAAAGAGATTGACATCGGACAAACTTCGCTCACTGCGGTGACAAAATGGCGAAAAGTTTTTTAATATAATATGTACCAGATACCAGACATAAGGCGATCCTTACCATCCCGGCTATTTTATGACCCAGAGCTTTTCGATCGTATAATTTCTGATTATTACAATTCCGTAGCGGGAGTTATTAATGCATTTTTTATGTTGTAAGAATTATTATGAGTTCAGGAGACGTTAATACATATACTTATCTATTTTGAAACTTTATTTATTTCCGATTCGATATACATTAAGTAGGCACCTATTTATTTCCTATTTTTGGTGGAATTCGTTTTTGTAATTTTAGTGCTCGGTAAATTAGATTCGACTGTTGTATTTAACATTCTCAAGATCTCGGGCTCAATGTCTAACCTTCAATATATTTAATCAAAAAAATAATTCCTTCTATTTTTACCATATAAACGTTTCATAATAAAGCTAAGACTAGGAGTTTGTGTCCTTTGTATTTAAGTACAAATAACCTGATGAAGTGATCTTAAATAAAAATAATTGGGCCTCCGTAAACCATTCATCTTTCTTTCAGCCCTTTTTACTTTCGTTCGGAAAATTCTTTCTTGGGGCTGCACCCCTGCACTCATTAAAAACGAATGCCGTCTCAATATCAAGTGTATTGGTAGGTATAGCAGTTTAAGCTCTGCCTTGAATATCTAAAGAGTAACCGTAATTTTTATACTCTTCTATCTTCTACAGATACCTACAATAGATAAATACTCGTACATATACAACACATAGAAACAATACAATTATACTAGAATTTAAAAATTAACTAAGAGAACTTAGAGGAAAAGCAACTCCGAGTAATTGCAACTCCGGTGATATTATGCAAAATTCAGTCAAAAAATAATAATAATAACTATATAATGCTTATCTTCACTTGCCTGGGTATTATTTACTTATTAATCTTTTATTTTCATCTACATTAAAAAAAAATTTAATATATTAATTACTTTTTCAAAAATCTAGTAGTAGTTTCTAATAGTCAAGCCTATTCGTTTGATAGCCGCCATTTAGTGGCGGCGGCCATCTTGGAACAATTTTCATTAAATACAGCTACGAACATTCTCAACTAATTCACCTTTCAAACAAATCGGTTCATCACAGACACACACAGAGATTCGTCAAACTTATAACCCTTCATTTTTTCGTCGGGGTTTTAAAAAAACCAAAGTATAGCTTATGCCAGAACCTCGTCCACGTTTATTCGGTTATTTAAGGTACCGCAAGAATCGTTCGGTGACCAGAATGACAGCAGCTTTTAAAATTTCGTCAGAATCAAACAGACTTGCTTTCTCATTTATAAAATTATTAGTAGTGATTTGCGCAGAACCAATAAAACAGAATGACATAAGAGCATTATTATGTACACTGTTCTTGCCCAACTATCTTTAGTACTTAATAGTCTTTGAACGTTTATTTATTTTTAAACTACGAGTATTTTAATGACATAGACTTCATAGACAGAAAGAGATCAGTCATTAAAGCCGTAATTACTTATTATTAAACGGCGTTGTGTGGCGTACGTTATTCAATGTGAATAACGTGGGCTTAGATAAATGTCTAGGAGAGTTCAGATAAAAAAAAGAGTGTGTGTAAGGTTTACGAGAGCATTGCATTTCGACGATCTCCCCTGGCGCAGTCTGGCCTTATAAGTTGGAGGAGATTAAAATTTGTATTTTTTGAATTTTATCTGGTCTGGTCTGTTGAAAGCCTTTGGCCGTAGCTACGTACCACTCTACCGACAAAGACGTACCGCCGAGCGATTTAGAGATTTATATGAGTTTAATTTTATAAATTTAAAACGCAAATAAAAAATTTCGGAACCGACAGGATTTGAACCTGCGACTCTCTGGCAATCGCGGCCTGAGCGCTTTCTCCAATTAAGTTACGACTCTCCTACCGTCGATGCCGAAATTAGTATATGCCTTTCACATCAGTCTTATAGAGACTGTATATATGAGTATATGTGTGTGTGTATGATGAGAGTTTAATATTTATAACAATATATTATAGAATACCAACCTCTCATGGGTTACCCGCTATCATCTTAAAATGTATCGCCACTTTACACTAGGTGGGCCAAGGGCGAAGGTGTACGTGAAATAATCAAATTTTTTTATTTATTATTTTTCATTTATTATTTAATATAAGACCACTTTACACCATTCAGTACCTAATAAAATCCAAGCACTCGCTTTTTTCGTCTTGGAAGAGGTAGCTTAATTAGACAGAAATTTGTGCTAAAGCAAGAATGAGTCAAAAAAAGTTTTATTTTAATATTTACAAAAACCACCTTTGGTTAAGTAGGAAATACTACCGCGTTTTCCTTCACCATTGAAGCAAGTGATATTCAATTGCTTAAAACGCACATTACTTAGAAAAAATTGAGATACAGGGATTCGAACTCGACTCCCCGAAAGTGAGGTCAAAGTCCTACCCACTGGGCTATAAGCGCTTCTATATATTATGTAATGACTGCTCACACAAAATGCTTAAAAAATAAAATATTTCTACACGTCTGTGTTCGATTTTTATTGATCTTAATTGTGCTTAATTACTATGATTGCTAATATGAAAATATAAATATATTGAGAAGGAGAATATTAATGCTTTTAAAGTTTCATATGAAGGAAATTTACCAAGCAGTCATTTACTTTATATATTGTTATTATATATGATTTAATCAAGATTATCAAAGGTGTAATCTATTGCACGCCTCAGAACCGAAGGGTATTACTGTCAGTTTACGCACACCGGGTGATTCTCCAACTTAAAATGCCACTTTTTTGTTCTTTATTGCTTTTATAAGTGAATATAAATAGACAAATGTTGAGAAAAAACACAATTTTTAACACTCATGATATTTTTAAATCTCTTTTTATTATTTAAACTATTTAAAAATTAATGTCGTGTTGTGTAATCTTGTGGTCACGATAACGAGCGAAATACTTCACTTATCGAATTTGTTTTTTTTTATAGGCTTCCATATTTTGAGGAATAAAAGCCTGTTACTTTGCACGGTATAATTAGATGTAGTTTAATTGTTATTTGCAAATAATCTCAATTTGATTGTAATGAATGAGATTATGAGGCGTGATCTTTTGGATTTCCAACTATTTTTTAATATATCCACATCATAATTTCGGCTTTGATGATGATGATATATTAAAACAATAGAATACAACTATGATAAACTCACTGCTGAATATAAGCCTTTCTCAAGAAGCCATTACACCCAGTCTTCAGCCTTCCTTATCCACCCACTCCCCGCCACTCTCTTTATGTCGTAAGTCCATCGTGCTGATGGGAGTCCAACACTACGCTTGCTTGTTCGTAGTCTCCTCTCTAGAACGTTCCTAATACAACGGCCATCGCAAGTATGACAAGCATGGCCTGCCCATTTCCATCTCATCTTGCTGATAGTTTGGCCTTTGTCAATGACTTCCGACTCCCGCGGATCTCTTCGTTTCTAACTCTATTCTTCAGGGAAACTACCAACATAGCCCACTCCATAGCTCGATGAGTGATTTTTCGTTTTTAGTATAATATCGTCATGACCATCATATCAACACCACGCCCACGCCACGCCACATAAGCCACGGGTCTCTACCCACAATGAGAAGGGGTTAAGGCTGTAGTCCACCACGCTGGCCCAGTGTGGATTGGTGGACACCGCTCACCTTTGAGAACATTATGGTGAACTCTCGGGCATGCAGGTTTCCCAAAGATGTTTCCTTCACCGTTGAAGCTTGTGATATTTTATTTCGTTAAAACGTATATAACCTATAAAAGTTAGAGGTGCGTTTTCGGATTCGAACTCGGCCCCCTGAAAGTTAAGTCAGAGTCCTACCCATTGGGCTATTACCGTTTCAGTCCTACCCACGCTTTTCGAATACAAAGTATAACTTTGTAGTTACCTACGAAATAAGAATTTAAAAATACCCGACTTTCAAAAGTGTACCTACATTATTCTACTATTCAAGCCATTTCACTGGATACCCATATTTAGGGAGTTGAAATAAAAATTGGTAAATCCGTTCTGGAGCCAGGATGCCACAGACCGACAAACACGCACACTCAGACACAAACACGCAGACACGTCAAACTCATAACACCCCGTAGTTTTTGCGTCCAGAGTTAAAAATAAACAAAAGGAAAACTGTGCGCTTAGCCTCACAAAAAGTCTCATTCAATATTTGTCCAATAAATCACTCGTATGATCAATTTTCAAAACGGAAGTTTAAACTGAGCGGAGGGACAAGAACTACGTAAGAACTGCTAGTAGGTATAACATCGTTGACAACTTTCAAAGTAGTTATTATTGTAGGGGTATTTTACGTATCTTTTGAAAGTTTCAAAGCTTTAGGAACGTACCAAGTGTTCGTTTGAGTGCCGTAATCGGTACTGCTATAATACTTGATTCGAACCTTGAAAGTATTATGGAACATTAAAAAATTACTCATCGTCCCATTACCAGCCTACTACTGGCGTTGGTCTCTTCTCAGAATGAGAAGTCTACCACGCTGGCTAAGTGCGCATTGGTACACACCATTGAGAACATTATGGAGAACTCTCAGGCGTGCAGGTTTCCTCACGACGTTTTCCTTCACCGTTGAAGCAAGTGATATTCAAATGCTTTAAACGCACATAACTCCGACAAGTTAGAGGTGCGTACCGGAGATCGAACTTGACTCCATCGACTGGGAAGCCAAAGCCACTACCACCACCGCTTGAAAAATTAACTCCAAAATTTTAATTTACCTTACAATCTAAAAAACACGTTCATTTGATAGCCTTTTTTAGTTCGGTTAAGAATAGTTTTTATTTATTACAAAACACAATTTCCGATGTTCAAACCAAAGTCTTCACAATCATCTGTAGCCAACAGAATTTAATAACGCCCTATCATGCTATTCCGTAGTGGAAGATCAAAGAATTAAAAATAGACCAAGTTTACCTTAAACTTTGGATAATAATAAACGTTTTCGTAATTGAACTGGCGTATAAACAACTGCTCAGAATCTGTAATACTCTACCGAACGCAAGCAATTTTGATTCTAAGCATAATTAACTAAAGAACTATATTTGCGTGTATCTATTGCTAAATAATGCGCTTTAGTAGTTATGTTTTACTAGGAGAATACATTAAAGCCATTGTTCAGAGATGTTGGGATTCAAAACTCTACTCCTCGATCTATGAAATCAATACCATTAGTTACAAATTAAATATTTAACTTGATACAGGACATAAGCGCTGATTTTTTATTTTGAACCAGATATTGAAGACGAATATATGAAAAATATGAGCGATCAAGAGATACATTTAGAATCTACAATAACTGTATCTACAAGTACAAAGTGGTAAACAAAGTAATTAATTTATCAAACCCTTTCCCCAGACCATTAACTGCTGGATCGCCCTAATGAGGGAAATAGTCCTCGACCAGTCTCAGCATCATTATCTCCGGACAAGGCATTATCTATTCAAACAGGCGATGGCAAATGTCACCTTTATCGAGCAGCTATTCAGCCTACTGCAGACAAAAATGAATCTTAAAACAATGACCATAAAGGTAACAACGTAGTGAAGATAACGAATATACGTGTGGTCTTCTATACAGTTCGAGATGCAACACCTAGAACAGGAAATAATTTTAAGATGATACAATTAGGAACGTTTTATAACCTTAAAATTAAACGTATTTAAAGGAAAAACTACTCGCTATTAAAGCTATAATTACATCAAGGTATAATTTATTTATTTAATTATGGTAACCAAGTTATTTGATGCTTAATATATCGTAGTACACTTTTTATCGAACTCAAATTTGCATTAGTATTTTGTTACGACAGAATTACTCGTTATAATAATTTTTCCATTGGTAAAAAATATAATCCTTATACTTTTAATCTGCAATTTAGGAAAACTAAAATTATTTTCTTTTATTTTCATTACAGTAAATTTACTTTGAATCTAATTCAAAAGGAATAAAAACAGGTCAAACATAATATATAAACACTTGAATTAGGTGAGTTTTAGAAAAATAACGAAAGCAGAAATCCAGAGACCGAGATGTATAATGTACATTCCTATAAGAGTTTCCATTAAATTTAGTATTTTGTCAAAGGCAAAGAACATAAAAGTTTGTTGAGAACATTCCCATCAGTTTAGCATGGACATTTAACATCCTTACAAAGTCATTTGATAAGCTAAGATGGAATTTATGCAAAGAAATGGTAAACATTTTGCAAACTTGCATCCCGAGTGTCTTACAGCATCCAAATGAGATTCGTTTCAGCCATTACCAAGTTGAAATACTTTGAGATTTATATGGAGTTAGTTTGTGGAGTCGTGCTAGATCTTTCACTTAGGATAAATGTAGGGACACGTTGTGAATAACATTAAGGGTGTTCGCGCACTTAGTAGACGAAGACTACCGGCCGCATATTGGATGAATGCAGACGTTACAATCCGCAGAAACAGGAAAATATTCACAGTGCAATACATAATTTCTTGTTTTTCTATTTTGCTAACTTGACTTAGCAATTATTCATTGTAAAGTCAACATCTTCTGATACCCATGTGTTGGAGCGAGTCGTGCGTAGAGAGAACAGAAGATCTGCTTGGTGTGGAGTTTAAAGATTGAAGGAATAAAAAAATGGCACCGTATATATTTTCCTGGTATTCTTGCCATGTATTCTGGCTGCATATTGGTACAGGCTGCCATCAAAATAAGACTTCAAGAAAATTCAAGAACAATACAATCAGATGTGAAACCAATTAAAAGAAAAGTAAAATGGATGTTTATTGCCGTATGAAATACTATTTACTTTTTCCCCTGTCAAAAAAATACATTAACCAGGGCTTTTTTGTAATTTATTCTTATCTCAACACGTGCATTAGTTCCAAATTCAATTAGTCAAAAAATATTTAAAGCGACTCAAACTTTAAAGGCATTGACAATCCAGTGAGTTCTAAAAAAGGTTGTGCATCAATTGCTAGATAAATTTGACGAATCGCTGAGATATTAACTATTTGATATACTTTATACGATATACTTTTATTACAATTTTGACAGCTTTTAACCATTATAAGCTTTAATTTATGTCCACCATTCTGAATAAGACAATGATTACCTTTATAAAAAAACAAAAAGTAAGTTTGATAAAACAGCATCAATTAAGAATTGCCAGTTTTGTTATACAATTTGAAGGAAATATAGTCCTAAATAATGCTTATCAAATTATATCTATTTCAATCAAGGTGTATAAACATATGTTAAGACCAAACCAATTAAGTCCAGACATGTCACATCTGCTGTACCTACTATCAAATAATGTTTTATTTTATAGTAATAATTGGCCTGAACCTGATGGTAACTGAAAACGCCTATAAACAAAGCAACACTTCGCAGGGCAAGTCCTGCAAAGCGCCGCCCTGTGTACATCAATCTGAATGTCTCGTGTGCCTATGTACGACACATAGTACTCCCTAGACGAGCTCTGTCACAAAAACCTATACTACTGGTAAATATGTATAATTGTCATTACCTAATACAAAAGTAAATATGTAATTCATAAAGTGTGCAATTACGAATTTATAAGATAATGACGCTAATGTGTTGATCGCGTACCATGTATTACCTAGTATAATACCAATGTTTACAACACAATTGCAAGAAAGAAATCTAATGAAAAATTAATTTTGCCTTAACAATACGTGAAAGAATTACTATTTGTCTACTAGTGTGCGAACACCTTAATTTGTTTATAACTATTCAAACTTGCTCAGATATCTGATTACTTCACTTCGGACAGAGTTCAAATCCGATACTGAAATACGTGAATTATTATTGGCCGGAGAAGTCTATATTGGAAACAACAAACCTTGTTTGGTAATCGAATACCAGATTGTTTGTATAAGGCAACGATTCCTTTTGGAACTGTCATTTTATCTCCAGTTTCAGTACCAATTTGAATATTTTTCTCATTAGAGTGCACTATCTAATTAGAATTGTATCGATTACTTGGAAGTTCAATATTTATTAGTTTACCAACTCGATTGGATTCATTATTTTATTTTATCAAAGATTAAATAAATAAAATTATGGATATAATAGACATTGTTTATTTTAGGCTCTCGTACGAGTGAATATATTTCAAATATTATATTTTATAAAGTTATTATAAAAAGGCATTAATTTTTCATCTCGTTGGCATACTCAAAAGCATGAGATAATACAATCAAGCTAAAAACTAGTTATACAAATAGCCCCATTATAAACGTTTATGAATCGTAAACATTTCTATGCAATGAAATTGATAATTCCTAACTACACTCGTTAGGTAACTCTGAACTAGCTATGAGGGTTCCGAGCGCTCACAAATATAAAAATACTTTTGATAAATCGCGTTTTTAGGTAATACTAATGTTCGCTCTTATTGCTTGAACTAGACTATGCTATCTTCAAATTAAAAAGAAAATATGGCTACATTTTGTGTTTATAATTTTGTATCAACTAAACAGAATTCTCTCTGAACCGATAAAAATAAATCATAGTAGACAGCCCTGCCAGTGTCTTGAAAAATTGTCTACACAAAAATTCTTTAAATAAAAGCATTGCCCTCCAAGCTCCCTCAGAAGCCTACAGTGTAGGCCTCTGTTATTTATTTTTCATTTTTCATCCTCGAAACTCTAATGTTCTTTAATGAAAAGAAGCCGATACGGCCACATTTTTTTTTCCAACTTGATTCTCCTCCGCGATGTTTCATTTCAAGATGGCTGCCTCATTATCTATGGTTCAATGGTTTTAGGGAAGTGTTTATGTATTTTGAGAGATATAACCTTCAATATTTTTGATATAACCATGATGTTATATTTGTAGGTTGTATAAGATTATTTATTTCCCAGGCAATTACGCACCAAATTGAGAACTTCCTCTTTTTTAAAGTCCTTTAAAGATTACTGAATCCAATTATCAAATAATGCAGTCTGGGAATCGGACAGCTTGGTTGTTGACTCTTTGTCTGCTTCTACGTATTTAGGATTAGGATTAGAGCCAATTGAGAAATTTTTAATGTCACTACTTCAATTGATGAGGCATTACAAATTTTCATACAATAAAATGATGAGTTTGATAGAATGATCTTACTTAATTATTTCTACAAACTCTTAATTTTCCACATATACAACAACACTACAAAATGTACCTATTTCGAAAGCAATTTCTATTACAAACTTATGTTTGGACCATTTGTCAGTTACAAGAATGTTAGTCGAGCATGTATGCAGTGGCATCTGCCTACATATTTAGTGAAGAGTAAAGTTGAAAAGCAAGTGGATATTCAAAATGATTTATCTGCTTGGTATGTGGAGCTTTTTTATCATATCGGTGAAGATAAAATAATATTTGTAGATCGTTCGAATTCTGGTTGGAATTAATGAAAGACGTAAGTACTCTTAGAGATCATTTTATGGGATAACTACCAGTCTTTTGAGAATACTTCTGTTTGGGATAAACGTTTTCCTTTCAAATTATACACACGTCAGAGATAAATATTATTAAAGTTGGATGAATAAGTTATTGGATGCTTACGCAAATAAACTAGATAATAGATAGACAGCGTTTATGGCAATTATGGTACAATATTAATAAGGACTTCCCCCATTTTTAAACTAAACAAATGTTTCTGCGTATCCTTTTTTATTTTATGGTAATAATGAAATATATCACCTAAAACTGCTCTTTTCCAAGTAACTGCGCTATTAAGGTAGAACAATATCGTATCGCGTTCAAGTCCATGTTTGTAAGTATAAGTTTTTTAGTGCGCTATTGTAAAGGGGAACATATTAAATAGGATTATGTGAGTATAACATATTATTGATTATAACACGAAGGAGGAAGGTACGATCCCTCTAATAGTTTTAATTGCCATGTTATAATTGTAAACAAACAGAATAGATACAAAAGCTGTTTATAAATAATGAGAATTATAATAGCATTTGTAACAAGTCAAGCAGCAATACAAAGTGGTGTCGCGGAACGTGACTTTAGCGAAAATGGAAATGTTTCTTTTAAAAATCTCTTATGAATACGAGAGGCATTAACATAAACGGAATAAAGAAAATAGCACCGTAGCAAAAAATTTGTTTAACTTACTTCACAGCTTATTATCTCCTCAGCCGGAAATTCAGATGTTCTCAACTTTATATCACTCACTTTATCTTAAACACTCTCTGTTTTGGTTGAAGCCAAAACTCATGCTAATTCAATTATTGTCTTTTTTATTGTTGCTGTGAACAGCGAAATTTGGTATTAGAATCAAACGCCACAGGTTTGCTGGTCCCACGATGCGTGGGCCGAATGAGAACATTTGATGTACGGTGAAATTTGACTCCCCGTGGGTTAACTATGAAAGTAATGATGGTAAAACACTACACAAAACTAATGAGCTGACCGCAACGGATCATTAACCAATAACCGTTACGAAAGTTCAATTGATATTGTGTCTGCGCTCTTCCGTTAATTGATTTTTGTAAACATTGACTTTATTGTTCAATTCCCGGATATTGTTTTGGAAGCGATAAAAACTGTGTCCGAATAACAAACAATAGTCTATTGTACAGGTCCCATTAGATTAATTACTTTATCAAAAACTTTTTGTTTATTATCTATTATTTACTAAAATGTGTTGATTTTAACTATAGTTTTAAGAATATGAATGAGTTTGTAATATTAAGCTAATATACATTGTTATGATTATTCAAGATCAGCTATTAAAGTACTATTTCCTTCTTATTGGATTCTATTAACAATTTAATCAACTTCACCGTCATTCCAAAGTTCCGTAAAGCAAAAGCCATTTCCCAGCTAATATCGTATTCCACATTTACTAAATGTATCACAAAGTCATAATACTCGGTTAAAACTAAATCATTTCACGTTTCCGTTCTAAAGTTACATTTGTGAGTTCCCTCCCGATCCATTAAACGTTGTCAGACGTCAACAAAGTCGGCAACATCTTATATTACCGTTCGACTGATGTATGTTTATTTTGATTGAAACAAACAAATCTAATCAAAACCACATCCGTTTCATATGAATACTTTTTCCATACGAAGGACCATCAAACCGCAGCACTTTTACGAAATTTTACGTTTGAAATACCTCTGTCCTAAGCACTTGAGTATCTCACAGCACTGATAGCAATCCGTTGTGATATGAGTCAGGTTTTTAGGGCACACTATCTGGGAACAAACATCCCTATGCAAATAATACGACGCATCAGTTGCGATGTTTCGAGCGCGGGAGAAGCGGCCGGCAGCAACACGGTTCCTCTGACGGCCGGAAAGCGACTGACTGAAAATTATGTTTAGCAGCGGGCCACACCGGCTATTGCATCCGAGTATAAACGAAAATGGCCGAATGTAATTTTGAAGTGTGAATGAAATGGATGAAGGATGGTTCTGGGATGAGGGAGACGGTTGCGCAGGTAGGGTGGGAGACTGCATCGAGGATAGGGGTTTTGTCTGCACAGGTTAGAGAATAGAGATGAAGTGCATTTGTTTGCTAAACGTAGTAAAGGTGCCGCTTGAGGGCGTAAAAATTTTCAACAGACGTAAAAAGCAAAAGGTATCTATGCCATTTATCTTCCGGACGTTGACATAGAGAGACTTTTCTTACTTAGATGGTAAAGTAACTGAAAGCATATGAAGTACGTAAGTATCCACGTTAAATAGTTTGCTATTATCACAAACCAAAGAATAAACTTCGTTAATAAAAATAAAGACAAAATTGTGCGTCATTTGATTTTTTATTAAAAATATTATTACATTCTTTATCAGTATTTTAGCCTACATTAGGGTACTTTTGTTTTACTAGTCTTATTATAAAAGTGTTACTTTACTATTAAAACTAAATTTTTTGAATATACGTACTAGTTTTGGCATATTTCATCATCATCACCTCACTCCAATGGTAGTGGGACGTTGCTGACATTGATACAGACTACATATTATGGTCTTATAGCCTATGCTGTAGAAATCTCTCCCTCCCATGATGTTTATACGTCATCATCATCATCATAGTATCATCATAAACAAGGAATTTCATCTGGAATCACGATAGAGCTACTGCTGAATTTATTTACAGGCATATTCTTGGTTTAATCTGGTTTCCAAACCAGGAGTGTTTTTTTTATATCGACCCATTACCCATTACTTGCCCTGGTTCACGGATCTCCTCCCACAAGGAGAACGGTTCCACCACACTGACCCAGTGTCGATTGCTGGAATGCAGACGCCTTCGAAAACATAATGGAGAACTCTGATGCCGGTTTCCTTACGATGTTTTTCCTTCACCGTTAAAGGAAATAATATCTTGGCCGGCAATAAGTTTATAATGGAGATGTCGAATGCATTAAAAATCGTGAAATCCAGTATTTGAAAAGCATAGTAAGTTAAAGCCCTTAGTACTTCTATTCTATTATAGAGAAAGCCCGGGCCCAAGTGTAGGAGGCTGAAAGGCTAAAGCAGATAACGAATTTTCTCTACCTTCATATAAAGTAGCAGAACAATACATATGGAAGTAGTAATTCAATTTACTTTCAAACAGCCGTCATAGTGATTGCTTGTCATCAAATTTGTGTCAATTGTACGTCAATTGGCGATACGGAATTATCTAATTGTCTTCCATTTGTCATCGCTCTCCGATAAATTGATGGGATATTACCCGCCATTCAAATAAATTTGACACAATTCAATTATCCTCAACCCTAAATTGGTTTATGGTTGCAACACGATAGAGTCGACACACTATTTATTTATTGTCTCATCACACATAGTATATACCACTGGTCTTGATTTAAAGGTGTAAGCTTAAACTCCAAAGAAATTTCCTTACAGCCTGCCGTTGACAAAGTTTTGCTTGGTTAATCTTGTAGGTAAGGTATTTACATTCAACTTAATGCTACAAAATCAATACTTGTCACACATTAACAGTTAGAATGAGGGTAGGCCGACAAAGGTAAATGTAAGAAAAAATTTTTAATTAATTTTTTTTTTCCTTTAAATTCAATATAATTCACATTTCCTTCAGGCTATTTATATTCCACTGCTGGGCAAAATCCTCGAATCTCATAGGAGTTTTTTTGGGAGCATGGTATATACACCTTAATGCCAGCTTTAACATTTAATGTGAATATTTTTATCCAGACCGAAAATATTTATTTTTATATAAATATTTTCGGTCTGGATATATTTTAAGAGCTACTTACACCAAGACCAGCTCGATGGCTTTAGTTCATAATAAAATTTCTTGCATATGTAAAGTCCAATAAAATCTCCACATAACATATTATTACCTAAAGCACTGCACGCTATACGCCCGCTCTTGAAAAGTTTAAACTAGCTCCCACCAAAGAATATCCTTTTCATATTCCGTTTTCGTGAAATTTAAATTCCAAATCACATTACATTGTGCTATTATGTACCCTATGCAGCGTGTAATAGGGGGGAAGAAGTTTTCTTTTCATGCACAATCCCTTCTGAACTATGACTACAGGTGTTAAATAACAATATTCAGTAGTTTATTCCCGTGATTTGCGCTGACTCGAATGTATTGGCTTTTAAAGTTGGAAAAGGCTACTCTCATACTACGGAATTTAATTTAAATTTGGAAGATTTTCAAGGTTCCCTGCCCAAAGGGTAAAACTGATCTGATTGATAAGACTCCGCTATCCGTCCGTCCGAACAGTGATACTAACTATCACGGTTTATGAGATGCAACCTGGTGACAGACGGACAGACAGATAGACGGACAGACGAACGGACAGTTAAAATTTTCACAGATTGATGATGATGTATATATATTTCCGACTATTCCGGAGGGCCGACTGGCGCAGTGGGCAGCGACCCTGCTTTCTGAGTCCAAGGCCGTGGGTTCAACCCAGTCCAACTGGAAAATGTTTGTGAGATGAACATGAATATTTTTCAGTGTCTGGGTGTTTATCAGTATACTATAAGACGTATTTACGTGTATTATATTCATAAAGGTATCCATCAGCTATCTTGGTACCAATAACACAAGCTATGCTTACTTTGGGGCTAGATGGCGATGTGTGTATTGTCGTAGTATATTTATATTTCCGCTATAAAAACAAATACTTAAAAACAGAATAAAATAATTATTTAAACGGGTTTTATTATCGTTTTTGTTCGATATTGATAATGGCAACCGATGAACGCTTGAAATCTTCATGGAATATTGAGTTTTACCTCTACGCGGTGATAGCCCAGTGGTTAGGACTTCAGCTTCACTTTCGGAAGGCGGAGTTCGAATCCCAGCACGCACCTCTAACTTTTCTAAGTTATGTGCGTTTTAAGAAATAAAAATATCACTTGCTTCAACAGTATTTATTATTGGCATCGATGTGTGTAGACAACCTTATACTTGCATTATTTTTAACATGATATTATATGGTGCAGGCAATTAGTGTACACGTCTTTTAGAATATTTATCGACAATTCCACGCCATATTATGTTATGCGAATGTGGGGTGTCAAGGATTAACATAATTTATCGTAATATTATGTAAAGGTGGCTGAGTCTACGAGTATAAGGTATCAACCAGATATTAACGCTTGGTCTCCGCATGTGTACATACTCAACCAGTGACAAATAAAAAAATACTTTTTTTTGTATTTATAATAAATGACTGAATCTTGTACTACACAATTTAAATAGAACCAAATTTATTTTCAAAAGCTACCTCAAAATGGCCTCAAACAGTACCAGATGGTGACATTATCTGATCCGATCGAAGCTGAGAACTCGACAGGACTACGACAATCTTCAGTATTTATTTATAATACACACTAGCAATTCATTGTAACAACATTATTAAAAATTAAAAAGTAAAAAGTGAGTTAGAATTATAAATTTTGGCTTATGCCATAGAGAGCTGCTCTATTATTGGTGTGTAAGCAATAACATTATTACCTCCGGTCAAATGGAAACGAAAAATATCAAACTAAAAACTTATGATGAAGTATTTAGTAAACGACTATGGCAGATTGAGAAATAATCCTACTAATATTATAAATGTCAAAGTGTGGATGTTTGTAGCTGCATGCTATGGAAAAGGACATGTACTTTAAATACCGATCTCTCAAATAGTTCCTATGGTAGGAATGAAAATTGTCAACGAACGAAGCTTCAGAAATAATTCTGAGGTCCACGCAGTCGCGGGCAGAAGCTTATACTACTTATTATATAAAGAGAGATGCAGAGAGAGTGACTACAAATCTTCTCCTTTTTCTCTTCCGAGGGTAACGTTGGCCTCCAGACGTTTCCTGCCACGTATAACTTGAGTGCATTAATGTTAAGAATCAATAGGCATTTTCTAGACAAGTGTTACCTACTACATAATTTTTTTATAACATACTAGCTGTTGCCCGCGACTTCGTCTGCGTTTGATTTTGTTTTTTGATGTGGTATTCAATTTAGATGTACCTAGTTCTAAAAAAATTAAAGTATTCAGTATCGTTAAGCCTTAAATAAGGGATTTGCTGCTGTCCGCTGCGGAGTTCTGTTTTCTATCTCCAACCACATTCATCAGATCTACACAAAGTTTGGCCAAAATTAAACACATATTACAACCTCTATAGTACAAAAATAATCGGTTATAATTTCAAACACTTTCATCTTTCCCAATGGAACCGAGCTTAATGTCGGGATAAAAAGAACCCTATATTACTTCTAACACTTCCGAGAATATGTGTACAAAGTTTCATGAGTGAAAGTGTGACAAACAGACTTACATTCACATATATAATATTAGTAGGGATAGGAATTTATCACCAAGTTGTGTAAAATAATTCGATCGATATTTTGGAGTACTTTTCCATTAATTTCATACATGAAATTTGACATTCTCCCTGTTTATTTATGCTAAGAAAATAAGCAATTGCAGATTTGCAAGCATTATCACATCCCACACGTGGCTAGGTAGAATAGAGCGCGTCTGCGCCAACGGAAATTGTCTGTGGGCGGAATCCGGGATTTATTGATGTATACGAACGGATTTATAATGATTTTTCATATTTACTTTACCTACGAAATAGTTTTAGTACCACAGCAGTTTTGCCTATTTCTCAGGCACAGTGATAAGCACTGCGGTTTTATAAGTGGAACGTACCGGGTTCGATCCCCGCAGGAGCAATTTAGGAATTTAATACTTTAGAATTTTATGTAGTCTGGTCTGGTGGGAGGCCTCGGCCGTGGCTAGTTACCATCCTACCGAAGAAGACATGCCGCCAAACTATTAAAATTCAAAAAAAATTCAAAATTCAATATTCATTTATTTCAAGTAGGCCTAATACAAGCAATTTTGAAACGTCAAGTCTGTCCGTGTGTAGTGACTCTACCACCGGTTCGGAAGGCAGATTCTACCGAGAAGAAGCCGGCAAGAAACTCAGCAGTTGCTCTTTTCCAACATCAAAAATTTACATTTTATATTTTAACATTCATTTTTCTATCTTGTGAGAGATGAAAGCGGAGCCGGATGCTTCCAAGCAACCTTGTCATTAAGAAACTCATCAATTGTATAATAACCTCGCTGTAATAAATGTGTTTTAACACATTCTTTAAACTTATGCATTGGTAGGTCCAAAATTACTAAGCTTTCATGTACGATGTCGGCTAAAAACTGATACGGAGTATGGGATGAATATAACTGACATACTCCAAGCTTGTCTTGGTCTGTATCATCACTTAAAAAATAAAAAAATGAGTCCACCAATCCGCACTGAGACAGCGTAGTGAACTACAGACTTAACCCCTTCTGATTGGGGGAAGACACCCGCGTCCCGTAGTAGGCCGGTAACGGGTCGATATGAAAAGAAAAACACTACTGGTTTGTAAAACTGATTTAACCAAGAATATGATTGTAAATAAATCAGCAATAGTTCTGTTGTAGTTTCAGATAAAATCGGAGCGGTAAGCACTTTCAATCTTTTTATTATTACTGTTTCCTAGAAGAAAGCAGGTTTCAAATTACCAAAGTTTTCTTTACTGAAAAGTTTTTCTCGTTTTAAGGTATAGGTAGTTTGCAGTTTCGTCATCATTATCTATCCAACACAGGGCACGGTTGTTCCTTCAAATGCTAACGGTTTCATCATATCAACCTATTACCGGCCCACTACAGGGCACGGGTACCCAAAATGAGAAGGGGTTAGGGCTGTAGTTCACCACACTGTCTAAGTGCTGATTGGTAGACTTCACAAACTGTTGAGAACATTACGGAGAACTCTCAGGTATGCAGGTTTTCTCACGATTTCCGAAGAAATTGATATTTTAATTGCTTAAAACGAAAATAACTTTGGCACTTTATAAAAGTGGAACTTTGCAGGTTGTATTCCTTGGAAGCCCTGCAAAAAGGGTTGCTTTGTTCATAGGCGATGGTTTTCCAGTTACCATTAACAGAGCTAGCTAGGGCAGGAGACAAAAATTATATAACTAACGTGTCCACCTGCTAAAACGGGACATGGTATACGAGAAGTTTACCCCCGTTTATTATCCCTATCCCTACTAATATTATAAATGTCAATGTAAGTTTGTTTGTTGCGCTTTCACGCAAAAACTACTTAACCAATCCTCATGAATCTATCTATCTATCTTGTAATGAGGCCCGCTTCAGCGGATGCACTTCGACCCTCCAGGATCTTTTGTGCTCGCCCCGTCCTTGAATCCCCTCACCATAAATAGCTTCAAATATCCACTCTAAGAGTTTGTTTGTAGCTTTTAGGTTGGAGGCACAGTAATCCTCTGGTTGTGGATAGGTCAATCCCAAGAGGTTCAGCCGCTTTCTAGCCAAAAAATACTCATGAAACTTTTAACACATATTCTTGGAAGTGTTAGAAGTAATATAGGATACATTTTATCCCGACATTAAGCTTGGCTCATTTGAGAGAGGGGATGAAAGTGTTTGACGATTTTACACCATAACTCGGACAAATTATAACCGATTTAAATAATTATTTTTGTACTATAGAGGTCATAATATGTGTTTAATTTTGCCCAAAATTTGTGTAGATCTGATGAAAGTCGTTGGAGATAGAGGACAGAACTCCTCAGCGGACAGCAGCGAACCCCTCATTTAAGGCTTAGCGATACTGAATACGTTAAATTTGATTAGAACTGCAACTGAATTGAATGCCACATCAAAAAAACAAAATCAAACGCAGACGAAGTCACGGGCAATAGGTAGTAACACTTTTAATTTTTGGATATTATTTCCACTTGTGTACCAGTTCACTGAGAGTTGATAAACCTGTGGAAGAAGATACATTTTTATCCTTTCCTCGAGGAGATAATTGTCTCCTGCCCATGCTAGCAACTCAGCTTGCCCATCTAGTTCATTAGTTATTCGAAACGTACATAACTCCGAAAAGAGGTGCGTGCTGGGAACCGCCTGAGTATCCTCTCATCGTTTGCACTTAAGTCAATCAAAACTGAATATCATCGCCTACGTAGTTGAAGCCAAGTGATTTACACACGCATATTTTAAGTAGCGAAAACAAAAAGCACAATAATCACTTCTATACGACGCATTGTGTGCGCGTAATGGCTACCGGCCGCCGTAACTCGTAACACTGTCTCGCACAAACGAGTCCGAGACTTTGCGGATGACATTTCATTGCGGATTTGCAAAGGCGTATAATACGAATGTGTTATTAGGGTCGCTTAGCTTTTGCTTGTGTATTTTATAGGATTTCATACGTTCATGCTAGTGAATGAAGGTTAATCTACACTACATTAGTTATGGCTTACCTGATACTTTTGTAATTGGTAAAAGCGTTTACTGCAACCACACAAGTCACTGTTGTTTTATTATATATGCAATAATACGAATGTGTTATGAGGATTGCATGGTTTTAGTGACGTATTTCATCGGATATACAGTGGCGTGCATTGGGTTTCTTACCAGGGTATGCATACAGCATGAAAATGGCATAAAATGGAAAAAATCCTCCTCTTATACGGGCTATGTTTAAATTTTAGGGTATGCAGTGCTTTTGTGCGTGTATCAAGTGCACGCCACTGAGGATATAATAAGTTTATGCTAGTAAATGAACCTTAATCTACGACTCATTATTTAGGGCTTGCCTGACCCTTTTGTAATAGGTTAAAGCGTTGACTGCCAAAATATAAGAGTCTTTGCTCTTTTATATATGGAATAATACGACTGGTATATTAGGGTCGCTTGGACTTTAGTTATGTATTTCATAGGATTTCATAAGTTTATGCTGGTTAATGAACCTTAATCTACGCTTCATTAGTTATGGCTCACCTGACCCTTTTGTAATTGGTTAGAGCGTTGACTGTAAAAATATAAGTCAATGATGTTTTATATGTGTAATAATACGAATGTGTTTTAGGGTCGCATAGCCTTTAGTAATGTATTTCATAGGATTTCATAAGATCATGCTAGTGAATGAACATTAATCTAAGTTTCATTAGTTATGGCTTACCTGACCCTTTTGTAATTGTTTAAAGCGTTGACTGCAAAAATAATAAGAGTCATTGCTGTTTTATATGTGGAATACTGCGACTGTGTTATTAGTGTCGCTTAGCCTTGCCTTGTGTATTTGATAGGATTTCATAAGGGTATGGTAGTGAATGAACCTTAATCTACGCTTTATTACCTATGGCTTACCGGAGCTTTTGTAATTGGTTATAGCGTTGACTAAAAATATGTCACTGTTGTTCTGTGTTAATACAAATGTGTTATAAAAGTCGCTTAATCTTTGCTAGTGTATTTCAAAGGAATATATTTACGTTCTTGCTGGTTAATGAAACTTAATCTACACAAAATTTGTTATGGCTTACCTGATCCTTTTTTAATTGGTTAGAGCGTTGACTTGAAGAATATAAGAGTTTAAAAAAAACTATTAACAAGACACAGGAAAGAGAATCACGATTTTTCCTTTTACAAAATCATTTATAGCTTAACAATTATTTTTATATGTAAGAGATGAAAGCAAAGGTCTGAGTTACAAGCAATCATATCATTTAGGCACCCTTAGTACCACTATATTTGAGCAACATGTCATCGTTGAAACATTTTCTCGCTAACTCCTACGTCTTAAACCATTCAACTATCATTCATACACACCGCGTTGGTAGCACAATGTTTATGAGAACAATACACGCCCAGTAATTTTGCAATCATACTATACTATTGTTTACAGCATTGCCTTTTAGACGATACCTAAATGTATGGGCAAGAGGGCGGTCACCTACTCGTTGGATAGATACGGTGAAATCGTTGACCCAGACAACTGTGGTAGAATGTTTTCGACATGCTACCAACCGCCAAAAGTGGAGAAGACTCGCGCGTGAAGCCGCGCAATTCAGTGATGTCTAGCGCCATGATATTCATCTCAGCAGCCACGACCACTCTGCCAAGAGTGCACGACTAAGAAGAAGAAATGTATGGAAGGTACTTATAATTTAGGGTCTTAAAGTTAGCTCGTTTTAATAGGTGCTGCGACTGTTCTTGAGTTCTATTATATAAATATATTACCACATTACACACATCGCCTCATAGCCCCAAAGTAAGCGTAGCTTGTGTTATGGGTACTAAGATAGCTGATGAATATTTCTATGAATATAATACACATAATTACTTATAATATACAGATAAACACCCAGACACTGAAAAACATTCATGTTCATCACACAAACATTTTCCAGTTGTGGGAATCGAAACCACGACTCAGAAAGCAGGTTCGCTGCCAACTGCGCCAGTCGGCTGTCAAATATTGGATTATAATTATGGCGATGTCGAAGAGCACGTTCAGCAGGCAGACACGACACTACATAGGCACTATTTTTAGAGCCCACCTACCCTAAGCAGTAGAAGAGCTTTTTGTGACAGAGATGGTCTGGGGAAGAACCGTCATGCTTATTTCTGCCACCAAACAGCATTACAGTGTTCTGGCTGTCAGTGTAATACGATTCAGTTTAATGGTCACAGGGAGAAATTTTATTTGACGTATTCCTTGCATGACCTGCTACGTGTTGCTGTGTTTATCGACGATGGTTTTCTACTTACCATCAGTTGGCCTCTTTAGTAGGTCCATCCTGCTGTGTTACCTGCCACGTATAATTTGAGGACCTTCAAGGCTAGAGTGAATGGCTTTTTCTAGGCAAGCGTGCTTCATCCGAGACCTTATCATTGCTTTCTTACGGGCATGATTGTGGTCAAGCGCTGGCCTATCGTTATTAAAAAAATAAAAAAATCTATTATGAAACAGCGTGTAGGCTCAATACTCTGAAACCTTCCTACAATAAGAGAAGAGGTCTATGCTCAGCAAATGGTATATATATATATTTCGGAGAGTGTGCTCAAGAACTGTTCCTCCCTCACCTTTTTACCATCGAACCACGAGGCACCGTGAGGATCTGCATCCCTACGTGGTTGATATACCGCGGACGCGTACGAAGCGCTTTGCATCTACGTTTCTGATTCGCACCGCAAAGATCTGGAATGCCCTTCCAGCTTCCTTTTTTTCCAGTACCTACAATATGAGTACCTTCAAAGCAAGACATCTTCTAGGCAAGCGCACTCCACCTTAGGCTGCATCACTTACCATCAGATGTTATTATGCACTCAAGCGCTCGTCTATAAACATTTAAAAAAAATGGACATGAATAAGCTCATTAGCAGGAGCATTCTATTCTCAACAATACATACACACAAACAGACAACAGTACACTAGGATTTTCAAGAAAGAACCGTTTTTGTAAGGAATACACGTTTTTTATATTTCTACTATCCCTACTTACTCCAGGGTAATTTTTTGGATCCAGACCTGTTCTTGGGACTCAAAATGAACAACATATTATCATATTAAAAACAGAATTTATAATTGAATTTTTTTACCATTACCTTCTCAGAGTTAGGAATTTGCAAAAAAAATACGCTATATTTCTTGGTAAAGAAATACTTTAATTTTTATGGTATCAGTGACTAAGGCAATGTCTTCAAAACATAAAGATGTCCGCAAAAAATATTTACAACACACACATTACCATCGAAAATTTCATAGCTGGCATAAAAAGTAAAGTTCTCTTCCCACCGTGCATCAAATCGCGATTACACCACGTTAGCCTGTCGAGCGAGCAGTCGAGTTTGGATCTCTTCCTAGGAAATACCCTTAAGATGGATTCGAGGCGTATGCAATCCCAATCTAATAAAGGACTACGTTATCGATAATAATGCTTGGGTGTGAACTATTGCTCTAACCAGGTTGCTTTTCTCTTAATTTTAAATGACAATGTAAGATTGTGACATGACTCAGATTGTTGTGGGCTTCTTCTTAGACCAGGACGCGTTTGGAACCCTCGTAGCTTTAATATAATAATATACTACGACAATACACACATCGCCACCTAGCCCCAAAGTAAGCGTAGCTTGTGTTATGGGTACTAAGATGACTGACGAATATTTTTAAAAATTATATATAAATAAATACTTAGAAAATACATATAAACACCCAGACACTGAAAAACACTTATGCTCATCACACAAACATTTTCCAGTTGTGGGAATCGAACCCACGGCCTTGGACTCAGAAAGCAGGGTCGCTGCCCACTGCGCCAGTCGGCCGTCAGCTTTAGTTTTAAGTTTACGAATATGGTTATCGCCATCATCTCAGTACCGTGTACTTGTCATGTAATGTACGCATCAAAAGTGCCACCTATGGGCCGGGCCTACTTGAATAAAGATACTTTTGACTTTGAGTTTGATTCCCCGAGTAACACTCAGGGATTCGTAATAAAAATGTAGTGGCGCTCGCCACTACACTTATTTAACACATTAGGAATGAGACACTTGTGATCAATGATCACATCATCTGTGATGTTCAAATTTACAACGAACTTATACAAAAACAATGACCCATTATCGGTGTAATTACTCGCCATATGAAAACGAGACGTTCAAAGCAAAGCTGGGTATGAAGTGCTTAGAGATACCAATGTTCTATCACAATGATGTTGATAGTATGATACATTCAATGATATAACAGACACATGTAGCATCCATAGTAAAGTCCGCTGTAAAGGTCTACGTCCGATTTGTAAAGTACTTACGTACCATTTATTATTAACCATATTAAGTTGTTCAGACACCATTCATAAATCGTACCCACAAAAATATCCTATATATTTGTATTAGGTTTAGATAGATACCAATATTCAAGCCTAAAGACACTAGGGTCTTGTAACATCCAGGGTAAAATCCGCTGTTAAGGTCTACGACCGTTATGCCACGCGTGGTGTCATAAGACCATTCTTAAATGGTGTGTAGCCACACTAATGTCGTATTTATTTGTGGGGTTTGCGATATCACGCACCGTAGGAATCCACCCGAATTCGAACGGTATTCTGTACTGTTTATACTTTCAAATTATTTTTTATAGCGGCAACGCTTTGTTTGTTTTATGACGTCATTCCTTTTGACTTTGTCAGCGTTTACAAATTAATTATCATCATACAATTTCACTTTACATAGTAGCTACAGGAGATAAACTTTTGTCTACAGATCAACTATGCTTTTGTTTAGTTTTTAATCCAACCAACACAAATAGATAACTTAAACTTAACCTAATTACGTTAGAAGCAAAAATAAACTTGCAGTGCTCAGTACACTAGACTACAAGAAAAATCCTATTATAATATTAAGGATTACTTGAACAATAAAAAAGCTTAGGTGTGAATTGCTCTAGCTTCATAGCTTAATATAAATAAACTGTGAGATGGTGATAACAAAAAAAAAAATACCCGGCTAAGTTTGGAACCCTCGTATCTTTAGGTTTAAGTTGACGAACGAAGTTATCACCATCCCCTTTTTTTGTAACCCCAATTATGTAAACATATATGTATGAACGCTTCATAAGTGCCTGTGATAGGCCTACATGAATAAAGACATTTCGAATTTGAATTTTGAATTTTACACAAAATAAGCAATTCATTTAAAGGAAATTGTAAACAAATTGACAATAAATTACCGGTTGATAGGTATATTGGGGTTGTCTCTTAAAAAAGGTCAAAGTTTTTATTAAGCGAAATCTTATAGAAAAGTCCTATTATAGTATAAAGGAAAACGTTAAAAAAGCTTGGTTGTGAGCAATTGCTCTAACCTGTTGCTTCTTAAATATTTCAAATGACAATGTGAGATGGTGATAACAAAACGAACACGCAGATAAGTTTGTTGTGGGCTTCATCTTAGACCAGGACGCGTTTGGAACCCTCGTAGCTTTAGTTTTTAGTTTGCGAATGTGGTTATCGCCATCACTACTCACTGCTATGTACACATTTTGTATATAATCAACGCAATAAAGAAATATTTGACTTTGACTTTGATGAGCTCTTTGTGACAGAGCTCGTCCGGGGATATACACCTATTAATGCCATGCTTATTTCTGCCACGCTTATCAGCATTGTTACAATTGAATGGCCGAACGATTATTTTAGCCAAGAAAAGTGTCAGCTAATCGGCGATAGTGTGTATGCCAAGAAGCACAAAAATGAAGCCACTATCGAGGTTTTTTAGTATAGTAGTAGTAGGGCTCTTTGTGTCAGAGCTCGTTGTATTCAATTCCACTACAAGTTAGCCCTAAACTGCAATCTCACATGTTAAATTATGATTCAGTCTAAGATGGTACCGGGCTAACCTGTTAGCATACGGAGTATGGTAATCGGTTTCTACGCGACATCGCACCGGAACACTAAATCGCTTAGCGGCCATTGTCTTGGTCGGTAGGGTGGTAACCAGCCACGGCCAAAGCCTGCCACCAAACAAAAATCGTCCGGGGATGGATCCCTGGATGAGCAGTGGCATGCACTGGATTTCTTACCACGGTATGCATACCTTATACATAAATAAATTTTAGGGTATGCAGTGGTTTGTTGTGTCCATGTATTAACTGCACGCCACTGCGGACGAGCTCTGTCATTTTTATTCGCCATGCTTATTTCTGCTGCAATCCGCATTTTTGCAATACTTTTCATGTCTACATTGTGTACTGTATACTCCTTACTGTTTCTTTTCCTGTATGTTATACGGGCAATAAAGTGTTTCTTCTTCTTCTTCTACTTTGTTCCTATTTGAAGGGCGTGGTTGCAAGAGTGATAAATAAATAATAATAAATAAATATACTACGACAATACACACACCGCCATCTAGCCCCAAAGTAAGCGTAGCTTGTGTTATGGGTACTAAGACGACTGATGAATATTTTTATGAATAATATACATAAATACTTAGAATATACATATAAACACCCAGACACTGACAAACATTCATGCTCATCACACAAACATTTTCCAGCTGTGGGAATCGAACCCACGGCCCTGGGCTCAGAAAGCAGGGTTGCTGCAAACTGCACCAATCGGCCGTCATTGGCGTCATGATAACAGGCACTTGAGACTTAACATATACACCTCAGATTTATAGACACTCGGTGGCACTTTGTAGCGTATGCTCCTTGCATGCCGTGCGAAGTTTTGCTCTACCACTATAGTGGGCCATCTGCTTGGTCAGTCAATTAGAACAAAAGAAAACAATGTATAAAAATTTAGATATATATTTATATTATTAACACGATGTACCCTGCCACGCTTCGCTGTGGCACATTGTGATTGAATGGTTGAAATGAGAAACATAATAAAGAATACATTTCATATAAGTTTAATTTTGCAATAGATATTTGTGGATATACAATATTTTTTGTTTTTCCACTGTCTGCTGTGTGACTGATACAAACAATAGACAAAAACAATCTTTGATGCGTATTATATATCATGCTAAAATTTCCGCTCGATCGGTGCAGAACTTTTTGAGTTTTTGAAGCGTACACAAACCAACATAACATTTTTATATATATAGATAAGGTATTTATAATTTTTATTAGGCTTAAACAAACTTGGACTGGGATATTCAAAATTTCTTTTTTTTATTTTAATTTCAATTTTAATTTTAATTCTTTTTTATTTCCATATTAGTAAAATATAGCAAAATACATTAAGACATTTATTTTGTAATGCAGCTGTATTTAAAATTTAATTAATTTTGAAATGATTTGCTAACGTTGTGATAACCTGTAATAAGCTGAACATTCAATTAGCTTACAACGTAGAAACTTGGGCAAGAAAAATATATTAGCTGTTGGTTTTCCTAAATAAATAAATATAAATTTAAATTGTAATCTGAGTACATCTAGCTTCTGAGATATTGTTACGCTAAAAGCATAGAATGCCATCACAACATTTTTTATGTAACTTTAATCTAAACCTGTCTGGAGAGGTAGAATAATGTACCTTACGTCGGACAAACTATGGCGTAGTGGACCAGTACGCTGCATTCATATGAAAATTTCCATTAAAATTCTACTACCGTCTCGCAATATACACCGTGCAACAAACACTGAATATCCGATAATATTCGTTCGAGAAATAAACACGTCGTCGATGATTTACACGCCAATAACTCTTTGTGTTCTAATTGTGGACACTCGATTTCACACAGCCGCTGGACAATGGTAGTGGCTTTGTTTTTTTAAGTTAGCTGCAGAAAGTTCCAGTAGGTAGTTTTATCGTGTGTAGCGGTCTCCACATTACCAAACTAGATGGCGCCACAAAAATACTGCATCGCGCTAGCTAAGTGTTCACAAAAATTTACTATATATACAACTTCCAAAGATGAATATTAGGATTTCCCCCCGATGTTGTCGAGCCCTGGGGCTCTTCTCATGGCTAGCTTTCGCGCTCGCCCCACTCCCCCGGTGACGCCGTACCAACCCCTAAGGTGGTTATCGGCATGCGTCCATCCGAAAATCAAAATGAATGTTTGGACCTCGGTCCCCGAGCACGATCACCCGCTCGGATCAAGATTTTCCTATTGTTACGGTCGAGCGTATCACCATGGCTCCCTTACACGTGCCTTTATATTTCATAGTTAGCTCTCAACTGCAATATCACCTGTGGTACATGATGATGCAGTCTATAGTGGCAGCCGACTAACCTAATAGAGGTAGTTAGTTATATTAACTCTATCATCTAGTCGGTTTCTACGCTGGTAAAATCGCGCACGTTTTTTTAGGTAGAGTAAGTAGTAACTAGCACGGCCGAAGATTCCCACCAGTGAGTTGAACAAAGAAATACATAAATCTTAATATATATAAATCTCTTGTGACGATGTTTGTCCGCGATGGACTCCTAAACTACTTAACCGATTTTAAATTATATTGGCACACCGTGAGCAGTCTGTTCCAACTTAAGAGATAGGATAGTTTAGATTTTTAATTATAGTCGCAATTTTATTTTATTGCAAATTATTTATTTTTTGCAAATTAATTGACAGTCACATGTTATATATATATGATACTACTATACTAATTTAAGGCTTAGCGATACTGAATGCTTTAAAAACCAAATCAAACGCAGACGAAGTCGCGGGCAACAGCTAGTACTTATAATATAAAGATATTCAGAAACATTTTCCAGTTGTGGAAATCGAGCCTACAGCCTCGGACTCAGAAAGCAGGGTCGCTGCCTACTGCGCGAATCGGCAGTCAAGGTATAAACGAGATTGATATAATAATATTTAAATAATAATAATTTTCATGTTGAGTCGATTGTTATAGTTCCGATCGACGTTTCAGTCAATGGTCTTTTCGCGAAAAGCTTCGACCAACATCTTAAGAAGCTTTCGATTGGATCAAGGGTCGGAAACAGAAGGCAGTAGTCCTTATTGTGAGGAGGTTCCTCACTCTGGAGCCCTGACCGCCAATTGCTTCGGCATTCAAAAGCCCCGCAGGCGGAGGGTGGATGTTTTTTATTATAAATTTTTAATAATATTTTTTTTAAAGCATTGTTCAGAATTGAAAAAAAAAATGAAAATCAATAAATGATAGAAATACTGTATTTTCATAGATATTAGCACATTCGGTAAACAAAAGTTATTAAAACAACAGAGGTAGTTAAGTATTGTTGTTTTACGATGAGTTTGCTGCGGCACTGTGGCTAATGCATGAATGTTATGAGCCCGTAGTTAAACTTTCTCGGTTCCACACAAAGATAATATAAACGAGTACCATAGCTAAACCTGTCATGTGATACGGATTTGCGACTACATAAGTCTAGTTTCGCGGCGTACTCCGTCATGCGCACGTACCTGATTGCAATAAAAAAACAAACTTAAAAAAAATAACCGAATTTCTTATACAACTATAAAGTAAGAAATAATTATTTTCTACAATATTTTGAAGTCGTAGCCAAGTGAAATGTAGAAAGTTACTATCTATAGATCATATAGTTCGTATTCCTTTTTATATAGTAGCACAAAAATAATGGTAATTCGTTTAATAAATTATATGTATGCCAAAAATCAAGTATTTTTTTAATTGGGGTCTGGTGGGAAGCTTCGTCTGTGTTACCATCCTCCCAGTGTCGTGTATAATATTTCCTTTGTACAAGTGTTATGTTGTAGCTAGAACTATATCTCGAAAAACACATAACCCACTCGATCACATAGTTTAATAACAACATTAAGAATTTTCCGAAAATACTTCCTCTATTATTCAATGATAAGTTAGCTTTTGAACGCAATCTCACTTAATTATTCAGCTATCGCTAAGCCTGGGTTTGTTGCTGTCCGCTGAGGAGTTCTGTCCTCTATCTCCAACCGCATTCATCAGATGTGCACAAAGTTCGGACAAAATTGCACATATTATAACCTCTATAGGTATAATCGGTTATAATTTGTCGGAGTTATGGTGTAAAATCGTCAAACACTTTCATCCCCTCTCCCAAAGAAACCGAGCTTAATGTCAGGATAAAAAATATTCTTTATTACTTCTAACACTTACCAAGAATATGTGTACAAAGTTTCATGAGGATCGGTTAAGTAGTTTTTGCGTGAAAGCGTAACAAACAAACTTACATTGACATTCATAATATTAGTAGGGAAGGGATAGGGATAGAGATAGGGATAGTCATCTATAAATCTTAGGCACTAATAGATCTTCGGCCATTTACTCTCTAAGTACGTTCTGCTCCGACACCTGAGCATCCTCAGGAGATGTTGACTTTTTAAAGAATAATTGGTAAGTCAACTTAATTGACTTATCTTTCTTATATTCTGAAACACGGAATTGCTTCAATTCTAAACTTACATGGAAGTAGTGTAGATTATTTCTTATAAAAATGTTTAACCTAATTTGTAGTTTCAACAATGTTGCAGTTCAGTTTAAATATTAGTGTGGGCATTTTTTGTAAGCATTCCGCGAAATATATGTTTGTATCAATGAAATTACTTGTTTACGTTACCTAAGTGTTTTATGAATTCTTTGTATTATGGTGATTGTCAAATCGTTCATTACTTATCAGTTAATACAATGAGATCATCGAAATTCTAATTGCGATAATTTTGCCGTTTATATCTTTACTAGCTGTTGCCCGCGACTTCGTCCGCGTTTGATTTTGTTTTTTGATGTGGCGTTCAATTTAGTTGTAGTTCTTAAAAAAATTAAAGTTTTCAGTATCGCTAAGAGTACACTGATTTTTCAGTATTCATATACACAGAATAATATGAGGTATACAACGTGTCAATGAAGAAAATCAGATACAGCTCTACACCACGTGCAAAAGTAAAATCAAGTGACTTCTGTCACTTCATACGGTACGCTTCGCGTAGCGTAGGTACTATGCAGGTGTGGGTCTTTTATTTTCAATAGGGTTGTCATAAACACTGAGAATGTTTTAAATTACTTTGTATAGAAAAATGAATATGCTTCTTTTGATTTAATATTAAATATACTTATGCACTCTTCAACAGTATTTCGTAATTCCGCTAAACGTTGTATGAAGAATTAAATTACTTGCCTTGAATTAATAATCTCACACTTCCAAGTCTGAAGCAGTTCACACCGGATGGGTCAATCGCAAAGGGCTTGCGATCCCAGGACCAGCCGCTTAACACTCTTATTGTGGCTGCCCCACAAAGCAAGATCTTCACAAAGGGACTACCGCGCATATAGAGCCTACACTAGAATTGGCATTTTTAATTTTAAAGCCGCCTCTTGTATTCTTCTTTATGTTTTTATTTAATTTTTGTATATGTTAATGATGTGGTGTACAAATAAAGAGTTAAATAATAATATTAATAAGTACCTAATAGGTAATACCAAAACAAAAAAAATTACCCGGCTAAGTTTGTTGTGGGTTCTTCTTAGACCAGGGCGCGTTTGGAACCCTCGTAGCTTTAGGTTTAAGTTGGCGTACGAAGTTATCACCATTCCCTAACAATTATGTAAACAAATATGTATGAACGCTTCATAAGTGCCTGTGATAGGCCTACATGAATAAAGAGATTTTGAATTTTGAATTTTTAGGTTATTTAAGAGCAATGTGCATTACCCTGACAAGTACCCTTCAGGGTACGAAGAACAATCACTATGATAATATGATATAGTTTCAATAAATATAATACTTAAATTGATCTATACATTCGCTTCGCAAGGCCCTGGGTTTGATTGCCAGGTCGGATTAAACCTATTATAAGTTTTTTCTATTATCGGTCAAATCAAAATCAAATCAACTGTCAAGTAAACAGTATAACTTGACAGTTGATTAGATTTTGATTTGATTTGATTTGATTTGATTTGATTTGATTTGATTTGATTTGATTTGATTTGATTTGATTTGATTTGATTTGATTTGATTGAATTGAATTAAATTAAATTAAATTATAAATTATAATAAATTCTTTACCTACAATGCCCACAAATAATGTTTTTTTTTTGTTTGTTCTTAAATTTTATCAATGGTTTGTTCAATTCTGAACATGCCACCGTCATCGGAGCCAATATTCGAACCTAGGACCTAGTGAGAATGAAGCAAAGCTTTATGTCGTGAACAAAAAAACTTAAAACTTAACTACAAGTTCAAGCCAATTTGTGGGCTTTGAGTAAACATTCAATAAATAAGGTACCATGATATTAAAATTCTGAATCCCCAAATATTTATCGCTTCTAGTCTACCTATGTCTTAGTCACGTAGCCCTAACAAAAGGTTTCCACATTATATTGCTGAGACTTAAAAGCCTTATCCGGAAGATGCCACTTGTAAGGTAAATACTCTATTGTGTAGGTCGAGAACCAAGGTGTCGTGTGTAATCACATTATACTATTAGAAGGCATGAGTGGTTGGCTACTTTGAGAGTTAATATATATTTTTATATTTTTTTATACAATATGTAAAATGCATACAACTTTTTTTTTATTTCCTCCGAGTGTAGGTAAAAACATTAATAAAAACAAATGATAGAAATAAAAATTGTATATTTTCTCTTTATGACCTTGAAATATCGACTTAGGTAACTATCGTCCGTTTTAACTAACAACGGTCAAGGCAATGCCTACGTAAGAAGCACCTTTTCAAAGAAGATTCCTAGGCATACATTAATTACCTTTCACTAATCGATTTTCACGGACCACTCATGCTTGCAACTAGATGCGGTATTTGGTGGCAACCTAAGAATCAGACCGGGGTTTCATTTTTAGAAGCTGTGTTATAGCCTGTGTGAAGAGCTTCGGCCTGACTTTCGGGGTGGCTAAGTTCGATCCCCGCACAGCTAACTTTTCGGAGTTATGTGCGTTTTTAAATTCAAGGAATTTAAAATATCACTTGCTTTAACGGTGAAGGAAAATACCGTGAGGAAACCTACGAGTGTTCAACACAACGTTCTCAAAGGTTTGTGAAGTATACCATCCAAATTTGGCCAGCGTGGTGGATTACGACCTAAACCCTCCTTATACTGAGAGTGGTGGGCCGGTAATGGGTTAAAAATGATCTTTTTAACAAAAGAAAATGGCTTCTTAAATACATGTTAGAACAACAAAACAACAAAAAAAAAAATTTATAAAATTTTTATACCTTTTCTACTTTGTTTACTACTCGGAAAGTACAATTGCTTTGATAACACAATTGATACTTAGTATTTTTTACATTCCGAGGTAGAATGTAAGAAGTAACTTACCTCAAAATGTTGTTAGAAAATATTATTTTTTTTGTTTTTAGTTGTTCAAAGTTTGAGCACTTATTAGCTTAGGTTACTTTAGAGACTTATGTGTTTCTCTGTTTGTAATGTGCTTAAATGTGGCCCTTAAATATCACCTGATAATGATAAATCATTTCCTTAAATCTGGCAAGCAGTCACTAACTTATACTTGTAGTATTTATACTTATGTTGTTAATTTAATTTTTAGGGAAAGTGGAAACAGTCATTAATTATTTAAAAAAATCCTGTTTTAATATTGAATAAGGTCTAAGTCAAAACCGCTGTTTTGATTCTACATTACCGTTGCAGGAATATTCTCTGAACGTACAGCGTTGCTTTCAACGCTGACTCAGCGAAGAATAGCACACTACTACTTCTCTTCTTAACTATATAAATTAAAAATACCTTGGCGTTTCAATATTGTGTACGTTATTGTACAATTAATTATTTTCATTAAAATATCCGTAAAGAGGTTGTGAAAAAATAATAAAATTAGCCATTTTGAGGTGGCGTTCATGTAGGTTTAAAATGTTTCATAGTGTATTCTACTATTCAAGCCCTTTCACTTGAAACCCACACTGAGGGAGTTGTGTAAACCACCATTTGGTAGCGGCGGCCATCTAAAGCAATATAAATATCACTTGCTTTAAACGTTGAAGGAAAACATCGTGAGGAAACCTGCATTCCTAAAAGTTATCCATAATGTTCTCAACGGCATGAAGTCTGCCAATCCGCACTTGGCCAGCGTTGTAGACTAAGTCCGTCTTACTCTTGGAGGAGACCCGTGCGCTGTAGTGGGCCGGTAATATGTAAATGATGATGATGATGAATATCCCATGACTAGTCACAATCTTCCTGCCTCTTGACAGCGTGGAATCAAGAGCATGGAGTGAACTCGTCACTGCTAAATACGGGTTAGTGATCTAACCACGTATTAGCTTTGGGCCAATCGCTTCGCCTAAATTATCAAAGGCGCGACCAGCGAAGCGTCTATTGACCGAATTAAATGTACAATAAATATAGCGGCACTCATACATTTCCTAGTTAATATTCGGACGACCTGATTTGAAGGCCAGCACGAAAAGTACAATAATAGTTCAAACGTACTAAATTTAATTAATTTAATTATTGGATAGAAGCAGTCGTTACTTTGCGGAAATCCATGATATATTATGAAAATTAAGCTTAATTTGCTATACTCCGCGAAAAGCCTTCGGAAATTAATTTAATTAATTTTCGAAGGCGAACGCAACGATGTGCACAACGCTGAGAATAGTATGACAGGAAATTTTCTCGGTCATCGTTTCAGGGGTGGCACATGCCATTCAATTTTTCATTACCATTATATTATAGGGGATACATTACGCGCGTCTGATTCAGCGATTTTCCCGCCATTAAGGGCACAAAGGGGGCCTCGGTAAACACAAATAAATCCGAGAGGAAGATCAAGGATATGATGAATGATTTTAAAATGAATCTACGATGCTTTGTGTTTATACCCATCCTAGGCGTAAAATATTATGATTTGGGAGGTATAGTCCGTACCAATATTGAAAATGAAGCTCATAGTATGATTAAATCCTTAGTGAAGTGAGATGACGTTTCTAAAGTGCTTATAAAGTAGGCCTACTGAAAATAAATGAATATTGCCTTTTTTTGAATTTTCAGTGCTACGGAGTAAAGACGTTAAACCAGCCTGGCAATTTTGCGTTCCAATACGATGCCACGTAGAAAGAGTTACTTAATGATGTGAGATTATTCAAATTCAAAATTCAAGTAGGCCAAATATAAGCAATTGTGAAACTTCAAATTGGTCTGTTTGTCTGTCTTCTACCTACGGTTCGGAAAGTAAATTCTACCGAGAAGAAGCCGGCAAGAAACTCAGCAATTGCTCTTTTCCAACATCAACAATTTACATTTTAACATTAATGTTTCTATCTTGTGAGAGATGAAAGCGGAGTCGGACGCTTCCAAGCAACCTTGTCATTAAGAAATTCGTTAATTATATAGTAACCTCGCTATAATAATGTGTTTTAAGATATTCTTTACACTTATACATATTATATTATAGCCATACCTCTCATAGATCAGCCTGTTCTCTGTTGAAACGTATGTAAACCACCGAATTCAAATTGGAAACGTTCGGAAGGTATCATGGTTTTTGTCCATAACTTCTCAGTGCCTGAAAGTCTTCGTGCGTGTTGCCGATGTCTTATTGCTCCGAAACATGATCGCTAACTATATTCTTAATAAGAAGATTTAGACAGCTAGTTAGTAGAGTTCCGTGTGGTTAAGGCTGAACATAATACAGTAGACACCACCCCTCCAGTTCCACTGCTATTTTTGAAAATATTTCTTTTGGCGCGTTAAAAAATATGAGAGTAAATTTTTCCGATGCGCGCGCACACCGTCACAAAAAACCGACACCCTGAAGTTAGCTATAAGGTTTGACAGTCTACACTTTAAATTGTTAGTCTACGGGCGCATTTCAGTCATTCAATTGATTATATTGTACATAAATCTCAAAAGTCTTGTTGTCCGATGAGTCTGTTAGTATTCCATTTATTTATGTTTAATGTGTCCATTTCTATAATTATATAGAAATATTTTATTTTTGTGATATTAAAATAAACTTACTAATATTTAACTAATTAACTAACTGATATTGTGTTATAATAAAACTTTCCATGTGTTTAATACATTTTTCTACAAACGAATTTTCTACAAATTTAGAATAAGGCGAAAATTAAAAATTTTTAAAAAGCTTTTAAATTTTTATCTCGATTCGCTACAGGAGTATAACTTCTAACGCGTGTACATAAGTACACACACGATTTTTTTTATAGTAGGTAATAATTTACGGACTTAGGAGATGAACCTGATGGTACCAGGACGTGCATGCCATGCAAGGAGCACGTCCTGCAACATGCTGCCCTGTGGTCATCACTGTTAGTTTTGTACGAGGCAACTAAGGGCATATAACGGAGAGCGGGTATCAGTGTCCTCAGTGCTACTACGTACATCTAACTATACGCCAAAAAATCAACTTGATTTTTACTCAGTTAGAGCGCAAAGGAAGGACAAACAAACTTTAAGGTTTATAAATTTAGTTAGGATTGCTGATGCTCGGAGTATCTCTACGTGAAACAGCGTTTGCAATGCTAAAATAATAAATTTGGGTATCTGTGAGTATCTCCGAGAGAATTGTCCTTATCTCAGATTACGTGTACAGTGTGAAAACAAAAAAAATTACTTTACCACCTCGGGAATAATGTTATTTCGCAAAAAGGCATCGAAAACACGGTCGTAAATATGATCGAGAATTTGATATAGCAATAAAAATGTTGGCGCGAGGTTTTTAACGTATCTGTTAATGTCTTGTTACGTCGTAAAAGTTATTGTAGTGTCTTAACACCATCCATACAAACATAAACATGCGAAAGTGAGTTCGTTTGTCCATCAATAACGCAGCAACATAGCAATTGATGTCAACTTTTGCATAGAGATAGTTTTTTGGCCGGAGTGTGACTTAGGCTACTTTTATCCCGGTTTAAATGTTCATGATCGGTGTCCTGTCGCCCCTGGTAAAGTTTTTCAATTTACCACGCGAGTGAAGCCGCGGGTAAACGCTAATGTAGGTATATTTTTTAATTTATTTAGTTTATACATTATGTATGATGTATGTTGATTTACTTTCTATGTATTGGATTCCTCTGATTCGTACACCGTACCATCAATGTCGTGCCGCGCGGTCTAGCGATTTGGCGTTCCAATACGATTTCGCATATAAACCGATTAGAGTTATGACTTTAATAGAACTGCCACACCCCGAACAGGTTAGAGATTGCAGCCAAGACCTAACTTGTAGTCAAATAAATATAAATACTGAACGGGTTTTCATCCCTTTTTACGTCTTGTTTTCTAAAATATTTGGGAGAAGAAATACGCCCTGTAGGTTCAAATAAGAACGCAATTTTTTGAGTAGAAGGTAATTTTGTACGTGAACTTTTTTTTATTCCACTACAAGTTAGCCCTTGACTGCAATCTCACCTGTTGGTGAGTTTTTACGTTATTAAGTGTACGATTATTAGGTTATGTTTTAAGTAAAGGAAATTAAAACTGCTGTAAATACAATAACTAAGAACTGGGGTAATTGTAAAAAACCTGTATATTATTAAACCCGTAACCCTAACCGGTTTCTTTGCGGCATCGTAGCGGAACCTAAAGTCTTTGTCGCTTAACTAGCCACGACCGAAGCTTCCCATCAGACCAGAACCAAGAAAATTCAAAAATTATAAATTCCCAATCCTCCACTTCCGGGGAACGAACCGACATTAATAAGAACACCGCGCCCTCAAATACGGTATACATTTTGTAAGTGGTAATAGCTAGTAGATAGGATTTCAGCTTCACCTACGGGGAGCAGAGTTCGCATCCAAGCACGCCCCCTAACTTTTCTACGTTATGTGCGTTAATTAAAATATCACTTGCTTAAACGGTGAAGTGAATCTGCATGGCTGAGAGTTTTTCATTATGTTTTGAGTCCACAAATCCTGACTGTACCAGCTTGGTGGACTACTGCCTTAACCCTTCTCATCTCCTCTTCTGCCTTGTGTGAAGAGACTCGTGCCATATCGTGGACATAGTGGTCCAGTACCTAAGGGGTTAATATGATGATGTTGATGAAGATACGTATTGCAATACTGTCTATATAATATTAAGCAGAGAAATCCAATTGAAATAATTAATGGACGCGAGATTGTTGGAAATCAGCAATCAGGGCCCGCAATTCAATAAATTAAGAGCCTCGAAAATGTCTCGCTTTCCGTTAAATTCGGGGAGACATTGAGCAAGGGTTAAGTTAAAATATTAACTTGCAGGGCAAAATGAAACCGCGGAAAGGGACGAACGGGTTTTTGGGGACAAATAGTAATGAAACTTCTGGGGAACAATTTCGAGTCGTAAAATATTTGGAAATGTTTGACAATCTATACACCAAAGCAGCGGGTGTGAAATAAGCGAAAGGACCCAAATGTATATTTGGGGTAGCTTGTGAAATATTTAAGAGCTGGGAGGCAAACCCGAAAATGGAACCCAGAACCTAGCGATCCGAAGTTGACCATGAAAATTACTAGGCAAGGATTTTACGAGGCAATTGATATTATACTCATAAGCGGTGATAGCCCAGACTTCGACTTCACTTTCGGGGGGCCGAGTACGAATTCCAGCACGCACATCTAACTTTTCTAGGATATGTGCATTTTAACTAATTTAATATCACTTGCTTCAACGGTGAATTAAACTATCGTGAGGAAACCTGCATGCCCGAGAGTTCTCCATAATGTTCTCAAAGTTGTATTGTATATATGTATTATAGGTTGGCTTAACCAATCCGCACTGGGCCAGCGTGGTGGACTACGGCCTTAACCCCTTCACTTTCAGAGAGGAGACCCGTGCTCTGTAGTGGGCTGGTAATGGGTTGATTGGGTTATTGATTATAGTACTCATTAAAAGAAAACTTACTGTCACGGAGCAGAACCAATATAGCACTGGTAGCAGGCATAACCACAGGACATTGCCTGTTAAATAGACACCTAACGGTAATGAGAATTGCAGAAGATCCATCCTGCCCAAAGTGTGGCGAGATGGAAACCAGTTTTCATTTCATAGCTGAGTGTCCCATGTACGCGATGGTAAGATGGGAACTACAAGGTAAGGACAGTTTTAGTGTAGAAGACCTAGCAAACCTCTCTATAGGGGATATCCTGAGGTTCACAAAAGAGACTGGTAGGTTGCAGGGGGGGATGCTGCCGGGACACCAGTAAACCTGTGTCCCAACATGGGGAATAGGGTGGAATAGTCCTTACAGAGGACTGATCACCCGTCTGGCACTGGCAGGCGTCCCCTCTATAAATAATAATAAAAAAAAGAAAACTTAAAAAGATTTACACCAGATTTACACAAACAGTTTACACCAGTAAATTAACATCTACGCTCTACAGTATATTCTAGACTAGAAGTAAATTATTTGTCATTTATTCACCCACGTATGTGCAAAAGGTAAAAAGCATTAAATGTAAAGTAAGACGTCACCCAATAAAACGCGACGCGTGTTGAGTCAATACAAATGAATTGTAGTATTTCCTCTGCCACCTGTTAGGGTTCTATTATACGGGCGGCACATTTCTAACGGCAGAGGCAACTGTAGCCGTCGCCTGCCGTCAGCGGCAGCTATCGATGTGTCCTTGTCTGCTGTCTATGCGTCGACGGCCTGCCGTCGAGCCGCTGTCATCGCATTGGTGGCAGCCATCGAACGTTTGGGTGTGTCGCGTGCCGATTCAAACAAAAACTACAGGTAGTTGACTTTTGCTGGCGACCAGCGACGCTAAAGATGCTTCTGCGGTTGGCAGAAGCATCTTTAGCGTCGTGTCAAGTGCCGCCCGTGTAAAAGTACGTTTTTTATAAAGGGTCATCAAAAATGTTATCATTTGATTTTACTCAAAACGCGCCGCGTTTTTACTGCTCACGTGTTCAATTAAAAGTATGTTTCCATCCTTAAACGGTTCTGTATACTGCGTTAGAAATTACGCTTTTGCACTGTAGTGGACACCGACTGCTTCAGGCGAGATGGTCGTACACAGGATGTTCCGAGAATTTATTATTTTTACTGCCACCCAGGTTTTGTGGAACGGATTTATTTTCCCGGGCTCGCTACAAAATGGCCGCCTCATGAAAAGGCTTACGATGTATCATAACAGTTAGCTTTTATAAATTTTGAGATAAATTTAATGGACTGTTTAGTAGGAGATTTACTTTATGCGGATTAAGTGTAAGTGGATATTTACTATAAGTGGCTTGTATTGAATGGTTTTGTATCACTTTTATATATTGTATTTACGAATAGATCGGAGATTTAATAAAGCATACATACTTGCCCAGAGTTAAGGTTGTAGTAGTTTTACGTAATTCACTTTCTTAGAGTGTATAGAAAATAACATTTCGGTCGATATCTATTTCAAGATACTCAAAACGCAATGCTGCTATAAATAAATACTACCTTTATCTTTTAAATCGATGCTAATATTATTTCTTAGGTTTACCGTTCCGCTCAAACGACGGGAAACACAGAAAGATTTACTTTTTCCATTGTATTTTATAATTATAAATTTGGCTAACCGTGGCCGCGTTCACAGCTAATAATAATAATTATCTTAAAACCTAAAATTACTATTCTCGCATCGGTGCACGCAAGACCAATACTTGACAAACGGAACTAAACCATTCTTGTCAACATTTTGTAATCAGATATTTAGTGTTCTAAGGATAAGCAAGGAATAACTGCGACTCAGTCTTGCACTGAAGCAGTATCATCGAATTTGGGTTCCATTACCTTATATTCGCCTTAATTTGTACTATTTTTAATTTACTGTTTAACTGTTTGAAATAAACTTAATATTATTACTACTATATTTGAAATATAAAAACGTATTGTGAAGGAACACCATGTATATGGACATAATATTAAAGGAGCAAACGATCAAGCGATAAGGGGAGATATAAGCGATTTTATTCAGCTCTCAGCGGCTGATTTATATCTTTATTGTGAGGAGTCGCTTATAAGACACGGCTCGGTGAGTGAGCAGCACTAGTTAGGTGTGGTGCTCGAGCCTCAGGAATTTTAATGGTATGCCGTTAGACCTTTATAATATCTACCTATCTGTAGTATTTCTAGAGCGCTGATAGCCTAGTACTGAATGCTCCGGACCGAGTTTAATCACTAGCAACTAACTTTTCTGAGCTCCAAAGTCAAAGTCCAAGTCAAAGTAAAGTCAAAGTCCAAGTCAAAGTCAAATATTTCTTTATACAAATAGGCACATAGATGGCACTTTTGATGCGTTGATTGTATACAAAATGTGTACATAGCAATGAGTAGTTATTTCGATAACTACATTCGTAAACTTAAAACTAAAGCTACAAGGATTTCAAACGCGGCCTGGTCTAAGAAGAAGCCCACAACTAACTTAGCTGGGTGTTCTTTTTGTTATCACCATCTCACTTTGTCATTTGAAAATATTTTATAACGCGTCTTAATAATATTTTTTTTAATTCCACTACAAGTAAGCCATTGACTGCAATCTCTAATAGGAAAAAAATTATAGAGTTTAGGTGAGGTCTAAAGTCTATAATTCCTTACTTAACGCTGCTCATGTTTGACTAGTCGACAGAGCTGCTCCGGGGAAGTATTATTTATTTTATTCCACTACAAGTTACCCCTTGGCTGCAATTACACCTGGTGGTAAGTGATGATGCAGTCTAAGATGGTAGCGGGCTAACCTGTTTGGGAGTATGGTAGTCATACCCCTTAAAGGTTTCTACGCACCAGTACACTAAATCGCTTAGCTGCACGTCTTTGTCGGTAGGGTGGTAAGTAGCCACGGCCATAGCCTCCCACCAGACCAGACCAGAAATAAATTAGGAAATTATAAATTCCTAAATCGCTCCTGCCGGGATCGAACCCGGAACCTCCTACTTAACTTCACAGAGCTCACCACTGCGCCAGGGAGATCGTCAAATATTGATGGTAATAGAAAAATAAAGACTTAAATCTTACGATATCAATATTTAAAAAAAAAATTATACACCAGTATCGAATAGTGGAACACTTCGGAATTACCTGTCTACATTTTTATTTGCTTTCATTTTAAAGAAGTAATAATGAAATTTAATTTAATTTTTTTTAAGTTATTTATTATTACATATACGCGACTCGTCGTGCTATGTCTGTTATTCTACGGCTACGACTTTTATAATATACTAGCTGTCCCGGCGAACTTCGTACAACGGATCTTTTTTTTTTAATGAATTCTATATTTCAATACTTATTATCCTATTCCGGTCTAAGAGAAATCCAAAAAATCAAATATCATAAAAATTGGTCCAGCCGTTCTTGAGTTATAAATGGTGTAACTAACACAACTTTCTTTTATATATATAGATACCGATCAAAACTATTTTTTATTCGACTACGTCGTACGCGGACGTCACGTCGATGAAGGTTCCAATAGAAATTTTCTTTCGATAAACGCTACAGTGTAGTAATGTAGTTCCATCCTCTTGCTCCTGTTTATGTTAACGATAAATTCGAATTTAGAAGTCTTCCTGAGGAAGTTTGTTTTGTGAGGAGGTGTATCATCAATCGTGTTTTTTACCAAATCATTAAAAGTGCCGGGTCATACCGGTAGGTACAATACCTAAAGAAGAAGTTCTTTTAACGTTACTGTGAATTATACTTAACTTCTTTAAAACAAAAAAATAATTTGCTGCATCCCAAACCTCATTCTAAATTAGTTTCCTTCGAAACAAAAAAGTCTCATTATAGAAAACTAATTAAAGAAAAACAAATTAAATTCTTGATTTTCAATTTACACAGATTAAATGAAGTCTTACAAAGCTTCTGAACTTATTGTGTATCGCATAAACCTGCCGAGCGCAGTGGTTAGTGCTATCGTCTTATAAGCAGGAGGTCCCGGGTTTGATCCCCGACAGGGGCAATTTAGAAATTCCTATTTTCCAAATTGCCCCTGAAACTAAAAATTATTATCCGACTAACATAAAGTATGTTAGTCGGATGATAATTTTCCATTCAATCCATTATTACTAAAATAAAAATGAATTTTCATTATGATCCTTTCGATTATAAAGTTTACTTCCTTTTATAAAGTTTATACTTTTTGTTTTTATATGTGATTTCATAACTGGACTTCCCTCAACTCAATAGGTACAGACAGAATACCAGCGTTGTGGGTACATTAGTGTCCGGAACATTAAGTTGAGTCAGAACCTTTTTATTGGCACGACACAGCATAAACTTAAGCTATTAATAATTAGGTACAAAATTTTAAGTTACTCCGTATGTGAGTCTGTTTGTGTTGTTCTGGTATATAAGCAAATTATTCTAATTCTAATTTCGGATGTTTCCCTGTTTGGCTCTGGTGGGACGCTTTGGCACTTTACACTATCGACAAACACGTGGTAAGCAAAGCAATATATCTGGCGTCCAATTTTCTGAAACCGATGAGGGGGGTTTAGTATAACTGCCACACTAAAAGCTTATCCCATAGTATACAGGTTAGTAAAAAATATATGAATGTATTAAAATAAACTTTCTTCTTTGTAGTTATTGCCATAAACTTACTACCGTGTACTACGTGTACGTTTTATGTAACGTACGCATCAAAAGTGCCACCTCGCTTCTTAGCGCTGTGAATTTAAGCAGATGTCCCCGGTTCGATGGCAGGGGCAAATTGGAAATTAAAATTTCTGAATTTGCTCTGGTCTGGTCTCGTAGGAGGCTTTGGCCGTGGCTAGTTACCACCCTACCGACAAAGACGTGCCGCTAAGCGATTTAGTGTTCCAGTGCGATGTCGCGTAGAAACTGATTATGACTACCATACTCCCTAACAGGTTAGCCCGCTACCATCTTAGACTGCATCATCACATATCACCAGTCAAGGGTTAACTTTTAGTGCAATAATAAAAAAAACCTTCAATTTTTACGTCGCTTTTTGTGCGTCGAAATTTCCCACTGTTGATCGCTCAGCCATCCAAGCTCGTTCCAGAAGCCCAGCAGGCCACCCAGGTTGCTGAGGACTTCCGGGAAAGTAGCCTCGTGTTGCTCTGCTACGCGCGTGCACTCCTGCACCACGTGCGTTGGTGTTTCATCTGCCTCCATGCATGCTCTGCAAAGAGGGCTGTCGGTGAGATGTTCATTCAAGGAGCTATGCTCTGTTATTAGTCCCACACCCTCCCTGAGTTTGCTTATGTCCAAGAGGAGTAGTTTGTAGCCACATATGGGCAGTGGCGTGCATAGAGGGTATGCACAGGGTATGCAGATGATACAAAATGAAGAAAATCTCCAGTACGAGTTATAAATAATAAATATAATAAATAAATATACTACGACAATACACACATCGCCATCTAGCCCCAAAGTAAGCGTAGCTTGTGTTATGGGTACTGAGATAGCTGATGAATATTTTTTATGAATATAATACACATAAATACTTATAATATACAGATAAACACCCAGACACTGAAAAACATTCATGTTCATCACACAAACATTTTCCATTTGTGGGAATCGAACCCACGACCTTGGACTCAGAAAGCAGGGTCGCTGCCCACTGCGCCACTCGGCCGTCTATAATGCTTAAGGGTAGGCTTTTCATAACTCTTACGATGCCTATGCTTAAGTTTTTATAACACGTTCTGGATATTTTGTTCATTTTATATCATCTGCATACCCTGTGCATACCCTCTATGCACGCCAGCCACTTCCTATGGGTCTATTTGAAAAGAGAAATATTTGTCTCTGACTTTTCCGTCAGTAGCCGTTCATTCTATCAAATCAGTTAACAAATAATTTTGATGGCCTTAGATATTTTTTCGATTAAAATTCGAGAAAGGTCTGCTCGAAAGCGCACCGTTTGTAAGGAGGATTATCTTTTAAACTTTTATCACGGCTCAAAAAATCTGAATGCGAATTCGTGGCGTGCCGACTTATCTGTCTGTCTGTCTATCACAGTCAATTACACGGAAAGGTTTAAGCTCTTATGATAATAAATGATAGCGCGTACTGAATCGTTTTCAGTTCTTTTTTTTTATTTTGCATGGTCCGAAAGTGTTAATAGTCTGGGGCGATATTCGTATTCTGAGTCGTAGTGCGTAGTTTTTCTTTCAAATTCAAAATTCATTTATTTCAAGTAGGCCTTATATAAGCACTTTTGAAACGTCAAGTCTGTCTGTTTGTAGTGACTCTACCACCGGTTCGGAAGGCAGATTCTACCGAGAAGGAGCCGGCAAGAAACTCAGCAGCTGCTCTTTTCCAACATCAACAATTTTACACCTGCATGAAACTTCTCCATTAGGTTCTGAAAGGTGTGTAGTGTCCACCAATCCGCACTGGGTAAGCGTGGTGGACTATGGCCTTAACCTTCTCACTGTGAGAGGAGACCGGTGCTCTGTAGTGGGTCGGCAATGGGTTAATGTGATGATGATGATTACACAACAAATGTAAAAACTAGCGTACCTAATTTGCTGTTACATTGTACATACTAAGTAAGATAAATATTTACGTATGAATTGGTGTTGTGTACTTTTCATTCTGCAAACAAATTAATTTGTTGTTTACATTTTAATTTTGTATGCGATTATGTTAATCGTTAAACTGTTGAAGTGACAATTACTAATATGTATATTACATTATATATTATATTATATTATATAGTGTAGTATAATATTAAGGATTACTTAAACAATAAAAAAGCTTGGGTGCTTGTCACTCTAACTTCTTGATATTAATTTACTGTGAGATGGTGATAACAAAAAAAATACATGGCTAAGTTTTTTGTGGGCTCTTCTTAGACCAGGGCGCGTTTGGAAGCTTTAGGTTAATCACCATCATCATTACAATTATGTAAACAATTATGTATGAACGCTTCATAAGGGCTACATAAATGAAGAAATTGAAGTCGTATTATGTTATTATTGCTCGCTACTTATCCGTGTGTGCTTATCCATTGGATCAGTGTCGTGATAATAATGATGTCACCATCATTGTCATCCCGTTTAGAACCCTCCACGCACAGGTCGCCACTCAGGTTCAGAAGGGCCAATAGCGGAAGCGAACAAGTACTGAATGTACTTGACACAGGGATTGGTTACCAAATTCGGCATCTATGAATATTATAGAGAACATGCAGGTTTCCTCAGGATGTTTTCCCTCACCATTGAACAGGTGATATTTAATTGCTTGCACATATCTCCAAAAAGTAAGGGGTGCGCGTCCTGGGGATTGCACTCGGTTCTCGCCCTAGGGAAAGCTGAAATCTTACCCAACAGGCTATCACCGCTTATTGGTGGTGGGTTTATGCTCTAGAACTCTTTGTATGATAGAGCAGCCCTTTGCCTAGCAGTAGGGCCTTAATTGGCAGAAAGTTGTGTTAAAATGAATTCTTCATTTATAATCAATAGGTTTCATACCTATCCATATAAAGTATGTATTATACAAAACTCATCATATCGATCAGGGTATAATAGTGTAAATATTTAGCAAGACTCCACCATTCTATGTATTTCCGCAATTTAACCGACCTACTTTTTAACTAATTTATACACCTGAAGAGTTTATTATTGTGTTTATTAAATCAGATAAACCTTAAAGAAGCAATGGAAAATATTTCAGAAAAAAATATTGATACCTTGATATCTATCCATATAAAGTATTATACAAATCATCATTTCGATCTAGATATAAAACAGTAAATATTTAGTAAAACTCCACCTCGCCGGGCATTTCCGCAACTTAACCAATCTACTTTTAAACATACATTAAGAGTTTAATGTATATTCTTTAAAATAATTGTTTTATAAATATAACCTAAAATAAACTATTTAAAACTAAATAAAATCTAAAACGTCTTCGAAACCACCGCAGCGAGGCACAGTTCCTAAGATGCTGGCAGCATTGCCCCTTTGGATGGCCAAACTAATTCGTTGGCCAAGGTAACTGCCCGCTCTAGGATCACCGTTAGACTCGATAACCCTTTTCGATAATTATTTGAAAAGGGCTCTTTCCTCCGGACCCCACGGTCCCAAAGTCTCTTCTCCAAAAGGTACAAAAATGAAGCTGCTATCCAGGATTTCATATTTACGCCTCTTGGCCTGCTCAGCACTGGTAGCAGCCGCACCTACCATTGACGAGGTGGCCTGGATGTGTGATGCAGCTAGGGTATCAACACAAGTTGCATTCCACAGAAGTGACCTTCCAAGCCTCCAAGGTATGAGCGTCATACCATCAGGTCTTTTGCCATCGCTCCGCGCCAAACCAATAGGTTCTAATACAGCTGGTACGTGATCGGTAGCAAGAGATCGTCGTTGATGGTGCTATGGTGAGAGAAGCGAACAGCGCTTCTTGAACAGGAGAGTCCATGGTGACCGTAGGTGTCAAAACTAGTTTATACATATCAAGAGTTTATTATTATGTTTGTCTAATCACACAATTCAAAGGAACGATAGCAATTACTCCATAAAAAAAGGTCTGATACCTACTCATATAAGGTACCTATTTTACAAAACTCCTCCAATCGATCTGGGTATAGTAGTGTAAATATTTAGTGAAACTCCACCTCGCCGGGTATTTCCACAATTTAACCGACCTACAGCTTTAAAATGAAGATATCGCAGTGCCCGGGGGAGGCTAAACACCGTCCAATTAATTAGTGAAACGCAATCGTGATAGCCTGAGCTGCTATTAATCAGACTGTGATCGATCTGATAATAAGAACAGAGTACCGGCGTGCTCTACTTTGGTCCGTTGTAAACCCGAATTTTGTCTCATCTCTGCTATCTGTCTTTGAGTGAAGTAATTTGAACAAATATCGTTATTAATGTGTATGATTTGTATTATTCTTCTATTTGTATCTTTCATTATATCTTAATATATATAAATCTCCTGTCACGATGTTTGTCCGCGATGGACTCCTAAACTACTTAACCGATTTTAAATTAAATTGGCACACCGTGAGCAGTCTGCTCCAACTTAAGAGATAGGATAGCTTAGATATTTAATTATAGTCGCAATTTTATTTTATTGCAAATTATTTGTCTATAATTAATTGATAGTCACATGTACTCATTTAAGGCTTCGCAATACTGAATACGATAAAAACAAAATCAAACGCAGACGAAGTCGCGGGAAACAGCTAGTAATTATATATATATGTATATAATATATCTCTACTCTTAACATAACTTAATTACATTTTTTTAAAAGTTTTTATAATATATTATTTAGATGGCAAAGTATTTTGACAATAAAAAAGGCCTTGTTAGTTCTATAAGACTTACCTATTTAGTCCTACGAAACCTACTACTACATATATATATTTTATATTTATGTTTATGTGTTTCTATTATTTTTCGAAAATATGTATATATAATTGCACTATCCCGCTCTCTTGCAGCTTTTCCTTCTGCCAGAGGTTGCCTGTAAAAGATTGCTTGCAGCGATTAGGTCGCCTTTGCATTCTTACAATTCTTGTTCTTTTGTTTATTCTTTATTTTATGTATATTTTGATGTTTGTGTGCAATAAAGTATTTCTACTTCTTCTTCTTCTTTGAGCAAAGCTATATCTCAAAGTTTATTTTAATTAATTTTTACTTTGACCGTCTGTCAATCTGTTGGTGTACCCGTCAATATTTTTATATTATCTTTATTAATATATCTTTAGTAGAGCTTCTTGTGACAGAGCGTCCGGGGAAGTACTAATGGGAACTACGGGGAAAGACATTAATGTACATCACAAACATTTTCCAGTTGTGGGAATTTAACCCACGGCCGTGGACTCAGAAAGCAGGGTCGCTGCCCACTACGCCAGTTGGCCGTCAAACTAAGCTTTCTCAGTCGCTTTGCAAGGTATTTGTCTATATTTAAAAAAATACCGTCAGTGATTTTTTTTTATACCAATTAGAACGTACCGTTTCGCCGATGTCATCGGCCCAGGGCTAGATGAATATGTACCGAAGTAATAGATGGGCAGTGTAATACCGGTACAGAAGCCTGGCCATGTAATGAAGAACAAAAGCTATTAGGACCAGACGACGTATAAGATTCATTATTATAAATAAGTTTTAAGTCAAATTATCTTAAGGACTTACACTTTCTTCATAAGCGGCGTGCACTTCATACATGCACAAAAGCACTGCCTACCCGTTTTTTTTTGGTTTTTTTGGCGTGGGGAAAAAGCTTTATTGCTACCTCCGACCCTTGGGCAGGACGGAGGTTATGTGGGAGTCCCCCCTCTAAAGGGGGTATACCCAAACTAAAATTCTCGCGGCATGCCCCTCTTCTTGGCTTTGTTAGACGGCCGGGGAATAAAGCACTGGCAACCCTTTTTTTTTTTTGGCGTGTTGAAAAGGCTTTATTGCTACCCCCGACCCTTGGGCAGGACGGAGGTTAAGGGTCGAAGGATAAAGCCTTTTCACCAGGCCAAAAAAAAAAAAAAAGGGTAGCCAGTGCCTTATTCCCCGCTAAAATTTTCATATAACTGGCTACAGATGAGGATTATGAGATTTTATGCCAGTTTAATGCTTTAAGCTTACCCTGGTCAAAATTACTGTGGACACCACTGCTGTTCGTCATAAGCATATCAGTATAAGCTGGAACACTTGGTAATTTTAATCGCGTAAATATTCTAAGAGGTTTGGTATAACTAAATAGGTAAGTCTTATAAAACTGACAAGGCCTTTTTTATTGTCAAAATACTTTGCCATCTAAATAATATATTATAAGAACTTTAAAAAAAAAGTAATTAAGTTATGTTTCGAGTACAGTAAAATACGGAATCCAGTTATAAACAAATAAACGCAGGTTATCGACTTCACTCCGAATAAACGCCTCGTGAATTGCCCAAAAGAGGCTAAAAGGACCTCGTTGTGTTCAAAAACCTTCAACTTTTTATCGTAACGAATTCAAATTAAGACGTTAAGCGACCTAAGCGTCGTTAATGAGCCACCATTCGCTCTTAATTTTGCATAAGAACCGCAGGATTGCGTGGGCGGGGGAATTAAATTTCGGACCGTCGATAAAAATTTGAATGTGCGTTAATACAAGGGGACTGGGCATGTTTTTATCATAATATATTTTTTTTTTTATAATGAGGGCCACTTGTTTATTTATTTACACTTGTATTAAAATACTCTGTTATAAATAAAAAAAATTATATGACAAATAAAGATTTTTTTTTTTCGAAATTCGATTAATTCATCATAAGCATCATTAATTAATTCATCAAGTGGTAAGCATTGGGTACGAGTTCGACTTCAATTTCGGGGCCGAGTTCAAATGCCAGCACGCCCCTCTAACTTTTCAACGTTATGTGCGTTTTAGGTAATTAAAATATCACTGGGTAGCGTTCCGGTACGATGTCGCGTAGAAACCGACTAGGGCTATGGATTAACTATAACTGCCATATTCCGTGTGTTAACATGTTAGACCGTTACCATCTTAGACTGCATCACTTCTCAGCTACACATAACAGCTGAGTTCACAGTCAAGGGCTAACTTGTAGTGAAATAAAAAAAAATATCCATTACTCTATATCCATTATTGGAGCACACAATATTATCACAATGCGTGGTAGCGGGCAAGGGTCTGACGATCTAAAATTAATTAGTGATTCTAAAATTAAAATGAACGTGGCGTCTATGTGACGCTACTTTCGAAATTCGAAATTAGTTTCGTGTTGCAGTAATTATTTTTTTACTATAATATTAAGTTATTCCCGTAAAATAACGTTCAAAAAAGTTAACGTATTATGTACGGAAGTTTATTAAATGTTTGAACAACTTAAAATCGCTATAGTTTAATTTATTCGCGTGTATTCGTTTCGGAGTTTTAATTAAGCCGTCTTGTTGTCCTGATTAAGTATTTGTTTGTTTTGTCACAAAGTGGGAGTTTATCGCCAACTTTGAATTCAATCAAAAATAGCTCTTAGAAACACATAATAAAGCACAATTTATAATGTAACCATTACAGTGTAATTATCAACAAGTAAATGAAAGTGAGCAAATAAGACTTTTTTTTTTAATACAAGTTTTCGTTCGATCTAAATAATTTATGGTAGCGGGAAAATTGTACGGTGTGAATTTACCGTTTTTTAAATAAAAGCGTTTCCGACAAACGTAAGAGTCTTTACGTATTTCCTAAAACCTTTCCCAACCAAACTTGGGACTCAAACCCATGACTCCGTGATAGAACATGCTTACCGTTAGACGAATGGGGGACTATATATGTTAGCTATGTTACAAACAGAATAAACGAGATAAAATTCGGAAGTTCTTATCATTATAATAGCATTAATATAAATATATATCATATAATTATTATATCTATTCTAGTAGGTATATATACATTTATACAGGTATTTATGTAGTTAATATGTAAATATAGTATGTATGTTCATGTAAGTTTATTTTATTTTTTGTACCATGCACTATCGACTTTCCACCTTTTTATCGGCTTCGCACACTCCGGTTGCCTTTAAAAGATCGCTTTTAGTGATAAGGCCGCCTTTGCACCCTAGCACTAAGTACTATAAGTAAAAGTAGTTTCCTTGTGTTTTTCCTATTGTGTTGTGTTTAGTGTTTAAAGTTTTTCTTTTATATTATAGATTTGGATACTTACTTATATCATCCGAAAGAGTCTAGTCATTTAAAAAAAAACAAAATTCATTTATTTCAGGTAGGCCTAATATAAGCATCTTTGAAACGTTCAAGTAGTTGATTCCAGGCAAACATTATCAAATTCATCAATAGTATAGTAACATTATTAAATGTCTTTTTATACATTCTTTAAACTTATGTAATGGTAAATGTAGTATTAACTTGGGTATCATGTTGTAAAAGCTCTCAGCCCCACAAAGATTTAATTTCATCAAAATCTGATAAAACTCTTTGAAGATAACGGAGAGAACTCCTTACAAATTATTCGCAGTGCCGTATTCATATAAATAAGATTATTCTATAAATTAAGTAAATTGTTATCGAATAGAATAAAAAGATTCCGTTACACGATATAAGTTCGACTTGTAATACAAACTCCAAAATCTTAACTCAAAAATCCGTAATTGCATTTAGATCCGCCTAAAATCAAGTACTAGAACTAGGAGGGAAAGACCGTGGACTGATGTCCATGGTGGACATCTGTTCTCGATCTTCCGCAAAAAAGGAGCTTTCTTTGGCCAACCACAGAGAGACCAGTTTCCCTCTTCAAGACTTATACTAGAATGTAAAAAAAATCTCTAGGGCGCCAGAGACGTTATTCATTGGTCGATATAAAGGGGTAGACCGGAGTTACCCAGATTTAAAAAAGCGGTACTTAATAGGAAGGCTTTTCGATTGTTGACCACCAAACTTCAATTCATAGAAGATGGTACCCGATGGTTATGTAAGGACGGCTCTATACTTATTCTTTTCAAAGTTTATGCATCGAGGCTTGCCATGTTATATAATTTGCAATAACGTAACCTTGATATTTCACACTGAATTTTCGTCCAAAAAAATAAACGTAACCGCGCCGCCTAAGAAGTTTTACTAAAAAGTACACCTATATTTATTATGGATTCTGGTATTTTCATTAAACTTCTTGGTATCGATATCAAAGTTGTAAGACCACCGAGACATCATGCGGGTCTCACTTAAAACAATGGAGACATTTTGGTAGGTACCTCAAGATCATCGTCTAAAGGCGACGCAGTGCCGTTTGTTTCAAATACATAGTTTTTTTTAATAGACAGACTAATAGTTAATAAATACGTAAATTCTTGTTTATAATCAAAACCACAACACCTCTAAGTTCAAAGAATATTCAAAATTTTAAACTGGGTGCAGCCACTTGGGCTAAAGGTTGTCCATCTATAAGCCAGTACAAAGTTTTGTATAGCTATTCATAATAATAACTTTGAAATTGACTTTTGTCTAGATCAAATTTGGAACGTTTATTTTGAAATATAAATACTTTAAATTAAAATACACATTTCTTGAAATGTGTATTTTAATGAGTGTTGAGTTTTAAGGAGTGTTGAGTTAAGTAATCACAATTTTAGGCTATACTTTATACCTAGCAAACACAGGCTGATAATTCCTGGATTACGAGATTTTCGAAATATCTAAAAGGATTCTACTAAGAAATATATAATTTAAAGTCAAATTAGAACGTCAACCCTTCTTTTGTGTCTGGCTTGCTTTCTAGCTAATGTTTAGCATTAATTAATCAATAAGTAATAAAATGTTTTATTTAAAGACATTTGTGAGCAATGTTAGCCTTGTGAGCCTTGCTACTGTGTTTAAAACATTAAATGAAATTTAATTTATTGCAGCCTAATCATAATTATGAAACCTTAAATTATTTTTATATCAGGTCATTCAAAACAATGCTAGTACTGTCTCTAGATACCATTGAATGAAAACGTTAAATGAAACGTTTCATGGACTATTTTTTTTTCATGTAAATTGCTTTAAAGCAAACACAAAATATAATTTAACTGTAAATGTCGTATCAGTATGTAGAGTTTAATATGTACATTATGTAAAAATTAATATAAAATAATTATTAATTTAAAAGCTTATTAACTTCTACATAAATTTCTTTTACCAAATTCTTCACCGTCAGCTCCATAAATTGTTTACCTATATACGCAAACGCAACTTGTATAATACTATTAATTATTGTATATCTTCGGTGACCATCCTCAGTTTAACGTGATTAAATGGTACGTTTCGGAAGAAATTATCAAGTTAAATTAAAAAATATTTGAATCGCTATAGGTGTTCCTATAAGAGATCCCTCAATTTGTTTAGGATCCCTCCTACCTATCTTTACCAAATTAAAAAGAAACCGCCACTGAGGTATGACATACCAAACAAAAAGAGAATCATCAAACTCGATGTATAATTGGCGGAGTGATCGCGTAACAAATATACGAAAAAAAACATATTAAAGTCTGTTGAAAATTAATCAAAATTGCCCATCGCACTATCCAGCTTTCCATATCACGATTCTTCAACCAAAGATTGTCTAGAGGAGATCGCTTCAAGATAATTTCTGCATATATTATTTATTTGCTTTGTTTCTTTTTTATTTTACTCTACGCAATAAAGACTTTTATCTCTCTATCTATCCATCATTTTAATGTATACTTCATCTACAACACCACATTTTGCGGAACTAAGTATGGAATAATTATATTGATGTTTAGCGAATACAGAATCTGCTAATACCTTGATCGGGGTATCCGAAGTATCCAATAGGATTCTACTTAGTCTGTGCGCTCGAACGACGGTGAATCAACGCATTCCTGTTCACATTGCACTGCTCTCAAAGCTATGCACACTCTGGTCTCGTTTACTAATCATTCAGGTATTTTACTTAGTAAATGGCCGGGCGGTCTTCGGATCCATCAGTGTGATTAAACGGGGTAATGTATCAATAAAATACACGTTAAAGGTTAACGTTTTGGCGTATCTTACACAGCTATAAGAATTCCAGGAACGATTTTGGTTTGGCGTGAATTCGGGTAATGTGGTTTGGTATACTGCATTCTGTCAGAATACTTGTGTTTTAGATTGATGAAAAATATTATTTTTTATCTGTGCACGTACACACAAATAAACAATAATTTTAAGTTAGTTCTTGGTAGACCGTAACTTGATGTGTTTACTTTATATATCTACATTTTTGACGGCCGATTGGCACAGTGGTCACACTGCTTTCTGAGTCAAAATGTGTGTGTGATGAACATGAATGTTTTTCAGTATCTGGGTGCATTATTCATAAATATTCATCAGCCAGCTTAGTACCCATAGCATAAGCTACGCTCACTTTCGGGCTAGATGGCGATGTGTGTATTGACGTAGTCTATTTATTTATTCATTTTATTTATTTACTAGCTGTCCCTCGCGAACCTTAAAAGATAGACATACGTTGTCGTGAACTTTTTTTTAGAATTTCTAAAGGGGGACTACTTTGTCCTAAATGATTTTATCGAAACTTTAACCATCTACGCAGCGCACGCTGCGGAAGATCTCTAAAGGAAAATAATTCTACTGCTCTCAAAAGGAAAACTATTTGTCTTAGCGTGATAATATACAGCCTATTATAGCCTTTCTCGATAAATGGGCTAACCAACACTAAAATAATTTTTCAAATCGGAGCAGTAGAGTCGTAGGTGTTAAGCCTCATGTGCTTGAGATAACCACGCCCTTCGGTCCGGAACACAGCATTGCTGCTGAGCGGCAGAATAAAGCATGGCGATAGTACTTCTCCGGACGAGCTCTGTCACAAAAAGCTCTGCTACTACAAAATTACTCGTTGTTAGAGGAGGTTAGCCTTATCATTATAGTCAGGTGAGATTGCAGTTAACGGCTAACTTGTAATGGAGTAATAAAAAACACAAGGAAACATAAGAGAAGTTGTATGTGAAAAAGGTTGCGGGTAGACTATAATCAAACTGCATCTTGTTGTCGAATCGATTGTATTATAGTACGTCGTCTGCTCTAGATCTTACAGCGGAAGCAGGCTTTCAGCTGTGTGAGCACAAATGCATTAACCATCGGAGATCGCTGAGTACTATCCCATTAGATAGTACACAACAGACGTATACTTACAACGATCGTTGGATAAGTAATCTATAACAATCTAGACAGTGATTAGAACTATAACTTCGTAGTGATATATATTATATATTGTAATTCATATAACTATAATGCATTATGCAATGGGGAAGTTTTAACAACACTTACTTACTAACTTAATGACTGTAACAATACTAATATTAATATTAAATGTAAAAATAAACTTTTAGTGCAGTTTATATAAAATTAGTAATTCATTTGACGGTAATTGTATATCATTTTATAACAAAATACCATAGGAAATCCTTGAGACGTCTCTCAACAAGTTCAAAGTTTATATAAAACGTAAGCTTATAGAAAAATCCTATTATAATATTAAGGGTACATGTATTGTTATGAGCAATTGTCTTGCGTTGAAGCAACATCGTTAGGAATCCTGAGAGTTCTTAAGGGCATGTGAAGTCTACCAATCCACACTCGGCCAGCGTGATAGAATATAAAGGCCTAAAGGCCCTAAGCCCTTCTCAATTGGTATTGAGGCGGTAGTAGGGCGGTAATGGGTTGATGACGATGATTCTACCAAAAAAACCATAGACAACTTGGCTTTCTCCCTTAAAGGCAATGTACAATCACTATCCATGTTACCGATCCCGCTAGAACTTATTATAAACTAGCTGTCCCGGCTAACTTCGTACCACGGATCATTTTTTTTTATGGATGTTATATCTTAATGCTTATTATCCTATTCCGGTCTAAGAGAAATCCAAAAAATCTAATATCATAAAAATTGGTCCAGCCGTAATTCTTTAGTTATAAATGGTGTAACTAACACAACTTTCTTTTATATATATAGATAATCATAACAGTTTTTAATATTTTGTTGGTTGTCTCGCCAATTGAAATTATTTTGTACTAGCTGTTGCCCGCGACTTCGTCTGCATTTGATTTTGTTTTTGATGTGGCATTCAATTTATTTTGTAGTTCTAAAAAAAATTAAAGTATTCAGTATCGCTAAGCCTTAAATGAGGGGTTTGTTGTTGTCCGCTGAGGAGTTCTGTCCTCTATTTCCAACCACATTTAGATTTTTAGATCCACACAAAGTTTGGGCAAAATTAAACACATATTATAACCTGTTTAGTACAAAAATAATTATTTGAATCGGATTAACACTTTCATCCTCTCTCCCAAAGGAACCGAGCTTAATGTCGGGATAAAAATTATTCTTTATTACTTATAACACTTACCAAGACTATGATGGACATGAGGATCGGTTAAGTAGTTTTTGCGGGAAAGCGTAACAAACAAACTTACATTGACATTTATAATATTAGTAGCGTAGGGATAGGGATGTCCACCTCTATTTAAAGTTACTCGACATTGGAAATGCAGAGTATACCAATATACAGTACCAAATACTTTGAAGAGGTATTTAAAAACAATTCTGGCAAAATATAAAAAAGAAAAGACAAAACGGATTTTCATAACCCACAATTAACGCTCTTTATTTCGAAATTCAAACTAAACGATAATAATGAATTTTCATAGCAATTTTCTGACAAGTTTTTTTTTTCTTACCCTTATTTTATTTTTAATGACGGCCGACTGGCGCAGGCAGCTACCCTGCTTTTTGAGTCCATGACCCCACGGTCGGTTTGATTCTCACTACTGGAAGATGTTTGTGCGATGAACATGAATGTTTTTCAGGTTCTGGGTGTTCATCTGTATATTATAAGTATTTATGTATATTATTCACAAAAATATTCAACTGTAATCTTAGTACCCATAGCACAAGCTACGCTTACTTTGGGGCTAGATGGCGATGTGTGTATTGTCGTAGTATATTAGTATTTTAATGTAATGTTCTACGCATGCTTCCGTATCATTTGAAATAATAACCCTTTCTTCCTTCGCTCTATCTTATTTAACGTCTAGTGAAGTTGTAACTTACATACTGACATGGAACATGATAATTCTGGTTATATCTGTATCCCCACCAATAGACAGTAGAGTATTCTAATCCGGTATGCTTTTAACGGATTACAGCGGTCAGATGGCAATCTCTGTTTACTGGTGACTGGTTGATCAATATAAACTAAATGGTAGTTGTGTTGACTGGTGATATGTTTTTCTGAAGTAAAAATAAAAATGACAGTTAAATAATACACGCACGTTATTATATTATTACGTTCGTAGTGTATAAGATTGATTTAAAATTAATGAAACTCTTTAGGTTTTCTTTAACTAATATAAAATAATTGATTAGCGATTGATCCGAATTAATATCCATTATGAGATGTTATAAGAAACTTTATTAAATGTAACCATCACTAGGGCTTATGAAACCTTTATTGTCGCCATCATTTTTACATAGTTTTTACTGCATTTGAGTATGTTGTATGATTTTGTAAATAATAATGTAATGTATAAACCTACGAGTACATAGCATAAGAAAGTTACTTATGTTGTATATAAATAAATTTAATATTTACTATTGACGTATTATAATATTTTAATAAACCATGGAACAGTTCGCATGCTGAACTATTTTTTTTTTATAAATTAATGATAATACTGTACGTATATAGGTGGCATTAGGAAATCATAAAATATATATTTTTAATATTAAAAATCATTAGGTAACTTATAAATCTGCTTGTAAAAAGAAATCATATAAGGAATTACCTTTAACATTTAAAAAAAATTGCTGTTTATAAGAACTTAACTTTTATTTTCAACTGTTTTGTTTAATTTGTCTTTCCTTCTCTCATCTATGTATCTCACATTAACATAACACTATAAAAGTGTCTGTAACTTGCCGTATTGGCTTGCTAGTTCGTTTATCTACATTCTATTCGAACGAGCGATGCAGCGATAACGGTAATCGAAATCGAGCTAAATTTATACGATGTCAGCTTGCGGCTTCCGAGACCGTCGGCGATTTATTAACTTGCCGCTTGAAGGACATTACAATTTTGTACCACTACAAGTTTTAGCTTTGATAGCAAGGTGAACCGATTTTCCCTATAGGTTTTTTAAGTCGTTTAACTTTAAATTCAAAGTCAAAGTTCAATATTTATTTATTGAAATATTTAGATAACACATTTGATGCGTACATTTATACATTTGAAAATTTCAAATGGTAGTGAGATAAAGTGCAGTTTACATTTGTTAATTATTTAATATTATAATAGATTTATTAACTTCTTTCTAATCTTTAATAGTTAATAATTATTCTGATTTATGATATATATTTCTACTAACACTGATTAGAATCCTAAGAGAGAATCGTGTATTTGTAATAATTATAAGGTTCAAACTGTATATTATTGTAACTGTATACTATAACATAGTATTCAGTATGTATGTCATATGTCATGACTATGACATATGGATGCAAGTAAATAAATAAATAAATAACTTAAAACTAAAGCTATGAGGGTTTCAAAGACGCTCAGGTCTAAGAAGAAGCCTGCAACTAACTTAGCCGGGTGTTCTTTTTGTTACCTCCCATTGTGGATTAAAACGATTAAAAAAGCAAACTTAGGAAATTAAGGATTACAAGATTCTAAGTTATAAGTTTGACGTGTCGGTGTGTGTGTGTGGCGACTGTCATCTTGGACTGTTTTTTATCAAACATAGCTCAGGACACTCCCGACTAATTCTTTTTTCAAGCAAAAAAAAAAAACACATACAAAATCGGTTCATCCGTTCGGGAAATACGATTCCACACACACGGACATATCAAACTTATAACACTAAATATTTAATTAATAAAATCCACAATTGGCTAGTGGACTTTACAATTCAATTCAATTTCTAGCTTAATAAAGTATACATATTTTGAAATCCCATACAAACACTTCAATTTTATTTATTCGAATAGATATATTTTCACGATGTTCTAGATTAAAAATGTTGCTCCATTTAGCAAGTCAATGCAATGACCTAAATGTGCGAAACTGAAAGGTATATTTACATATTTTCCATCTTACGTTGTATCCATCCTTCGAGTGTATGGCTATAATACTGTACGTTCGTTAAAAATGAGAATGAATATGTTTAGGCTCACCACTATAGGTTAAAGCAGTATTAATATATATTGACTGTTTCGTAAGACGTTTCTAAAATAATATTTAATATTTGGAAACAAGACCGTCAACAATAGGAAAGACAAATTATAAATCATATTTTATTTTTACGCAAATCTCCTTTTAGCACAAAAATCTGGCTTTACATTTTGTCTATAACTTTTCTGAGGAAATCTTTATACTGATTGCCCAGAAATGTCTTTACTGTCTGTTATAATTCATCACATTGAAATTGATGTACTTTGTTTTAAGGGTTTAATAATGTAGACCTTCGGTAGACATTTGCATGGCATCTCAACGCTCTAATATAAAGTCAAGACCTAATATTTGGTAGTTGCAACGTAATGCCTTGACGTTTAAGAACTTCTACAAGACTACTTGAATAAACTATATTTTGAATTTAGAACCAAAATGAATTCCACAGTTCTCTGAAATTTACAGTAAACTAGATTTGATGTAGTGCTCCACCACAACCCTAGTAAATCTACAAATCGGTACAGCTGCGAATTGACCAAGATTCTGTTATACAGTAAACCACAAGTGCATCATCTGCGTGGTATTAACACCTTTACACATATCAAATTAGGGATCACATTTGTCTGGATGTTGATAGAACTGGATGCCACCGCAAAACTGTATTGAAGCCACATGTGTACGAAGGAATTACTCAAGTGCAGGATTCGAATTTGTGGCGTGTGTCAAATAAATCATGTTACCACTTCATGAATGAAGTTTCCAAATGGCATTTCTGTGTTAAGAGACACTATACGTATCTCTCGAATTCATTACTATCGATGGAAAATACTATCTGTCAAATCACATTATTTCAATAAAGAAAGAGTTGGAAATTGGGTGCGGACGAAATCTCCAAAATACATGTTTGTTTGTCAGTACAAAGTACTCACATTTTTCTTTTGGGATGTTTTACAATAAGAGTTTCTTACAACACGAGTTTCAGATAAATGAAACTTAACATACTCTTATTTTAAACCATTTAAAAAAACATAAAGATATTGATGATGCATGGCTTAGTTGCGACATCGCAAATCTGTCAAATGCAAAGCTTAAGCGACGTTTAACGAAGTTAGTAGCTGGATGGTCAACTGGCCTTGAAGATCCCATATTGAACTTTACCTCGAAGTGTACGCTAAATTGGTCTCAACTTTTAGTCATAAGTAACACCTGATAACAGACGTTACCTATAAGTTGGAGATCAAATTTGGTGGATGGTATAGATGCTTAAGCCAGCAGTAAATACTTACAGACTGATCATGCAATAGATCGGAATTTGGAAAAATATCTTGTTTTTTTTTCTTTGAGCCCGTTTCTATAAACTTCTTTGGTATTGAGCCGTGATCCTATGAACCAGAGAGATTCACAAATTATAATTTTAATTAATCTCTCTGGTTGATTAAGCTAATAAGGAGTTTGGGCTAAATTAAACCTACATAAGCCTACCAGAGTCAGCTATCGTCTTGGACAGCATAATCAATAAGTTACACCATACCACTGTTCTTATGATGTGAATAGAGAAGCGAGTGGAACTGGTGCCTTAACAAAGCAAATAAGGTAGAAAGTATCTAAATTTTATCATTAAGTAGTCGCCCTCGACTTCTTCCGCGTATTTATTGCTCATAGAAAAAATGTTCATAAAAAATTTAAATGTTTGAGATAAAGTGTTATGGAGCTAGAAGCCGGGATTTAATATATTTAGAAACAGCAATTTTGATAACCCCGCAAATAATCAAATATTGAAGTAGTTTCATTTCAAATGTTTCTTAACTCAGAAGCCAAGAAAAAGCGCAAATTCATAGAACTTGATTCGCAAATATATCTATATAAAAGTCGTATTAACATGAAAAGTGCATTTCAAAATAATGAGGCAAAAAAGGGTTTCAATTCACTTCAGAAAAGGCTTAAACTGTACATTGAATTTTTTGCACACACTGCCCGACTTTATAATCCCGGTGATACTTACTCAAAAGAATAAAAAAACTGCTAAGAAATCGAGCTCAACCATAAATAAGGCTTACGAGGAAAGGGTGAAACTTCAACAGTTGTGTAAAAAGTGGATTTGATACGATACCACAGAAAAGCTTTAAGTAAACTTTTTTACTTTTAAACGTTTTCCATAATGAAATATTTTATAGATTTTTTCTGAAGTCTACGGTTTAACGATTATTATTATTGCAGGGCAATACGTATTTCTTCCGAGACACCAGCAATTTTCTAACTCTTTAAACCTAACTCCGAATTTTTAGCAGACAAATCAAATACCTAGTCTTGTCCAGACCTTGATATTGAACCTAGATCCTTGGTATTCTTAGTTGAACATGCTTATCCCTGAACTATCAAATACTACATGGGACCCATGTATACATGAGAAGTAATGCACTAACGACCACGCTGGAAAAATGGGTTTGTCATAATAAAATAAATAAACAATTATACTACTAGTAGTATATCGCACTCTAGTCCCAAAGTAAGCTTAGCTTGTGTTATGGGTACTAATATGACTGTTAAATATTTTTATAAATAATATACATAAATACTTATAACATAAAGATAAATACTAAAAAACATTCATATTCATCCCAGAAACATTTTCCAGTTGTGGGAATCGAACCCATGGCCTTGTACCCAGAAAGCAGAGTCGCAATAATAGAGCTAGATTACGTGAAACGGCTACTGCCTGAGACCAGATGGTACCATTTATATCATTTCCATCAACACTATTATATCAACTGAGACTGAGTACATACACACTGCTAGACTTATTTTGGTAAGGACTAACAATCTTGAGCCACTTACTGGCAACTCTTTGTGAATCTTTTAATATCGTCTGCAGTACCATAGGATCTTAATGGCTATTTATTTTCCCAGCTTTCTCTCATCTGAAGTCTAGAGACACTACAAATGAAGTGCACAGCCTGTTCTGCGACTCTGAGTTATTATTCTCATTTCAGCATATGTAAAAAAACAAATGACAGGTCGTTAACATTTTAGATTAGGTTATTTTAGTGTTTTAGAGGTAAACGACAAATTTTCTTTTAAATTATTACACCAAGACTAAAAATTAAAATTTATTTCAATGTTTGCAGAATACTAAGATGTTTGTCACTTCAATAGGCGAACGACCTGTCAATCGTTAGTTAACATTTCGTCTAGACTTTAGATAAAAAGCATATAGGTACTAATTTCGGCATCGGTGGTGGTAGGTTAATGGGAAAGCTTTCAGGCCGCGATTGCCAGAGAGTCGCAGGTACAAAATATCCTGTCGTTTCCGAAATTTTAATAAACATATTTACATTTATAAAATGCTCATCTAAGACGATGCATTCTAAGGTATCAACTGCTCGATAATGGAACTAGAAGCCCGAGGTCGATTTTCGAGTCTAAATCTGATAGATATTGAGGTTTTTCTACTGTAGTGGGTCGGAAAAGGGTTGATGCGACGATGTTTAAATAAAATATATTCACCATCAGTGTAGATAATAAATCAATGAATTAATGAATATACTTTTATTGCACACCACAAAAAGTACATAAAAAAGAAAATTATAACCAAACAACGTTCACAATATTTAATAATATAAGCTTTATTTGTATGTGACAATCGCTAATTGGGATTTGCCATATATACCTAGTAAGTATATTTTGTATCATATTATTTTGGCTTCAATTGAATAGGTTTATAGTATACATACTCGTAAATTGTAATATTCAATCAAAATTTAATACAACATCTCTCTAATATCGAAGAACACCGAATTTTAGTAGTACTGAAATTAAAATAGCTTTGTGCATCCTCTAATATGTGACGGTGATCGTTAAAAAAAACCTGCCAATCCGCAATAGCTTTGTGGACCTCTCTAGATTCATCTATCCCTGCTAATATTATAAAAGTCAATGTAAGTTTGTTTGTTACTCTTTCACGCAAAAACTACTTAACCGATCCTAATGAAACTTTGAAGTGTTAGAAGTAATGTAGGATACTTTTTTCCCGACAATATCTCGGTTCCTTTGGGAGAAGGGATAAGTGTTTGACGATTTTACACCATGATTCCTACAAATTATAACCGATTTAAATAATTATTTTTGTACTATAGAGGTTATAATATGTGTTTATTTTGCCCAAACTGTGTAGATCTGATAAATGTGGTTGGAGATAGAGGACAGAACTTCTCAGCGGACAGCAACAACATTTAAGGCTTAGCGATACTGAATACTTTGAATTTTTTGTAGAACTACTACTAAATTGAATGCCACATCAAAAAACAAAATCAAACGCAGACGAAGTCCAGGGCAACAGCTAGTTGAATATATAATAATAAAAGTTTTATTTCTATGTTCCAGTTCCAGTAGAAATGTGACAATCGCTAATTGGGATTTGTCATATATACCTAGTAAGTATATTTTGAAAAATATTATTTTGGCTTCAATTGAATAGGTTCAAAATATAAATCCGAAATTTTAAACAATATCTCTTTAATATCGAAGAATACCGTTTTATAGTAGTACTGAAATTAAAATAGCGTTTTGCAACCTCTAATATGTGACGGTGATCGTTAAAAACTTGCCAATCCGCGATAGCTTTGTGGACCTCTCTAGATTTATCTATTCTATATAAAAAAATAATTCAAAACTCATTTATTTCAAGCAGGCCCAGTTTGCAAGCACTTTTGACCTGACACTATGAGAAAAGAAGCCTGTACGCAGACCTTACTGAGCTGATCGTGGTGATGATGATGACTCCAAGACGGAAGCATAATTACTTAAAGAGTATTCACTGCAATTACTGCCTGAAATCTTATTCACTCGGTGATATGAATGTTAAAATGCAAAATGTAAATTGTTGATGTTGGAAAAGAGCAACTGCTGAGTTTCTTGCCGGCTTCTTCTCGGTAGAATTTGCCTTCCGAACCGGTGGTAGAATCACTACAAACAGACAGACTTGACGTTTCAAAAGTGCTTATATTAGGCCTACTTGAAATAAATGAATTTTGAATTTTGAATTTTATGCTTAACATTGATTGGCAAACAACCGTAAGAAAAGCTTCGCACTGGACCTTTGTATAAGATATAATATTATGTTGGCATGATACCTCAATACAATACAAGAATGATGATTCCAAACGATTCTCATGACAAAAATACTTCAGTTATTTTACAATAATGATAGCATCAGCTTTTATTTTAATTAGTGTATTATTCGATTATTTTTAAGGGCCAAACTGCGAAACTGAATTTAATTTTATAGCTTTTATTTTAATATTTATAAAGGCGAAACTGGATCTTAACTCAAAAACTAACGATAAGCGTCCGTCTTCTGAACAGCCTTACGCACTCTTGCATAAAACCTTTCGTATTCATGAAAAGTAATTATCAACTTTAGGTGTTTACTGTATGGTTGATATTTGCTTGTGCCATTCAATTGGTCCGTATTATCGTGTGGGCGACAGTAAATTCGCCTTTTTATACGGCAAGCATATGTTATTGCCGTTCGCGGCGGCATTGAAAACGCATTGGTGGGCTTGAACCGGTTTGCATTATACCGTCCCAATGTACCCACCGCGTGCTATGTACAGACAGAGAAAAACGTATACCTAACTACATATATATATTTTATTTTGTTTAAAAAAACATATCTTCACGCAGTCATGAAAGCGACATGAAAAAAATATACAACTGGCTGGTTTTAGACGGTTATGTTAGAATACGTAGCGCACAAATAATATGCTAAAAAAAAGTAAGAATATTTTTTATTTGATGACTAGCAAGCACTTGACATATTCACCTACTTTTAAGATCCAGCTGTTACCCCTATGTTCTTAACAAACATATAATATGTTTTATTAATAATTTTGTGTATTAATATTATGTAGTATCATATTATATATTATGTGTGACTAGTACTTACTAGTAGTGTTGTCTATATGTTTTGTCTATTTGTAGTTGCTAACCGATATCTGAACTGATTTTGACGGAACCTTCACAAATATAAACTTATGTTGTAACTGACTATTTTTATAACGGATATCTCATGGGTTAATAAACATATAATATGTTTGTTATACATATAATATGTTTATTAAGATCATAGCTGTAATTTTATATTATTGAAACGCTTAACCATTGGGCAGTATATGTTTTACGATACTTTCGTAAACAGCCGCTATCGTAGCGTTTTATAACGTGTATCTAGTAAAAATAATTTACTTAAAAGTTAGCGTCCGTGTTTTATATATTTTATGTTTTTTAAGCAATTAAAATATCACTTGCTCAACGGTGAAGGAAAACATCGTGAGGAAACCTGCATACCTGCGAGTTCTCCATAATGTTCTCAAAGGTATGTGAAGTCCACCAATCAGCACTGGGCCAGCGAGGTTGACTACTGCCTTAACCCATTCTCATTGGAGGAGACCAGTGCCCTGTAGTGGGCCGGTAAAGGGTTGATGCGACGATGTTTAAATAAAATATTTTCACTATCAGAGTAGATAATAATAATAAAAAAAAAATATGTTTTCCAGTAGAAATGTGACAATTGTAAATTGAGATTTGTCATAGATACCTAATAAGTTTATTTTGTAACATATTATTTTGGCTTTAATTAAAAATGTGTTTTAGGTTAGGTTGGTTTAATATATTTAAAAATCGTAACATCCAATATCCATCCATCCATCCATCCAAAATTTAATACAATTTCTCTTTCAGTTTTTTTTTTGCTGACGGTACTAAAACTCAGATATCATAGCTGGGTATCCGTTAAAACAAAACGCGAGCTTTCAGGTCTCTGACCTTTACAAATGCTTAATCAAAACGTAATAACAATAGACTTGTATGAAAACAACATATCTATGTGTAGTATTGAATTATATTAAAGTTTTATAGACCGAAGCGTAAACTCTATTAAATCGTGAAGATAAAGAGATATCAATTTCAATGAATAAAATTTTCATTGATAGGCAGATATCTGTCTGTTCATTTATAATCAAAAACTAAAGGTTGTCCGTGACTTCACGTACAATTTCGAACAAACAAAACATCACCGTTGAAACTTACAGACCGTAAAACTATTACAATAAAGTCTGCTTTTCATAACCCTAAAATCCATAAGATGCTCTTAAAATTTTCTAACCCTTTCTTAATTCCTTAAAGGGAGTTAATTTGAGTACCCTCACTCAGCAAACCTAAAACCTTAACGGGGACTTTTGGGTTCTAAACTTAAAAGATACAGAAGTTCGAAATTTAATATCTCTAACTTTTTAAAACATTGAATTTTCTATCATATATTTTAACATCCTATGAATCCACAAGGTGAATATCTGGTATGAGAAATACTCAGGTTCCGTCAAAATCGGTTCAGCTATTGGTTAAACACTGCACACAGACAACACGACAAAAAATACGATATTCACAGTATGTGAGCCTCATGTGATGCAATTTGAACAGACATACACTTTGATTTTATTTATTTCTTATAAAAATTTACTTACGTACTTGGTTAGTAAAATTTTATATTTTTCTTTTGGATTGATAGATGTTCAGGTCCCAATATACAGTTTCACATGGTAACGAGCTAACCTGTAACGGGTTATATCAGTTGTACTAAATCCATAAATGTATGGTATGGAATATAACTCCATACCATTTAGACCATTCCAACCATTACAATGTTACCATCTTAGACTGCATCATCACTTACCAGCAGGTGAGATTGCAGTCAATGGATAGCTTCTAGTGGAAAAACGTAGTACCGGAAAAGCTAAATTGCTCGGCGTAATTTTTTCGGTAGAGTTGTAATCATGGCCAAAGCATATCCTAAGACAAAATATTATTATACACTTAATCGCATATAAAAGTTAATTCCACCAATCCACACTGAGCCAGCGTGGTGGACTACGGCCTAACCCCTTCTCATTGTGGTAATGGTTTGAAATGATGATGATGATGAACCGTTAAATATATAACGTAAAAATTTGCTATATAGGGAAATATGAAATATTGAAAAAATACAACACGTACAATTGCTTTCTTTACGCTTATACAATAATTTAATCAATAACATCACCTGTGATTTATAGCAACATGAGGTATATAATCCGAGATTTATAATAGAAAGAAAACAAAACGTATTTTACAAACAAAGCCGGTACATGCTTGTCATTTCATCGTGTAAATAAAAGTGCCTTTAGATGTAACGATATCGATACGATACGCACACGGTCTTAATCCACATCCTATATGAGGATATATAATGTTAGCAAAATATTGAATTATAATAACTTCACCTTTTTTTAGAAGTACCGATAAACAATTTCTCACGATCAAGCAAGACTTTTATTTAAATGAAAAGAAATAGCGATGGCATCGTTAAAAAAATTAATTTAAACTCAATGTAGGAAATAAAAAAGTAAGGAAACAAGGTAACTATGTCCAGGAAAGAACACGCGACTTTAAAGTTTTATTTCACAAAAGGGAAATAAAACTTTCAGAATTATCATGAAATACGAGTGTTCTAATATTTACTAAGTAAAAAAAAAAACACTTTCATCTTAGCCAAAAGGCCGAGAAGCCATAAGAGATAGTGTTCTTCATAATTTTCTCAAATATGTGTGGAGTCCACCAATCATCACTGGGCCAGCGCGGTGGACTATGACCTTAACCCCTTTTCATTGTAGGAGGAGACCCGTGCCCTGTGGGTCGGTAATGGGTTGATATGATGATGATGAAAAAGATATCTTAAGACAATACGATACTTAGTAAATAGGTGCCACTAGACACTAGAGGGAATGTAACGCAAACATATTTTTGAGCAGCTTATTAACCTGCCAAAAATACAAATATAAAAAGTCGTCAGTTTTAAAGTGGGTTTGTACAGATTAAGAATCGTATCCGTATCTGATCTTTTCATGTAAAACCAGCAAAACTCCGAAACTTGATATTTTAACGAGCGGCATCACTTTAAATTTATAATACAACCTTTTGTATTCAACACCCGGTAAACAATTTCGCGACTACTGGGCTTACGGAGCAGCTACATAAGTACAGGTATATATTTTATAAAATTTCATATAATATTACTATTCGACATTCAATGTAATGTGTAATGTAAATGTGATTGTCCCCGTTTTATAAATATGAAATTTTTGTTTGTGTGTAAAACTACTGATAACAGATTTGACATGCTCATGCTTGACTGCAATCTTGCTAGATGATAAGAGATGATACTTGCGGTGAGCCAAAGATGGAGAAGTCCAAACCTGGATGACGTTCTCAGTTATATAAATCGATGCCTCATTGCTTATTTATTAGGAAACATTGTATCAAAATCTGTAAGTTTACAAATACTATTTTTGTTTCTTTTTCCTTTTCCCGAAGGGAATAATTATTTTCAAAGAGACGAAGTTATTTGCTTCCTCCTTTCTAAAACGCACAACTAAGTTCTGGATCTGGAAAGCCCTTCTGGTTTCGGTCTCTCCTGATTCCTGAAACTTAAGTTCCTTCAAATCGTGATTGGATATTAGGCAGCTCCATTAATCTTAGACTACATCCAGTGACTTTGCCAGCGAAGACGAGGTCCCCGACTTCTAACATCCGGACGTGGGCTCACATCATGGCCTCGGAGGCGTACAGACTAATTATTGTCCGAAACCATATCATTCCAATCGTCGCCTGAGCCGAGGTTGGGCCTTACATGAGGCGCCCTTAGGCCGTCGATCCCTTCGCTTCTATGAGCCCTAGGATTCGATGTTAAAAAAAATAGGGTTAATCAGCTAAACACAATCCGTAAAAAACCGACTTCCCAGGTGTTCTTGTTTCTACTTTCATTCAAAAAAGACTGTAGACATAATACCACTGTCTAAATACGTTCTTGAGCAAAAGCTGAATAAGACTGGCCTCGAGGCCAGTCGAAGATATCGAGGTATGGTGAGTCACAAATAGAAGAAAAGCACACAAGTGCTAGACATGCAACACAACATTTGCTTAAGATGGTTTGATTCTTGGCTAATGAATGCTTAGCTAGGCAGTGAATACCTGGTTTGAATCATAAACTTTGTGCATAATTCTAAGGTTGCCTGGCAGAGATCGCTATTAAGCGATAAGGCCGCCTTTTGTATTACTACTTCTTTCGATATGTTTCTGTTTTTGTTATATTTTAAATATGTTAATGTTGTGGTATACAAATAGAGAGTTTAATAATAATATTAAAAATACGTACAGAAGCGTTTTCATTCTCATACTTACAGCTCTGAGACAGCCTGGAGTAAACGCTAATTTATTAATTAATAACACATAATTAATTAATTTAATTGCCTGGTTTTACGTCTGGACAGAAAAATATCTATTACCCCTTCGTGCACCGATACTCCTTGGCTTGCAAAGAGTAAAGTAACATTATTCAACCTAGAAACGAACCGAGGACCTCGTCTGTAGACCAAAACGATAACCACTCGACTAACAATATAGGTGAAAGATATGCCAGGTATAAATATTAACCATTTACTTCGTATGTAACCATATAAGCGGTATAAACGATATAAATAAAAGGCAATAAACATAATATCGGTTTAAACAAGGTTCCTTATATGATATCTGTCCCAACATCGCATACCTCCGATATACCAACCTCAGCAACCTACGATTATTGTTTATCCAATTTAGATCGCAAATGCAGCACATAACTCGAGATTTCTGAAAACAAAAGGACCAGGAGGCCATAAATACGATGGGGGCCGCGGAACATTTGCGCCTACAAAATGCGCATAAAGTCCCCATATCGTCATTACCGCGGTAAACAAATCACGGTATTACGACCGTTTATATTCGATCGTTGCGACTGAAATCGAAGCATAAATAAAGATGAATGAATGAATGAAATAATTAATGAAAACACTGTTCGCGTACAATAAATATAATTGTACAATATAATAGAAATACATATCAGAGTAGACTAGGTAAAAAGCTGCGACGAGTAGACTAGGTAAATACCTGATTGGTAATGGCTAAATTGCTGTTTCTATGTGACCGAGTCTGTAAAAATTCTATTTCTTCTATTTATTCTTATCGTAGTATCGTAATCACTATCCGAGACGCGAAATTTGACAGATTTCGTAAGATCTATCAACATATTTTGTGTGAAAAATTTAATTTAATTTTCGCTTTTTACATAAACAAGGTTCAGCTTGTATCGTAATTAGAATTTTTGTCTCTTTAGAATCCATATCCACAGAAATTTGCAAAATCGTACTAAGGAATCGTGATGAGAATTTCTCAATATTTTAAGACGATATTTTAATGATTAGTGGATTACGTGATGCATTTATGCAAACGTGGTCTTATTAAATACAATTTTGAACGCAGCGCGTTGCGGCGTACATGCGTTTTTATAAATCAACTTATTCGTTACGCCCAGACTTCATTGTCCTCGCTTCATACGCGGACAAATAAAAACCAGTGTCGAAATAAACTGGGTTTCATTAGGTATACATATCCAATAAAACATCCTACAGAATATCGTCATCATCATCCTCAGCCATAAAGACCAACGAGACTGTTGACTGAACTTAAGAGATATTTAAGAAGAAGAAATACGTAATAATGTAGTGTTATTTGGTATTATTAGTATGGTCGTTAAAAGAAATAATCATGTTTGCTCCAAAGAGTCTGGTGCTGATTTTTTTTAGATTGCTAAGCCAAATAAGAATTACTTGAGCAAACGAGAACTGGAAAAAAAACACTCTTTTTTAATACTCGATTGTAAAGTTGGGTAGGTATGTCTTGTAATTTAGACGACAACTTAGGCTAAAATATAATAACTTTAGCCCGCCTACGCTTAGTTGAAATAAGAGAATTTACAAATATTATAATACTTATTATAAAACAAAGAGGGTTCTTTATTCAAAACAATAACACAATATGTACCCATGTCTATGCTCTACTTATTTGTTATACTGCGCACTCTTCTCAACGGATTTTTGTGGAATTTTTCAGTTTTGTAAATGAGGGATTCTCAACTACTAAGAATATTTCATCTAATTACGTACAATATATAGTATATACAATATACAATTATGGTGAAAGGTGTGACAAAAGCTAGCACATCCATAAAATTTTACCCATTTCACATAGAAATAATAAAAATCAAACACGTCACAGTATATTCCTCGAATTGCACTCCCCATTGATGCAATTCGGATGCTCCGTTGAATGACATTCAGCCAACGTCGCTCCGAGGCAATAGTATAATAGGAGATGGTCGCAAAATATTTTGAATAATTATTTCGTATATCAGAAGTGGGAAATGGTGAACATAGCTGACTTCCATATTGTATTATGTTCCAGAACACTATGTTTGCTATATTAATAATCGTTGGACCAAGCAGATGGCTAAGCTGGTAAGCGGAAAGCCATCGGCTATAAACAAAGCAACGCTTAGCAGGGCTTGCAAAGGAACGTGTCCTACAAAAAAATGTAGTAGTAGTAGAGCTTTTTGTGTCAGCTAGTCCTGGAAACCACCACGCTTATTTCTGCACTAAGGAGCATTGTTGGAATGATGTGTTTCCTTCTTTAGGGCGTGAGTACTGGTGTAATTACAGGCGCTAGAGGCTTAACACCTATGCCTCAGGTCGATGGACACAGGGCGGCACGGTGCAGATCGTGTTCCTTGAATGCCCTACAAAGTTTTGCTCTGTTTAAAGGCGATGGTTTTTCACTAACTATCAGGTGAGCTATATGCTTGTTCGTCGATTTAACTATATAAAAATTAAATAAAAAATAAACCTGAGGTGTATGTGCCAAGCAGCAGGTTCCTTTGATTACACCGGAAACCATTCCCTTCAGATCAGAACACAGATAAGATGCTGGGAAATAAGCGTGGCGGCAGTTATCGGGTACGAGACTAAACTGCTGATATTAATATAAATTACATTGAAAAAGTAGGCAAAAGTCACACAACCTGAGATCCGCACGCGACAACTCCCAACCAATACAGCAAAACGCCACCAGCTCCCAATCTAAACTTTGCTTTATTTTTCACATCATAATATTTCTCCGCGCAAATGTCTGAATAGATGTGATATTTTTCGTCGCACGCTAAACAAGTTGAAAGATTTCGAACGTTAAAATGTTACCTTTTATTTTTGAAGTGGCAGATGCTCTCGACTTCGTTAGTATAACAGAATATTGTGGAATATTACGTAGGTACATACCCAACGTGTGCGGAAATACCTAGGAGCTTACTTCTCTTTTAGCTTTCCCATGAAGTCTGTCTATTGAAGTTCTGTATTTAGTTGGAATAACTTTACAAGAAAACAAACACAGTACATTATTAATTAATTAAAAAAACTCCCGACACTTTACCCATTATTTTACATTATTCTAGCACTTTTATTTGATAACCTTAAGGAGGGAGTTGTGGAAAAAATGAAATACGCAGTTATGTGGTGGCGGCCATCTTGGATTTGATATTTGTCATAGTGTTGTATGGAAGGCTTTACTTTGCGGAATTCCACGATATACATATTATGAAAATTAAGCTTAATTTGCAATATATGTGAGTAATTTATAATTTCTTGAATCTTTACAATCCAAACCAAACATATCTTTGGCTTTTTACCCTTCACGCAAGTTTCGTTTCGACACCGAAGCATCCCAGAGGATGCTTCGGTGTCGATTTTGACTTTACAATGAATAATTGTTAACAATGTTAGTTGAGGAGAATAAAGAATGAAGAAATTACACCAGACAGATTCTCCTGGTTTAATATAACTGCCGAACCTAACTAGTTAGCCAGCTATTGTCTTACACGTGGCGATATAAAAAACCCACCACACTGCTTCAATGCGGGCTGGTGGGCATTGAAAATTATATTCACTTACTTATAAAAACCAAGCCTGACGGTATAACATCCTCTAGAAAGCACTAGTTTCTTAGCTCCCAGCTCGGAGCTAGTGATAGTTTTTTGTCAGTAAACCTCACTATCTCTTAAATAATAATCATTTTTGGTTCGACCAGGAAATCAAATCCAGTAAATACCTCGTATAGAAGAAGAAGAAGAGACACTTTATTGCACGTATAACATACAGGAAAAGAAACAGTAAGGAGTATAAAGTACACAATGTAGACATGCAAAGGCGGCCTTATTGCTGCAAACAATCTCTTACTGGCAACCTTTATAGATAGGACTTACAGCAAGAGAACGGGATAGTGCCAAGAGCGTTGTTAGATATACATAAATATAAAATGTTATTGCTCGTATAGGTTAGATAGTAATTGTATTCATTATTGTCAAACCATTGCCGACCCACTACAGAGAACGAGATCCGTTCTCTGTAGTGGGCCGGCAATGGTTTCTCAATAAGAGAAAGGTGTTATATTGGTGGACTTCACACGCCTTTGACTACATTATGGAGAACTCTCAGGCATCCTCACGATGTTTTCCTTCACCGTTCAACTAAGTTATATTGAATTGTTTAAATCGCATATAACTCCAAAAAGTTAGGGGCCCGTACCCGGAACTCGGTCACCCCGAAAGGGAGGCCAAAAGCCTAACCTCTACGCTATCACCACTTTATAGTTGTACTCGAACGAGGTTTACTAATTCGAAAATTTTATTCCGAGCAGGTACGCCGGAATGACGTCGTGCCAAAACGTCGCTATTCCGATTTCGATCCAAAACGCTCCCACGCGAACAAAGAAAAAAAACCCTCCTCTTATCGCTCGGCGGCGCGGCGCGGCGGTCCGCGATGGGTTTTTATTTTTGACAAGTGCCATCGATACTCACCGGAGCCATTGTTCCGCGGCCGCCATCATCGCTTGTTATTTTGGATGTTCTACAGTGGTGGCGGAGTCCTCTTTTTGTTTTAAATCTTTATAAAGTTCCTGTTTTATAGCCGCAATAACTTGTATCAAAGGTATTGATTGCGGAAAGAAATTGTAAATGTTGTACTTTTATCCATTATACTAACTAATATATATATATTAGTGTACACATGTTAAGTAAATATGTATGTATGTATCATTATCATCATTACTTCAAAAGATTGCAGTCCATTGCTTGACATGGAACTCCCTACAGAAGGTAGGGAGTTCCAAAATCCACGATCCTGGGCAGCTGGTTTCCATTTACTCGTTTGATGTTGTCTGTCCACCTCGTTGGGGACCGACCAAGGCTGCGTTTACCTATGTCAAGCAATGGACTGGAACTCCCTACAGAAGGTAGGGAGTTCCAAAATCCACGATCCTGGGCAGCTGGTTTCCATCTACTCGTTTGATGTTGTCTGTCCACCTCGTTGGGGCCACGCACCGACCAAGGCTGCGTTTACCTGTGCGGATACCTGTCAAGGTGGAACTGGAATGGCGACCATTCCAGTTCCACCTTGAAATTCCAACCTCCATCGGTTATCCTAGCTATGTGCCCCGCCAATGTTTGATATGTATTAATAAATGTTTATACTACATTACTTATTATATTATGATTATAGAATATTTTGTATTTTTCCCCGGCTCTCTTTAATAACTGAATTACTTTCCCCAAGGTCTGGCAGAGATTGCTTCAGCAATAAAATTGCCTTTGCATACCAATGTTTGTGAAAATATTTGCTGTATTTGTATTGTTTTTAATGTATTTGTGTGCAATAAAGTGTATTATAACTATCTCTCTAATATTGTATCTACTGATGAAATGGTTTCTCTTATAACTTATATTATGCAAAAGGTACTTGGACTTGATGTGCGAGTTTGGAGGGAGGGGAAGGGTGAAGTTTTATTTTTGCTTTAAATCTTTAAAAAACTTTTTCAATACATTTGAATAAGCCACTGCGGGTAAAAGCTGTTAAACCTCCAATGGTTTTTTCAAATGTATTGATTGCGGACGGAAAATCCAAATTTCGTACGTTCATACTCCACCCGATCCGCCTATGCATTAAAAAAAACATCCAAAAATATAAAATCACCGGGAAATTTTCCCGTTTATATAATTAAAAACTCATTTTGAATCGCATTTCCACGGAAATAACGAATACATTTATTCCGGGAAAACAGATTACGATCGGAATTTTGACCTAAGCAAAGGCGTCGTGGTGGGCAACAGCAAATCTCATCATATCAACCAATTACCTGCCCACTACAGGGTACGGCCTAAACCCTCCCCCATAATGAGGAGGGTTTAGGCCGTAGTCCACCACGCTGATCCAGTGCGCATTATTGGACTCCACACGCATTAAGAACTCTCAGGCATGCGGGTTTCCTCACGACGTTTCCTTCACCGTCGAAGTAAGTGAATTTTTTTATTTTAAAACGCAAATAACTTACAAAAGCTGGAAGTGCGTGCTGGGATTCGAACTCGGACTCCCGTAAGTGAAGCCGAAGTCCTTAACACTAGGCTTCCACAGAAAGTATAGTATAGATTAATTTTATCAAATCAAATTCAAATACAAAATTTCTTTATTCATGTAGGCCTATCACAGGCACTTATGAAGCGTTCATACATATTTGTTTACATAATTGTAACGGGATGGTGATAACTTCGTTCGCCAACTTAAATCTAAAGCTACGAGGGTTCCAAACGCGCCCTGGTCTAAGAAGAGCCCACAACAAACTTAGCCGGGTAAATTTATTTTTTTGTTATCACCATCTTCCAGTAAAACTAAATTAAGCTATGAAGCTAGAGCAATTCACACCCAGGCTTTTTTATCGTTTAAATAATCCTTAATGTTATAATAGGATTTTTCTGTAAGCTTACGTTTTATATAAACTTTGAACTTATTGAGAGACAACTCAAAGATTTCATTTGGTAATTTGTTATACGATAATATACAATTGCCCTTGAATGAATCAATTATAATATACCGATATTATCTAATCAATTAACATACAATTTACCGGCTATTGCACTGAACATTAATATACATTTAATTGCAAAGACTAATGTATCCGATACAAAGATCTAGTTCAGCTCATTGATTCCGCTTCGCTGATTCCCCGTGATTAATGGAATATCCTTGGCTCTGGAGTAATCTATTTCAATAATTATATCGGAAGACTGATGGTTGGCACTGCTATTTATTTATTAAAAGCCGTTAGCGTCCACGCTTCGGTATAACTCAGTTTGATACTAATTCCCGTTTCTTATGAATTTAGAGATAAAAATTTTAATAAATATACTACGACAATACACACATCGCCATCTAGCCCCAAAGTAAGCGTAGCTTGTGTTATGGGTACTAAGATGACTGATGAATGTTTGTATGAGTATTTTTTATTTTTTTATTTATTTATCCATGCCTTCAGATAGTCATGAAGCCCTGTCAGGGCATAGCAATAACAAACAGTTTGACCCTTAAAACTATTACAAATACACGATACCAGGATTCTAATTAGTGTTAGTAGAAATTTATATTAGGTGTCAGAATAATGAGTTACTATTAAAGATAGTCAGGTTAATAAATCTATTTTAATATTAAATAATTGCTCAGCCAATTGTTTTGTCATATAATTATGTTAAAAATTACTGTGGTATGTCATGAAAATAAATTGAAATAAGACGATTATTTAATATCATATAACATAGTAATATACATGAATACTGATAATATATAGATAAACACCCAGACACTGAAAAACATTAATGTTCATCACACAGACATGTTTCAGCTGTGGGTATCGAACCCACGGCCATGGACTTAGAAAGCAGGATCACTGCCCACTACGCCAGTCGGCCGTCGAGATAAAAGATAGTATAATGTTCACTGAAGATAAAGATAGAGAGACCTATAATCTGGGTACCTTCAAATCAAGAGTGAATAGGCATCTTCTAGGCAAGCGCGCTTCATCTTAGGCTGCACCATCACTTACCATCAGGTGTGATTGCAGTCAAGCACTTGTCTATATATTAAAAAAAATAAAAAAAATGAAGCGTAGTCAAAAAACCGCCTTCATGGATGATCCGTCGCCAATTGCAATTAAGGTTTTTTCAATAGTGCTATAATTTCAATTTTACAAATTTTTAAATGCATATAAACATTTTGGAACCGGCAGGATTGGAACCTGCGATTCTCTGGAAATCGCGGCCGAATGTTTTTCTGTCTAAATAAGAGGAAGCAGAAACTAAATCCAGGGCACAATAGCATTCAGCGCTCATATTAAATGTATCATAATATCCAACATCGTTATTGCTATTCATACTGCCATCGTTAGCTTCAATTCAAAACGGACCATTATCTGTTTTGTCTTGTTTTAAATAATCTGTTAACTGCATCCCTTCCACATGATCGATCGACGCTGTTAAGTAGCCCTGCAAAATTTATTTCTCCATCCCCACTACATTGGATTTCAACCTTAACTTTCTAGTTCTAGAATTCAAAATTGAATGGCAATCATTCCTCACTATCGATGCACTATTCGTGATAATCTTAAATGCCTTTCTCTGCGTTTCTTTTAAAATAAAGGATATCTATTGACATGCTATTTATCAAGATTATCATCGTTTAACTAATGATTCCAAGTACAGATTTCATATTTAGTGAAACGAAAATTCTCGGAAAATTCTTTAAGTGCTATATTATATGAATAGTTTTGTCTGATTTTGCACGACTCATGATGCGAAGCATCAGAGAGTGCTTTGCGATCGAAAAATTTTTTTCGCCTCATTTCGGCGGCTATTTTTATTATTAAAGCCTTGTTAGTTCACGGAATCAAGATATTTTACATACTATTGTCGAGATAATTTAATGGAAATTAATTCCAAACTTTTAAAAAATTGATTTACTGCAATAGAATTGGAAAAAAACACCAAAATAGGTCAAAAAATTTGCCTGTCCGTCATGTGTGAAACCCGAAAACACTCTAACTTGTGAAAAAATCCATTATTTGAGTTAATTTTTTTTTTTTTAATTCTAATCGACGATTGTAGGTCACTGAATGCGAATGATTAATTAATTCAGTGTAGTTTAATTGCAATTAATAAAAAACGAAAACTGCAAGACTGTATATCTATATATATCCATGTAAAATTAACATGGATGGTGATATATCTATATCTATAGATATTTTTTTTTTCAATATTTGATAATTAAATGAGCATTATGAGTCGTGCACTTTTGGATTTTCCAAATTTACCTTATTATAATACCATAAGTTAAGTTTAACCAAAATCCTAGTCATCGCATAAACCCATTACCGGTCCACTGCAGAGCACGGGTCTCCTCCCACAATGAGAAGGGTTTAAGACCGTATTATTGGACTCCACACGCAATAAGAACTCTCAGGCATGCAGGTTTCCTCAAGACGTTTCCTTCACCGTCGAAGTAAGTGATATTTTTAATTTAAAACGCACATAACTTACAAATGTGGAAGTGCGTGCTGGGATTCGAACACGGACCCCCGAAAGTGAAGCCGAAGTCCTTAACACTAGGCTTCCCCATCAAGTATAGTATGCCACGCTGGCCCAGTGCAGATTGGTGGGCTCCACACCTTTGAGGAGATGCAGGTTTCCTTAAGATGTTTTCCTTTAACGTTGAAGCAATTGATATTTTAATTACATAAAACGCACATAACTCGAAAAATGTGCTTGCTAGTAAACTCGAGCTCCTGCAAACCAATGCTTTATCACCGCTTCCATTAGTATATTTAATATTATATAATTTTGAAAAGTTTTATAAAATTATTATAAACCTTTGTTAAATCATCAATAATCACACATTATATTGTACAAACATTCTTTAAAAAAATTGGTTGCCTGTAAAGTCGGTATACGGGCGAAAGTTTTACGTGACAACGACTTTGAGTGGTAAAATAATTTTAATGTGAATATTCATTCGTATAGTAGGAAGAAGGATGAAATAATAGTAACAATTTAAAACATTTATTTATACAAAGAATTATATTTAAAACATTAATTTATACAAAGAATCTCGCACTGAATTTCATATTAACAAAATTTATTTTTACCTTTACACATACATACGTATTTATATACAAATATACATACAATAACTTGCAATACATTTGCGTACAATGAAACAGCGTTTACTACAAAGGGACGCGTGCCTTTCACTTTTTATGTCTGTCTCTCTCGCTCTTAGGCGGGCGCGTGCCTCTCACTCGCTCTCATTGTGAGCGCATAACGTGAGCTGAGCGTAACGCAGTTTCTTGAAGTGTCACCCGGCAAACCAATTTATAAGACGTTGTCATGTCAAAAGAAAACGCAAACGAAGCCGCGGGCAACAGCTAGTTATTAATAGACCGAGGATCATAATTTTTGTAATAAATATGACGTGTCCCTAGAGATGTTTTTATTACAACAGTAGACATAGTACTTACCTAACCGCTACGTAACAAATCTCGCCTATCGGTATGTGAGGTCTTTCCGCATGCTCAGACACTCAGTAGCGAGGAATTACCTTGCAATTAGGGTGCAGTATATCTTGTTATTTGAGATGAAACGCTATATATATTTTTTTTTAAACTTCATAATTTTAAGACGACCTCCCTGGCGCAATGGTGACCGCTGTGAATTTAAGTAGAAAGTCCAGGGTTCGATTCCCAACAAGGGCAGTTTGTGATTTATTATTTCTGATTTTTCTCTGGTGGGTTTGGCCGTTGCAAGTTACCAACCTTCTTAAAAAGACGTGCCGCTAATCGATTTTGTGTTTTGTGACTACCAAACTCCCTTACAGGTTAGCCCACTTACCACCAGGTGAGATTGCAGTCAAGGATTAACCTGTAGTGAAATAAAAAAAATATTGTATTCATAAACTTTACTTGAATGATTACAGTTTGAGTAGTTGTATTAACAAGGCTCGTTGCAAAGAAGGAACTTTCCGAGCCTCATGTTATCTGACATAAAGTAAATTTTTCATACATTTTCCGCCACTAGTGAGTAACATGTGGACAACGAATGATCTACTCGTAGCATGCATCTTCATCATCATCATATCAACCCATAATCTGCCCACTTCAGGGCATGGGTCTCCTTCACAAGGGGTTAAGCCCGAAATCCACCACGCTGGCCCAGTGCGGATTGGTGGACGTCACACACCTATTAGAACCATATGGATATGTCTCACGCAGGTTTCCTCACGATGTTTTCCTTCCCGTTGAAGCAAGTGATATTTTAATTGCTTAAAACTTAGAAAAGTTAGAGTTGAGTGCTGGGATTCGCACACGGAAAGCGAAGTCGAAGTCTTTCCCAGTGGACTATATCGGGCACAATGCCCACGCATAACTATACTTTATATCACATGTCATAAAGCTCATATTCAGTTGCTTTAATTTGAGTCTAGTTGGTGTTGAGTCGACATAGTGTGCTTACACCTAACATATACTTGACTTTAGTGAAAACATTAGTTTATTCGAAAAAATTCCACATACTAACCAATAATATAAATATCCCATCTGGAGCACCTCAATGTTGACTCGAGGCTAAAATGTAGCGATCAGCCGATTGCTGTTTTAAGATCTTATGCAAATACCCGACGTCGCTTCGGAGGCGCAAGTTTGTCGCGCTCCTGTTGATCTTGGAATTTTGTTACTTGGATGTGTGATCTTTTGGATCGGATACACATGAGGTAAATGAAGAATTTTCTGACAACAAGGCTACGATTTCCACGAATGATGAATTTCTTAACGACAAGGCAGCTTGGCAGCAGGCATCGCTCTTATCTCTCACAAGATAGAAAATTCTTAAGATTATAAATTGTAAAATGATGTTGAAATAGAGCAATCTGCTGAGTTTTTTGACGGCTTAGGTAGAATCTGACTTCCAAACTGGCAGTAGAGTCACTGCAAACTGACGACTGCTTATAAACTAGGCCTAGTTGAAATACACAAATTTTGCATTTAAATATAGGCATTATTTAATGAGGCAAATTAATCGAGCAAAGAAAAAATAATGCCAATGTTAATTCGCTAATACAGGATAAACGGACAAAGCCGCATAATGCACATTACAACATGGAAACTTATAATTTCCCAATTTTCTGATGTATTGGATAGAAGCAGGCGTTACTTTGCGGAAATCCATAATATATCGGATGTTGACTTTACAATGAATAATTGACTTAACAATTATTAATTGTAAAGTCAACATCTCCTGAGGATGCTCCGGTTTCAGAGCGAAACGTGCGTAGAGGGTTCATTGCCGAGGATCTGTCTGTTGTGGAGTATATGGATTGAAAAAATTACAAATAACACCAAACGGATCCTCCTGCTGTTCGCGGAGTATAGAATATTAAGCTTAATTTTCCTAATTTTTTGTTGGTACTTTTTGATTGTGGCTAGTTTCGATAAGCATGGGTTAAACATAAAAAACTTAGACTCTGTCATCATAGGATACAAGCAGGCGTTACTTTGCGGAGTTGATATACTATGAAAATTAAGTTTAATTCGCTATACTCCGCGGAAAGTAGGAAAATCTGTATGGTCTGATTTATAATTTCTTCAATCTTTATACTGATTGTATTTCATTGTACGATAGTAACATATTAAAATTAAATCTGTTCCTGTTTCGCGCTGATGCATAAACACAGCACTCTTTTGGAGTATATAATACAACCAGAGGATGCTGAACTTCTTCCAGAAAGGAAAGTGCTCCAATTCCTGGCGGCGACCAATGCTTGCTGGGAGATCTAGACAGCGGCGTCACAATAGATCGTAGCTGGTTGACGTGAGACCAGGGTCCAGGGGAACCTGAGCCGCAAGCAGAAGAAGAAGGAGAAGAACATATTAAAGCAATGTCTGTCTTATACATACAGTAAAGACAAGAGATTTTTTTGACAGACCAATCATATGGCCCTCCTGACTGATGGTATATGGAATACCATCGCAGGGCATGCAAGGAACACGTACTGCAAAGCCTCACGTGCCTGCAATCACACTCTTCAGAACGGAACACAGCGTTGCAATGCGATGGTGATAACAAAAAAAAATACCCGGCTAATTGTTGTGGGCTCTTCTTAGACCAGGGCGCGTCTGCAACCCTCGTAGCTTTAGGTTTAACTTGGCGAACAAAGTTATCACCATACCCTTACAATTATGTAAAAAAATATGTGTATGAACCAACACAGGCCTACATGAATAAAGAAGATTTAAATTTGAATTTGAATTTTGCAAGAATGCTGCTTGGCGATAGAAATAAGCATGGTGGCAGTAGGTACTTCCCCGGCTCACCCACAAAAATCTCTACTACTACCAAAATATACATATATAGAAAAAATAGTATTTAGATTATATTTTATTCTTGGTCTTTACCATATCCATTTTTTTAATATAACTCATCCGTAAGTTTTTACTTCGCACCATAGACAGTTCACAGCGTGTACATAAGGATATTTTTGCAAATTTATACTGTGATCACAAATGTATTTACCTACTTACTTATTCTTAGATCGCTCGGTGCCTGTTGATCATTCAGACACGTGTGAAAACCTTTTGAATATATTCTACCATTTCTAACTTATCTTAGAAGACGCCCCAAATAACCAAAAAACAAACGAAAATTCGTCACAAAAAGAAGAAAGACATACTCATACAAACTCTGCGCAGCCTCTTTACCGATAAATATATAAATATACCTCTTTACCGATAAATTAATAAATAAATAAATATACTACGACAACACATCAACATATCGCCATCTAGCCCCAAAGTAAGCGTAGCTGACTGATGAATATTTTTATGAATAATATAAACAAATACTTATAATATACAGATAAACACCCAGCCACTGAAAAACATTAATGTTCATCACACAAACATTTTCCAGTTGTTGGAATCGAACCCACGGCCTTGAACTCAGAAAGCAGGGTTACTGCCCCAGTCGACCGTCATTCGTCGATGGAGACGAGATACCTTATTTCTAAACATCGGAACTCGGATGCGGTGCGGATCAGAAAGGAAGAAGCGAAACGCTTCGTACGTGTTGATGGTATTTCAACAACGTAACGGTGCAGATTCTTTCGGTAACTTGCAGTTCGATGGTAGAAAAGAGATGGTTTGACCAAATCGAATGGTTTGACCTGAGTACACTCTCCGAAATGTATCTTGTAGAAAACAGCCAGACAAGCAACCTTGCGCCGGTGTTCAAGGCTTTGAAGTCCACTGACTACAAGGTCGTTGCCAATAAGTCTCCTAGCACGACGATCCACCGAATCCAAAGGTTCGAGCTTGTACTTGGCAGAGCCATCCCATAAATGGCTGCAGTACTCCATGCACGACCGAACTTGAGCTTGGTACAGGGTTAGAAGCTGTTCCGGCGTTAAGTAGCGCTTAACTTTGTTTATTCCGGTCTGGTACGACTCAGGTAGGTCACAGAGCGGCACTTTGTAGCCCGTATTCTACTATATTATAAAATTTTAGTTTATAATATAGTAATAATAAAAAATTAGGAATCTCCTAACTAAGGTAAGTACCTTGAGTATCTTGAGCACTTGGTGTGTGAGTTTGTACCGACCCAGTGCTCCATAAAGGTATTTTCCCTAAATTGGTTAATATTTTCAAAATATTATAACTGTAAAAATGTTGGAGTTGAGCCCCAGGGGTCAATAGTTCGCGTTTTGCCCAACCACAGATTAAAAACGCTGATAAAACTGTTATGACGGTTTGCAGTCACAATCCACAACAACTAGAAATAGCTTCAGTATGGTGGAAAGAAATATTTCTTCAAAATCTGTGTAGTTCCATTTATTCATTCTTATAGCTTGGATATAGGTTTGTTCTATTTGTCTAAGTTATTTAAAAATGAAAGCCTTATTTACTCATTCATTGTTCTGCTTAGGATTGCAATTTTGTAAAAGCAAAATGTTTATGTAGATCTTTAATTTTCTCTTTACTTTCAGGTCACCTTACCTAAGAATTAATATTCAAGCGATACCCAATCGCGTGGCGTTACTTCATTTGCATTTAATTACAATCTAGTATTTGCTTTAGGTGCAAAACGTGCTAAGCGTTTATATTAAATTCAGTATTTTACATTGACACTAGATGAACTGTAACTGAACTTTTTATTACTCATGCGGGATAAGTAGTAACTTAGTACTCGCTGTTGCGGTTGAAAAAGAGCTGTTTGCCCATTTTAAAATGACGCGTGAGTTTTTTCGTAAATGAAACTGGCGCACGCAAATTATACTTAGCACACGCAAACTATCCTTTTCGCACGCTAAATGACTGTACAAACTGCCAAACGTAAAATAAATAGCAAAAAAAACACAATCTAACTGTCAATATAAAAGAAGTGAGGTTGACATTGCAAAGTTTATAGTTTTATTAATATTAATTAATTTGTATTTATTGTTTGAAGTATATTTGTTGCTTTTTTTAAACTTTTCATCCGTTTGTTGGGACTTGGGATTTTGTGCCTATATATATCTATGGCAATAAAAAATAGTATCTGCAACCCGTGCGATGTTGTCGATTGCTCATTCGAACTGATTGACTTTACAACTTCGCTCTCGTGGGCAATCGACAACTTATCGCACTTGTTGCACAATATACTATTAGCTCACAAAGCAATGTCAAAATCACAAAATCTCATCTAAACGATTCGCAAACAATTCTTAACAATTGTTTGCCGATTGGCTTCTATTGAGGTCGATGATCTTGATTATTATGCGATGATGGTAACCGATTCGTCTTGAAAGTGGTTTCTGATAGAATTAGGTCGGGTCGGACAATCGAAAAAAAATATTTATTTATTTAACTCTTTATTTGTACACCAATATGAAGCTAGGGAAATTAAATAATAATAGAAATATAAAGACAGAAGTAGAATACAAAAAGCGGCCTTATCGCCTAGTTGTGATCTCTGCCAGGCAATCTCACCCTAAAATAAATGATTTCGGAAGCTTTACTCTTTATCTGTTACTAATATTTTACAGGAACCCACATTGAATCAGCAAGTTGGTTCAACATTCAACCTTTTAGATTGTATTGGAGAGTGCGAACTAAACGCAGCGTCTTGAACGCTGTTTCGATTAGTACATTCTAAGCTTTACACAAAGTTTTCCTAGTGCAAATTATTTTAAACAAATATAAGCTTTCCTATCTGTGGAATAAGAAATATTTTAGGATTCGGTCATAAAGGCAATAGCATGGGTGTTAACGAGTGGGCTGTTATTAATGTGTGCTATTTAGACTAAATAAGATGTTAGAACTAAAGGCGTCGCACGCTATATCTGTATAAGTATTTATTAGAATTCGTGTTTAAATAGTCATAATTATTAGTGAGGCCTAGTTGTTAGAATGCGTGGGATCTATCAACAGGAGGTTCGAACGTAAATACTTACCTATATGTTGTATTCGAATGGTTATAGTAGTTAAATTAATTATATTTACGTATTAAAAGATCATCTTCATTATCCAATTTCCAAGTCTTTAGTAGGAGCCCTCAGAATAGGACCAGTTTAGGCCGCAGTCATAGTCTATCAAGTCGGCGATGTGCGGAATAGTAGACTTCACAAGAACACTTGAGAACACTATTTCTCTACACTATAACAGTGTAGGAAATAGCAAGTCATATTTTAATTGCTGTAAATAAAAAAACACATCACTCCGAAAAGTTAGAGATATGGGCTGATGTTTATGGCTTTCACAGCTTCATAATAAAAAAAAAAAGCTTTATAAAAAAAGAAAAAAAAAGAAACAGACTATGCAATACTGTGGACTACGCAATAAGGTGTTGGACTACACATTTTCAACTATAGATTAACGAAGCTGGCATAGTGGTGCCTGTGATAGGCCTATAGTTGTATAAAGATTTTTGGTATAATGTTGTACAGTACACTACAAGCGCCACCCACTGGTCTTCATGATATCATAGATACAAGATCAAAAAGCATGGAATGGGGGCAGACGTCTATAATGTTCCCGGTTAATAATGTAAGGAGTCCATTACGGTATAGCTTAGCTTCGAGTAGAGGTTAATTTAAATTAGATAAAGATAGATAGGCAGACAACTGGCACTCGAAGTTAATAATAAATCTAATCGAAAATCTTCAGATGATAGATTGAGTTTAGTGCTATGCTTATCTTCAAAGAGCAATTACTTGCATGCCAGCTTCATCTCGGTAGATTTGCATTTAGAATCTATGGTAGAGTCAGTAAAACTGATGATTCAAAAGTGCTCATTGAGAAAGTTTACTTAAAATAAATGTTTCTTTGGGGCATATTTAAAAATCGTCTCAGACTGACGTAAAATAGAATAGAATAGAATAGAAAAAATTAATTGCAATACAACACAATAGGAAAAAAACACAAGGAAACTACTTATAAGTACTAATAGTAGGTACTTAGTGCTAGCGGCGTATTGCGCAAAACTGCGTTAAAAAGGATCCAATACTTTTCAGCAAAACGATAATAATCGTATTATAAACCTGTGTTTCGTAGTCGATAAATATGGGGCATTTGAATTCTCTACACGTCAAACTACTCTGTGGGTCATACGTCACTTAAGCCGAGGTGAAACTCAAATAGAGCCGTTAATGTGTTTAGTAGTTTAGTTTAGTTTTAAAACGGTGCATTAAGTAAACAAATATTTTAGTGCATAATGGCGTGCTGTGGGGCATATCTCACGCGGCCTGGCCACTCACTGATCTGTGTTTACCAGTATAAAACTCCTCAGATATCATTACATCTTCATCATCCCTATAATTCGTTGTCTTACTAAACATGTTTAGACTTAAAATATCACAAAGCAACAAAATGCTAAAATTAAAATAATTATATAACAAATTACCGAATGAAATCTTTAAGTTGTCATTCAAAGAATTCAAAGTTTATATAAATCGAAGCTCACAGAAAAATCCTATTACAGTGTCAAGGATTACTTAAACGATGAAAAAGCTTGAGTATGAATAGCTTAACTTTATAGTTTACTAATAACTGACTGTGAGACGGTGATATCAAAAAAAAATATCCGGCTAAGCTTGTTGTCTGCTCTTCTTAGACCACGGCGCGCTTAGAGCCCTCGTAGCTTTAGGTTTTAGTTGGCGATCGGAGTTAACACCATCCCCTTACAATTATGTAAACATATATGTATGAACGCTTCATAAGTACCTGAATTTAAATTTGAGAATATTATATTTCAATTAGTTGAGATTTTCGTTTCCGCAAAGACTTTCCGTAGAACTTCCCACACTTAATATATTTATGGATCTTTCATACTATACCTTTTCTAAATATTGTCCTTCCGTCTAACTCGCTGCCACTGTCCGGGGCCATTCGGTTACATTCTTAGCTCATTTTTTGGTGCTTCATATCATAAAAGGTTTTTTTACAGGAATATGTTTGTACTTCAATTCAAGTTTGTTTTCTTAATTCCAAATTTCTAAAAATATTGTCTCTTTGTAATTTAAGTCTCCAAGATAGTAATTAACGGGTAAAACCTTCCACTAGACAAGACCAGAGACAGTTCAAAAATTACAACTTGGGTGGTAAAACACCCTGGTAGGTACAGTGGAAACAAAATTATTTCAAACATTTGTGTTTCTTTACAATTTCGGACACATGCTTAGTCGTAAGTGCAAAACATAATTTACCTCGCCATCACAGTTAGATGAACACACTTTCTATATTAAATGTTAAACCTTGCCTTAACGCATGTGTTTTATTAATAATTATGGCCGCTTTCGCAAAGCTGGAGCGTTTCAGCTAGTTAGTATGAATCTACCTACTGCTGGAAATCGGAAATCTCTCCCAAAACGTTATATGAAAAATTACATAAATGTCACGCAACACCACCATTCAGCCTTAGAAGCACTTCCGTACAGTTGGACAGGGCGTGTAACAAAATGGCCGGCATAAAAGTAGTTCTATGGCAAATATTCGAGGAGCATTAGCATATGAATGACGCGAGCTAAAAAAGCTCCCCAGGTGGCATGGCCCGGCCGGAAATAGGCTTCACGACGACCCGATGTAGAATGTAACTTACACAAACAACATAAAATCTAATAAAGTAGTTTACTAAATGATTTATCTAACAAAAAAATGGCCAAGTGCGAGTAAGATCCGTGCATTAAGTATTTAATACACTCGAACAAAATACAGTATAGTTAAAATTTATTTGATAAAAGAGAAAGACTATGAAAATATGCAGTACAAACGGTCCTATGTTTTCATTGCATTGATGTAGAATTCTTTTTTTTGTACAGGTCTAAGGGAGGGCTAGTTTGAATATATCCTAATTACTTCAACTGACTATGCGTTTACAAGCAAGAACATTGTCGTGACAGGCTACGATTATTTTCCTATAAGTTAGAAGCCCTAAAAACATAATATGGGAAGCAAAACTTGTACAATGCAGATGTGGCATAATTTAAACTAACGTGCCGTTAAGCTTCCACAAAGAGAATCAGGGACGTAACGATAATCATCAAGTAAAGATATTTCTTGCTCAGCGGTCAGGTCCACATCGCTGTAGCTGTCCTGGTCTAAACCAATCTGTCAACTTTTGAACACAGATCTCTGGTTGATTCCCACATACTACAGACCTGTGCTTTTCTTGACTCACTTGGTGTCACATATCAATCTATTGGGTGCCCTACACTAAAATCCTTGATAAATCACTTAAAATAAGTATCAGTCTTTTTAAGTCTTGCTTTTCGCGGTTTTCACACCGGCCTGATATTTCTTGCGTATGTACTGGAGGTGCAAGAGCCTCCGGTACACACGAGTACACATGATTGGACAGCCATCTGGCGTTTGCTCCTATCAAGAGATGCCCTAAGCACATGCTTTACGACCGGTTTATTACCAACCATAGCGTCTTCGCTGGCAAATACGGAGTACCCGATTTTGTCATAACAGGAGGTGCCCTTAGTATTGACGCTTCTCCTTCCCTGAACAGTTAATCTATCGTCTTAAACTATCGATAATATTAAATGCATAGGATGAAATAATAGATGGATACGTTTATATTGATAAAATCAAAAACTTTTTCATTAAAGTTGATATAGTAAAAACTTATTTCATTTCGTTTGTGAAAAGAAAAAGCAAGGATTCCTGCAAAAAGTTTTAGTTTTAATCAGATAAGCAGCGCGTCCGTTTACATTCTATGCAATCTGCATTTCATCGGTGCAAGTGATAAACTTATACCAGAGAATCGCCCAACACAACTTATTTACTAATAGTTAATGGACTGAGCAGAAAGTCCAAAAAGCCATTAAATCAAGAAGAAGAAGCAGAAAGCCGTCTAATATAAGCAAAGGAACACTTTGCAGGACATGTAAGGAACACGTTCTACAAAGCGGTGCCCTGTGTATATAAACCTGAAGTGTAGCTGTTAAACCACATAAGTAATTACACACGTAACTACGTGCTACAGAACAGAACGCGAACGAAGAGCTATTATACACCTAACAGAAATGAAATTATAAACAAAAACAAAAAGATTTTTGATCTTAAGGAATTTTCATGAGTTCGCAAGACACTTTGCTTAAATACACTTAATCGACTCACAAAAAATCTGCGCCATCTCTTAGATTACTCACGAACAATTTTTGTTATTAAGCAAATACAGCATAATCTTGTTTCCAATTTATATACGAAAATATCCATCGTCAGGTCAGGTATCCGCTGTTACATTTAGTTAAAGCGTGTTGTCAAATCGGCAACACAAAGTTATCTCGTACGCCCGCCTAAAGTTCTTTAGCACCTGTAAGTCGCTGCCATTTTAATAGCTTAATGACTGAGCTCATAGTAACATAGTAATCCTTTGCAATAGACAGTGATTTCTTGTAATTTAGACCACTCCAGCTGTACAGAAAGAACATGCGGGGCACGTATACCCCAGAACGGCGCGACTCCGGTGATTTTAGACTCTTTCTACTCTTATAATACGTGTACACTTTCCAGAAAACGCCGCTTTTTAATGAAAATTCATACTAATATTATTAACACAAAAGTATGAATACACTTTATTTTATATACACAAAAAGTAAATAAAATAGTAATACAATCAAATCTCAAAATTATGTCCGTTAGTTTATTTGTTCCTTGTATGCCAAATTCAGCTTGCGACATAGACTCTATATCGTATCTACTGCGATCACCAACCCAGGGTTGTGAAGACCAGCAGTGGATTGTTAAAGGATGTAAAAAAAAACAGCGTGTGGAAAGCTGTATGCCCGAGAGGTCTCCATAATTTTCCTGGACCCAATCCTCAGTGGGCCAGCCTGGTGGACTTCGACCTAAACTCTTCTCGGGAAAAGTCCCGTGGCCTGTAGTGGGCCGGTAATGGGTTGATATGATGTTTTATTGTACCTACAGTGTTTAAAAAAACTTATCAAAATTACCTAAAAAATTTAATAAACTTGAATGTTTTAAGTTTCAAAAACTTCATTTTTACTAGCAAAGTTCATAATTACAATTACTCTACTTCTGTCTTTCTGATCTACTCTTCTTTTATTTTCTTGAAGAGCATAAATGAATGAAAAAACAAGCACTTATTTGTCATTCAAAACGATTTAATGAAATTATAAAACCGCCGCGTTTATTCAGATTGTGCGTTTCCTACCAATGACGGATCCCCGATTCCCGTACGATTCTTTTATTAGCAGGTGGCGCCTTTAACGATTTTCTTTTGTGTCCACATAGTACTCCGCATTCTTAGCGGTTCCATAGGATTGGTCCTATTGTGGACGTTCGGAAACCGATGGACGTGTGATTTAAAAGGTTGTATTTTGAATACTTTCTCTACTGTGTTTATTGGATTCAATTGAAATGTAAATATACTCTTTTTTGTGTGTGATATGTAGGGCTATTTGAAAGGGGTGTGTATTTAAATGTCTATAGGTTGAAGAGTTTATTATGTTTTTTATGACAGTGTGTGTACGCGTGTACCTGAAAAAAAGGAGCCAAAATATATTAAAAAAAAGACAGTTTCCATGTCCATTTCGACTGATCCGTCACGACCAGAAAGAAATCAGGCGCAGCATAAAGTGCACTCCGAGGAAAGCCAATTTCGGAACCCCAGTGTCTCGAAGACCACGTTAAACCGTCCGGTTGGTTTAAGCCCACCAATCCACATTGGAGCAGCATGATGGGTCACTGCTCCAATTGCCTCTCCTGGTAGAGCCCATGCTAGTGAGACATTAATAAACCCAAAGTGATTCTGCAAGACGAATTGGTGGCATTTTATCATTAACTAGCTTTTGCCCGCAACTTAGTCCGGTTTTTTTTATTATTTTAAAGCATGTTTTTTTATATGTATGCTTGTAAATCGGGTGTAATATTTTTAAATAAATTTTTCAATTCATATTTGATTACTATACTACTAATATTAACTTCTATATTAAATTTCCGATCGGAATAACGTAAAAAGTATTTAAATGCTATAAAGGATTGGCATTGTAAGAGTTATAAAAAGCCTACCCTTAAGTATTTATAAGTCGTACTGGAGATTTTCTTCATTTTATATCATCTGCATACCCTGTGCATACTCTCTATGCACGCCACTGTCATTTATGTATCATATATATTTTATGTATTTATACTCAAAGTTTCTCCCAGCGCACGCCAAATAATTAATTTAATACGAAAAATTTGGCTACTTTAGTTTACATTTTTGCCTATATTCTTCGTCATACGTTAGCTTTTTTCTGGCGAAGGATTTGTTAACATCGGTCATATTTATATAATATAGATTTGTGAATTAATATCACTTATATATTTTAATATGTGTAAATCTTCGTCAGTGAAAGCAGCGTTAATAATATATGCTCTCAATCTCTCTCTCCCAATATTAGAGAGAAGGCCTGTTGTCAGCTGTCCAATTTTAATAGAATGGTGACGATGATGATGATGGACTGCCTCTCGGTTGGTAACTCAGCAACAAGGAAGGTGCTCATAAGTTTTAACAACACTATCTTGTGTTCGCCTAACGCTATGCATACGTATAAGACAATTACTTAGTCTAAGTAATTGGTGAGCAACATTCTATTAGGATATCCAATCAAAGGATCCTGGCTCAAAGATCACTATGCACAATCGAAATTGAACTCTCGCCGCATAACAATTGGTTTTGTAACGCCGTAGCAAGGATTACAGATACATACAGGCAATTTAGAGATGGGCACAAACGCCATGGGCGAGATATCGGTCTTGCTATGTAATTGAATATCGGGAACCTCCGATGACCCAGATATCGCAAGGTAGTTGATTTGTTGGACGTAATTAGGGTCCCGTGTGTATGGCACCTATTAATTCGCGACCCTACCAATCTTGGTGTTTGTTCTCTCTGAATATCGGTGTCAGCGTTTCTGTGAGGTAATTTCTATCTAGTTTTCTTCTTACTGTATTTTCTGTGACGTGTGCTTTTCTATTAGTGTCTGAAAAACCTATATTAACTGGTTGCGCCAAGTTATAATTAAGTCTTAAATAATAATTTATAATTTCATTGGTGTTCCTATTCTCCCATGTCCAACCTAAAACAGCACTGAACGATTCTCCGTGAAGAGACTGGCGCCCTCATACGCCTCAAAAACACTAGAACGCAGAGCTGTCACTTAAATTAACGGAAGCAAACGATTAAGACGTTTGCGGACGACTTGCTTTCCGATTGCGAAAAGTAACGGGCAATACGAGTTTACTGGCTGCCTGAAAATAAGCCATAAAATATCATAATATACCTTAAAAGTTTCAATGAGATCCTTTTAAGCATAATTCCCATATTTATGTGTGTGCCGAAATATAACATAAGTGGTGGTGTTCGAGAAGAGAGGACTTCGTGAGGAATATTTGGATCAACGGACGGCGTGCTCCTACCCATGAAAAATAAGGTCAAGTAAGTGCTGTCTTCCTTGTGCTCTGATTCCTTGTATCTTTCTTTTGTACACCAATTTACCGCAAAAAATACAGTCCACTCATTCGAAATAAAAATCTTAAATAACTTAATATAACTTGGCGCATACATATTTATTTGGTTCCGTCGAGACGGATATTTACAGCATTTCCTTCATATTAACGTATTGAAGCATTAGTTTCCTTGTTAGAATACTTCTATAGGCTCTAATAATTGAAATAATATAATTTTAAATAAAATAGGTCATTGCGTCATCTATTTTCTTTGTCGTAATACTGGCATAAGCGGCATTATAGCATTGAGCTAGCTATTTCCCCAGTTAGACATACTAATTATCTACACATATTTATGTATATTTCGATAAATATTAGTGTATTTAAATTGAATTAACAATTAAAACAAATCTTAAAACTTGCAATTATTAATTATTGTAGTACCTTCGGTTGTGAAACATTTACTCAAGAGTCGTAAGACCTAGCATATAAGGTCGAGATTTGTCTATACGAACCTCTGGTCGATCGAACATTCGATATAACCCGACCACGCGTAATATCGAACGAAGCGCGCTTGCGCATATTATCCGCACTCCGCGCGACCTACTTAATTTACCAGTATATGATTGGCTATTAACCTATCATACTCACATAAAAATATAGGTATTTCGTGATTGTTAGATAATTGTCTCACTTACACTTTAGTAAAATGCCTCCTAAAGTAGATTCTAAAACTAGCGAAAGTGATAAGGAGATTCAGGATACTAAACTGTCTATCTTAATTGCTAAACGTGAAGCTATATTCGGTATCATGCAAAATGTCTTTGACTTATCTCGTGAACCCGATGTTCATACGAACGTTGAAAAAAGAGAACATTTTCTAGACGAATCTTCACAAATTGATTCATTGCGTTTAAAGTACGAGTCTATTGTAGACGATTATAATACACGTTTATTAAACTTAAATTCAGATGCAAAACCTGATTACAAAAGTCTGTATGCTTTTGAGACTTTGTATAATAGGGTCAAACGAACTCATACAAAATGCTCAACTTTAAATACGACACCAGAAATACATAATGCGACCTCCGCGCTGCTAAAAGCCAAGCCGAAGCTAGCTCCCATATCGATATTAGAATTCGATGGTGACATTAAATCTTTTCAGATGTTTTATACGACCTTTAAGTCAGTAGTAGATAATAATCCATCACTCACAGATGCAGAAAAGCTATTTTATCTGTTACCGAAGCTGACAGGGAAGGCAAAAAGCGCAATCGCTGGAATTTCTCCGTGTGCTGAGAATTATCAGCTCATTTTACAAACACTCGTCAATAGGTTCGATGATAAACGTATGTTGACTTCCGCGTACCTACATGAATTATTTCGCTATAAGGGTTTTCAGACTCCCTCTGCGACTAACTTTGAAGATTTCATAGACCGGTTCGCTGGCGCAGTAAGCGCTTTAAAAAACCTAAAGTTAGATAACCTAGCTGATCTTATCATACTACATATAGCTACACAAAGGGTCGATACTGAGAGTGTACGCGCGTTTGAAATTAAATGCGGTAAGAATATACCTACTTTCGACGACTTTGTGGAATTTATCACAACACGCGCGAAGGTGTTTGAGCGTACGAATACGAATGTCACAAACCCTTCCAATACGCGTCATAATAAAAATATAAAACATTTGAATAACGGGACTTCTGGCAATGCGCCGAAGTATCAGGCCTATATAAGCACGGTTGATAAGCCTACGTCCAAGTGTCTATGTAGAAATATAACACATGCGCATTTATATAAATGTGTTGACTTTAATAAATTATTAACTCCTCAAGAACGTTTTAAGTGCGTCAAGGAGAAGAATGCCTGTGTGAACTGCCTGTCTATAAAACATAAAGTCGGGCAATGTGAAGTCTCCCCGCACTGTTCGTGTGGTCAGAAACATAACAAAAGGCTGCACTTTGACCAGCGCGAGGAACATTCCCGCGCGCCTCAGTTGAATACCGTCATGCCGCCACCGAACGCACCTACCGTTACCGCGTCATCGCCCGTAGCGGATGATCGCGCCGACGTAGCACTGTGCGCTACGCGCGTAAGCCCGTCTACAAGCGCTACGCAGGTGTATAATAGCAATTTGATGAATCGTGTGGAAGACAAGCGAACTACTGTCTTATTGGCTACCGCACAAGTTGCTGTTTACGACTGTAATGGTGAACGGCAAGTTATACGTATATTGTTGGATTCTGCTTCGCAGGCCGATTTCCTCTCAAAAGAATGTTGTGATCGCTTGGGTTTGCAAACTAAATTCACAGAACGTACTATCGTGAAGGGGTTCGGTGGAATTGAGAAGGTTGTACAATCCAGCTCGGTTGACTTGACGTTTTATTCGCGTTTTGATGATAACGTTAGTTTTAATATCTCGCCACTTGTTTTTGATAAAGTGACAGACAAATTACCTACGGCTGTGATAGATACGGCAGTCCTATCACACCTTAAAGGTATTCCGCTTGCCGATGCGAGTTACGGCGTACCTGATAAAATTGATGCTTTAATAGGAGCTTCCCTATTTCCACATTTGCTTCTCCCCGACGACGTCCATACGTCACGTCGCGACCCGTCGGTGCCCGTTGCATTGCGCACGGTGTTAGGTCTGGTGTTCATGGGCAATGCGCCTACGATACCTACTATAAATACTCATACGGCCTTGACATGTTGTTTCGTTCAAGAGCCTCCTGCTATTGACTCTTTAGTCAAGCGTTTCTGGGAACTTGAAGAACTTCCTTCCGCTTCCATTCAGAATCCTGATGATAATGAATGCGAAGACTTCTACACTTCGACTACTGTCCGAGATCCCGATACGGGCAGATACGTTGTCGGCCTGCCATTTAAAGAGGATCTATATTCCCTAGGGAATTCTTTGGACATAGCTAAGAAACGTTTCATCTGCCTCGAAAGAAAGCTTGAAGCTTCGAATAAATTGAGGTCGGCATATGATGACGTCATAAAAGGTTATCTCGCGAAAGATTATATTTCTCCCGCGCCTTCATATGATTCTAAAGATCCCGTTCCGATTTACGTGATGCCACACACGGGGATTTTACGTGAAGACAAACTCTCGACGAGACTGAGATTAGTCGTCGATGCTTCTTGTCGTTCTAGTTCTGGAAAGGCACTGAACCATCTGCTACATTCCGGTCAAAATTTACAGGGAGATCTTTTTAAAATAATTTTGAATTTTCGTCTGCATGCAGTGGCAATGACAGCCGACTGCCGAGAACAGTTTCTACAAATCGTTATGCGCGAAGCTGATCGTCGCTATCAATGCTTCTTATACCGCTTTAATCCACAAGACCCTCTTGTGCTATACCAGTTCAATCGAGTCTGTTTCGGTCTCACTTCCAGTCCCTTCCATGCACTGCGCACGGTAAGACAGCTGGTGAATGACGACGGCGCAAAATATCCACGAGCGAATAGCATTGTGCTACCCGCGCTTTATATGGATGACGTAGCTTTCTCGCTTCCAAGCGAACTAGAGGCAGTCACTGTGTCGCTGCAGATGATCGATCTTTTTAAGGGTGCACAGTGGGAATTAGTTAAGTGGAACAGCAATTCTCGCGAGGTCTTAGATAACCTTCCTGCGTCCCACAAACTTCCGACTGAAGTGGAGTTTGACAAAACCATGCACCATAAAATACTTGGTCTGCATTGGTATACTGGAAATGACGCTTTCTATTTTAAAATTTCTGTGCCCGACGATGTGACATGCACTAAGCGCTCCATCTTGTCGACTGTTGCCCGTCTGTGGGACATAATGGGCTTCGTTGCTCCCACAGTCGTGTATGCCAAAATATTAATTAAAATGCTTTGGCAATTAAACCTTGATTGGGACACTGTAGCTCCACCACACATCATTAAGATGTGGAGACAGTTTTGCGATGAGTTGCCAGCTTTAAATAAGCTACACATACCGCGTCATGTGGGCGTGACAACAGACTGCGAGGTCACTCTCCTGGGACTATCAGATGCTAGTCTCGCAGCCTATGGTGCTGTCGTTTATTTACACGTTAGCTCCCCTACTGGTAACACTGTGCGTCTTGCTTGTGCGAAAAGTAAAGTTTCGCCGACGAAACCTCATTCAATTGCTCGTCTCGAACTATTAGGTGGCGTCCTACTGTCGAAATTGCTTCGTACAGTACATGACACTTACTCTGAGCGTATCCCAATCAAGGCTACATATGCATTTCTCGATTCCAAAGTCGCCCTATATTGGATAAAAAGTTCACCGCATAGATGGCAGACTTTTGTCGCGAATCGCGTTGTACAGATAACTGAGAATATCTCACCAGACAACTTTTATCATTGCCCTGGCACTGAGAACTCTGCTGATATTCTATCGAGAGGTGTAACTCCTGAGAAGCTTCTCTCACACCCTCTGTGGCTGCATGGTCCACCATGGGCATCAATGCATCCGTCTCAGTGGCCACTCAAAACTCTAGAGGGAGAGTCTATTGAAGACGTACCCGAGAAGAAGGTTCTTATACACACTGTGCGTAAACCTATACTCCCGAACGACTTACACGAGCTTGCTCTCCGTTTTTCTTCGTGGAGCAAACTTCTACGTATAATTGTATACATTTGTAGATTTGCTAAATTACTGCCTCGTCGCGGCACTAGTGCAGTTACCGCTGACGACTTAAATTTCGCAGAGAATAGAATGCTTCGCGCTCTGCAAAATCAGCATTTTGCTGAAGAATATTCTCTTATTAAAAATAATAAAACATGTTCACCGGCATTTAATCGCCTAAGACCATTTATTGATGATGGACTTATCCGCGTTGGCGGTCGTCTCGCCAACTCTGGACTTAGCTTTGAAAAAATACATCCGGTTATATTGCCTCGCAATGGCCACGTGGTAAATATAATCATTGATTATTACCACATTAAACATTTACATGCTGGACCCGAACTCCTAATGGCCCTGCTTCGTCAGAGGTACTGGATTCTGTCGGCACGCCGTATTGTCAGGCAAAGAGTACATATGTGCAATACTTGCTTTAGATTTAAACCGCGTCCAACCATTCCGCTGATGGCGGATCTTCCTGATATACGTACACGTCCAGCGTTGAAAGCCTTTAGTTTCACCGGCTGCGATTATGCAGGTCCTATACCATACGTTCCTGTACGCCGCCGTGGCGTACACAGCGAGAAAGCTTATATTGTGCTGTTCACGTGTCTCACTACGAGATCTACGCACATTGAGGTTGCTACCTCACTCAGCACCCCCAGTTTCCTCGCCGGGTTTAAAAGATTCCTATCACGTCGTGGTCCTGTTCAGGTGCTGCATAGCGACAATGCTAAAAACTTCCAGGGTGCTGCTTCTTACCTTCGGGACCTCTATAAATTTCTAAGAGAAGAATATTACCCGAAGCTAGAGCAGGAATGCGCTGAAAATCGCATAACTTGGAAATTCATCTGTCCCAATTCCCCACACTTTGGAGGTTCATGGGAAAGTATGATCAAGGTGACTAAGACGATCCTGTTCAAGGTCATAGGGCAACAGCTCCTTTCTTATGAGGAACTTTGCACTGTGCTCATTCAGGTCGAATGTCTTCTCAATTCGCGTCCGCTAACAATACTAAGCTCTGACCCTGCCGAACCTTCGGCTCTTACTCCAAGTCACTTCCTACATACTGCGCCTCTATTCTCCTTGCCTGCGCCTGATGTCAATCCAGACAAAATTAACTTGGTTGACAGGTACTCGTTAATAGATAAAATGGTCCAATCGTTTTGGAATCGTTGGAGGATGGAATATTTGCACGGATTGCAAGTTCGTTTGAAATGGAATACGCCTTCCGTACCTATTACGCCGGGAACTGTCGTCGTAGTTATAAATGACAACGTACCGCCTCTGGCTTGGCCTCTAGCAGTAGTAGAGAAAGTGCATCCCTCGAAAGACGGCGTCATACGCGTAGCGACCGTTAAAATTTCCGGGAGAACTTACGTCCGTCCGGTCGTTCGCTTATGCCCTCTTCCGACGCAATAAGCGTAACAATTATAGTTTCATAATTTAGTACTAAGTAGCTCATACGTTAAGACTTTATTCTCTTTTATAATAATTCTACAAATAATTAATATTTTTTAATATACTTTCGTAAATATACACATACTTATATGAAATACGCCCATGCGCAATACGCGTTCTTAAAAGAGGCAATTCTACCTCATACCTTATGAGAGCTTTTCTTAAAGGTGACCCTTTAAGGGCGGGTGGATGGTTGCGCCAAGTTATAATTAAGTCTTAAATAATAATTTATAATTTCATTGGTGTTCCTATTCTCCCATGTCCAACCTAAAACAGCACTGAACGATTCTCCGTGAAGAGACTGGCGCCCTCATACGCCTCAAAAACACTAGAACGCAGAGCTGTCACTTAAATTAACGGAAGCAAACGATTAAGACGTTTGCGGACGACTTGCTTTCCGATTGCGAAAAGTAACGGGCAATACGAGTTTACTGGCTGCCTGAAAATAAGCCATAAAATATCATAATATACCTTAAAAGTTTCAATGAGATCCTTTTAAGCATAATTCCCATATTTATGTGTGTGCCGAAATATAACATAAGTGGTGGTGTTCGAGAAGAGAGGACTTCGTGAGGAATATTTGGATCAACGGACGGCGTGCTCCTACCCATGAAAAATAAGGTCAAGTAAGTGCTGTCTTCCTTGTGCTCTGATTCCTTGTATCTTTCTTTTGTACACCAATTTACCGCAAAAAATACAGTCCACTCATTCGAAATAAAAATCTTAAATAACTTAATATAACTTGGCGCATACATTAACATTATTGTTAGTATTAACATAGTATTTTTGTTTTTGTGGTATTGTTAGTATGTAACTTTAAAAGTGTCTCGCAGATTTAACCATTGTAGTTATCTTGTCGTATGGTACAGACTATTGTTGAAAATGCTAAAGATTGTTAAACTTTAAAATTATGTTGGAAAAGAGCAATCTGCTGAGTTTCTTGCCGGCTCTTCTCAGTGAAATCTGCCCTCCGAACCGGTGGTAGAGTCACTACAAATAGACTGACTTGACGTTTCAAAAGTGATTATTAATTAGGCCTACTTGAAATAAATAAGTTTTAAATTTTGAATTTTGTTGGTTTGCATCCTTAAGATTTTTTGAACTTCAAAAACCATTAACTCGGATTTCTGAAATAAATCTGTTTTGTCTATGTACTTCTTGACAGCACATTTTTAGTAGTTCTAGAGCTTTTTGAGACTAAGCGTGTCCTGGGAAGTACTATTAGTACTTATGTCTGCCGCAAAGCAGCATTGTTGCTATGCTGTGTTCCGGTCTGAAGGACGTGTTTGCCGGTGTACAACCCTGTGGTTCAGAGAGCACGTTAAGCTGACGGTCCTGGTTATCATCATTATCATCATCATCATCATCATATAAACCCATTACCGGTAGAAGACAGGCATGTTCTCCCACAATGAGAAGGAATCAGGCCGTAGTCCCCACCTTGGCCCAGTGCGGATTTTTGGAGTTCACACGCCTTTGAGTACATCGTGGAGTTTTCTCAGGCATGAAGGTTTTCGACCATGTTTTCTATCACCGTTGAAACAAGTGATATTTTGAATGCTACAAACGTCCTTACCACTAGGCTCTCAAGGCTTAATTTATAAATAGTGATATTTATCATAAAATCAATTACAAAATGTGTTGTCAAGAAGTACACAGACAAAACAGTTTTATTTAAAAAATCAGAGGAAGTGGTTTTTAAGTATAAAAATCTTCAGGATACCAACTAACAATAGTCTGTACCATACGACAAGATAATTGTTAAAACTGCGAGATAGTCATCATAAAACCTGCACCATCGTGGTTGTTCTGTCCACGATAACAGGAGAGACAGGAGGCCAGTACACAACAGTATTTGACGTAATAGTTAATATGCTTGATGCCATTCATAAATGCCATTGGAAACTTTTTGGCTCTAGCTCTAATTAAAAACAAGAGTGTACCTGCTAAAAAGTCAAGCTTTATTTTAGCACCCTAAATGAGACCTCAATTCTTATATATAAACTAAATTGGCATGCAGAAACTTGGCACTGGATACTTCAACGTTTGTAGATTAAAAGACCATAAAGGGTTAAAGGTTTTAACAGTCTATTTTGGTGTTTCAGATTTATAGTCTAATTATGGAATCAAATGATTAGGTTTTATCTACTGGTTTTTATTTCTTAATCTTTAATGTAGGAATACACGAAATATAAGATACGAAAATAACTCACAAAAATAAATAATAACGTGCCAAGGCAGTTTCATCGCCAAAGCACTCCCATAAGACATAATATATAAATAGTAACACATAACAAATATCAAATATAAAAATTCTTCTTTTCTTCTTCTACTGTTCGAAATACCAGATCATTTCTACCGCGCACTTGCAAATTATGGAACAATCTCCCATCTGATGTGTTTCCTCAAAAATACAATCTAGGGTTATTCAAGAGGCGGATAAACAAATTCCTTAAAAGCCGGCAACGCATCGGTCGCTCGTCTGGTGCTGCAGATGTTTATGGGCGGCGGTGATTACTTATCATCAGGTGACCCACTTGCTCGTTTGCCCGCTATTAATATGTTAAATAATAAAAAAAAAACCCGACACGATCCGTTAATATTGCAGAAACTGCATTGAAACTAGCCCTGTAGGTTCCATTTAGATCGTAATATATTAAATCAATGATTCTAATGACATCCAACAATCAACCTGATATACATACATACAACCTCTTACGCCAAACGTTTCGGGTCGATAAAACAAGCCCTGTTAACTTCAATAACCGGAACACTACTAGTATTCACTGAGCCATTTCTAGTTCCAACTATATTTAAAACTTAAAAAAAAACTACGAAAATCAACTCGCCCGAAACGACGTTTAAAAATAGAACTAAAAAGGTTCAGCAAATATTTCTCGAAGGGGAAAAAATAACGAAAATAGAAAGCAAACGGAAATAATGCTTTATATTTGCCAGCTACTTCGGTTTATTATTCGAACGCTTTGCCAATCTACCTAATTTCATGGCTGCTTAGCTATCTGCCATCTTTGCTGGAAAGGGTCACCGTTACGCAACTTTTCATTAGAGGTGTTTAGTGATAAGTTTTAGTTAAGAGATACAAAGATGCTAAGGTAAGGTGTGTAATTACATTACTGGGGCTGTTTCTGCCTAAGCTAAGCCGTGCATGATAATTGCGTAAAGGGTTTGCTAGCTTGAAAAGAATGTAAGAAGAAACTGGACATAGCATGAAAGTGGTAAAAACTTTTTGATACATATAGTTTTTACCCCTTTTACGCTACGTCCAGCTGACAATTTCGTACTCTTAGTAAGAGCTAAGAGAGTTAGCGATGCAATATTCAGTGACCCTATAATGACCCATGTGACATATGTGACCTATTCTATTTAAGCTAAGCGATGAATAAAATTTGAAATGAAGATTGCTGAGGTTCGAAACTGTTCAAGAATTATCTAGAAAGATTTTGGATATAGGCTTCCCACACATAGTCAGTAAATAATCAGTTTATCGTAAATAATATAGACGTGTGTGGAAGGTACCACAGCGTAAACATAGCGTTCCTACTGACTGGTTCCAGGACATCCCTTGCAAGGTTTCTTCGCATTGCTCTAATGGAAAGACGCTTTTAAAATGAAAAACCGGTAAAGCGGACGTCACTTATACAAATACAGAGACGAGTGGTTGCTCTCGAATAAAAATCTATTGTTCGCCGTTCACTTGCGATGACATTATGTAAGAACGAAGTGAATACGTTTGGAGAAGGTAAAATAACTGTAAAAATCTGGAGGGAAATACAGTTCAGAGTGTGTCAATGCTTCGTTACATATTATAAAACAGAGTCCCCAACCGCGTCTGTCGTCGTCTATTAGCGGATAAATTTGCAAAATTTATAGCTAGTGTCACTCAGGATAAGGTAAATAATCTAACGAAACTAGATACATGCAAGTTTCAGGCATTTAGATATCATGTTGGAATAGAGAAATTCAAATCAAATATCCGATTATTTTTATCCTGTTTACCTACTATATTAATCTAGAAAAAATAAACACTTTGAATACTGCTACAAAGCAAATAAATATAACATTAATACGACACATATTTTAAAGTATTGCGTACATAAGATGATATGTGAGGCTGGAGATGGACGATGGTTTATCTATGCTTTATTATGCCTTATTATTGAAACCAACTAAATAAATATAAAGCTTAGGTTGGCTTATTTAAAAAGCCACTTAGTCGAATCTGCCCTTACAAAAATAAACACTAGAATATGCTTCAAAGTAAAAAAGAAGTTACAAATTCCGCAATGGTCAATGTCAATGGTAATGGATTATTTTACTATATTTACCTGTAATACGCGGTATTTTACGCAAGGCAGAGATATTGCACTCGATACCACATCCACTTTAACGTTTGTATTCTAGAATCAACGGTAATTTATATCGCAGCCACAGAAGTAATGACTTCTGTTCAAATATTACGGGAATGTGAAAATAATTGGGGCGGCCATTATTATTTACTTAGTCCACCTTAACGATTGCGTCAAATTTACGAATAAGTGACATTAAATAATGGTAATATAGGTAATATGAATTGAATTGGCCGTATTGTTATAATGGGGCTTGCGGGGGCATGACTAATTAGTGTTAGGGAAAATTAGCTCTTATTTCGTAAACGAAAGGGTGCTGGCGGGTAATCTACATCTGACTGTAGATACACTATCTAAATCTGTGGACAATTTATAAATAAGACCTAAACTAATATGAATGCATAAGTGTCTCTGTTTGAGTGTTTGTTTGTTACCTATATTCGGTGCAATGATTAAATTGCCGATCATATAACTTGCAGTTTGAAGATTGACATATGCTAGTCAAGTAGCTAGGCGAGTAGCTGGGAGCCGTTGGAGGCAAGCGGCCCAGGACCGTGCATTGTGGAACTCCCTACAAAAGACCTATGTCCAGCAGTGGACGTTAATTGGTTGAGATGATGATGATGATGATGATGACTATTTTCCGGTAAAACTGATTGTTAAATCTTTCCCCGAGATTTAATAAAATAGTACCTTACTAATAGTTACTTATGCTATGCTCGTACCTATGTTTTGAAGACCTCCCTGACGCAACGGTAGGAGGTCCCGGGCTCGATTCCCGGCATAGCAAATTTAGTAATTTATAATTTTTTTAATTTTCTCTGGTCTGGTCTGGTGGGACAAGATCAACCGCAGTAAGACGAAACCTATGATTGACGGCCGCATGAACAACAACTTGCCAGAAGTTTCTAAAATAGCAAACTGTTAAGTCGTCCAATCATACGTTTATTTAGGAGCGTTGGTCTCGAACAACGGAGGTTGCATAGACGAAATTAAGCGACGCATGGCGACATCTAGGTCCGCTATGGACACATACATAACCAAACCTACGAAAATCCGGCTAGTTAGAGCGCTTGTGTTCCCCATATTCCTCTATGCTTCGGAAACGTGGACCCCGCGGGAGAGTGGGGAAAAGAAGATAGACGTTCTGGAGATGTGGTGCTGGAGAAGAATGCTAAGAATACCTTGGAATGCATTCCGGACCAATAAGTCCATTCTTGAAGAACTCGGCATCATGCAACGTCTATCCTTCATAGGTACAGGCTCGTATTCTCACGTTCTTTGGTCACGTATCCAGAAGAACAAAGACTCCATTGAACGTCTGATCGCCCATGAGATGGGCTGACCAAATAAAGGCTGCAGTGGCTGTCCCCTTACACAGTGGCGTGCATAGAGGGTATGCACAGGGTATGCAGATGATATAAAATGAAGAAAATCTTCAGTACAGGCTATAAAAAACTTAAGGATAGGCATTGTAAGAGGTATAAAAAGCCTACTCTTAAGTGTTTATAACTCGTACTGCAGATTTTCTTCATTTTATATCATCTGCATACACGCCACTGCCCTCTATGCACGCCATTGCCCTTACATGAGTGTGCTAGAAAGGCAGCTGCCAGAGAGGAGTGGCGATGAAAAGTCAAGCGTGCCCCAACTCTTAAGTGACGACCACGACCGCTCTGACAAGAGCGAACCGACTGAGAAGAAGAAGGTCTGGTGGGAGGATTTAGAGTTTCGGTGCAATGTTAGGTCGAAACCTATAAGAGGTATGTAGCCTGCTACCATCTTAGACTGCATCATCACTTACCACCAGCCGAGATTGCAGTCAAGGGCTAACCTGTAGTGGAATAAAAAATACTTATCTTAGTTTAATTTTGCATATAAATAATTTAATATCAAGACCCAAGAATGCAGGAATTTAGTCACTTCGTAAGATATACTTACTTAGTCCATTTTTTCCCACAACATCTAATTAAATACGCATTGAGTCCATGTCGATAGTTTGATAAACGCACAAGTGAATTCGTAACTGTGAGAAAATACCTTTTGTTTCACGGTTAAAGAGGTATTTCAATGAAACAATTTTATTACAATCAACGACACGCATGTAAGTGTTTTTACTGAGTGTTTAAGTCAGGTAAGTATGCAATTTTTCCTGGAGTATTTTTCTGGACGTATTTATTCTGTAGGGCGTTCAAAAGTGCACGTATTTTGTAACTCGTTTGATGTAATCAATCCATCTAGTTGGGATTCTAGCAACGCTGCCAATAGCAGGTCGTCATTCTAGTACCTTAGGACCCCAGCGTCCACTTAAGGTTCGGGACTCCCTAGCGCATTGGTGGGTGATGTGGTTTATAAGTGCGAGCGACTGGTTCGATCCCCAATGTGGGCATTAGGAAATTTATTATTCTTGAATTTCCCCTGGTCTATTCTGGTGGGAGGTTTCGGCCGTGGCTAGTCACCATCCTATTGATAAAGACGTGCTGTCAAAGCGATAAATGCCGAGTTTCTACAATCCAACGTGTTCAGGGAGACTCTAGGGTAACCCTAGAGGTTAAATGTAACTGTCATGCCTTTAACAGATTAGCCCGCTACCATCGAACACTTCACCATGACTTGACTCCAGCTAACAAGTATTTACACAGACATTACAGTCACGGGCTAACTTGTAGTGGAATAAAAAAAAATTCGGAACTTAAGTTCCTCTAAGGAGACAAACAGTAACTTAAATTCTTCTAAGGACCCCTTATTCCTTATTTTATAACGTAGAGCTACGCCGAGCATAGCTCTCTATACCACCCACTGAGTGACTCCGAGCCTTCATATAATCTCCTTCCCATAGCTCGTAGAAAAGTATAAAGGTATTTTTAGACAGGATTATAGCGAATATCAACGTTTACAAAATCGCGAGGTAATGCTTGTGGTAAAATAAATAAATTAAAATAACTTCTTGGTCCTTCTATGGATTTCCGTATTCTCTATGTTATCAAGTAGAGCTACTCGGAGCTACGTGGAGCTCTGTGAGTGAGTGACTCTGAGCCTTCATATACTCTACTGAGCTACAGTTAGTAGGGTATCAAAAAATAGGTTTTAGTGTACGTACCGTGAAGGTATCGGGGGCGTTTGTAAGAGCGATTGATTGCTCTGTGTGAACGATTATGTTTATTCGCTATTGAACTGTGTCCACTGCGACTGAGACGTGTTGATAATTTTTTAAATTTGATTATATTATAAGTTCATATTATGGTTACATTAATTTTGTGACCTGTGACTTTCATCGCTTTTGATTTCCTTGACATATTTTTAAACTAGCGACCTCCGTGACTTCATTCGCGTAAAAGTCAAACTTAAAAGATAATAATCATAATATGCTGTCCCGGACTTTTTTAGGACTTTTGCTCATTGTATTATATTTTAACTTACAATTATTAAACAACCAAGTGTTTTTTTTCATCGTTCTTTAACGAGTTCACTGATAAACATGATTATTAAGAGAGAGCAAACCATAATTGTTATGTAAATAATATATTTTTTTACATAAAGTGGTGTCAAAATTGACATCTTAATTAATTTAGATTTTTAAACAATAGCTTTACGTTTCATTACTATCGTGAGGTCAGATCTCTTGGGAGGCTAGTTTTATTTTCGGAAAAAGAAGAATTTTCACAGGATTACTAGGAAAATGCGCGTGCTCAGAATTGCGGGAAATGCTGGTGGTACGAACTAGAACTTATTTTTTCGTCACAAGCATTTTCCCGCGATTTCTTTTTTTCGTTCATCCGATCAACGATCAAGTGCTGTTGGTTGAACTACAATGATTGATCCATTATTGATAAGAAATGCTCTTATTTCGAATGTAATTGATCGATACGGAGATAGGTCCGGCACGTTAATGTTGTTTTTTGTTTACACCTTCTTTTTTGTTTTGTATAGAACGGTCGGTAGACTAACAATGCGTTATGGTTTTACTTGCTCGCTAAATACATTCAAAATACTTGTTCAATTCAATTCAATTCAGATTCTAGCTTAGTATCTATCTATCTTTTATGTTATTTTTTCGTAACGATAAATTATTCTAAGCCAATGCAAAGTCAAAGTCAAAAATATCTTTATTCAAGTAGGCCCATAGGTGGCACTTTTGATGCGTATATTACTGGAGAAGTACACGGTAGTGAGATGATGGCGATAACCATATCAGTAAACTTAACACTAAAGCTACGAGGGTACCAAACGCGTCCTGGTCTAAGAAGAAACCCACAACAAACTATGCCTTTTACAGAACTATGATAGGTTGCCTAGATATTTTTTACAGGTATTTAAACAAAAAAATACGTTAATGAGGCACGAGGTGTCGTGTCGCGAAATATGAATAGATAAAGGTTTTTCGCGACTGCTTGATAGGCTGATAACGTAAATAAGCATTATCTTGATTTAATTGAAAGTAACCAAAGTAAGAATAATTTAAATAGGACCGATTTAAAGTGTTTCGCACCGTTTGCAGCCCCTTTGGAAGTCATTAAAACATGTCGCAACATCCAGACCAAAAGTAATTACGCTGCAAATTTCAATACGCCATAGCGAAAAGCATATTTCACCACTATCACAAAAAGCAACAGTCATAATTTCGATTGTGCAGCATAAACCACCCCATTAATCCAGGGTATAAAAATAAATCAACGCACGGACGGACAGGCTTTATCTATAAATATATAGATCCATGGTAAACGGTTACCGGGGCCATTAATAACAATTATCGACCAAACATCTTTGTTTTGCGATGAGTAGACACATTTTTTTACTATAGTATATATAAGTATTAAACTTTATATTACATTTTTTACTAATACTGTGTCATAGTATATCATCATCATCGTCATTAGCTCATTAATTATATGAAATTTAATTATATAATTATATTTATATAATTATTACTGATTTCCTTTACTATATAATACGTGAGAGGGATATAGAGTCTTTCACGTTAGCTTTTTTTGAAGTTATACTTCTTTTGGCGCGTTACAGAAGAAATTAGAGTAAATTTTTACGATGCGCGCGGACATCGTTACAAAAAACCGACACACTTTTCCTGCTGGGTACTGATTTCATTAATAACAATTATCGACCAAACATCTTTGTTTTGCGATGAGTAGACACATTTTTTTACTATAGTATATATAAGTATTAAACTGTATATTAAATTTTTAACTAATACTGTGTCATAGTATATCATCATCATCGTCATTAGCTCATTAATTATATGAAATTTAATTATATAATTATATTTATATAATTATTACTGATTTCCTTTATTATATATGTGAGAGGGATATAGAGCCTTCCATGCCAGCTTTTTTTGAAGTTATACTTCTTTTGGCGCGTTACAGAAGAAATGAGAGTAAATTTTTACGCTGCGCGCGTACACCGTTATAAAAAACCGGTACGCTGAAGTTAGCTATAAGGTTTGACAGTGTACACTTTCAATTGTCAAAGTCTGCGGGCTAATTCCGGTGATTGAATTGATGCAATTGTAGAAAAATCTCAAATTTTAATGTTGAGTGACACTTGGTTGTCTGATAGTGAGTATTATTTATTTAATTATGTTTATTATGACAATTTCTTCAATAACGTAGAAATATTTTATTGATTTATTTAAACAAATTCCTTTTTGAAGTTATACTTCGTTTTGGCGCGATAGAGAAAAATGATGAGAGTGAATTTTTACGATGCGCGCGCACACCGACACCTGAATTCTACATCGTAAATTTAGTTCTAGGTGGCATGAAAATCGATAACTATTTTCAAGTTGTATATTCTAATATTTTTATATATAGAACACGTGTTTCGTAACAGTACAAACAGTGTGAATAAATAAATATTATTACGTTAATAAAATCTTTTTAATTTAAATAAAATCTTTTTGATTAATTTTAATATTTATCGTTAATCACTAGTGCATTTTAGTTATTTTTTCTTCATACGCCAAAGAAGTATAACTTCTAACGCGTGTACATGAATACTCACACTCTTTTTTTTTCCTATTGTTAGTGTCGTTTTTTCTACAAAAGTAGAATAAGGCAAAAGATAAGATTTATGAAAAGATTTTTATCTTATTACGCCAAAGATGTATAATTTCTTACGCGTGTACATAAGTGCAATAAATTTTATTTGTAGTAATTAGTTGACGGACCAAGAGTATGACCCATCTGATAGTAAGAGGAGAACCTTGTAAACAGATTAACGTTGTGCAGGGCAAGAAACTCTTCTTGCAAAGATCCTCTCTGTGTCCAACAATTTGGGGCGTAGGTGTTGAGCTAAATATGCCTATGATAACACACGCAACCGCACCCTTCAGACTGGAACAGAGCAATGATTCTTGACGGCAGAAAGAAGCATGGTGATACTACTTCTCCGTCGAGCTCTGTTACAAAAAGCTCTACTAAACCTGGTGAACCGTAACGGTTACTATATCATCAGTAAGTGGCAGGAACGTAAAATGTTAATACCGAAGCACAGGCAATACACAATTTTTTTGTAGGCAATTGAATACAGAATTTTCTAGACCCGGCCTGGTACGGAATTTTTACCATAATAATCCAATGGCCAACAATGTTTTGCCTAGCCCGGACAACTTTCCTAGCCCAGGCTGGTACTAAGGAGCTCGGAATCTGTAATTACAAGCTAAACAGACCAACATAATATGCTATTTAGACCTTAGGTACTATTGAAGCAGGTTGGCGGAGTTAAGATTACCTGCCATTGTATAATATGTAAGTTATACTCAATGCAGCTGGCTTGACGTGCTTTCTAAGGCACAGGATTTCTCAATGGCATATCTGACAAAGATTAGCCTGACCAAGGAAGCCAACTCAGAACCTCGTTAACTGTAACCGAATATGCTAACAACCTAAGAGGTAGTCAAGACCAGAAAGTCAGAGGAGAGATATAGCTACACAAAAATTTAAAGCAAAAAAAGGCAAAAAGGCTTTACTGTGTTATATTCCGTTAGCGCGGTAAAAACAAATGCTTGGAGCATTTTTTAGCAAGTTTTCTATACCAATGCGACTCAAGTGAAACCCGATTTTCAATAACTGTGTTCACTGTTCATACATTCAAAAACGCAGTAGAGTGCACCGTAAAACGAAAATTCAATAGCGATACGCGTTTCTAAAAAGTCCACAACAAAAATAAAAAAAACGTGTGCTATCGTGCGTTTAGTCCCGAACAAAGATCAAAGTAAAAAGAACGCCCTTTTCAAGGGGAGACGGAAAATAACGCCCCTTAGTGCCAATGTACTAGGCCAGCGGGTCGCAATGCTGTAAAACTTAATATAATACTTAATATACTCTCTTATTAAATTTACTGATACCTAGATTTCTAACGTGTCTTTGTTCTCAAGATATGGACTGAAGTAATACTCATATATTAAAATATGATCATCAATGTGAAATTTTTATTATATCATGGTTTTCGTTTAGGTCGTTCTCTCTTTACCGATTTGCATAAACTTAAAAAATAAAACTTGTGGACCTTGTGGCTTTTATTTTTAAATCAAGTTTTCTTTTACCCCATATTTAATAACGACAATTTAAACTTTAATTCTACGAAAATTTAATTCTATAATAGTAAAGTAGTTTTTTTTTTAAACAGTTTGATGTTTATTCAATAAGACGAGAGTAGTTACTAAGCCCACTCAAAGCTGTGTTGCTTGATGAAAGCCAAAATGCGTAGACCGTTGTTTTAGATTTTTTTGGAAACCACCTATACGCTGGGGTTTACTTGAATGATTAAACACGGGACTTTTTGAATTCAATTGATAAAATTTATATCAGACGTAGTCTAGACAGGCAGTCTGAAAAAAAAACAATAGTAGAATTTTTTTGATCTATATATATAAGTACTGTACTCTCGGTACTATTTATTATAACCAGGAAAGATTTTATTTTTGTATCTTTCAGTAGGTTCTGAAAGACCGATTTTAACCATTTCTTCGCCAAACGAAAGTTAAACTATCGAGAAGTGAAATAGGCTATAATTTAAAAAAAAAAAAAACTGGAATACCTTAAAAAATGTATTAATGTAAACCAAAGTACCAAAAATGTTTCTATAACATTCAATATTTGGCATGCGCTGAGAAAACTATTGATGATACAAAAAAATATGTATTAAATAATTAAAGTAGTGTACATAGTACTTTTATTATGTATTACATAATTTATTTATTACCTACAAAAAAGACCATTTATATCTAACGGTTATTTTTAAGTCGCAATAGCACCTAGCATATCACAATTTTTGAACTCAAAGTTCTAAAATTTTAGTATATCGCCGGTATAAATAAAAGTGACTTACGTTAGTATCGCAGTATTCATTCTTATTCAAACAAATAGCTTTATCATCAAGGGTAACAATATAGGAGTAAAATACTTTTTAATTTTAACAACCGATTATTTTGCAAAATAATAACTTAAAATATGCTTTAAAAACAAAAATAAACGCGAACAAAGTCGCGGGCAGTAGCTAGTATTGCAAAGTAAAGTAAAAAAAAAAAAAAACATTTAAAATAAATAAACAAATATACACACATCGCCCTCGAGTCCCCAAAGTAAGCGTGAGCTTGTGTTATGAGTACTAAGATAACTGATGAATAATTTTATGAATAATATACATTTAAACATTTAAAAATAATGACAGTGTATAGTCAGTACATATTTGAAAATTTAATGTACGTTCATAAAAACATTTCTAAATTTAAGGCTTAGTTGGTTGTGGGCTTCTTCTTAGACCAGGACGCGTTTGGAACCCCCGTAGCTTTAGTTTTAAGTTTACGAATGTGGTTATCGCCATCATCTCACTACCGTGTAATTCTTATGTACGCATCGAAAGTGCCACCTATGGGCAAATAATTGAAAATTTACTTGAATCAAGATATTTTTGACTTTGACTTTGAATACTTATAATAAACATATAAACACCCAGACACTGAAAAAAATTTATGTTCATCACACAAACATTTTCCAGTTGTGGGAATCGAACCCACGGCCAAGGAATCAGAAAGCAGGGTCGCTGCCCACTGTGCCAATCGGCCGTCGAAACCTGAAGGTTCCTCGTATTTTGAAAATCAGGTGTTCTTTAATTCTATCTCAGTTAAGGAGTTTTTTTTAAATTATTTTATTAGAATTCTTAAGCCCACTTATAGGCGTATTTATTGATGGAAAGCTTTAGCCAAAAAGCGTCAACCGTTGTTTTTGTTTTTTTTCGTTAGTGCTATAGTCTTATAAGTGTGAGTGGCAGTTTGGGAATTAATTATTTCTTAATTTTCTCTGGCCTTGCCTGATTGTTAAACTCAAAATAGCCCCTCTAATTAGATATGGAACATTTGGGAGAAGAGCGCTCAGTTCTCATTACATAGTCTCTATAATTCTGAGCTTAGCGGAAAGACCACAAGAGAGCTTAATTTCAAATTCTGTTTACTGAAAGAACGTTGTACTTAAATGTGACCAGGATCATATTTTAATATAGCGCACGATGGCTATTAATAAATCAGGAGAATAGAAATAAGGTCGCTTTTATTTCGATACAAACGGCTGTGACAAAGGTAAAGAGAATTTACTCTTGATTGCAAACTCACATGGACTTTACCTGTTAAGGATATGGTAGCTATACGAAACCCATACTCCTAATCGAATTCCTACGTAACTACCACCATGAGCTACTACGGATAACGCATACACTAATTATTTTTGTCATTAGTTAAAAAGAAAAAATATCTACCGTTAGGTGATGGATCGGTGATCAAGTCAGCTTCACAAGGTTATCTCGAGAACTAGATTGGTGCCCTTTTTAAGTTAAGCACCAATGAGTGTGTGCTATATGGTGGTTTAACGACTGAGCTACTACGGATAACACATAGGTACACTAATTATTTCTGTAATTAGTTAAAAAGAAAAAATACCTACCGTTAGGTGATGGATCGGTGATCAAGTCAGCTTCACAAGGTTATCTCGTGAACTAGATTGGTGCTCTTTTAAAGTTAATCACCAATGAGTGTGTGTTATATGGTGGTTTAACGTATGTTTTATATGGTGATCAAGTCAGCTTCACATGGTTGTCTCGTGAACTTGGTGCTCTTTTAAAGTTTAGCACCAATGAGTCTGTGCTGTATGGCGGTTTAATGACAGAGCTACTACGGATCACGCATAAACAATGTATTTTTGTCATTAGTTAAAAATAAAAAATACCTACCGATAGGTGATGGATCGGTGATAAAGTAAGCTTCACAAGGTTATCTTGTGAACTAGATTGGTGCTCTTTTAAAGTTTAGCACCAATGAGTCTGTGCTATATGGTGGTTTAACGACCCAGTCCATATGCATTAATACAATATGACCATGCTATAAACACGGTTAAGATCTTGAAATTGTGCTATGCAATCGCGAATTAAATCAGGCCAACTCAAGTATTTTCAGTTTTAATTAAGTCTATCGTATTCGGTTAAAGAGCCGCGGTTTTCTTGAATTCCTTCTATTATGTTCGTTATAAGGATTCCGTAATTGTACGGAGAATAAAATGCGGTCGAATGCGAATGGGAGTATGAACCGGATTACGTAATTAAAGTTCTTGGTGAACATTAGGGGTAATTAACATTTGAGCATAAAATGGGCCCGGTCGTTTTGTGACCTAGTAGAAATAAAACCATATTTACTATTAACCGAATTCAAAGTAATATTAGTAAGTTTGTACAACAAATGCATCAAATGGATTTTATGACCTAGTAGAATATGTTCTTTCATTATATTATTGTGGAGAAATCAAAAATTGATAATGCATAATGTGAAGTGACCGTCGTTCAATTTTGTAATTTCTTTTTTTTCTGGGATGCTAACTATGGTTCACGAGATCTAGGGTTCGATTCCTTATTTGGGCCAAGTAATGCTTGGTACCAGCCTAGAGTTAAGGAATTACATGGTGTGCATCTTGCGACGGAGAGCATAGAAATACGTTCTGATTATTATTACTAATATGTAGCAAAAGTAAATCCCGCCAACCCTCTTTGCTTCAGCGTGATAGACTTTGCTCCGAAAACTCTTAAATCCCATGACATGGGACGACTATGCCCAGTCAGTCTGGGATTTAAATAGGCTGATAATGTTAATCATATTGATATCGACACAGTTTTTGTAATTCTTAATATAATGTGCATATTTTATGTTTTTTCAACCACTTTTGGGAATATCATATACACTTTTGTTCTCCTCGGTTTGAAATTCTGGTTTTCCTTGAAACTCAAGAGTTTGAAAAGTTTACACAACATAAATATAAACCTTCAAAGAATGAGAAGTAAAATTTTTTAACTCGACAATGAATATACTAGCTAACGTGAAAATCTCATTCTAAAGGTAGAAATCGCACTCAAACATGTCATCATCATCAATACATTACCGGCCCACCACAGGGCATGTGTTTCTCTCACATTGAGAAGGGTCTAGGCCACAATCCACCACTCTGGCTAAGTGCGGATTGGTAAAGTTCACACGACCTTGAGAACATTTCGGAGAGTTAACTCTCAGGCATGCAGGCTTCCTCACGTTGTTTTCTTTCACCGCTTCAGGTTTAAAAAAAACATAGAGTTTATAAAGCTGTGGATTGTAACTTTGTTTTAAAGCTTTTATCGAATAATTTATCTTCTGATGTAAACAATATATCGAGCGTACGGTGCATTGGGCATCCAGCAATCTGTCTAGCCATCACTACTGTCGCTACATGGAATATTGATTACACTTCTACTAGAAAAATTGCAGCAATGCTACTACTAGATTTATTACACAGTGTCTATTCTAAAAGCTGAACTATTAAATTCATGGGTTACCCCACTGGCGGAGCGGCCGTTTTTTTATTTTTTATTTTACTACTAGTAAGTGATGATGCAGTCTAAGACGTTGTGTGCAGTAGCGTGCATAGAGGTTATGCACAGGGTATGCATAATATGATATAAAATGAAGAAAATCTCCAGTAGGTACCAGTTATAAAAACTTAAGGTTAAATCTTAAGCTTAAGTTTTTTTTAACTCGTGCTGGAGATGTTTTTCATTTTATATAATCTGCTGCATTGCATTCTTTCTTTGCACGCTACTGAATGCGTGAACTTGTTAGAGGTATGTCAATGGCATTATACCTCTACGCTTCGGCGAATTGCTTGGCGGTGCATCTTGTCGACAGAGCGGTACCTGGTATTAGAACATTATCTGTATAATCTTCTCTCGTCTGGTCTGGTGGAAGGCTTCCATCAAAGATATATTTAATGAATGACTGAATGAATATACTTTTATTGCATACCACAAAAAGTACATAAAAAAGAGAAGTATAACAAAACAACGTATACATCTAGATTATATTTATAATATGACCTAAATTGTTTAATTATTAACAATAAATTCGCACTTTTATAAGCTAACCTGTTCTTTTAGTTACCAAATAAAACACAAACCAAACGTTTATAAAAAAACCGCCAAAGCAACTAATAAAAATATCAACAAATTTCTCGTGTGTGCATTTGTAGGTTCAGCACCACCGCTCATGTACCCGAACCTTTTCGCTTGATGGACCATTTCTAGTACTGAATCCATGACCTCTTGGTTGTTCGGCAGTATCTGGTCTTCGGGCAGGAGAAATCCGTTTTCACCCTTATCACGTAGCTCGTAGCAATATACTAAAGGTACCCTCACCCGTTCCTTTACCCAGTCGATAGCGCCTCCCGTTGCCATATCTGAAATATTATTTTGATCATTTATAGATGAGATCATGTCGACCCCTTTATCGGCCCACTACAGGGCACGTCTCCTCCCACAATGAGAAGGGGTTATGGCCGTAGTCCACAACGCTGGCCCAGTTCGGAATCGCCCAGAATCGGTGGACTCCACACGCCTTTGAGAACATTTTGTAGAACTCTCAGACATGCAGGTTTCCTCAAGATGTTTTCCTTCACCGTTGAAGCAAGTGATATTATAATTGCTTAAAAAACTCACTTATCTTAGAAAAATTAGAGTGGCGAACTCGGCCCCCCGAAATTACGGCTGAAGTCCTAACCACTGTGCAATCACTGCTCTATTACCATGCCTCAAAAACTATACACCATAAATATCACAAGGCCATTGGGACCGTTGTTCTCTTAATTAAATGAAATGATGGGTGTACATGGCTGGCATATTCTCGTTAGTGACCAGTGGCTTACCGCGACTCTTTTGATGTTATCTGTCTATCGAGTTGGATTGCCCACCAAAGCTACGCTATCTGGTGTAACCACTCCAACACCGCAGGTTCGTCCTTCAATCCTCTAAGTTGTATAATGTAGACTTTTCAGGTAAAAAATATAATCTTTCCATAATATTCTGGAAGTATTGTATAGATTATTGGAATTCCATGATATACAATGAAAATTAGGCTCGATTCGCTATACTCTGAGTATAGGAGGAGAATCTGCACAATGTGATTTATAATCTTTTCATCTTAATCCTCTACACCAAACAGATGTTCGGCAATGTAATCTCTCTGACAGAGAGAGTACATTGCCGAAGATGTGTTTCTAATACATACATATAGCTTCAGCGATGTTTCCAGTAACATACTGCGTGCCATATCTCACTGATAGTGCTCCCATTGAACGTCTTCCGATGTTAATCTGCAATAAAATATAAATTTACAATTAAAAAAGACCTGAATTTCAATATAGTGTATATTATTCAACTAGTCAAGCTCTTTCATTTGATAACCATATTGAGGGCGCTGTGAAAAAAAATGGTGTTCACCATTTTCTGATAGCCGCCAATTTTTATTTGAAAATTGACAAAGTATAAGTATTTTACTAGCCAAGCCCTCATAAATATAAGCTGATGACAGCCATTTTAGAGTTCTGATTTTCATCAAAAATTGCTAAAAACTCTTGCAAATAATTCCTAAACCTTTTAAATAAAAATAAAATTTAATTTAATGATTCTGTCTTGAAAATTTAATTTAAAGACACACACATTGACACAAACAATTCGAACTTATAACATCCCGTTGTTATTGCGTTGGAGGCTACAAAAGCTTTAGTCAATATCTGCAGTCTGATCATAAAGTGCTATCAGCTTAATATTTCTGGTAGTGGTGTGTAATTTAAAAGATTAAAATCACTCGAACCACATCCAGCAAATGATTCATTCCATCAGCCTCCACAACGTCTCACATTACGTTTAACATAACACTATCAATAATGTTATTAAAAAGTAACGTTTGGGTAAGATATCATTACACATATTTTGATTGTTTTATAAAAATATGTTACTTACAGCATCATCATAATTGTAATATGGCTCTGTAGAGTTTCCGAAAGGTATCAATAGCAGCTGACCAAAGGAATGGAAAGAGAGGAACAGTTCAATTTTATCACCAATAGAACTGATATAAGATGAGAGAGATCTGGACTCTGGTTCAGAAAACGGGCCGTTACCCGCAAAGGTATCTGACGCTGGGTTGGTACTGGCTCCTGAAACTGTAATTTGAGTATAATGTATGAACAGGCCACGAGCCCGAAATAGTCTTAATAGTAGGTATATTTATTCTTCTGCTTTTTGGAATTGAGACTCTTGAGCCGTGGGGGTGTCGTGTTCGAAAGTTTATTAGAGAACAAGAAAGGCACAGACAATAGATTAGATTAACATCAATAGATTTGAATACTTGTCACCTTTATCTACAAGAAAGGATGAAATGTAAAATGTTTAATTAATTTATATCCATTTTAAAAAAGTAAACACCAAAGAAAAGACTACAGATTTGCAAATGACGTCACCAGTATGTATTTAAAATACTGTAACGAGCGTTTGAGCGTTTGTTGTGGTAAGAAGGTATATTGGAATGAGCTTATTGAGTATCTTGTCTTTCCTGTTTTTTTCCGGTGACTCAGTCACTTGTTTGATGGCATCTCACACCTCTTACGTCTCGCCAATACCTTATTTTTCAGTGTAGATAGCTTTCCAGCATATAAAAATCCCAAATTCTTACTGTCTTTCAATCTGTGTACCCCATAAAATGCTGTCACTTTAGTTTGCAACGCATTGTAGATCAATGCGTCGGCGGTACTTTGCTTACACAGTACAGAATTTGTCATTTGTGATGTAATTCGAGTGACTTAGTTCAAGAATTCTTACCTAGCCAATTGCTATTCCAGTTTCGGTTTAGGTCTACACCAATGTGGCCTCCAGTAGTAGGTCGTCTATTTTTTCTCCACATTCGAAACTGCAAAATAATTTTTATAAGTTTAAAATGCATATAATAATTTATAATTCCTCCAAGTGTAGGTAAAAACACTAATGAAAATTATAAAAATTGCAAAATAATTATTATACAAAAACATTACTATATTACCACTTATAAAAATAATTTATACTATCTATAAATAATACCTCTTCATGACTCCAAGCATATCCGTCAGGATTTGTTACGGGAAATATGTACCAATCATAGTCACGAGCAGCAGCTTTTGTATCTGTATCATTATTTGTAAGAAGCTCATTTGCTATATAACATACAGCTGTTGTAGTTATCCATTCCCTAGCATGCATAGTGGCTTCTACAAAAATTGCTCTTCGGCCTGAGCCATGGGAGATCTTTATACCTCTTATTTGCCTTCCTTCATGAGATCTACCTCCAACTATTATGCTTGCAATATCTTTATTATTGGCAACTAAATCATCTAACCATGCATTTATATCTGCGAGGGTGTAGTAGGAATCCCATTCCATGCTATTTAAATTATTGCGTGTGTACTTTCTAACAGTTTCTTTATCTAAAACTCTGTAAATGACATTAAAAGAATATATCCGGTTGGAGGTAAAGACTGTAGACTGTAGACTGGCTACAAATTGATCAATAATATATGAAAGATGTAGCAATAATATTAACATTCAACTTACTTTTGAATATTCTGCATTTTTACGCTATACTTTATTTGATTGCGATTCAGAAACTCTTCAAATTCATTTTTATGTTGAGGGCTTGACATAACGCTGACGTAGCCGGATGCGGCGGCAGGCTCATTCCAAAAATCGTATCTCAAATCATTGATCCTTTTGAGTTGCAGAATATTTATGTGTTCCCTATTTTCAGGCAAAATTTTGTACAATGTGTAATTGTCAAATCGGAATTTTTCACATGATACTAACGAAAATAGTAAAATTAAATTGAATATCAATTTTACAAACATTTTAACTTAAAACTATGCTTTAAACACTCAGCTCTATAATGGTTAGTTGTTTATCGATCGTATTGAAATGAATCTATATAAATATTTGCTATCAATTTAGGAAATCATAAATAGATTATGAAGCTTTGATAACTTTTCGTATCAGATATAGATATAAACTTATTAAGCAATTTAATCACCTTCGAATTCTGTTTGATTATTATGCGGTACCAAAGTTACCATTGCAATAATAGCATTATCAAAAATTGTATTGATTTTTATTATTAAAGATTAATTTAGCCTTTTTCTAATGCTTGTATTATTTTATAGAAAATACTTGACTTCAATAATATGTGAATAATATATTGCGTAAAACATAATAATATAATTAGATTACTTTATCATGCATTCAGGTTTTGATAATCAGTAAAAGTTGTGTAATATTATGTTTTTAATTTATGTCATTGCAACCGATATCTCTTTACGATTATTATCAAGAGTATAAAAACGTAAGCGATAGTAATGATTACTATCATTTATGTTCTTAGTTTGAGCTGTCTAATTGTCAAAATCCATGAAAATTATAAACAAGAAAATGCATATTTAATTGCATATGCAATTTGGGTTAAAATGTGTATTAAAAAAAATCTCGAAGTAAAATATTTGAATTAAAATTAATTATTGACTAACTTAGTTCGGATAGGATTTTCTCGTATATTACTTATTATATTTTTATTATATTAATTATTATATTTTATATTAAATTAGGCATAAATAGTAATAATAATATTTTCCCATTGAATAGATGTATTTTAAAGTATAATACAAACGGATTTCTAAGATTTTCATTTAAAGTGCAAAGGATGAAGCACTCCATATTAGCTATATCACAATGCGTATCGTTTACGAGTGCCTTAAGTAGAGTTTTACTCCACCATCAGAAGGACCGCGAAGGACCGTCATTATAATTGGGTATATCTATTACTATAAACTAAAAAAGCCACAAAAAAATGCCATGCCACGGTACTAGACTACTGACAAAATGGGAAGGAAATTAATAACATAAAATGAACTGACCAAGAATAACTTAACGAAAATATTTTATTGTAAAAATCTTATTATAAAACTTTTAACAATTTGGCCTCCCTGATTATAGCCATAACTGAATCGAAGGTTTCCTCGCAAGATGGCAGCACTTGATTTGCGGGTAGTGTATAACCCCAAGTGCCTTCGTCTCTTAGCTGGTAGGTGAAAACTACTGGTGGATTGAAGCGGTGCTTGATCCAATCAGCGATAGAGCCCGTAGCGCCATCTATATCAATATCATTATTTTAAACTTTTGAATAATTTTAACAATCACAAGACTATTCGCATAAGGAATCTGAATCAACAGACTAATACATTGAGATTTTTTTTTTTCTGTTTGTCGATCTAAACTACAAGAATAAAAAAAAAATTAATATCAAAATTAATTTATTTCAAATAGTCTATCACCAGTTAGCAAATCTCTCTAACGAGAAAAATCCAGCAAGCAACTCAGCAGTTACTCTGTTTTAACATAAACAATTTGTAATTTAAGATCTCAATTAACAAGATCTTATTTACATTGTCATATTACTTTTTACCATCAGGCTTAAAACAGTAATTTCAAATCATTATTTTATTCCCAATGTTGATCCTGACCTTGCCAAATTGAACACTCACAGTGTTTGTCAATTTTCAAAGCTAGGTGTATAGGTTTATATAATAGTCTACTCGAAGAACCAGTACTCTCAATGAGTATACAAAGTATTTGACTCGTATATTAAAATGAAAATGTACTCAGCTAAATACTCAAATAATATGGTAAAAATATACATAAACTTAAATTGTTTTCAAATTCCTAATATTATAATAAAGCAAAACAAGACTTTACCATGTACTGCTCGAGAAGTTCCCACATTAAAACGTGTATTATATCGGACGGATAAAGAGCCCATTGCTCGTCTTCCAATTATAATCTGAAAAATAAAGGAATTTAACATAATATTTTAAACTCCAATTGGGATATTGATTAGAAGCAGGAGCTACTTTGCGGAAACTGTAGTAGTTTACTATACTTTTGATGAATTTCTTACTGACAAGGTAGATTAAAGAGAGCAGCTTCGCTCTCATCTCCCGTAAGATAGAAAAATGATTGTAAATGTTGATGTTGGAAAAAATCAACTACTGAGTTTCTTGCCGGATCTTCTCGGTAGAATCTGCTTTCCGAACCGGTGGTGGACTCACAACAGACAGTACAAACAGACATACTTGACGTTTCAAAAGTGCTTATAAAGTAGGCCTACTTGAAATAAATGAATTTTGAATTTGAATTTGAATTTGAAATCCATAGTATATTTATTATAAAAATTAAGCTTAATTTGATATACTCCGCTAAAAGCAGGAGAATCTGTATGGTGTAATTTATAATTTCTTCAATCCATAAACTCCACACTACACAGATCTTCGGCAATGTAAAATGTATGTAATCTACGCACGTATCGCTCCGAAATCAGAGCATCCTCAGATGTTGACTTTACAATGAATACATCTAAGTTACAACTACAACATATTTAATAATTTATGGCCTACATGTTAATCGAACTCGAGACTGTGAACGTGATCTGCATCTAAACACATTAACCACTAGACTGACCAAGAAAGTGTGGATTATTAACTATTTTCAAGTAACATCGTAGCTAAGCTAGCAAGTGCAAATCTATCATAGGGAGGTATTAATAACGTACCGTATCATTGTAATTATACATCTGGTTAATGCTGTGAGCGAATGGTATCAAAAGGCGTTGGCCAAAAGCCCTGAAAGAAAGTGAACTGACTAGTCTTGAGCTAATGCTTTCGATGTAGCGAGAAACAGCACGCGTTTCTACTTCTGTGAATGGTCCTAGGCCTATGAAGTTGTTATCTTCGGGTACAAAACTGCCTCCGATAACTGAAAAAAAAGTTAATTTATGCAGTTCAAAAAATGCTGCAGTATCGTTCGCTTTCGTTTATCACTTTTCTCCTTTACTTGTATAGTCTATGTTATATCTTGCTTAATTCTCATGTAAAACTGTAATCTTGAAATTTCGTTTGTCCCCTAAGAAGTTTTGCTTTAAAAATCAAACTATATGTCATACTTGAGTAACAAGTATTCTATTTCTAGAAGGATTATTTTATTTTTATATGCATTCTTATTTCTACGGTATTTAATTAGTTGGAGAAAGTGTTAAATTTTACAATGAATTAAAAACCAAGTTACAGTGAAAACACAAGCGTGCCCCATGGGCTATGTCAACAAATGTGTAACTTGTCTATAGTATAAATATTTTCCAACCGCATTTGTTGTAATGAGATATTTAGTCTCGTCGTCCCTGAAGACCTCCTTAGTTTCTTCCTTGTCTTGTTTATATTATCTTCTCATTTTGTCTATAAATTCTTTAACTTAGATCTCAAACAGTCTACCCTCACGTCATAGTATCATTTTCTTCTATTTCTTTGACCAGTCTGGTCTTGTACCGTTTCAAAGTTACTTAACTGAAAATATTAAAAAATGCTTACTTCCCCAATGAGAATTCCAATTTCTGCTTAAGTCAACACCAATCGCTCTTCCAGTAGTTGGTCTTCTGTTTTTAAGCCAGAGTCTGTCCTGAAAAAAGTAGTGGCAGATGAAAATCATCTTTTTCCACCTTAGACTGCACCATCGCAAAATAAGATCTTGGTCCTACCAAATTCTAGTTTAAAGTTCTATAATTAAAAATATAAAATAAACTTACCGAGTTCTGCGTGAACTCGTGTCCATCAGGATTGAGTATAGGAAAGATGTGCCATTCAAAGTCCTCAGAAGCTCTTCTCGCTTCGGTGTTATCACCTAGCACCAACTGATCGACCAGGTAAGTAATGACTGTTGGAGACAACCAATCTGCACCAATTTGACCACCTTCCACGAAGATAATGGGGCGGTTTCTAGCAGTACCTCGGGATATTCTTACTCCAGTGATATTTTTACCTAAAATGTGAGCCCTGATAAATTTACCAGCTAGGTTTTTTGACTAGAATTAGCGAGAAGCAATAACGTTGCATAAGCAAATATAATTTTTCATAAAATTTCCAAGTTGTGGTTCTGCGGCATATTCCAAATTGTTCCAGAAAATTTTAAGTTTACAGGTGTAACAGTGGCATTACTGCAATTTGAGGTTGTCCATCATTCTACGGCACAACGAAAAAGTGATAGTTTGCGTACGCATCCGTTCATCCTACTCAGAAGTTCACCAAAATTATCATAGAGCCTTGACTCCCTTTTGATTGCAAAATATATATTTTGTAAGTTCTATCAATAAACATATACAATTAAAAAAATCGCAATGTCACGATCACGAGTTCGATATTCAGCCAATTGCCTGCACAAAGTCATACAAATTATATCAAGATAAATATGTAAATGTACCTTCGAATGATTGTCCCGCACGAATAATAGAAACAATATCGCCATGCGTATTGGCCAAGTGTTGAAACCATTCGTAAATGTCACTCATTGTTTGGAAGTTGGTCCAAAATAACTGCTTTCTTGTGTCACGTTTCCTTCTACTAATGATTTGATCTTCAAAGGCTCTGTAAAGTGATGATATTTAATTAAAATACTTCTTAAGTTTAATTTCGCACGTAACAATTCATTACCAGCATGTGGAACGCCTTTTTGTGTTATATAAAACATATAACTTGAGTAACTTCAATGAGCAATTAGGCAATTTCATCTTTCTATCAGGTGTTTCTCTCCAGTCGATTTCCCTTAAACTTAATTTATTGTATACAATAGAAGACGTACTTAATTTCTTCAGGTAAGATTGGGTAATGAAAACCACACATAATACTCTCAGTATTTCAAGTTTTCTTTTTCTAAAAATCCATTAGAGTTTTTTCGATTGTTAGTTGAATGCTTGGCCGAAGGTTAAATCTTCCTAAAGCATCCGAAATTTTTATAAGGGTCTTTTATTTTTGGATATGGTTTATTAATGAATTTTCAAACTGGTTTAGCAGATTTTAAATTGAAAATAAACGAGTAGCTCATAGCTTAACCACCCGTTGAAATTCATAAAATGCCATACTTTTCCATCTAGGACTTCACCATCACCATCAAGTGCTAACTTATCAATAAATAAAATGTTTGCTCTAAAAAAACTTACTGTTGAATATTGTCCACCATGACATCATAATAGATGCTTCGTTTTCGCAGGATATGTTCAAAGCTATATTTTTCCTCAGGCGATGATATAACACTGGCATAATCTCCCACTTGCGCAGGCGTTTTCCAGAAATGCACTCCATCATTCGCTTTTTGAAGTTCATTCAAAAAATTAACGTGATCTTCAGTATGTGCATAGATTTTATAAAGAGAATAATCATCATACCTAACTTTTTCAGCTAAAGTTACAACACTTAAAACAATAAAAATTAATATTTTTTGGAACATTTTTGCTCAAATGTCCTAATAATCTGATTGTACTGACTGGAATTCGTTTTCAATAAAACCTTATCAGATAATTTACTATCGATTTTTATTCTTTTCGTCAGAGCGTTTATAATTCATTGCGCTCTAAGGTTGAACTACTGATAATGAGGTATGAATTTTTAAGACACCTTGATTGCAATTATCTTATGAGATATCAAGACTTAGATCAAAATGAGTTCGAGAGAGATTATTACAAGAACACGTGCTAAATGTATGTAAGTTTGAAGTATTAAATAAATAATAATAATATCAATATCTCCAAGATTAAATACTATACTGATTTTCGTTCCATTTTGTTAGAATTGCGTTTGTTTTTAAACCAGACAAATGAATTTTAACATTGTATTTTACAATGTACGCATCTTGTTTTAAAGTATAATAATTTCGTATTAGAACCGCCTGAATGGTAATTTCAAATTACCTATTACTTAGCTATGCCCCGGATGGCTAACTCCTAATGTTACCACATATTATTAGGGTCTATTACGCCCTAAGGCCACATGGCGAGCCTACGTAATCATTATAGAGATGGTGCGTATATATCTATAACGAACTGTTCCACGCAGTTTCACCCGCGTTTATAATGGGTCTTAACGTAATGTTTTTGGCATTATAGTGGCCACTCGCCACTTGTTTGTAGACGGAAGCCGTGCATCCCCGTGCGTCATTTTTCACTATCTCCTAAACTATGCAAATAACATGAGTGAACATACATAAAATTGTATTGATAAATTAAGTGTCTTTTTTAAGATTTTTTTGAATAAATTTTTTGTAATAATGACTAGAACCACCTTTTGTTATTTATTTTCTATCATTTATGGATTTTCATTTTTTTTTTCAAATTCTTAACATTGCTTACAAAAAAAATTAAACACCATTAAAAATTTAAAAGAAAAAACATCCACCCTCCGCTTGCGGGGCTTTTGAATGCCCAAGCAACCAGCGGTCAGGGCTCCAGAGTGAGGAACCTCCTCACAATACACGCCGTTTCAAGGATTACTACCTTCTGTATCCGACCCTTGATCCAATTACCAAACGAAAGCTTCTTAAGATTGTGGTCGAAGCTTTTCGCGAGAAGAACATTGACTGAAACGACGATCGGAACTTAATAATAATACATATTCTCATGTCAATATTAAAATTAATGTAAAAAAGGCCCCAAATACTTGGTTTACTCTTTGACCAAAATTGCCATAACAATTAATAACTATTAAATCTAAAATAACTCTTAAGTCGATCTACATTTTTTAGGATCTACTTAAGAAAAACAGTAACTTCTTCTAAATCATCTTTACATCAAGCTTGCACCATGTATGTATACATCTTGCATCCTAGATAGGCATAGCGGGACAGCTCAATATATTAATTCCTAGACCCAGCTAATGCAATGACAATGCATCAATCACAAATCCCATTATACACTTGCTGTTGAAATACCGCCAGATTTTGCAATATGACAATATTACGGACTACCCGCATATAACAAGATGGATGGGCCACAGTAATTAGCAGCAGAGAACGAGCGCTCCGTCTTCAACTGTCGGTGTTTTGAAAGCACCCTGTAAATGTTTTATTTTGTAAAGAAAATTGGTAAAGTTTAGTCAGCTTCTGCTTCCTTTTGAACTGTGTATGTAATCGCATTATATACAACGGTAAACAGCTTAAAGTGTTAATGAATAATTATGTCAATGACTATGAAATTGAAACTTTACAAATAAAAGTTTATTATTGAAAAAATAATTCGTATTCGTTATGCGCTATTACCAATGTTTTTTTTTTAATAAGGAGATAAATAGCAAATAGTACTGATCCCAGGGGAAGGTTGTAGAACAAAAATTAGGTACTATCGTGAATACTGTAATACCTATAAATATAAAAATGAAGTTTAATTATTAACATGATGTTTATGTAATGTTGCTAAATCTGTTAAAAATTTCAACGATTTTAGAGCGCTCGAGATTATACTGCAAAATCTTAAGATACAGCGGAATTCTTGCCAACACCGAAGTGCCCTTACGCCCCACTGGACTAGTCTTTGTCCTCACTTCAGGCAGGCACAATGATGTTTAATTTATCGTTTGACCCAACTTCCGGGCTTATGAAATTTTAAATCTTAGCACGTACACTATGTTTCAACAGACATAAAATATCCTTACTTTAAATATAATTTAAAGTCACGTCCAGTCATGGATACTACAATACATGAAAGTAATATTTTCAAACATTAGTAACAGTTTAAACAGTACTAGAGCTTTTAGTTACAGATCTTGTCTTATCTTATTTCTTTCTCTAAGCAGCATTGTTGCAATGCTAGGGGGCGTGTACGGTATATAGGCACTTAAGGATTTTCAGCTATACCTTAAATTGATGGACAGGTTGCAGTTGAATTAGGTAGAAGGGTGTGTTCCTTACGTGCCCTGCGAATTGTTGCTCTGTATAAAGACGATGATTTTACATTGACCATCAGGTTGGCCATCTTCTTGGTCAGTCAATTATTATAAAACTCAAGTAGACACAGGGCGGCACGTTGCAGGACGTGCTCCTCATATGCTTTGCAAAGTGTTGCTCCGTATAAAGACGATGATTTTAAACTTACCATCAGGTGGGCCATCTTCTTGGTCAGTCAATTATTATAAAACTCAAGTTGGTGGACACAGGGTGACACGTTGCAGGACGTGCTCCTCACATGCTTTGCAAAGTGTTGCTCCGTATAAAGACGATGATTTTAAACTTACCATCAGGTTGGCCATCTTCTTGGTCAGTCAATTATTATAAAACTCAAGTAGACACAGGGCGGCACGTTGCAGGACGTGCTCCTTACATGCCTTGCGAAGTATTGCCCTGTTTATAGACGATGATACTACATTAACCATCAGGTGGGCAGCTTCTAAGTCAGTCAATTATTATAAGACTCAAGTTGGTGGACACAGGGCGCCACGTTGCAGGACGTGCTCCTTATATGCCTTGCGAAGTGTTGCTCCGTATAAAGACGATGATTTTAAACTTACCATCAGGTTGGCCAACTTCTTGGTCAGTCAATTATTATAAAACTCAAGTAGACACAGGGCGGCACGTTGCAGGACGTGCTCCTTACATGCCTTGCGAAGTGTTGCCCTGTTTGTAGACTATGATACTACATTAACCATCAGGTGGGCAGCTTCTAAGTCAGTCAATTATTATAAGACTCAAGTTGGTGGACACAGGGTGACACGTTGCAGGACGTGCTCCTCACATGCTTTGCAAAGTGTTGCTCCGTATAAAGACGATGATTTTAAACTTACCATCAGGTTGGCCATCTTCTTGGTCAGTCAATTATTATAAAACTCAAGTAGACACAGGGCGGCACGTTGCAGGACGTGCTCCTTACATGCCTTGCGAAGTATTGCCCTGTTTATAGACGATGATACTACATTAACCATCAGGTGGGCAGCTTCTAAGTCAGTCAATTATTATAAGACTCAAGTTGGTGGACACAGGGCGCCACGTTGCAGGACGTGCTCCTTATATGCCTTGCGAAGTGTTGCTCCGTATAAAGACGATGATTTTAAACTTACCATCAGGTTGGCCAACTTCTTGGTCAGTCAATTATTATAAAACTCAAGTAGACACAGGGCGGCACGTTGCAGGACGTGCTCCTTACATGCCTTGCGAAGTGTTGCCCTGTTTGTAGACTATGATACTACATTAACCATCAGGTGGGCAGCTTCTAAGTCAGTCAATTATTATAAGACTCAAGTTGGTGGACACAGGGCGGCACGTTGCAGGACGTGCTCCTTATATGCCTTGCGAAGTGTTGCTCCGTATAAAGACGATAATTTTACATTGGCCATCAGGTGGGCTAGCTTCTTGGTCAGTCAATTATTATAAAACTCAAGTTGATGGACAATGGGTTGCACGTTGCAGGACGTGGTCCTTACATGCCTTGCGAAGTGTTGCTCTGTTTATAATCAATGATTTTGCATTGACCATCAGGTAGGCCATCTTCTTGATCAGTCAATTATTATAAAACTCAAGTTAGTGGACACAGGGCGGCACGTTGCGGGACGTGCTCCTTATATGCTTTGCGAAGTGTTGCTCTGTTTATAGACCATGATTTTACATTGACCATCAGGTGGGCCAGCTTCTTGGTCAGTCAATTATTATAAAACTATTATATGATAGTTAATTATTAAAATAATAAAAGGGATGATGCGAGAATGATAGCGGACTAAGCTATTATGTGGGTATAGCACCTCAATCGATTTCTATGCGCCATCGTACCGGAACGCTAAAACGCTTAGCAACGCATCTTTGTCTGTGATTCAACGTTCACCACCTATAATTATGGTGATGAGATTACAAAGTTGCACTTTTGGGAAAGTAAGCAAACCTTTTAAGTTGAATCCCGAAATGAGTTAGCGTTTTAAGCCACATTCGCTTTTGCAATGGTTTTATTAGCTCAAGTCGCGGTCACACTTGGCGTCATTCCAAACTGGGATTAATTAATTGGAACGCCGGGACACTTTCCGGGTTTCTTAGTGGCCTTTAGTTTAGATTCTTTTAGTGAATTAGAAAAATCTTTTCTTAAATCTTTTCCACTTAAGATCAAATAAATTGTTCCTATCGCTGTTGTTATAATAACAACTTTTAAATTTAAAGCTAGAAGCTTTATGCGTATTATGATAATATTGATATTTGACAGCCGGTTGGCGCAGTGGGCAGCGACCGTGCTTTCTGAGTCCAAGGCCGAGGTTTCGATTACCACAACTGAAAAATATTTGTCTAATGAAAATGAATGTTTTTCAGTGTCCGGGTGTTTATCAGTATTTTATGAGTATTCATGTGTATTATACGGATACGAATACGGCAGACTAAAACACTTGAAAGTTTAACTTTTTTTTGGAACGATACATAAATCGATGCATTTTAAAATAAAAAAAATAATGCGTTTTGGAACGCATGTTCGTTATGTCATTTATGGTAGTCATGTCGAATAATAATAATTGTTAATTTCAGCCATCAAGGCATTTTTAGTTAGTCTGAAGTCAAATCACAAATGTTAGTTCGTTATTCTGCTGAGATTTTGTGTGTCAAATGCCTACAAATGTCATTCTAAACGCTTTCTGATTGTTAATGTCACTTATTAGTGACACGAATTTTATTGTTAAAAGTATCTTGTGCCGAGTTGGCACAGAGAATAGCCATAAACAAGAAATGAATTGAAGATATACGCTAGTGTATTGCCCTTTTATTTATTTTTCTACAGTGGAAACTAATTCCTTTTCATTGGAAATAGAACTATTTCATAAGAAATGAACACTATAAGCTAAATATTTAAATACCCAGAACTTTTTGAATAGGTGTACAAATACCTAGCCAAGGCTTCATATAATTTTATCGCAATCCCTTTATAGCATCCCTATCCCTATCCCTACTTCCCTATCCCTATCACTACTTCCCTATCCCTATCCCTACTTCCCTACTTATATTATAAATGTCAATATAAGTTTGTTTGTGACGCTTTCACGCAAACACTACTTAACCGAAACTTTGAACACATATTTTTTGAAGTGTAAGAAGTAATATAGGATACTTTTTATCGTGACATTAAGCTCGGTTCCTTTGAGAGAAGGGATGAAAATGTTTGACGATTTTACACCATAACACCTATAAATTATAACCGATTTAAATAATTATTTTTGTATTATAGAAATTTTAATATGTGTTTAATTTTGCCCAAACTGTGAGATAGAGGGCAGAACTCCTTAGCGGACAGAAGCAAACCCACCATTAAGGCTTACCGATACTTTTTTACTAATTTTTTTTTAGAACTACAACTTAATTTAATGCCACATCAAAAACAAAATCAAACGCAGTCGCGGGCAACAGCTAGTTTATCTATAAAGGGATATAGAAGGAATCTTTTTATCCTTTCTATCCTTGTAAAGAAGGTCTGCATATTCTGAAAAAACATCAGGATCCCGTTCACGACGGAACAAATAGCTGGAGAAAGATATTTTTTACTCCCAGAAAACGAACAAAATCCGCGGAAATATAAAAAAAATCGTAACGTAGAAGAAATCAAAGCCATCAGCTAATATTATAAACTAAACTATTAATTTTATATTAAATATTAATAAACAAGTGTTTCGCAAATCCATCTCAAACACAAAGTAAACAAATATGAATAAAAACTCGTGCCAATTAATAATTTTGCAACAAATCATAAAGACTTATTGAGTTGAAAACTTTGGGATTCCAATATTTTTTCTCATTAACAATTTTTTAAGTCTCATTTTTTGTATACCAAAAGCAAAATTCTAACTATGTTTTTAGAAAAAGTTATTTTTCGCGTTCATTAATTCATCATTCATTATATTTATTTCCCTATTTATACTCTTTATTAGGACACGACTACAAGTTAAAAAGACAAAAGAAGAATAGAAAAACAAACACAGAAACAGATTACAAAAGGCGGCCTTATCACTTAGTAGTAGTAGTAGTAGTAGTATTTACCTGGAAGAGGGAGTTTTATTACAATTCTAACAGTTAACGTTTTCGACGACTCATCATCTCACATCGACCTGCATGAAACGAAACTTTTTATGTACCTACTAGCCTTGACCCGCGACATCGTCCGTGTACAGTTTCTAATTTCCCAACGGAAGAGGTATTCCCGCGACCACCTATGCCCGTCTGCAGAAAACAAGCTACAAATGATCTTTTAAATCCAATGGGATTTTTCCGCGGTAAAATATATCTTTTGCCTGGAAGTTATATATATTATCAGAATTAAGCTTAATTTGCTATACTGTAATTTATACACCACACAGATTCTCCTGCTTTTCGCGGAGTATAGCAAATTAAGCTTAATTTTGATAATATATCATGGAGTTATATAGAATTTCGAAGAGATCAAGCTATACATAGGAAACCAAAAAACAACAAATAAAGGTACTGATATAATAGATGTGAAAGTTTGTAAGGATGGAAGGATTGTTAATCAGAAAGTACTTTATCAATTTGACTAAACTTTTAAATGGAAATAACCCTCGATGAGACTGCAAAACCATTTTGATTGACGTTTAAGTGGGTAGCTAAAATAACAAAAATTACAAACTAGGATCAATATTTACAATAAAAAATAAGCCGTCTAACTGTTCCTTTATGGGCTATTGCCACATATACTCAAGACCGATTTTGGGACACGATATTAATAAAAAATTTCGTGTCTGAAGACCATGCGCAGATGCGCATGACCAGAGTCTCAAACGCAAGCGCCGCAAAAAACGTAGTCATTACAAATAACGGAGTATTTGCGGCTCTTAAGCAATAGAGATTATTAGATTCGGCAGCTGCACTCGCTTTTTGGGACGTACTTGTTAAATGAGATACCGCCAACGTATCAACGCATCCCATACCAGCGCACGCCCCATTGACCACGGTATTATAGTCATAGGATTAACATGTAGACAGCTTTTTATTTTACGATTTATTAAAAACCAAAAAACGAGAATGAAGCCGCGAACAACGGCAGGTTATTAATCCATAACCGTCCCTCTACAAGGCACTGCTCTCGAAAAAGAAGGGGCTAAGGGCGTTGTCAACAACGCAACGGAATGCTTTACACGCATTTTAGAACTCTCAGAGGATAATCCCGGGCCGAAAATTCTTAGGTATTGTGTATTTTCTGTTAAAGAATTTTCAGAGAGCCGGTTAATGAGTCGGTGTCGGTTATTACCTTGTGACAAAAATTGTTAAAACCTACCAAATCGTATTGGGGCAGTTCAGAGGGTCTTTGCTTGAAAACCGTCTCTCCCATGAGAGAGGCCTATGCCCAGCTGTGAGACGTTAATATTATGGAGAACACCCAGGCAATCAGGTTTCTTCACAATGTTTGCCTTTACCAAACAAAGATTTAGAGGTGCATGCCAGCGATTCCATCTTGGAATTCCATCTTCCCCTGAAAGGGTTAAGAAGTCAAAAGAATTCCTTACTACTAGCTACCAATATTGGTTTTCATGAGTAACTTCTGGTATATCAATCAATTGAAACTATACAAAGTATCAGAGTTGGAAACTGCTTTGGCTCTGCGCCAGTATGCATAAAAGAACGACAATTTGAAATGCAATAGCCTTTAAAAACGCTGCAGTTTGATGTATTGATTCGCAAATGAGATGTTTTTGAATAGTCAGTCTTAGTTGTAAAGTACAAATTTAAACGTTGACTCTATGATATGAAGAAGTAGAGCATTTTGTGACTACCAGTCCACAACCAGTCGTGTCCATCCGACTGTGATGGACACAGATTTGTCGGACTACCGCGATGGTTATTCGAGTATCTTCCGCTTAGCAGTGTTGTTGCAGGCGCATGAGACTTAAACACCTACGCCTTAGGTTGATGGACACAGATCGGTTGCAGGACAGCTTCATAGCATGCCCTGCGAACAGTCAGTGTTAGTTATATAGTTACTTCTAGTTAGTTATATAGTAACACGTCCTTGCTTAAATGCTGGCTTTACTGTACCTCTATGATAATGTGAAGAAGTACTCGGAGTAGAACTGTTTGTGACATACTTTGTCCGGGCAGTACTACCGCGATGGTTATTTCTTCCGCCTGCATTGTTCCAATACTGTGGAACAATGCAGGCGGACAGGCGTACTGTGGACTGTTCCAGTCAGAAGAGCGTAGAGGCCGGTGCTATTACAGGAACAATAGGCTAAGTTTCTTCGCATGCCTTGCGACCTGGTGGTCTGTCATAGGCGATGGTTTTCTGTTCACCATGAGATGGGTCATTTGTTTTGTCCATCATTTAACTATTAGCTTGGGTATGAATTGCTAAGCTTCATGCCTTAATATTAATTCTACTGTGAGATGGGGATAACAAAAAAAAACAGATTATGTTTGTTGTTGAAATATACCCTCTACGCACGTTTATTGAATAAACAGTTATTTATTGAATGAACAATTATTCATTGTAAAGTCAACATCTCCTGAGGATGCTCCAGTTTCGGAGCGAAACGTGCGTAGAGGGTACATTGCCGAAGATCTGCTTGGAATATAAGGATTGAAGAAAATATAAATTACACCATACAGATTCTCTTGCTTTTCGCGGAGTATAGCAAATTAAGCTTAATTTTCTATATATATTCACATATGGATTTCTACAATGTAAAGCCTGCTTCTATACAATATTTGTCAATTTTTTAAATTTTAATTTTTCTAAATAAGTAAAAAATGTTGACCTTTTAATGAGTGTTGACTTAGGAGGCTAGTAGCCTTTTGTCCACATAACTTGTAGTTTAAAAGAAATGTATTATTACAACCATTTTTTGCCGCAAATCTCTCTACATGGACCAATAAATCAATTCAACCAGTATCCGAAGTATTGGACTTCCAAGCGGGGTTGGCCAGTAGCCAGTACGTGCCTAAAACAACGACAATTCGAATTGCAATTGTCTGAATTAATACAGCAGTTTGACGGATCGCTGTGCAGGCGAGACGCTAAGGCGGGGATAGACGATGTTATTACGGTAAGTGAGGCTCTTAACTTTATGATGCTTTAGTTTTATAAGGACCCTGGCAGCGGCTATTTGGGAATTTATAAGTTCTGAATTTCGTCTGGTCTGGTGAAAGGCTTTGGCCGTGGCTAATTGCCACCCTACCGAGTAAGTTTTGCCAAGCGATTTAGCGTTCCGGTACGATGTCGAAACCGATTTGGATTATGGGGTTAATTTTGAAAATTAAGCTTAATTTGCTACACTTCGCGCAAAGCAGAAGACTCTGTACGGTGTAATTTAAAATTTCATTAATCTTTACACTTCACACCAAACCGATCTTCGGTAATGAAGGGTACCTACGCACGTTTCGCTCTGAAACCGGAGCATCCTCAGGACATGTTGGCTTTACATTGAATAATTATAGTCCTTTTATACCTTTCTGACCATATTCTTCATATCAACCCAGTATCGGTCTTCTACAGGGCACAGGTCTCCTCCCATAGTTAGAATAGTTTTATGCTGTAGTCCACCACGCTAGCCCTGTGCGGATTGGTAAATTACATACTTCTTTGAGAATAATATGGAAAACTCTCAGTTTGGATTGGTTCCTCGAGTGATATTTTATTGCTCAAAACGCACATTTAATACGGGTGCTTTCTGATTCGAAGTGGGTCTCCCCCAAAAGTGAAGAAAGTCCTCACCAATAAGCTGTCACCACTTTTTTTGGAACTCCGCACGTTTCTATGGAACTCCTTAATTTCATCTATTTACATTACCCTTCAAAGGATTTTGAGCTTGCTTACGGGACTTACAGTTTGTGAGCGCAACGTCATCGCATCATCGTCATATCAACCTATTGCCGGCCCACTAGAGGGCACGGGTCTCCTCCCACAATGAGAAGGGGTTAAGGCCGTCCACCACGCTGGCCCAGTGCGGATTGGTGGACTCCACACACCTTTGAGAATATTATCCAAAAATCCTTTACCGTTGAAGCAAGTGATATTTTAATTACTTAAAAACGCACATAACTTAGAACAGCTAGAAGTGCGTGCTGGGATTCGACCTCGTCCACCCGAAACTGAAGTCCTACCGACGAGGCTATCGACGCTTCTCACATACGCCATCGTATAATTCATTTAAAATTAAATTAAAACCTTCCTGTGCATTACCTAAGACAGCAACTATTGTACATGATCTCATTCATTACAGCACACGCATTAGTGAGCGTGCGAGCGGCGTAGACGACGGGCCCTGATTTATCGGACCACCTCCTGCCCTTAACGACACACAGTGATGTACGACTCTGTGTCTGCGTCACAAGACACAGACTGTAGCGGTGAATCCTTACTTTGCACCTGAGATGTTCAAATAAGTAATACCCAAGAAAAGTAACGGACGGTTAACCGTTCCATTCAAATTCCAAATAAAGTATACGGAAGCTTTGATAGCGTTCAGGTTATAACGTCGGCGGCACTTTCGTGGGAGGGGTTTTGGCGACTTCGACACCTGATCGCACCTCTTCCTTTACTCTAAATGTGCCTTTAAGGAAGGTAAGTAAAGAAAAACATCGTGAGGAGACCTGCATGCCTGAGATTTACATTTCAAAGGATTGTTCAAATTATAATATACATAATACAAAAAAATACTAAAAGATTAAAATGCCATGCATGCAATCATTTAAATATCATGTAGAACACATAAAATCACAGTTAAAAGTGTTTTTTTATTAAAGAAACAAGTATTTTGGAATTGAGTTAAATCTATAAACCATGTTTTATATTCCGCATTTACTTTCTGTACCGTTAACATCCCTATCTTTACTAATATTATAAATGCCAGTATAAGATTGTTTGTTACGCTTTCACGCAAAAACTACTTAACCGATCCTCATGAATCTTTGTACACATATTTTTGGAAGTGTTAGAAGTTATAGGAGGTGATGAAAGTGTTTGACGATTTTACACCATAACTCCGACAAATTATAACCGATTTAAATAATTATTTTTGTACTACAGAGGTTATAATATGTGTTTAGTTTTGCCTAAACTTTGTGAAGATCTGATGGTGGTTGGAGATAGAGGACAGAACTCATCAGCGGACAGCAGCAAATCCCTCATTTAAGGCTTAGCGATACTGAATACTTTAAAAACAAAATCAAACGCAGACGAAGTCGCGGGGAACAGCTAGTTATTGTATAAAATATATAGTTTGAGTATTATTTATTTTACCGTATATTTTACTATAGGGAAATATGTATTCGTTTATTGTATATACGAGTATGTAATTATTAATGTGTATGTATATTCTTAGAGCTTTGCGCACCACTATAATGATTCATATGTGAGTCCTCATAATGGTTGCCTGGAAGAAACACATAACTAATAAGGCCGCCTTTGTTACACAATTTTAAATGATCTTTTTGTACTTTTGTTCTTTTTTATTTATTTCTTGTGTGCAATAAAGTATTTTTGATTGAATGATTAATTGATTGATGTTTTTTTTTTATATTTCCTATTTCTTATAATTCTATTCCTAAGTCTTAGATGGTGACGGGAATGTTTTAAGGGTTAAAACATTCCCGTCACCATCTAAGACTGCATCAGCACTTATTATTACTTAGATTGCAAGGGATAACTTGTAGTGGAAGGAATAAAAGTAAATCTAATTAATAACTATGTTTATGTATGTTGTATGTTGGTAGAGTCATTACAAATATACATACTTGACGTTTCAAAAGTGCTTATAAAGTAGGCCTACTTGAAATAAATGAATTTGAATTTGAATTTGTTAATAAGCATACATTAAGTTTATGCCTTGTACCCCACAAAAAAACGGCAACAGCCATCTGCAAAGAACAAAGAGAATTATTCGAAGATGAAGTCAACCGCGTTATTGTGGCACGGACGGACCCGGGTGATAAATGTTGTGCGTAATTTACACTCACGCTTTTGTTTATAGTATACAAAGCAGAGCTGGGTTTTATTGTGACTGAAATGGACTAAACGCTCTTTGGTATGGCACAGATCAAAAGGTACTAGGTGTAAAAGTAGTGCAGAGAACAGTCGGAATAGCTATTGTTTTACAATTGCTTTGTTTTATTTACTCCGTGTATACATACTCCTCGATTTTGGTTTCAGTAACAAAAGCTTTGATTTATAACTGAGGAGGGAGGTTTCTTTTTAAATTTGATCAATTCAATCTGTAAAAATAAATAAATAAATAAATATACTATATCAATACAGAAATCGCCATTTAGCCCCAGAGTAAGCGTAGCTTGTATTATATTTTTTTTATTAATAGTATATATAATATACAGATAAACAATCACACACTGAATAACATTCATGTCACACAAACATTCTCCAGTTATGGGAATCGAACTAATAGTTTTGAACTGAGAAAGCAGGGTCGCTGCCCACTGCGCCAATCGTCGTATGTAAGTTGTAAAAAAATTAAATTCGAAAAAAAATCTATATTAAAATTACAATTACAATTTTATTTTTTAACTTCCTCAATATAGGTATCAAAGGGTATTATAATTTATTGACAAGTAGAATAATATTAACTATCACAACTTATAAATCCAAGATGGCCGCCATCACGAAATGGCGAATATTTTTTTTCAGGACTTGCTCAATTTGAGTGTCAGAGTTTTATTTATTTTTTATTCATATATTATTATCATCCTACATATAAGTGGCAAACAAGTGATCTTATTTTATTTTGTATTTTATTCTTAAAAGACAAAAAAAAAAAAAACATTTTTCATCCCTGAATCTTATTCAAAAATCAATTGCTCAAACTTTACTCGTTAAAAAACCAGTTCACCGAAGCGCCTCATCATTTTGTAGAGTAATGGGCTGACGGTGCGAAATTCCTTAATAACCTTCCTATACCAAGAAATAATTCAGCGCGGGTCAACAAAGGATGGTGAGATTTCCTTTTAATTAATTCAGTGTAATATTTCTAAAGTGTTTGAATACAACCTGAATCTCATTAATGCTCAGCTATTTGAGGAAATATTTTTAAAAGATCGTGAATCACTATAGGGCACGGGTCACACAATGAGAAGGTCCTAAGGCCGTACTCCACCACGATGGACCAGTGCAGATTGGTGGACTCCACACACCTCTGAGAACTCTCAGGAATGCAGGTTTCCTCACGATGTTTTCGTTCACCATTGAAGCAAGTGCTATTTAAATTACTTAAAACGCATATAACACAGACACGTTAGTCATCGGTTTACACGCGATATCGTACGGAAACGCTAAATAGCTTAACGGCACGTCTTTGTCGGTAGCCTGGTAACTAGCCTCGACCGAAGCCTCCCAACAGTCGTGTAAAGAGTCGAAAAAGGTTTAGGCCGCAATGAGAGGCAATTGTTTCAAAATCACAGACGCACAATTAAATTTTGTTTATCTGTGTACATTAACTGAAATAACTGCCCGGCAAAAGTCGCAACTCTGTCAAACCCCTTTGGTGGGACCGCAATTTTACGACACTCACGACTAAATGTGTCCTAAATCGCTTCACTTCATTTGTTTCGTGTTCAAATCGCATTAGTTTAATTTTAGCCGTCGATTCCTGCGGTGGCAATAATTACGCGGTGGATTTAGTCCGACTGCGGTTAAGGTGTGCGCAGACTCGCGACACTATTTTTTTTATTCCACTACAAGTTTGCCATTGCAATCTCACCTGGTGATAAATGCTGATGCAGTCTAAGTTGGCACCAGGCACAGAATTAAGAACATACAGAAACCGTGTACACGACTAATATTGAGGCATTACAAAACACTCCACTTTAGAATGGTTTCTCGAAAAAATGTTTAGTCACTTCATACCATTTAACAAAAGACAGTAATTATTTCACCTCTAATGTTCTGAGCTAGCATCATTCCGCGGGTGTTCCGCTTAATATAACTGTGGTTTTATGTGTTCTACATCATATATAGATATAGATTACATATATGACATTTTAATCCAAGTACGGAGACAAGTCCAGGGAATCAAGTGGTGTTTATTTTACGCCCGGTTATGGTATGTTTTATTTCAGTTAATTCTTAAAAAAAAAATGCACTAATGTGTATCAGAAAATAATCATTTAAATGAAAATTAAACCTGTCTCCTATTTTTTTTTTTTTCATTAGAATCTAATTGCTAATTATGTGTCGCGTCTAAGAAACAATTAGAATTGGGAAAGCAGACGTCAGCCGCTAGTATAAAATCTATAAAGAGGTATTACCGATAAGTCATTTGGTAGCATGTTAATCGAAGTCGCATGTCTGTTCCGTCCAAGACTAAGAGTGAGAAGTAAACTGTCGGCACAGGAACTCAAGACAAACGATGATGCTACGACGACTGAGCTCTCATTTATCACAATTAGCGCGGTTTTCCGTGGAAAAGTCGCCCGTTTGCGCTTTTATATTAATAATTATAGACTTTTGTTTGCGATACATTACTGTGAGAGAATATATCTTTACATAGTATAAAACAAAGTCACTTCGGTTTGTAAGGTTAGATCTTTTTGACTACGCAACAGATTTTAATTAAGTTTTTAGTTTCAAGCAAGACAGAGTTATTCAAGAGGAATGTTTATAAGGAGTCTTAATCAGTGGCGTGCATAGAGGGCAATCACAAGCAGCAGGAGAACGAGATACTGCCAAGGGTGTTGATATACATAAATACCAAAATGTATTGATCCAAATACATATATAATTTAATTAAATGAACGTAATTTATAAATATAAAATATAGATAATGTATGTATATATATATACATATGCAACAACATGTTTCAGAACCTGCATGCTTAACAGTTTTCATGATGTTCTAAAAGGCGTGTGAAATCTACAATTCTGACCTTGCTCATACTCTTATATGGTTTCAGTACCGTATATACGGCACGTAGGGCGACTCTAAGTATAGATTCACTTAACCCTATAAAATGACGATTTGAAAAAAGTTAAGCTTAAACAAATTATTCAACCTTATTTAAAAACTAACCATAGATTTAACGATAAAAGTATGAAAGCAATTATCAGTTATAGAAAAATTAATGTAGTTATTTAAAAATAAAACCCACGAAGAATAATTATGACACAAAAACCAATTTAATACAGCTAGTAATTATCTACAAAACAAAAATAAAATCCCCGCCCTAAACTGCGATCAATTAGGAAACACTACAAAATAAACTTTACACATTTACACACAAGGTATAAAACCGTTCAAACATCATCTAAATTAAGGTTTTAGTAAACGCGTTTAGGTTAACACTCCGACATAAATTGATCTATCAACTACCATACATTTGCTATCCGACAGGCCATTTTTGTTAGCCCGAGACAAGCGATAGGGTTCGAAGTAGATTGGTTGGTTGCACCAAAACAAATGACTCCGGATCACGTGATCAGGCGATTTGTCGTAACGCCTAAACGATTATAGGCGTCATTAGTCATGTTACCACCTTTGATAACGTCATTACAACATCTATTGTGTAATTTATGGGTAAAGGCAATTCGTAGATTTTCATATGGAAAGTAATTTAGGTTGGTATGCACTTAAGTTAATGATTTTTTTTTCGAACATGCGATGTCAGATACATAAAAAGGAAAGCAAGTTAAAAATTATAGCCCCAAAACTCGGTGCGCCGCTGGAGGAAAGGGACATTGTGTACGCCTAGAGAGTCTACTGAAAATCAGCGTTGCAGTATTCCTGGGCCGTTACTGTCATGGTGCTGCGGCACAAAGCTGAGAAGGTGACCCGTTGACCACAACGAAGCCACATACTCCTAAATTATTGTATTTTTTTTTCTTTTTCTCTGTTCTCTTGTTGCAGTATGTTGTAATTTATTTATTGTGGTTAATAAACATTTTATTTTAAAGTGAAAACTTATTTTGGCGCCACGCGCACAGATTTTTCCGTAGGTAGTAAGTTAGGCTGAACCATCTCGCTATGAGGTGAAAGGCTCGGGTACACTCGGAGGTCTCGATTTCACCCGATCGACCGACCTATTACCATATACAACCATTACCGGCCCACTACGGGGCACGAGTCTTCTCCTAAAATGAAAAGGGTTTAAGGCCGTAGTCCACCACGCTGGCCCAGTGCGGATTGGTGGACTCCACACGCCTTTGAGAACATTATGAACTCTCAGTCATGCAGGTTCCCTCACGATGTTTTCCTTCACCATTGAAGCAAGTGATATTTTAATTACTTAAAACGCACATAACTTATAAAAGTTGGATGAGCTTGCCGGGATTCGAACTCGCGCACCGAAAGTAGGATCGAGCTCCTACCCACTGGGCTATCACCGCTTCATGTCGTAGTATATTTTATATTTATTACGTCATCATCATCATCATCATCATCATCACATCAACCCATTACCGGCCCACTACGGACCTCGGGTCTCCCCCCACAATGAGAAGGGGTTAAGGCCGTAGTCCACCACGCCGGCCCAGTGCAGATTGGTATTTGCGATTATTATTACGTACGTAATAATAATTATATTAACAATTATTTGTTTTTTACGTGAGGTTACTGTTAGTAATTAGTAGAAGTTTATCTTGCTTATATTATATATTGAAAAAAACATTATAAACATTTAAGATTATAAAAAACACAGTTATTGTTTTAAATTCTGCCTTGCTTTTTTAACCACAGAATAATTTTAAGTGCATATCAAAAAGAGCCTTAGCACTAGAGCCGCCGACAGTGGGTGTTGTGACCGCTGTTATAATTAAAACGTGCTGGGTTCGATTCACGGCGGAGCAATTAATGAATTTATAACTTTTATATTTTCTCTGGTATTGTCTGGTAGCGCAATAATGCAGTCTGAGATGGTAGAAGGCTAACCTGTTCAGTTTATGGCAGTTGTATCAAAACCGTACGCCTAAACGGTTTCTACGCGGTGTCTTATCGGATGGTAAAACGCTGGTTGGCACTTTGAGTCGGTACGGTGGTAAATTCAGTAATATTAATTCAGTAATATTAAGGCCACTGCCAGGTAACGACCCTGGGACCTCCACTCGTTAGACTACAGCGTTCCCCACTGCACCAGGGAGACCGATAAAAAATAAATAGCTAAAAAACAAAAATAATTGAAATCAATATTGAACTATAATAAACAGCAAAATATTCCAAACAATTACAATTTTATCAAGCAATTTATCCATTCTGGCCTCTGCTTTAATGTCCCTGGCAATTTTTTCGGTCGAGCTCAGGAGCGAGACGATTCCATCCATGGTCTCTTGACATGTGGGCAAGATCTCTTTAGGGGGTAACGCGAAACCATGTCTGCCAGTGTCGCGTAGTTCAAACGTCATCACGTATCTGTTAAAAAATATGACACATTCCAAATCATTGTCGGCAAGATATAGGTACAATAATAATATAGTACGCAATATAAAAGTATTTGGAAGACAACATTTTAATATTTATATATTTTTTTTTTTATTTTTTTTTTCAACATATTTAAACAAACGACGGTGATGAGGGCGAATAATGTATATATGTTCTTGATCTTGGAGCTTTAGTCGCCCACTGTTTGAAACCTTCACTTAAACATAGCCATGGCAAATGGGCTTCTCAAGGACCTACTTCCACCTAGTTTTGCCTTATTTAAAATACTTTCATTTCGTTATTTATTATTTTAATCTTTATTTTATTTATTATGAAGCGGTGATAACCTAGTGTAGGAGCTCGACTTCACTTTCGAGGGGCCGAGTTCAAGCACGCACCTCCAACTTTTCTAAGTTATGTGCTTTTAAGTAATTAAAATATCACATATTGATATGAAGGAAAACATCGTGAGGAAACCTGCATGTTCTCAAAAAGGTGTGGAGTCCACCAATCTGCACTGGGCCAGCGTGGTGGACTGCGGTCTTAACCCCTTCTCATCATGGGATGCGTTAATATGGTAATTATAACTAAGTTTCTCCACGTTAGAAAGGTTTGTACGTTATGAAATAAGAAATGATCCTTACGGAACGCTGAAAGATTTTTTGACCCAACATCCACTAACTCCGGAAACCTTGTAACCTGAAATTAAAACAATGGAAATATTCTTATCATATACCGTATGGTACCGTACGGCAGATCAGATGACAGTTATCGCCACCAGAGCATACAGGTTATTTTCATGAGCATTTGATAATATTAGCCAACCCACGTTAGTGCAGCATGGGAGATCTCCCTTCTGATTCTCTTCCTTCTTTGTGAAAAAAACGATGATGATGGGCTTGGGCACGAATCTTTGATCTCCAGCGCTCACTGGTGGGAGGTTAAAAATAGCTCCTTGAGTTGGAAAAATAGTGGCTAACATCCATGTGACAGAGAGCACGTATGGTACCGTACGGCAGATCAGATGACAGTTATCGCCACCCTTCTACCCACGCCTGTCATACGATGCGAATAAGGGAATATAACGGAGAAAAGGCAGCTGTGTATTCTGTGCTACTACTACATCCCATCTGCCCTGCGTGATGATAATGGGCAGACCCTAACTTTGGGAGAGGCCTTTAGTCCAGCATCATCATCGTCATCATAATATATTTTAAACCAGTTAATAACGAATCAATTAATTTTATAGTTTAGCAAACAGTATTTTGAACACTTTATTTTTACTTAAAATAAATAACGAATCCCTAACTTAATGCAACTTAAAGATTTCTTACCTACTGTATCGTAAGCTGTACCGACAGTATACATTGTATTATATCTCTGTTCAATCCGCTTTGCCGCCAACAGACCCATTGTATACTGCAAAAATAATATTCATTCAATAAGCAAAAGAAAAGTATGTAAGTATACGTTGATAGCCCAGTGAATATGAGGTCGACTTTACTTTCGGAGGCCGATTTCAAATCCCAGCACGTACCTCTAACTTTCCAAGTTATGTATGTTTTTAAAGTATTTAACTACTAACTACTAACTAAGTATTTTACTAACTACAAGTGATAAGAACTAAGTATTTTACTAACTACAAGTGATAAGAACTAAGTTTTTTACTAACTACAAGTGATATATACTTTAAAGTATATATCACTTGCTTCAACGGTGAAGTAAACCTGCATGCCTGAGAGTTCTACATAATGTTCTCAAAGGTATGTGGAGTCCACCAATCCGCACTGGGCCATCGTGGTGGACTACTTCCTTAACCCCTTCTCATTGTAGAAGGACACCTGTTCTCTTCAGTGGGCCGGTAATGATTTGATATGGTGATTATTTTTAACAGCGTCCTAACTATTATCCGCGAAGTTTTCATAGGGTTTAGAGTATTACTCTTAGTGCAAGAAACAAGTAGTTGCTTTATTGAAACGGATCTTATTATAAAGGCCGGTCTACACGACGGGTTGCTGTAGTGTTGTACAAAAAAAAATCATGATACGCCACGCGCTGCAGTCCACCGTTGCAGTGTAGAAAAGTCACAAGTGTCGCGCCAACCAAAAGATAATTTAAGGTAGTTATGATAGAAACACATAATAAATATACTTATAGAAATTACTAACGACTTCGTCATAATTGTCCATATGTAGCGAAGAAAATGCGTATGGTATGATTAAATACTGGCCATAGGAGTGAAAAGCTAAATAGTACTGCAATTTGTCGCTCTTAGATTCAACATATTGCCCCATCGCTGTGCTTTCTGGTTCAGAGAAGGCGTACTGGCCCGGATACGTTTCACTTTTTCTATTAGAACTTGTGCCGATACCTATAATTCATAAAATTGTTTTGGGTCATAATATTGCCTCGTTGGTCTTGTCCAGGTCCCAAGTACCGGGGCTTATTTAACAACGTATCAGTACAAATTTGCCCTTGATTACCGAAACGCTAAATCGCTAGGCAGCATGTTGCTGTTGTAGGGTGGTCGCCAGCCACGGCCGAAGCATGCCGACAGAGATGACAAGAAAACATTCAGCATTACTAATTTACAAATTGGGGCAAATGGCTGGGGCTCGAATCTTTGACCTCCAGGGCTCACTAGTTGGAGGTTAAAAATAGCTCCTTGACTTGGAAAAAAAGTAACTCGCATCTATGTGACAGAGAGCATACAGGTTATTATCATGAGCATTTGATAATAAGCGCCAACCCACATTAGTGCAGTATGAGAGATCCCACTTCCGTCCAGAAGTGGACTGTAATAGGTTATTGATGATGATAGTGATGATAGTGATTTTAGTAACTTATAATATTTATAATCTACCTAAGACAAAGTCGCATGCATAAAAACGGCGCAATTTCCATGCTCATTTCATGCAAGTGCGTTCACAGCGCTGGAGATCCAAAAGCTTATTGGGGTGTTAATATCAGTTCAACGCGTTTACATGCGATATGTACGTGAGAAGCCTCTATTACTTCCTTACAAGTGCATGTCATAATATTCATCTCTGCGTCAACGTATCTTCGCGATTATATCGATACTAGCTGCACGTCGCGGTGTTACCCGCGGTGATGAAGTCGTTTTGTAGCTTTGTTAGTACGTGAAGTAAGGACGATTTTTGGTGTAAAATATATTTTTTTCTGAAACTACCCTTTGTAGTTTGATATTTCCTTAGGAGCAAAAGTAGAATTTGTTACTCTCCATCCTTCCAACGAACTCTTTGCCAAAAATCAAGTCAATTGGTTTCTAATTTAGGGCGTTAAAAAAGTACTAACAAACAAACACACTTTGGCAATAGAAAGTTAGTATGGATGAACGCGTGGCTTAATTTTGAATGTCTTCAACTGTTTACTAGCTGCTATTAAATTTAGCGCCATGTGCATAGGCCTTAACTCTTAGATTAATAAAATGCTAAAATGAAATGGTACCTCCAAATTCTATTCCAAAATTTCTATTCAAATCCACGCCGTTCATGTTTTTTCTGTACATACGATCCTAAAAATTTATATATAAGATACTAGCTGTTGCCCGCGACTTCGTCTGCGTTTGATATTGTTTTTAAAGTATTCAGTATCGCTAAGCCTTAAATGAGTATAGTAGTATATATTTAACATGTGACTGTCAATTAATTATAGACAAATAATTTGCAATAAAATAAAATTGCGACTATAATTAAAGATCTAAGCTATCCTATCTCTTAAGTTGGACCAGACTGCTCACGGTGTGCCAATTTAATTTAAAATCGGTTAAGTAGTTTAAGAGTCCATTGAGGACAAACATCGTGGCAGGAGTTTTATATATATTAAGATTGAAGGCAAAGGAAGATAATTAAAAAAAATTTAACGATTTGTTACAAAAATAACAAGTCGTTTGTTAGAAATATAGATAAAACATTGATTTTAAAATCACAGAAATACGTGTTAAATCATTTTCAACTACTTAACGGTGCAGACTCTTTCGATGCCTCGCGGTTCGATGTTAGAAAAGTTAGGGTCGAACTAAATCGAATAGTTCCTGAGAAATGTATCTTCAAGTCCTGCAATATGCGTCTTAATGTACATTTTGTTTTAAACACTTTACTCAAAAGGATCTGAGAGTTTATTGGCCTTTCGGCTTTCATATTTACATACTGTATATATGTACTGATAAATATGTAGCTATGATACCACGGAAGTTAAGTTATTTTAACCTTCACAGTTAGTACTTAAATTCATTAAAATTAATTTTAATCAAATTTTATTATTATTATTTTTTCTACCACCTTCTATAATAAGTATACCTTTTATTATTCAAGAGGCCATAGACATCTTTTAGGCAAGCGAGCTCTATCTCAGGTATCTCAGGTTTTTGTTTAATAAATTCATTAATGATTTACGGTCCAAGCAGATGCCCCAACTGATGGTAAGCGAAAAACCATCGCCTATCAACAGAGAAACACTTCTCAGGGCATGCAAAGAACACGTTGTTCAAACTGCCGCCCTGTGTCTTTCAACCTGAGGCGTTTTATACCTCAAGTGCTTGTAATTATAACGGCAATACACAGACAAACTAGAACACATTGTCGCTTGACGGCAGAAATAGGCATAGCCAGTGACGTGCACAGGGTTTTTGACCAGGGTATGCATAAAGCCACGTACATGGCATAAAATGGAAAAATTGCCCTCTAATACGAGTTATATAAAATAATTTGGGTATGCAATGCTTTGTGCATGTATGAAGTGCTTACCCGATTTATTTCCGTCACAAAAGCTCCACAACTACAAGTCTCCATCATTCAAAACTACTTTAAAAAACTACCTTAACATGAGAATACTCATAGCCGTCTGGGTTCAGCACAGGTACAAAACTCCATTCGAATCTCTCCGCAGCAGCCTTCAGTGCTGTATCGTTGGATTCAGGAGATGTTACTATTTCGTGCAAGAAATACGTCGCAAATGCCACTGATATCCACTCTCTTGCATGAATACCGCCTTCGACGATTATTTTCGGTCTGAAAGAACAGCCATTCATCGTTATATCAACCCATAACCGGCCCACTACAGGGTACGCGTCTCCTCCCACATCTAGTTTCAATATAATATTTAAACTTAATCCGTAGGACAAAATGCATTCTGGCTCAAATTAGTAACCTGTGCTCGGTCCACAAAAAGTTATTAAAGTAATAAATGTTTATGCCCGGACAAATTTTGTTAGTTTAGGTAAACAATTTTTTTTTGCTGTCTCGATCACTAAAACTCTATAATTTTTCCTTCAAAAAAGCTTTACTTTTAAGTTAACGAAACGAAAAACTGTATTTTCTTATTCTATCGAGCACCTAAACAATTGCAAAATAAGGAAAGACACTTCTTTTGGGGGTGGTGACATGCTTACATTAGTTTTAGTAATAAACGGATTTCCATTTCCATCATATATAACTATGATACAGGATATAGATAGAACAAACTTTTTATTTTAGTATCCTGTTCTAGTACACTTGGCCGACATGAGAGGCGACGCAATTGTTTTAATTAGTGACTGAATGACAGATTAGAACTAAAATGACAGCTTATGTCATTTTATTTTACAGTTAAAGTAAGTAGGTATGTAACTTTTATTTTACCTGTTAGTTGAACTCGGTAGGCGAACTTCAACAGCTAAAATATCACGTTTTTCGAATGACTTTCCAATGTTTTTAATTTGTATCCTCTGAGGGTATAGATGGTTTAGATCCTGCAGCCAACTATAAATGTCGTCCAACCGGAAATAGCTCAACCAGTCAAAGGAAGCCATGTTACGCCTTATGTAGGTTTTGACGCTTTGCATATCAAATGCACTAGAAAAAGAAACACTTTATTGCAAGGAAAACTTAAAATAATAATAGACTATCATGCTGTAAGTATAGAAGTTTTTTAATTATAGTAAATTGGTTGGGAATTGATACTTAATCATTTTTTTTTATATTCATCCTATTTTCTATTATTAGACTCTTTATTTGTACGTCACAAAGCACAAAAAACTAGCAGATATTTAGAGGATGAAGATACAAAAAAATTATCTAATGCAGATTCAACACACAGGTCCAACAACTCCAATACTACCGGAAGATCTACAAGAATACATTATTATATTAGATAAAAAAAATCAGATCGCGCGGCGTGTTGGCACGTCGAAACAAAGCGTTTCACTACAAAGTCTCTCCCAGTAGCCTACCGGTATTTTAATGTGTTATAGTTTTTTCCATAATAACTTTCGTATGAACCGTAGATTTAGAACCCTAAATATCTCAAGTCTCGCTCTCAAAAAAGTTTCGCTTGTTTTCGACGACATACATAAATGAAGGCAGGGTTATGATCTAGATATTTTAAATAAGCAGCTTTGTTAAAATACCTAGATCCGAAAATCACTGAAAATAGAATCATCTGGTCGATGATTTTATTTTCAGAGATCTTCCTTAACTCACAAGCAACTAGTAGCTACAAGCCAGCGTAGGTACCTTTGAACATCTTCCATTATGGTTGTGTAATAGATGCCTTCCATCAAAGCATGTCGTGTAAATAACATTTTATACTCCGGCGGTATCACAAATTCTGTGGGTCTGTACACCAAACCAGGCTCCCTCCAGTAGTTTGCATCGTACAAGTTGCTTAAATTCCTAAAGAAGTTTAAATGCCCTTCGGAAATCGGGATACCTCTGTATAACGTATAATTGTGATACTTCTTTGATAAACATTTGCCCGCGGAGATAAATAAAATAATGATAAGATTAATTAGTTTCATTTTGTCATTTATTAATTTATTTCATGACATAATAAACATATTTGTTAAATAAAATACTGTTAACTCTTTGATTTCAACCACCGAGATTTACACTTATGTCAATTTCAGTATCTGTCACCACAAATTGACATTTAATATTTCGTAGCAAGGAGGTATTCTACAAAATTATGGCCTTAGCACACCGTGTCGACTCAACACACAGCGTCCCAGTAAGCTTACAAATACTATGTATGTATGACATTAAATCATTGAAGTATTCTATGATTTGTAATTATGATAAAAATAAAAACTGCCGTCGTAAGTAGGACACCCTATATAAAACTCGTATAAATTCTTATATGACTAACACATCGCCTTCAGAGCTAGTCCTCCAGAATAGTTTATGCGCGGCCACGGACAGCCTCTGGGCCTTTTGCAGCTTTGATTTTCATAAAGACCGCCATCGCCCTACATAACCAAAGCCATGCAAAGCCTACTTTGAGAGAGCCTTCCTAACCACCTTGTGGTAGAGGCCCCTCTGACACAGAAATCATAAATTACCAATTGGCCAATTGGCCCTGTCGGGAATCGAACTCGGGACCTCCTACTCAAATTCACAGCGCTCACAGGGAGGTAGTTAAAACAAGAATGATTAAACAAAAGTAAATAAGTCACATTCATTTAATTCAATACAAACAAAGTCAACAAAACCATCATACAAGTTGATCTAGTGTTCACAGTTGAGCTGAACAGCTCTCTGTCCACATGCCGATGTCGTACAGTCATGACCTCCAGCAGTCCCACTAACATTTCCTTGCAAGATGGCAAAATCATCGCCGGTGGAAGCGCGTATCCGTATGTACCATTGTCACGAAGAAGGAAGGTTAGTGCGTATCTGTAAGTTTTTTTTTTTTTTTTTTAATTCTATTGACCTTTGATTTGGGGCACATAGCTCGGAGAACCGTTGGATGTTAGGGTTCCAAGGTGTTGGAGTGGCAACCCCGCACCGGTAAGCGCAGCGTGGGTCGATCCCCGACCAGGTGGGTAGACGACATCAAACGAGTCGCGGGTAGCCGCTGGATACAATCGGCCTAGAATCGTGGAATTTGGAACGCCCTACAAAAGACCTATGTCCAGCAGTGGATGTCAATAGTTTGATTTGATGATGATGATGAAGCCTTGACTCCTATTATCACGCTGGCCAGGCTTTTTATGGAAAACTCAAACATCAAGATGTTTTCCTTCAACGTAAAAGCTAGTTAGATTATATAGTTTAAAACACAACTATGCACCTCTTATATTTCAGAGTAATTTGTGTTTTAATTTGCCGGGGATGAACTCGGTACCTTTAAAAAGAGGCTAAAGTTCTAACCAGGATCACCAATTAGTTACGCAGTAAAAAATAAAATTCAGCAAACTCACTTCACGTTATATGATTTTTTCACCCACGACACGCTATCGCCTGACGATCTATAGCCTGCAACATATTATTTATCATAAGGGCACTGTCTCACTAAGCCTACATTTGGGCCTATTTGAATAAAAGAGATCTCGTCTCATACCCTTAAAACTTATAATGATGATGAGTCAAGTACTAGAGGCAGCAGGGCTGGCACAGTGTAGTACGTGTTTCAGTCCTTTAGCTGGTGTCCACCAGCTAAAGGACTGAAACACGGAATAGGAGAAGTTTATCCCCGTCTTTATTACACATATATTATTTAGATATTATCAACATATCAGATAGGAAGGATTCCCCGGGGACATAGTTGTCTCCTGCCCATGCTCCTGCACGGCATGAGACGTTTATGATCCCCGGGAAAGGATAAAAATTTAACTTCTTCCACAACTTTATCAACTCTCAGAGCATTGGCGCACAAGTGAAAAAAAATATCGAAATAATATATGTGTGATAATAAACGGGGATATGTATCCCCTGTCAGGGGATATATATCGAGGGTGTAATTTATCTAGTCTCATACCTGTGCTAGCCCTCCTGGAGTGTCTATTATCTTTAGCGAACAAAAATAACCTTCTCCTTTTTCTTTTTTGCGTGTTTTTCTTTTCTTTTTCCTCTTTTTTTTATAATTCTTTGTATGTTTATAATTAATTATATTAAGAGGAAAGGTTTTTTCGTTGTTTGTTTGTAGTTTTGTACCCAATAAGCTTCGACAGTAGTGGAGTGATTTTAACCATGCGTTCGCCACGAAAGCTAAACTATTACGAAGTAATTTATTGTTCAACAAATTGAAGGACAATTGGATTTTTTTTTTTTTTTTTTAAATAAATAAATAAATATACTATGAAAATACACACATCGTCATCTAGCCCCAAAGTAAGCGTAGCTTGTGTTATGGGTACTTAGACGACTGATGAATATTTTTATGAATAATATACATAAATACTTAGAATATACATATAAACACCCAGACACTGAAAAATATAATCACGCTCATCACACAAACATTTTCCAGTTGTGGGAATCGAACCCACGGCCTTGGACTCAGAAAGCAGGGTCGCTGCAAACTGCACCAATCGGCCGTCAAATTGAACTTACAGTTTTATTTTTAATTCCGATACCTGACCTCTTTTCGATTATGCTATAGCTGCTGTCCTATTGGACAATAAGATCACTCTTATTGTCCAATAAAAATTGCTCCTGTGTTAGGGCACACACTTGTGAACAATTAAAGCTCCCACGTAGTTCGAAAATCTATCTGGAGATTGACCACCGCTGCCAGAAACGGTCAAGGAAACTGCATGTGTGTGTTTATTTATTTTCTGTTCTAAATACCATCTAATATAGCGTATAACACTATTTGCATTGATTATTAATTAACTATTACCTTTTTTGGTTCCCCGGGCGTCTAACAAAGCCAACGAGAGGGACATGCCGTGGTGGTTAGTTAGTTTAGTTTAGTTTTGTTAGGTTTAGTTTGGGTATACCCCCCTTAATCCCACATAAACCGCCGTGCCCAAGGGTCGGAGGTAGCAATAAAGCTTTTCCACCAAGCCAAAAAAAGACGGCTACCTTCTTTTATACTTACGCAATACTCTTACAGCCATAGTTTGTTAAACTCGTTAATCTGTTTTGCTAGTCTTCGGTAAACAAGCCCAGTGAAACTGCGCCCTGATTCCAGTTTCCATTTTCCAATTTTCATTTTCATCACATATGTTATTCAGTTCATAACCAGACTTAACGTATGTGTCGTAAACAGTACAAATCCGCACTCACCGTATATATCGTAAATGGTGCCAATGCCGTATTTGACTCTGTACAGTTTGTAAATTTGCAATATTGCTTGTTTCCCATAATTTTCCTGCAAAAAGATATTTCGAATTGTTTTTATGAAAAGTTGGATGATTTTACTTAAGAGTGGGACTAATAAAAATTATGACAATATAGAGAGTTTTAAGTATAAGTAAATGTACTGAAAGGATTGTTTGTATTAAAAATATAAACAATCCTTTCTGTACATTTAATATTTTTAAATTTCACTACTGTAGACCTGAAGCGATGATTTGAGATGTGACAGCCTAGTGGTTTAAACTGTGGCTTCACTTTCGGGGAACCACTTTTGTGCCTTTTAAGCAATTAAAATATCACCTGCTTCAACGGTGAAGGAAAACATCTTGAGGAAACCAGCATGCCTGAAATTTCTCGATAATGTTCTCAATGGCGCGTGGAGTCCACAAATCCACACTGGGCCAGCGTGGTGGACAACGGCCAATAATGGGTTGTTATGATGATGATGACTATAGACCGCCGTCGAGGTAGAAATTTGACATCTAACTAGTCGCAGGAAGCTGCTGGACCCAGACGGCACAGATCGTGGTATTTGGAACTCCCTACTAAAGACCTATGTCCAGCAGTGGACGTCCATTGGTTTACGTGATGATGATAACATTTCATTATTGGTTAGCCCTTGACTGGAATCTCACCTAGTGGTAATTTATGATGCAGTCTAAGATGGTAGTGTACTAACCTGTGAGGGGTATGGCTGATGTATTAAACCCATACTATCCCTAATATGATTCTAAGCGACATCGTACTGGAACGCATAATCATTTGGCGGCACGGCACAGCCAAATCATACTATCAGACCAGACTAGAGAAGATCAAGAAATTATATATTCCTAAATAGGAACAAAGCGCTTACCAATGTGCTACGAAAATTGTTAGGTTGTTTATAAGGTAAATTATAATTTAAAAAAAGTACCCGTCCATAATAAATAAAATAAGTGATTAAAATTTTAAAAAATCCACGCACTTGTTTTTTTTACCCTTTTTGGAAACAAAACTCTTCACTGAAAATTATTAAAAATATCGATTTCATAAATTTTTAGTGATAAGTTTATATAGATAATACTCTTAATTGAAGTTTTATAAACTTAAATCAATATATTTTTCAGCTAATTTAAAAACACAACTACATAGTTTACTTATCTGTAATACAAATATATTCGAATATTAAAAAAGGCAATGATACCACAATTTTCGAAGTGAAGCACTTCTTTGCGGCGTCAGGTCGAACTTCCTTTATAAGGCATACGTACGTGTATATAACGTGTACGAACTACCAAATATGTTTTGTTACTGTTTTAATAGCAAAATACCCTAACAACTAATATTTTTTTCACGCATACCTGCATTGCTATGTATTCATCATCACCATCAACAGCCTCTAACAGTCGAGTGCTAGACTAAAACTTACAAAAAAGTTGTCGAAGAATACAGGCAACAACTATTAAGCTTATAGAAAAGTCCTATTATAGTATAAAGGACTACGTAATCGATAAAAAAGCTTGGGTGTGAATTATTGCTCTAACCAGGTTGCTCTTCTAATAATTTAAAATGACATTGTGAGATGGTGATAACAAAAAAAAAAGAAACACCCGGCTAAGTTTGTTGTGGGCTTCTTCATAGACCAGGACCGCGTTTGGAACCCTCGTAGCTTTAGTTTTAAGTTTACGAACGTGGTAATCGCCATTCTTATGTACGCATCAAAAGTGCCACCTATGGGCCTACTTGAATAAAGATATTTTTGACTTTGACTTTGACTTTATTTAATAGATCAAAATAAATTAGTTGCACCACCAAATTCAAGCTATTTGTTTAATTACCGTAAGGCTTAGGAGCTGAATAGCAAAGATGCATTGCCGAGATATGCGAAGCTATGTCAACTATCATAAATAACATTCGTAAATTATAGCTGTAGGGACCTAACCGCAGGGTTGCTACCATGGTGTGGGCGAAAGCGGACGGGAAAGCGACAAATAACACTGGACCAGCGAACAGAAAACATAGAAACACAACTACTGCTCAACAATAGCCCTTAACAAAAAAAATAGCCTGGGTCGGAGTGGCTTATGAAGTGCATGCGTTCAGTTCGCTAATCACATTCGTGACAAATTAGCTGCGGGCCAATCACGGCTGGTCCCGTGATGCATGACATAGAGGAGAACCAATCATGTATTTTGCGATTTAATTCATGTACCCATTTCGAAGGAAAAGGTGACTTCTACGTTTTTTTTGTTCGCTGCACTGGACTAGTTTAGCAAGAAGCGAAATAAAAAAGGGCTGGGAAAGCCATATGGTTTTTCCCAGCCCTTTTTTATTACCTACTGACTTATAGACAGCTAATGGTGATCCCCGTTGGAAGGCGCACCATACGCCTTCAGCATTTGAAGGGCCATTTTAGTTGTCCGGGCGCCACTAGCTGGGTTGTTGATGTGTGCGATTGCGTTTCTGAGTCCGACTTTACCAGCATGCCCCCGATGTATGGGTTCGCTACGCAAAAAAAGCCCGCACCCCTAATTTCGCCCCTAAATTCGTTATGAATAGCTCTCAGTTACTAAGGTTTCTTCACGATGCTTTTTATTCTCGATAAAGCAAGTTATATTTAATTGCTTAAAACGCCCATCAGGGTGCTATCAACACTTTATACCAATTTCATTTATTTGTATAGATTTTGTTTCCGCTTTCACTAAGTTATAGGAATACAGGCTAAAACAAACATGGCTTGAAATAAATCTTTTGTACGAAGCAACAGCCTATTTATGTCCCGAGCCTCGTTTGTATAGTATTTACATGACATGACCTACTAAACTACATTCGGATATGAATAAGAACATTTCCCGGAGGTTCGACAAGGCTGAAGTTCTTCTTAAGTATTATTATGAATGCATAAGTTTCAACCTTCGTTTATTTGTAACTTACGTTTATTTTAACGCTGCACTGGTCTTGATGGAAGGCATAGAGAAAACTTGTATTCCAATCATAGGTATAGTATACTTATTAGATTTTAAGTACATAACAGTTGGCACGCGTAAAACGTTTAGACTTGTGGTCAGTTGCAGATTAGTAGCTCTCACGTGCCTTTGATAACCTTATGGAGAACAGTTCGGCATGGCAGTTTCGTCATGCCTTTAAGAACATTTAAGAGTACTTTTCGGCGTACGGGTTTCTTCAAGGCTTTGAACGTTATGATGGAAAATTAATCGGCACGCCGGTTTCCTCGCGATATTTTCTTTCACCGTTACACTTACATTGAATTCGGTCCTCATAAAAGGGAAACCGAAGTAAAAAAGAACTCACTAGCATAAAAAAAACCGAAAAAAACATAGATGAAGTCACGAGCATCGGCTGGTCAGTTTTTTTAATCTGCTTTTGGGCGTCAGATCAACGCTAGCGATTTTTGTCCATTCACATATGTTGCGCTACAAGGATTTCTTTATTTTTCCATCGTTTTGTTTATATATAACTTATTCGTATACCACCCCCTAAAGCTACTTCTGTATGAACTTACTATTTCACTAAAGTTTTCAAGATGCTTGACTCTGTCAGAGTATGGCACGATTATCTTCTGTCCGTAAGCATGAATAGAGAAGTAAAATTTGAGGTTATAGCTGTTCCTTCTTACATAGTTCGAGATGGCTTGCGTTTCAGGCTCAGAAAAAGGTCTTGAACCACAGTAATTGTCGTCGGTTGACTTATTGCTGCTGTCGTGACCTAGAAGAAGTTTACATCTCAGGCTATTACACTGTAATGTGATGTAACACTGCTAAACACAATTTTCCGCTCTCATGGAGAGAGACGATTTTTTTTTAAATCTCTGGGTCCAAATATTTGACCTAGAGATTTGAAGTCTGAATGGGCTAAAGTTACAGATTTACCGTTTGTGAGATCACTTTTGAGCAACAAACTATGGACAGCGTCTAACCGTGTAAGTAATTCCATTATCTTTGTAAACCTTTCAAGGTAATCCTTCGACTACTTTGAGTTATGGAATATGGAGGCTGAACTCCTTGACTGTAGTTTCGGCCGGTGGTAAGTAATATTGACGCTATTGACACTAAGTTTAAGATGGTAGCGTGCTAACCTTTTAGGAGTATGTCAGTTACTACTTAGCATCGCCTTTGCGGTACTTTTTTTATCGGTAACGAGTCACGGCCGAAGCTAGATCCAGATCAGACAAGATAAAATCAGAAATAAAAAATTGTTAATTTTCCCCCTACCGGGTAACAAATTCTTTACCTCTCAGTTATGAGTTCTCACTCCTGCTGCGCCAGAGATGTTTACTTATGACAAACAAAGTATGGTAGCAATATCTTTAAATGAAGAGTGACTTACTGCAAAAATTGTAATCGAAGTTTCTATTTAAATCAACTCCAACTAAACCATTGCCAAGTTTGTTTCTATTCTTGCGCCACATACGATCCTGGAATTTGCATTATGAATGAATGAATGAATACACTTTTATTGTACACCAAAGAAAAAAAGTAGTTACAGAGATATAAATACATATCAAGAGAGTACAATTTGGTGGCCTTATCGCTACATAGCGATTTCTTCCAGGCAACCAGTGGCGTAAAAGGAAAAAAACATAGAAAAGAGGTAGGTGGTGCAATTAATATATATTTTATTTATATATTTAAAATTATACAAATAAATAAATAAAATATATATATTATATATATATATCTATATAAATATAACTATAATATATTATTTATTGCATTATTTTAAAATAACAAAAAAAAAATGTTACTAGAAAGGAATCGACTTCGTTATGTAACTCAAAAGCATTTTCTACAACATTTTTAAGTCGGTACAAAGAAAAATGTAGAAATTTAAAATGGTAATTAATTAATATTTAAAACACAAAAAAATACAAACGAATTGAAGACCTCCCCCCATTAAGAAGAAAAAAAAGTGCCTTAAATGTGATTTCATTTCAAGTCCTTTGCTTTTTAATTTGAAGAACCCCTGTATGGCAGCGTAAATAATAAAATTGATGTCATAATATTATTAGTTAGTTATTAATCCATTGCAAAGCGTAAACCTACTTTTTAAAACGAGAGGTAAGTAAATAATATAGAGCAATGTGTTGACGCCAGACATGCAATATAATATGTATATTTATATATATTAGCTGACCCCAGCGCCATCAGTCGGGCGTTAAAAACTAAATTTCTTTGCTTTAGTATTACCAAGGCATCACAGCCACTGCAGGACTTTGTTCTAAAACTACAAACTTACCCTGTAACACGATTAATAGTGAAAGCATGGCATGTACGTGTGACACCCTAGAGAGGCCAACCCAAACAAAATACCTAGGTGTCATAATGGATGAAAACTTAAACTGGCATCCCCAGATTACAGCGGCAGCGGTTGCAAAGAGAGTGAGAAGACTAATACCTATTTTTGATTTGTGAATCTAAACCATCCAGGGTGCCACCCAAACGCATACCGAAAAATTCATTGAAATCGCTCCAGCCGTCTAGGAGGAGTTCACAGACATACACACGCACACAAGAAATATATACATAAAGATATACCAGCAGCGTCCTCTATGCTATTGCTACCATCTACTGCGAATACAAACCCATCTGCCCAGATCTTTCCTTAAGTCCAGCAGTGGCCCCCTATGCTGCTCAAATACGGATTGAATATTGGTAAAACCACGTATCTGGGCTACTACTACCAGTGACGTGCATAGAGGGTATGCACAGGGTAAGCAGATAATATAAAATGAAGAAAATCTCCAGTACATGTTTTAAAAAACTTAGGGATAGGCTTTGTAAGAGCCTACCCTTCAGTATTTATAACTCGTACTGGAGATTTTCTTCATTTTATATCATCTGCATACCCTGTGCATACCCTCTATGCACGCCACTGACTACTACCATCTATTGCGGTCAACCAACCCATTGGGAGATCTTTTAGTCCAGCGGTGGACTTATATAGATTTCACTTTTATTGTAATTACCAGCTTCCTTTGGTCTCTTGTTTTTTTTTTCTTTAATATTCTACGACAATACACACATCGCCATCTAGCCCCAAAGTAAGCGCAGCTATCTTGTAATAAGGCCCGCTTCAGCGGATGCACTTCGACCCTCCAGGAACTTTTGTGCTCGAAGCGTGGCTTGTGTTATGATAATAAGAACCTTTTCAAACTTTGACAATTAAAAGATAACTTACATTACTCATACTATAAACATATCCATCAGGATTGGCAACAGGTATTAGGATCCAACGATACTTCGTAGCGACTTGTTGCAACTTTACATTCCTCGCTTTATCAGCTTTAGCTATATGATATATCAAGTAAGTCACAAACTCAGTAGTTATCCATTCATTGCCATGCAATCCTCCTTCAATTATTACAGTTCCTTTTGCTTTCGGATTATGGAATTCGATTGCTAGAATTTCTCTACCCTCAGCGGATAAACCAATTGCTGTTAGGTTAAGTTTTTCGCTATTTTCGGCTGCGATATCTGTCATCCATTGATAGATGCCTTCAAGGTTGTGGTAGCTCGTCCATGAAAATGAATCCGCTTTCATTCGTGTGTAGCTCATCACTTTTTGCCCATCAAACAACCTACAAAAGTGTTATTGTATTGAGAGATAAGAATATTTTGAAAGTTGTGCCTATGCAATGCACGTTACATTCGCAAGTACCAACCCAAGGAATACACTACTAATAGATACATAGATACTAATTTATTTCACACGCAAAGAAATAAAGATTTTGTAGTATAGATCCCCGAAATCAAAAATCAAACTAATCCAATTTCTTCAAATCGAATATGAAATTTAGTGCTATCCTTTTTTAATCCACTCTTTCGGAAAGGATGGCTATATTGATTTTTATTTTAAAAAAAATTGAATTAAATTGATTTTGTTACCTTCGGATATTAATCAGTAGACGAGGAGACAAATTGGGTTGAAGAGTTGAATTATTCATACTGAGATTAAAAGTGCTGCTACCCACAATCTTCACACATATTAAATGCAAAAGTGTATTTCTTTTTTTTTCTTCCTTCACGATCTAACTAAGCATCCAATCGACTTGATTTTTGGCATAGAGTTAGTTAAAAGGACGGAGAGTAACATAGCCTACTCTTTATATCAGTTCCTTGTTTAAATTATGATTCCTTTAACATACGCAATTGAAAACTAACTCGATCGCTTACAGTAAAAGTATCATGTTACATCAACTACCCTATGATATTTTAAGTCAACTTACTTTTGTATGTCGTGGGATAGAACTGTGCCTTTTAAGACAAAATGCTTTAACCTCTCATTAAATAGATGAATGTCGGTCGGGCTAACTAAAACCTGAACATTATTATGCAGCCTTGAAGGTTTCGTCCAAAACATAACGTTTATGTACTTCATCTTTTCCAAATTTTGCAAAAACTCCAACTGGAATCTTTCCACTGGCAGTACGTTGTATAACACATAGTTTGTGTAATTCTTTGATTTGCAAAGTACAATAGTTAAAAACAAAATATAACTATGTATCAAAACATTTATTTTCATTGTATAAATGTATAAATATAAAATATCAATTTCCAAAAGTGCCAAATTAAGAAAGTTAAAGAATGAAGTACGTCAAAATTATTCGTCATCCTTTAAATATCCTATGATTATATAAATGTTTATTTTTAATCTTTCCGCTCAGCAAAGTGAATAAAGAGAACAAAAGAAATGAAGTGTTTGTATCCTCTTTTTCAATTGCTTATGTTTCGTCATTTAATTTTCACACTTTGTATATGAGAGATCTATATAGATCTCAGATTCACCTATGATTTGCATGCTTAAATAAACTCCAACTTTAATACGTTGGCTCAAATGAGACTACGATAGTCTCTTGTACCTATAGATTGCATTATTTAAATTATAATTTGATTTTATATTTTGATAGTATGACGTTCATTCTGTGGAGGCTGTGAAGGTCGGTTGTATTGGATGCCACGTGTGTCGATTCCCTTGCTGCATTAAAAATCTGGGCAACCTCGTCAGTGGGCATGAGCAGGCCAAGAGGCGAATATTAAAGCCTTTATAGCAGTTACATTTTTGTGCCTTTTGGAGTAGATTCTTTGATACAGGGGGCTCGAGCTCTTTTTAAAGAATTGTCAAAAAGAGTTATCGAGTCCGGTGTTTCTAGAGCTGAGAGTTTCCTCGGCCAAAGAATTAGTTTGGCCATTCACAGGGGTAATGCTTCCAGCATGTTAGGAACTGGGTCACCACTCAAACACCTTGGAACCCCCACGTCCATTGGTCATTCGGGTTACTGCCACATCAGCATCGTAACTCACTGAGTCTGTTACGTTTGCCTTAGTAAAAGATTTGCTCGCTCGTAATCGAGGAGACGCTTTCGAGTTACGAAATACTTGCACCACGGTGAAAAAAAGATCCTATTTGTCTTGTGTTAAACCTCAAATTTGCCTACAATTCAATAGCTCAGGCTTTTGACAGGACGTTTGTAAAACAAAAATGAAAAGAACAGGATTTGCGACTCTAAAACGAGTGAAATTAGGTCCCTTTTACTTTGATTGCGAGCGAGAAAATCTTGTAATTAGGCTTATATATATGCTATGTTATAGTTTTGGATTAAATGAGAAATAAATTAGCAAGAGCATTGTTCTCTCTATTCTTTAGTAACCAAAGCTAAAATCCAAAAGCAAAAGAAAAAGACGAACATTATTAATCAGATTTAATTTTAACTCAAAATTTAAGAGTGTAGGTACTCTTTAAAAGTTCCATAATTTTTAGGTAGAAATGCTTTAATTAAAATTGAAATTAGTAATGGTGCGAAATGGTAGAACAAATTCAAACCGGCGACGCGGTGCAACTTTGTGCATTATTCAGAAAACTTACTGGTTTAGACAATGGCAGTCTTTCCGTTACTTTAGTTCGTGGAACTGAACTTTTAATGAGCCAGTATTTGTAACTATTTATTTACTATGAAGTATTATATTAAGTTTTATAAATATTTACTGTGTCACTTTTAGTTCGTTTGATCGGTTTTTAGAGTTCCTTTGCTACGTTATCATAAAATTGATAAATTGTTAAAGATACAGAACCCTTAACGTCTCTTTGTTAAATAATCATCATCAAACGTATATTATGTTACTTATAAAATGACACATATAATATTAACCCATTCTCGGCTCATTACAGGGCACGGGTCTGTAAAATTTTCTGGTATCACAATGGTACCAGACAATTTTACAGACCCTGTAAGGCTTTAGGCATATTATTTTAATGAATAATAATAATAAATAAATATACTACGACAATACACACACCGCTATCTAGTACCAAATTAAGCGTAGCTTATGTTATGGGTACTCAGATAACTGATGAATATTTTTATGAATAGTATACATAAATACTTATAATATACATATAAGCACACAGACACTGAAAAACATTCATGTTCATCACACAAACATTTTCCAGTTATGGGAATCGAACCCACGGCCTGGGCACTGGACTCAGAAAGCAGGGTCGCTGCCCACTGCGCCAATCGGCCGTCGAAATCCAATGATTTGATTTTTGTATGATATTTTTAATTTAAACTCACTATCCTCAATGTTGTCTTTTCTACAGGGGCATTGTAAAATACTGATAATTTTAATTAATAAGATTTGAAGGCCGATTTGCGCAGTATGCAGCGCTTACTTTGGGGCTAAATGGCGCTGTGTGTATTGTCGTAGTATATTTATTTACTATTATTTATAGATAGTTTACTTATAAAAATAAATATATGTAATATATATTTATATATAAATATATATATATATTATTAAACCTCGACTAAAGTAATTTGGCAGTACAAGCTGTTTAGGTGTAATGCAGACTTTGTAACGCATGTTCTACACTCAGGTAAGGTACGGTATGGTATAAACTACGGTAAATCGCATCAATATTGCTTCGAAATTCCACAAGACAAGAAGTTTGCGGAAAGTACTCTAAACTTTGCTTGTAACGTTTAATATCGGATGTTCGTACTCAAACTTAAAAGATCCTACTTTATGAAACTATATCAAAAACTATTGATTGAATTTGAGCCAAGTTTGTAATTTTGTTGAGGAATACGTGTAGCTCAGAAGTTTGGATATAGGTAACTATGATTAGCAGTGACGTGCATAGTTCGATGGTTCGAAATCAAATTAGTTAAAGGCAGAATTAGTAGGAGTATGTTTGATGGCCAGATTCCACTGATCACTGACACTGATTCCTCCTTTCCTTGTATGGAAACTTTTCCCCGCGATTAGCTAGGAGTTGTAGTGTATCTTATACGAATGTCATCATCATCATATCAACCTATTACCGCCCGACTACAGGGCACGGGTCTTCTCCCACAATGAGAAGGGGTTAAGGCTGTAGTCCACCACGCGGGCCCAGTGCGGATTTGTGGCTAATAATATACTATACAGTAATTAATACATATAAAGCTGAAGAGCTGGTTTGTTTGTTTTTTGCTTTACTTGAACGCGATGTTCTCAGGAACTACTGGTCCGATTTGAAAAGCGTTTTCAGTGTTGGATAGCTCATTTATCGATGCTCGCTATAGCGTATATATATCATAACGCTACGATCAATAGGCGCATAGCAGCAATGAAGAATGTTTAATAAATTGGGGTATTTTTCCTTTTGATAGGTTCCGCTGCGTGCACTGCGTAAACGGTAAATGTTTCGATAAAATCATATATGGTCAATGTCAAAGTCAAAGTCAAAGTTAAAAATATATTTATTCAAGTACGCCCATAGGTGGCACTTTTGATGCGTACATAAGAATTACACGGTAGTGAGATGATGGCGATAACCACATTCGTAAACTTAAAACTAAAGCAACGGGGGTTCCAAACGCGTCCTGGTCTAAGAAGAAGCCCACAACAAACTTAGCCACACAATGTCATTTAAAATTATTAGAAGAGCAACCTGGTTAGAGTAATTATTTACACCCAAGCTTTTTTATCGATTACGTAGTTCTTTATACAATAATAGAAAAAGTTCTTGCCCATTAAAAGTTCTATTTTCTATAGGCGGTTAGAAGGGACACCGTGGGGTTTTCGTCAGTAAGCATCTGACATAACCGCCGTACCTTCCCGTGGCGTAAAGATATCCATGAGGATAATAAAAAGGATAGGATTGTTTTTGAGACTTTTTTCATAACCTCTGCTTAAAGTACTACTCCGTACCGAATTATATGTTTGCGCGTTATCGGATAGTGCGCTATAAAAAGTAAGTTATAGAAATAAATTTAATTTAAAAGTACACTTTGAAAGCAAGCAATTATCAATAATAAATAAATTAAAATAAGATTTTACTGATTATTATAATAATAATCAGTAAAATCTTATTTTATCTAGTATTTTTAATGATAATTACAATTTTTTTATTTATTGGCTGAAAATTATATGAATTTAATATTGTGATGTCTGTTACTGTGTCATTATGAAGCGACTTCTATCTTAAATTAGGCCTAATTTAAGAAAGAATTTGCTTCATCAGTAATACGAAAATATAATAAATTTACTGTGTTATTTATTGTTATTCCATAAAGTTTCAACTTAGTATCTCAAGAGTTATTTGAAAAAATAGGTGGTAGTACAAGTAAAAGACATACAAGGAGTGGTTTTTACCTAAAGGTTCCGTTTACTTTTGGATTTTCCTATAAACAACTATGTTAAGCTGGCAAATAAACTCTAAAACTCTAAAAACCAAGCCTGCGAACTGTTAAAAAGAAAAAGTAGCATAAAAACTAAATAAGGATTTTTTGATTGCGTGGTGTTAAAACTTTTCTTATTAATCAAAGTAAAGTTTTTATACAGCAGTGCCCATTGTTGGGAGACATCTGTTTAAATAGGATCACGAAGTTTGACTGTTTAACAGGCAGTTTAAACAAATTAAAAGTCCATCGTCTCCTCGCTAAAGATAAGAGATAATACCCGCGGGTTCGTTGACATCGGTTTGAGATTCCAGTAATTAATGTTTTTTTACGATTTACTTAGTTTTTACTCGCATTTTATGTACAGTACTGAAACCGTGGTTAATTCAATTTAAGTAAGAGTCCGGTTTTATTCATTTTAATATAAAAACGAAAAATGGAATAAGGTACCTACAATTATAAACTATAAATAATAAATAAATATTCTACGACAATACACACATAGCCATCTAGCCCCAAAGTATGTTATTGTTAAGTAGCTTGTGTTATGGGTACTAAGATGACTGATGAATATTTTTATGAATAATATACATAAATAATTATAATATACCGATAAACACTCGGACACTGAAAAACATTCATGTTCATCACACAAACATTTTCCAGTTGTGAGAATCGAACCCACGGCCTCACTCAGAAAGCAGGGTCGCTGCAGACTGCGCCAATCGGCGGTCAACTATAATATCAAGCAAAGTTTACCTACCTACCAGCATCGGGGCAGCGTGGTGGGTTTATGCTATATTACTCGTACCTTCTCTCTCATAATATAAGAGAGTTGTGCCTACCAGAGTATGGAATATGATAATGAAATAAACTTTCATTGCTATATATAAAATCATCACAATTAGCAAGAAAAATTAAATACAAAAAATCCTTTATTCATATGGATTATGGGCTTATCATAGTTTATACATTATTGGGGATTACATTATCGGATAGTTTCCATTTTTGGGGAGTCTTAAATAATCAGTCTTCAATAATAAAAAATCTTGTCGAAAAATTGCTTTTACTGTAGTAATAATTTTTTGATAAATAATATTGTATCATTTAACCTGGTAAAAATCCTCATCCATGTAATTTTTAATGGACCATTTCGAGAGCGCTTTTTATGGATAGTTCAAACGGTCACGCAAATCAGTAATTTCGACGCGTATTTTACGTTTGTAGTAAAAACGACACTAACAATGGAAAAAAGGAAAATTGAAAGTCAACTGTCAAACCTTTTTTAGTAACTAACTTCATGGTTTTGGTTTTATGTGACGGTGTGCACGCGCATCGTTAAAATTTACTGTCACCATTTTTCTCTAACGCGCCAAAAGAAGTATACCTTCAAAAATCTCGACCTTTGAAAATATTCCTGATCATCGGTTCGTGTGTAGAGTGCTTCAATCATACAATGTCATCAGTTAAGCAAAATTATATTACTCTTATGACAAGGCGAATATTGTTAACAGGTATCTCCCCATTCACCCTTATAAGTTGCACCTACACGTTTGGAATATTATTTTTTGTTGAAATACAAATAATATTTTTTACGTTTTAATTGTAAAAATTGGTACACTATATTTATTTCTTGGTTTTTAGGTGTAGCAAAGTTGCCTTTTTGTTTTATCTATTATTTTGTGACAATCAGCTGCACACGTGATTTTTTTTGTTTTTATAAATCCTTGGAGCGGTTCTTCAAAAGTCCGCTTCCAATTGAGAAAAGCTGGAAGGTTATCAGAATAACAAGAAGTTTTTTTGCTAGAAATATTCCGTCTAAAGAAGTCAAGGTAAATTTTAGTTGAGTGAGGATAACCCCACAATGCTAAATAGGCGTTATGACATAACATTACGTCAGTTGGGGGTCTTGACATGAAGCATTACAGTAATCCGTCACATCTAGGGGCAGGGACAGTGTATAGGTAGAGAGCTGGTGGCTATTTTAGTAATTGATTGGCTAAAAGCGTAAGCAGTAAAAAAAGAGAGAGAAAGTAAGCAGTAGAAGAAGAGATACTTTATAACACATAAAAAAGTAGGCAAGCAAAGCGGGCCTTATTGCTGCAAGCAATTTCTTACATAATTATAGTAGGCAGTAGCAGTAGCAGCTATTATAGTGCGGTGCTTATAATATATATAGTATCAAGTATATTATGTAATTGTAGGTATATAACTACTAATATATAATATACTTGCTATCACGTACTTGCACGTCGGTACTTCCAATGAGTGACATAGTAAGTTAACTCTCTACTCATTTATTAAATTTGCTTATTTTCTCGCTTTTAACGTAAAAAAAGTCTAATTAACCGCCAACGCAAGAACAATGGGGTATATGTTATTATTAGTTTGACGAATATGTGTGTGTGGGTGTGTGTCTGTCTTTGGCGTCGTAGCGGTCATTCTTTTTTTCTTTGTTTTTATGTTCAATGTATGTTTAATCCTTTATTAACACATGCCTACCCATCTACAAAAAAACGTAAGTTTCGCTAAGCTTCATTATGTTTGATTTGCTAATAAATTCCACCCGCCTACTCTCTAGCTATATACATAGAGAGTAGGTAAAGCGAGTTGGTAAGGAAATGTTCTGTTTTAGTTGATTACAGACACTCCCTAGGCTACATAATGAATTGGTATTAATTTTGTTTCATTGTTGAGCCGTAATAAATGGACACGACTTTTTGTGGCCGTGTGCTTTTAGATTGATATTTTGAGGCTTAAATGGGGCCCTACCTTTAACTACCATTCAATCCTTTTTAATTAGACTTTACTAGCTGTTGCCCATGTTTTTTTATTGAAGTAAAACTTCTTTAGACGCGACTAGGGAGTTACTCAGATTTTTTTAGCGTAAGTGTTACTTCCGTCAGACGTCTGTGTAGTTTCCGCTTTTTCAAAATAATAATTTGTATTGATCGGAAGTATATGTGATATACTACACGCTTCTTGACTTATACGCCAGCTAGTGGCAAATATCAATAATCCACGGTGGTAAACAGCAACGGCTAACGCCTTCCACCAGACAAGAGCAGAGAAAATTCAGAAATTATAAATTCCTAAATTGCCCCCGTCGGGAATCGAACCTGGGACCCCCTACTTGAATTCACAGCGTTCACCGTTGCACCAGGGTCGCCTTGTTTTACGTTTATTACGATTTTTACAAATCCTGTGGGTACTGTTTGCTCTCCTAGGATTTTAGAAGTATATATTACTCTCCGTCCTTTAAACTAACTCTTTGTGAAAAAAAAGTACACTGGTCAAACAGCAACAAACAATCACACTTTCACATTTCTAACAAATTCAAATTCAAATTCAAAATTTGTTTATTCATGTAGGCCTATCACAGGCACTTATGAAGCGTTCATACATAATTGTTTACATAATTGTAACGGGATGGTGATAACTTCGTTCGCCAACTTAAATCTAAAGCTACGAGGGTTCCAAACGCGCCCTGGTCTAAGAAGAGCCCACAACAAACTTAGCCGGGTAAATTTATTTTTTTGTTATCACCATCTTCCAGTAAATTTAAATTAAGCTATGAAGCTAGAGCAATTCACACCCAAGCTTTTTTATCGTTTAAATAATCCTTAATGTTATAATAGGATTTTCCTTTTTTTTTTTCTTTTTGGAAAGGATTACCACCACGATCGATGGTATTTCAACATCACGATTATCTTCATGCGTAGCAGAGAGGGTTACAGAGCGTAGACCCAACACGCTGCTCCAATACGGGTTGGCGGGCTCAAAACTTATATTCAACAATAGTCGGTACCGACGTCGAGAATCACTTAACCCTTTACCATCCGAGATGCCTCTTAGTGGCGAGTTGCTAAATAAGCCGACCAAGAAATCGAACAAACAAAGTGAAAATGAATGTTATTCAGTGTCTGGGTGTTTATCTGTATATTATAAGTATTTATGTGTATTATATTCATAAAAAAATATTCATCAGCTACCTCAGTACACATAACACAAGCTACGCTTACTTTTGGGCTAGGTGGTGATGTGTGTACTGTCGTAGTATATTTATTTATTAATTAAAAAAAAAAAAAAAGTAGCTCCTGAAGTATTCTTAAACATCGTCATTAACAACCCATTACCGGCCCACTACAGGTCTCCTCTCTGAGTGAAAAAAGTTTAGGCCGTATTCAACCACGCTGGCCAAAAGCGGATTGCTTCACATGCCGTCGAGAACATTAAGTTTTTTTCCCATACTTATTAAGCAACAATTTTATAGTGTCACAAAAAATGGGCCTTACGTCTGATAGCCCAAGAGCTGGCGCTTATTTAGCCCAACGGCTAACTCTAGCGAGCCGTGTAGCGTACGCCTCTCTGGAGGATTTGGCAGCGGTCAGGCCATTGATGATAGGACCCGCCATGCACTGGGGGGTCAAAACCTTGGCGAGAGTGCGGTGAATACGCAAGTGAGCCCCGTGCTCTCACTCATAGGTCCATCGAGGGACACACAGAGTTTTTAGTGTGTGCAAGTTCATAACAATAACATTACTTATTTTTTTTTTATTTAGTTTAGTTTTTAATTATTCTATTTATGTTATAGTGTAGTGCGTGTAGTGTAGTTATGGGTAATAGATACCAAATAAATAAATAAATAACTACTCCGTTTCCCCCAACGGAGTGCTATGCGTCAGGCATTTACTCTGTATTAAAAAAAAAAAAAAGTCTCGCTATTCAAAGGGGCAATAGCGCCAGCATTTTGGGTGAAATAAGTGAACATTTAGACGGCTTATATTTATTTTAAATATTAATTTTAGTTTGTAAATATTTTTCTTCCATACTCTTTGTGTGATTGTTTTTGATGTTATGTATATCGATCAGATTGTAAATATTAAGCATAAACTACCATTTACCCACCTGAACCTTAAATAAATTAATGCAATACAATTTACTTTTATTAGTGATCCGAAAAGAATCAGAGTTGACATTAAAGATCCACATAAAACTAGGTCACAAAAAAGTGTTGAAGTATCTGTTGACACAATCATAAAAAAAAAATCTGCTGAGAAATAAAAATTGTTATTAACAATAAAAAAATACATTTCAGCTGCCAATTAAAAAGTAAACAGAAAGCGTAATTATAAAATGCGTTTCATGGTTTCCGCAATGTTCCGTATCGTTCACATAGATTATGGGAAAGATAGACGGAATGCTTATACAGAAAATTTTACTTTCTACCATCGTCATCTGCATAAAACAACAATATTTTTAATATCTATTTATTTCTATTTTTATTGTAGTTTTTCTACCTTTTTTGCTTGTTTATATTTTTGCACTGTCCCGCTTTCATGTTTTCAATTACTTTCACCAAGGGTTGTCTGTAAGAAATTGCTTTTGCAATAAACCCTGCTTTGCATACAACTGTATTTATATCGTGTTAAAGTTTTTGCAATAAAGTTTTCTAATTAAAATAAATAAAAAATATTTTGTACGGTGTATCTTTGGTTTCACTTTCGGGGGCCGAGTTCGAATAACAAAAAAATATACTTAAAAAGAAGAATCACCACCAGGCCACCTTTTGTGGCCTTATCGCTTGAATAGCGTACACTTCCTGGCAACATTAGGGTTAGGAAAACCAAAGTTATGTGCGTTTTAAGCAAGCAAATATCATTTATTTTTACACTAAAGAAAACATCCTGTATGCCTGGGAGTTCTTCATGATGTTATCAAGGGCGTATGGAGTGCACCAAATCGGACTTGCCTATTTACGATAATTGCTATAGTGGGTTGTTTTATAAAAATGCAGAAAATTGTTATTAAAGTATTCCAAGAATGAGTAATCCAAGAGCTGGCGTTTATTTAGACAGACGGCTAAGTCTAGCAAATCAAAAGGGTAATAGCGGTAATAGCATTTTGGGTACCATGCCCATAAGTGATGCAGTTAGATGGCTTATATTGTAAATATTAATATAATAACGCTTTTCGCATCCTAATTAAGCTGTCTCGTTTCTGTAGTGCTAAATCAATGTTTTCTGCAGCGCGGGTTCCTGATTTCTTTGCCATTCTAAGAACAATGACGGCTTCCTTAAATGAGGACTTAGAAATCCGTTGTTCAAGTATTGGTCTCGCGTGCACCGGTGCGATAACAATAATTTTAGGTTTTAAGATATTTCTTTTTTTTATTATATCTGCGTTATTTATTATTATTGTACTTTAAAACAAATTATATGGGACTATTGCCTGAAAATATAGAATCATTATTATTATGTGTTTTCTAATTGGAGGAATTATCAATAATAGTATTCCGTCTATCTTTCAGTTTTGCCCATATATTGTTCATTTCAGTTATTAACCCTGGCGGTGTGTTGAGTTTACTTTTTATGAAGTCAGCAAATTGGTTTTCATGTTGAAACATATCAAGCAACACACAATGTTGAATAAATATTTTCTTCACAATTTTGCAACTTTTTCATTAACACTTTATTTGTACAACTTTATGTTAATCCTAAAGCGGTGATAGTCCAGTGGGTAGGACTTCGACCTCACTTTCTGAGGGCGGAGTTCGAATCCCAGCACGCGCCTCTAACTTATGTGCGTTTTAAGCAATTAAAATATCACTTGCTACAACGGCGAAGGAAAACATCGTGAGGAAACCTGCATACCTGAGAGATCTTCATAATGTTCTCAAAGGTGTGTGGAGTCCACAAATCTAAACGGGACCAGCGTGGTGAACTACTGCTGAACACTTTCTCATTGTGAGAGGATACCCGTGCCCAGTAGTGGGCCGGTAACGGGTTGATATGATGATGATTTTGATTTTATTAAAAGATAACATTTTTTATCATGATCAGCACCATCATATTAGCCTATCAGCGTCTCATTGCTGGGCTCAGACTCTTTCATAGGTAAAGAGTTTTGGGGCATAATCCCCCTACGCTGCTCATTGTAGATTAAGTAACCTCACGGAAATTTTTATCACAATATGTCCTAATAGTTTGGCATTTATCAATTTCGTATACATAAGTTCGTTACCATAGCCTGGCGTGAATTAATTGACGACGAATATCTATTAATTTGTCAATATATAAATTATCAGTTCGATGGAAACCATTCTTGTTTTAGGACATATCCCGCAGAATATCACGACAATAAAACGACAGAGTCGACAAACTTTGTTCGGAATGATAATATTATTAATAATCTCGAAGAAAATTAATTATGAAACAAAAAGGTACTTGAGGTTTTATCTTAGATGCCTTTGTGTGTAAATTGTTGACAGAGCCCCCAAAACTTTCTTTAAAGTGCCAATTAATTGTGTTTCGGAGACGTTACATAAATTCAAACTCCCAAAAGATGGCTGAAATGCTTAGACACTTTATCCAAGAGCAGGAATTTATGAAAATGTGGTAGGTACTCGTACTTCAAAATATTCTCGTGGGAAAAAGTTACAATGCTTACCACAAACGGTATGTATCAATGTTCTTGGATATAACGAGTAGATTTTCATTGAAAGATAGAAAGAGAATCGAAGACAAGGTGGAAAAATTAACAACAATATTTAAAGTAAATAACATTTTTTCTGTAGTTATTCAACAACTAAACATCTTTAATCATAGCACTAGTGATGTCATAAAAACTGCTAACAAAGTGGTTATAACATGGGAAGGAATAATAACAATAATAAAATCATTTATTATTGTTAATATACTTTCAAAACAATACAAAAGTATATTAAAACTAGTTAAACTAATAAAACAATTAACAAAAAACGAAGACGAAACAGTTGAATTAAAATAACATATCTTTAATTGGAATATGTAAAAGTAAATTCTGAGAATAAAAATAAATAACATGCCATATAAAAATCTCTGGGGTGTTATTAAATCCCAAGCAGAGTAACGCCTTAGTTTAATCCTGTAGTAGTGGTTCACTACTACATCGTTGATTTTCAGGCGAAATGATTACGAGTTAAATAATTAAATACTAACTACGCGTTTTTCGTCTGCGTCTATTACCGTTTTTAACCCCCGACGCCAAAACCACGAGGTGTTTTAAGTTGGGAAAGTCTGTGTGTATGTGTGTGTGTGTGGGTGTTTGCTTGTGAGAGCGTGTGCGTGTGTGCGCGTAAGCCTGTGGGCGCGTATGTGTGTGTGTGTGTGTTTGTCTTTGTCTCTGTCTGTTTGCTCTCAATATGGGTATCAAATAAAAGCGCTTAGGTAGTCAAGTATCAAAACAAAATAACACTATCACATTGATAATATTATAAGTAAGAATGAATTAACATATTTCTAATATCTTTTTTAATTATGTCATTGAATTGATCCTCATACTTATTAAGGGTTTCATAAGCGTAATACTTTAGTCTGTAAATATTATAAGGTATAAAATATTATCATATCAACGCAATATAAAGATTGTTATGTTTGATAAAATACCGTACAGTATATCAGTAGTGTTTACGTCTGTAACCTATTATAATCAAGGGCAATAATTTTAATTTATCTATTGAATTTATATTTTGATAATTATTATTATCTTCCCAGCTACTAGACATAAATTATATACACATACATATAATTAATTAATTAATTCTCCATGCACTGGAATGACTTCTGGAATTAAGATTAAGTGTCATTGAGAATCTGCTGATCCAGAATACTATATGCAAATTTTCAAGGCTAACACTATCTGTTTCGGCTAGTAGACCTTGAGCCTAAACGTTTAGATCTATAGAGTGTACATTGTGTTTTTTCATACCTATAAAATAGTGAAATAGTTAAAAACAGAGTTAAAGTTCACTTAATAGATCCTTCTTAGAGTGTTGTGTTAAGTGACCAGATCTATATCAACAAAAAAATGAACTTGTTATTAGAATTATTAATTTTGTTTTTAGGTTTCTTAATCTATACACATTCCATGGCATTGGATAGCACACAGTCCATTCTCATCACATACATCGATAAGTTGCTCTGATAATCCACGGTGGGATCCGTTCTGCAAGAAAGGGCACTAACATTTTTAATTAAACGAGTAAGAATCGGGCTATGGCATAACATGGCAATGCGTGGCTTTAAAATACGGCAAGTCACTTCTATCGTTATATTACTAGTCTTTAAATTTAGGGCCCTCTTAATAAGCTGACAATTGGGAAAGGGCCAGAGGGAAACATTAGCTGAGCAACTCAAAGGATTCACGATCACAAAACAACTTGTATCCTGGGTTACGGGTAATCGGGTTCCTGTTATTAAGACTAGGTCTAATAGCTGGATAGCTCGTGTGGCCCACAGCAGCCTGTTAGTAGTGATAAGATGGTAGTTGGCACCCTGAAGGATGCTCAGAGATCGCGTGGGGTCGTGGTGTCGCTATTCGCCAAAAGTCTGTCAAAATCTGCTTGGAGTTTACTACGGATTAGAGATATCTTTATCGCTATGACATCATAAGACATTTGGATAAATCTTTATCGCTATTACGTCATTAGTCATTTGGATAAATCTTTTACCACCCCACTCAACCTAGCTAGTTAAGGCAATGTAGAAGGGAACCAACCAGACGTATATCGGGTCATCGGGCGATAGCCATTAACAGCTTGCTAAAGCTGACTAGCGGTTATACTGAACAAATTATTATTATAGATAAATTTAATTTAATCCTATAAAATCCCGGGCTATTTTTATTTTTCTTTTACTAGTATATAACTAATGGATAGAAGCAGACGTTACTTTGCGGAAATCCATAATATATTATGAAAATTAAGCTTAATTGGCTATACTTGACTTTACAATGAATAATTGCTAAGTTATTCATTAACAATAATTATTCATTGTAAAGTCAACATCTCCTGAGGATGCTCCGGTTTCTGAGCGAAACGTGCGTAGAGGGTACATTGCCGAGGATCTGTTTGGTGTGGAGTATATGGATTGAAGTAATTATAAATTACACCATACAGATTCTCCTGCTGTTCGCGGAGTATAGCAAATTAAGCTTAATTTTCATAATAGTATATAACTGCTTTATGATTCTTATGTATGCAATTGGTGGTCAATTCTTGGCAATAATAAAGTAATTTATATTTCGGATCCTATCGAAATTTTGATTCCTATCTGTATTTAGAAGTATTTTATTTGAGTGTTGATTCTAAAAACTGTTTTATAAGTACTACAATATATTAACAGTTACTTCAATATTATATTTTCTATCCTACAGTACCAACTCATTGTTTGCTTTGTCTATGAAATATTTTGCATATTAAGTTACAGAATTCATTTTCCAAAACTTTGCACTGCTATTTCCGAAGAATGCACCACGAAGTTTCGAAATGAATCTTGTTCGAGTTATCTGATAAACAATTTCATGTTCTTTGAATGAATTTTGTTTCTTTACATATTTCTTGCCATTCTATTCAGTTATCCCGCAAGATCAGTTGTCCTCTGTGTAGATTCGAGTCTGTAAAATTTGAGTTTCGTACATAATTCTCAGTACCTAACTACGAGCCCAGAGATACTTGGAATGTAAATTTACGACCCTACGCCACGAAGAGCACGTAAAGCTATTCCTCCCCATAATTTTTACAAACATACATACATAGTGATTTTTTTATAACGTTGACAGTCCGGTCTATTCAATTTATCTGATTTACAGTAAGTATAAGCATATATAAATTAATCATTGAAGTTTACCACACTAGTGATAAAAAAAACAGTTTTATGTAGGCGATGTAACGAGCTGACATCTTTGAATTCCCTTTATTAACCCCCTTCCATTTCACCGATGGGGGGGAAAGTTTGTGGGGATAGTCAGAACTTGGTCTTTTTAGAATCTTCATTGTAACGCCGCTGTCTACATCTACCAGAAAATACCAGTTGCCGCTAGAAATAGCAGCAGTAAAAAATGTAGCAAAACTTGGCCTGGATAGAACGTTATGTCAATTCCTAAAAAGCGTAGTTTGATGCTTAGTTTGCGCTCACCCTAATAATGCGAATTCGCAACTAGAAAGTTCTCTTGTAAGAATTATCTCAAAGAGTTTCTCTGGGCGTGTATTTTACAATTTGCTACATTGCTTTATATCTTGACTTAAGATACCTATGCTTAAACATAGTTGGTATGTCAGAGTTATGTGTAGGGCAACATTATATTATATTACAACATTTATACTCTTAATTTGTAGATTTTTTATGCCATTTTTTATTTTATACACTGGAATTGCATATACATTTTTGAACCTCATACTACCTAAAGACCGTTATCAATTGAAAGTAATCCGAAGAGGAAGGAAATTTCTTACAAACGAAATTTAATAAAACATAGCCCAGATAGCTATCTTCCTTGTCTGTGAGGAATCTAAACCATCCGTCCATGATGCCACCCAAACGCGTACATAAAAATTCGTTCAAATCGGTCCAGCCGTCTAGGAGGAGTTCAGTGACATACACACGCACGCAAGAAATATATATATATATTTCTTGCTTATTTATATATATATATATATATATAATATATAATTAGTTCCAAATAAAATACAAAAAATACTTTGTATAATATAAAAAGCTTTGGCATTCAACTATGGCTTTGAAAAAAAAATCTACACACGCATATCGGTAAAAAAACGCGGGAAAATCAGAATACAAGCGCAAAAGATAGATAATAATCGGTTTAAGAAGAAAGTACTCAAATACCCATAATATTTCCCTCAATAGCTCTCTGCTTGAGCGTACTCTATTTATAGCAGTTCTTGTCTATGCTAAGAATCTTTCGCATAAGTTGTGGAACTTATTTCCCCAAAACTTCACGCTGTTATGTATGAAGAATGTTGTACCGAGTTCGGAACTAGTTCTTTTGTGGGAGTTATCTTCTTCAACAGTTTCGACTACTTTGTTCAAAGACTTGTTTGAACTACATCACTATCTGGATATAGAATTGAATTTCTCATGTTTTTGTTGCAATCAAGTCACTATTAATATTTACTTCCATACTAATATTATATAAATATAAATGCGATAGTGTATGTTTGTTTTAATATAAGTGAACTCAAGACACAGAGAATAGAGAGAAGAAAAAATAAATTATTGTACTGAATAATTCTAATAAATACTTTTTATTTTCTATTTCTATTTGTTTGTTTCTCCGTGCTCTACGCCCAAACTAAGCAACCAATTGACTTCATTTTTGGCATGGAGTTATTTGAAAGGACAGAGAGTAACTTTTCTCGGACGGCTCCTACGGGATCTGTAAAAATAAGTAATAAAAGTTCTGGTCTGGTGCGACTGGTGGTGTGGCTTCGGCCGAGGCTAGTTATCACCCTACGGACAAAGACGTGCCACTTAGCGATTTAGCGTTCCGGTATGATGTCGCGCAACAGGTTAGCCCGCTACCCTTTTAGACTGCATCATCACATACCACCAGGTGAAGTCGCAGTTAAGAGCTAACTGGTACTGTGCATTAAAAAAAAAATGCGGATGAAAAACGCGGGTAACAGTGTGTATTTTATAATTTTGAAAGGAATTTTGTTTGGTTTGTTACCTCCGACTGACGACCTTCCAGGCGCAGTGGTGAAAAACTTGGAAGTTAATAATTTCTTACTTAACTCTTGTCTGGTCTTATGGGAGGCTTCGGCCGTGGTTAGTTACCACCTAACTGAAAAAACGTGCCGCCAAGCAATTTAGCATTCGATACGATGATTTGGTTATTGGTTTAGCCCGCTATCATCTCAGGCTGCATCATTACTTACCGCTAGGTGAGACTGCAGTCAATGGTGAATATATTGCCGTCTTCACAAAAATATATCAAAATTTAAAAGAAAATGTGACTGCAATAATTTGAACGTTACAAGCAAAAATAAACTTGTAGTGCAGTACAGTAGACTACACAAAATAAGCAATTCATTTAAAGGAAATTGTATACAATTTTACAATAAATTACCGGTTGATATCTTGGGGATGTCACTAAAGAAGTTCAAAGTTTGTATTAAGCGAAAGCTTATAGAAAAGTCCTATTATAGTATAAAGGATTACGTAAACGATAAAAAAGCTTGGGTATAAACAATTGCTCTAACCAGGTTGCTTCTTAAATATTTTCTAATGACAATGTGAGATGGTGATAAAAAAAAGAACACCCGGCTAAGTTTGTTGTGGGCTTCTTCTTAGACCAGGGCGCGATTGGAACCCTCGTAGCTTTAGTTTTAAGTTTACAATTGTAGTTATCGCCATCACTACTCACTGCTATGTACACATTTTGTATCACGCATCAAAAGTGCCATCTATGTGCCTATTTGAATAAAGAAATATTTGACTTTGACTTTGACTTTTTGACTTTCTTCGTCCGCTTTTATTGCGGTTTTTTTACCGTAGGAACCGTTAGTTTTACTGGAATAAAAAATAGCCTATTTTACTCTCCGTCCTTTTAACTAACTCTATGCCAAAAATCAAGTTAATTGGTCGTTTAGTTAGGGCGTAAAGAAATTACAGACAAACCATCAAACATACGCACTTTCGCATTTATGATGTTAAAGTAAGGATAAACAAAACAAAACCCAACAATAATGTGGTTTTTAAAAGGATATCTGTGATTGTGTAACACAACAATCCTCGCGACTCCATTAGCGAGTCATGTCAAGTCAGGCCTATTGACAGATGATGCCATTTCTACCGGGAATCGAACCCAACACCGATGGGGGAGCGCGCCTAACGATCCGTATGATTTATTACTGTCATTACTATCCAATAGTTCAGTAAAGAGAAAAATGCCAATCAGGCTCTACACAAAAATAAATCTTAAGCCGACTAGGATAGAATCCAAAATGGTTTTCGATTTCTCAAAAGTAGGGGGTGTTTTACTATTGGATCAAGGAAAGAAAAGTCTTTATATGGTACCGTAATTGCGTTTTCGAAACGATTTCCTTTTGGCAATGAACTTTCGTGACCAAATTGTTTTTATTATATTAGGGTGGTCAACCATGACATTATAAACATATAATATTTAAATTTTATTCAATTTTATTTATTTTCTGATACAGGTTTCACAGAAAAAAATATACTGTACCACGCCAAATTGGCCTGCAAATTGTTTATACACAGGATAGTTTTTATATTTTAATTGATGTTACTACTAGATACAGTTAATATATTTGGTAATTACAACAATATTAATTATAATTATCAAATAACGTTTATAATAATGCAATACAATTAATAAGTAATAAATTACAATTAAGTTTATATCTTCGGGCGATTGGCGCAGTGGGCAGCGACCCTGCTTTCTGAGTCCAAGGCCGTGGGTTCGATTCCCACTCCTTGAAAATTTGTCTGTAATGAACATGAATGTTTTTCAGTGTGTGGGTGTTTATCTATATTTTATAACTACGCATGTATATTATTCATAAAATTCGGAGTCACGTGCATTTTAATTTAAAACAATAAAAAAACCTCTTGCTCAAAGCATAGTTATTAAACTTGCATGCCCGAGAGTTTTCAAAACGTTATCCAAGGCGTGTGGAGTCTACCAATCCGCGGAGACCCGTACCCTGCAGTAAGCCGGTTATGAGGTGATGGTGGTGATGGTGACATCTAAAATGCGGCCCTTAATATTTTGAAATAGGCGTGCGTGACTATCTGCATTTTGCTTTATTTTATTTAAACAATAAACTTACATCATTAAATTTTTAATTTAAGTCTCATAATATATTAAATCATTTATTTCTCTCCGTATTCATTATCTTCTATTCTCTTCTCGAGCGGGTGAAGATCATTATCTACACCCATGTACACCCAACAATAGAATATCATCATTGTAAATAAAAGCTGTATTTGACAGTTCAAAAATAGTAGTGCTCCGATCGTCACCAAACTTTACAGGATTACTCGCCAGGTCAATCCGGAGGTTCCCTAGTTTCATTGAAATCGGTCCCGCCGTTTCTTAGCCTATACGGAACATACCCATACACTTTATCTTTTGTATAAATAGATAAATAGATAGATAGTCTTCCTCGACAAAGAATTTTTCAAATCGGACCAGTATTTCCTGAGACTATTGCGTTCAAGTAAACAAACAAACAAACTCTTCAGTTTTATATATACCAGTATAAGATGATATCTTTAGCTATAAGACTGCATAAGCATTTTATCAAGAGATCAAAATAAATACATCTGTTTATAATTTAAATAACATGTGCAATGGTTATTCAGCTAAATTGGCCAACTTATTGTTATATGTTACATGATTATTATCATTTTATCAGACATGATAACGGTATCTAGGTTAGTGGTTGAGGATTAACTATAGATTATGATAAAGTAGTTGTCCTTTTTTGATGTTTTTTTTTTAATTCCACTACAGGTTAGCCCTTGAAATTAAAATTTAAATTCAAATTAAATAATGTTTTATTCGTGTAGACCTTATTACAGGCACTTATTAAGCGTTCATACTTTTAACATGTTACTATGTTAGTGATGGTGATAACTGCATTCCTTAACTTAAAAACTAAAGCTAGGAGGGTTCCGAACGCGCCCTGGCCCACAACAAACTTAAACAGGTTTTTTTTTTATCATCACCATCTCACAGTCTAGTTAATGTTGAACTATGAAGTAAGAGCACTTCATATCCAAGCTTTTTTATCATACTTGTAATCCTTAATATTATAATAGGAATTTTCTATAAGCTCACGTTTTATATAAACTTTGAGCTTATTGAGAGACATCTCACGGATTTCATCTGGTAATTTCTTATAAAAAGATTTACAACTGACTGCAATCACCTGGTGGTAAGTGATGATGCAGTCTAAGATGGCAGCGGGCTAACCTGTTATGTAGTATGGTACAAGAAAACCCCTAAAAGGTTTCTCGACATCGCACCGGAAAACTTAATCGCTTAGCAGTACGTCTTCGTCGGTAAAGTGGCGGCCAAAGCAAGACCAGACCAGAGAAATCTTTAGTAATTATAAATTCCCAAATTGCCCCTGCTGGGAATCGAACCCGAGATCTCCTAGTTAAATTCACAGCGCGCACCGCTGCGCCAGGGAGGTCGTGGAAATGGATGTGGATGTGTTGCTGTTTATACCTAACTGCCTAGTAGGAGATTTTTTAATTAACGTGTCCACCTGCTAAAGCACAGGGAATAGGAGAAATTTACCCTTGTTTATTATTACACATATATTATTTGGATATTATTTCCACCTGTGCGCCAGTGCTCTGAGAGTTGATAAAGCTGGGGGGGACAAGATACGTTTTTGGAATTTACTCTTTAAGAATCGATTTTCATATACCTATAAGGCGCCTGGTATGAGAAAAATGTGAGGAGTAAAATCTACTGATGAATGACCTCGTAACGTTTTCGCTTTGCGTCGTTGCATGCGCAAACATGCAACGTCGCTTTCGTTTAATTAACTTATTTTTCCTATTTAAGTTACCAAGGAAACCGAATATTATCTAGGTAAAGAAACAAACACATAAATATATGGGACAGAGTGAGATAGAAAACATTATACATTTTTTTTCCTATTCTTGTTACCATGGAAACTAAATAATAAACATTAAATTTATCCTAATAGTTCTGATACTCTACATCCACCTCAATCTCCCGTAGGCTACTTTTAAGAACTTACACTTCCGCCGTGTGAAAATAAATTGCTCTACTCTGTATGTTTCGACAATCGTACTTAAGGAGTAAACTCCAGTCGTGCATTTGAGCTGACACAAACTTTTATTATCTCCCGGGGATATAGGTAATTGTCTCCTGCCCACGCTAGCCGTGCAGGAGACAATTAGTCGGCTCATCAGTGAAACCCTTCCAGGGTGCCGACACAACCTCAGTTGTTACGACGTAGGTATTGCGTAAAGTGCCTCGAGTAGCCCAACATCTGCGATCGCGATGGACTTCTAGGACTTAGTTGCTTCGGTTCATCCTTGTATCATACATTTTTTTATCAAATAAAACAATTACAATTAAATGGTTAGTATAAAAGCACCGAAAAACCGCAGAGGTTTGTCCTCGGTGCCTATCTGCTACTATTACATAAGGTGTTAATTAGAAGAATAAAACCAGCTGTGGGAAAAACATACTACTACATTGTAGAATGATAAGAACTGAGTAAGCCTGTAAATTTTAATTTTTAATAGTAGTAAGTACCAAAATATATGAATATAAACTATACGAGATACAAAAGAGTCAGCCAACTAACTTCGCTAAAAAGTATTCTTTGAGTTTACGCTTAATGTTTTTGATATTTAAATTTTGGATCAACGTTAAAGGTAGTTCGTTCATTAATCGCGGAAACAAAAAGGCGGTCGTTCGCTCACCGTATGTGTGTATGTATCATTAAGTCGTAAATAAAATTTCCCCAAAAAAAAAAAAGCGTGTGCGTGTATCCTTTACGCTCGATTGAAGTAAAACTTTTATTAATATTATTGATGAAAGAGTAAAATGTTCCTGGGACTCCGCCATTTCATTAATATTCACTATTTCATTTTATATTCTACTAGCGTACCCAGCCCGCTTCGCCGTGCTAGATTTTTCTTTATTTTATTTAAACAATAAACTTACATCATTAAATTTTTAATAAAAACTGTATTTGTCAGTTTGACAGTTTAAAAATAGGAGTGCTCGGATCGTCACCAAACTTTACAGGATTACTCGCCAGGTCAATCCGGATTTCCCTGAAAGTTTCTTTGAAATCGGTCCAGCCGTTTCGGAGCCTATACGAAACATACCCACACACTTTCTCTTTTATATACCTATATAGATAGAAGATTTAAATTTAATATCACTTTCACATTTTGTAAATATTTAAATATGTTAAATAGAATAGTTTAATTCATTTTTAGTTTTTTAATAGCGGAAACTACACAGATGTCAGACATAATCAGAAAAAACCTACCTACCTAACCTACCTACGCGACGCAAACTTACACGCACAATATCACTCAATCATTGGGACAACAATTTAAGGAGAGCACTGTCGCCTGTAATACCGGTTTTTACCTAAATCAGGGACAGTAGATTTTAAATTGCACCATTACATACATATATTACATACTCACCAATATAAGATGTGAAGTAAGCATTCGGTACCTCACGTCTTATATTTTATAATTATTATAATTACTTTACTTTACTTGTACATGTACCTACTCGTACCTATGATAAATAAATAAAATAAATATTTTGCTAGTATTAAGTAGAATTAGGTGAAATGTAATTTATAAGATTGTTAATAATGGCTATTGTTATCATAATACAAGTAACTCTTAAATCCCAATATTAAGCTAAAAACCGAATATAATATGGTCCTAAAACCATTATCGACTATAAAACATTTCGTTTCCGTTTCGAATTAAAACAGCGATTAAAACGAACTACCGTTCGTAGTTTATTTATACAATATTAATATAGACTAAAAGCTTTTTAAAACACCGGTGAGCAAGATATACCAACTGTCATATTTTATCACAGACCTCTTTATACTGTGCGATATTAATTATCTTATTAACCGCGTTTTTTAAATTTTTGACACATATTTATACGTAGCCTGCAACTTCGTCTGCATTCTGCTTGGATACAGAATGCAAGCGTGCACTACGCAATACTACCGTCAAGAACGTAGGTTGTATAGGTAATATATTATATTGTGAATGAGCTGCTGGTAAAAGTTACCCGCGGGATTGAAAATTAGATATATAAGAATAGAGAATAGCATTTGTTCCATATAATAGTTTGGTGAAAGGTGGTGATAGTGGTGGCTGTAGGACTGTGACTTCACTTTCGGCGGGGCAAGTTCAAACTCCAGCACGCATCTCTAACTTTTCTAAGTTATGTGCGTTTTTAGCAATTAAAATATCACTTGCTCCAACGGTGAAGGAAAACATTGCGAGGAAACCTGCTGCATGAGATTTCTCCATAATGTTCTCAAAGGTGTGCACGTCAGCACTGGGGCAGCGCTGTGGACTATGGCCTTAACCCCTTCTTACTGTGGGAGAAGACCTGCAGTGGGCCGATATTGGATTGATATGATGATGTCATGGCTTGATTGCTTAACTTATTTTCGTGAAATTTTGCAAAATTAAAGTTTCCTTTGGACTATCAAAGAAAACATTTTTATCTGTGATAATAATGAAAATTAAAGCCGATGAAGTCACGGGCTACTAATCCATACTTATATTGTTAGTGCGAAAGTGTTTTTTTGTTCTTCTTTCAGGCATTACTAAGCAACCAATAAACTTGTTTTAGTTGAATTAGTTGAAAGATTGGAGAGCAATATAGGCCACTTTTGGTCCAGGAAAATTCCATCAAATCTAATTCGCAAGGGTTGCAACGCAACGTCTTATTCGTTTGATTTGTACTAAAAATATTTATGCCGATCACAAATAAACACATTTTCTTTCGATTTTATTCACCGCGGTGAATCACGTCATCATAACGATATCGTATCGTACACCCAAAATGTATGCATCACGTCATCTCGGATGTCATCATCGAGGGACAGCTGACGAAATGGGACGTCGCATCCCCATCAATTATCCGTGTGTTTGTTATTCTCTTTGGTGGTTAGTGTTACGTGAGGATGCTGCTCTTCCGGCTTCGGAATAGGTGAGGACTGTTTCTCTAGGTGATAATGTCCTACAGCTGTTTGCGAGTTCCGATTTTCTTTTAGACGTGTGACAACTAATATCATCCCAAAGATAACTTTTTGGTTCTTTACAATACTAAAATAAAAATATATTACGACAATACATACATCACCATCTAGCCTAAAGTAAGCACAGCTTGTATTAGATGACTGATGAAAACTTTTATGAACAATATACATAAATACTTATAAAATAAATATAAACACCTAGACACTAAAAAACATTCATGTTCGTCACAGAGACGTTTTCCAGTTATGGTCGCTGCCCACTGCGCCAATCGACCTACCAACTTTGTAGTGAAACAGTATCGTTGCGAATTGTAAACTCGGTGAAACGCAAATTATACATTACTAGCTATTGCCCGCGACTTCGTCCGCGTTTGATTTTGTTATTTGATGTGGCATTCAATTTAGTTGTAGTTCTAAAAAAAGTATTCAGTATCGCTAAGCCTTAAATGAGGGGTTTGCTGCTGTCCGCTGAGGAGTTCTGTCCTCTATCTCCAACCACATTCATCAGATCTACACAAAGTTTGGGCAAGATTAAACACATATTATTACCTCTATAGTACACAAATAATTAATTAAATCGGTTATAATTTGTCGGAGTTATAGTGTATAATCGACAAACACTTTCATCCCCTCTCCCAAAGGAACCAAGCTTAATGTCGGGATAAAATGTATCCTATATTACTTCTAATACTTCCAAGAATATGTGTACAAAGTTTCATGAGGATCGGTTAAGTAGTTTTTGCGTGAAAGCGTAACAAACAAACTTACATTGACATTTATAATATAAGTATTATAATATTAGTAGGGATAGGGAAGTAGGCATAGGGATGTATGTATTTATATTATAATTGTACATCATTATAATTCTTGATAATATTTTGAGAATTCAATCTAAGGCTAGTTTTGAAATTTCACTTGTTAAATATTTTAGTTAAAGCAGATTTGAATTTTGAATCTCAAATAATTTAATTATGCCTAAAACTAATTGGTAGATATCCGCAAAACCGACGAGGATTTTGGCTCATTCAGACGATTTGCCAACAAATAACTAATCTGGAACTATTCGGAACTTCCATTGTGGTGACAATTAGATTGGAAATTTGTAAGCCCAGAATCTTTGCTTGGCTCGCTACTAGTTGGAAAGTATTCGCACTATATATTTGAAACTATATAATAATATTGTTGTGTACCGGTAATAGCCTAGTGGTTAGGAAGTTATGTTCGTCAACCTCCCTGGCGGTGTTGGGGGTCCCGGGTTTGATTCCCGGCAGACGCAATTAGGGAATTTATAATTTTTGAATTTTCTCTGGTCGTGTATGGTGGGAGGCTTTGGCCGTGGCTAGTTACCACCCTACTGACAAAGACGAGCCGCTAAGAGATTAAGTGTTCCGGAGCGATTTCTCGTTGAAACCGATTAGGGGTATGACTACCATACTCCCTCAAAGGTAGTCCGCTACCACCAGGTGAGATTGAAGTCGAGGGCTAAATTTTAATGAAAAATGTGCGTTTTTTAAGTAATCACAATATTACTTGCTGCAACGGTGAAGGAAAACTGCATGCCTGAGAGTTCTCCATATTGTTCTCAAAGGCGTTTGAAGTCCACTAATCTGCACTGGGCCGGCTTAGTGGACTACGGCCTTAACCCCTTCTCACTGTGGGAGTAGACCCGTACTGTGTAGTGGGGCGGTAATGGGTTGGTGTGATGGTGATTACAATGAACTTTTCTTTGCCTCCAATAATAACCAAGACCTGAAGTAATGTGCTCTTTTAAGCAACGCCGATTTACTAACTCCCAGCCAGTTTTGAGAATATCAAAGCTGCTGAAATACTGACTTAGAGCTTACTGCAAAAATGATTGATGATACATAAATATAATGTACTACATGTTTAAAGAAAACGTGATTATCTACAAAAAAATCCGCGAGGCTATATGTCTAACTGTTATGTTTAAGTCACAATAACTACTTTTTTATAATGTTTCTTTCAAAACACTGGTATAATTGTAATATGTTGATATTCCTATCATGATATTAATCCTTATCCAAGTAAATAGTTTTATAACTATTAATTTTGATTATATACTTGCAAATTCCTTTTTAAATTATTCAAATTGCACCTTTCGCTTAGAAGTTGCGACGGGTATAGAAACGCAAAAAGCAAGCCAAATGCAGCGGGCCGCCCGGCTGCGAATAACATAGTTTGGAAATAAAACTGGACCTGGTAGGTTTTTTTAAGATATTAAAACCTATAATAACCGATTCGGTGCAACGAAGTTGCGCGGGTCAGCTAGTACAAACTACATTCGTAAACTTAAATTTAAAGCTACTAGGGTTCCAATCGCGCCGGGGTCTAAGAAGAAGCTTTAATTAAACAAATTTAAAACGTTACCAAAAAAGGAGTATCATTAAAAATATATTATATTACACAAAAAGAGCTCCACGTGCAAACCACAAACGTTCTCGCTAATTTAATGAGATAATTAACGTCAATGTGAGGCGAAAATGTTGTGACAAAAAATGGCTGCCGTACACGGGAAGTCACAAACTCAACAAAATCATTTAGTAGTGCGCTTAGTAGTCCCCAAACGATCGGGGAATGTCACAAAAATGTTAATCAGTACCGTTTTACGCGCAAAGTAAATATAGATATCTGGTTACAGTGACAAGGTAAGCGATGTGGCTGGCTGAAAACCAGTTCTGTGCGCTTTAGTATGCAGCTATACTGAGCTAGCTCTTTTGTCACACATTTTTTTTTAATTATTTAACAATTTATGATACAAATATAACATTTTACGCAAATGTAACAATAAAGACGATTTTTCTTTCTTTTTCTTTCTTTCTTTTCGATGTTTATATGAAATGGGGCCTTGAAACCATCGTTTGAGTATTATTTTAATACTGTTGACGTTTTATTTGGAACCGACAGTTTAAAATATTTTTTTTGGAGCATTAAATTTGTAAGCCTTGCTTTTTTAATCTTTTACTAAATAATATTTTTGTCCTTGAAATATATAGAAAGTATTAAGCATATAACTTTTGATTACATTTTATAGCGTAGTTAGTATAATATAAATATTTCTGTTAAGAAATTCGTATTGTGTGGACTAGAAATTGGTCATAATAAGAATATTACTTCCATTTTCGCAATTTTGAAGTCAAGTAGATAATTATTATCATTTTTACGGCCTTTTTCTATGAGAGACGAAATAATGGGACGACAAAATTATCTCGCGGCGCGCCTCTGGACCCGTAGGAAGACGAAGTTTAGGGCAGAAAATAGTAGATTAAATATATGTTTTGCTAATCCGTAGGACGATAGAGTTTTCATTAGGATGACAGTTAGTGTCGAGATTCGTTTTTTATACAGTTAATTGTATACTTTTGCTTCTATAAATTTCACACTTTCATAAAGATCAATTATTTAGATAGAAAATGATAAGTTTTTTACTACGCATTTCTCTTAAAAATGGCGCAAATGTAATAAATTATAAAAACTGTGTGTACTTATGTACACGCGTTAAAAGTTATACTTCTTTGGCGAAACACCATAAAAGTTTTATCTGTTGTCTTATTCTACGTTTGTAGAAAAAACTACACTAACAAAAGAAAAAGGTATTTAATACATTGAAAGTTTTATTATAACGCATTTTCTAGTTGAATAAAGTTTATTTCACATTAAATTCATATCGTTAATACAGTTCTCAGTTTGTTGGCTATAGCTAACTTCAGGGTGTAATTTTTTTGTGACGGTGTGCGCGCGCATCGTAAAAATTTTCTCTCATATTTTTTTCCTAACGCGCCTAAAGAGGTACGAGTATAACTTCAAAAATGGGGACTGTAACAGGAACTTTTTTTAAACTGCAACGTATAATTTTGCAGGTTGATAGATTAACCCGCTTCACGCCATCGCTTATCACTATGCGACCTGTCCAACGCGTTACGTTGACAGTTTGAAATGTGAATGGGCGGGAATGACGTATGGGCGCACATCAAAATAAAGGGGATCGCTCACTCACCGGGCTGTCGGTGCGTGATAAATTATGTTCGATAAACACCTTTAAGTTACGCTTAATGAGGAAACATGTTGGGTTTTTTGGGTATAAAATGTATTTAAATAAAAACTCGAAAACATCTTTTAGGATATACTCTTGAAAAGGCTTTGTTGATCTAGTGGTTAGCATCTTTGACTGCAGATCACAAGGTCTGAATTCGATCCCCGGGTCAGACCAGTGAATAGTTTTGGGTTTGTCTATCAAGAAAACTTTTAGAACCAGCCTGGACTTTGGAAATTGGTGGTGATTCAGCCCAGTGCCTTAAAGAGCAAGTTTAACTGTCAGTCCTGAACTCTTTCCGGCCGTGTCGTAGCTGGTGTCCCATCGGACTATGAGAGTTTGGGAGTAGAGAGTATTTATTTAAACTCTTTATTTGTACACAACTACACAGTTAGGAAAATAAAGCACAATAAAGCAAATAGAGAGAAACACAAAAACTGGAGTAGAATACAAAAGGCGGCCTTATCGCTTAACACTAAAGAGTACACTTGTGGACTGTAATATCTCCCGGGTAGTTAGAAAATATTTTTGGAGATCGACCACAGTGGCTGAATACGGTGAGCGAAACTGTTTTCTTTATTATACTCTGAGGTTATTTCTTGAAACTTTGATAGGAATATATGTGACAGGGATTGATATGATAGGGGTAGATATGATTGAGATAGATATTATAGGGATTGATATGATAGGGGTAGATATGATTGAGATAGATATTATAGGGATTGATATGATAGGGGTAGATATGATTGAGATAGATATTATAGGGATTGATATGATAGGGGTAGATATGATTGAGATAGATATTATAGGGATTGATATGATAGGAGTAGATATGATTGAGATAGATATTATAGGTATTGATATGATAGGGGTAGATATGATTGAGATAGATATTATAGGGATTGATATGATAGGGGTAAAAATTATAGAGATAGATATTATAGGGATTGATATGATAGGGGTAGATATGATTGAGATAGATATTATAGGGATTGATATGATAGGGGAGATATGATTGAGATAGATATTATAGGGATTGATATGATAGGGGTAAAAATGATAGAGATAGATATTATAGGGGTTGATACGATAGGGGTAGATATGTAAGGGGTAGATATATTAGAGAAAAACAACGTTCTACAAATATGACGACATAACTATTGGTGAACGGTTGATGTATAACTAGGAATCTCCTAACATTAATCGTTACTTATTTAGGCATTGCCTTGTACGTCGTTTGTAATTACGGGCATTAATCTCTTAGTTTAGTTAGTTCTCTAACGGACTGTATCACCACCTTCTCATAGGTTTAAGATAGCTTATTCACAAATATTGTCTTTATCACTTTCATACAGTAAGAATGTGGTAAAACTTAGGTTAAGGTTTTTTTTTTGAAGTTATACTTCTTTTGGCGCGTTAGGTAAAAATGATGAGAGTAAATTTTTACGATGCGCGCGCACACCGTTACAAAGAACCGACAGGATAAAGTTAGGTGCTTTTTAGTTAGAAGCTCTAGAAAACCTTTTTTTTTGACAGTAAATATACACTTTTAATTATTGTCAAAGTCTACGGGCTCATTCCGGTGATTTAATAGGTTCAATTGTACTAAAATCTCAAATTTTAATTTTGGGTGAATATTGGTTATCCGATAATGACATAACTAGATAATGCGTTATAATAAACCTTACAATGTATTAAATACCATTTCTCCATTGTTAGTGTCGCTTTTCTACAAACGTAGAATAAGGCGAAAGATACATTTTTGAAAAGAATGTTATCTTGTTACGCCAAAGAAGTATAACTTCTAACGCGTGTACATATGTACAAACACATTTTTTTTATTAACGATTAGCCAGCGCTTGACGACAATCATGCCCGTTAGAAAGCAACGATGAGGTCTATGTCGGAGCACGCTGGCCTAGAAAAAGCCTATTCACTCTTGCCTTGAAGGTACTTAAATTATACGTGGCAGGAAACACAGTTGCCGGAAGGGCGTTCCACATCCTAGCGGTACGTATCAGAAATGTAGATAAACGCTTCGAGGCTATTGTCAGAGGGTGGTGAAATCGGCCCTTAACACATAGAAGTATATCTCGAAATTGTAAATTTATATTATCGATCTTTATCAAGTTTTAGAATTTTCACGCTTCATTAAAATCTTTACATTAAACCTATCATTGCTACCATACATCATAAGAAAGTCTTTAATAATCCAAAACTAAATATTTTCAACCTCAAATCTTCCAAATAACCAATATATTTTGATCTACCACTTTAAGTATTTGTTAAGCCGTCATAGAACTTTGTTACACTGGAGGGCCAGTATACCATAACCTCTTATACCACTGCTTTATAAGGTACACAGAGCTTTAATAAACTGGTCGTGTTTAACCTATTTTTAAACTACCGTCGGTGTTACAAACTATTATAAAAGCGATAAACAAATGGCAGAGTCATTTATTGGAGCAGTAAAATTTTATGACCAAACGCTTTGAGTTATATAATTTAAAACGGATGCTTATTTTTACTAATTATTTGTCATCAAAGAGTTGACCGGAATTTATTCGGTTTTAATAAACTTTTTCCCGCGTGACCTATAGTAGAAAACTTCTATATAAATATATTACATTGCAGTCAAAAACAAACTTACTCGTATCATCATCATCCGCAGCGTATTAACGTCTGAATGCTGGGTAAAAGCTTCGTCTTTTAGAGCATAGACCCATCACGCTGCTCCATAGCGCGTTGGTGGGCTTAAACGACTATTACCACACCGAGTGATAACAGATGGTACTGACAACAGATACTGGTCCAAGTCAAGACCTTATTTATTTTTTTCCCGAGCCGGGATTCGAATCCAGGACTCGGTGATCGGTAGTGAAACTTACTTAACATTAGACCAACGAGGCAGCTAACTTATAGTGGATTAAAAAGGGATAAAGAAATCAGTTCATCAAATAATAGGGTAACTTAGGTAATAATGTCAACCCGTACCAATATTACCCTTGAACTCGTTTAATTTTACGCTAGATTACAAAAAAAAACAATAAAAGGAAGATCATTACGGAATATTATCATATAAATTGAAAACGCTACGACTATGAAAATCCGTAGAGTCGTCAGGCAATTTTCAGTTGTTACCTGTTTTGTTATCCATAGTCCAGGGGTTGCCAACCTTATTAAGCCAGGGGCGCACTTAGAAGTTAAGAAATCTGTACGCAGTGCCCTAACCTAGCTACCTAGTTAAAATAGTTAGGTAGGTACTTGTTAGGTAAACACATGGGCGCTAAAAGTAAAACATCCTCATTATGAAACTAGTAAAACCGTAATAAAAAATAAATTTTAACGAAGTATTAAGAAGAATAAAACTACCCCAACAATGGGATGGCTGAGTTTAGAGACCTTCATGCACACACAGCTGCACAAAGTCTTTCAAAAACATTTTTTTTTATTTTTTTATAGTAGCTACGCTAAGGAAAGTACTTTTTAGTTTTATTAACATTTTATTTTTCCAAATTGACGTCAATCGTAAAGTCTGGAAAGTTAAGTTATGTGTTTGTTTGTTTAATTTTACGTCCTTCACGCCCTTACTAAGCAACCAATCAATTTTATTTTTGGCATAGAGTTAGTTGAAAGGACGGAGAATAACATAAGCTACTTTTTATTCCAGGAGTCAAACAGTTCCCAAGAGATATGTAAAAAACGTGGGCGAAGAACGTGGGAAACAGTTGATCTGTAATAATATCAGAAATACTTCTAAGCAACTTTACGTAAATAGATAAAAATATAAAAAAGTCACATTAATCCCTACTAATATTATAAATGTCAATGTAAGTTTGTTTGTTACGCTTTCACGCAAAAACTACTTAACCGATCCTCATGAAACTTTTGTAAACATATTCTTGGAAGTGTTAGAAGTAATATAGGATAACCGACATTAAGCTCGGTTCTTCTGGGAGAGGGAATAAAAGTGTTTTTTTAGATTTTACACCATAACTCCGACAAATTATAACCGATTCAAATAATTATTTGTGTACTATAGAGGTTATAATATGTGTTTAATTTTGCCCAAACTTTGTGAAGATCTGATGAATGTGGTTGGAGATAGAGGACAGAACTATTCAGCGGACAGCAGCAAACCCCTCATTTAAGGCTTAGCGATACCGAATTCTTTAAATTTATTTAGAACTACAACTAAATTGAATGCCACATCAAATAACAAAATCAAACGCAGACGAAGTCGCGGGCAGTAGCTAGTTAAAAATAAATCACTTTTTTTTCCGCTGTGCTTCTACAAGCACATCACATAATACAAAGCTGACTTTCCGCAAGAATAAAAAAATATATGAGAAAGGTTACTTCATTCCTTTTGCTGTTCTATATAGGTGCTGGTTATGATTTGTGAGCGAGCCCTGACGTCTGATTTCAGTCACGCGTCACCTTGTCAGGGGCTGGTGTAATTTATTAGACACTCATATCATCCGGGGCGTTATGGGGCAGTTATTTCTGCCGCTATATTAAGCAAGTTAAGTTAAGGTAGGGTTTAGTTATGAGTAACGCAAACTAGTTTCTAAGATCTCAGTAAGAAGTAGTTATTTTGTTTGTTAGGTGAAGCAAAAGAAAATTAAGTTATAATGAGCTAAAGAGTGCAAAACGACGCCTATTTTTCGGATTTTTAAAATATTTTAGAATGCTAATTAATAAAAAAAAAATGTCCTAAAAATAGAAAATAAAAAAGTACTTTCCATAAAACAATGTATTTTCATACTACTTTACTGGATCAAAATAAGTAAAAAAATATATTTCTCCCAGTTTTCTCAGAAATACAAAACTTCAATTATTTTTGGAATACAACCGAAATGGCATTTGCAGCTTTTCAATTATCATCATCATAACAACCCATTACCGGCCCATTACAGGGCACGTGTCTCTTCCCACAATGACAAGGGTGGCCCACCACGCTGTCCCAGTGCGGGTTGACTCACGCCTTCGAGAATATCATGAAGAACCCTCAGGTATGCAGGTTTCCTCACGATATTTTCTTTTACCGTTGTAGCAAGTGATATGTATTTTAATTACATACAACGCACATAACTTAAAAAGGTTACAGCGTGCTAGGACTGAACTTGGGTAGAACTCGGCCCCCGAAAGTAAAGCCGAAGTTCTAACCACTGGGTTCTAACCACTCTAACACACCACTACCACCGCTACCATACCATTATATAGCTGAAGAGTGAACGCGCTTTTTTCTTCATTTATTGAAATTATACTTCTTTTGGCGCGTTAGGGAAAAATTATGATGGTAAATTTTTACGATGCACGCGCGCACACACCGTCGATAAAAAACCGACACACTATAGTCAACGTTTTAGTTTTCAAAAAAAGTAAATGTAAGTACATCTGTATTCATGATATTATGTATTTATTTGTGATATTTAAATAAATTTTATTTATTTAACTCTTTATTTGTATACCACAACATTAAGATAAAATAATAAAAACAGAAACTTAAAGAAAGAAGCAGAATACAAGAGGCGGCCTTATCGCTTAATAGCGATATCTGCAAGGCAACCTTTGTATTAGGAAAAAAGAAGAGGAGAATGGACTGCTGATGCTAAAATTTAAAAAAAAAACATGCATGCGAATGCAACTAAAATAGATCGCAAGTACATAGTATAATTTACAAATATAAAACTAATATATATAATAACAACACAAATATATTTAAATAATTTAACATACAATAAATATGTAAGTATATACATGCTTATTAATAGACGACGACGACGTCGTGTTTCCGAATAGAATAAAACCGAACGTTAGAACAATACGGAGATAGTGTCACTATTTTTCGTAAGTTATTCAAAACAGTAAGTCGATTGTTAAAAAGTCAATGAGTACGCTTTCAAATTATTTCACCGTACCATGCAAGTTGTTTGAAGTACGAGTATTTTCAGCTAAACTGTTAGTATTCATTAATTCTCTAACAGATTTAAAACCCCGTGGGAGTTGTTAACCATCATCTCGTACTAAATCACTTTCGTTAATTACTTGAAATATCCTCTCTTCAGGAATGCTTGCTGTCGTACCGGTTATTTATTGTACCCTGGTATACTAATGTCTTCAAAGGACTATTTATTCAGCTCGAACTTTTCTTCTAATGTGTTTAAATTGGACTTGCTTATAGCCGATAGTCCAGTGCGTAGGACTTCGACTTCAATTTCGGAGGGGCGAGTTCGAATCCCAGCACCTTTACCTTTCTAAATTGTGTGCGTTTTAAGGCAGGCGATCCCCGGCAGGAGCAAATAGCGAATTTATAATTTCTGTATTTTCTCTGTCTTTTCTCCCAAAACCATAAAAATCTTCATCATCATCACATCAACCGATAGACGTCCACTGCTGGACATAGGTCTTTTGTAGGGAGTTCCAAGTTCCACGATTCTGAGCCGCTTGGATCCAACGGCTACCTGCGACGCGCTTAATGTCGTCTGTCCACCTCGTTGGGGGTCGACCAACGCTGCGCTTACCAGTACGGGGCTGCCATTCCAGCACCTTGGGACCCCAACGTCCATCCTTTCTCCGAACTATGTGCCCGGCCCATTGCCACTTAAGCTTCGCGACTCGTTGAGCTAGTTAAAAATCTTAATGTTATCAAAATTTACATTTTTATAAGATTTGGGGCGTACTCAACCAATATAGGTATCTGCTGAAGCAACCCTATATTCGGTATTCCGTCCCTGATTTCTGTTTTAACTTCTCCGCACTACGGATACCGATCTCGTACTGTTAACAGAATAGATTTATAGGCCATTTCAAGTTAACTTACCTACAGTACGAACGCAGTTTACCGATCATACAGATCGTTAACGCCGACTTGAACCCAATGTCATAGCAGATCAATGTGATTTGTATTGTTGCGCTTTGAGTGTATTCACAAGAATCGCAATGTGTGTTATTTGTTACGGGAATGGGTAATAGCATAGGATATAGTATAAGGATATTAAGTTTTTTAGGTATAAGTACTACAATAAGTCACGATAAGTGCTACAATAAGAATATAAATAAATAAACTTACACTGCTTAAAATCTTTTTGAGCAGTGTAAGTTGGCGTTCGCTCGTCAGCGTTGGTTTTTTATGTGTTCACTTAAATGTCATAAATTCGCATTTAAGACTCGATTTATAGCCATAATACCAAAAAATATGCGGCGCCAAAAGAACCACCGTCACTACTAAGTTTACAGCCTCGGCATAGTGTTGCCTGTGTTAATATTTTGGTACAATAACTTATATATTTACGGTGGTTTTGTTTATTATATATAATAATTCGATCAGAACTAAAGATATGTTTCTCCACTCTGAAGAAAAATGTTTAGAAGAAGATGAGTTTTCTACTCCTTGCATGCAGCGGTAACACTTATTTGCCATTTCTCAAATAAACCAATATTTTAAGAACTAAAACATACTTTTGTAAAGGTTATCGTTCATAACAATTCCTACAAACTCTGTGATATGAAAGTAAAAGAAAGTACTGTATTTTATTGAAGTGCCATATCCCATAACAGGTCATTTTTGACCTGCAGCGCTGTGGATTCAAGTGGGTGTTCCCGGGTTCCCGGGAATTTATAATTTAGGTTTAGCGTTCCGGAACAATGTCTTGTAGAGTCCGATAAGGGGTATTAATTTAATATAACTGCCATATCCCAAAAAGGTTAGCCCGTTATCATCTTAGACTGCATCATCACTTACCAGCAGGCGAAATTGCAGTCAAGAGCTAACTCATAGTGAAAAAGATGTCACGGCTAAAGTTGGCGCTGTGGGCAGTGATCCTACTTTCTGAGTTCAAGGCCGTAAGTTCGATTCCCACAGCTGGAAAATGTGTCTGTGATGAACAATGAACATCAATGTTATTCAGTTTATAGGTGTTTATCTGTATTTTATAAATATTTATGTATATTATTCATCAGTCATCTTAGTACCCATAAAACAAGCTACGCTTACTTTGGGTCTAGGTTGTGATGTGTGTATTGTCGTAGTGTGTTTATTTTTTTTTTATTATTTTATTAAAAGTAAATGAAATACACAAAGTTTTAAATTTTCAAAGTAGTGACGCCGTTGGTAATCACCACGGTAACTACTGTATGATTGTTAAATGATAGTATACCCATTGTTAAACTGAGATTCAGCTTTTAAATATGTGGTAAATAAGCAAGCTGAAAAGAATGGTGATTATCTCAACGGTGTATCAGTTACGAGCTGTTGTTTATACGCGGCTGCTTTGATATCCCTTTACGAAACCAAAGCATTTCTCCTTTGCCTATGTCAATGAAAGGTTATTTTTGGTTTTATACTATACTAGCGTACCCAGCCCGCATCACCGGCCTAGACTTTGCTTTATTTTATTTAAACAATAAACTTTCATCATTAAATTTTTGTTGAGACTTAATCTCATAATATATTAAATCATTTATTTCTCTTCGTATTCATTCTCTTCTATTCTCTTCTCGAGCGGGTGAAGATCATTATCTACACCCAACCCATGTACACCCAACAATAGAAATATCATCATAGTAAATAAAAGCTGTATTTGACAGTTTGACAGTTCAAAAATAGGAGTGCTCCGATCGTCACCAAACTTTACAGGATTACTCGCCAGGTCAATCCGGAGATTCCCTGAAAGTTTTATTGAAATCGGTTCAGCCGTTTCGGAGCCTATACGGAACAAACCCACACACTTTCTCTTTTATATTTATAGATTTACAGGTTAAACAATCGCCCATAAATTTAATAATTTTAACCGAATATGAGAATATCACTGCAAAAGAACAATATGGATCATCATATCAACCCATTACCGGCCCACTATAGGGCACGGGTCTCCTACCACAATGAGAAGGGGTTAAGGCTGTAGTCCACCACGCTGACCCAGTGTGGATTTTGGGACCCTACACACCTTTGAGAGCATTCTGGAGACCTCTCAGGCGTGCAAGTTTCCTTATGATACTTTCTTTCACCGTTGCAGCAAGTTATATTTTAACTAGCTGTTGCCCGCGACTTCGTCTGCGTATGATTTTCAATTTTTTGATTTCATGCATTAAATTTAGTTGTGAGTCTAAAAAAATTTAAAGAACCTATTCAGTATCGCTAAGCCTTGAATGAGGGGCTTGCTGCTGTCCGCTGAGGAGTTCTGTCCTCTATCTGCCAACCACATTCAGATCTACACAACGTTTAGGCAAAATTAAACACATATTATAAATTATCAAAATTAAGCTTAATTTGCTATACTCCGCGAAAAGCAGGAGAATCTGTGTGGTGTAATTTATAATTTCTTCAATCCTTATACTCCACACCAAACAGATCCTCGGCAATACACCCTCTACGCACGTTGAGAAGAAGCCCACAACAAACTAAGCCGGGTGCTTAGTTTGTTGTGGGCTTCTTCTCAGACCAGGGCGCGTTTGGAACCCTCGTAGCTTTAGGTTTAAGTTGGCGAACCGAAGGTCTACATGAATAAAGAAATTTTGAATTTTAATTTGAAACAATAAAAATCAGGACCAGATTTTTAAAATTTTTAATCTTTCTTAAACAAAACCAAACATAACAGCTGCAATTAATAGTAAAGCATTGATTTTAAGAGTATATCCGCTGTCTGAGACTGGAGAGTAATAACCAATTTTCCGGGTTACTCTATCCATTTCTAGTATAGCCGCCATCACCTCCTCGTTGTTGGGAATGATCTGCTCTGGGGGTAGGAGAAAGCCGTATTGTCCAAGATCTCTCAGCTCAAATAAATGGACAATTGGCACTTTAGCCTCGCCCTTAACCCAATCGAAACCAGATCCAGAAACTTCATCTGAAAATAAATGAATAAATATAGGTACAGAGAACATTTTGACGGCCGACTGGCGCAGTGGGCAGCGACCCTGCTTTCTGAGTCCAAGGCCGTGGGTTCGATTCCCACAACTGAAAATGTTTGTGTGATGAACATAAGTGTTTTCCAGTGTCTGGGTGTTTATCTGTATATTATAAGTATTTATTCATAAAAATATTTATCAGTCATCTTAGTACCCATAACACAAGCTACGCTTACTTTGGGGCTAGATGGCGATGTGTGTATTGTCGTAGTATATTTATTTATTATTATTATTTATTATAACAGAAAAAAACGAATATCGTGTCGGTTGACTCGATGCGACGCTTGTGCGAGCTTTTCTTCCAATTCCAGCTATATTTTGTTATGTCTTGCCTTTTTTAAATTGTTCTTCTTTAAATTGTGCTTCTGACCATTCTTATTTATATTAAGCAACATTAGAGCACGAAATAAAAGAAAAATTTAACTTACATAATATGTCAGCTGAAGTTCCGACTTGATATGGTATATTATGCACTGCTGTTAACTTTTCAGCTCCTTTGATTGCAATTTCAAACTGAAATCATGAAGTATTATCATACATTATTTTGTAAATTTTTTATATATTATAATATATTTTATACATACACAAAAATAACCTAAAATAGCATATGTAAAAAAATAAAACTAAATTAAATCTAAAACGTCTTAGAAACATGAACTTAGAAACAACTAAGGGTATGCAGATGATATAAAATGAAGAAAATCTCCAGTCGGAGTTATAAAAAACTTAAGGATAGGCATTGTAAGAGTTATAAGAAGTCTACCTTTAAGCATTTATAGCATTGGAGTATAGTACTGAAGATTTTATTCATTTTATATGATCTGCATACCCTGTGCATACCCTCTATGCACGCGACTGGGGATTAATATAACTACCATACCCGCTACCATTACTTGTTGTTAAAAAAAGTTAAAGAGGTACATTTAGTTACCAGATCAGCATAATTCGGAACTTCAAGTACGTTGGCTCCGGCAGTATGACTGTACGGAACAAGAATCATTTGAGAGTAGGAATGGAAGGCCATGTAGTACAATAGCTCGCCTTGGTTTTTTAAATCCAGAACATAGTTGGCTAAAGCTCTTGATTCGGGTTCAGAGAATGCGGTCTGGCCAGCAAATGTTTGAGCGCAAGGGTTTTGAGATGCTCCTACAGCTGTAATACAAAAAAGGAAATTATGATAATGTTATACCGACTAAGATACCAGCACGGATAGCGTGGGCATTAGAATTTGTTCTCCACGGGTGAAGGATTCAATTTTATCCTCTCTTACAGCTTTATCAACTCTCCTAAACCTTTTGCCTGTTGCCGTGCTTTGGCAGGTAGGTATATTTTTTATCTCCTAGTCGTACCGGAGGTATCTTTGCATCGTTTGAGTCTCATACAAGACCGAAGTGTGTCTAAAATGCACCCTTATTTATATAAAAACACCCACCAACACAACTTCATTTATATCGGCTGTGAATCAAATATAATTTTAATTATTTCTTGAAAACTGGTTATTAATTAAATAAGAATTATTAGCGCATATGTTAAAATGTTGATCAATTTACGTAAGGTGGCGTAACTGCTTAAATTTTGTATTATTGAAATATTTTATCCCAGCAACACAATAGATTCCTGAGGGATTTTTTAAAACACAAACTAAACGCGAGCAACATCTTATATATTTTAAATTAACATATTTAACGTATAATTTACTTAATCAGGTCATAAAATCAACATGTGGATAACAAATTTGATAGCACTTTTATTTAAGACAGATAAGTGACTGTACGGCTGTAAATTGTATTTCAAATGATTCCATTAAAACCAAGGAAACATAAAAAAAATAAGTAAACGATTAAAACAGTTTAAACAAAAATTTAATTTTGGTGTTATTGTAGTTATAGAAAAGTTACTTTAATATATACTAAATAAATATACTACGACAATACACCCATCGCCATTTAGCCCCAAAGTAAGCGTAGCATGTGTTATGGGTACTGAGATAGCTGATGAATATTTTTTATGAATATAATACACATAAATACTTATAATATACAGATAAACACCCAGACTATAAAACATATTCATGTTCACCACACAAAAATTTTCCTCCTACAAACATTTTCCAGCTTTGGATATCGAACCCACAGCCTTGACTCAGAAAGCAGGGTCCCTGCTCACTGCACCTATCGGCCGCCATAGTAGTCAGTCGTAGTATTCGTCTAATAGCATGTTCAACTTCGGAACCCAGGGACACGTGTCCCTGGGTTCAAATCCCAGGGACACGTGTCCCTGGGTTCGAATCCCAGGTTGGAACAAAATTTTAATTTACTCTATTTTACCTGTTAAAGAATTTTCAGTGCAGATTAAGATATCAGTCCCGACATTATATTGTCACTTACTTGTAATTTAATTCGTCAAAGTTCATGAACCCGTATTAGAGCAGCGAGGTGGGTCTTCGCTCATAAATCTAAATCTCATAAACTTAACCTACTTAGATAATAGAAGTAGAGCTTTTTATAGTAGTACTAGCTGTTTTTGCTATATTATTCACAAAATATAAATCAGTCTTCTTAATACCCATAACACAAGCTACGCTTACTTTGGGGCAAGATGGCGATGCGTGTATTGTCGTAGTATATAACAAAAAGGAAGGCAGTTAATAATATAGTAAGGAAGCCAGTAACAATGTCAGCTGATATATAAAAAATAAAATAATATAGCTCACTCATCCATAAGAAACCGAAGTTTCTGTTGAGATCAACGCCATTGCTCAAGTCATCGCGAACGTTGGATGCGACACAAGATGTAAAATTGGAAGGATTACGGTTTTTTCTCCACATCCTGTCCTATGAACAAAACAAAACGTTATTTATGAAATTGGAACATTAGAAGCAAAAATAAACTTGCAGTGCAATTCCATTTTTAAGTTATATACTTTAATCGCTACTTTATGAATAATGTGCATGGGCAATGCTTAACATCATCATCATCATATGATCCCTTCACTGGCCTATTACAGGGCACGGGTCTCCTCCCACAATGAGAAGGGTCTAGGCCGTAGTCCACCCTTGGGTTCGAGAGCAGACAGAATAGGGGATCTGGCTGCTCAATCTTTTTTACCTCCTTCTATCCCCGGGAGTATGGCAACTTGTTGTGGCACATGTTGCCGTGCTTACCATCAAGGCACATGAGGTCGGGGGACTGTTTTTCTCGGGATGTTCCTTTTGGGCGTTGCTCAAGGGAGGCACCGGTGTGTTCCTTCCCGGGGTCTCCCAATTTGTGCCGAGGATGGCCACCGAGAGGGTTTTAGTAGGTAAGAATCCCACATAACCCAAGCTTTCCAGGAAGCAGGGTATTTAACCAAGAGATTTGCCCCCCGTATTAAATAATAAAGGCCTAAGTCTACCACGCTGGCCCTATGGGAATTCGTGGACTTCACGTGCCCTTGAGAACATTATGGAGAACTCTCAGGCATGCAGGTTTCCTTACGGTGTTTTCCTCCACAGTTTCAATGATGAGTTTGAATGATTTCAGTTTGAATGATGTTCCAAAAGTAAAATGTAGCACCAGTTCTTTTGCATGTTTTTTTTTATGACTAAGAAATACAATTGTTTGATTGATAAAAAAATTACGATTATATTATTTTATTCGTGAATATCACATGCTAGCCTATTAAATAATTTTATTTCATTTCTTATTCAATAAAACCAACAAAGTTACACTTACATCAGTAAAGGTGTAGACGAAGCCATCTGGGTTCGTTACAGGGAAAATGTGCCATACAATATTTTCTGCGAGGAACCTAACATTTTCATCTTTGCTGTTAAGAAATTCATTGGCAAGCCAAGTAAGAGTTACTGTTGTAATCCATTCCCTAGCATGTAAGGTTCCTTCAAGAACACCCATAACGGGCTTGTCTCTTTTCTTGTAATCGATTTTTATTCCTCTAATTGGTCTGCCTTCAATACTTCTTCCTATGTCAAGGAGTGTAACCACATTTGGGTGTCTTTCTGCAGTTTTATTCATCCATTCTTCAACTTCTTCCAAGTTCGGATAGTACGTCCAGTCATATTCCAATATATTTCGACCAACATTTTGTGGCCTTTTCAATTGAGCATCTATTAAACTTAAATATACAGTTTTTAATACTCCAGTAAAATAATAATAATAATATTAATAAACACTGTAATGCGAAAGTGTGTATTGTTATTGACGCCTTTTCAATTGAGCGTCTTTTAAATGCTCCAATATAATTATAATAATATTTATAAACACTTTAATATTAATACATTTAAACTTACCTTTGCACATCCTCCACAGTCTTTGTTGCATCTAAACCGACACTTTTCATATAATTTTCAAATTCCCTTTCATTTTTTGATTCTAACATAATTCTAACTTCTCTATCAACTTTAACATAATCGAACAATGTCCAAAATGAGTAACCTTTTGTATGCTGTAATTTTCTAAGTAGTTCTACTTGTTCTTCAGTTTTGGGTTGTAACTTATAAACTTTATAATTATCATAACTAACATATTCAGCACTAGTATACACTATAGCAAGAACCACTAAAATAGATATTTTATATATCATAGTGTTTGAATGTAAGGACCGTTCTAATGGAATTGAAACTACACAATTCGAAAAATATATTGATAGAAAAAATTGATCTTATCATTGATATATGTTACCGCGATTATTATAAAACCTTATCAAGACACCATCTAGATATTGGTAGTAAGATATTTATGATTATAATATAATTATTTAAGCTAAAGACGCACAAGTTATATTATGTGTAAACTAGTTACTTTAATATACAATAAGTGAAATAATATTTGAAAAAAATTAACCTATACGATAAGTAGGTGCAATAATGGTTTAGAAGTTTAGGTAGATACTGTTTTCGAAGCTTCACTGAATGCGAATGTTTTGCCGCTGTCCTTTGAATACTTCATTTCCGAAATGTTTATCAGTTCCTCACACTTTTTCTATAGACTGAATTGATACAGTAAAAAACTATACTTTGGTGTTGACGGTTTTTTTAACTATTTACAGGTATGCAAATGTTAACTTTTGTATATATAATATTTTTAATTGGTTCCATTTTTAAGAAATACAATTATTTTTCGATCAAAATATAAAGATCTATTTACAGGCATGCTAACATTAATTTTTTTATAGTTTTTTTTTCTTTAGACATACAATTTTTGGTTGATAAAAAAATTACGATTATAATATTTTATTCATGAATTATTTTGGCAGAGGTATCAAGATTATCAAGAATTATCGAAAAATGATTAACTCTTACTTAATTTGAGCCTCTCTAATATTAACAACCTGTCATGTAAAATAAAACCATGCATAAAATGATATGATTCTGCTTAATAGTAGTTCGACGTTGACTGAGTAACAGACATTTTATTATACTGATAAATATGGAATTTTGGGCGTGAGTTCGTTATTTGCGCCCTAGGTCATTCAGAAAAGATATTACATAAAATGTATTCGTACAGGGGATAAATGGGGTCGAAGGGTAACTTTTAACAGTTTAACAAGTTTATTATACATTATTTTTGACCAAATAAATTAAACATAAGAACACACAAAAAAACAACAAGAACACATACAAGAGAATTAATTTTCGTAGTATCCAAGTCGACGCGTAGTCCTATCCATCTCCAATAATGCATCCATGATTTCTAAATTGTTAGGTATTATCTCCTCCGCCGGAAGCAGGAAGCCGTACCGCCCGAGGTCTCTCAGCTCTATTAGAAGGCTAACCGGAATGTTAGTAGTGTGCTTCACCCAATCGAAGCTCGTGCCGCTCATTGGGTCTGCAAAAGATCCAATTTGTGATGCACAATACAAACATTAGCTCCAAAAAACGTGTGATGTTACTTATTAGTAATAATTATTTATAGATAAGCTTCTTTGATTAGCAGGAATTATTTATGCAATACTTTTTAAATATTTTTTTCTAACTTACATAAGAAAAATGCTTAGGCCTGAAAACGAGGCTTAATCTAACCTAACCTGTTGCTTTTTTGCCAAAATTATCTTGATATTATAGTGAAGAGACATAAAGTCTTATCGTTCTGGATTTTTCCAAACTTATAACATGAAAGCACTGGGGCTTTACTTGCTTAAGTGGGCAGACCTAAGATTGAGATAAGTAGTGGAATTATGAACGAATGAAAAATTAAGAATTTGTCGGCAGGGGGGTCAGACATAATAAATGAAAGAAGCGGATAAGTCAGTAAAATAGTCTTTGTAATTCTATGAAATGAAGTGAAGTTATAATCACTTAGTTAATAATAACTAACCACTACTTCAATCAAGATAGTAATTATGCGAGATGGTTATCAACTATAAATTGTGGCTACTAATTCTAATTTATAGTTGGGAATGATAATTAATTCGTTTTCCACAAATTAATTATCCTAAGGGTCTAGGATAAGCTACTAGCAGGGTACATCATGTGCACCGTGCTACGCCAGAGCCAAGACCGCCTCGCCACTGTAGTTTCGGTCTTTATATACGGATCATAACGACTTGTGTAGTAGGTGAGTGGGGATAATGAACAATGCGCCAGGTCGCGAGAGCGGTGCACGTGTTGTTTCTTGCCGGCGCCGTCAAATTCATAAAAATCTTATATTATGATTGTAATTCGTCAATAAATAACATTGCATCATACATAATACACAACTAAACAATAACTTACACATAATATCCGCCGAAACTCCAACTCTATATTTGGTTCCAAATCTCTGTTCAAGTTTCTCTGCCCCTCTTATTGATATTTCGAACTGCAACAAAGAAATTACTCAATTGAACTATTTTAGAGACAAACAAATGGAACTGATGAATAAGTAAAGTAGTAGTAGATTACGAACCATATCAGCATAGTTCTTTGCCAATAAAACATCTTGTCCTGTTACATGACTGAACGGGATGGCGATCAACTGCGTGTAAGAGTGGAAGCCAAAGTAATAGATCATTTTTCCTTGAACATTCAAGCTAATAACATAATTTGCTATTGCCCTAGATTCAGGTTCAGAAAATGGCACTGGACCAGCAAATGAATTGGTGCAAGGATTATTTGATGCACCAGCGGCTGTAACAGAAAGATTTACTAACAATAATTCAACGCCCTAGAGAACGATATGGATAACTCCAAGGCATGCAGGTTTCCTCACAAATCAAATCAAATCAAATCCTTTTATTTGCATAAAACATTGTAGGTATACATGTTTAGTCATAATATATGACATGCAAATCTTAATTTAAACAAATTCATTTATGTAATAATTAATAAAACATCAAAATAAATAAAATCAAAATAATCGGCTGAATATAATAAAATTTCATTAATTTTACTGTATGGAACAATAAACATGGAATGTCAAGTAAAAAATAACTAAACTAATAATTATATTTTATTATCCAAGAACTCTTTTACCGAGTAATAGCATTTATCAACCAACCAGTCACGTAATTTTGCCTTGAATTTCAAAAATGGCAAATCTTTAATAGCCATAGGCAATTTGTTGTAAATCAAAATCATATTATGATAACAACTTTTAGAACCGAGTGCTGTGTTACATCGCGGGTAGAATATTTTATTTCGGTAACGGGTATTGAAAGGTACAATATTTCCGCATATTTAAAAAAAATCACTTCTGTACCTTTTTACCAAGCATGCTGATTCTAAAATGTAGATGATATTACGATGATATTCTTCACCGTTTAAAGCAAGACAACCTTCCTGGAGCAACGGTGAGCGCTGGGAATTTAATTAGGAGGTCACGGTTTCAATTCACGGCAGGGGCAAATTAGAATAGGCATTGGCCCTGGCTAGTTACCATCCTACAGATAAAGACGTGCCGCTAAGCGATTTAGTGTTTCGGTGCGATGTCGCGTAGAAACCGATTAGGGGTATGACTACCATACTCCCTAACATATACTCGCTACCATCTTAGACTGCACCACCAGGTGAGATTGCAGTCAAGGGCTAACTTATATTTATTTTATATATAAATTGCTTAAATTTAAATAGCACACAATACCAAAAAGTAAGTGGTGCATGCTGGGGCTTAAACTCGGTTTCCACGAAAGGAAAGCCGAATCTTTAATATATAATAGAGCGCCGATATAAAAATATGGAATTATATGAAAAACTAAATACTTACACATCCAAACAAAATCAAAATTTCTATTTAGATCAACCCCGTTGCTCATGTCATCGCTAACACCTGAGGTTTCACAGGAGGTAAAATTATTAGTACTTCTATTTTTCCTCCACATTCTATTCTGAAATCCGTGAAAATGATTGTGTTAGTTGAGTGGCTTGGGTATTTAGTATATAAATGGCCTCAAGTGCAACATAATTTATTTTCTTAGTTACCGTTGTAAATGTGTAAACATATCCATCAGGATTTACCACCGGAAAGATATGCCATTCAATGTTCTCAGCCAGCGCTCTAACATCTTGGTTCCTGCTTGTTAGGAACTCTTTGATAATCCATGTAATAGTTGCTGTAGTGATCCATTCTCTAGCATGAAGCGTGCCTTCTAACATACCAATAAAAGGAGCGGTACCATTTATTCTAGGTCTGTACCTTATGATAATTCCTTTAATATCTCTATTTTCAAAGGACTTGCCCATAACAACTGAGGTAACGATTGAGGGGTACGTTTTGACAATCTCATCGAGCCATTTGTTAATTTGACCAAGATCGTGATACTGGTTCCAGTTCATACCAAGGAAAGACTCATTTGATACTACATTTCGTGTACCAGGTGTCAGATGTTCATCTATCACCCTAAAATAAAGAAATACGTTAGTAAATAGAAACGAAAACACAGCATTTTGCACGAAATACTATTTATCAAATCAAAAACTATAAACTTTTACTTAGTAAAGTCTTGCCCACTTACCCTTGTAGATCTTTTATTGCTTCTTCCGGTTCCATGCTAGATTTTTTAATAAGATCATAAAACCTTTTTCTATTGTCCTTCGGCACCATGATCCTGACTCCATAGTTGATATAAAATTGATCATCCCAAAATTCTCCTACCCCTTCTGTCCGCACATGGTTTAATATTAACACATCATCATTTGTTTTAGGCGTGAGTTTATAAACGCTAAAACCTTTATAGCTTATCTTTTCCGCAACAGCTGCAGCAGTGATAATTAAAACAGAAAATATTACACTAAAATTCATTATAAATTAAAGTATTTGTATTGAAATTCCATTAACCAAACACGCGTTTATTATTACAATAACGATGCAATCTTTTAATTTAATGAATATTGGCCAATCTAATCAAAATAATATTTCGATAACGTTATTTGAATTTTCGTTAGCCCTGATAGTAAATTGAATTATTATATAAGTACAGTGCGAATTTTCGATAAAAATAGGAACTTTAGTATGTTAGTTTCGTTAAGCGCATAACTTCATAACATTTAGTCTTGAGCTTATAAAACTGGTTAAGTATCGGTTGTTTTGTTTAAAAATGTAGACGAAACCAATCGCTATGATAGAGTATTATTCTGAACTGTTTTCTCGTTGTTTCGCGTTTTTTTTTCTGCGTAGGAGTTAACGTGAATGCGTAACTGAAATATTAGTAGTAATCCACCAATACAACTTGAAACCAAAAATAATTTCTATCATATAGAATGTTTATTCTATTATTTAAACCATCCAATTTGAGTCGACCTTTACGATGATGATAATTAATTATCATTTTGATAACAGTTGTCTACTCTAGGTTCCCTTGATATTAATTATTATCACAAGATTTCTTTTCTGTGCACGTACTGCTGTGTCGTGACGGCAGATCAGAATACAGCTGTCACCACCCCGTCCACCCAGGATTTTGTCCAGCAGTAGACTGTTTTAGGCTAATAATGAATTACGCACAGAAATAAACTTTTGTATTGTTTAAGAATACCTATTACAGGTATTCTTAAACATAACATGTAGTGCATAACATTCAAGGTCTAGTGGGAGGCCTTGTCCGTGGCTAGTTACCTACAGACAAAGACGTACCGCTAAGCGATTAGTGTTCTGGTGCGATGTCCGAAAAAACCGATTAGGGGTATGACTCCATACTCCCTAACAGGTTAGCTCGCTACCATCTTTGCAATAAAGAGCGTTATTCCTTAATGCAAAGATGCCCTTGATGCTTGCAAGTTATTACAGAGGAAAATAAAAGTACGCAGTGAACAGGGACCGATATCAAACAAAGTCAAAGTCAAAAATATGTTCATTTAAATAGTCCCCATAGATGACACTGGTGGTCTGATAGTGGTAGAAGTTTTTGAGATAGATCTTGGCCTTGACCTTTTTTCCCCCGTCACGCAGCATTGCTGCCTGAGGTGGTTGCCAGTGTAAGGTTGATGGACACAGGGCGGCATTTTGCAGGAGGTGTTCCTTCCTACGAAGTGTAGTTGTATTTAGGCGATGGGTTGCCTTGTGCGTCTATCAGGGGTTCCATCGAATATTAATACAACAAAAATTATAAGAGGTATTGAGTCTAGCATCTATCTAGCGATACCCTCAACAGGTTATGCCGCTACCATCTTTAACAGACCTCTACATGGCTATCGTTATTATACCTTAAAGGCACTGAAATCTAACAAGTATATTAAAACTAACTTTCGATCTCAAACACTCCATCCACAATTAACTTTCCCCAATGGGGCGATAAAAACTCCAAAACGTCGCATAATTGCTCCGAAATCGTCATTACTCTTTATATTCTAATTCATTCATAATTCCAACCACAATTTTATGCTGATTTTATTGCTATTCGTTCAAATTATGCGCCATTTTGTTCCGAATTTATTGCGGCTCCATAATAGACCTATCAAGAATTAATCGATTGTTCTACGAATTTATTATAAAAGCTGCATTGCCTTTAAAGCATAGATTTCTACACGTACGCATATTCTTCACGCTTGCTTACTATATCAATTCATATCTATATTTTGAGCTAATGGAATAAAAAAATATTATTTATTTCAAGAAGGCCTAGTATAAGCACTTTTAAAACGTGAAGTCTGTCTGTTTGTAGTGACTCTACCACCGGTTCAGAAGGCAGATTCTACCGAGAAGAAGCTAGCAAGAAATTCGCCAGTTGCTCTTATCCAACGTTAACTATTTACATTTTAACATTCATTTTTCTATCTAGTGAGAGATAAACGCGGAGCCGAATGCTTCCAAGCAACCTTGTCTCTAAGAAATACATCAATTGTTTAGTAACCTAAAAAGTTCATTATATTCAAATATACCTTTTTCATTATAACTAGTTGTGGGAGCGACTTGGCGAACATTTTGTAGATAAAATGGTCTTATACAAACTTCTATCCCCTATTTTACGTTTTATATTTAAGACGATACAAATTTTAATGCCGTAGTTTCATGACAGATTCCAATCCATAACATGAATAGATAATTAAAATAAACACGCACTAAGGTGATAATTGTAATGTATAAATGTCAAACAACATCAAAATCGGTCGAGCAGGAAAACTACAGTGAAATAAAAAGTCAAAGCACAATATATCCTTTTATGATCTATAGCGGTGCAGTTGTAAATTGCCTAAAAGTGTAACGTCTTAATGCTAAAAACAAATCCACTTAAATCGGCTCAGTAGTTTTTAGTGTAATAAAAAACAATGTTATTTTGACATCATTAATTAAAACGTTGTGTAAACCTGTAATAAGCTGAACATACACTTAGCTCACAATTTAGAAACTTGGAGTCTATTACTATAAGATATAAATATAATGTAGGATCTACAAAATCCGCGATTTTGAAGCGTGGTTGAGAACTCGTACATCGGAGGTTCTAGCAACACGCACCTCCTACTTTAGCTCGAAAGTCTGAAATAGGAACTCTGTTTTAATTTATTTAACTCGGGCTTGTCTCAATTTCTACATAGCCCAGGAAGTGGATTGGTTCGTGTGGTGATGTAACAAACTTACTTAAGCCATTGACATACCATCAAGCATCTAGTTTACTTAAAAAAATTCGACCACGACTGAAACATGTGATACCCCCCCGCCAATTGTTTGATTGCTAAACTGTATTTGTAATAAAACCTGAACGTGGTGAACTCTCAGCAGATATTACTTTAACGTCTTTGAACAATATATATTTTTTACTAATTTGAAACTAAATTTTAGTATATTACAATAAAATAACGGATGCATATCTTGGTATTAATTTCATTTTGTATCGATTAACCATGTCATTTCCGTACAGCGACGTAAAATAACAACGTGCGACTGCATCTATCTGCTTAATTTCTTTTACAGCATTTTATAGTAGGTACATTGCTGCTGCTGCTTTAATCTTATGGAGAAATCTTCTCTTAGAAAAGGAAAAAATAAACCTATAGTTCTTCGTCTGTCCGTATTATGATATTTTTTGTTTGAAATGTATTTGAATCAGCATGCATTTTACGTAAGTTATTCGCAAAAATATAAGCCAAAAACTGCAAGTTAAAAACTGAATAACGCAATTTTGATTGTTTGTTTATGGATCTTAAAAACCTAGATGTAAAAATTCTAATAACACTAAATAATGAAAATCCCTCTCATAAATGTTTAGTATCGCATAACGCGTTGATCTCAGAGTATTTTCAGTTGTTATCCTGAAAACAGTGAGTTTTAATGACCCTGTTTATAATTAGAAACCCGTTTTCGTCCATTTTGCTGTGTACTTTTAATAATGGAAAGATTTTTTTTTATAATGTTATTAGATTATTTTTTGTTATTCAATTTTTATAGGGGCTTTTGGTCATTTCAGGTTTTTTAATATTCTTGTAATATAGACCGGTTCAAGACGCGTATAAAGTTATGTGATCTAACCGTATGTACGATTTCTCGCAGAAACATATATTAAGAAACATTCAGAAACATACATAACTAGACGTTTAATAAAACTGCCACTGTTGCGGCGCTTCGGCGTTTTATGCCGAAGCAACGCCAAGGGGACGGGTCCCACTGGGTGACGAGGTGTGATATAAGGCAGGTATAAGAACCCTGCCTTATGTTTTGAGCCAGAGTTGGAGCTCTGTCTCGTGCGCTGGTCGGCGCCCGTCTGCTACACACTCTGGTCGTGATCTTCCACCGTATTCTTCCACCAATAAAATACTTCTGTTGTTTCTAGTTTCAATGCTCCGGGTCGACTGACTGGCGTTCATTTTAATTTTTTCATTTTTCGGATGGACACTTGCCGATAACCACCTTAGGGTTTGCTACGGCGTCACCGCGGGAGAGAAGAGCCAAGAGAGACGAAATCTGGGGGAACTGACTGGCGTTCAGCCAGAGTGGTTTATTTATATTAAATCCCCGGTCGAGAACTCTCGGTAAGCTATCGTATAACATTATGTATTTTGGATATATTTGTGTACACAAGTTTATGTATTAGTATGTAGCTTTTCGCATGTATGTATATTAAAATTGTACCTCCAGCAGTCGGTTCTCCTCTTCTTCTTTTTCCTAATTCAAAGGTTGCCTGGCGGAGATCGCTATTAAGCGATGAGGCCGCCTTTTATATTCTACTACTTTCTATATATTGCTGTTTTTATTATATTTTGTATGTGTTAAATGTTGTGGTATACAAATAAAGAGTTTAATAATAATCGTGCTCAAGGCCTAGCTTGTAGAGCAATAAGAAATGATGATAAAACAGCATGATGGGCTTTAAATCTATATACTATACTTATGAGACAACAGTTAGGCTGATGGTAATGTATAATGGAAGACGCAATATAGACGCTGCTATTGACGACCAACTACAGGGCACAGGTCTCCTCCAACAATGAGAAGAGGTTAAGGAAGTAGTCTACTGCGCTGACCCAGTGCGGATTACTTGGAAACACACTTTTGAGAAAATTATGGAGAACGTTCATGCAGCAGGTTTCTTCACGATGTTTCCCTTCACCGTTGAAGCAACTGATATTTTATTGTCTTAAACGCACATAACTTAGAAAGTTAGAGGTGCTGGGATTCAAACAGGGCCCCCTGAATGTGAAGTCGAAATACTAACCCACTGTTCTATCACCGCTTCACTATTTTAGATAAAAATGAGGTTTTTGTTTATGACAACAAAGTCAAAGTCATAGTCAAAAATATCTTTATTCAAGTAGGCCCATAGGTGGCAGTTTTGATGCGTAGGTACATAAGAATTACACGGTAGTGAGATGATGGCGATAACCACATTCGTAAACTTAAAACTAAAGCTACGAGGGTTCCAAACGCGTCCTGGCCTAAGAAGAAGCCCACAAAAAACTTAGCCGGGTGTTTTTTTTTTTGTTATCACATCTCACAATGTCATTTTAAATTATTAGAAGAGCAACCTGCTTAGAGCAATAATTTACACCAAAGCTTTTTTATCGATTACGTAGTCCTTTATACTATAATAGGACTTTTCTATAAGCTTACGCTTAAAACAAACTTTGAACTTTTTAAGAGACATCTCCAAGATGTCAATTGGTAGTTTATTGTAGAATTGTATGTAATTATTTAACCAATAATAATACAGCTTAATTGGTTAATACAATAGTTTAATTGTTACATTACTATTAATGCCTGATTAAAATATCTGATTTATATGTTACCCTAAAATCCAACAGTGGTTCACCGACAAAATTAATGATCCGGCAACCAAAATTAATTCCCCAATTTAATGCCCCCATACTTCAACAAGAAAATTAATTATTGTGATAGTGTTGAATATTATAATAATTATTACAGTTCATTATGCCACTGATTTTGCTGACAGCTTAGTTCAATTCAATTCTTGTTTATCGCTTTTGTCTTTGCCAACTGGGCACAAGGTAAATAAATATACTACGACAATACACACATCACCATCTAGCCCCAAAGTAAGCGTAGCTTGTGTTATGGGTACTAAGATTGCTGATGAATATTTTTATGTATGGTATACATAAATACTTAGAATATATAGATAAACACCCAGACACTGAAAAGCATTCATGTTCATCACACAAACATTGTCCATTTTTGTTATATTGATATATTATATAATATCTGGTTGTTTTTATAATAATAAGCAGGCATAGCATAAAGGATCTTAAGAAATAAGGGCCACATTTCATAGGGCGTTATTGTACTGAAACGTCATTACCACCTCTTAAGAATGCGGAAAATTCAAGAAGGCAAAAAAATAATAATTTGCTGAATAAGGCTCACCGCTAACCTAGCGGTAACCCGTCCGCTTGTTCACATATTCCAAACGGATTAATATTGCCTTTGGGTTTTTATACCAAACAAAATTCAAAAGAGCTATGCGCGTATTCGAAGCTGCTTCTTATGCTATTATCACAACCCAATTAAAATAAGAATTAATTTGAAAAATTTCCTCGCTGTGAAATGTGAATGTGATACTTCAATTCACTATGAATCGAATTCCAATTGGTCCAACATAATATCCTCACAATATCAACACAAACTGTAATATTTATAATATTACATATATTATAGTGTGAAGTAGAAGTAGTTTTTAGTAAAAGAGCTTTTTGTGACAGTGCTCGTCACAAAATGCTCTTTTACTAAAAAACTATTATTTCTGCCGCCAAGCAGAACTAATGCTTAGAAATCAATTATCAGGAGTTTAATTAAACTGCCACACCCTTAATAAGTAGCACATCTTAGACTGCACCATCACTTGTCGTCAGTAGTAGTGGGGTTTTTTTCAAATCTACTCCATTGGTTTATTTGCTTTGGTTTAACAATGTTGGTACATAAAATATAAGGAACAAACAAACCATCTTAGATGGCCTGCAAAAAAATATATGTTATTACACTAATTCCGACTGTCTATAATAATAACATCTTAAATCCAATCGACATTATTAAAATAAGTAACAAATTTTAAGACTGACATCAAAATTATAAAGATATAATCTATTATATCTATTATATTCATGTCAAATTTTTAGCTCAATATAAATGTCAAACTATAATAATGTGTCTGTTAAATATTCATGGTGTAACAACATTTCCCAATTTGCAATTATTTAATCTTATTTTTAAAATCTGCAAGAATTATATAATTTTTTGGGAAGTACTGTGAATCTAGTTATTGAAGTATTCCGGTCTGAAGGGCGTGATGGTCGGTGTAATTACCGGCATGAAGTTTAAAACTTACGCTTCAAGTTTATAGACACTTTTAGCATGTGTGCATCCTTGTAAAGTGTTGCTCTTCTCATATACCGTTGTCTTCCACTTACTTTTCTTCACTTGGGCCACCTTCTTGATCCTCCAATTATTTATCGCCCAAAAAAAAATGACTATCTGTAGCCAATAAGAATGAATTAATACACTTTTATCCTACACCACAGCAATGAATAATGAAATAAAATGTGCTATGGAAGTATGCAAAGTAAACAAATCTTGCTGTTACTACGTTAGTAATCTGTCTAGTTATTTTGCGGCGTAGGCAGCCGAGTTTAGTTTACCTGCTACTGTATCTATATGGGTACCCCAATAAAGCTTACAGTCTAAGGTCATGCGCAGAAAAATTGTGGAATCTTCCATTTTTAGTGATTCTCCATTTATTATTAAAATTTTATTAACTTTCTTTAAATTTGAATGAATGAATTCCAAACACTCAGTTTTTTTTGCAATTAAAAGTAAATTATTGACACTTGGGCCACCTTTTTGATCCGCCAATTATTTAAAAAATATTGTGACTATCCGTAGACAATTAGAATGAATGAATACACTTTTATTCGACACCGCAGCAATGAATAATGAAATAAAATGTGGAATATTATGTTTGAACACGTGAAAATAAGAAGCCGTTCAGTTTGCGTTGACCTTAAATAGACAGGCTTGAGAGTTAAATAAAAGAATGGAAAATTGGTATTTAGGGTAATGGTTATTGTTGGCTTTTCAGATGATGATGCTCATGTATTTATTAAGGAATCTTATAAGAGGCGTAATTTAAGGCGTAGGTTATCTATGTACCTAGATGCGAATGAATGAGTGAATGAAAATACTTTTACTGTGCATCATTATCATTACCGGCCTGCTACAAGGCACGGGTCTCCACTGAGCATGAGAAGTCAGAGAGAGAGTTAGTCAAGTGCAGATTGGTAGTCTTCACACGCATTTGAGAACTCTCAGGCATGCAAGTTTCCTAGCGATGTTTTCCTTCACCGTTTAAAGCAAATGTTATTTAAATTGCTTAAATTGAAACGCACATAACTCCGAAAAGTTAGTGGTGGCTCGAACTCGGTCTCAACGAAACGAAAGGCTAAGCCTTACCCACTACTCGCTTTTGTGCTGTACGCCAGAGAAAACATAGCAATAAGATAAAAGTACATAAATTTAAAATAAAAAAAACCCGACTTTTAATATGGTTTACATGTGCTACTAGTAAAGTCATTTTAATTTGATATCCATCTTAAGGGAGTTGTTAAAAGATGTACATTACAATTATGAGGTGGCAGCCATCTTGAACTCTCATAAAACAGGTAAAAAACTCCTGATGAATTTACCTTCCAATCAAAGAAAACAAAATTAAAATCGGTTCATTGGTTCGGCAGCTACAATGCCATAGTACTAGTGTACACGGTACGGTACACACACAAAGTACTACGGTGTAAACGTATATACGTATAAAATTTACATACTGAATTTCCTCATAATTTTTCAGTGCTTAAATTCAGACTGCAATTACAATTTAGAAGCGGTGATAGACTAGTGATTTACACTTCCGTCTCCCCCTTACGGTGGGATTAAGTTCGAACCTCTAACTTTTCGTATCGGAACGCAAAACCACTTGGCATCACGTCTTTTTCTGTAGGGTAGTTACAAATACCCGGCAGCGCATATCGAACTAGGGTTCTACTGATCAATAGACCACCCGCTTGCCACAGCGCATGGAAGGTTGAAATAACTTTTTTTTTCCACTAAAGGTTAGCCCTTAACTGCAATCTCACCTGCTGGTCAGTGATGATCCAGTCTAAGATGGCACCGGGCTAACCTGTGAGGGGTATGGCAGTTATATTAAACCAATTATACACCTAATCGGTTTCTACGCGACATCGCGACCGGAACTCTAAATCGCTAAGCGGCGCGAATAAAACTGAACTAGCCAAGCCTCTCACCAGGGAAGAAACCGCGCCAGGAGTTTAACGCTGCGTCAGGGAGTCCGATTCTAAAAAGGGCTCAAGGACTAGGTAAGTAACTATAGTTCAATCAATCAATGGTTCGTTTTTATTTTTTACTAGCTGTTGCCCGCGACTTCGTCTGCGTTTGATTTTGTTTTTTGATGTGGCATTAAATTTAGTTGTAGATCTAAAAAAAAGCCTTAAATAAGGGGTTTGCTGCTGTCCGCTGAGGAGTTCTGTCCTATATCTCCAACCACAGTTTAGGCAAAATTAAACACATTATAACCTCTATAGTACAAAAATAATTATTTAAATCGGTTATAATTTGTCGGAGTTATGGTGTAAAATCGTCAAACAGTCATCCCCTCTCCCAATTGAACCGAGCTTAATGTCGAGATAAAAAGTATCCTTTATTACTTCTAACACTTCCAAGAATATGTGTACAAACTTTCATTAGGGATCGGTTAAGTAATTTTTGCGTAAAAGCGTAACAAACAAACTTACATTGACATTTATAATATTAGTAGGGATAGATGTGCCCAGCGGGTTCGCCCGCGTAAATTACGGGAAGCATCTTATTGCTTCATAGTATGACCTTTAATCGTGCGAAGTTTCTTTTAAACCAATCAGTAGTTTCAGAGTGATGCGCGGCACAGATACAGACAGACACGAAGAAAAAAAACAGTTTTCTCCAAAAAAAATGTTTAAATATCTTCAATGTACAAAATTTGACCCGTTATGTTTTATTAAGTATAAGTAGGTATAGAATCCACTAAAAGTTAGCCCCTTGACTGCAATACGGTTTTCGCGGTGGTATTTTCCATTTATAATATTAGTATGGAAGTAAGCTTATGCATAATGTGTGTCGTGTATATGAAAGGGCAAAAGAGAAGAGGAAGGCAAAAGAAGAGATGGAGGGATTGTGTGAAAGAAGATATACTTGTAAAAGAAGTGGATAATGTGATGAAGGCAGAAAGAAGTGAATAGAAGAACACGTCATGTTGTGCCGACCCCCATAGCGTGGGATAAGGACAAGAAGAATAGTATGGAGGTATTGGCATTACGAAACTTAGTTAACTAGGGCAGAACCAGCTAAGATACAGCAGTCTAAGATGGTAAAATTCAAAAAATCTAAATTCATTTATTTCAAGTAGGCCTACTTTATAAGCACTTTTGAAACGTCAAGTATGTCTGTTTGTAGTGACTCTTCCGATAGCGGATAAACCTGTACGGGCAGTTACATTAAACCCTTACCCCTAATCGCTTACTACATGGCAATTTATCGCTTGGTGGCTCGGATTTGTCGGTACGGTGGTATCTAGCCACGGCCAAAGCATCCCAACAAACAAAGATTATAACTTCTTAGTGAAATGAGTGCTCTCGAAAGCACGAAATAATATTGTGGAAAAACTCAAATTACATCAAACATAACATAACATAGATTATAATAGGGAGATTATAAAGCTGAATCCAATAAATTTACCTTCACAATAGTGTACAATCCGTTTAATATTTTGACTTTTCGCAATACGACTTGTATAGGCATTTTGTCTTTTGTTTAGTGATGCGCTTCGATTTGTTAGTATTCATATCGACATTTCGATAAAAGAAGAGATTTTCATATTGAAACGAATGTATCATCTTCGTCATCATATCAACTTGCACTATTTACATATTATTTGTAGGAAGTTCCATAGCACGGTATTGTATATCGTTTATTTGAAATAATATTAGAATTATTTAGCTTCGAAATTATTGGTTTATTTGATAATAATTATCATAAAATTATTTGTTTTTTTATCATTTGATCAGTGGCGTGCATACAGGGTATGCACAGGGTATGCACTGAGCGGGAAGATGATATATAATGAAAAAAATCTCCACGTACGAGTTATGGAAAACTTAAGGATAGGCATAAAATAGTGATAAAAATTCTACCCTTAAGTTTTCATTGCTCTTAATAAAGATTTTCTTTATTTTATGTCATCTACATACCCTGTGCATGTACGCCACTGCATATGATATGTTTATTGTTATATTTGTGTTTGTTGAGGAGTCTCATCTATTATCTAAATATATATCTTATCTTTATTAAATCAACACCAAATTATCAGGGAAACAGAAAAACAAAATCAGCAAAAATAAAAAACAAGTTACGCAAATAGTTTTTAATACAAATTGACTTTTATAAAAACAACATATTTATTCCAAACAATACCACAGCATTTTGCCGCCATTATGGGCGCATCCCTAAAGAGCGATAAGGAGGTAGACGGTGAAACAAAAGCGCTATCGACGCGATTTTCAACAATATCCGAGCGGCGTAAATCACGCACGTCGGCCGTATTGTTTATTTCCAGCGTAGTCTGTTGTTCTTTTTTAAAAGATTTTATCGACAACCGTGATATTGTGTTGACCACACTATGGTGCACCTGTTTAAAGGGAACAAAATTTTAGAATTAATTGTGTTTATTTATTGTAGGCTAGTCTTCTCGACTTTAAACATTTTGAAGGGTAATTCGGTAAAGAGTTCAAAATCTCAGCTGCCCTCAGTGCGTTTTGTAATAAGCTAGCCTATTAATAGGGTTTCATAAAAAAAGAGATTCCTATGGATCAAATAGAAAATCATTATATTATAGGTAGACATAACATTTTTTTTAAACAAATGCGTTTGACTGCAATCTCAACAGATGGTACTCGTAAATGATGGTACCGTCCAAGATAGTAACGGACTATCCTGTTAGGAGTATGGCAGTTATGTTAAACCGGAACGGTTAATCGCTGAGAATCTTTGATGGTAGAGTGGTAACCAGCCAACACTCCTACCAGACCAGACCAGACCGGACCAGAGAGATAATTCAAAAATTTTAAATGCCCAGAATGCCCCTGCCGAAAAACGAACCCAGGGCCTCCCACTTATCCTATATCCTACAGCGCTCACCGCTGTGCCAAGGAGGATGTCAAATTTTACTACTTCAGTGTGGCATATAAATATAAATAAATATATTACGACAACGCACACATCGCATCTAGCCCCAAAGTAAGCGTAGCTTGTGTTATGGGTACTAAGATGACTGATGAATTGATGAATAATATACATAAATACTTAGAATATACATATAAACACCCAGACACTGAAAAACATTCATGCTCATCACACAAACCTTTTCCAGTAGTGGGAATCGAAACCACGGCCTTGGACTGAGAAAGCAGGGTCGCTGCAAACTGCGCCAATCGGCCGTCGAATGAGTTGATTGAGATGACTAAGCAAGTATACTGTGGCATTTATTACTTTTTTTCTCCGAGCTCTTCTCTTTTCTGAATACCTTTACACACTTCTTTACGCAATTTTTTATTAAAATTGATAGCAAATTGTTATACCTATAGCTTTTTGACAACTTAAGCAGCCGTTAATCCAATGTGATACATTTGTATAATATTATAACAATTTGAGATATATAGTTAAGCAACATTGTGCGCGGTCAGTACTTGGATGGGTGACCGCCTGCGAACACCGCGTGATGTTGGCTTTTTGTTTTTTTTCTTTATTATTAGTAATCAAAAGAGGATAAATAATTGTTTTGATTTCCATAGCATCATAGCGACACAACAACTTAAAATGGCCAAACGCTCGTAAATAACTATGGCAATTGGCGATTTGCTAACAAAATCAAAATATTCATAGCAACACAATACTTTCATAAACCAATTTTATAAATTACTAGCGGACCCGCGCGACTTCGTCCGCGATTAAGTCGACTTAAAAAAACCATATCACGTCGTCAAAAACTCCGTTGCGCGGATATTGAAAGAAAAATGGGGAAAAAATATCGAAGCCATCCTGTAAAAGCTGTTCCGGGATAAAAGGAAGCCTATGAGCTATGCCAGACTACATTGTAGGTATCTCTGCCAAATTTTAGCCAAATCGGTTTATTCGTAGTGGCGTTAAAGCGTAACAAACATCCATCCATACATACATCCATCCATCCATACATCTATTCTCACATACTTTCGCAATTATAATATTAGTAGGATGGCACGCATACATTCGATCGTTGTCCCATATGCCTTGCGACTTGCTGTTATCTGTGAAGAATTATGTCCTTGATCTCCGACAATATTCATCAGATCTTTATTAAAATTAGACATTACATGCTTGCTTGTCAAATAAAAAAAGAATGATTAAAATCGGTACAAATTTAACGGAGATATGAAGTAAAATTGATAAAAAATTTCATCCCATATCCCGGAGGAAACATATTATTAATCGGGATAAAAAGTATCCTATATCTTGACCCGGGATATCAGCTACCATTGTACCAAATTTTATTTAAGTGCAGTAGTTTTCACGTGATGCCCGGACAGACACACAGACAGACAAAAATTAAATAAAAATCTGTTTTGGACTCGGTATCGATTATAAAGCTTCCCCGGTCAAAATTTTCAAAATATATTAAATGTACAGAAATCTTCCAGTTACAGTTTTATCATAAGTATAGATATAGATTATCTATATGCCTCCTTAAATTATTTGAATTTATATTATTATTAAAATCTTTGATTGAATTTTTTGGTATACGTTTGGGTGGCACCCTGGATGGTTTAGATTCACAAATAAGCCCGACAGATGGCGCTGGGGTCCGCTAGTATTATTATAAAATTTAAACTCATATAGTTATAATGTTATACAATTTCAATTCGGTTATCGCCAACGTCCATACCATGTTGAATACACCGGTTCTCGTCCGATCACCGAAGTTAAGCAACATCGGGCGCGGTCAGTACTTGGATGGGTGACCGCCTGGGAACACCGCGTGATGTTGGCTTTTTATTTTTTTCTTTATTAGTAGCAATCAAAAGTGGATATAATATTCTAGCCAATTCTAGCTCTCTACAAACCAAAACATGGCAATGATGCTTGGCGGTAGGAACAAGCATACCATTGATAAACGTATATTTTAGACAACCTTACGTTATCATAAAAATAAATTACCTCCATGTTAAAGATTATCACATCATAAAAAACTTATTACAAAATAAAGACGCATTAATACTAACTTAGTAGTTTTAAAAGCTGTGAAATATCACTGCGATATCTTAGATTTGGAGATTGTTGCCCCGTATAACACTTCAATGTCGGTGGCCATTAAACAACTGTCAATAGCGGTTACACTGGACTTCATTGGTGTATATTGCCCAAAAAAATTGTTAGATAAAATCACCATAAGATTGTTTATGTATACACAGAATAGATTAAGATACATTGTTTGAACACAAAATCTATTACTATATACGAAAGCTATGGTGATACGCTCGACCGTAACAATAGGAAGATCTTCCTCTGAGCGAATGATCGTGCTCGAGGACCGAGGACCAAACATACATCTTTGGAAGTCGTACATATAGTTAACTTTTGTATTGTAAATTACACCGGTAACCCTCCTTCACGACCCTGACCATCAGATTTCTACTGACAATGCTCCCTATCAGAACACACAATCAACCTCTGCACAGCGTCTTCCGGCAAAGACAAAGTCCCCGACTTCTTACGTCATCCGGACTTGGGCTCACGCCACGGCCTCGAAGGCGTGCGAACTAATCACCGTCCGTAACCCTTTCACTCCAATCGTCGCCTGAGCTGAGGTTGAGGCGCCCTCAGGCCGACGATCCCTTTGCTTCTCCGAGCCCTACGGTTCAAACTCTTCCTGGCAGAGCCCCATTCCGAGGCACACCAACAAGCCTGCCTTAGGCTGTTACAATCGTTAGGGCTAATCAGCTACACACAATCCAAAAAAATAAAATAAAGCGGCAACCCCCCCTTTAGACACGATAATGCTTGATGGCATCAATATATTGCATAGCGGTAGTACTACCCCGGACGAGCTTTATCGCTAAGATCTCTTATATTCAGTCCGCTATTTTAATGGCCGTGTATGGAGCTCCAACTTGATCGATGTCTGATCTAACACGACCGCACGCACCCCGGACTAGATACCTACGGAGATACCGTCACGTCATACATTAGAAACGCAATTGTCGAGTCAAATTACAAGACTGACAGGTAGACAGTATCATTCGCTCTGGTGGCTCCGAGGGGTTTTTGTGACTGTCAAAACTTTTTTGAGCTTTTTTTGTTAACGCATTAACGTTAGAAAACCAGGACTGTGCGTGTGAAATTTTTATTGGTATGTTATTCAATAAGCAATAAAATTGAGGGATAACGTAAGAGGTACTGGAAAGACAGGACTTTGGTAGGTACCTACTAGCAGTACTATTAGTGTTAAAAGACTAAATAGATTCATTGCGCCTAAAACCCAGGTCAGAAGAAGAAGTTCAAAACTTTCTTAGTACCTCATTCTTTAAGAATAAAGAAACAGAAGTAAGCCTCGAGTTGTAATTTGTTTTAAACTATTTTTTTTTGAATTTTGTTTATGTTAAAAAATTATTAAAGAGGATTAAGATATTGTTATAGTTGTAATATATTTTTGAATTAGGTGCATATAAGATGTATATTAGATGAGCGCAAACAAGCCAGAAAAACACACTAGCCAGTTTGGCTAGAAACAAGTTTATGTAACTTTTGTGCATCGTTTTTGAAAAAAGTTATTTAAAAAAGAAAGGTTTTTTAAATCAAGTAATAGACTTCAATTCACACAGATTCGCACTTATTTCAAACAGGTCTTTTCATTCACTGAGGTAAAAAGACTTACGAAGTCAATACACGAACCGCACATAATGTGGAAACCTTGTTAGCAATAAATAGAGGGTCGTAAATAGGTTGGTAGGTATACCATTGCCTATCGATATATTTTTAACCTGTATTGTTTCCCTGTTTGGCGGGAAAAGTAGTGGCGGGCGGCAAAATCACAGGGTCTTCATAAATAAGATTTGATAGGGAACTTAAATATTGGATACGGAGGTAAGGAGAAAGCTTATTTTAAATATTTTATTGAAGCAGGCATTATATTGCGGAAATCCATGATATATTATGAAAATTAAGCTTCGCGATAAGCAGGAGAATCTGTATGGTTTAATTTATAATTTCTTCAATCCTTACACTCTACACCAAACAGATCTCATCTGTGCGGAACGAATCGGCAATGCACCTTCTACGCACGTTTCGCTCCGAAACCGAAGCATGTTTCGGAGATTTTGTCTTTACAATTAATTTAAAATTGTTAAGTGAAACGTGCTTGCCGAAGATCTGTTTGATCTGGTCTTAATTTTCATAATAAAACTTAGTTTGATTTTTTTAGTATTTTCTATTAATAAAAGACAGGCAGACTGATGGTAGGTGAAGACGCAGTCTAGCTAGTTCATGGTAGAGCGTGATTGCCTATATATGCCTATTCAGTTGCTCATCAACGATAGTCTGGAAAACGGCATTCAAGATCGTTAAATTGTAGATAATGAGTGAGGAAGTAAAGCACTTCCTCGATCTTTACGAGGCCTTACAAGTTGAGCAGTAAGAGTAATCAAGATGCTCTTCAACAAACTTTCCGAATTATATGATAATTACAAACAAATGGTTGAACTTGCCATGATACTCAAAATTAAAAATTAAAAATTATACTTAAAACTTCCGTATCAATCAGTCCAATATCTTAGTCCCCACGAGTCACCAAAGAGACTTCTAGCTCGGTGATTACACAAATAGGACTATTTTCAGTAATAGCGTTGCACCAGAGCACGAAGCTAATGACCCGTGAGGTGGGCATACCAAATGGTGAAAAAGTTAATGGACTGAGGAGTTTGAGGATTTTATGACACTCTTGCTGCAACGGAAGGTTTTAAGTTCTGCATTGATTTCGGCTCTTGAGAACGCCCGAACGCCATTTTTGTAGCAATAAATACAGTCAAATCTTGTTGAAATTACTTATAAATGTAAAACTGACCACTGTAGGTCTGGTAAAGAAGTTCAGAATTACTTATCGGACAGAGTTAGCGATGCTCAACGAAAGTCCATCAAATATTGTACTTCTCTTTAAAAATTGATTAAATACTTTTTAATGGTAATAATTGACGCAACAAGCAAATGGTCCAACGATGGTTAGTGGAAAACTATCGTCTTTAAACAGGTCAAGACTTTGCAGGGCAAGGATGTCACGCACATGTCCTGCAACGTGCCACTCTGTGTCCATCAGCAGTTAAACTAGAGGCGTAGGTTTTAAGCTTAATGTCCCTGTAGTTACACCGGCAACAATAACCTTCAGACCGGAACACAGACAACAATGCTGCTTGGCATTATAGAATCCATCTCCATATTAGCGGTGCAGGTAACGCGGAGTCGACCATCAAGTTGGCGATATGGCGCGTAAATTTAGCGCGCTCGGACCGTAAACCAAGCCGCAACCGAAAATACTGCCATGGCTAGTTTAGTACGTTTTTGTTTTATATTGTTATTATACACATATAAGTAAATCATAGCAGATCTAATTAGTCCACCAATCCGCACTAGGCCAGCGCGGTGGACTACGGCCTTAACTCTTATTGTGGGAGGAGACCCGTGCTCTGTAGTGGGCCGGTAATTGTTTAATGTGATGATGAAACCTTATTATTTTACTAGCTGTTGACCTCTACTTAGTTTTTTTTTTTTTTTTAAACTTGTTGGAATCACTTATATTCCCGGATCCCAGGAAAAAATAATCAAGGTTAATATCATGACGTTCGATACAGTGTTTGAGCCGTAGGTAGGTACATAGGAAACAAACAAACATTTTCGCATTAATAGTCATAGAACTGGTATGGATTGAAATTATAGCCATTGTTACCTATTAACAAACTTTGCATATAGACTGCTTGCACACTGAAGACATAAGAGATATAAGGTACTTTTTATGCCTGGAAAGCGAATGATGCCACGTGTGATATTCGAAACACCAAAAAAAACCTAGACAATATCGCGTGCAACAGCTAGTGGTTTATATTTAAAGAACATAATAATATCTAGGACGACAATATTTAGGAGAGTGATTCAATAACTTAAAGACACAAAATTGTAATTTTAAAAATGACATCAACTCAAAAGAGCTTTCCAACGCCACGGGTCTGAAATTGGAAGCCATAAAAGCGCGAAGCGACCGGATGTCGGACGAGGCTCCATCAGATCCGTATCACAGATGCCGCGAATTCATTTCCGCTACACTTGCATTTGAATTTAGAATCCTATTCATTCAAAATAGGTCAGATAAGATTTTAGTTGTACTAAATGATAACAATATTTTTATGATAGGAATAATTTATATTTATTCAAGTGCCTATCAGAATATATTTATTTATTTTATACCTTTAATATGACGAGCGGCTATTACTCAGTCATTGTTTTTTTTTATCGTTTCTAAATTAAGTATTTCGATCAAACAGTCTGTCTCTGAGACTTATCTGTGAAACTGAAAGATATCAGATACAACCCTAACATCACATGCAAAATAAAATCTAGTGACTTCGGTCACTTTATACTATTTATTTGTACGCGTCGCGAACCGTCGGTATGCACGTGTCGCTCTTTTATTTTCAATAGGGTTGTCACAAGTAAACACTTAGAATATTTTGAATTCGTTTGTATGGAAAAATAAATATATTTCTTTTGATTTAATATTATTATGGGGTGATAGAGACCGATGGTAGAGTCACTACAAACAGACAGATTTTACGGTTCAAAAGGGCTTATATTATGCCTACTTGAAATAAATGAGTTTTGAATTTAAATTTTGATAATCTATCAAAGTGTGGGTATGTTCCGTATAGGCTCCGATACGGCTGGACCGATTTCAATGAAACTTTCATGGAATCTCCGGATTGACCTGGCAAGTAATGCTGTAAAGTTTGGTGACGATCGGAGCACTCCTATTTTTTAACTGTCAAACTGTCAATTACAGCTTTTATTTACACCCAACAATAGAATATCATCATAATATTCTATTGTTGGGTGTACATGGGTGTAGATGTATCAATGTATGTGATGTATGTATGTTCACCCGCTCGAGAAGAGAATAGAAGAGAATGAATACGGAGAGAAATAAATGATTTAATATACTATGAGACTTAAATTTAAAATTTAATGATGTAAGTTTATTGTTTAAATAAAATAAAGCAAAATCTAGCCCGGCGAAGCGGGCTGGGTACGCTTGTCATATTATAAAAGCGTATACTCAATCCCACAAATGATTTCTGTACCTTTCGCAGATGATCTGCAGATGACATTAATTTATGACCATTTCTTGTAAGTCGATTGTTTATATCCACTTTTTGTTTATATAGACAAATTTTTTGTCTTACAAATACTATATTATTATGAATATGTTGTACAGCTACAGTAAGTATAGGTATTTCTTTAAACTTCTCACGTAGGGATTCGCGTGATTCAAGTTTATATATTGATCGTACAGCTGTAATATAAATATCCAAAAACTTATGCGATCCCCAAAATATTCTTTTATTCGTTCATAAGACCTTGGGGAAACGTGTTCACACCATCGCAGGTGTAAAACCTTGCTATATCGATATCTCTATAGTAAAACCAATGCATTGCAAAACAGAGCAAAGTGTTGGGACATAAATATCGAGGTGCAAACGTGAACGTCCTAGAACGGTTTCGTTGCGGCATATATATCAATGATACGCATCTTCCTCGGAGTCTGGAGTGGCGGTGAATTTCGTAAGCAATCGACTTCGAAATGCGAGTACGTATCTATACTTTTATATAATAATGTTAAATTGTAGTTTTAAACTTGTAGTAGGTACTCTGATAGGTACTCTTTTTTTACAACAACGTCATCATAATCATCATACAAACCCGATACTGGCCCACCACAGGGTAAGGGTCTCCGCCACCACCATGCTGGCCCATTGCGGATTGGTGGTCTCCACACGGCTTTGAGAAAACTCGCAGGTATTCAGGTTTCCTCACGATGTTTTCCTTCACCGTTGAAGCAAGTGATATTTTAATTGCTTAAAGTGCGGGTTTGGATTCGAATTCGGCTCCCCGAAAGTTAAGCCGATCTGGGGCAGTGCTGGGTCTGAAGATGTAAAAACATCTCACTGCAAACAATTTATTAGTCTACAAAAGTAGCATGTGCAAAGTCTGTCATGGCTCACAGAGGATAAAAATAATAATTGTGATGCATGAACGCACAAAATTACAGTATATTCATTAGACTGCATAAAAATCACGTCATAGTCACAGGCCTACGCCTACCTTTCATTTTTCTTTAATCCAGCTTTATTTTATTCAAAAATACAAATTACAAATTACATTGGTAATATCAAGATTTTGCATCGATATTACGAATTACATTGCAAATAAAGAGAACGCTCGATTTTACTCAAAAATAATTTCCGACCGAAATTTCGTTTACAAAGCGGAAAAGTCACAATCCTGAAGTATCAAACGAATCTTGTGTTTAAAAATACGCAGAATTACTTTCAAAAGGCTGGTATCACTGACTAAACTGGTAATACTGAGTGCCGGACCCGATATCGATATTACCAATTACATTGCAAATAAAGAGCACGCTCGATTTGACTCTAAAATGAGTTCTGAACGTACTCTCGGTAACAAAGCGGGCAATAAGTCAAAGAAGTGGAATTCAATTATTATTTCCAATATTTCGTTTTAACTGAGGCACTCGCCTCGGATGGACAGACGCTGTATTAAATTTCCCCTCCTGTCACTATGACAGTGAGCTTACAATTCAAAGAAAACGGTCTTTAATAGTATTGAAGCTCATTGCTAGCTAATGTTTTTTTCTCTCATTTAGAAATATCAATAGTAATAAGATAAAAGTTTATTCTTTTTAATATGACAAGCGGACCCTCGCGACTTCGTCCGCGTATAAGTCAATCTAGAAGCAGGAAAAGATGTGATGCTAACATCATAATCAGCCTATGTACCTACTATTATTTAACGTGGTATACTTACTGAGTTAGTAAGTTGTCATTATTTTAGATGATGCATACATACATCCATACATGCACCCTCACAAACTTTCGCATTTATAATATTAAGTATTATGGTACGCATGTATTAGATCATTGTCCCAAATGCCTTGTTACTTGCTGTTATTTGTTAAGAGTTATTTCCTTTATCTCCGACAATATTTATCAGACCTTCATTAAAACTAGACACTACGTGTTTTATAGTAAACACTTTAAAATAAAAATAAAAAAATATTAAAATCGGTTCAAATCTAACGGTGATATAAATTGATGAATTCTTTCATCCCGTTTCCCGAAAGAAACTTATTGTTTATCGGGATATAAGGTATCCTATATGTTGACCCGGAATATCAACTACCACTATACCAAATTTAATGTAAATCCGTTCAGTAGTTTTCGCGTGACGGACAGACAGACATACAGACAGACAAACAGACAGACAGATAGACAGACGGACAGACAGATAGACAGACAGACAGACGGACGGATGGACGGAAGCACGGACGGTTCTCAATCTGTAAATCTTCAAGTTACAGTTTTATTATAAGTATAGAAACGTATTTTTTTTTTATTTGGAAGAAATATCCTAGAACGTAAGTTCGTCCCACCTATTGGCCGCATTTATACACGAAAGTGGTGGAGAGTGACTATTTTTATTATAATGGTCTTTGTTCTTATGTTTATGTAATGTTATATCTGATTTCCGTGTTAAATAAATAAAAAAAGAAGTAGTAATACCAGTAATAGTTTTAAAATGTATATACTTTAAAACAAGGTAATTGTGTTGATCTGCTTATTTGGGTTATATTTATCCTTAAAAATTTCAGTCCACCCCTGAAATTTGAGGCTATGAATACATGGAATGATACCTGCTTCGTATTTATTTACTCTTCCTTTAATTTATTTTTAATTTATTGTAATGTTTTATTAGCACTGAGCTAGGTATATGATTGCTGAAAAACAGGAATTACTGCAATAAAAAGGGACATGTCTTTGTTAAAAGCCGATCACAGTACCTAATAATAATGGCGTAAAAGCGAACTTTATATTCAGAGTGTCATTTATTTTCAATTTATTATGAGCAAAACCCACCTCGTTAGCACTACACAAGTAATTTGATTACTGAAAAACACTGCGGAATAATTACTGACCGCATTCAATGCAAAGCTGAAGAATTTGTTTGTTTTTGTTTCACTGCTAGACAGCTATGAATAATCTTTTATACATTGGATAACCTAATTATTAAGCAAAACAACCTGCTATATATAATAACTCTTTGAAACCGAGCAAATTGACAAAAAAATTAGAAAGAACAGCTAGTTGCAGCGAAAAGAAAATACGAAGGAGGGCGATGCGACGCGTTGAGTTTGTGTATATTGTGAGGAATAGCGGATGGTACTTAGAAATAATGACATATTATTAGAATTTGTATACAACGGACGACGTACTATAAAAGGTAATATGATGAGATGCTTCGACCGTGGCTAGTTACCGATAAAGAGGTATCGCTAAACGATTTTGCGTTCCGTTACGATGCCGTGTATAAACCCATTTATTTGTTGGGTTTTACATAACTGCCTCACCCCTAACAGATTAGCTCGCTTCCATCTTAGATTGTATCATCGCTTCAAATCAGGTGAGATTACATTTAAGGGTCCACTTGTACCTAGTGGTAAAAAAACTAATGGAAAATGGAGACCTCTTTGGAGTGGATAAGAATTTTTAATGATAATAGTCGCGTATAAGCCAAATAGAGAAGCGGTGATAGCGCAGTGGGTAGGAGCTCGACTTCACTTTCGGGGGCCGAGTTCGAATCCCAGCCCGTACCTCTAACTTTTCTAAGTAATGTTTTAAGTAATTAAAAATATCACTTGCTTCAACGGTGAAGGAAAACATCGTGAAGAAACCTGCATAACTGAGTGTTCTACATAATGTTCTCAAAGGTATGTGGAGTACACCAATCCGCACTGGGCCAGCGTGGTGGACTAAGGCTTTAACCCCTTCTTATTGTGCGAGAAGACCCGTGCCCTGTAGTGGGCCGGCAATGAGTCGATATAAAGCCAATTTCGTATTCATAGTGTCATTTATTTTCAATTTATTACGAGCGAAACGACCTGTCTCGTTAACACTAGTGCTAGTAATTTGATTACAGGGAAACACTGTGGGAAAAATTACCGACCAGACAATCGTTGCGAATATTTTTTTTAATAAACTTGCCCGTAATATTTTGTTACAATACAAATAAACATGGCTGGTAATATAAGGAGTTGCATTTGAATATACCCTCAAATTTGCTACACGGTCTAGGGCGGCGAGTTCTGCCACTCTAGTATTAGAACTGTAGTAGGATAGCGAAAAGGCCACGAAAAGATGCAAATAAACATACTATACAAATATCACTTTATTAATTTACTTTATAAACTATGACAATATGAACTTATCGTTTTTCAACCTCGCAATTCACTTCATAACCCTCTAAAAGAACGATCCAACCCGCCAAGAAGAAAACCCAATTTCCCGCCAAAACTCATAGCGTCCAGGTAGAATCCAAGCAATTTGATTGGTTCCCGCCGTTATGCGTCTACCGGCGTTAACCAATCGGAGAATGACAACCGATCGTCTCGTTCAAAAATAAGATTATATTAAAAAAAATAACAAAGAAGTGGAAATTATAATGCTATTTAAATTTAAATCCTAACAATCGACCGTCCTGACAACGTGTGCGCCCTCGCACATGTCGCCAGGAGGCATCCTAACAATCGGAACTTGGCCAGTTGTTTCAATCTTGACATAATTTTAACAATTGAGTACCAAAATATGTTATAAACATCCATTATCATCTTACTATATATTTACATATACATTGGAGTTTAATATAACTAACAAAACAACCACAACCATCAATATTTTAGTAAATAATATAGGTAAAGATTATTTTCTAGACCTATTAATACCTATATAATTATATAAATATAATATTATTCATACTACTTCATAAACATTATATAAATTTACTTGATAAGAAAAACAACGATCGATAAATGTTTTTCATCATATATGTATTCATTATATTTGGGATCCGAACGATCAATTAATCGAATAACCCATTACGACTCATCCCCTGAACGATCGATTTATCAGGGGAAACCCTACAGACATGCCAACAAGACGATCGATTTACTTGTGGCAGTCAGTGGGCAACATACTCTCTCTCTATTTAAGTTCCAGGACACGATCCGATCGATTCTCGTGCCTGGCTCTAGTGTTTTTGCTGTATCAGGGCACGATCCGATCGATTCTCGTGCCTGATTCCAGCTACATCAAGACACGATCCGATCGATTCTCGTGTCTAATCTGCAACAATAGAAAAATGGTTGTCTGTAGTTTTATGCATCAAGCGCTTATAAAACACACAAAACAAAACTTGAACATAAAACATTGTAAACTAAAACCAAATAGAACCAACTTTTATCCAAATTTTTTTTTTTTTTTTGCTATATTTTAATCAATCCTCATTATAAGTTACTACTGGTATCCGAACCATTCACCTCAAAGGCATAAGCAATATGTATTCATAGCATCATACACGATTGAGTTATCTTAATAAGTTAACCCTTTTGCATAAAGCCGTTTGTTCTTTCATCATCATTTCATCTTTAACCCCTTGACGCAAACATTGACGACACAGTTCTCATCAGCGCCTTTGGAAACAGCATTGAGACATTACCTCTGATGGTGTCCTACCGGCCGGCGCGGGCGGTCGTTATCTGGATGGTGTTATTCAGTCCCCACTGAATATTTCCAGAATGTTAATCCTAATAATTTCCCAATTCTTTACACCATATTTCGCCGTCATTGCCTCTAAGGAGTCGAGAATGGTAAGATTGTACCCCTGTACCTACTTTGCCATTCAACCTTCCTACTGCGATAAGGGTATGCTTTGTGCCCCTATTCAAGCAAAATAGAGTTAATGTGTGAGAAGTGAAATGGTTACCTTCGTCACTCATAATACTGCCTTCTAGAGCTCTTATCCAATTTAAGAGGTTGTTATTGCTATCGGGCTTAGTAAAACAAAACTTTGTGCAACCCTCTACAAAAACGAGCATGTGCCAATTTGACTTTACGAAGGGTACATGAATGTTAAGAAATGGAATAGGGTGGGGAAGACCTTCATACCGCTTTGAACGCTTTTAACACATGCTTACCTACGGGGTTTCTTTTATCTGACTTAAGGTAACGAAACAACTTATTATCTTTTATTAATAAGTTATCTTTTAAGCCCTGTTAAGGTCCTACACAGCTCTGTAGTCTGTACCAAGCTGCAGTGTATGCAGCCAATCCTCACTATTAATTGACCTAACCGAAACAATCTGACCCTAAGATTATATTTATCATTCACTGAAAGACAGCCGGTGCTAGTCAAATGGTATCATGATTGTATTGACCATATGAAAGACAAACGAAGTTAGGTGTATACTAAGCACTGAAGTAGGGACTTGGTAGTAGACCCTGAAGTCAAATCGAGTGAAAACAAACAAGCTTAGCCTGTGAGTCGAGCTATCACATCGTCTAGGATGGGCATAGAATAGTTTAACTTCCCCTTAACTCTAATTAATTTTAGCAATATAATCATATTGGTATTCGACGCACATTCTCAATAAGCTATCCTTTTAACGTAGACTCAATCATACTAGAATACTCTACAAGCTATTCCAGCATTAAAACATTTATTTTACCTTGACACGTACTTCTTCTCTCTCACGGTGTGACAACCTATCTTATTTACATGTTCTTAAGTATTCTTAGTTAGTTAGTTAGTTATAGTTCTTAGTTATGTACGATTGAGTATATATTAGTTTAATATATATATTTTTTTTATTATATCATTCTTACTTGTGCAATTTTGTTTATGTATTTGTATTTAGCTAATTGAATGTAGGTTTATAATAATTTTACACCACCACCAGATTTTTTTTTTTCTTTATTGCTTTTATAAGTGAATATAAATAGACAAATGTTGAGAAAAAGAAAATTTTCTAAAATCGAAAAGGTGACGCAGATATATTCAGTAGATATATCGAGGTTTGCCTACATTTTCAACTATAAAGTTAGTTTTATGTTTGTTGGAAGCTTTTTGTTGCACTTAGTCAAACTCGATTTATACAAAAAATTATTTTGGTATAATATTTATTTCAAAAGTTGGTTAAAATAGCTTATATCTTGTGTAGTGTCGTTGAAGTCTCTCTTTATTAAAAAACTAAATACTATTGGCTAAGTAATCACGGAATCAAAGAAACTATTAAGTCTACGAAACTTGGAAAGGAAGCCGCATTTATTTTTCTATGCAACACAACGTAGAACCAGTGGCGGTACTACCATACAAGCCGAAACGATGATATTAATATTTTTAAATAACTCATGATATTTTAAAATCTCTTTTTGTTTTTTTTTTCTGTCTTGGACGTCCGTGTGTCTGTATGTGCGGATCCCGTATCTTGTGGTCACGATAACTAGCGAAATACTTCACTTATAGAGTTGGTTTTTTTTCATAGGCATCATAGGTATTTTGAGGAATAAAAGCCTATTACTGTTTACGGTATAATTAGATGTAGTTTAATTATTATTACAAATTAATTAAACAGCTAAAAAAATTATATAACTGGGCGTGTACTTACGCGTTGAAATGTAACGCGGTCTTGTCACTTCTGAATTATTAGAACTGTAGTAGGATAGCGAAAAGGCCACGAAAAGATGCAAATAAACATACTATACAAATATCACTTTATTAATTTACTTTATAAACTATGACAATATGAACTTATCGTTTTTCAACCTCGCAATTCACTTCATAACCCTCTAAAAGAACGATCCAACCCGCCAAGAAGAAAACCCAATTTCCCGCCAAAACTCATAGCGTCCAGGTAGAATCCAAGCAATTTGATTGGTTCCCGCCGTTATGCGTCTACCGGCGTTAACCAATCGGAGAATGACAACCGATCGTCTCGTTCAAAAATGAGATTATATTAAAAAAAATAACAAAGAAGTGGAAATTATAATGCTATTTAAATTTAAATCCTAACACTAGTAGGAACATAATCCGAGTGCGGAATATAAAGGCTATATTCATACTTCTCGCTCTACAATGCCTTCTTAACAACTGTAATATAGGAAATAAAAATATTCTATTCCATTTCTTACATAGAAAGGTCTACTTAAAGAGCTGGGTTGTAATGTTGTACTATAATTCGTAACACACTTAGGGGTATAAAGAGATTTGATTATGCGACATCGCGAATAAAATCTGTTCATATTGCTATCTCGCTTCAACGTATGATGGTGTCCCTGAAACTGAAAGGAGCCTATCTTGTCTAACTTGCTTCACGCACTGGGTTCTAGTCCTTTTAAGCTCACTGAATCCGTCAAAATTAGACAAAGCCATACACAATACTGTCGGATTATCTGACGGCCGACTGGCGCAGTGGGCAGCGACCCTGCTTTCTGAGTCCAAGGCCGTGGGTACGATTCCCACAAATGGAAAATGTTTATGTGATGAACATAAGTGTTTTCCAGTGTCTGGGTGTTTATCCGTATATTATAAGTATATATTCATAAAATATTCATCAGTCATCTTTAGTACTCATAACACAAGCTACGCTTACTTTGGGCTCGATGGCGTTGTGTGTATTGTCGTAGTATATTTATTTATATATTTATTTATTATCTGGAATCAGATTTTAATTATTTTTTTAAAACTAGGTGCAATATTAAATACTTTCAATCTTTACGGATAAAATAAAAAATTACGCAAAAAAACTCTGTTTCATACAATTTGATTTAAGAATTGTAATGACCAAAATGTAATATTATAGGTCAACTAAATATATTATCATACGGAATACAGGGGGATTAATTTATACAAGTGACTCTGAGGCTTTCTCCCAACTTTCTAATTGGTAAAGTTCTAGAATACTAGTGGTTTAGATTTCACGGCGCAAACTAAAACTAACAATTGATAAACTATTGATATAATAACGAAGTTAAGCTGATTTAAATATTAATACTATTTTCCAGCTGGATTATGATTCCATCAAAATGTGGAACAGTGGAACTTTCTCTAGACATTATCATTAAATTCAAAAGCTAAATCAGAGCAATCCTTTGAGTGCTAAAATCATTTTCAGTAAGAGTTAGAAGATATCATACAAACAACTTTAATATGTGTGTCAACCAGTCTTATATATGTTGTCACTGGTCAGCATAAGATCAAAAGGTCTTAGGAAAAAACAAACTTGAAAATATTGGATAGAAGCAGGCGTTACTTTGCGGAAATCCATGATATATTATTGGAAATTAAGCTTAATTTGCTGTACTCCGCGTAAAGCAGGATAATCTGTGTGGTGTTATTTATAATTTCTTCAATCCTTATACTCCACACCAAACAGACAATTATTCATTGTAAAGTTAACATCTTCTGAGGATGTTCCGGTTTCGGAGTGAAGCGTGCGTAGAGGGTACATTGCCGAAGATCTGTTTGGTGTAGAGTATAAGGATTTTAGAAATTATAAATTACACCACACAGATTCTCCTACTTTTCGCGGAGTATAGCAAATTAAACTTAATTTTCATAATTCGCTCATTCTTGTGTCCTGCGAGAAATGAAAGTAGAGCGGCGTGCCTAAAAGTAACCTTGTTATTAAGAAGCGATAAAAGCCCTTAGAAAAAAATTAAAGATTAAAAAAAAAAGTAGCTCATCAATTGTAAAGAGACCATTATATAAACAACGACTCAAAGTACATAAATTACATTTCATATAACCGGGCTTAACGAGTTCGGCGAAAAACACTGATTAATAATCTAAATGGTTTCATTGCTGTTTCCGCCAATATGTATTTTTGATTTACAGTTCAGTTGGAACGTTTTTTAAGCACAGTAAATATAATATGAAAGCGTTGGTTTGAAATTCATTACAAAATTTTACCCGAAAAGACACATATACGTATTATTAAGTATGTTATAGTAAGAACTATAATAATATAAACCAATTTTTTTTAAAGTATGGAAAGTTTATATCTGCAATAAAAAAATGCACATGAATTTTTTCTTTCATCCTTAAGGTTAACTTTTTTTTAAATGAGTAATCTTATTCAATAAAAGTTACTTATCCATATGGTTGAACAAAACTCCCGTATTAAGATTATTTTAATTAAAACTGAAAACTTTATTGACTTGTGTAAGATCTATAATTAAGTTTATCCACTGTAACAATTACAGGGATTTGTGAAAGCGCAGTGGGTAGAAGCTTGTCTAATCTTTCGGAGGGCCGAGTTCGAGTCCCAGTAGCACACCTCTAACTTTTCTAAGTTATGTTCGTTTTAACTAATAAAAAATATCACTTGCTTGGACGGTGAAGGAAAACATCGTATGGACACCTTCATGCCTGAGAGTTCTACATAATGTTCTTAAAAGTGTGTGAAGTCCACCAATCCGCACTGGGTCAGCGTGGTGGACTACGGCCTTAACCCCTTTTCGAGTTCCCCTGAGTCGATGATGATGATTTTAACAATTTATTTATACATAGCTGTTTGTTTTCCAAATAAAAAAATAAAATAAAAAAGAGTGTGTGTACTTATGTACACGCGTTAGAAGTTATACTTCTACGCGTATGGAAAAAAAAATAACTAAAATGCAGTAGATATTAACGATAAATATTAAAATTAATCAAAAAGATTTTATTTAAATAAAAAGGTTTTATTAACGTTATAATATTTATTTATTCACACTGTTTGTACTGTTTCGAAACACGTGTTCTAAATATAAAAATACTAGAATATACAAATTGAACATATTTATCGATTTTCATGCCACCTAGAACTAACTTTACGATGTAGAATTCAGGTGTCGCTGTGCGCGCGCATCGTAAAAATTCACTCGCATAATTTTTCTCCATCGCGCCAAAAGAAGTATAACTTCAAAAATAATGGATTGGGCAAAAGAGAAAGGGGATTATCCTAGCAACAATAAAACCATATATCACTCCACATAATCCCAAGCTTCTTTTCTCAAAATCATTCTCTTATACGACCCTTTTCAATCGCGAAGGCAATCAACGACAGACGTCGAATGTCCATTTACAAAAGCAGATTTTCCAGGGCCAAACGAAACGCCAATCCACAACCTTTTTGTTTCTAACGCGGACATTGAATTCGTTCTAGGCTGAAACCTACCCTGAATTGGATGCGAAATTTCGACGCCCACTAGCATTTATTTGGCTTTTGTACGAAATTTCTAAAATGCTTTATTTAGTTATGTTACTTACACAAGGCTTTCTTAACGACTAGGCTGCTTTGAAGCAGGCTCCGCTCTCATCTCTCAAAAGAAAGAAAATTTAAAAGATTGTAAACTGTGAAATAAATAAATAAATATACTACGACAGTGCACACATCGCCATCTCGGCCCAAAGTAAGCGTAGCTTGTGTTATAGGTACTGAGATGACTGATGAATATTTTTATGAATAAAATATATAAATACTTATAATATATACAGATAAACACCCAGACACTGAAAAACATCCATGTTCATCACACAAACAAGTTCCAGATGTGGGAATCGAACCCACGGCAATGGATTCAGAAAGCAGGGTCGCTGCCCACTGCGCCAATCGGCCGTCAATCAAATGATGTTGAAAAAGAGCAATCTGGTGAGTTTCTGGTAGGCTCTTCTCAGTGGAATCTGCCTTCCGAAACGGTGGTAGAGTAACTACAAACAGACTGACTTGACGCTCCAAAAGTGGTTATAAACTGGTTCTACTTGAAAAAAAAAAACTTGTGTGTACTTATGCACATGCGTTAGAAGTTATACTTTGGCGTAACAAAAAAAAATTCTTTTTATAATTTTACCTGTCACCTTATTCTACGTTTGTAGAAAAAACTAAACTAACAATAGATAAAAGATATTTCATACATTGAAGGTTTATTATAACGCACTATCTAGTTAAATAAAGTTTATTTAAATATTACAAATTGGTTGAACAGTTGAAATATTCCTTCCATGTAATGCTGGAGAGTGCCGTATGGTGGCGGCAGATCAGAGTAGGTACATGTTTCTAGTGCAGACATTGAATTCGTTCTAGGCTGAATGAATTCAATATCCGCATTGATTGAATGTCTAAATCTGCATATTACTAAGCCTCTGCTGTCCATTTATCCGTTCATTCGTCCGTCTTTCAACGAGCTGTATCTCATGAACCGTTTTAGATACAGAGTTGAAACTTTCCCGAAAGTATTTTTGAAAATATTTGAACGAGTATGTACTTAAATACCAGAGAAATTTTTGAGATTTGTCGGTATTTCCAAAGCGGGTGGTTAGATTCTGTCCGTGACATACAGCTCAAGGTCTCACACCTCCGCAGTCCCATCATGACCACGATCCATGTAAATTGGTCAAAAAATCCCTACCCTTTTAAATATTTTTAGCATTGTTGATTACCCACGAAATTCTTAATTTAAAACATTAAGTACCAAAATTATGTAGGTTCTGAATCCTGTGTTATATAGCTATAAAAATAAAATAATATTAGATAAGTATACTGCAGTATGATATTTCGTAAGCCATTATAAAACAAATGTAGGATTAATCTAAACACTTGTTTGTGTGAAAAGGATTAAATTAGATATTCGAACTACTGAAAACACAGATTTTGTAAATCTTCCCCACCCAGGTCATGTTCAATGGATTCATTGTAAAATTCTATGTTATTGAAGAATGTTTAAAGTTGGAGTTTGATTTTTTCCTACGGCAAATCTGCGGTATCAGCGTAAATTCAATAAACGACCGAAATAAGTGTATCCTCGTTGACTCAATATTGAATTCACAATAATTATTAATGCGTACACTGTTTGGAATATTGGTTGGTTGGCAGCATTGGTTTCAGTGCGTGATTTACATTTGGTTTCTAAACTTAAAGTAATCGAACTTTTCATAGCTTGCAATTAGTTGAGTTGCATAGTCACAAACTTATTTTTGGATAATCAAAAAACTCATCAATATAAAGACATTCCGTATCTTTCAGACTAATTTCTTGTTGTCGGGCTTACGCGTAACATCTGTTTATATGTATATATATAAATTTGTCTTTCTTTTTTTTTTTCGTCGCTTTAATTTTCAAATTACGGTGTTCATTAGTTAAAATTTTGTGTATCTTCTCATAAGGATTTCATGTTCTATGATGTTTTTAAATGATTATCCAATAAAAGACATGTAAGTCCAATTGTTGTAAAGAGTTTCTAGTAAATATTTTACGCTACTACTATTAGATATAAATTAATAAAAAATGCCGATGTAACCGCGGGATTAAGGATCATAACAAATGTAATATTGTAGCATTATAAGAACTACGAGGTTACATAACTCATAGACGTAAACTCCCCTCTACACTCCTCGGTATACCGCCTAGAAAAAATTCAATATTAAAAAAATGTTTATAGAGTAGATAAGAGTATTCAAAATAAATGTTTTTTTCTTGATGGCCTTTTGATCTGCTCTTATCGAGTTTATCCGAGTGATAGGCTAACTGGCTTGCACAAAAAGTTAAAACATGAAGTTTTGAGTACATATACCAGAAATATATCTGATCTTTTTTAACTCTTTCTGAAAATGGTTTTAGCACTCAAAGGATTGCTCTGAGCAAATACACTGCTAATGGCACGTAACATGAATAATATTGTCGACTGTCGGCTCACGTAGCATCGCAAACCACCGCCGCAGCCGCTACACGTAGAGCTGTGAACAGGTTATATCGATAAATAATTATCTAGAGGTTACTAAACTACAGTAACACCAGAAGTTATCTTTGCGCCGTTTGAGTCAATACGCGAATAAAAAATGTAGCATTCCGTATAAATAAGGGTGGTATTTAATGCATTATAAGCAGAATGCTCTAATATCTAACTAATGTTTCTATAGAATCTTGAAATTACCGACAACGCGTCAGTAAAAATTTGCGGTTACACATACATAAATTTTATTAATCCTAGTAAAATTTTTATAATATTAATTAAAATTTTTCGGTTTCAATGCTAATTAATTTAATAAAGTAGTAGTAAGTTTAATGATTTACCCTTTTTACAAAGTTACGTTAGTTTTATTTACTGCTAAACTCTGAAAAAAAATACGGTCTCATGATCTATAGCAGCTGTTTTATGTATGAACAATCTTTAAAAAAAGTTTCAAAATATTTTTAAATATGTAATTTTATGAAATGAAATAAAAGAATCATCACGTCAACAATTTAATTTTTTTTGTATAATGAATGAAATAGTATAAAATTAAACAAAAAAGCATTTACACATACCATGATGCTTTATATTCGTATGTAAAAACAAAACTGTCAGCATTATTTTAATAAAGTTATTTTTATTCTACTGCTCAATATTAAAAGTCATTTTGTCACCGTACATGTTTAAGAGCGTTTAACGATCCCTAAGTTTGAACGACGCAGTAAACTCTCATTTAATTTCCCTTGAGCTGACACCCTGTTTATGATATCATAAAATATCACACGTAATAGTTACTAACATAAAATTATTATGGAAGGTATCATAGATTACAACATAGGCACTATAAATGGTCTTAATTTAGGAACTAAGAAGGAAGGAATTACTTTATAATTTTTATTTGAAATATGCGCCAGAGAGGCGACTTCTACTACAAGTAACAACAAATAAGAATTTAAGACTAGCTATTAAATAAATGTAATAAAATAAAAATGTAATTTATTAAAATATTTACAAATTTAATTATGTTATGTAGTTTAATTATGTGACTGAATGTAATATGTATTTCTTTATTTATTGTTGGTAGAATAAATGGCTTTTTTTATTTTTTATTTTTACTAAACATTCATAATTTAGAAAGTTCGTATTATTTTTTTTTGTTTTATGTATGTTTTTAAGTAAAATTTTAGTACATAGTTTTTAAGTAAAATATATATATAGTTGTTTAATTTTTTGAGCGTTATTTATGATTTGTACGCATCGTAGCGTGATGTTACATATTATTGAGGGGTCAAGGGTTGAACAGTTAAATATAAGGAAATAATTTAAAAATAAAAGTTGTTTGGAATAATAAAATATCGATACTTTCACATCCCTAGTAATACTTACAGCGAAAGACGGCAAGCCACAGATGTTCAGAATAAATTGTCCACAAAGCATATTTAATAATAAACAAATAGTTTTTAAACGCTAGAGATACATGGCACTTTTTTGGATAGATACAACGCAGAAAATCTTACTTCGCAAAATGTTTAAGCACACCGAAATTTAACATAATAAACATCCAACTGTATTATTTTTTAACATAACATTTTTTATCTATTAAATATAGTTTAAAATCGGCCAAATGGTTCGCATGTACGATTACGAATCTCAAGGTCTTAAGTTCAATTCCCAGGTCTGGTCCCAATTCTCAAATAAATAGGTAATTTAAAAATATACCTATAAATTAACCGTAATGAGCTTTGAACCCACATCTCTCCAGCATTACTAGCACCTAGTAATTACTAACAAATCAGCTAATTTTGGGGGTCAGAGTTGCACAAGTCCATGGGTAGGTAACAACCCTCAATACCCTATTCGTCGCAAAATGATTATTCGTTGCGCATGGTTTATCTTTTGGAGTTAGCTCGACTGACTGGAGTGATCCAGCGGGGAGCCGCTAAGCGAACGTGAATGGATGGTTCCGGCCAACCAAGTGAAGAGACAGACCCAGAAACAGAAGAAGAAGAAGAAGATCACATCCCATGTTGAATCGTGCTCAGGTGCGATGCTCGCAGTAAGCCAAAGTTGGGCGGCTGAGTTTAAACAGTTGTGTTGTATTTGATGACACGTTCTGTTCCTTACAGTGGTTGCGCCGGGTGGCTCAATTTAAAGAGCAGCAGGAGCACTGCTGACCGAACGTAGGTAGTATAGGCCCAATGAGTAGGAAAGCCTTCTATGAAAGGCAACCTTGCCAATTCGCGAAATCCTGGAATGGCTTCCATCGTGAGTTCACACTGCCGAGATGAAGATGCTGAGGTGGATTAGAGGTGTGACTAGACGAAGTGCGAAAAGTGCATATCTGTGGTAGTTTCAAAGGCGCGCCTATATGAGAAAAACTAACCCGATGGTTAGTTTTTCTCATATTCATATTCATTTTTTATCATGGTTAGTTTTTCGTAGGGATTCAGATCCTTTCGGCGCCTCACGGTTCGATGATAAACCTTTGCAACTGGATATCTGATTTTAAGAGTGAACGGTCTGTCCTAGGCCAGTATCTCAGTAAAAAGATGAACAATCCTTTATTACCATACACTATTGTTAATACAAGATTATTAACTAAATGATTATCAATTAATATTAACAATATGGCAAATGGCCGCAAACTCAGCCTTATGCTGTGCATTAGCAACAATGCTCAGCGCTGATTTTCAGTCTGCACCAGTATCAGACTGAGCAAACAACCACGTCGCGCGTTGCGTTATTACTATAACTAGAGTAAATTTTAATTTAAAAAAAACGAAATAAATTGTAAAAGAGAACAAATAAAACTAAAAATAACACAAACAGCTACAACACTTACCAGTTTAAAGTAAACAAGTAAGTAAGTAAAATAAAAGTATAACCCTATCTCTGTCTAGCCTTTATTAACGTAATAATTGACGCACCAAGTAAATGACCAACCTGTTGGTAAGCGCGAAACCATCACCTTCCGACATCATTACCATAAACACAGCAACACTTCGCGTACATGATAGGAACGCGTTCTGAAATGTACCGGCCTGTTTCCATCAACCAGAAGTATAAGTTAAGCCTTATATGTCTGTAATTATACAGGCAACCATGCCCTTAAGATCGGATCACAACCTTATAACAATGCTGCTCTTGCCCTGGACGAGCTCTGTCAAAAAAAGCTCTACTTCAAGTAACTACTGCTCTGTATAACACAATTGTTTGTTTTATTCATTTACATACATTATTGTTATATGTTTTACATAAATTATATGTAACTACATAAAGAAGGAAAATACGTCTTCTGTTATATTTACGGTAGCATATTAAAGCGATGTAAGAATCGCATTGTCTGTCTTTGTGTCAATATAGGAGTCAGAAATTTTGCTCAAACAATGTCGCAGACGAGCGTTTTTCATAATATTATTATGATCATAATTTCATTTTCATTACCGGCTCACAACAGGGCACGGGTTTCCTATCAGAGCGAGAAGGGTTTAGTCAGTATAGTCAGCCACGCTGGCCAAGTGCGGATCGATGGACTTCACATATACACCGTTGCAGAAAGTGATATTTAATTCTTAAATCGCACATAACCTAGAAAAGTTCGAGGTACGTATTCGGGTTCAAACTGTAAACACTAGCAACAAAAAATGTTCAAATACATTATATACATATCCGTGCAGTGATAATTATACTACTGATAAAGTTTAAAGTAAGAAATGTGTGGTAACACAGTTGTTGTTATTAGACAAATAAAAGTACTATATCTATTGTGTAAAATATGTAAACATGGGTACTTATAGTATAATAACATACTAATATATATTTAATACATAATATATGGTTTTGATGACAGAAACTTGAGTAGTATGAAATAACTTGATAAAGAACTATTAGTACCTCAAAGCATTTCTGAAACGGATCTCTCACTCACACTGAAATAGACAAGGAAAAAAATGGTACGTTTTATACTTTACGAGTAGTGTAGAAAAATCTTAGGGTACCAAAGAACATATTTCTTGTGGATTTATTTACCACTTAGTCGGCCTGATTATTTTGTATATCCTCGCCAAATCACCGACAGACGGACAGGCGGACGAATAAGCGGACATGGCAAAACTATAGGGTTCCTAATTGACTTTGGAATACTAAAAATTACGTAAGTCCGTTGTTTTGATGTGCGTAAAAGAGAAAAAAAGCAACCAACACAAATTCGCATTCATTTTCAATGTTGCGAAAAAAAACGTAGCATAACGCTCGTCTGCTCTTACCATGCGAAGCGCCCATGTCTCAGTAAGTGTAGTATAAAAAATTCACACGGCGAAATATGGAAAAATCTTGTCTGAGGCGTTTTGAAACGAATGCAAAATTCATGGCTTTAAGTTATTTATACGCCACTGGGTTTCGGGTGAAATTAGATTTTACGAACATTTGGACCTAAAGGCTTACAAGCTAATGGATCTTATGTATGATCTAGTTTTAGCGGCTCAGGAGCTTAGTCTGCAATGTTTTACTGAGGGTAAAACTAAGCCACTTATGTTCGGAAGAGGAAAATACTTTTTACGAAAGCTTTCCGCCAGCCAAGTGTATTTCTGTGGCGTATTTATACAGGATGAGTTTTTTGGGAATAGATTCGTTTTGCAGACGCAAACTGTTTGATATTGGGAGATTTAGTCCTAGAAATTATTAATCTCTATTCAGTTTTTTCTTCCATGCGAGTGTGTATTTTTGTTATGTTTTTGGTTGTTTTAATTATTTATTGCACGTTAAAATAAAAGTAACATGTGTACAGGCGAACCTTAATGCCTGGAGTAATTTCTACCAGTTCAACCTTTGGTAAAGTGGACAGGGTTATAATTACTGTGTCGATAAAGAAGACTTATAACGTAATAATATGTATATGTATGTCTTGTTATATAAACAAGTAATTCATTACTTTTAGGGTAAATTGACTTACGGATGCGAAACGTGGTCTATTACTATGGGCCTCATAAGAAGGCTCAATGGAAAGGAAGTGGAAGAAAAGAGCAATGTGGGCAGTATCTCTACGTGATCAAATCAGAAATGAGGAGATCCGTAGAAGATCCAGAGTTACTGACATAGCTCAGCGAGTTGCAAAGCTGAAGTGGCGGGGCACATAGCTTGGAGAACCGATGGACGTTGGGGTTTCAAGATGTTGGAATGGCGACCCCGCACAGGTAAACGCAGTGTTGGTCGGCCCCCAACGAGGTGGATAGACGACGTCAAAAGAGTCACTGGGAGCCGCTGGAAACAAGCGGCCCAGGACCTTGAATTTTGGAACTCTCTACAAAAGACCTATGTCCAACTGTGGACTTCAATCGGTTGACGTGATGATGATGATGATGAGGGTAAATTAAGATTTAAAATAGAAAAAAACAAGTAGGGTTATAAAAAAATAAACAATAAAGAAGGGGTTTTCCCTTGGTGGTAAGTCATGCGTTCTCAGATGGTAGAAGGTAGGTTTGTAGCAGCTTTTTTAACGCCTGCTTGCCCTAACAGAAGCCTTCCACCAGAAAAGACGATATTCAGATATTAGAAATACAGATTAGAAAAGAATTATTCGAGAATTTGGAACAGGAAACTTCAAATTCAGCAAGGATTTGCTGCTATTTACAACATAAAATTACCGTAAACCAGACGAAAATAAATACAACAAACCAAGCAATCTGTGAACACTATTTCCTAACTGCGTTTACATTCGTAAAATCAAAATGGAGTCGTGAAGAGAAACCTATTTTGGTCATATATTGAATTTACACCGATACCGCAGTTTTGCGAGAATAAAAACACACGATTTTCTACTTTATCACAACGTGTTAATGTGGATTTTTCACCGCGTTTATTTGATAGACTTAGATGAGGAGAAATCTGTGTTTTAGTGTTTCGAATATCTAAATGAACCTCCTTCAACGTACGATAATTTAGGAAAACACGCATGGCTGGTGGTATGTAGGTAGGATAATATGGTTGCGAACGTAAAGAGCTGCTTAAATGCGCGAGTGCTACTGTGTTTTTTTTTTTTAATAAAAATCGTTTATTTCGTTTCAGACGTTGTAAATGATACATGTTGTGGAGACCTCCTAGTAAACATCAAAATACCTGAGTCAGGAGGCCTAGCTCTTTCAAAGCAAAGACAAGATAATATAGAATGATTTAAATGTTGAAATAGTGTAGATGTGTTTCTTTATAGTAATAGTTGATAGACCAAGCAGATGTATTTATTCGCTTATTAATATTGACGTGACAACGTCTTATAAATTGGTTTGCCGGGTGACACTTCAAGAAACTGCGTTACGCTCCGCTCACGTTATGCGCTCACAATGAGAGCGAGTGAGAGGCACGCGCCCGCCTAAGAGCGAGAGAGACAGACATAAAAAGTGAAAGGCACGCGTCCCTTTGTAGTAAACGCTGTTTCATTGTACGCAAATGTATTGCAAGTTATTGTATGTATATTTGTATATAAATACGTATGTATGTGTAAAGGTAAAAATAAAATTTTGTTAATATGAAATTCAGTGCGAGATTCTTTGTATAAATTAATGTTTTAAATATAATTCTTTGTATAAATAAATGTTTTAAATTGTTACTATTATTTCATCCTTCTTCCTACTATACGAATGAATATTCACATTAAAATTATTTTACCACTCAAAGTCGTTGTCACGTAAAACTTTCGCCCGTATACCGACTTTACAGGCAACCATTTTTTTTTATGAGTATAGGTGTTTGCACAACCCAATTCTTCTCTATACATGTGTTTTTCACGTCAGTCATTGGTTGCCCGGAAGAGATCGTTACGTAGCGATAAGGCCACCAAATTGTATACAGTGTGTTGTGTTTTTACACGCTTTTTTCTTATACATGTCTGTACTTTTGTTTGGTGTGCAATAAAAGTGTATTCATTAATTCATAAACAGAGCAACACTTCGCAGGGCATGCGAAAAACACGGACTAGCTTAATTTTCCGTTACGCAAACTAGTTGAGATCGGGAGATTTAGTCTTAGAAGTTGACATACTGTATTCAAATTTTTCTTCCATAATGCCTTTTTTTATATTATTTTGTTTGTGTTTTTTACCTACATTTGGAGGAATTATCAATTTTTATAAATTTAAAACACATATAAGAAATTTTTGGAACCGACAGGATTTGACCCTGCGAAATTTCTGGAAATCGCCTGAGGCAATTGATAATATGTCTTGTAATTAAACAATCAGCTCTTAAATTATACAGTCTCTAAGATGGTAGCTGGCTAAGCTGCAATGAGTTAAGTTTATATTAAACTCATATCCTTACTGGTTTCTAAATAAGGGAACGCTGAATCACTTCTCAGCACGTCTTCGTTGCTAGTAACCAGACCAGAGAAATTCAGAAATTATAAATTCCGGCACCTCCCACTAAAAACAAACACACTCAACGCTGCCCCAGGGAGGTACTACGAATATACTACGACAATACACACATCGCCCTTAGCCCCAAAGTAAGCGCAGCTTGTGTTTTGGGTACTAAGTTGACTGATGAATATTTTCATGTATAATATAAATAAATACTTATAATATACATATAAACACCCAGAAACTGAAAAACATTCATGTTCATCACACAAACATTTTCTAGTTGTAGGAATCGAACCCACGGCCTTGAACTCAGAAAGCAGGTTCGCTGCGAACTGCGCCAATCGGCCGTCAAAAAGAAAGAAGGTGTATTAAAGAAGTTAGAAATTGAACCGAGCAGATTTGCCTGTTTTTGCAGATTATGGCAAATATAGATTAATATACTAATCCACAAATAACAAATCCTGCGCGGGGGATTCTTATTGAGCATGACCTTTCTTTTTAAAGCCAAATAAACTGCATAGTACGCGGTAAAAGTACGAAGGGTACCTACTTAGAAATCCTTTCATTCGTTATTTGTTTGCCAATATTTGTATTAAATGCAATAGAAAAGGACTTTGCTACGTTTGACTTCAACTCCACGCTAAGTAAAGAATGCTTGCCGGATACAGCTTCCGCCCCAATAACGGCTTTCCCGCTCCATTCTCCTATGATTGTATCGATATTAAAATATATAAAGTTTTATACATATATTTGTATGTTACAGGTATTTATGTACATTATTTCTAAATATTCGTCAGTCATCTTACTCGTAGTACCGATAAAACAAACAACGCTTACTTTGGGGCTAGATGGCGATGTGTGTATTGTCGCGATATACCTATTTTTATTAATTTTATATTTATTTTTATTCATATCGTCTAAACCAGTGCTGGGTAAATCTCTCAGGGATCATCCATTAACCATGTGCTGTTTTTAGTAACTTTTTGTACGTTATTTTGGTGCAAAGTATTCTGAACTTTTTAGAATCAGACTGTTGCTCGCGTACTTTTTCCGAGTTTATACAAGCACTGTTTGTTTTCCTGGGATAAAAAGTACCCTATATTACTCTCCGTCCTTTTAATTAACTTTATACCAACAATCAAGTCGGTTGGATGCTAAGTTAGGGCGTAAATGAAGGACAAACGACCCCTTATAATTAGATATCCAAATACCGTGGTACTTCTTCGGTTTATGACGGACGATTGGCGCAATGGATGACCCTGCTTTCTGAGTCCAAGACTGTGGGTATCGAACCCAGTCTTGGACTCAGAAACAGCAAAGAAATTTTTTTTTGTGATGAACAAGTTTTTCGGTGGCTGGGTGTTTATCTGTTTATTATAAGTATTTAAGTAAATATATTATTAATAAAAAATATATTATTAAAAAAATTCATCAGTCATCTTAGTACCCATAACACATCGCTCACCGGTATAGATGGCGATGTGTGTATTGTCGTAGTCATCATCATAATCACATCAAACCATTAACGGGTCACTACAGAGCATGGGTCTCCTACCTCAATGAGAAGTGGTAAAGACCGTAGTCCACCGACCGTGGAGGACTCGGTGGAGGAGGAGAGACCAAGGACCGTGGCCCAGTGTGGATTGGTGGACTACACACACCTTTGAGAACTTTATGTACGACTCTCAGGCTTTCAGGTTTCCTGACGATGTTTTCCTTCACCGTTGAAGCAAGTTATATTTTAATTAAGTCGCGTTATGTTGCGTCAAGCAACTCCCTGAGAGTTAGTATCGCTTTAAACTTTAAGCTCGTCCAGGAAAGTAATACCACCGTTTTGGTTTGAACGGTGTGGCTGCCAGTGAAATGACGGGCTCATGAGGCTTAACACCGACGCCTGAGGTTGACGAAGTAGTTTAGATTTTGGTAACCGATTGTCCGGGGAAGTTTTACCGCCATGCTCATTTCTGCTGCAAAGCAGCATTGCTGTGTTCAGTTCTCAAGAGCATGGTTGCCAGGGGCTTAACACCTACGCCTCAGGTTGACACACCGGAGACACGGGTCACTTTGTTTCTTGCATACCCTGCGAGGGGTTTATAGGTGATAGTCCGTCAATTATTAGTATAAAAAACACGCGTTTGCATAGTACCTACAAAAAGCAACAAGAAATAACAAATTACAACAAACGCCATTGGTACAGATAATATCACAATTCAATAACGTAGTTTATGGGATTGAACCATTAAGGGGGCGTGGGGCCCGCGGCGCAATGCAGTTGATCAAACGGATATTTATGATTTTAATAGACTGGAGGGGCCCTGTCTTCTCGTATGTTATAGGTATATTTCGTGACATGTAAAAAGAACGCAAGGATAGTGAGTATTTATTTTATCATCATCATGTCTACAATTTCCTTCCACGGACATTTATGTATTTCGTAGGAAGCTCCAAAACTCTTTCTCTAGCTTCTATAGATTCCATGCGACTAGTTTTTATAGTATAAGTGTTTACTTTAAAAGAACTATATGAGTGTTTACTTTATTAGACCCCAGTTTACCAGTTGCGAAGTCACCAATCCTGCACCTTGGGACTTCAACAGCCATCGCTTTGCACTGTTATTTGCATGTTGCTACTTTAGTTTACTACTACTTCTTCGGCTATTCTGCTTATTCTATGAATCTAATTAAACCTGATGTAATTGTTTATAGCATTTATTACATAATCATGTCAACCACGATCGTACGCTGCTGGACATAAGACTTTTGTGCCGATCACAATGGTCCACGGTTTTTTGGCTGTGACACGTGTCTCATCTTCTCACCCAGGTTACTATTACGAGGCCGCCATTTCTGCATCTTGGGGTCCTATACCCAACTGTGCGCCATGTTCCTCTCCCGTTGCTACTTCAGTTGTGCAACTTGTGCTTTTTCAGTAATTCTGGGTCTTCCATGGATCTTCTCATCCCTACTTTAATCACGCAGAAATAGTCAAAACTCAGCTCTCACATCACGCGCAGAGTGACTCTTAGTCTTTCTGATGATGCCCAAAGTTAGCAATTACGTTTCGGAGCCATAAGTCATCACTGGTAACACGTCTAGAAGCAATATTCGAAAACTTGGGCCTACAGGTAACTAATGAGAGATTCTGGACGATATGTATATTTTTGTAACCATATCTTGTGAACGATATCCTTTATATAGTCAATAGAACACACATGTCGTCTAGGAACACAATACTGCAAGTCAGTTTGGGACCGCCGATAAGTTAAACTGTCTGCTCTCGTATTCTATCATATGGAAAGGGTTTGTACTTATATAGCGTAAAGGTACTAGCAATCCTATAAATTTTGTTTTTCCTCAGAACCCAAATAAACAGGTGTTCTAAAAATTGCAGAAAAGCAAAACCTACTTTGTAACTGCAATAACAAAATAAAATGGATTACCAACAGCTATAACCGGGGGAAGTTTGGAACACGCTAACTAAGTTTTACATTGTCATTTTTAAAAGTTACATTTTAACGCGAGCGAGTTCTACAAACTCATTAATAAGAAAGTTTGCGTCGCAAACAATTTTTAACTATTACTTTAGTTCACTTGAGTCGCGGGTTAAATGAAACTGTTAAAAGAGCTACAAAGTTTTTAACCTAGCGTAGGGTTAAACTATTATTAAGTAACTGTCTGCACACTCTAGGAAAAGAATGTCTTCACTATTCTATGGTAGTGTAATAAGTTTATAATATAAAAGTTCTTGAGACGAAACGAGTTGTCTAATTTAAATGGTTCTTTATATGGTGAAGTTTATCACAGTAATCCAGTACGTATCCCTAAATATACTTGGTGATGCAACTGCGCCCAATCTTAAAAAAGTTACTTCGCTTTAAAAAGGGTATTTGTTAACGTTGTCTTAGCTCATGCACGTCCACTTCTTTTAGATATTTCATAGGGATATCGACACTTTACGGTTTGTGCTTAAAGCTAGTTACTCTGTGAATTCGCCTAATCACTTATTTTTCCGTCCATCTAGTGAAATATAATCTCTGCAACTTTCATCTTCTTTCTAGAAAAACGAATAAATTATTAAAAACTCACTAATATTGTAAATGCGAAAGTTTGTCCTTTCTTCACGCCCTAGCTTAGAAACCAATAAACATTTTATCCCAGGAAAACAAACTGTTCGGGTTTTCACGGGAGTTGTAAGAAACTTGGACGAAGAACACAGACAACAGAATTTGTCATCAAGATTTATCACAGGCACTTATGAATCGTTTATCATATCTAAATAAATATATTACGACAATACACACATCGCCATATAGCCCCAAGGTAAGCATAGCTTATGTTATGGGTACTTACATAGCTGATGAATATTTTTTTATTATTAATATACATAAATACTTATAATGTATAGAGAAATACCCAGACACTAAAAAACATTCATGTTCATCACACAAACATTTTCCAGTTGTGGAAATCGAACCCACATCTTTGGACTCAAAGAGCAGGGTCATAGCCCACTGCGCCAATTGGTCGTCAGTATAATAATATGTTTATTTATTTATTTATTAAATTTTGCCTGTACATGGTACAAAAAAAATAGATGTTATGCGTAATTCATGATCTTCATATTCAGCCAAAATTGGCGTCCAAAAATCATTAACATTGTTTTAAAACTAATAATAATTATAACATAACGATGATAACGCAATTAATTTCAAATCAAATTTGTTTCCCAAAGTTATAACTAAAATTTATATCATAATATTAAAGCAAGTCCTCAAATGTCAGCCAATACCAAAATGTTTAGTCAAGTTGATTACTCTTCTTAATGTTATATAATTTTTAAAATTAACCTAATAAATAAATTTAATGTTACCATTATTGTTAGGTGATGGGCTTTGTTTTTTATTTTTCGTGTTGAAATCACTCCATCAGGTGCTTATGCTAATACGCTTGCTATGCTTTTAAGAAATGATTCCACCCAAAGCTGAATCTTCTATGAAATTAAGATTCACGCAGCTATGTCTGGGTGGTAAACGTCGCATTCAGGTTGTAGTGAACTTCAGTAACAGTCTCCATAAAATAAAGTTATAAAAGTGAATTTATAACCTTCCGCGGGGGCAGTCGATATTTTTAATATTGCAACACTGTTGATGAGTTTTGTTTAACGATCCATAAAATTTTAAATTTCGTCCTGGCTTTCGATTAGTTATAACATTTTTATTTGTATCCAAACAAAGGCTTACCTATTTATTGGACCTCTATAATTTATCAAACCCCGACGCAAAAGTTACGTAGTACGTCTCTGTGTACGTAAGTGTGTGACTAGTAGAATAATATACGCTATTACAATTAGACAGCTGATTGGCGTAGTGGGCAGCAACTCACTTTCTGAGTCCAAATTTGCGTGATGAACGTGAATGTATTTCAGTGTCTTGGTGTTTATCTGTAGGTACCTATATTAAAAGTATTTATGTATACTATTCATAAAAAAATGTATCACTTTTCTAAGTACTCAAGCAACACAACACAAGCTACGCTTACGTTGTGCTAGATGGCGATGTATATTGTCCTAGTATATTTTCTACTTTCTATATGTGTAATACTTGCTCTAAAGGCGAAATAAAACATAGTGAAGAAACCTGCATGCCTAAGAGTTCTGCAGAATGTTCTCAAGTTCAAAATTCAAATTTTAAATTCAAAATTCATTTATTTATTCATAAGACACGCCAGCAATTAATTGTAACTACATTCATAAAAAAAAAAATATGTTTTAGAAGAACAATAATCAATTATAGGTGTATACAGCATTATCGTTGTTATCTCCGGTAATAATTTAAAAACATAACCTATTTAACTAAAGATTATTAAAAATAATAATATAAATATGAATTAAGCTATTATAATAGATTGATTAGTAATAATGAATTAAAATTAAAATTTATAATTAAGATTATCTATATTTCATTTACATACAATTATTATTATATTATATTATATTTATTTCAAGTAGGCCTAATTTATAAGCACTTTTGAAACGTCAAGTCAGTCTGTTTGTAGTGACTCTACCAGCCGGCAAGAATCTCAGCAGATACTTGGCGTGTGAAGTCCACCAATCTGCATTGGGTCTGGTGGTCTGGTTAACACAGTTAAGCTTCATTGTGGGAGACCCCTCTGTAGTTTGGTCGGAAATGGTTTGATATGATGATAAGCAATAAGTAAAAGTATAATTTCCATTAAGTCAAGGTAGTTACACTCAACACGTACACCAACGGTAGCAAAGCGTCGCCTAAAGACGCTAACCTATAATCTGTGTCTACAAATCACTCCTACGCAGTTTATTATTAACAACTATCTTAACATCTCTATAGCTGTAATTACATGGTGTCTAGTAATAAAATTTTGACATGTTAATTCGAGCACCGTGGGCGTACACCTTTTCCATGTGACTATGACGTGATCATGATGTTGTGTTATTACAATCTGCTATATTTTATAACTTGAATGAATGAATGAATGAATATACTTTTTTTGTACATCGAAGAAAAAAATAGTTACAGAGGCATAAATGCATAAGAGAGAACAATTCTGTGGCCTTATCCCTACATAGCGATTTCTTCCAGGCAACCAATGCGTAAGAGGAAAAAAACATAGAAAAGAGGTAGGTGGTGCAATAAATAAGATTTTAAAAATTATACAAATTTATAAATAAGATATATATATATATATATAAATATACCTATAATATATATAAATATGAATTTATTACATATAAATACAAATAAGATATAAACATACATGAAATTACCCATAATTAAAGTAAACTACTAACAATCATATACAACATATATAAATACGTAAATATATAACATCCTCAATTTATATGAAATACATAAATAATTAAAATTACACACTTAAAATGATCCGCTTCAGCGATGTTCTGCTGGTAGAGACAAATAATGATCCTTCACTAGTTTCTCGCTGGCCTAGTATTGGTAGACTTCACACGCCGTTCAGAATGTTATGGAGAACTCTCGGACATGCCGGTTTCCTCCCGAGATCTTCCTACCGTTAAAGCAAGTGATATACAAATTGCTTAAATAAAAACCCACTTAACTCCGAAAGGGAGGTCCCTTCGCTAGGAAATCCAACCCCAAACCACTAGGCTACCCCCGCTTAATTATATGTGGTATATGGCAGTTATATTTAAGCTTAATGAGAAATTAAACATTACCTAATTCTCTTCCAGGAATTGAACCCGGAAACTCTCACATATAAAACCATAGCGAGACTCAACAAAACAGGGAGGCCGGTTATGTAGATTTAGTCACTAAAAGCCACGGGTCTCCTCCCACAATAGGAAGAGGTTAAGGCTGTAGTCCAACATCCTGGCACACAGCGGATTGGTGGACACACACCTTTGAAAACACTATAGAAAACGCTCTCTTTGTGAATTTAGTTTAAAGCACTTATTGTCTGAAGTGATAGTGAAGTGGGTAGGACTTCGACTTCACTTCACTTCACAAGGCCACAAAATATTTTTCATTTGGAGAATATTCGTAGGTCTTATAGTTGAGAGCTAAAGATCTTCTGACTGACTAACTATAAAATGTTTTGTCCTGACTGACTGACAACCCACAACCTAAAAAACCCATCGGAGGCAAGAAGAAATATTAAAATTTCAGAGAATATTCTGTGACAACCCTACGAGTGTATTATGAGAGTATTTTTTGTTATTTCGTTATGGGAACGGACATATACACCGCGAGAAAATTACTTAATTTCACGGGATGCCAAAAGTTCTACGCAGACGATGTTACTGGCAAAAATCAGTATTTGGTTTTAGTTTAAGGTTAAAAATTCTCAGTGCCTGGAATAAATAATTTAGCGGTATTAAGTACCGCTTAGTTATTTATGGAATCCGTACGGACCCGTGTCTGGAAATCACGCTAAGCCGAAGCGCTTTCTTATTACCGAGATGTGATAGTAACCGTTATACCCGCCTAGCCCGGTTGGAGCGGCGTGGTGGGTGATATAAAACGCAATTTCGATGATAATGATGTTAGTTCATTCTAACTTTTTTAAACCTATCTACAAATATGAATTATATAATTCGTAAATTTGCGTAATTTTAAAATATTGATTATGGTATATTGAAATAGGTATATAGTTAGTCTCTACCACTCCTTTTTCCGAGGGTGTGCTACAAGGCAGCTTAGAGAATGAATCACATCAAATACACTTTATTGTACAATTTTATAAATTTAACATGCATATAAAAATTTTCGGAACCGTCAGGATTTGAACCTGCGACTCTCTGGCAATCGCGGCCTGAGCGCTTTCTCCAATTGTACACCAAAGACGAAGCAATAAAAAAAAAAAATTCAAGAAAGTAAGAAAAGGTACAATAGTCGGCCTTATCGCTTAAAATGGATTTCTACCAGGCACCTTACCAAAGTACATGAAGTTATAAATATATTACGACAATACACACCGCCATCTAGCCCCAAAGTAAGCTATTAGCTTGTGTTATGGGAACTAAGATGACTGATGAATATTTTTATGAGTAATATATATAAATACTTAGAATATGCATATAAACACCCAGACACTGAAAAATACTCACGCTTATCACATAAACATTTTCCAGTAGAGGGAATCGAACCCACGGCCTTGGGCTTAGAAAGCAGGAACGCTGCAAACTGCGCCAATCGGCCGTCAAAAGAAGAAGCTGTACAAAAAATAATATTATTCAATAAACCTTAATTACAAAAAAGAAAAATAATAATAAATTTAATAAAACATACTTACTTCATATACGTACACACATAATATCAAATTGATGTTTTCCTCGTGTTTTCCTTATCATAAGGTTGCCTGGAAATGATCGCTACTAAGCGATAAGGCCGCCTATTGTATTCTGTTTCTGTGTCATGTTCTATTCTTCTTTTTTTTCTTTAACTTTTCATTATCATCATGTCAAAGCCGCACCGCTTAAATTTGAGTGGTGTCCAAATAAAGATTAAAAATAAATTAAATAAACCTAATTACTTACAAGCTATTTTGCTGTATTTTTAAATAAATATTTCATTTAAGAAAAAAGGAACATGCTATTGACTAACGATATTCAATCAAATGTTTAAAAGGTATTTTCTCCCACTTGGCGCCAGAAAGCACTTTGGTCGAAAGACAACTTCTGACACAATTATAGGATCGTAAAACAAGTGAAAAATATTGTATTTTTACATTAAAATCATCATTGCGGCCCTAACTAAAGTATTTTTGATTCAGTTTTGCAACAAAGCTAGTAAATCTAAATTCACGCTGACATCCCTATCCCTATCCCGACTAATATTATAAATGTCAATGTAAGTTTGTTTGTGACGCTTTTACGCAAAAACTACTAAACCCATCCTCATGAAACTTTGTACACATATTCTTGGAAGTGTTAGAATTAATAAAGGATACATTTTATCCCGACATTAAGCTCGGTTCCTTTGGGAGAGGGGATGAGTGTTTGACGATTTTACACCATAACTCTGACAAATTATAACCGATTTAAATAATTATCTTTGTACTAGAGGTTAAATATGTGTTTGATTTTCCCCAAACTGTGGTTGGAGATAGAGGACAGAACTCCTCAGCGGACAGCAGCAAACCCCTCATTTAAGGCTTAGCGATACTGAATACTTTAATTTTTTTCAGAACTGCAACTGAAATTAATGCCACATGAAAAACAAAATCAAACGCAGACGAAGTCGCGGGCAACGGCTAGTATATAATAACAATTACTATAATTATAGCATCGAATTGTGAACCTCGTCTTTACTTAAAGTCGAAAAAAAAAATCTCTTCCATTTATATCATTATATTTCGTGGATCGAGTAAAGATGGATAAATATTCACAAACGTAAAGCAATTAGCGAGTTTTGTTTTATTGTTGGAACGGGTTATGGAGCTATGATGTCATGAATTAAAAATTATTTGAATGTGTGGAATTTTTTGATAGCTGTTATATACACAAAGTTTTTGAACCATCCAACATCGAAAGCGCTAAGAATCCGATCTACATTTATCTCTAACCCATATTCAAAATAATTACATTACCCTAATAATTGTCTTTACCCCAGTAATAAAAAAACAATTAATTTATAATAGTATTTTATTATTAGTATTTTATGTGTGTAATCTTGATAAGTATTGGTGTGTAATTGTTCGTATGTATGTATATAATAATAATACACCCCACCAATCGGTTTCCCTTGATTTTCCTAATCCTAAGGTTGCCTGGAAGATATCGCTACTAAGCGATAAGGCCGCCCTTTGTATCCTACTTTATTTTGTGTTGTGTCTATTGTTTTTTTTTCCTATTTGTGGTGCACAAATAAAGTGTATAAATAAATAAATAATGTCTTAATTTAAACATATTTTGGAAGCAGCTGATCAAACCAGTGCTTATTTGAATATTTTTTCCACTTGATGAAACAATTGAAATCAATTGGCTGGGTTAAAAAGTAGCCTATGTAACTTTCTGCCCTTCTAGCTAACTCTATGCTTAAAATCAAGTTGATTTGTTTAAAGTTATAAAATGTTAATAAAATAGTAAAATCTTGTACAAAAAATGTAATATGATGGCAACTGAATGTTCATCCGTATACTGTTTCAACGACGTAATAAAAAAAATCGCACCTCCAAAGCCCCATGACGATCTTTGATTCTGTAGTTAAACTCGCCCAACTTTAAAATACAATGATGTTTGTTATTATATTGCAGTGATTTTTAAGGTTATATTTTTAAATTCGGTTAAGGACCTTAACTGACCCCATTTGCACTAGCGTGTAGTTTTATTGCACAAAATTTATTCACGTTAAACCTCCCTTAGAATGGAATTATCTTAAAATACCTCCTCTAAAGCACTGCCCAGTGAACGCCTATTCCGTGTCACATCCAATGCATTAAGCAGTAAGTTAGCAGCCACAGTATAAATCAAGTCACAGTATAAACAGCGTAATAAAATGGGAATTGGCCCCCGGTTAGGTTTCTAATGGGTCAAAGTGTTACCCGTTAGTTTTTTATTGTTTAATATATCTTTGGTGTTTGTTGTCTTGCTAACGAGAGGTCTAAGGTTCAGCTAAGAATTTAACAACCTATTGAAGTCCCACATTCAAGCAGAGGTATCTTCTCTAATAGAAAAATAAATAAATTAAAGAGTTGAATTGTAGAGTTGGGGTCTAAACTCTATAATTCCTTACTTAACGCTGCTCATGTACTAGTCAACAGAGCTGCTTCGGGAAAGTATTTTTTATTTTATTCCACTACAAGTTAGCTCTAGACTCCAATCTCACCGGTGGTGAGTGATGACGCAGTCTTAGATGGTAGCGGGCTAACCTGTTAGGGAGTATGGTAGTCTTACCCCTAATCGGTGGAACACTGAATCGCTTAGCGACACGTCTTCGTCTTGACGTCTTGTGAGTGGTAACTAGCCACGGCCAAAACCTCCCAGAGAAAATTCAAGAATTATAAATTCCCAAACTGCCATTGACGGGAATCGAACCCGGTACCTCCTACCCAAATTCACATTTTTTGTGTCACAAAGCAGCAGTTCCAGTTTGAAGGGCGCGGTGGCCATTGTTACTAGGTTACATGATGTCAAAGTCAAAGTCAAATACTGACAATACAAGATTGCACTTTTGATGCGTACATTACATGTAAAATAGTACATAGAAGTGAGTTGATGACTATAACTAAAGCTAAAAATTCCTTATTATTTTAAAGGAAATTGCATACAATTTTACAATAAACTACCCATTGACATGTTGGAGATATCTCTTAAAAAGTTCAAAGCTTGTTTTAAACGTAAGCTTATAGAAAAGTCCTATTATATTATAAAGGTCTAAGTAATCTATATAAAACCAGGTGTCTCTTTTGAAAATTTTAAATGACAATGTGAGATGGTGATAACAAAAAAAGAATACCCGGCTCCATCAATCTGTGGCGTAGGCGTTATGCCTCATGTGCCAGTAATTACAAAGTCAAAGTCATAGTCAAAATTCAAGTAGGTAGTAGGTAGGTTCACTTTTGATTCGTACCAACATAACATGAGAAATGTGTACACGGTAGTGAGATCATGGCGATAACCATATTTGTAAACATAAAACAAAAGCTACGAGGGTTCCAAACGGGTCCTGGTCTAAAAAATAGCTCACAAAAACTTAGCCGGGCGTTCTTTCATCAATTTAAAAAAGTTGTGAAAACAAATTCGCTCATGTCACTCGCTTATCAGCTGTTTTTTAATTCCAAGCAAAACACGCTCCATAGATCTCATTTTTAAAGCCACTTAACAAGTACTTTAAAAAAACTTAGCCGGGCGTTCATTCATCAATTTAAAAAAGTTGTGAAAACAAATTCGCTCATGTCACACGCTTAACAGCAGTTATTTTAAGTCTAAGCAAAACACGCTCCATAGATCTCATGCTTAAAGCCACTTAACAAGTACTTTAAAAAAACTTAGCCCGGCGGTTATTCATCAATTTAAAAAAGTTGTGAAAACAAATTCGCTCATGTCACACGCTTAACAGCTGTTATTTTAAGTCTAAGCAAACACGCTCCATATATCTCATGCTTAAAGCCACTTAACAAGTTACCACTTAACTTTAATCCACCATTATTCCAAAGTTAAAATAATCACGTTTTAATACACTAATCTTGTAAACGTCCAATAGAACAAACAGCAATATAAATCATTTTGTATTATACAGACACACAGATTACACGGACTGTATAATGGTGGCGGTATTTTATTGCCTTTGTCCCTATTCTGTGGTCAATTAAGCCGTCATTCTCATATTTTCAAATTAAGCCGGACGCCGCGCCGGTAAATCCTTGGATAATCGTATATTTTGGGGCGAATAGCTGATACAAAATTATCACGTTGCCTTTATAGACTTAGCGGTGTAAGGAGCAAGCGTGAGCGATTTCCTACGTCTACTGAACAATACATACTATCCACGATCAAGCCAATTAGATCATTATGTGAGGTCTCAGACCTCGGCTAAAGACGAGTGCTAAGAACCAAAATTTAAGCCGAGCATGTTCTAATTGGCCTAACGTTGGAACGTTTTTTGGTTCTTAGCACTCGTCTTTAGCCGAGGTCTGAGACCTCACATAATGATCTAATTGGCTTGATCGTATTTCCCCCTCAATGTCGTTGAGCCCTGAGGCTCTATTTCTGTCGAGCTTTCTCGTGCGAGTAAGCTCAGAACACGTAAATAACTGTAGGGAAAAAAATTGTATTACTTACTTTGGTAGGTTCATAATATCCATATAAAATACAGGTTCTGGTTTCACAAACTTAATTTTGACCTTTTATTTTTAAAATATTATCATGCCAAAACAAAGCCAAAACAGCTAATTTATTAAACTATAACCTGTACTCGGACAACATATACAAAAATAAAGAATTTGAATCGTTACCTTTTTGTAGTGGGCCGGAAATCAATGATGCATTCGGTACATTGTCTAGAAATAGGTCGCTATCAGTTTATAGCATGAACTAACGTAAATCACGACAGATCGACTTTGTAAATTTGCTAATGTATTTTCCGCCTAACGGTTGCTACAGAACATTTGTTTCGCATACAAGGTTTATTTTGTTTACACAAAATTAAATGTAAATGTAAATTAAAATAAAAAGTGTTAAATAGAATAATAATTGAGAGTAGAAAATGTAAGGTTAGATCAGTACATGTCAATATATTAATATAATTTATTTAGTACAAAAGTAATAAATAAACTATTTAGAGATTTTCAAAAGTCTTTGCATTTTAAAATATTTTTTAAAACTGTTTAATTTTTATTGACTTTGCTATTCATAATTGATTCGTTTGAAAATATTGGAAATAAATATCCTAATTAATTATGATGTTTGCCATAATAGCTGGCGTATAAGTCAAGAAGCGTGGAGTATATGACATATACTTACGACTAATCCAAATTATTTTTTTAAATAGCGGAAATTATACAGACGTCAACGACGACGAAAAAATCTGAGTTACTCCCTAGTCGTGCCTAAAGAAGTTTTACTTCAAAAAAGTGTTTTATTGACACCTTAATGTTTCGAAAATATATTCAGCTAATTATTTGTGTTACTTTAATAGCTAAATTTAAAAAAAAAACTTTATAACCTGTTACGCGTTATGATCATGGGAGTGAATGTTTAAAACGCTTTCTCTAACTTTTTTAACGTTATCTACAAACCCAGTTATCTTGTTTCCCCGTTTTACTGTCTTTATTAAATGCTTCAATTTGCCTCAGTGCTAAAATGAAAAAGGGAAAAACCTCGACTGAATATAAGCACGATAGTTCTGCTCGTAGGTAAATATAAAATCCAGTTTCCCGTGTCTTAATTAATGCCTTCGCATGCAACACTTTTCCGGCGGTTAATAAAGAAAAATTTCAGTATCGCAGTTAATTAAAATAGGTCTCTGAGGTTGGGCGCCTTTGATAGCGATTTTATTTTTATAAAAAATAACATTATGGCACAGAATAGCGTTGTCTTACGCAAAATTAGGAAGGTTTTAAATTACAAGTTTTTTTATTATTATTGCAACTATTGACAATTCAAGCAGATAACCCACCAGATGAAAAGTGGAAAACTATTGTCTCCAAACAGAGGTACTCTTGAACTCATCACCGAGCATTTTCGGAACACGTTATAATTTAATATGCTGCCCTGTGCCCTAATTACAGACTTTAGTAGAATAGCTATAATGTTTGTAAAAGATTTAAAACATTTTACTTTTAATTTTAGAAAAATTGCAGGCATAAAAAATTGGTTGCCTGTAAAGTTGGCTTACTGACGATAGTTGAACGTGACAACGTCGTAAGTAAATACTGATGGAATGGTTGCATTTTTCAAAAGAAAATTTTAATTTTATTTGTTTTTGATAGATATTATCGCTGCTATAAACAATTGACACCATTCACTTTTCACTGCAATTCATCTTTGCCGAAAACATGTAAATGTTTTTTCGTGCGTGCAGCCGGCTCCATGGAATTATAAGACGTTGTCACGTCAAAAAAGGAAAGTAGTTTGAAATTAGAACCAAGCCTTTTAGTTTAGATAAGCACGTTTCTATCGAAGACATCGTCATCACTTGCCGTAAGTTCGTTAAAGAAGTGGTGATAGCATAGTGACCGTGGCTTCGGCCTCACTTTTGGGGGATCGCACCTCTAACTTTTCGGAATTATGTGCGATTTAAGCCTAGTTTTAAGCAATTAAATATCACTTTCTTTAACGTCGAAGAAAAATATTTGTAGGCATAAAGGTATGACTGAGCTTTCTCTTTAAATTTTTCCTCAATTCCGTGTAAATTTCTCCAATCCATACTTGGCCAGTGTGTTTAACGACAGCCAAAAAAATAAGGGATCAGCATATCACGCTTATAATTATTATTTCGGATGTACAGATGGACATCATATCTATAGATGACCCCTTCGGCTGTTAATGAGTTAATATGCTGTACTAATGTTATTAATTTAATCCGCTGTATGTGACACGTGGGCCTAACCGCGCCAACAATGTAGAACAGGCCGCTATATGCACTTTATTGAATTTCTGGAAAATTCCTAACACATGCCACCACTGGCCCGACTTTTAATTCACTAAACGAATACATGAACAGTTTCGCTGCGAATTTTATATCAGCTGTAACTTTCCTTTGAGGTAACTTCGCTGTTTTAATACTGGCAAAGGCTAATCGTGTCGTGTGAAATATGAGTTGTTTGTAACATTTTGAAATTATTATTAAAGTGGTTTTGTTTTAAAGGGAAGCTAAAAGAAACTTAAATAATGAACATACAACAACTATATTACTTACATGTATTAGGTTGTAAGTGATGATGCAGTCTAAGATGGTAGCGGGGTAACCTGTTAGGAAGTATGGTAGTCATACCCCTAATTGGTTTCTACGCGACATCGAACCGGAACACTAAAGCGCTTAGCGGGATGTCTTTGTCAGTAGGGAGGTAACTAACCACGGCCAAGGCCTCCCACCGTACCATATTACCAGAGAAAATTCAGAAATAATAAATTCCCAAATTCCCCCTGCCGGAAATCGAAGACATCCTTCTAAATCATAGCTCTCACCGTTGCGCAACGGAGGTCGTCAAAAACATAAAAATGAGTATCTAGATAACGTAAAAGCAAAATCTATAAATAAATATTGTGGTAGAAAGAAACGGTAGAGTAACGGTCAAATATGCCGCAAGAGTTATTATTAGAAAGTTTACTATAATAATCCGAAATCCGCTTAAGCGCAACTATTTCCAAAACACAGATAAATTGCCTTTATTGAACTAAAATAAATATCTAATCCGCGCGCCAGCATTAAATTATTGTGGCCATATCGTAAAGCTACAAGGTTTGTGCGACACAATATTTATTTTTATTAAGTGTGAACGCACTGGTTTGAGGAAAACGCTGCGACTTTATACTATCTCTTCTCTTGCTCTAAGTCCATTCTACAAAGGTTGCCTAAGGCCGTCTTTGCATGTCTACTTTGTTTACTGTTTCATTAATCTTTCTTTTCCTATATGTATGTTTACGTGCAATAAAGTCTTTCTTCTTCTTCTTCTACTGTATACTTTAAGGGAGTATAAGTAATCTTTGTAAAGATGTCCATATACAGAACGATATATTACTTCCATCCGACGTTTCAGGTTGATCGAAACTAACAATAGATAGTGCTACTTTTTATTCTACTACAAGTTAGCCCTTGACTGCAAACTCAAAAAAGTTATGATGCAGTCTAAAATGGTTACGGGCCTGTTAGGGGAATAGCAGTTACGTATATTCATATTATCTTATGTATTCCATGACGGGTGGACAGCATTGTTCCGTGATTTGTTGAGATACTCTGAGAATATTGAATGCCCTTTACTTCGATATTCGCAGAGTATCACTTTAGTACACAATATTAATATCATGTCTTTATAATGTTTAATGTCATCTTTCATTCTTTTGTCTTATAGTTATCCATTAATCATGTAGTTCTATCTAGTTAGTGTAAGTGGCCCTGCCGTACTAACAAGATGTAAATATTGGATAGAAGCAGGCGTTACTTTGCGGAAATCCATGATATATTATCAAAATTAAGCTTAATTGGCTATACTTTTCGCGGAGTATAGCAAATTAAGCTTTATTTTGATAATATAAGATGTAAATAAATAAACTCAGGAGATGATGACTTAACAATTATTCATTGTAAAGTTTTCATAAATAAAACCCCTAATCAGTTTCTAAACGAAATCGTACCGTTACGCCAAATAGTTTAACGGCACGGTCTTTACCGGTAGGGTTCTTACTAGCCACGGCAGAAGCCTCCCACCAGACAAATATTAAATAGTGTATGTCAAAGATGTATTTATTCAAAGAAAGGACAAAAAACAGATTAATAACACAGTTTTTCATAGTGCTAAATGGGTTAATTGATAGTAAACTTTTGAATATTGAAATCCTTTCTGATTAGTTAATAACAAAACACCTATGTCAAAATGATATATATGGAATACGTGCGAGAATATTATCAATTCAATATGATAATATATATATATATATATATATTTATATATTTTTTTTTGTAACTTATTTGGGCATTCGGAGAAATCCTCTACTTTTTATTAATAAGTGTCTCCGCAAAATTGCAACTACCGTTAGATCAATTATTATAATCTATATATATATGAATACAACGTGTAACGGAATTACGGAACACTTTTGAAGGGTGCATAAGTATATTTCATAAGGAATCACCTTGTAAAAATATGAAATTAAAAGAAGCATATTTATTTTACCATACAAACTAATTTCAAACATTCGAAGTGCTAACTTATGACAACCCTACTGAAGGTAAAAGACCGACATGTACATAGTACCTACGCTACGCACTGTGTGCCTAATAAAGTGACAGTAGTCAGTTGATTTTACTTTTTTTAAGTTCTTTAATTGTAGACCAAATTGACCAGGGTAAAAAGTGTCTTTGTGTTTTTTTGGACCTAAAAAGGCATTTGACACTGTCTCTGTCCCCAAACTTGTAGAAAAACTGGACCTTGTAGGAATCAGAGTTACACCTTTGGAATTATTTAAGGATTGTTATTATTTATGCAACCGAAAGCAAACGGTCAAAATAGGTGAATACGTTAGTGATATGGCTGACATCACTTATGGAGTCCCACAAGGAAGTGTCCTGGAGCCAACCTTGTTATTTGTCTACATAAATGAACTGTGCGAAATCAAGCTCAAGAATGGTCAGGTTTTCTGTTACGCTGATGCCCGATGACACCGCCATAGTTTTTCTGGGCATACTTGGAAGGAAGTCCAAGAGACAACTGAAAATCGACTGACCATGATAGCTTGGCTTAGCGCGAATTTACTTACACTTAACACAAACAAAACCAATTATATATGTTTTTCAATCAAACTTAGTTCTCAACCAAAAAATGATTTCAGTATCAAAATTCACAAGTGTGGTGATCTTTCTATTCAAAATTGCTCCTGCCCTACCATTGAAAGAGTATCCTCCACGAAATACCTTGGTGTTATCCTCGATCAAAAATTATCTTGGTACCCTCAGATAGAGTTAGTAGCAAATAGAGTCAGAAAGCTAACATGGATTTTTAAAAAGTTGCGAGATATTGCTCCTCTCTCTCTCAAAAAAAATTATTTAGCTCTGGCTCAATCCATAAAAACCTACTGTTTACCTGTATGGGGAGATGCTGCCAAGACCAGATTTATTGACTTTGAAAGGGCTCAGCGATATTTGTTAAAGGTACATACATTTTAAGTGTTTTCGGTATCCCACTAACTCATTATATGCCCTAAGCAATGTCCTAATAGTCAGACAATTATATATACTCCTAGTAATCTTAAAAATTCATAAAACACTACACTTTGGTACAATAATTTTAAATAAAAGAACAAATAGTCGCATTGTCTCTACAGTTAACACAAAAACAGCCTTTGCCTCTAGGCAACTAAAGAAACAATAAGATAATAAGAGTCTGCTGTATAATAGAATAAAAGAGTTTTGAATATTTATCCACTGAAACTGCATGACTGTAAAAAAACAGTAACAAATTGGTTAAAATCACTAACGTACGATGAGACAGAATCTCTCTTCCTGATTATAAAGTAAAAGCACACACATAAACACACACACACACTCACATATTTGCATGCTTGCATGATTGATTTTTAAAAATTCTAAACAAAAAAAAGTATAAAATTATAAAATGTAATAAATTGGTTAAGTCATGTTATATGTATATGTGTAAACTTTATATCGGAAAGAGCGAGACCTCCAAATACAGGTTTTTTCCAAATTTAAATGGAGGTCTTAGCCTATTGTTTTGTAATGAAATTTAGATACAAAATAAATATTTTTTTATTTTAATTTTTTTCATTTTCACTTTTGTGATGTTAGGGCTGTATCTGATTTCTTTCAGTAAAAAAAATGCCAGTGGTTTACTCAAAAACTGTAAGCGTTTCGGTTTCATAGATAAGTCTCAGAGACAGTAAATACGGTAACTCAAAAGTCTCTAAAGTATTATTTCGGTTTTCATTTACACGTTGTATATATTTTATAGTGATAATTGCAATTCGTCGATGAGTACGGTCAATAAAACGACTTAGAAAACGTGGCAGATAAAAAACGCTACCTTTTTTTGAATTAAGTGCGCTGCATTTATTTTTTCACGTCCTTCGTCTGCGGTCGTAACACGAACTAATTGCTTTCGGAAACGCTTTATGCGATCGTATTTCACCTGAAATATGATTTATCCGAGCCAAATCCTCCATTTTTGTGCGAAATAACGATTCTAATAGCGAATAGCAATTATTGCTGCAGAATCTCCTTCCCATTTCCGTGTTTTTAATTCCTTTTACGGTTATTTAGCTAACAAGTTTTTTAAAGAGTATTTCAATGGGTTATACTTTCATAACCTTCATCAGTCATCAATAGCGTGTAAAATCCCACTGCCTGGACTAAAGGCCTCTCAAAATATGCAGAGGCATGCAGAAAGTATGCACAGGGCATGCAGATGAAATAAAATGAAGAATATCTCTAGTACCTACGAGTTATGAAAAAATTATGGATAGGCATTCTTAGAGTTATAAAGTGTCTACCCTTAAGTACAGTTAACTCGTACTGGAAATTTTCTTCATTTTGTATCATCTGCATGCCCTGTGCATGCCCTCTATGTACGCCAATGCTAATGTGAGGGTTGGCCCATAACAACCACGCTGGGCAGGGTTGGTGCAGATTCTACCGATATGCTTAATTTTCAATGCTTACACTTAAGTGTTCAACTGGACTCTATATATCAACACATATATACACACACACACACACACGCACCCACAGATATAATACAATCAATCACACGCTCACATTGTACATTTATACATTTACTAGCTGTTGCCCGCGACTTCGTGTGCGTTTGATTTTGTTTTTTGATGTGGCATTAAATTTAGTTGTAGTTCTAAAAAAAATTAAAGTATTCAGTATCGCTAAGCTTTAAATGAGGGGTTTGCTGCTGTCCGCTGAGGAGTTCTGTCCTCTATCTCCAACCACAGTTTGGGCAAAATTAAACACATATTATAACCTCTATAGTACAAAAATAATTATTTAAATCGGTTATAATTTGTCGGAGTTAAGGTGTAAAATCGTCAAACACTTTCAACCCCTCCCAAAGGAACCGAGCTTAATGTCGGGATAAAAAGTATCCTATATTACTTCTAACGCTTCCAAAAATATGTGTACAAAGTTTCATGAGGATCGGTTAAGTAGTTTTAGCGTGAAAGCGTAACAAACAAACTTACATTGACATTTATAATATTAGAAGGGATAGGGATAGGGATAGGGATTGGTACATTTATTGGTTGTATGCCCTGTCGCAGTGGTGGGTTTGCTCCCCCCCTATAGGGGCGATTTCAGAATTAATAACTTCTGAATTTTCTCTTGTCTGGTGTTAGGCTTCAGCGGTGCCTAGTTACCCTGCAAAAAAAGCACGTGCTGGCAAGCGATTTAGCGTTCCCGTACGATACCATTAGAACAGAACTCGCCACTGCACCAGCGAGCAGGGGCGTGCACTTCATACATGTATACATGTACAAAAGCACTGCATACCCAAATTGTTTTATAAAAGTTTGTTCATTTTATGCTTTGTACCTACTTTATGCATATCCTGGTCAAAACCACTGTACACGCCACTGCCAGCAAGGTCGTCAAAAAGCTTCACTAATACCAAGTGGGTAGAGAGTTTTATACATTGCATACAGCTCCGCCTCCATACCTATTTAGTGTAAATTTATAACTGGAATTCGGTTCTCTTTACCACCCCACTACATTTTAATAACACAAGAATATTTAACAAAGATTGGCGCAAAAATGAGAGAACACAATGAATATTCATATGAGAATGACAGTTTCCAAATTCAAATGGATATTCCATTTTTTTTTATTATCATAACAGTGTGGCCAGACTGTGTACGAAAACTCAGCTTCCGTGAATTTGCGTCCGCAAAATTCAAAAGCTAATTGATGGATTGACTTGATATTTTATACTCAACGTCGTATATCTGTTGTATTAAAAACTTTTATTTCAAGTTTTAAAAGATGTAAGATTTGTATTATTGAGTGTTGATAAATAACTCAGCAGTAATAAAAGTGCTGGGCCGCTTACTCTGATATGTAGGGCCCTTTACCGCGATAATACAGAGCACTAGTCTTTTCTCAGTATGAAATAGATTAAGGCCGTAGTCCACCACGCTGGCCAAGGATTGACACGGATTGATAGACTTCACGCACGTTTAAAAATATTGTGGATAACTCTTAGGCATGCAGGTTTCCTCCCGACGTTTTCCTCCACCGTAAAAGCGAGTGATATTTAAATTGTCTAAATCAAAAATGCACATAACTCCGAAAAGTTATCGAACTCGGTCCTCTCGAAGCCAATAAACAGTAATTAATACTTCAAAATAATATATTACGACTAGAAGTACGCCGCGGCTCCACCCGCGTAAGTTTCTATCCCGTGGGAATATCGGTAATTAAGTAACAGCCGTATCCAAGTTTCATCGCGATATGTTATTTAAGTACCTAAGGGTTAATAAATGATTTAATAAAATTGAACTTGAATTATTACAACCGCGATACGAATATTTCAAACTTTTGTTTCAACCGGCAATTCAATTTTAGAACACAAACGTTGGGTATTGCGTCTAATATAGCTAAATATATTTCCACGCGGATTTTTAGATAGCTAATTATTTTTCCTCGCGGATTTTTGTGCAATACATGTTTTTTATGTACCATCAATAGTTTTCTCAACGCACAATATTAGCCCGTCAAAACTGGCAAAAACTTTACACAGAATTTTATAGGCCACATTTTGCTACTTTAGGTCACAGTATTGAGATTTTCATAAGAATTTCTGATAACTTAGCTTTCTATTGGTAGAAAAAAATGGTTATAAATGGATCCAGTAGTTTCGGAGCCTATTCACTACAAACAAACAAACAAAACAATCTTTCCTCGTTATAATTTTTAAAGGTTTTTTTGTCGAGGATTTTTCGAGGTATCTCGACATTCATTCCCATTCTTACAATAGACGATCCTGTGTTATATTCTTTTTAAATCCCGTTACAAAAATTACAGAGTGCTCTATAAGTTTGACGTGTCTGTGTGTGTGTCTGTGGCATCGTATTAAACGAACGTCTGAACCGATTTTGATACTGTTTGTTTTTGTTTTAAAGGCGAATTAGTCGGGAGTGTTCTTAGCTATGTTTTACGAAAATCCAAGATGACCGCCACACATAATTGAGTCAAATGAAAGGGTTTGACTAGTAGAATAATGTACATTCTATGGAAGGTCAGGAGTTTTTTAATTTATAATTACACTTTAAATTGGTGTAATTTGTTATCAGTTCGGCTGGTCATCATTTAAGACTGCCAGTACACCGGTGCGATCTCTAGGTAATTCTAGTCTAGGTAGTTCTAGTCTAAATAAAATAAATAAATATACTACGACAATACACAAATCGCCATCTAGCCCCAAAGTAAGCGTAGCTTGTGTTATGGGTACTGAGATAGCTGATGAATATTTTGTTATGAATATAATACACATAAATACTTATAATATACAGATAAACACCCAGCCACTGAAAAACATTCATGTTCATCACACAAACATTTTCCAGTTGTGGGAATCGAACCCACGACCTTGGACCATGGACCTTGGACTCAGAAAGCAGGGTCGCTGCCCACTGTGCCACTCGGCCGTCAAAGTCAAAGTCTAGTCTAATGTCTAGTCTAGGTAATTAAGTAAAACCATGTGAAGTACCGTGAAGTTGCCCTTACGATGTCGAGGCACAGTATAACATAGTATATAAACAACATTGGTTAATCCGAGCCGTCATCAAGTGAGCGCTGTGTGAAACTATCTGGAACCCGGCCAGTTCTATTATCTTGTGCATAGCTTGTGCTCAAGCGGTATAAGCACTTGCGGTGGGAATATGCATTATAATATAAACATTATGTATTGTTACTCTTTGCTATATTTATACTTTAATCAGCTAATGTTATGAAAATTAAGCTTAATTTGCTATACTCCGCGAACAGCAGGAGAAGCTGTATGGTGTAATTTACAATTACTTCAATCCGTATACTCCACACCAAACAGATCCTCGGCAATGTACCATCTACGCACGTTTCTCTCCGAAACCGGAGCATCCTCAGGAGATGTTGACTTTACAATGAATAATTGTTAAGTCCGCAAAGTAACGCCTGCTTCTATCCAATATTCAGCTCATGTTACATTAATTTTAAGTAATTAAAATATCGCTATCTTCAACGGTGAAGGAAAACATCGTGAGGAAACCTGCATGCCTGAGGGTTCTACATAATGTTTTCAAAGGTGTGTGGAGTTCGCCAATCCGCACTGGGCCAGCGTGGTGGCCTTATAGTGGGGTTCTCATTGTGGGAGGAGACCCGTGCTCTGTAGTGGGCCGGTAATGGGTTGATGTGATGATGACGATGAAATTAATTTTATAAAGTGGGTAAATAATTAAACTATGGATGAGTATAATTTTATTTATGCCAGATATTTTATTAAATTGATTAGGTTATTTTACAAATACGCTAAGAATTATTATTTAATTAATAAATAAATAGTTTTCGAGAAACAGTTAAAATTATATTTGACTAGCTTCTGCCAGTGATTCGTCTGCTTGGACTTCAGAATTGGGTCTAAAGCTTCACTCGTTAACAATTTTTAATCTTACCATGGGAACTATTTGAGAGATCGGTATATAAATTACAATGTCCGTTTCCCTTAGGTGACATGCATACCAAATTTCGAAGCTGTCTGCCCGCGGCTCAGCTTGTATACAGTTTTTAATTTTCACTCGGGAACTGCTTAAGAAATCAGGATTAAAGGCAGCCTAGGTTCTTTTCCATGTCAAAAGCTACATGCATGTCTTATTTCATCCAAATCCGACGCTTGCCAAATCGCTAGCAAAATCACGTACCTATAGACTTATAAATAGAAGAAAACGCTAAGCGTTTTCAACTCCGCACACCCCTCTGTTGTCCGGAACCAGCAATTTCCTCCACTTCCTCGCGAGTGGCGTTCCGTGTAGTGATCTCCATCTATCTACCCTCGTTTGTAAGCGTAGACGTTTTTAATTGGCCTCGGAAATCCCCTTCCGATTGCAATTCCGTTTAAATGTTTATGTTATATTATAAGCAGCACTTAAAACTCGTGGAACTAACGTCGAAGTACGAACTGAGTAATGGAAGAGCTTTTTGTGACAGATATTAGCCAGAAGCAGGCGTTACTTTGCGGATCTCCATGATATATTATGAAAGTTAAGATTAATTTGCTATACTCCACAAAAAGCAGGAGAATCTTGAAACACGAAAAGAAGAAAACAGATCAAACAGATGTACACATTGCCGAAGATCTGTTTGGTTTGGAGCATAAGGATTGAAGAAAATATTAATTACACCATACAGATTCTCCTACTTTTCGCGGAGTATAGCAAATTGAGCTTAATTTTCATCATTTTGTGACAGAGGTTTTCCGGGGAAGTACTACCGACTTATTTATTTATGCCACCAATCAACATTGCTGTGTTTTGATCTTAAGGTTTAAAGGGGTAATTACAGGCACATTACAGACTTAACCTTATGTTTATGGACACAGGACAGAAGTTTGCGGGACGTGCTCCTTGCATGCATTGAGTTGCTATGGTTATTAACATTGAGTTGCTATGATGATTTTTCACAAACAATTAAATCAACCGTCTGCTTGGGCAGTCAATTAAAAAAAAAACTAAATATATACGTGATATCTATACAAATGCCGCTGAGACTGCATTGAGGGGTTATTCTTATTTTTTATTTTTATTTTTAGTGCTGTTATGTAATTTTTATTTTGATTTGGTTGAATTGATTTGATTTAATTTAATTTTGAAGTGGAACTCCTTTAGAATCGCTGTGATTCCAAAGTCGATGAAACGAAAAAATAAGTCCATAGTGACACAAACAGATAAATAATGTATAGGATTCAGCTGGCGAGAGAATGAGATAGAACATTACACATTTTGTTTCCTATTTAAGTTACCAAGGAAACCGTAAAATATCTAGATAAAGAAACAAACACATAGACGTATGGGACAGAGTGAGATAGAAAACATAATACATATTTTTACCTATTCTAGTTACCAGGGAAACTAAATAATAAACCTTACATTTATACTAATAGTTCTGATACTCTACATCCACCTCAATCTCTCGTAGGCTACTTTTCAGAAGTTACACTTCTGCCGTGTGTGAATAAATTGTACAGGATTTTCTTTTAATTTATTTATATTTGGCATATATGTTTATAAATTTATTTATTTATTTTAATTGTGTTTCATTTAATTTGTAAATTGTTTAATTGATATACAATGTTTAACGACGACGATGGCCGATTGGCGCATTGGACAGCGACCCTGCTTTCTGAGTCAAAGGCCGTTGGTTCGATTTCCACAACTGGAAAATATTTATGTGGTGAGCATGAATGTTTTCCAGTGTCTGGGTGTTTATATGTATTTTCTAAGTATTCATGTATATTATTCATAAAAATATTCATAAGTCATCTTAGTACCCATAACACAAGCTACGCTTACTTTGGGGCTAGACGGTTATGTGTGAATGTGTGTCATAGTATTTTTATATTTATTTATTTCTAACGTTTATGGGTAAAGCCTGAAATAAATAATATTAATTATTATTATACATACTATGAGTAAACATACATATCATGTTAAGTACTAAACTGTAGTGGCGTAGTAACAAAATTCAAATCGTAATCTAGAACCAACGAGAGAGCACTATAAACACTCATTTGAATTCTGTCTGGCAACAAATAAATTTATTTACTGTTGACTATTAAATTGAGACCGTTCAATGCAAAGCACTTGGTAAGGACATAGAGGTGTTAGAAATGTCAAGTAAAGGGCAGATGAACGGCCGAAACTCTTGTCTCAGTTTACGTTTGTTTAATTTGACAGCTTCTTTGTAAAATTCCTTTGCAATTAAATGAATTTGATAACAATTCGTTGTTAAGTTATTGAATAGTTTAAAGAAACAATATAAAATATGATAGTTGGAAAATCCAAAAGTGCACGCCTCATAATCTCATTCATTACAATATAATTAAGGTTATTTGTAAATAATAATTAAACTACATCTAATTATACCGTGAAAAGTAATAGGGTTCTATTCCTCAAAATACTGAAGCCTATAAAAAAAAAAAACTCGATAAGTAAAGTATTTCGCTCGTTATCGTGACCACAAGATACGGGATCCGCACATACAGACACACGTCGTCGTCCAAGACAGTACTTTTTAATAAAAAAAATTAATTTGTTTAAATAATAAAAAGAGATTTAAAACTTTCATGAGTGTTAAAAATTGTGTTTTTTCTCAACATTTGTCTATTTATATTCACTTATAAAGCAATAAAGAATAAAAAAAAATTGGTTGCCTGTAAAGTCGGTATACGGGCGAAAGTTTTACGTGACAACGACTTTGAGTGGTAAAATAATTTTAATGTGAATATTCATTCGTATAGTAGGAAGAAGGATGAAATAATAGTAACAATTTAAAACATTTATTTATACAAAGAATTATATTTAAAACATTAATTTATACAAAGAATCTCGCACTGAATTTCATATTAACAAAATTTTATTTTTACCTTTACACATACATACGTATTTACATACAAATATACATACAATAACTTGCAATACATTTGCGTACAATGAAACAGCGTTTACTACAAAGGGACGCGTGCCTTTCACTTTTTATGTCTGTCTCTCTCGCTCTTAGGCGGGCTAACCATGCCCGAGTGGAAGGGACGCGTGCCTCTCACTCGCTCTCATTGTGAGCGCATAACGTGAGCGGAGCGTAACGCAGTTTCTTGAAGTGTCACCCGGCAAACCAATTTATAAGACGTTGTCACGTCAAAAGTGACATTTTAATTAGAATTTTTGAATCACTCGGTGTGCGTAAACTGACAGTAATACCTAAACGCCTCTCTTATGAGGCGTGCAATAATAATTGACTTTTTGCGAGTGTTTATGTCACGTGATGTGATATTTTCGTATAAATATCGGTGCGATTTGACTATTAGGCTAGCACTTGACTTCAATCACATCTAAAATAGACATGCTGCGGCCTAGAATGGAGAGCGCTTGCCTAGGAGATTCCTATTCACTGTTGACTTGAAGGAACCCATGTTATAACTATCTGGAAAAACGGAAGGTCATTTCAGATCTTTGCGTTGCGAATTATGAACGAGGAAGCAAAACGCTTTGTACGAGTCCACGAGACATCAACTACATAACTGTGCAGAGTACGATTCCTTGCAGTTGGATGGTAGAAAGGTGAAGATAATAAAGTTCCTGAGCACATTGTTGTCCGAAATATATCTTGTTATCACACATTATACATGTTTATTTATATGCACTACCTACCTCTCTTCTTGTGCTGATTTAACGCCTTCGGTTGCCTGGAAGAGATCGTTATGGCCGCCAAATTGTATACATTTTGTTAAATTTTAATTTATATATTTTACTATATCTTTATGTAGTGTACAATAAAAGTTTGTTCGTTCATTCATTTACATTGAAAAATCCGTACCAGCAAGTGCTTTAACATTCCAGTAAGATACGCATTAGGGATATGAGCTATCGACAATCTGACTATTATCAATACAAGAACTAAAGTCTGTGATCTGTGTCACTTTATTGTCAAAAAAAATGTATGTGTTCATACATCACTATCAACGAGGAATTGCAAACTCTAACACAACTCTAATGCAATTGACCGCGCACGTCCGATAGTAAGCGAACTACGGATAGTACGGATAGTAGTGGTCGGGTAAGAAGTTATTCGGCACGGCGCTGACGGCGCTTGCCGTTGTTGCTATAGCAACGGACCAAGAACACCGCCGAACGCACGCGCAAAATAATACCTTTTTTACAAGTCTTATTAAACAAAACTAATATTCCTTGCGCTAAAAGAAAAGTAGTCCTAACATAACTTCTTCTGCAAACGACGGTGCTACAAACTCAATTTGTAAACTTATGCAAAAGTAAACTGGCTGATATCGTATAGCCTTGTAGGTATGCGTTTACAGTAGACAGGACGTTGCTCGTAGTTGAGTCTGACACCCTCCGGCTGCGAGCAAAATGTCGAATACAAAGACGCTTTTAACCACACCACTGTACATCATTCCTTGCGTTGTAAATAATCTAGATTATAGACTTAGAACGGAATAAAATTCCGACTCTGACTAGACAACCTATTCTATAGATCAATATATGTTATAAGTTGCCCACCTGCCTGTTACCTACGCTTTGCCTTACTACATGTTATGACATCACTAGAAGATTCCTTAATATATAATTGCTTTATAATAATAACTAGCTGTTGCCCGCGACTTCGCCTGCGTTTGATTTTGTTTTTTGATCTGGCATTCAATTTAGTTGTAGTTCTAAAAAAAATAAAGTATTCAGTATCGCTAAGCCTTAAATGAGGGGTTTGCTGTTGTCCGCTGAGGAGTTATATCCTCTATCTCCAACCACATTCAGATCCACACAAAGTTTTGGCAAAATTTAACACACATTATAACCTCTTTAGTACAAAAATAATTATTTAAATCGGTAATAATTTGTCGGTAATCGGTAATGTGTTGAGTTATGGTGTAAAACCGTAAAACACTTTCATCCCCTCTTCAAAAGTAACTGAGCTTAATGTCGGGATAAAAAGTATCCTTATTACTTCTAACACATCCAAGAATATGTGTACAAAGTTTCATGAGGATCGGTTTAGTAGTTTTTGCGTGAAAGCGTAACAAACCAACTTACATTGACATTTATAATATTAGTAGGGATAGGGATAATAATAATAATAATAAATTTTTGATTTTAGAAAAAGAACAACACATAGGTAACAACATATAAAGTACACGCTACTTAAACACATATCAATTAGAACATAAAGAAATGATCTTAAAATGAGGTAACTAAATAAAATAAAATAAACTAAAAACAATCAAATAATATCTATGTTGGAAGTGACATAATACTATGTAACGTTCACATATCTGTGGTGCTGTTTCTCCCAAACAGAGTATCGCCCCAGCATTATGGCATTATTTTCAGGTGACCAATTCGTAATAATTCTAATCTGAATTTATAATGTATGTAATCCAAATAGATTAATAGCTATATAGTTTGTAAAATACCTTACCGGAAACTTATATCGTAAAATATTATTATTGTTTAGTTTTTTTGTCAACATTGTAAACGGTATCTGAGATTTTTTATAGGAATAATTGACAGGCCAATCAAACGGCTCACCTGAAAATAACTGGAAAACCATCGCCTCTGAACAGAGCAACATCTCACAGGTCATGCAAAGAGCACGTCCTGCAACAGACCCCCTGTGTCCCATCAACTTGAGGCGTAGTTTTAAAGACTCATGTGCCTGTAATTACATCGGCAACCGCGCACTTCAGATCGGAACATACTTGTAGCATTGCAACAACGCTACTTGGTGGCAGAAATAAGCATGGTTATATTACTGCCCCGGACGAGCTCTGTCACAAAAAGCTACGATCATCATCATCAATCGATTACCGGCCACTACAAGGCACTGGTCTCTCCGAATTTATATGTATCCTCCGAATATATAGGTATCCTTCGAATATATAGGTATCCTCCATTATAGATTAAAGTATAGGTTAAAGGGTAGGTATAGGGAAGTAGTCTACCGCGCTGGCCAACTGCGGATTGGATGACTTCACACGCCGTTGAGAACAATATGGAGAACTGTCTAGCATGCAGCTTTCCTCACGATGTTTTCCTTCACCGATTAAAGCAAGTTAAATTTAAATGTCTTAAATTAAAAACGCACACAACTCCGAAAAGTCAGTACGTGCCGGGCCTCGAACTCGGTCTTCGCAAAAGGAAAGCCGAAGCCATAGCCACTTCCTTCGTAATGGTAACCTCCTCCTTTTGAAGGAAGTCGGTCGGTCAAATCTTATTTATCTTTTTTGTTTCTCAAAAATTCCATCCCTAATTGAAAGTCTTACCCCTGATCAACGGCTAGACAAGGGCAATTACTCAAGAATATCCTTTTAAGTCGAGATATTATTCAAATTCTTACAAATGAGGTAATTTGAGGGCAAAAACACTGCCTAACTCTGGGGCTGAATTCATTGTATAGCGTTATATTATTTCTTTTGAAAAAGATAATATATTGCCCTGTGAGGCAAGATTTTTTTATTTAGAAATCAAAGTGTAAGAAAGTCTTTGAACGTTGTTGAATGGAAAAGATGTATTTTGATAAAGTTATGTTATTATATTATTATTGGGTGGGTCAGCAGAATAGCGGAATTGGGAATAATTTTTTTAGTTTTATTTGACGTCCACTACAAAAAGTTATTGATGTATTTTTTCAAGACCTAAATACATTATTAACTTTTTAGTGTCAAAATATTCGATATATTTAAATGCTCAATAATATAAAAGTATTTTTCTAATAGATACATATCGTAAGACTGTTTAATGTGGTTTTTCACATTTTATCTTTGTTTATTCTGTATTGCTTATTCTTATTTTACAAAGAGTTAGCTATGCTAAATTCTCTTATAATTTATTTTTTAACTAAATAAAATATATCTACCGATATAGATATTAGAATCTTAAGCAAAAACATTTTACTGCCTACCGGTGCAGTAATACCAACTTTTGTCTATAATTTGACTACGTTTAACCAGCGACTTTGCTCGGTGATTTAAAAGACTTTGCTAGGGGGAAAATGACACCAAATGTGAACACAAAACAGGCCACTATTTAAGGTCGCTTGGGAAAACAATATTGTGTTTTGTATTAAACTTCTGTAGCCTATGTACTCTACGTCCTTTCATCTTACTCTACGTCATAAATTAAGTGCTTGGATCGTAAATGAAAGACAAACACACTTTCGTATTTTATATTGGTTAAGATTACCATCTCTTTTCTTCTGTATGATAAGATGAATGGTTTTCGATTTTATTTGCAAAAATTCTGTATTCAGATCGCAGCGCCGCACTTTTACTACATCTTAGGTTTATGTTGGTGTAGATTTTCTTGTGTGTTGACGCGAGCGGCGCATATTTTTCGGGTAAATAAAACAGGGGTCGAAATGCCTCTCTGGGGGTGTGAAATCGAAATGACTTCACATTTTCGCCCCCTCGCGTCGCCCTGTTTCGATTTCAAATAAAATATGTCGCTAAATAAATGCTTTCAGGTAATCGGATATTTATAGGGGCTACGTGAGAGGACTTTAAAATTAAAATTGTATCTGTAATATTTTATTCATAACTACGGGTAGTAGTGGCCCGTATCTTAACTCTTTATACAGTGAGTTAGAAACTTATTATTTTAGGAGGTAAAGAGGGGAATCCTGTACCTTGGTGCTCTAATAATCAGAAGAAGAAAATTATATTACTCAAATTATTATACCCTCTGACCAGGGATACCACTTACATGGCAAAAGCGCGGCCGATTCTTTTTCTCGGTCTGAGGGGCGTCGTTATCGGTGTCATTAGAGGCGATTGAGGCTTAACATCTACTCCTGAAATTGATGAACACAGGGTCTTTTTTTTTATTCCACTACAAGTTAATAATAGCGGGCTAACCTGTTAGGGAGTATGGTGGTCCCCTAATCGGTTTCCACGCGACATCGCACCGGAACACAAAATTGCTTGACGGCACGTCTTTGTTGGTAGAGTGGTAACTAGTCACGGCCAAAGCAACCACACGACCAGACCAGAGAAAATTCAGAAAACATAAATGCCTCTGCCGGAAATCGAACCCCGGGGCTACTTAAATTCACAGCGCTCACCGTTGCGCCAGAGAGTTCGTCAAAATGCTGCACATTGCAGGACGTTTTCTTTGCATTGGGATGCGCCAGGTAGCTATTGGGCTAGCTATCCGTCACTACACAAGCCTCTCTACGGTCTTAGGGGGAGTTCAAGCTGTCCTGATCCCCTCCTCGCTAGCGGGGGAGCCCCAGCAATCGGTCGGGGTGGTTGGCAGACGTCGGGCTTCTAACAAAGCCAACAAGAGGTCGGAGGTGGCAAAAAAGCTTTTCCGCCATGCCAAAAAAAAAAGGACGTGTTCCTTGCATGGCCTGCGAAGTGTTATTCTGTTCCAAACGTTTACCATAAAATGGCAACATTCCGCGAGTGCGAAGTGAGACGTGCGCGGAACGTTTTCACTGTTTTTGGACGTAATGCACTGCATGCAATAATGGCTGAATGATAGTTCTATGTTCTTAATTCTTTGGATTAAACGTTAACTGATAATTATACATATCGGAAATTTTGCAACTCAATTACCTGCAGCAAACATATACATAACCGGTTATTATTTCAAAGGATTAATCCACAGAATTAAGGACACACAGAAACCATGTACACGACTAATATTGAAGCATCAAAACCACTCCACTTTAGTAGTGTTTCTTGAACAGGCGGTTAGTCTCTTTATTTCATGTAACAGTTGACATTAAATTGTTTATCTCTAATGTTCTAAACGTTTACCATAAAATGGGAAAAATTTGTGAGATGGCAACATTACGCGAGTGTGAAGTTATAGGTGACCGGGACGTTTTCACTGTTTAAGGAGACAATAATCTGCATGCAAGAATGAGGGTTCTTTATTTTCTTAATTCTTTGGATTAAACCTTAACTGAAAATTATACATTTCGGAAATTTCCCAACTCAATTTCCTGCAGCAAACACTGTCCTGTCCCACCTGGAACCTAGACTTGAGAACGTGTCAAAGTGTACCTGCAAGAGATTTGTGTATTTTATGAAAATGTCCACGAATTTCTGCGGCGAAGTCTGTGCTTTGCACCAGCGACATAATTCGTCGGGATTTAAATACGGTTTAAATGTCTCAGACTAGTTAAGAGTCTCAAAAGACCCCGTTTGGGAGAACCAAGGAAATTATATTCTGTATAATTTTATCTAGATTCGTAGGTATCTTGTAATTCTCAATACGATTCTTTTTTTTTTTGACAACCTCCTTGGCACAGTGGTGAGCGCTGTGGATTTAAGTGAAAGGTACCGGCTTCGATCCCGGCGGTAGAAATTTGGAAATTTATAATTTCAGAATTTTCTCTGCTTTGGTCTGGTAAGAGGCTTCTTCCGTGCCTATTCACCACCCTACCGACAAAGACGTGCCGCTAAGCGTTCCGGTACGACATCATGTAAAAACCGATATTATTATAACTACCATACCTCTAACAGATTAGCCCGTTATCATCTTACACTGCATCATGACTTACCAGCTGGTGAGATTGTGATAACCCATTGGGTAGGAGCTCGACTTCACCCTTGGGGAGCCAAGTTCCAATTCCAGCACGCACCTCTAACTTTTCTAAGTTATGTGCTTTTTAAGTAATAAAAATATCACTTGCTTCAACGGTGAAGGAAAACATCGTGAGAAAACCTGCATGCCTGAGAGGTCCACGCTACGTTCTCAAGGGTGTGTGGAGTCCACCAATCCGAACTGGGCCAACGGGTGGACTACGGCCTTAATTAACCCTTTCTCGCTGTGGGGGCCGGTAATGGTTTGATGTGATGAAGAAAACATTAAAATTTTATAAACAAAACAGCCGCGCTTAGCAATAAAGATGTCTACGCATTCGGCACAGAATCTAACGTTCAATAAAACAGCCAAATTGCCTCCTATATTGGCAGTTGGCGATAAAAAACACGTGTTGTGGTAATTCTTGAAGCATTCCGCTGAATTCGGCGACGATTTGTATGCATAATTCAAGTTTAATGCACACATTCGTCGAATTTGTTGCGAAATATTTACAGCTAGCTTTTATCCGTCCCTTTGTGAACGTGAAAATTCTATTCTACTATTTCTACAACATTCAAAACAATCACACACCCGCAGCATCTTACTCAGGATTTATCTTAAATAAACTATGATTACAATAATTATCACAATAAACGTTAGCGTCTATGCTATCTTTTTCTTCTGGTTGTATCGTTCTTCTCTTGTACATGATACAACTAGCTTTAGGTTTGTGCCTAACACTCTTAATTATTCTCCAAAAAATATATCAATTCACCGCCTAATAGGTCTCAATTTAAAGTATCATAGAAATTGCAAGCAGTGTCCTCAAAATTTGTTTAGCTGGTGCGAAGGCTGACAAAATAATTGAATCAATCACAAAAATAAAAAAAAATATTTTTGTTTGCTTTGTCCTTAAAATAAATAACGAAATAAATAAAATAAAATAAAACAAATATGAGATTAGCAATTCAGTAGTAATAGACAGTGGCGTGCACAAGGTTTTAGACCATCATTCAAAAATTTGGCAGAAAAATAAAAAATCCTCCTACTTTATGAGTGACATAATTTTTGTGGGTAGGCAGTGCTTCATTGCATGTATGAAGTGCACATCACTGGTAGTAGAGCTTTTTGTGAACGAGCTCGTCCGGGGAAGTACCGAAATGTCGGAACTCTGTGTTTCCGTCTGATAGGCGTGGTTGCCGGTGCAATTACAGGCACTTGAGGTTTGATGGACCCAGGGCATCTCTCTCCAGGATGTGTTCCTTGCCTGGGGAGTGTTGCTCTGTTTATAGGCGAAGGTTTTCCACCTACCATCAGGTGGGCTCTCTGCTTGGTCCAGCCATTATAAATTATAAAAAAAATAGGTGTAATTTAATAAGGTAGACTTACAATGTTCCTGCTACCCAATGCAAAAAAACGGTGCTTGATAGGATATAATTTCCTTTTTCCTAAAGACTTTACTCTTCGCTAGAAAACAATACACTCAGGCAGCGAGTGAAGCATAGAGGCTTTATGGAGAATATTTTTAAAACAATCCTCCAGGAATAACAATATAATAGACTAAACCAAAATGCCGGCTCAAATCGCAGCATCCGGAAATCTTGACGAAGCCGTGCTAGTGGAATTATGCAAGAGCCACGTTTACATATCATCGATAAGGATTCACTAGCTAGAGCGAAATTTACGAAAACCACAGAAAAGCCTTTAATTGGCGTTCTCTTTAAAACTTAAATTGTTTACTTTCATCATCGTCATATCAACCTATTGCCAACGCACAACGGGACACGGGTCTCCTCCCACAATGAGAAGAGGTTACACCACTTCCGATTTATTTATCTTTCAATGAAAAAAACAATATCAAAATAGGTTCAATTGTTCAGGAAATACGATGCCACAGACAAACAGAGACGTCAAATTTATAATACGCAATAGGTTTTGCATCTGGGTTTAAAAGAACTATATTTATGAACCTCAGGTGCAGTATCTGTAGCAGCGTCTTGGTTGGCAACCGAGACAACAGAATGCGTAGTAATGGTTTGACAGTTTTTGATGGGAATTTTACGAAGTTTGTAAAGCTACAAACTACGTTAATCCTATTTTGTATCTCGGTGGGTATCAAATTGCTTAATTTGATACAAAATAAGCCTGGGTCTATTTTAAACCTTGGTAGCTTTAGTTAGTAAGTACTCGTAGTTAACGTCAACCTCTCACTACCATGTTCCAATTTTGTATGTAATGTTTGAATGAATACACTTTTATTGTACACCACATAAAAATAACAAATTAACAGTAAAAATTTAACAAAAGGTATACAATTACAAAAAAAGTAAAGGTATACAAATGTTTGTATGTGTTACGCAACAAAGGTGCCTTCAATAGGTCTATTTGAGAAAATAAATATTAACCGATTTACTAAAATTGAGGAGGTTCTCAATTCGGTTGTATTTTTTTTGCGACTGTGACTTGGAATATAAAACTTCCATGACATAAAATCATATTGATAGCTTGTAAACGTTCTCCGAACGGAAGCCTCGAAAACATTTTCCGAACATTGCTTTGAATAGCTCGGCACGGTCGGGTTGTTGGATCGGCAAATGGATGAGGACTTTGCGCTCTTTTATTACATTACGATGCACCATGTCCCAATCTAATGTGATTTTGATTGATAGGGTTTGCTGTGTACTCTAGTTTGCATCGGTTTTTTACGAGACACACTTAAGTGTGCTTGAAAACTTCTCAATCTTAGTTAGTCCCCCCATATTCCAATTTATCACAGAACAATAAGACAGTGAGAACAGTGTCTTATACAAGCAGAAGATGCTAAATTTCTTCCAGTGAGGAAAGTGCTGCTGTTCTTGGCGGCGACCAATGCTTGCTGGGAGATCTAGATAGTGGCGTCACAATAGATCTTAACCGGCGGACATGACCAGGCGAACCTAAGCAGAAGAAAAAAGAAGAAGAGAACAGCGGGACAGAGAGTTTAAATCGCTCTTGTGCGTCAATTCTGCATTGAACTGTGAGCGTTAGTGACAGCACTTGTGAGATTGTACTGTTCGCAGATGATACATCTCTCATTTTTAAGACTGATAGAAACAAAGATAATTTTGACGACGAAAACCGTGCTTTGTCACATGTGTCAGACTGGTTTACTGTTAATAACTTACTTTTAAATGCAAAAAAAACCAAGTGTTTGGAATTTGTTTTGCCTAACGTAAAAAAAATTGATAAAAACATCATAATAAATGGAGAAACACTTGAAATAGAAAACTCCACTGTTTTTCTAGGAGTGACCTTAGATTGTAAGCTACAGTGGGGTACCCATATAGAAAGCCTAGCGAGTAAACTCAGCTCAGCTGCATATGCAATCAGGAAAATTAGACAGCTTACCGATGTTGAAACAGCTAGGCTTGTTTATTTCGCATACTTTCACAGTATTATGTCCTATGGGATCTTGCTGTGGGGAAAAGCTGCAGATATTGAAAGTATATTTATACTACAGAAAAGAGCCGTACGATCAATATATAAACTTGGATCACGCGAATCGCTTCGTGAAAAATTTAAACAAATAGGTATTCTTACAGTAGCTTCGCAATACATTTATAATAATATAGTCTTTGTGAGGCAAAATATTACTCTTTATAAATCAAAAGCTGAAATTAACAATCGACTTACCAGAAACGATCATAAATTAGTGATATCTGCATATCGTCTGCGAAAGGTGCAGAACTCCTTTGTGGGGTTGAGTATACGCTTTTACAACATGATTCCTAAGGAAATTCTTGACCTACCAATGCATACATTTAAAAAATGTGTAAAAACGCATCTAGTACAGCGAGGTTACTATACATTTGATGAATTCCTCAATGACAAGATAGAATGGAAGCAGCCAGCCTCGCTCTCATCTCCCGCAAGATAGCAAAATGATTGTAAATGTTGATGTTGGAAAAGAGCAACTACTGAGTTTCTTGCCGGCTCTTCTCGGTAGAATCTGCTTTCCGAACCGGTGGTAGAGTCACACAAACATGCATACTTGACGTTTCAAAAGTGCTTATAAAGTAGGCCTACTTCAAATAAATGAATTTGAATTTTAATTTGAATTTGACAGGAGTCAATGACTGAGAAAGTAGATAATCTGTTATAACTACGTAAAAGCGTGTCTACTGAACTATTAAGTGAATACTAAAATGGCAACTTAACTGCATCCTATTGTTGCAGATTTTTTAATTTAATAATAAAAAATAATTTTAATAAAAACAAAACCAAACTTAAGATTATGTTCATAAATACACAATTTTAACAAAGCTCTTTAGCCGGTGTTGACATATTATGTTATCAGGATAAAATGTGGTTACTATATTGCCAAATAGGTACGTTCAAGTACGTTCAATTTAACGATAGTAACATATTAAATGGATGGCTATATAGGTATAGTATTTTCGAGCCGTTCCTTAATATCCCTTACTCATTGGGCATGAACTTATGGTAGACGGCGCACCACAGACTGAGATTACAGTTATTCGATGTGACGTAGTGTTTATATCCTCTTTGAATCAAATAGAGATAGAAGTTCATACTTTAACATTATTTTGTATGTTACCTATGCATGGTACGTAGTCGAAATTTAGCAAAGAAATAGTCTGTATCCTGGAGACGGCCACTTGATGTATTTTATTCCAGGGAATATAAAGTGTTTCTCCGGGTTTTTACAGGCCCAAAATATGCTTCGAAAAAAAAGCGGTCAATAGCTAGTTTAAAATAAAATCAAAACTAAATTATTGACAGTAGGTATTTGTGGGGATAACGGCATAGTACAAAAAAGTCTGCCATTCAAAAGTTTTTCCATTTTCGGCATTGGAAAACTCTACGCTGGGAGTTCTGAAATACTTCTGAAGATCCTCAAAGCAATCTGTGCGATAACGTCACTTTACAACATGAAGTTTGAATCGACTACAAAAATTGGATGAGCTCTTATTTTTACGGTTTCTCATTTTTAGGGTAGATTATAAAAAAAACTAATGCAGTTGGCACCGCAGGATATTAGTGGTATTTTATTTAAGCCATTCTGTTTGTCGGTCCTTATGTCACAGTTATTTATACAGTCTTGGGAAAACAGAAGTGTGAGAAGATCGATCACATGTTGCCTAAATTGTGAAATCTATTTCGTTGTTACAAAAGATCATATGAGCGATATAAAGGCACTTATTTGAAACTAATCACAGGTATATTGCATTACTAATCAAATAAAAAGTATTACACGATCAATAATGCACAAAGTCACTAAGCGGGCGATGGAAAGAGCTATTTTATTAAATCAGAAATGAGGAGACCCTTAGATGAACTAGAGTTACTAACATAGCGCAACGAATCGTTAAAATGAACTGGCATTCGGACATGACATAGCTTAGAAAACCGATGGGCGTTAGGGTCCTAAAGTGCTGGAATGGCGACCCCGCTCCAGTAAACACAGCGTTGGTCGACCCCCAACGAGGTGTACAGATGACATCAAAACAAAAGGCCCGGAATCTTAGATTCTAGACAGTACTTCAAAAGACCTATTCCTGCAGTGGACGTCAATCGGATGAAGTGACGATGATGACTCGTTTAAGTTGTATACGAAATAAGAACTCTGGAGGATACTTTGAAGAATCCCTTTAAAGGGACTCCCCCTTTAAAGAGATTCTTCAAAGTATCTCTTTAAAGTACAAACATGTCAAAACAATTTTAAGGTCTACATCTCTTCTCAACTACTTTGGTTGAAACTCATCAAAATCGAGTAAATTTATGATAGATTTGTGTTCGTATATTTTGAAAAGCTATAATTATTACAAATTGTGTTCATAAACTTGTGGAAACAATTCCGTAACACAACTTTTCCAATCACGTTAAAAGCAAGTTAAAAGGCTATGTGTACATTAATAACGAGTGTCAAGGATTTAGGGAAGGGGGTTTAAATTGCTATTAATTTATCATAACACCCCCTTGATATGCTAATTAAAATTATGGTCAAACGATTTTTCCTTCGAGGATAAAAAATACCGCCAAGTGTTTCCATAAGGGTATCCACGACATTTAGGCGTAAAATTACGAGTGACATTTATGGGTGCTGGATACAATGTTTTTTTGAATGACACAACTTTTGTCTTTTGTAACAGTTCAGTGTTATAAAGTAAAATTTTCTGAATGGTTTTCCAAACGATCATAATATCGCAGCTATACTTATATAAAATTCGAAGTCCTGACTGACTGATTTGCATTATCTATCGATATTTTAGCGTCCTCCGATAAAAAAGGTGCGCAACATCAAGCGCAAATCAGCATCTCGGGGAAGCGGAGCGGTGTTATTCCAAACAACCTTGTTATTATTAATTGAACTTATTAATTATCTGTCAACCAGTTATCATTAGTAAAAGCTTGTAGATAGTTGTGGGGATACCTTGAATTGCATTGAAGTAAATCACTGGTCTGATTACAATTTCAATGGCTCTTGAATATTAATATTGAAATACATTTGCATAAATTATTATTCCTTTAATGTCTTAGAAAAATTTATGAATGAATTTACGGAAGCAGAACCTACCGTCTTTTAATACTTTATCTTCGGTCTCCAAGTAATTTATCAACTAGGTCATAATTTAGCGCTCAACTTTAACTTATTTTATTGGTACGAACTCATTGGTATGCACTGAAGGGTAGGTTACGTAATCACAACATTTACGGCTTAATACCTACGACTCCGATTGATGGCGACATAGGGCGGCGCTTTGTAGGTATTGGCCCTTGAATGCCCTACGTGGTGTAGCTCTGTTTATAGGCGATACCACTAACCATCAGGTGGGCCATCTGCTTAGTTCGTAATGACATCTTATACTCCTATACTTACTTAAATAAAAAGCTAAAGAGTTTGTTTGTTTGTATTTTTTCTTGAACGCGATGATCGCAGGAACTAACTACTTTAGACAGCCGATTGGCGCAGTTTGCAGCAACCCTGCTTTCTGAGCCCAGGGCCGTGGGTTCTATTCCCACAACTGGAAAATGTTTGTGTGATGAGCATGAATGTTTGTCAGTGTCCGGGTGTTTATATGTATATTCTAAGTATTTATGTATATTATGCATAAAAATATTCATCACCATAACACAAGCTACGCTTACTTTGGCGCTAGATGGCGGTGTGTGTATTGTCGTAGTATATTTATTTATTTAATTATTAATCGTCTGATTTAATGAAGAATATTTCAAAATCAGGTTTTTTTTGTTCCTTTGGAGAGCTTTCGCTGCGTTCGCTACGTAAATCGATAGTTTCAATAAAATCATGTATGACAAAGTTGTCAGATTAAGTCAGGCAAAAATTTTTTTTACTCTAGAACTACTATACTAGTTTTTCATACTTTAGATTTTAATTACAGCTTCACTATTAATTTAAAAACTTCACTCAAACAGCAGCTGTAAATTGGGGATAAAAACAAAGTGGCAGCACCCTGTTCAAAAACACATAATTTCAGCCACTGGCAAAGTGTAAGTTAAGAGATTTCGAGGACGTAGCCCATTCGCCTGTCAATCATTAATAGCCTACTTAGTCCACTGCCGGACTAATGGCCTCCAAACGGGACGGTATGCCCATAAGCACCACGTGGGCAGACGGGCTGGTGATCATAGTAAATGGCAGTAGTAGCAGCTGTCTATTCTCCGTTATGTCCATTTGGTCACCTCGTGAAGGCTCGTCGTTAGAGATTTTTTCAAAGCCGAGTTAAATGGCGTGAGATAATCCGATCAAAAGAGAGTGAGCGAGAGAGAGATGGAGAAAGAAAGAGAGAGAAAGAGGGAGAGAAAGAGAGAGAAAGAGAGATAGAAAGAGAGAGCTCCATACAAATAGTCTTACACATGATTGTAAACTAGAAGTTGTAGTTGCACCATTATTTATGGGCACTTAGTAATAATACCAGGACTTGCTCTATTTGGCAAATTGCTACATATTTAGCCTCTTCACATTATTATTAAAAAACCTGTAGATGCTAGAAACCTAATTACCTGCAATCATCTCCCTCCAAATAACCAATTTTATAGCTTACGTCCTAGGTTTATTTTATGTGTTTGTTTTGTGAGTCGTAGTCTGATAAGGCCTTCTACGCGTGCTCATACTAATTTAAACGTCATGCTAATACAAGTTAAAAGCTAGCAGACTGAAATAGGTTTAGACTTACTTAGTAACACAAAAAAATTAAAGACAGTTCGACATCGTAAAACCAAAATTGTATGAAAAAAAGCATAAATCTTATATGGTGAAAGAACAGGGGTCACATGTGTTGTTTGTCTATACAATTGCAAACTCAATAGCAGAATTAAAGAACCCATCAACCAGAAAAGAGCTAACATCATTCAATTTCACGTACCCTACAAATTCTCGTTACCTGTATACACAAGGGATACGAACTCTGATCCCTTAGGACCCGTTGGAGGGTACTGGCGGATTTAAATCGAAATATCCATCAAGTGTTATAAGCTACTTACAAACGCGACATTGTGATAAATTGACAATAATATTATTATCTTTTACTTGAGAACACAAGAAGTGAGGGAGTTGGATATATCTATATATAAATGTTATGTTGGTTTGTGTACGCTTCAAAAACTCAAAAAGTTGTGCACCGATCGTGTTAAAATTTTAGCATGCCATTCAATCACTCATTCACAATGTGCCACAGCGAAGCGTAGCAGGGTACAGCTAGTAATAAATAAATATTTAAAAATAATAATAAATAAATATACTACGACAATACAAACATCGCCATCTAGCCCCAAAGTAAACGTAGCTTGTGTTATGGGTACTGAGATAGCTGATGAATATTTTTTTATGAATATAATAAATACTTACTTACAGATAAACACACAGACACTGAAAAACATTCATGTTCATCACACAAACATTTTTCCAGTTGTGGGAATCGCCCACGGCCTCGGACTCAGAAAGCAGGGTCGCTGCCCACTGCGCCACTCGGCCGTCAAAAATAATGGCACGAGTGTTTTTTTTAATAGTTATAATCGACGGACCTTGTATGGATTGACTTGGTGATAAGTTGAAAACCTATAACTAAAGCCTATAAAGCATATACCCTTAAACCCTATAACCTTTAGCCTATAAATGGGGCAACACTTCGCTAAGTTAGAGTGTCATGGAAGTAGGAAAGCAAATTTAGGTAGTATAAATCAAAATCCGACTATAAAAGTTGGAAAGAGGATACCATGACAAACCCTCTTCCCCTCCCCCTTTGATGCATAACTAATAATCATTTAGAGAAGTGATTCGAATAATGATCTTCATAGAAAAGTAAACTTAAAAAAAAGAAAACTCTGTATTATAATTATAATCGTTTGAAATCTCATTTATACTTATGGACGTGTGTTTGAATTATTGTTTTATAATATCAAGGACTTTAACCTTTTCTTGGTCTCCAATTTAACAGCTGATGTTATGGCTGTGACAGCGTATATTAAATGGCAACTTTGTACAGTTTTTTCTCTTTAAGTATTGATATCAGGAAAATAGATTTGGTACAAAACATTTTCATTATTAATAGGCAAAAACCCTAACAGAGCCTAGAATTAACTATAAGCGAGTAATTTCTAAAGAATGGAGTTTATTGAGCCGGTTCGGTCAGTTGACTTCGGTTTCACTTTCGGGGTGCCAAGTTCGAATCCCAGCACGCACCTCTAACTTTTCTAAGTTTAAGTTTCCCTTACTGTGGGTTTTAAGCATTTAAAATATCACTTGCTTCAACGGTGAAGGAACACATCGTGAGGAAACCTGCATGCTGCATGTTCTCCATAATAAACTCAAAGGCGTGTGGCGTGTTATTTCTCAATCACGCCAGTACATCTGCACGAATATGGATGAAAAGGGCAAATCTATCTGGCATAGTGATTTTCCAAAATTGCGGCACATGATGAAAACGGTAAGTTTAGCTACAGGTTACATAAATAACCCAAAAATGTAAAGTAACATATTACCCCAAACTATCACTAAGATATTTGGAGGTAATGTTAGCTTCTTAATGGAAAGCTTCGGAACCCTTCAGCATGGATTATAGTCTCGAATAGCACATATTAAGTCAGTTGTTATTTTAGAAAAACGTGGGAAGGATTCTGTTTGTCTTGGTTTAAATCAAGATGCTTTTTGCATGGTAGTAATTTGGGGGTCAGAGAGTAACATAGACGTACACATCGAAAACTCCACGCGAACGAAGTTGCCGGAAACAACTAGCATTGTTTTAAGAGTACAACATAATAACTGCTAATTACACTAAAATTTAAGTTTTAGTTCCGCGATACAATACACTCCATTTCCATTATTCCGCATCGCCTTCAATAGCCTCAAAGATGTTTATTCCAAACAATATTAATAGACGAGTACAAAGTTGTAAAACGGCCCTAAACTGCTAACAATATTCTCAAGTTGAAACTACCTCGGAACAAGACATCAAATGTACCGCCCACAACACCCTTAATAAGTTTAGTCATGACCTCCAGTTACACCGAAAGTGTTTTTGTTTAAAGAACTCTTGAGGTCTTTGGACAAAAAAAAAGTATTATTATTGGATTGAATGATGTTACTTATTAAGATGTTACAGTAATTTTGTAAAGTGGGTAAATAATAAAGCTTTTGATTACTATAACTTTTGAAGTGATAACTTCTTAAGGGCCATAAACAGCTTCGTTACGTAACGCGTTACAGCGCCAGTACGTCTGGCTTCCCTTTCACTCACGCATACGGCAGCGGTAGGCAGGCTCCAGCTCCGCTCTCACTCTAACCCACAGCGCTAACTGTATTTCGTACAGACGCTTCTCCCTATCTTTACTCGGTGTTTAGTGTGCGATAGACATATACTGTTAAGAGTGAGTATATAAGATAAAACTGCACCATTTTTAAAAAAAAAATATTCCGACTCGCGCATCCGTCCCGTACGGATGTCTGTCTCGCAACCGATTGCTCGAGGTGAAAGTGTCAGTGGAAATCAGTGTCCGTTTCTGCGTTGTGGTAGTGCAGTGTAGTTCTAGGGTCTAGGATTCCTGTAAGTACACGTGTTATTATTAGCGTAGTTTAACACCCTCGTCACCTAAAGGCGAGGCCCCATAGGGCCACACCCTTTTTTTAGGCACACACCTCCCTGCATGGCAGGGAGGTCAACCGCTACCCCGGGGGCCGCCATGGCCCTCGCCGACTCCGACCTTAATCTGGAGGCCCTCTTAAAGGACCTCCAGGAGAATAACGCGGGTTACCTAAACCGCTTTAGGACTGTTAGGCCTAGAGTGTTCACGGACAGCCCGCAATCCCCGGCTCCCGCAGAGCCGATTACCGACGACCCGGTCGCTATCCCTGCGATAGCGATCGAAGAATCTACCTCCCCGGCATCATCCGAGACCGACGACGGCTTCACCGTCGTCGGTGCTAAAAAGCGGAAGCTTAAGGCTTCCAAATCCAAGGCGAACCCGCCAAAGAAAGTGGTAACGGACCGCCCAACTAAGACCCAGTCCCAAGCGCCCCGCGCAGCGCCTCGCGCAGCGTCCCAGGCTTCCCCTGCGGACGAAGACGAGCCCGAAGACTCCCCTATGGAGGAGCAACCCCAACCCAGGGATAGAATCCCACCTCTCTTCATCCGCGACAAGCTCGCATGGATGAAAATCATCCCGCTTCTTGAAGCGAACGGCATCGGCTTCACCGGTGCCCGATCCACCGCTATAGGCATTAGAGTACAGTGCCTATCCTCCGACGACCACCGTCGGCTAACTTCAATGCTCAGAGAGCATAATATAGGTTTTCATACCTACGCCCTAAGAGACGAACGCATTCTCCGCGTCGTCATTAAAGGATTACCGAAGGAGATTAGCTCCGAGGTAATAAAAGCCGACCTTTTGTCGCAAAATCTACCTGTCCTGGAGGTACATAGGATGTACAATACCAGGACGAAATATGTCTACGAGATGGTTCTCGTTTTATTAGAACTTTCCCCCGAAGGTAAAGAGATTTACAATCTCGAAAAAGTGTGCCACCTTTCAGGACTCACTATCGAGAAGCCCCATAACAGAGGCAAGGTCGGCCAGTGCCACCGATGCCAACTGTACGGCCATTCCGCAAGGAATTGTTTCGCCCGCCCTAGGTGCGTCAAGTGCCTGGGCGACCACGGCACCGCCGATTGCTCCCGACGGGACCCGACCGTCGACGAACCACCGAGCTGTGTACTCTGCTACACCCAAGGGCACCCCGCGAATTATCGCGGATGCCCAAAGGCGCCGCAGTTTACACGGCGCAGGGGTCCGCCGCCGGCTCGGAGACCCGCAGCACAGCCCGCCCAACGCTTCGTCCCAGCGCCGGTACCCGCTACCAGCGCATGGGCCAAGCCCCTTAACGGAGCGCCTAGCGCCTCCGCCCCCGCCCCCGCACCGGTGCCGGTAGCCCCTCAGGCCACCGCACCGGCAGCGGCCCACCCGGCCTCAGCGCCCTCGCCCATGCACCTATCTCCGGATATGGACCCCCTGGACTTCATCCAGTACCTCGTGTCTGCGGTTGACATGAACGAGGTAAAAGTATTCTTTGCAAAGGCAAAGGTCTCCCTCAACCAGGCTATGCGTGAGCACTCTAGCCTCCTAACAACCATCGGGACTATCCAAAAAGCAATCCGTTAATGGGTAGTACATATAAAGGTAGGGTAAAACCACACTCCCTGGCAGTCAGCTTCTTTAATGCAAACGGCATTATCGATCAAATGCATCAAATCCGTGAATTTATATGTGCACAACAAATCGATATCTTCCTAGTGCAAGAGACCTTCTTAAAACCTAGTAGAAGCGATCCCAAAGTTGGAAATTATAACTTAATTAGAAATGATCGGACCACCAACCGGTTGGGTGGTACCGCGATCTATTACAGAAGGGCTCTTCACTGCACTCCTCTCGATCCTCCACAGCTTACCAACATGGAAGCCTCCGTATGTCAGGTGGGTATGACCGGCCATCCGTCGATCATACTAGCATCCGTTTATCTCTCACCGAACAAAACCTTTTTAGAGAGTGACTTACTCGCTCTCCTCTCCTTAGGTGACTCTGTCATTTTGGCTGGCGACTTCAACGCTAAGCACACCGACTGGTCCCGCTCCACTAACGCGCACGGACGACAACTTAACATACTTGTCAGACGACCCGACCTCAACTTTATCGTAGTTGCCCCAGACTCGCCGACTCGCTTCCCGATGTCGGATAGTTCGACCGACCGACCGGACATACTCGACATAGCGCTCCTCAAGAATATCACCCTTCAGGTGAACTCTGTGGAAGTGCTATCCGAGCTATATTCGGATCACAGACCTGTCAAACTACAGCTAGGCCCCGTAGGCCCCGCGATCCTCCCGACCCGTAAAGTCATCGACTTCAAGAAGCTCTCCGGGCTACTCGAAGCGAAGGACTCTGTGCACCTCTCTAAAATTCCTGACGTCGTAGAGACATTAGAGCAAGCCCAGGCAGCCTCACTGCACCTGACCAACCACGTTTGTGACGCTACGAGCGAATGCTCCCGCGAGATGCCGTGCGGATTTTACCGCATGGTACTCACGGAGGACGCGCGAGAGCTAATCACAAACAAGAATAGGGCCCATAGGGAGCATGACAAATATCCGACACGACAGAATCGGTTAGAACTCTGGAGAGCCCAGAGGAAGGTAGTGTCTATCATTACCGCACTCCGACACGGACAATGGGACAGGTTCTTGGGGGAGCTCTCGCCATCGCGTAGTGCGTTCTACAAACTGGCGAAGGCTCTCAAAATGACCCGCGCTCCCGCCCTCCCCCCGTTAGCACGGCCCGACCTTCCGCCCGCCTTTGAAGATATCGATAAGGCTGAATGCATGGCTGACTGCCTCGAATCCCAATGCTCTCCGAGCACCGTATCCATTGATAGGCCCCACGTCTTGCGAGTCGAAAGCGAACTCGCAACAATCCTCTCGACCCCTCCCGATGGTGAACCTCTCGCCCCGACGACCTGCGATGAAGTTCATACTATTATCAAGGGTTTCCACTCTAAGAAAGCCCCAGGCCCCGACGGCATTACCAATAAAACCCTAAAGTTACTCCCAGGACAAATTATCAACCTACTTGTGGTAATTTTTAATGTATTCTTGGCAAACTGCTACTTCCCCAACCAGTGGAAGGAAGCAACAGTCATAGGTATCCACAAGTCGGGCAAACCCCGCGACCTTCCCTCCAGTTATCGCCCTATAAGCCTCCTCAACACCTTAGCAAAGGTGTATGAGAGGGTAATATTACACAGACTGAAGGCAGTCGTAGAGGAGAAAAACCTCCTTAACGACGAGCAATTCGGCTTTCGAGCCAAGCACTCTTGCGTCCACCAAGCGCACCGCCTCACGGAGCACATACTGGCAGGATTCAATCGATACAGACACATGAGCCCCACTGGGGCCGTGTTCTTAGACATTGCCAAGGCCTTCGACAGGGTCTGGCACGCCGGCTTGTTGTACAAGCTGCACCATCTGGGCGTGCCAGCTAGTCTCGTTCGTTTGCTGCGAGCGTATCTCACCGATCGCACATTTCGCTATCGTCTAGACGGTACGCTCTCTTCCCCTAGACCCATACGAGCGGGAGTCCCTCAGGGCTCCGCGCTCTCCCCACTTCTATACGCGCTCTTCACGAGCGACATTCCCCGCGACCTACCGGCGACGGTCAAACTGGCCCAATTCGCCGACGATACCGCTCTCTTTGCGACCGATCCCAAAAAGAGCAACATTGCAAGTCGACTCCAAAAGGCGCTCCACCTGCTGGGCAAGTGGTTCCGCCTCTGGAGGATCGAGGTTAACCCCGAGAAGAGCGCAGCGGTGCTCTTCACGGGCAAACCGAGAGGCCGCTTCACGGTAAACCCCGCAGAGGTCACCCTCTACGGGCGTCCCATACCCTGGCAAGACAAGGCCAAATACCTGGGAGTAACGTTCGATCATAGAATGAGCTTCACCGCACACATTCGCAAGGCCCGCAACAAGGCTGCGTATGTGATGGGTCGTCTCTATCCGATGATTTGCCGCAAAAGCAAATTATCCCTCCGTCACAAGGTAACCTTGTATAAAACGTGCATACGTCCCATTATGACATACGCCAGCGTCGTATTCGCCCATCGCCCTCACAGCTCCTACAGGAGCTTTCAAGTCCTGCAGAACAAATTTATGCGTATGACCACGGACAGTCCGTGGTACATGCGCAACGTAGATCTCCACCGAGACCTCGATCTTCCCACCATAGCCCAGTACATGAAAACATTATCAAAGACCTACTTTGAAAATGCAGTCCGACACCCCAACCCCCTAGTGGTCGAGGCGTCCACTTATACCCCCGTCCCCGACGTCGAACCAAAGCGGCGACGTCCGAAGCATGTCCTTGACGACCCTGACGACAAAATAACTACCGACAACGTGTCCCAACAACACACACACACGCAACATTCACAGCGTCTTCGCCGGCGAAGACGAGGGCCCCGATTTCTGACGTCATCCGGACGTGGATCCTTACCACGGTCACGGGGGCGTTCGGACTAAACAATGATTAGTCCAAAAGTCCACCAACAGTCAGATTAACGTCGAACCGAGCCGAGGTCCGAGTCCTCGCAGGAGGCACCCTCGGGTCGACGTCTCCCATACTCCCCCCGATGTCGTCGAGCCCTGGGGCTCTTCTCATGGCGAGCTTTCGCGCTCGCCCCACTCCCCCGGTGACGCCGTAGCAACCCCTTAGGAGGTTATCGGCAAGTGTCCTTCCGAAAAAGCATTTTTAAAAATAAAAATATATGATGAAACAAGCAGAAAATGATCCTCGGAACGTAAAATCGTCGAAATTTAAGTTCAATAAGACGATTAATTTAAGTTATCCCTTCTGTCAGGCGTCAAGACACGGACACGTTTTTTTTTATTGAATCGATTAGCATTTTAACGGATCGCCATCAACTAACTTCTATGTAAAATTTTACATGTAATGTACGCATCAAAATTGCCATCTATGTGCCTATTTGAATAAAGAAATATTTGACTTTGACTTTGAATTAACTTATAGAAGATTGAATATGCCTTAATTAGTCAATTTGAGTGACAAGGAACAATTAAAAATACATTTGATTCAAGAAATGTTCATGTCATTGTGTCGGTGGGTATTTTGATATAAATGAAGGGTGCATTTTCGATACACTTCAGTTTTGGGAGACTTCGACGATGCAAAGATACCTCCAGGTGTCTTATTATTAAAGAGTTGAAAATATGAATACTACTTACTGAATACTTCATAGGAATTCCGTACGTTAAAAGGAGCAACCAGTAACCTTATAGGATCCGTTGTATATATCGGAGCCTAAGTGTCTTCCTTTCCAATTTATCTCAATGGTGTAACAGAGTCTCTGACTGACGCATCTGTCCCTTTTCATTAGGCCAGTTCGGATTACAGGAGTATGAATAAAACATAGAGGGCTTACACCAATTATTAACGAGTTGTTTACAGTGTGGGTTAATGCCCAGTCTGTTATGGTTAGCTATGGTAATTTATATCAATACTGTAGAAGCTTTAGTTTGTCTATAGTGAGGTAATACCTAGTTTATATGTTGTATTATAGAATATACTAGCTGTTGCCCGCGACTTCGTCTGCGTATGATTTTGTTTTTTCATGTGTCATTAAATTTAGCTGCAGTTGTAAAAAAATTAAAGTATTCAGTATCGCTAAGCCTTAAATGAGGGGTTTGCTGCTGTCCGCTGAGAGGTTCTGTTCTCTATCTCCAACCACAGTTTGGGATAACAAACAATTAAACACATATTATAACCTCTATAGTATAAAAATAATTATTTAAATCGGTTATAATTTGTCGGAATTATGGTGTAAAATCGTCAAGCACTTTAATCTTCTCTCCCAAAGGAACCGAACTTAATGTCGGTATAAAAAGTATCCTAAATTACTTCTAACACTTCCAAGAATATGTGTACAAAGTTTAATGAGGATCGGTTAAGTAGTTTTTGCGTGAAAGCGTAACAAACAAACTTAAATTCACATTTATAGTATTAGTAGGGATTATATCACTTGCTTTAACAGTATGAAAGAAATCGTGAGGAAACCTACATGCCAGGGATTTCTCCATAGTGTTCTCAAAGGGGTGTGAATATATCATTCTAAAGCCAGCCAGTGTACTTCACCACGCTGGCGAAGCGTGGTGAAGTACACTGGCTGGCTGGTGGAAGTTTAATATGTCATCTGTAATACCTCGGAGCCGTTATATAAAGTGTAACCGAATGACGAAATACTACTGAAGGGTGCATTGGTATATTTCACAAGGAATCACCAGTAAAAAAAAAAAAAAGACCATACTAACTAATTCAAAACATACCAAGTGTTTACTTATGACAACCCTACTGAAGATAAAACACCGACACGTGCATAGTACCTACGCTACGCGACGCGTACCTACTAAAGTGACAGGTTTCTCTTGATTTTAATTTTGCATGTGGCGTTAGGGCTGTGTCTGATTTCTTTCAATACTATGGCAGTGGTATACTCAAAAACAATAAGCGTTTCGGTGTAACAGATAACTCTTAGAGAATGTATATAATGTACCTCTAAAGCCCCTAAAGTAATATTTCGGTTTTTATTTACGCGTTGTATATATCCGACAATTTTTTTTTTTTCTCGTGGGGATGTCCTCTCGGATACCACGGGAAGAAGCGTGGTTATGTTGGACTCTTACCGACTAAAACACCACGGTGTTTCAATTCTTCGCCTGGTGAGTGGGTCACGGGAACGCTTTCGCACACAACGGGAACCCAGCCAGCGGCGCCCACCGAGGGATACCCCTGAGGCCACACCAATATCCCTTAACACCATCTAAGGCACACCTGAAACACGGGGTGTGTCTTATCTCCGAGGGGCGACAGAATCCCCATTTCCCTTATCAAGGAAGCAGACGTTAGTTTTGCGCCAGTTGTCTACACCCGACTCTGCTCTGCGGTGGAGCGGATTAGAGTCTACGTCGTCCTATTTCAACCGCTAGGCCACCACCTTTTACACAATTATAATACACCTATCATCAATGAGTTGTCATTACCAGTCTAAACGGCACGGGTCTCCACTCAGAGTGCGAAGGGCTTAGGCCGTAGTCTACCACGCTGGTTAAGTGCGGATGGGTAGACTTCACACGCCATTGAGAAAGTTTTGGAAAACTCTCAGGCATGCAGGTTTCCTCACGATGTTTTCTTTCACCGTTTATAGCTGATATTTAAATTACTTGAATTAAAATAATACAATACACCTAACCTTACCTTATAATCCCTATCCCTATCCCTATCCCTGTCCCTATATCTATCCCTATCCCTATCCCTACTTCCCTACTAATAATATAAATGTCAAAGTAAGTTTGTTTGTTACGCTTTCACGCAAAAACTCCTGAACCGATCCTCATGAAACTTTGTACACATATTCTTGGAAGTTTTAAAAAGATATAGTATACTTTTTATCCCAACATTAGGCTCGGTTCCTTTGGGAGAGGGGCTGAAAGTGTTCGACGATTTTACACCATAACTCCGACAAATTATAACCGACTTAAATTATTATTTTTGTACTATAGAGGTTATAATAATATGTTTAATTTTGTCCAAACTTTGTGTAGATCTGATGAATGTGGTTGGAGATAGAGGACAGAACTCCTCAGCGGACAGCATCAAACCCCTAATTTAAGGCTTAGCGATACTGAATACTTTAATTTTTTTTAGAACTACAACTAAATTGAATGCCACATCAAAAAACAAAATCAAACGCAGACGAAGTCGCGGGCAACAGCTAGTGTTATATATATCTTATTTATTTCTAAACTTGTCGAGAGACATTTTGGATCCTTCGAAATCATTACATTATACATATATTAAATTTACATTTGTTGTTCTAGTTTTTGTATTTTTACTTTATTCGCATATTATACTGTGTTTATTGTACCTACTTTGAGACGCCAAAGTGATGTTATGTGTTTTATTTAACTCTTTGTAAACGTGGAAAATAAATGAAAATTATAAGAAGCATTTCAAATTTATATGCCCGCGACCCCATCCGCGTGTTTCCGTTTTTCGTTTTAATATAAAAGGCTAGTACGTAATGGGCGGTGAACCGTTAACGGGATATTACGGTATTCGTAATAATGAAAAATTTTTGTTACACAACATTTTCCATACCTACTTTATAATAATATATAATATCATATCAGCTGTGTTTTCATTTAAGGTCAAGCGGTCACGGATTATTTGGTAACAGAAACCGGACCCCAGATAATATGACACTTATTTCACACACATAATATTTTTAGTGCGCCGTGCAATAGCTGTTGACATTTCCACTTGACGTTAATCTGGTTAAAGCTCAAAAGGATATTGACCCCGAGATAACCGCCATCTTGAGTGTTCAGTCGCCTGTTATTGTTCCGATAGTCGTTTCAGTCAATGGTTATGTCGTGAAAAGCTCCACCAACATCTTAAGAAGCATTCGCTTGGCTGTTGTATCGAGGGTCGGATACAGAAGGCAGTCCTTGAAACGGCGCGTATTGTGAGGAGGTGAGGTCTCGTGAGCAAGGTCCAAGGATTTAGATACTTTTTCCTTTTCAGCTTTCACCAGATTATCGTTATGATCACACAAGAATTAGTTTCGAGTGTTTGCCGCGTTGTGAGTTTCTTGCCGCCTTCTTCTCGATAAAATCTGCCTTCTGTAATGGTGGTACTCTACTCCGACTTGAAATAAGTCTACATTCTAAAGCGTACTTCTTCTCAAAAGCGCAAACGCTTCTGTAAGTACATAGAGTAGAAAATTAGTTAAAAGCACCGCACGGCGGGACTTAATAAATTATTATGTTGACCAACCAAAGTTGGTCATCTAATTTTCTCGCCATGGCAAGCAATACATGAGTAATAACTTTGCGAGGCAGAATAGCTTTGTACGAACATTTTATTGAGTTTAGTGTATATTAATGTTTATTATGACATAGTTTATGTTATCCTGGTACTTTTAAGTTTGGTTATGTTATTTGTTGGTTTTTAGAGATCCGCCTACGCTCTCTGTCTGTCTGTGCGCCCACCTGTCTGCTTAATCTTTTCTAAAGAACCTCAATTGCTGGAGTTCATATTTTCACAGATGTATTTCCATTTCCGTCTAAAGGCTCCGATATATATTGTGGTAATAACCTAGTGGTTAGAACTTCGGCCCACCGCGGAGCCGAGCTATTTCAGTAACGTTTCGGAGTTACTTACGTGCGTTTTAAGGTAATAATTATAGTCGAAGTTAAACCGTTATAGCAAGAACCAAACTTCGATAGAGCTCAACGGTTATTCCACCACGCTGGCCCAGTGCAGAGTGGATAACTCCACACACCTTTGAGAATGATGTAATGATATCTTATCAAAGTAATATTTAAAAAAGTTAATACTCCTTTAAGCCATGGTAGTAAAATATTTTGCACTAGCTAAAAATAGTTTTTTACAAATTGAACCGTGTGTTTCCTGGGATAGGAAGTAGCTTGCAAATTGTGAAACAATCTCCCATCTGATGTGTTTCCTCAAAAAACAATCTAGGGTTATTCAAGGGGCGGATAAACAAATTCCTTAAAAGTCGGCAACGCTTCGGTGGCTCCTCTGGTGATGCAGATGTTTATGTGCGGCGGTGATCACTTATCATGAGGTAACCCACTTTTGGCTCGTTTGCCCGCTATTCATGTAAAAAAAAAAAGCTTGTATCACTATCCGTCTTCTCGACTAATTCTATGCTAAAAGTCAAGGTAATTGGTTGCTTAGTTAGTGCGCAAAGAAAGGACAAACAAACACAATTTCGCATTTGTAATATTAGTTAAGAAGTTAGGATAGTCATATAATCGCTTACAAAGTTTTGAAAGAACTCGATTTTTGAATTAAATGCTTTACTCGCGCGCGTATATATCGTGTCGAAATTCCAGCATTTAGGTCATACGGTAGTTAGTACTCAGGTTTCTATGAGCAATCATTGAAAGTGACTTTTAGTTTGAAAATACGCTTTGAAAGGCCGTTTCTTTTTTGCTTTGAAATAGATAGTGGATTTTTTTACCTTTCAAATTCGATATTAATTTTAACTTTAAATCTGAGTACATAGTAATGTTATCATTATAGTCATCATTGCCGGCCTAATATGGAAGACGGATTTCCTCTCCGAATATGAAAGGTCTACTTCACCACGCTAACCAAATTTGGATTTTTGGAACATTTTGTTGTCATGCAGGTACCCCGACAAAGTTTTCCTTCACCGTTACCTACAAGTTTTACTTTAGACAGCTGCAAACATTGTTTATATTGCATCTACCTTTACCTAAGTTTAAACAATATATTAAAACACATTTAACAAATCGTGGTTACTACACGATTGATGAATTCCTTATCGACAAGGCTGCTTGGAAGCAGGCCACTCCGCTCTCATCTCTCACAAAACAGAAAAATCTAAAGATTGTTAAACTGTAAAATGATGTTGAAAAAGAGCAATCTGCTGAGTTTCTTGCCGGCTCTTCTCCGTGGAATCTGCCTTCCGAACCGGTGGTAGAGTCACTACAAAAAGACTGACTTGACGTTTCAAAATTGCTTATTAATTAGGCCTACTTGAAATAAATGAATTATAAATTTGAATTTTTTGAATTTTTATTTACAAATTCGATAAGCCCAAGCTATTTACTTTCTTTTTTTCCAATTTATAACCATGTGAAGTCAGGGTATCTAGTATGCAAATATCTTAAAGAAATTACAAATTAAAATTTTTACTTAGCACTCACCCCATAAAGTAAGTTAGACCCGATACAATCTTGCGAAATACAAAGACAGACAAAATTTCCTAGGCGAACTTAAATGGAATATCGTAAAATTATTACTTTAAGACCACCTGCCGGCACAGGATAAGCAGCGAAATATGGCGGTTCACTCCTGTGAGATTATGAGCCATAATACCAAATTATGGTGACATTTTAATGGTAAAGATAACGCGTGATAAGAAAGTGTGAGACAAAAGGCTAGTTTCGAGCGGGTATTGAGACATTTTGCTGATACAGTGGGGTGAATAACGTTTAGGATATACCTATCACTTTCGTTGATGCAAATGAAAGAGTGGGCGCTGTTTCTGCTTATAAAAACAATATTTCCAGATAAACGGCAATGGATTGAGTATTCAATTTATGTACATAATAAATTTATTTATCCAAAAGATGGAAGTTTGTGAAAATATACAGTTTGTTATGATAAAAAATTTGAAAAGGCGAGGTATTGCAGGGCGTCGGGCATGTTTGCCGATGCCGGAGTCCCCGACTTCTACGCTGTGCTTCGTAAAAGAATTGCGAGTTTCTGGGAAACCGTCGAAAATTCTAATAATAAACTCCTTAGAATCGTCGCTCAGGCATCCCCTGACAACGTATATTTTAAATATAGGCAAAAAGTGCACCAGATTCCAAACATGAAAAAATGAAAAATATTTGGATTTTAATTGTAATTTAATTTATTCTAATTTTAATTCTAGATTTTAATTAATTTAATAATAAATAACTGTTTTTTTTTTCTTTATTTATTTATTTTTAAAATCTATCCTTTTTATTTATTTTATATTAACCTCTCAATTTTGTGTATGGGTCCCCGACCTGAAATAAATGATTTTTTTTTTATTTTTTTTTATAAACTCCACGAGTCATGAAATGCTTCAAAAATTGCAAGAAAAATATTATTGAAAAGTAATGCCCGGTCATGACACGATCTTAACAATGGGGGCCTGAAAGAACTGCATTACACCGTAATCACGAATGAATGAAAACACTTTTATTTTACACCACATAAACATACAGAAAAGTTGTAAATAATAATTAAACACCAAGTATACAATTTGGCAATCATCATCATGACCATCAATAATCTATAGCAGCCTACTGCTGGACTAAAGGCATCTCCCAGCGGGAGGGTTTGCCCATAATCATCACGCTGAGTAGGCTGGTTGTTGATCGCAGTCGACGGTAGTAGTAGCACAGACGACGTTGGTGCCCAATTTCCGTTATATTCCCGTAGTCTCCTCGTACGATACCGGGAATACAGGTATTGTGACCACGGTATTCTCATCTACCGTCACCATACCAGAGAAAAATAACAAATGCTATGAAATGCTATAATGCTATGAAAGACTAAAATATAATAGAAAAACTTTTTTGCAACACAACACAATAGGAAAAAAACGAAGTTAAACTTCTTTGGACTAACAAGATAAAAATCTTTTCAAAATTTTAACTTTCGTCTTATTCTACGTTTGCAGAAAAAACAACACTAACAATAGAAATAGGTACTTAATACTCGTACATTGAAAGTTTTATATTGACGCTTTCACTCAACATTAAAATTTGAGAATTTTGTACAATTGAATTAATTTAATCGCCGGAATGAACCCACAGACTTTGACAATTGAAAGTTTACACTGTCAAAACTTTTTTGAAAAACTAAAATGTTGACTATAGCTAACTTCAGAGTGTCGTTTTTTTGTGACGGTGTGCGCGCGCATTGTAAAAATTTACTCTCATCATTTATCCCAAACGCGCCAAAAGAAGTATAACTTCAAAAACACAAGGAAGCTACTTATACTAATAGTAGTTAGTGCAAGGGTGCAAAGGCGGTCTTACAACTAAAAGTGATCTTTTAAAGGCAACCTGAGTGTGCGAAGCCGATAAAAAGGTGATATGATATGGTAGTATAATTTTGCGAAATTATACTACCATATCATATCACATTCACAAGGTGATTTTGGACCTGCCAATGCACAAGTTTAAAGAATTTGTTAAAACACATTTATTAGAGCGAGGTTACTATACAATTGATGAATTTTTTAATGACAAGGTTGCTTGGAAGCATCCGGCTCCGCTTTCAGCTCTCACAAGATAGAAAAATGAATGTTAAAATACAAAATGTAAATTGTTGATGTTGGAAAAGAGCAACTGCTGAGTTTCTTGCCGGCTTCTTCTCGGTAGAATCTGCCTTCCGAACCGGTGGTAGAATCACTACAAACAGACAGACTTGACGTTTCAAAAGTGCTTATATTAGGCCTACTTGAAATAAATGAATTTTGAATTTGAATTTTGAATTCATTACACATTATTCTAATATTATAAATGTCAATGTAAGTTTGTTTGTTACGCTTCCACGCAAAAACTACTTAACCGATCCTCATGAAACTTTATACACATATTCTTGGAAGTGTTAGAAGTAATAAAGGATGCTTTTTATCCCGACATTAGGCTCGGTTCCATTGGGAGTGGGGATGAAAGTGATTGACGATTTTACATCATAACTCCGACAAATGATAACCGATTTAAATAATTATTTTTTTACTATAGAGGTTTTAATGTGTGTTTCATTTTGCCCAAACTTTGTGTAGATTTGATGAATGTGGTTGGAGATAGAGGACAGAACTCCTCAGTGGACCGAAGCAAACCCTTCATTTAAGCGTTACTGAATACATAATTGCTGTCACATTAATGACGACTTCAGTGCTAGGACTAAATAAAAAATGTTCTTCGTTAACCTTTAGCATATGAATCAACTAACAATGCGATTTCGACTCTTCCTCTAACGATTACTATTTTTTGTAAGCGATAGGAGCTAAGACTGATCAGACAGTTCTTTTAAGATATTGGTACTTACTATGTGAATTGAAAATTACTTTTTAAAAATTACAACAGTTTCTTTTTTTTTATTAGAATACCAAACTTAAATTTTTTTTAGAACTACAACTAAATTGAATGCCACATCAAAAAACAAAATCAAACGCAGACGAAGTCGCGGGCAACAGCTAGTCTTATTATAAACCGATAGTCAAACAACCATGCAACGATCTAAGCTCTAGGCTACGAAAGAATATTGAAAGAATAAGAAAGAAATGCGACTCAATCCAATACGAATCAAAATCGATATATTTCAGACAGGTGTGCGCTTGGGACGTGAATTCTAACGTGAAGTCTTATCCAGGATTGACGAGACTTAAGTCTTTGACCAATCGCGATGTATTGCACGTCTTGATGTGTGGCTCAAGTCATAAGCAACGGAATTAATGATCATTGCGTTAGAGGGTCAATAGATAGTCCGGAATTACTTGCTATTATAATAATAATAATAATAATAGGTTTATTCCGATTAACAGTTACACAGTAAATTAAAATAGTACAAAATAAGGCAAACATAAGGTAATGTGTATCATGAAACCCAAATTCGATAATACTGATATAGTGTAAGACTGAGTCATTATCGCCCATCTCTGGAGCAAGAACCATACACTTAAACTAAATCTAGTGAGATGAATAAAATAGAAACCTAAAAACCTTTTGAATTAATTTCAATTGAAAGCATTGATAAACTCTAATTTTTTTTTGTTTTCTTTTTCTACATATACTACCAAGTTTGATTTTATTGTAACCTCACGATTAGGCATAAAAAGATTCTGCACGTACCCTTAACTAAAACTAAGAATAGATTTAATTATTTTGTACGATGACCACGAAATTGACTTATTTTTTTTTACGATGACCACGAAATTGACTTATTTTATTGACTTATATTATGAACAGTGAACGTCGCAACTTAGTAGATAAACTGTTGCATGCTAGGTAAACTTAATATTTAGTTATAGTTTACTGCATTTTTGCTGGGTTCTATCAGGTACCCTTGTTTATATAAGACAAATCTGGGGAAACCTGTTATTAGTTTTAAGTCAACCAATTTGTTAACTATTTAGTATCTACAACTGTTGGTTTTCCAATTAAAGAAAAATAAATAAATAATATCGTCTACACTGATGGTATAGCACTGATATAAGATCTTGAACCGCGTGGTGACGGCAGATGAGAATACAACTGTCACCAGTTGTAATTGTATTTATTTGAAATTAAAACTTAGATTACTGATAGTAATACAATGATTTAAAATGACACTATAAATATCAGAACATTATTAAATATAATGTATTAATGTATTATTATATACTTATTGTTTTAATATTGCAGGTTGATGTATTAGCAGAATATGTTTTAACTTTATATCCTAACACTAATCCATATTTAGCAAAATAAATATTTCGTTTCACCCCTCTTCTTCCCGCTAGTGTCGTAAGGTGCAACTAAGAGATTATAACGCAGAGTGGGCAGCAGCGTCCTCTGTCCAACAACAACCATCAAATGCTCACTAACCTGACTAGCCAGCGTGGTTATTAAGGGCAGGCCCTCTTGTTGGGAGAGGAATGGAATGGAATTTTTCTGTTTTGTGAGAGATGAGAGCCGAGTTGCCCGCTTCCAATTAGCCTTGTCGTTAAGGAATTCGTCAATCGTGTAGTAACCACGATTGGTTAATTGTTTTAATATACTTATTGTTTAAACTTAGGTAAACGTAGGTCTAATATAAACTTCGGTATCATGTTATAAAATATATTCGATATTTCGGTTCAGACGGTTTCTAGTAAGTCGATGGTTTATATCGACTTTTTGTTTCTAATTACCAATGTTTGTGTTTAACTCATTTGGCTAATTAAGTCCTTGTAGAAGTCTAGGGCAGGTTTAGTAAGTGACAAAAACGACTGAATCTATATATTATATGGAATTATTCTGTACTTGTGTTTTCATCTAAGTCCTCTTAAACAGCTGGAACATTGTGATGAAATGTTGTGTGTATATTTAAATGGGTTTTTGGTTGTGTACAGGAGCTAAGGTGATCTGTTCGACCATAACAATAGGAAGATCTTCCTCCGAATTGGTGTTCGTGCTTGGGTACCGAGGTCAATCATTCATCTTTGGAATTTATATATAATGTGGTCAATAGTTGTGAGCACTTCGTTAGCGCGATGCAGCATCCTTGTGGCGCCATCTAGTTTGGTAATGTAGAGACCGCTACTATTGTTTTGAAAACACAATTGAACCCGTTAGGTGGCGCTTATTTATCAGACAGGACTAAGTTCGCCAGTTCCACTAGTTACTTATAATAATATTATAATACTTATGTACAATGAACTATAATCTCATTTCTCGTGGAAATACATTGAAGATGTCTCAATGCACCGGCTTTACTAGACTCGCGACGGCTTAAGTTCCGTATTCCACCATTTGTTGCGTTATGTATACCTATTGCTATACCTACTTATATATTTCAGTTGGTGCAAGTTATAAGAGGTGATAGCTTAGTGTGTAAGGCTTCCGCTTTCCTTTGTGTAGACAAAGTTCGATCCCCGGCAAACAACACCGCTATTTCGGGGATATGTGCATTTTCAATTGAAGCACACAGTATACGCCAATACAAGTACCTACGCAAAGCAAACTCAATCATCGAGTCAACAATTTAAGGAGAACATTGTCGACTGTAATACCGGTTTTTACCTAAATCAGGGACAGTAAATTTCAAATTGCATCATTACATGCATTTATTACATACTCACCAATATAAGATGTGAAGTAAGCATTTGGTTATATAAAAATTACATGTGCATGTACCAACTTATGATAAATAAATAAATAAAAAAGAGCAATTTCAATATCACCCGCTTTAACTGTGATGGAAAACATCGTGAGGAAACCTGCAAGAATAATGATATCAAAGGCGCGTGAAGATAATGATGATGACGATGATGGAAAAAATTGAAATTCAAAAAGTACACAGACAAGCTAAAAAAATCTTGAGTCATCATCAACAGGCTTAAGTCACAAGAATGCGCAGTTCTGAAGACTCATAGGAGAGAAGGTTTTAGAGCTTCCACCCACCACGCTACTCGAATCAAAAAAATATACTTTATTGTAAACCATAAACAAAGCGATAAAATACACAATTGAAAGAAGTTACAATAGGGATAATGCCTTATCGCTTGAAAGCGGCGAGCTCCAATATCTCTTATTTTACAGTGTTTAATCGTACACCTCTAATTACAACAACATTATAAACACAAACATCATAAAAACTATTGAAACTTTTTATCTACTTTTATCCTTCTCTTGGTTCTTGAAGCTTCTTCTATCCATTCCCGCCATTTTATATAATTTCTATAGCCATAACTTTAAGTTTGAATTGCTGTCAATTTGAATTTCGACTCCAACTTATATCGATCACATATTATCTTTTATTTTGGCCAGTCTGAAGTAAGGTCTCCATTTTTTTTTTGCTTAACATAGGTAATAAACAAACACAAAAACTCCCGTGTTAAAATACTTACTGACTTATTTACCCAATACGGAAAAACGTAACTTATAAAAACAATTTACATCAAAGAACGTTTACACATATAGGACGCGCAATAAACGCATATAAAAAATCAACAAAGCACGCGAAGAAACGTTTTCACCATCTGCGCTATGATTTATTCTCACTGTTTCTTTGCGAAGCCTCGGACGATAAATCAGACGGAAGTTGTAAGTCGTTGCGTCGTAAATAAAGAATTTTGTCTCGGCCAGGCTGGTGTCGCATGATAGCTCCCATAATCGACAATAGGCATGATGACAAATTTTGAAAAATGCTCTATTATTTTGGGATTGATCTGCTAAATCCTAAAAATATTTTATTTTTGCAAAAGTTAAAGGTTTCGTTGATATCAATTGGAAATTATATTTAAAAAAATATTTCCCGCGTACACACTTGGCCAGTATCATGGCCGCACTCTTGACGTCATAGACAATTTAGTACGTATTACTTACTAGTGAGTCCATTTTCCATAGCTAAAGATTATTGATTTTGGAATTGATATAATAAAACACTTAGCAACGGATAGTTTGTAACACAAAATCCTTGACTTAACGCAAATAAAAAGTGCAGAGATCTCTGAAGTTCAAGCGGTAAAGACGTGACGTCATTCAGCGTTTCATGGCAAATCGCTAGATTTTTCAGTTCTATTTATAGAAAATAGATATCAATCTCTATTCAAATATAAATAAAATACGTTTTTACACATGATTCATATAACATTAGAAAAATACAATATTTTAGCGATTCTTTGTTACTGTCATCATTCTTATTTTAACTTAGAAATTACTATATGTACCTACGTAAACACATATAGGCTGGATTTTCCACAAAAATGTATTCATCTATTATAATGACTCTTGAATAATCAGTTTGTAACGTTTTTATTCACATTATTAGCGTTTATTACACACGAAGACAATCTAAAGCTATTGACCACAGATATTATAAGGCTACCTTACACTTATTGCATAATAAGACTATCTGCATACACCTTTCCTCTTTACTAATGACCCCGTAAAACAAATATAAACATTATTCCATGATTTAAAACTAAATACTAACACTACTCTAAATAATAAAAACTTAAATCTTTTAGTAACTATGCAAACCCTTATATAATATAATATCATATAATATAACTCCTCAAACCCAAAACGTTTTAATCCAACTGCGTCACACAAAGATAATCTCAAGCTATCGACTGGACACATATTATAAAACTACCTTACACTTATTGCATGATTAATCTACCTATATTACTCTTTTATTTTCGTAAAATGCGAGTCTAGTGTAGGAACGTCGGTATCATTTCTTTGTCATGAAAAGCTTATTACTTTAGAAAATCTGCACCTTATAATGACCAAAAATTTACCTTTTTCACTGCCACGTTCAGAATACTCAAAGGCAAATGAAATGAAAGGAAGTCAGCAATACCTTTCTTAAAATTTTCGTATTCATTCAATTGAATCGGTTTGTTGACTGGTAGATATACGAACCTAGAACATTATGAAGGTGTCGTCAACATGTTTTCCTTCACCGTTTAAGCAAGTGACATTTAATTGCTCAGAACTAACATGACTTCGAAAAATTAGAGGTGTGTGCTAGGAATCAAATTCGACTCCCCAAACGTGAGGCCCAAGTTTTATAAACAAGCTCATGAATAAGAAATTCGAAATGATTCGCAAAAAATGTGGCGTACTAACATTAAACTTCTCAACTTCACCCTGCAGTGTTATATATTTCGCTCTATCAATCAAATACTTAATTATCTTAATAAGAGCAAAGTAAGGGAAAAATAAAATCCCATAAAGCGAGACAATTTCGCAAATGGCGACATTTACAATCCTGTCCAAATAGATTTAATCGGCGGGACTCATTGAATCAACAAAACAAATTTAGGAGATTAAGAGAATTTAATTTTCCGCCTTTTCTGACTTATTTGACAAATTAGTGGAATCTCTAACAACCAGCTTTATAATGCCAAAGTAAATTAAAATACTGGGTATATATTATAACAGGTAAATATGGGTATTTAAATACTAATATCACAATATAAAGGACAGATAGCGATGAAAGCCTATAGCGGTAATAGCCTAGAGGTTAAGGCTTCGGTTTCCTATCGGAGGGATCTAGTTCGATTCCTGGAACGCACTGCACTTTTCGAAGTTATGTGCGTTTTTAATTTAAATATCACTTGCTTTAAAGGTGAAGGAAAAGATCATGAGGAAACTTACATACTTAATAGTTCTTTAGATCTTTAGATTAATTTATTAATTTTTTAATTTATTTATTTATTTATTTATTTATTTATTTATTTATTTATGAATTAATTAATTTGAGGAGTTATATTATATGAAATTATATTATACAAGGGTTTGCATAGTTACTAAAAGATTTAAATTTTTATTAATATTTTTTTTCTTTAGATCTCAAGGGCGTGTGTAGTTTGCCAATACGCTTTTGGCCAGCGTAGTTGATTACGGCCTACCCCCTACTCACACTGAGTGGACAACCGTGCCCTTTAATGGTATGATGATGATGATGACGCCTTTGATCTCTATTAGGTTACCTATGAGGCCCTATGTCCATATATCGCTCCGCGCTGCCGTGCTAATGGCTACACAACTGCGCTTGCAAAAGATAGCTAAACTCTTTTTATTTATTTTCTTTCATCCATTGACATAGTCATGAGGCCCTGGTCCCCACGGCGTAGCAATAAGAAAAAGTTTGAATCTTATAATTAATACAAATACACGATTTCTGTCTTAGGATTCTTATTAGTGTTAGTAGAAATATATATAATGTATGTATATCAGAATAGTTAGTCACTATTGAAGATCGTCAAGTTAATAAATCTATTATGGTATTAAATAATTGCTGAGCCAATTGTTTAGTCATTGAATTATGTTGAAATTACTATTATACGAGTATGTCATAAAAATCTATTGAAATAATGCGATTATTTAATTTAATATAACATATTATATTATTGTATATTTATTATTTATTTATGTAGAAATTATAACTCCTATTATCTACTTTTTACAATATTAGAAAAGGCATCTCGTGATTTTGAGGTCTATAAAGTTAGAGATTCTTGGATATTGTGGAAACATTTTTGTAATAACCTTTTTTTTGATTTTCTTCTATCTACGTAACTTACGACATTTACGTTCCCTTAGTTTTTTCCGTTTCCGGTTCTGAAAAAATCAGTAGGATACAAGCGAGATTCTTAAACATTTACCGCAACCCTTCAATCAAGGGTTGCGTGTTTACCGGTCAAATTTGTTAGCCAGCCTCAATCAATTATTCACATTTGGTTAGAAACTAATGTAGGCAAATCAAACAGCGGCCGGTGGCGAGCAAATCCAAAATTCATGTCTAGTACTATGAGCTCCATTGCGCGTTTCACCAATTCGAATATAACGATGTAAGTGCTCTTTCATTCTTGTTTTATGATTAGATACTGTAAGCGGTGGTAGCGCATTGGGTAGGTTCGACTGCACTTTCGGGGGGCCCAGTTCGAATCCCAGCACGCACATCTAACTTTCCGGAGTTATGTGCGTTTTCAGTAATAAAATATCACTTGCTTTAACGTTGAAGGAAAACATCGTGAGGAAACCTGTATGGCTGTAGTGGGCCGATAACGGCTGGGTGTGATGATGACTGTTTTATTTATACTGCAGTGGCCATTACTCTAGACTTACTGACAACCGGACCTTTAGGCTATCGATATTGCCAGGCCCAGAAGGTACCCGCCCAGGTCGCTAGAGGTAGAGCGGTTTTTTTATTATGTTTATAGACGAGCGCTTGACTGTAATCACACATGATGGTAAGCGATGATGCAGCCTAAGGTGGAGCGCGGTTGCCCAGAAGATGCCTATTCACTCAAAAACAGGCAGCGCTGGCTTTCTCTGGAGGCCTTGAAGGAAACCATCTTTATAAGATAACTGAGATGGGGACGAAGGGTCCTCGAGTGGAAACCGCGTGTCGGTAAAGGGCGTGTCGGGCGCCCCGCAACTACTCGTAGATGGAGCGCCGACCTCCGAAAAATGGCAGGCATCGACTGGATGAGAAAAGCCGAAAGTGGGAAAAATTGGCGCTGCTTGAGAGAGGCCTATGTTCAGCAGTGGATGCATATTGGCCAGTGGCGTGCATAGAGGGTATGCAGATGATATAAAATGACGAAAATCTCCAGTACGAGTTATATAAACTTAAGGGTACGCTTTTTATAACTGTTAAGATGCCTATTTTTAAGTTTTTTATTAACTCGTGCTGAAGTTTTTTTTTCATTTTATATAAACTGCCCGCTTAGTGCATACCCCGTATGCACGCCAATGATATTGGCTGATGATGATGATGATGATAAGATAACTTTAAGTATAAAAATTAAAGGCTTTTTTATTTTTGTCATCTTTTATTTCGCCAGCTTAGTCATTGGGATTTAATTTCAAGCTTAACGCGCTCTGTAAATCTTTTTATGATCTATACCTTCCCTTACACCTGGTATAAAGAGACTATATGATCGAGACTACATTTCCAAGCAGATATATCCAAGATAAATTGAAAGCTTTTAGTTCCGTTTCTGTCTTTGGCTGCTCTGTGTTTCCTTCTCTGTTGAAGCGAGTGATATTTTAATTACTTAAAAAGCACATAACTCCGATAAATCAGTTTTCGTGTTCGCTATCAGCAATCACAGCGTTTTCCTATTGAACCAAATTTAAAAAGTTGATTTTAAAAAGTCTAGGAAGACCTTGGCTACCTTTAGTATCAAAATCCTCTGATTCGACGAAATCAAATCTAACCCATGATATACTTATATGCATTTGTTTTGACATTGGTTTAATATGATGACAATAATGCGAATGATGCACTAACGTTTAGAGCTAGGCCAGTATTCAGATAAACAAACGCAGGTAGTCGGTAGGCGCATAGAATATTCATGGCAGGTAAACAGAGCTACGAAAGCCATACATGCGAATTAATTTAGTTAAACCATCTGCTTGGAGAAGGACTTGAGGATCAGAAATAATATTTGTTTTATTATACCGTTTTACGACTCCTTACAGGCCCAGCGAAGTATTATTCTATTTATGAAATATAAATAAATAATAAATAAATATACTACGACAATACACACATCGCCACCTAGCCCCAAAGTAAGCGTAGCTTGTGTTATGGGTACTGAGATGACTGATGAATATTTGTATGAATTATATATACATAAATACTTAGAAAATACATATAAACACCCAGACACTGAAAAAACACTTATGCTCATCACACAAACATTTTCCAGTTGTGGGAATCGAACCCACGGCCTTGGTCTCAGAAAGCAGGGTCGCTGCTCACTGCGCCAGTCGGCCGTCAATATAAAAAAATATATATATATATACAACGTGTAACTTAATTACGAATTAATGTTGAAGGGTGTATAAGTATATTTCATAAGGAATCACCCTGTAAAATAATTAATCAAAAGAAGCATATTTATATTTCCATACAAACTAATTTAAAACATTCTAATCGTTTACTTATGACAACCCTATTGAAGATAAATGATGGCAGCTGTTTACTCAAAAACGATTAAAAAAATAAAAAAATAAAAAAAAAAAAACATTTTATTTCAGGTCGGGGACCCATATACAAAATTTAACACAAAAAATAAATAAACATATAAGACAGATTTTAAAAATAAACACAAAATAAATATAAGACCGATTTTAAAAATAAATAAATAAAGAGAAAAAAAAAAAAAAATTACAAGATTAGCGTTTCGGTTTCACAGATAAGTAAATAATGTACTTGTAAAGCCTCTGAATTAGGTATTATTATGGTTTTCATTTACGCATTGTATATATTAATTACTAGCTGTCCCGGCGCACTTCGTACCGCGGATCATTTTTTTTTGTTGAATGTTATATTTTAATACTTATGATCCTATTCCGGCCTAAGAGGAATCCAAAAAATCAAATATCATAAAAATTGGTCCAGCCGTTCTTGAGTTTAAAATTGTTAAAAAAAAATTATTATATTTTTATTTTTATTTTATTTATGTTTGTTTAAATTGTTTAAAATTCAACTTTCTTTTATCTTTAAATAGATAATATAAATATGCATACATATATATATTTGAATTAAATTGGCTAGTGGAAGGCTTCTGCCGTGGCCACTTACCACCGCCGCCAGGCGATAACTTTAGTGGGCCGATTAGGGGTAAAGGTTAAATAAAACTACCATACCCCTACCATCTTAAACTATATCATCACTTACCGACAAGACAAGAGCAAATTTGTACATAGCAAATTAAAAACAATAATTCAACATTAATTATTATTTTAAGCTCACTAACTTTTGAAATGAAATGGGCCGAAGAGAGTCATTCAATGATAAATTAAAAAAAGTTAAAATAATGACGGTGCATAGTCAGTACAAATTTGAAAATTTAATTTATGTCCATAAAAATATAACAAAATTTCATAAGAAAATGGACTGCAAGAATATATAGATTGGAAGCAAAAATAAACTCGTTGTGTCTAGGCTACATAAAATTGCTAATTCATTCAAGGGCAGTTGTATGTTGTTTTATAACAAATTACCAAATGAAATCTTTGAGATGTCTCTCGATAAGTTCAGAGTTTATATAAAACGTAAGCTTACAGAAAATTCCTATTATAGTGTTAAGGATTACTTAAACGACTAAAAAGCTGGGGTGTGGATTTCTCTAACTTCATTGCTTAATATTAATTTACTGTGAAATGGTGATAACAAAAAAAATAACCGGCTAAGTTTGTTGTGGTTCTTAGACCAGGGCGCGTTTGGAACCCTCGTAGCTTAAGTTGGCGAACGAAGTAATCACCATCACCTTAAAATTATGTAAACATATAATGTATGGACCAAGAATTTTCACTGAATATTAAAATTTTAAATTTTTGTACAATTAAATCACCGGGATGGGCACAAACAACCTGTCGAACCTTTTTTTGAAAAAATACTGTCGACTACAGCTAACTTTAGTGTGTCGGTTTTTTCGCGCATTGTAAAAAGTGAGCTGGCGGACAATGTATTTCCCCCACACTCGGTTTCGCAACTACCTTCATCTGTTAAAATCGTGTAACCATCGTGTAATTTCACTCCCATGATTTTTACCTAACGCCGCTAAAGAAGCGTAACATCAAAAATAAAAAGAAAATATAGCAAATGACCGTGCACCGACTCTATTTTTATCCCGGGAAAGAAATTTAATACGCGAGAACATAAAAATTCTAGTACCTATCTTAATGAATTCTCTGAAAGGTCACCGCTGTATACACAATGAATTTGTAAATAGTACGGGGTACCATTTCAATCGACGAAGTTATCCAATTTCGCAACGAGCGTTTACCACCAATTTTCGCAAAAAACAATTCCAAGTGGGCCTCATTAAAAACTTGAAACGACACTCTACAGGTTTCAGAAGTTGAGACCATTGCGACCCTTAGTGTGTGACAGCTTACCTCGCAATTGCCGATAGTTTCTTTTCGACGTCCATGAGCGAGTAACGTTGATAGACACGCGTTGCCATCGGTTTCAATAATACATAAAAGAGACAATTTTTATTTTAATAATTAATATACTACGACAATACACACATCGCCATTTAGCCCCAAAGTAAGCGTAGCTTGTGTTATGGGTACTAAGATTGCTGATGAAATTTTTTATGAAAATGATACACATAAATGCTTATAATATAAAGATAAACACCCAAACACTGGAAAACATTCGAACCCACGGCCTTGGACGCAAAAAGCAGGTTCGCTGCCCACGGCGCCAACCGGCTCTCTCATTTCCACACGGCGCAGCGATAACTTCGTGGCGAATCCTTTGTTAGGTCCCTATAGTGTCTAAGTCTTTGTCCCGTGCTCAGTGGGTCTTGTGTAGGATAATTATGAAACAATGCACACTATTTAGATGATCGCACCACGTTACAAACACCTTATTTTTAAATCGTACATTGAATCAACGTAATTGTAATTTTTATTCCACAAACTCTCCGATGACGTACTTGACTTACAGGTGAACAAGATTTTAAAAACCAAAACGTTAGTTTTCAGTCTGACTTTATATCCACCCACAAATCGTGGAAGAGCTTTTTGTGACAGAGCTCGTCCGGGGAATCATTACTATTGCTTACTTCTACGGCCAAGAAGCATTGCTGTGTTCCAGTCTGAAGTTGAAGCTGAAGGTTTACTTGTGCTTTAGGTCGATCGACACAGGGTGGCACTTTTTAAAACGTGTTCCTTACATGCCCTACGAAAAGTTGTTCGGTTAATAGGCGTTGGTATCGCACTTAGCATCAGGTCAGCCATATGTTTGGTTAGGTTAGGTTTATTCGTATAAAAAAAAATTAAAAACATCGTTTTAAGGTAACTCGTACTAAGAACACTGATGAGAGAGTCAGGTGAGTTTGAGTTAATTGGTCAAAAGCTTTGGAGGCTTGATTGACACGACACCCCTTAATTAAATCTTTTTAGGGTTTCCTTTATTTCATCAACTTTTATTTCGTAGTTTCGCTCAATGCGAGTTTTCATCGTTATTTTGTTCACCTATCTAATTAGCTTTTCTATTTTCTTTATTTATTTGGGAGTTTTTTTTTGTAATGTTATCAGCCACATTCTTTACATTAATAACAATTATTTCTTAGTCCTTAGGCTAGCTTAAAATCAAATCGCACTCTTGTTTTCTCTGGATAAGAGGCAGCTTGGATACTTTACAAAATACCAACATTATTTTCAGTATCGTTCTTTCTACCATATCATTATTAATCCCTCTATGTTCTATTCAGAGCGCATAATCATCACATGCCCCTAAAAAATGTCGAACATCTTCGTCTATAACATAAACGAGCTGTTGCCCGCCTTCTTCGTCCGCATTTATTACGGTTTTTTCAACAGATACCGTGGGGACCGTTGGTTTTCCTGTATAAAATGTAGTGTATGTTACTCTCCGTATTATCAACTTAATTAATGCCAAAAATCAAGTTCAAGAACAAACAAACAAAAATACTTTCATATTGTAAACGGTTTACTAACGACTACCGGTAGAGCAGTTTTTGTTCCTCAGTAGCCTGTGTTACTCTCTGTCCTTTCAACTAAATCTATGCAAAAATGTAGTTTAATGGTTGCTCAGTTAGGGCGTAAAAAACAAACAAACAAAGAAATAAACAAAAAACTTTCACATTTATAATATTGGAAAGTATTTTTCACTAAGGCGAACTAACTCTTCTTTCTTATGTAGATATCATTTGTTCAAGCTTAAAGACTTCATTAAAGACTTCAAATATGTACAACGTGTAACAGAATTACGAAATAATATTGAAGGATGCACAAGTATATTTCATAAGGAATCACCCTGTAAGAATATCTAATCAAAAGAAGCATATTTACTAATGACAACCCTATTGAAGATAAAAGACCGACACGCGCATAGTACCTACGCTACGCGATGTGTACCTAATAAAGTGACGGGAGTTACACGATTTTAATTTGGCATGTGATGATATGGCTGTATCTGATTGATTTCAGTAAAAACTATGGCAGTGGTTTGCTCAAAAACTATTAGGTTTTCGGTTTACCCAGATAAGTCTCAGAGACAGTAGATAATGTACCTACCTTTAAAGCCTGGGAAGTATTATTTCGATTTTCATTTATGCTCCGTGTACATATTCGAACTTTCTCGGCTTGAAGGTTGTACGTACGCCGAGATATGACCTATTTTTAAATACCTTTTACTAAGAGAAATACCAATTAATGTACAAAAAGTTCCGCTCCTTTTGGCAAACGATAAAATACTGCCGAATAAAGAATTAGTAAAACAAACGGAAACGGGGCGTAATTAATAGGCCACGTAATTTGTGCCGTGAAATTAATTTGAGGTTGAACAGTGCTCTTACACACTAAGCCACTTATTAACCATTGAAAAAAACTGCGGTAATGGTTTGTTATTTAAAAAAAACAGAGCGCGATGTTGGAATTTGCAACATTTTTTGTACATTTTGATGATCTAGGTGAACAACATTTGTAAAGTTTTTATAAAACAATGAAATAACCAAAGAACTTGGTAATTATTATTTCTAAAACCACATAGTTTATTTTTATACTTTAAGTTCTTTAATCGGCATTTAGCAGCTTAATATTAATCTCAACCTCCTTAATTGTATATAGGCTAATGTATTATAGGTTTTCGTTAAAATGCTATAGAGATAATAACGGAATGGCGACGTAAAGACCACCTGTCTATGACCCATAAATTCACTATGGGCACTATCGCTGCGTGTAAGACAGGCGGTTAGTGCATTAATAATTATTTAAGTTCATCAACAACCTCCTACAATGAAAGTGGTTAAGGGCGTAGTCCACCACGCTGGCCCAGTACGGATTGGTGACTCCACACACCTTTGAGACCATTATGTCGAACTCTCTCTCTTCCTCCACCGTTGAAGCAAGTGATATTTTAATTACTTAAAACGCACATAACTTAGAAAAGTTAGAGATGTGTGCTGGGATACGAACTCGACCCCCGATACTGAAATCGAGCTCCTACCCAATGAGCTATCACCGCTAAATACATACACAGTTTATTAAAGTTAGTAAAACAGAAATAACCATAATTAAATCTAGTTACTAATTATAGTAGTCAGCCAATTAGTCCACTTGAAGAGCTCTTATAAAGATCTATCTGAACGATATTGAAATATTTCCAATGCATCTGTAATTAAACGTACTGTTATTTTTTATCGGAGCAATGAAATACTTAGATTTTTCACTGTGCTAACTTGGATCTTGGAAGGGTCACGTCATTATCTAACCTTTGTCTACGATATGCAAATCACCTTTATGAAAAGTCATTCAAACAACATGCAGAACTCGATCTCTTGTATGGTCTCGTGTAATTTAGACGGTCATGTGCCTTTTTGTAATTTCCTTGATATCGTCTCCATTTAGTGAAAAAGTATAACTGCTGCGTTTTCCAGAGCAGTGTCGACTTTTCAGCAAATTGAAACACCAATGTCCATAGGTTCTGCAAGCTAAGCGCCAAACCATTTCCATATCCGTTTTGCCGTTCTACAACAGAATAGCGAGACGCCGTGACCGGTGTCATCCTTATCATATTAGCCTTTACCGGCCCACTACAGGGCCTCCTCCCACAGCGAGAAGGGATTAAGGTCCACCACGCAGGCCCAGTGTTGATTGGTGGACTCCACAGACCTTTGAGAACATTACTAAGCGGGAAGATGATTTAAAAATAAAAAACCTCCACGTACGAAACGAGTTATGGAAAACTTAAGAATAGGCATTGAAAGAGTGATAAGACGTCTATCCTTAAGATTTTATAGCTGGAGCTTACTGGAGATTTTCTTCACACCCTCTATGCACGCTACTGCTCTCAGGCATGCAGGTTTCCTCATGTTTTTTTCCTTCACTTGATTAGGTGAAACGCACATAATTTAGAAAAGTTAGTTGCGTGCTGAAATTCAATCTCCAAAGTCCTACCCAGTCGGCTAGCGCCACTTCATCTATATTTATAAAAATGTTATGTTGGTTTGTGTACGCTTCAAAAACGCAAAGATCGAGCTGAAATTTTAGCATGATATATAATACGCATCAAGGATTGTTTTTATCTATTTTTTGCATCAGTCATCCGCGACCGCGAAAATACAGGTTTTTTTAACGATCAGCTGTGTACCAGTGACCGCTCCATCTGGCGAAAGCGAGAAAAACACATGTCACATGAGAAACAATATTATAAAACAACTTATGACCATAGAGAAATATAATAACTATTCCATTCATACCAACATTAAGAGTGCTTGAAGAAAAATATATATTTTAAGAAGAAGATGAAGAAAAAGTCTCTATTGCACATACAATTAAATATAAAGCCAGGTTAACAAAATAAACGATAATATACATATGCACAAAGGCGGCCTTATCGCTTGAAGAGATCTCCTCCAGACAACCTTTGGTTGAAGAAACATATTAGAGAAAACCGAAAACCGAATACAATATTTTATATTATTTTCCGTGTTTTTCTGTAAAAATTCAGTGCAACATGATTGAAATGGGCAGCAAATATTCATTTACAATAGTTAGTTATCAAAATTATAGTATAATGCTGACCATAGCACTAAGAAATTATTCAATCCACAAGTAATGCAAAATTAAACTTACATGAAATGTATTCTTTGTTTTGTTTCTCATTTCTCAACCATTCAATTACAATGTGCCACAGCGAAGCGAGGCAGGGTACAGCTAGTAAATCCCTACTAATATTATAAATGTGAATGTAAGTTTGTTGGTTACGCTTTCACACAAAAACTACTAAACCGATCATCATGAATCTTTTTACACATATTCCTGAAGGTATTAGAAGTAATATAGGTTGCTTTTTATGACGAAATTAAGCTCAGTTCTTTTGGGAGAGGGGACGACATAACGCCGTCAAATGATCAGCGATTTAAATAATTACTTACTTACTTTTTTTTTATTTAAGAAAACACAACTTAAAAATTTCTGTAGAATTAGACCTAAATTGAATGCCAAATCTCTTTCGAAAAAAAAACAAACGCAGTCACGGGCAACAGCTAGTAATAATAATAATTATTTGATCAACAGCTCATACCTGGCCAATTAGCAAATTATAAATTCCAAATCATGTGTGTACAATCACCTGCGGCTAGCGGGTTTACTTCCATACGGAACTCGACTGACATCTGTCCTGATGGTGGAAGCAAATTAATTATTTCAACGTGCACTCATACTTCACTAAATCCCGAGCTAACGTACATTTTGACACTTTATTTTGTTTTAGTTGGTCGGGATAGCGCAGTGGGGAGCGCTGTGGTCTTATGATTGGAGGTCCCAGGTGGCCATTTGCACCATTAAGAGAAAGGAAGACAATTTGAACGTAGACGTAACGTCTTTATTAATTTTCGCGCCTTCTCTTAAAGTTAACTAGCTGAACCCGCGAATTTCATGTCGCCTTAATATTTTGTACATCGCAATGCCTTTGTAAAGTACAATACGTACTGCACATTACTACGGATTAGTGTAGCTCTCTTTAGGCCACATAAACCGTTCTACGTTTATAGACAAACTGACGTGCGCTGTCAGTTGTGTTTTTGTTACTAACGACTAGATTATTCTTTTGATTTTAAAAATATTGTTTTATCGATAAATATTATTATTCTATACTTATTGTCCTATTCCGGACTAACAGAAATCAAAAATAATGAAAATCGGTCCAAGTTCTCAAGTTATAAATGGTGTAACTAACACGACTTTGTTTTATACATATAGATTTACATCTTAACCATTGTAAAATTATCTTGAACATATCAATATACTTATGTTTTGATAATCGTCGTGTTTAATTAAGTATCCAACATAATCATGCGTTTGGGAATTTAGAATTTCTTATTTACTCTGGACTGGTCTAATGGGTTTGCTTTTAGGCTGTGGCTAGTTACCACCCTACCAACAAACTATAACGGTACTATGTCGCATGAACCGATTAACAGTGGCGTGCACTTCATACATGCACAAAAGCACTGCCTACCCAAGAAAAAATTTAAAACTCGTATAGGAGGAGGATATTTGCCGTTTTATGCATTTTTCCTGCTGTATGCATACCCTGGTGTGCACGCCACTGCCGATTAAGGGCAGGTATGGCTTATAACTTCCAAACCCGTAACAATTTAGGCTATGCCCTGCCACTAAAGACTTGCCCTTGACGGCTGTGACGCCAACACTGCCGTCAAGGGAAATCTTGTAGTAGAATAGAAAATAATATACATACTATAATTGCCTCATTGATTATCAAATAATCTTAAGATGGCAGATTGAATTAAGTGAAAGTATCCTTTTATGTACTTCTAGATAAGGACAGCATTACTAAGTTCAATATACCATCTTAAGATTTTGAATTAACACGTTCACCTACGGATCACGAGGTCCTGAGTTTGATTCCCGGGTCGAGCAAAAAAGATCGATACTGGAGCCGAAACTATTTTTTTCATTTTTGTCTGTCTGCTTTTTTGCTATAATCCACGAAAAGCAGGAGAATCTGTATGGTGTAATTTTAATCTCTTCACTCCACACCAAACATATCATCGGCAATGCACGCTTCGCTCTGACACGTCCGGAGCATCCTCAGGAGATGTCGACTTAACAACGAATAATAATTAAGTCTCATTTTCAGTTAGTCTTACGGTGTGTGTACACATATTCTCCTGCTTTTCATAATATATCATGGAATCCCGCAAAGTAACGCCTGCTTCTATCGGATTAAAAATAGCACTGTTCAACGTTCGTATAATCTTATATCTAAAACAAATCGAGCTAAAGTTGCCTGGGTTTGCACATACAATCGATTTTCCAGGCCCGACTATTTATAGAATTCACCCCCTCACCACAATGGAATCAAAGGGATTGTAAAAAACGCCACAAAAGTAGAAAATTCGCAGTTTATTCACAAAGAGTTCTAACACGGGCGCGCAGATTCTTTGCTTTTAGTTAGAGAGCGGTGTTTTCCTTTGTAGTGTAACCGGGAGTGAAAAGCAACTTTCTTTACATACCCCATGATTTGCGTTAACTCTTTTTGTTTTATGCTGTCAACTTTGCCTTAACGGGACTCGAGCTTTCTTTGACGTCAGTTTGTGTACCACTTTGTTTCCTTAGTCTTATTACCCAGACTAAGAAAAGTTTGTAACCTAAGCCCGCCAACCCTCATTTAAACCGCGTGGTGTAGTAACGCTCAATATACCTATAACCAATGACAAAGGCGAATGCGCATAGCAGATATACCTACAGTATTTTGAATCAATATAATAAATACGAATCACACTGCTCACCTGGAATCAAACTATATCTAAAACAAACTAAGCTAATGTTTACACATAAAATAGATGCAACAGGTCATACTAATCATAGATTTCACCCCCTCACCACAGCGGTAGGTATTAAAGGGATTAAAAAACGTCACAGAAGTAGAAAATTCGCAGTTTATACACAAAGAGTTCTAACACGGCCGCGCAGATTCTTTGCTTTTAGTAAGGGAACGGCGTTTTCCTTTGTAAGACTTTGCTTGTACCTAGAAGTGGAAAGCAACGTTCTTTACACCCCCTGATTACCTTTTCTTGTTTTTTCTGTCAACTTTGCCTTAGCGGAGCTCGGGTTTTCTTTGACTTCAGCGGGTATCTACGTGAGCGTGCTTATTATTTAAATCGAAATTTCGAAACGGCGCTAGACTAATTATATGGCCTGATGCAGTGGTTTTTGGGAATTAATAACTTCCGAATTTTCTCTGGTCCAGTCTGTTAAAGTCAAAGTCAAAAATATCTTTATTCAAGTAGGCCAATAGGTGGCACTTTTGATGCGAACATGAGAATTACACGGTAGTGAGACGATGGCGATAACCATATTCGTAAACTTAAAACTAAAGCTGCGAGGGTTCCAATCGCGTCCTCGTCCAAGAAGAATCCCAAAACAAACTTAGCCGGTCGTTTTATTTTGTTATCACCATCTCACATTGTCATTTAAAATTATTTGAAGAGCAACCTGGTTAGAGCAATAATTCACACCGAAGCTTTTTTAACGTTTACGTAGTCCTTTATACTATAATAGGACTTTTCTATAAGCTTACGTTTAATACAAACTGAACTTATTAAGAGACATCTCCAAGATGTCAATGGGTAATTTATTGTAGAATTGTATGCAATTTCCTTCAAACGAATTATTAATTTTATTTAACCTAGTATATTGCACTGTAAGTTTATTCTTACTTCTAATGTTTAAATTATTGCAGTCACATTTTTTCTTAAATTTAGAAATTAATTTATGAACGTACTTGGAATTTTCAAATATGTCATTATTTTAAAATCTTTAAATTTATCCCTCAATGTCTCTCTCGGACCCATTTTGTAGATCGAACGAACAGCCGTTAAAAGACTGCGGCCGTGCCTATAGTGTCCACCCTGTCGACGAAGACGTGTCGCCAATCGATTGACGAATGCCTTGCTTTAAAATTAGGTGTAGAAAGGTAATGAAACGAAATACTTCAGTAAACGCTTTAATAACTTATACACAGGCTCAATTTGTCCCTGTTTGTATTGATCCAAACTCCTCTGGCTCTTTGGCTAATATTCAGTTTTTCGGTGTAAGGAAATACAACATACTGCTAAACAACTATTTTTCCTGCAATCCCCAATCCTATCTTGCATTATAAATCAAAAAGTATGTTTATTTGCTTGCTTGTTCTTTCTTCGCGCCCTAACTAATCCACAAATCAATTGATTTTTGGCATAGAGTTAGTTGAAAGGACAGAGACACTAACATAGGCCAATTTTTTATCGCAGCAAGACAAAAACCATGAAATTACCCAATTACATAAGTATCCACGACCTCGAGATCCGTAGTCTAACAAACTAGTGGTTCGACTACCGAGTAGAGTCTTTCTTAAGAAGAAAAAACACACTGTTGTATTTAAGTTATTGTTCTTACTTTTTACAGTAAGTAATACCTACTATAACTTATTATTACCTCCTTCGTTTATAGTTGCTTTTCACAGTAATTCTAATGTTATTACTACGTAAATTTTGCAATTTAATCACAACTAAACCCAAATGGAAACCTAAACTGTGTTGTTGAGAAAATTCGAGTTTAACAAGTCACATACATTGTCAACGTTGATTACATTGTATGCTTTCACAAGAAAAGCACTCTTATGCACTTAAAATAAAGTTCAAATTTGCGTAAACCCGCTCAATCGGATTCTGTTTTAATTTCACTCATCCCTAAAAATATTCGTGGGAGACTTATCAGGTGGCAACTTTGCCGATATCCTTTTAAATCTCTTAAAGTAGACTCCGTCCCCCCTTTTTTACTTTGAAGACTTTGCACCTATAAAGAGATGCAACTTTCATAAGACGGGGTTGTTGCGGATTTCTTGTGAAAGTTTTAAAAAATGCGCCATTATTATATTGCAAGGATTTGAAACTTGCACGATAGAAGTAGGTACATGGCTGAGGAAATGGTACACAAGCTTATATCTCGTTACGCACAGCATTTCTTCCATTTTAATTACTTTCCATAAATGTAGAAGTGCTATTATACATTGGCTTAGGAATCTATCCTACAGTGATGTAGAAAAGATAATAAAATGATTCTTCCTACTTCAACAGATTTTTTAATAAAGGCCCAAATTATAGATATACACATAACACACATGCATATACACACACAAACACACACACACTCACACACAACTGCACACACACACACACACACACACACCCGCACTAAATAAGTCGCTGCATGTTTTTATTATTTTAATTGACTCTTATTCTCTTTTTTTTATTGGCATTTACTGTGTTCTACTTTTGTCTTATTGGTGCTATACATTTATTGTTGGAGGTGGGCGTTAATAGTTGCGACACAGTTTATACTACTGCAACAGTTATCGTGGCACCATGTTTATTGTGTCAATTCTGTACCCTTACCAATATTCTGAATAAATGAATTCTGAAAAAATGAATACTGAATTAATTACATTATTTTAAACACGTTTAAAACAATGAGTAAGTATGTACAGTGTTTTGACCGCCGATTGGCGCAGTGGGCAGCGACCCTGCTTTCTGAGTCCAGGGCCGTGGGTTCGATTCTCACAACTGGAAAATTTATTTCAGTGTCTAGGTGCTTATCTGTATCGAATATTATTCATAAAAATTATTCATTAGTCATCTTAGTACCCATAACACAAGGTACGCTTACTTTGGGGCTAGATGGCGTTGTGTGTGTATTGTCGTAGTATATTTATTTATTTATAATCAACTGACCACTGCCCACTTTTTACAGAAGTGTTGCCCGCGACTTCGTCTGCGTTTGATTTTGTTTTTTGATGTTATTCAATTTAGTTGTAGTTCTAAAAAATTTAAAGTATTCAGTACCGCTAAGTCTTAAATGAGGAGTGTTCTGCTGTCCGCTGAGGAGTTCTGTCCTCTATCTCCAACTACATCAGATCTACACGAAGTTTGGGCAAAATTAAACACATATTATAAACTCTATAGTACAAAAATAATTATTTAAATCGGTTATAATTTCAAACGCTTTCATGCCCTTTCCCAAAGGAACCGAGCTTAATGTCGGGATAAAAAGTATCCTATATTACTTCTAATACTTCCAAGAATATGTGCACAAAGTTTCATGAGGATCGGTTAAGTAGTTTTTGCGTGAAAAGGTAACAAACAAACTTACATTGACATTTATAATATTAAGTAGGGATAGGGATAGGGATAGTGATAGGGATTGACGGACTAAACAGATGGCCCAAATGTTAGTAAGCAGAGCAACATTTCGCAGGGTATGCAAGGAACATCCTACAAAGTACCACCCTTTGTCCATCAATCTGAAGCGTCGGTGTTAAGCTTGATGTGCCGGTGATCACACCGGCAATAATAAGCATTGCGGTCACAGAATTAAGAACGAACAGAAACCGTGTAAACTAATACTGAAGCATCACAAACCACTCCACTGTAGTAGGGTTTCTCGAACTAGCGGTTAGTCACTTAATTCTATGTAGCAGTTAACAATAATTATTTTACCTCAAATGTTTTAATGTTGACGGCCGATTGGCGCAGTGGGAAGAGACCCTGCTTTCTGAGTCCAAGGCCTTGGGTTCGATTCCCACAACTGGACAATATTTGTGTGATGATTATGAATGTATTAAGTGTCTGGGTGTTTATCTATAATATATAAGTAAGTATTTATGTATATTATTCATAAAAATTGTTTATCAGTTATCTTAGTACCCATAACACATGCTACGCTTACTTTGGGACTAGATGGCGATGTGTGTATTGTCGTAATATATTAATTAAAAAAAAATCTAACCGTTTACCATAAAATGGGGAAAATGCGAAATGTTTGTGAGATAGCTACATTCCGCGGGTTCGAAATGAGACGTGCTCTGGGCGTTTCTCTGTTTTTGGACACAATGCAGTAATGATTGAATGAGGGTTCTGTATGCTCTTAATTCTATGATTGCGGTAGTCTTTTCCAGACGAGCTCTGTTTTAAAACTACTACAAAAGTACACTAATCTTGTAGAGATATATTTTAAATCAATTCATCCCATACCTTGTACTAAACACGTCACGATACCAAAATTGCTAAACTTTACTTTCTGAAATATTGACAGACGGCTTCAGCGTATGCCTTTGTGCTAACTTTTAGCATGATAAAAGTTTCATGACACGTTTTGTTGGGAAACTAAACGAATTAACTAATAAGGGCTAGTTCTGACTCGGACATGCACTCATTTCAAATATCTTAGTTATACTATTATTTATAATTTCAGTATTGATTATCTTATTAATATTGAAATTATAAATTCTAAGATTTTGCATTAAGAATTTTGTCATTTCAAATGTACTCGTAGTACTTATAATAATTGCGTCTCATTTTATATAGTACCTAATGTGTTTTTTTTTTGTATGGGTTGTAGATAACTAAAAAAAACAAAAGAATAAATGAAAGATGTCTGTGGACGGTCTAGTCGAGTCGCGTGAATCTCCAATGCGCTACACTGTCGAGAAATAACACAGCAAAGATACCTGTGGGCTTACCAGGTTATCTTAGTTTTATTGCGTTATTATTTCAGCTTAATAGTATTTCTCTGAAGACGGCCGATCAGACTGCAGTTGTCACCCCCCTTCGTTACACTGGTGGCGTCTAAGGGAATATAACGAAGAACGGGAAGCCATCGTTGGTAGAGTCACTACAAACAGACTGACTTTACGTTTCAAAAGTGTTTATAAATTAGGCCTACTTGAAATAACTGAATTTTGAATTTTGCAATGTCCTCTGTGTTATTACTACCATCGACTGCGATCACCAACCTGTCTGCCCAGCGTGGTGATTATCTGCACACCTTCCCGTTGGGAAAGGCCCTTAGTCAAGCAGTAGACTGTTATATGATGAATTGTATTTTTCATAAGATTTGAGATATAATAATGTGGTCGGTGGATGGCTATGCATTTTCGTGTTGTCACCTGGTACAAGTTTGCCAGCTGAAATCAGCGTTGTTTGCTCCTATTGCATGGTGCATGCTGTACAATGCTGAGCTGGCATTGTTTTCCATACTTAATATCAGTGGTATCGTTGAAATTATAATTTATTAAATATTATAGATGAGAACGGCTGGAAGCCAATAATACTAATAAAAAATCTAAGCAATAAACAAATATTTTATATTAAATAGACCAAAGAAGAGATTTGCTGGATTTAATGTTTTTATAATTAATTTCAGAGTACCGTATAGATATCCGCGTGCTGCTATTACGCCGATCGTGCCGCCACGCACCAGAACAGTCTTCGGCGCAAACTCCACTATCCCTCGGTTATGTAAATTATACAATAAATTCAGTCAGTCAATTGACATTAACTTTAACTCGCATAGCACTTTTCGTAAAATTACCATCTGTAAATTAAGTAATCCCGAGTATCTTAATCATTGTTTATTTTGTATAGTAATTAGTCTCTTTAGTATGTAGAGTAGTTAAACATAGTTCTAATTTTAATTTTAATTTTAATCATAACTTCTTTTATAATAATAATTTAGTTTTTTTCCGTTTGTAACTGTTTCGGCTTTTGTTGTTGTTCTTTTTATTCGTTTTTATTGATTCTCTTTGAAAATTGTTAGTACATAAGCGAATTTAGCATGTAGTGTTTACCTTTATATGGTTTTGCATACTCTGAGTAATATTTATATGATAACTAATATTATTTTTATCTATGTAAAATCGCTGGTAGACCCAATAAATAAATAAATAAATAAATAAATATTTATTGTGTAGGATAAATAAAATTTGCCGTTCTTTCTTTCTTCTCTAGATTACTTTCACCATTTCAAACGTTAACGTCTGGCCGTAGGTCTTTTATAGGGCGTTCCAAACTCCACGATTCTGGGCCGCTTGTTTCCAGCGACTCCCCGCTATTTGTTTGATATGATCTGTCCACCTGGTTGGGGGTCTGTCCACCTGATTACTTTATTACCACAATGACAACGATAGATGTTCACTGCTCACTCGCTAATTTGACTTTGTCTGAACTAGACCTAAGAAACATTATATTTTAGACAAAGGAATGTTCTCGCAATAAAGTTTCATAATAATTCGCACCAAAGTTTCATACAATTGATCTTTAGCAAAGAGTGTAAAAAACAACACATTATTATTATTCCCTAAGACATAAAAATTTGACGGCCGATTGGCGCAGTGGGCAGCGACCCTGCTTTCTGAGTCAAAGGCCGTGGGTTCGATTCCCACAACTGGACAATATTTGTGTGCTGAACATGAATGTTTTTCAGTGTCTCGGTGTTTATCTATATTATAAGTTTTTATGTATATTATTCATAAAAATTATTCATCAGTTATCTTAGTACCCATAACACAAGCTAGGCTTACTTTGGGACTAGATGGCGATGTGTGTATTATTGTAGTATATTTATTAATTTTAATTTAATTAGCCAATGTAAAACCTTAAGACAAAAAAATGTAACTATACACATTTTTTACAGCGAGGTTACTAAAGTATTGATGAATTTCTTAAGTACAACGTTGCTTGAAAACACAACGGTTCATCTTGATGTTGAAGAAAAGCAACTGCTGAGTTTCTTGCGTGCTTTTCGGTAACAGCCTTCCGAAGCTAATATTGTGTACCAGTGCTTATATGTATATACTTCGAGCTGCTTGCGTTTGAGACTCAGGGCCCATGGTCTTCAGACACGAAACATTTAATTAATATCGTGTCCCAAAAATATGTCTTGACTTGACCCAAGCGCTCATTTAGACCCACGGCTAAGTCTAGCAAAGAGGCAATAGCGCCAGCATTTTGGCAGCACCATGCTTAAGTGAACAGTTAATCGGCTAATATTTTTTGCATTGTTTTTTTTATCATTTTAATTAATGTTTTGATGGAAATATTAATTTTATATTATTTTTAAATACATATAGGAATTTCGGAACCGACGGGATTTGAACCTGCGACTCTCTGGCAGTCGCGGCCTGAGCGTTCTACTTATTCAACTTATTGCCTTCAACTTATTCTTTAGACAAATCAAAATGCAGCGGTATTGCATTGAGGTTCCATAAACTGATGATTTCAATTATTTATTAGGAAAGATTCGGTTATTGTAAACAAAATGAACTCGTATAAAAAATATTCACTTAGAATACCACAAGAGCTTCAAAATTATCGGGAAATGCCAGATAATTTTGAAGCTCGTGTGGTATTCGGGGGATTATTTTTCCGTCCCAAATGTCGGCCAATAGAATTGCACCATGAGACGAAATGTACAGTTAACAAATAAGAATTTCATAATGAATAAATATAGCAAAATATATATAGCAACTACCAGAGAAAATTTTCAAAAAATTATCAGTATAATACCATGTAGGTTGTACCACGTGACGTCGAATGGTGCAATTCTATTGGTCGATATTTGGGTCGGAAAAATAATCTTAGAAATTATATTTAAAGGTCAATCGTAAAAAATAAACATGACATCATCTTAAAATAGTACGCAGGATTTTCATTATTTTCCCGCAGCGGCTCTTTCTTCGTTCTCCTGCTCTAACTCCAGCAATCTTTGCATAACTCTTTGTTTCCTCTTTTCCATTGGAGTTTTTGACCACCATGATTCGGCCGCCATATCCTGATCGTAAAAGAATTCAATAATCTCCATATTGAGCAAATAATTTTCGATTAGATTAAGTGATTTTAGAATATAATTCAATCTATCTCTGTTATATCGTAATGATATTTAACTGTATCATTACGATATAACAAAAGGTGGCATCAAACTTAATACCTAGACAAATAGGTACAGTAACTGATGTGTAATCAGTAACTCCGTGTAATGGTGCATCCATATAAAGCGGCCGATTGGCGCAGTTTGCAGCGATCCTGCTTTCTGAGTCCAAGGCCGTGGGTTCGATTCCCACAACTGGAAAATGTTCGTGTGATGAGCATGAATATTTTTCAGTGTGTTTATATGTATATTCTAAGTATTTATGTATTTTATTTATAAAAATATTCAACAGTCATCTTAGTACCCGTAACACAAGCTACGCTTACTTTGGGCCTAGATGGCGACGTGTGTATTGTCGTAATATATTTATTTATTTATTTATTACTAGCTGTTGCCCGCGACTTCGTCTGCGTTTGATTTTGTTTTTAAAGTATTCAGTATCGCTAAGCCTTAAATGAGTATAGTAGTATATATATATAACATGTGACTGCCAATTAATTATAGACAAATAATTTGAAATAAAATAAAATTGCGACTATAATTAAAGATCTAAGCTATCCTATCTCTTAAGTTGGACCAGACTGCTCACGGTGTACCAATTTAGTTTTAAATCGGTTAAGTAGTTTGGGAGTCCATCGCGGACAAACATCGTGACAGGAGATTTATATATATTAAGATTTAAAGCAACTATAAAGGACATATTCTTCTTTTTGGTTTATTGGTTCTGCGCGCTGAGCGATTGAACCATCGTCAAGTGCTTATTCTGTGATTAAGTGTTTTCTTAATTATATATTTTTTTTTTAAATAAGAAACTTGAAAAAAAACTGAGTTTTAAAAAAGGAAACGGAACTTTGAAAATAATTAATAGGATCAGGAACGGATTTATATAATACAAAATGGAATACTTAAAATAGGTACATATTTACAACTTAATATCATAAAATAGGATAAATTAATAAAAAGGTTTATATATACAAGGTTCATTAATGGACAAGTGAATGTCAACGGAAGAAAGAAGTGGGATGTTTAACAGGATAAAAGACATATATAAAAGTTAGTGTCTATTGTATGATATAAAAAATGATCTTACATGCTCAACATAAACTGGCTCAAAAGAGCTGAGTTGTACAGCAACTTCTTGTGCAGTGAATGCTCTGACTCTTAACTGAAGACGTCTTTTCGTGGTCAGAACTGTATCCAATGCTGCTAGTAAAGTACCTAATGAAAAAAAAAACAGTTAAAATGACAGTACGAAAAACAGAAGAAACTGTTGAGCCTTTTTAATTCAAGTCAGATCAGTTTTTCTGATTGTCTGAACAAAGGATTTTTAAACAAAGAATGCGTATTTTCTTTGAAACAAAGTCTAATGATTTCTTGTTTTCACTAATATATAAATACTTTTATCTTTTCATAAACATGATATAATAATAATTTATACATATTTTCTATACAAGGTAGTTTATATGTTTCACGTTTGCCAGACGTACTGCGATTGATATTTTTTATAAAAATAGTATATTATCCCTATCCCTATCCCTAGTTAATATTATAAATGTCAATGTAAGTTTGTTTGTTACGCTTTCACGCACAAACTACTAAACCGATCCTCATGAAACTTTGTAAACATATTCTTGGAAGTGTTAGAAGTAATATAGGATACTTTTTATCCCGACATTAAGCTCGGTTTCTTTCGGAGAGGGGATGAAAGTGTTTGAGGATTTTACACTATAAAATAAACAGAACATAATACAGATTTTACTCCGACAAATTATAACCAATTTAAATAATGATTTTTTGTACTAAAGAGGTTATATGTGTTTAATTTTGCCCAAACTTTGTGAATATCTGATGAATGTGGCTGGAGATAGAGGACAGAACTCCTCAGCGGACAACAGCAAACCCCTCATTTAGGGCTTAGCGATACTGAATACTTTAAATTTTTTTTAGAACTACAACTAAATTGAATGCCATTCAAAAAACAAAATCAAACGCAGACGAAGTCGCGGACAACAACTAGTATTACCTAAACACAATTATATTAGTTTTGATTTTACTGGACAAGCAAGGGAACTCAAAAACACTTACCGATCGTATAAGAATCAGAGACTCTTGACAAACACGATAGTTCTAATTTAGGTGATAAGGCACCAGCTTTATGCAAATACGTACGCCACATCAAAGATATACTTCCATAATCAGCCCTCGGAATTTGTATGACTTTTGAATAACATTGGAAAAGGAGCTTTTGTTCTGCTTCCCATGGTGTTCGAGATGTGCCCACGAATAAAACACGATCTTCTGGACAAATTCCTGCAACCATAAACCATACTGGCTTTACCAATTACCTATTTGGACTGGACTTAAAACTATATTGCTCTCACAACAAAAATATTTTGCGAAGAGTCAACCTTTATTTTTATGTTTCCTTTTAATAGTAATCAATTGATATTCATATATTTTTTTTTAACTACAGAGAATTATACAAAAGTAGCTACTTGGGAGATAAAGTCAATTATAAGATAGACCCTGGTTCAAAATACTTCCAAAACCTAAATTTTGTGCCTCTATATCTATTCAAGGTAGAATGGAAAAAAATGTTTAGGGCTCTATTTAAAAGTTGCTTTGTAACAACACCTCTTAAACATTGTAGGATGATTGTATATATCTACTGATATGAGACCTAAATTATTTTTTTTCTACAAATATTAATAAATTTACTGAGTGCTTAAATAAAAAATACTGGGCTCTGGCAAGCATGCGTTCAGACATGCGGACGCCTCGAAAAAATCTTTTTATACTAACCTTTAATGATCTTTACCAAATCTTTCTTAAGCCTTTTCGGATCTGTTTTATCTGTTTTTGGTATCTTCTTCACAAAAGGTTTTTCGGCATCGTTCATCCATAGTACTGATGGTTGAAGAAGTCTTGATACTTTCATAACGAGATGTATCAGCATTATTAGTCCCGATTTGCCTGGATATTTTCCTACTAAATTTCCTGGTGTCAAATCAAAAAGTGTGGCTCCAGTTTCACTGCAAATTGCTTGCACTAACATTTTCTTTCCACTTCCCGATGGACCTATTTAAAAAAAAATATAATGAGGGTCCCTCTATTTGTTTTTATAATACAGAACAGAGAGACTTACCTGAAATGAGTACTGATCTTACTAGAGGTGAATTGGTCCTCACGTGTTCAGATCCAAGAGGAAGTATACAGAATTCCTTTACCAGTTGACGTATATCACCTAAACATGGTAATGGTTCTTGACCCTGACTCTTACAATCCGATGCAACAAAGCTTTTCTCACCTATGAAATCATCGATTTTTACTAAGGGAAATGGACGTATGATTCCATTGGTTACCAATTCTTCAAAAAGTGATTCAGTGGTTCGATCGGGCGTTAAATCTTTTTCCTTCTTTTTCTTGCTCTTTTTACCTCCACGTCGTACCTGAATAATTATAAAGAGAAAAGGATTTTGAGACGCATAGATATACATCAGCAAAGCATACTATTATTAACAATTATATTACTTTCTTTTGTGGTTTTTTAGCTTTTTTTCCTTTGTGAGCTCTATCTCTATCCAACGCTGCCTGTAAAAGTTCTAACTCGCTTCGCATCATATCATCAACAATGTTTCGAATTTCTTGTTCTATCTTTATCATTTTTTCTCTCTCTATCATATCTTTGTCACATTTTTCTTCGTTTTTTATATCTTCTTCTCTAAATTTCCATATATCTTCGTATCTGTATATTTTTGAAAAAAAAAATTATAATAAAAATAAAAATAAATCATTAACAGTATTTATATTTACTTACTCTTCGTTGGCGCTAACAATATCTTTTAAAAACGCTGAAGTAGAACATTTAAAAGACTTCAAGTCTTCCGCTTCATCTTTGTTTTTGTTATCTTCTACTTTATTATTCTTTTTATCTTTACTCTCTTTGCTTTTTTTCGAATCCTTTGAAGAAACAGGTGACGATTTACTTAGATCACTATCCATCCCTGTACCTAATTAATGTAACATTTAATAAACAATAAGACCAAAATAAATAATATCATAATAATTATTATAAAATCATAGTTCTTGTGGTTTTAGATTGCACACCTTGTCTACTAAACATTGCTCTGCTACCACCACCATCTTCTGAAGGAAATTCAGGAAATTTTCCAGTTCTCTCAAAGTATTCTGAAATCCATCTTCTTAGTTCATCTCCGATGCGTTCATTTATTTTAACTCCGTGCTGATTTCGCAGTTGCTCTTCGATTCTTTCTAATGCGTCTTGGTATTCTTGTTCATACTGTTTTTGGACCTTACGACGTAATTCTTTAACCTTTGGAAAAATACATATTGTTTTTTATGTTATGGTACTAAAGATAAATTTTAAGTGTGCAATAAAAATCACTTACTTCTTCTGTTTTTTTTATTGCCTTCGATTCCGAATAGGGGGCTAATTTCATTCCTATCAGGAGTTGTTCCTCATGTTTTCTTCTTTTTGTATCTCTTCTTGCTATGAAACCTCTCCAAACCCGCTGAATAGCTGTTGCTGCTGAAGCTGACATCTCCCCCTTTTGATCTCGACCCTTTTCTTTTAAAAGACGAATTTCTTTCATAAACTGGCCTCTGAAATTAAATTATGTTATGTTTTCTCTATAAATAAAAAGTAATTTTAATTTATTAAACTATTATTATTAGACTTCTGCTGTTTAATTTAATTTTCTTACCTAAGTCTTCCTTGTCTTGCCCTCTCATGGCTTTGAATTATAATGACAGCTTGTTGTTCAGTTAGCACCAAAGATCGTGGTTTAGGAGGCTCATAACCAAGCTTCCTCAATGTATCGGTTATAAAATAGCGTTTCTTTTCAATTTCCTCTTCTCTTTCTCTAACGAAATATTGAGGAACACATGGCTCTGCTTCATGCGGCGTAACTCCAAGTTTAACAAGTACCTACATTTATTATAAATATTTTTTATAATGCTAATAATAAACTTTATTCAGCTTCCACACATAAAAAAGCATATATATATATATATATATATATATATTTTAACATATATAGTATTGTTGTCCCAGTTCCTATGTTTAGTACATATTATAATTCCACTACCTACAATGATAATGAAACAAAAAAGACTGTAACTTATTTGTTCCTAACGATAAGTCGAGGCCTAAATGTTTACCATCTAAATTGATGGAACTGAAGAAATAAATATTTTCATTATATTCTATCGTACTTTTTCTTACCTCATCATCGTCGTAAGTTAAATCTGATAGATGAAGTTCAACCAGATCGTGTTTTATTTCTAAAAGGCGTCCCAAACAAGCTTCAAGTAGTCGTTTGACAATCAAGCGCTTTTGCGGCTGCAGGAGTTGGTCGTACACCGCGTCTAGTCTAGACAATAGCACCGTATATCTTATACGTAAATCAGATAACAAGGGCTCGAAAGTTGACCTTTCAGCGCTGCCAGCTTCGAAAACCGCTTCGTCCGCTTGCGTTGCTTCAACTATTAATTCTGATGTATCACAAATTAAGTCATTGTATGTTTTATTTGACATTTTTTTGGCGAAATTTTTTGGGCCTGATCACTGTAGCGCAGTTTTATACTTTAACAGTGATCATAGATCATTTATTAGTGTTTAAAAAAGTTATTTCAACAAAAAAATAATTAACCCTTTTTTCACTTTAATTGTGTATGAATTTAATTAGTATAAAAAGTAATATTAAACGGTCGCTATTTGCTAATGTTAATGATTAAAATTACAATAAAACGTACAGTTTATTTCAAACACTTCAACACAGATAAAAATAAATTCACTCTTTGTAGCACTTGTTTGTAAAATATCGTCTTAATCCTCACAGTTGTCCCATTGTGAACGTTAACTAGGGTACAGCTAAACCACAGAATTTGCATACACGACGCAATATAAGTTGATAAGTAAACATAAACTTGGTATTAGACAAATAATCCTAAATGAAATTTCCTTAATACTCTCACTAAAAACATAAAGAGGAGAAACACATGTAATATTTTTCCACCCACGTCAGTATATTGCGTATAATCTCAAAAAATATGCGCGGCTTTATTGAACAAACAACCATCACGGTTTTGTTGAGGTGTGTTCCCTACTCGACCTAAACTCACGCATTCGATTACTCAAAACAGAAAAATAAAGGAAATTTTTATTATAAATTTTGATTATTTTGATGAGTTTTTAGTTATTACAAAATCAATTTGTGTAAATAAAGATTTGGATTTCATGTGATTTGATTTTGACTAAACATGTATACCTCATAAATGGTGTTTATGAGGTATACATGTTTAGTCACAGCCACCTAAATTTGTATATAAAATAAAATAATTGAATTGAAAATGGCATATATTCGTAACTTAAGGGTCTTATAAAATTTGGAATAATATCGGAATATATAAGATAGACTTTCAAAAGTCAGGACGTAAATAACACGTTTATTGGTAATAAGACCCTTTCGGTATTATTAATTTGTTTTGTTTCTTTATTATTTACTGTCTGTCTACGTTAAGTTAACCAAAAACTGACAATGATTTAGCACTTTTTACTTAGATTTGACAAATCATTTGTCTAAACTGAACTAAATTGATAAAATAAAACACACAGGAATCATTGCTAAAAAGACAGCACTAATTGTAGATCACGCTAATGTAGACCAGTTTTCCTAGCTTTTATCATTGTCATCCTCACATCAACCTATTGCCGGCCCACGAAAGAGCACGGGTCCCACGGGTCCCACGGGTCCCACTGCTGGACTACGGTCCAATCCCCTTCTAGTTGAAGGGGATTGGACCGTAGTCCACCACGCTAGCCCAGTGCGCATTGGTGGAACACCTTTGAGAACATTATGTAGGTTTCCTCACGTTGTTTTCCTTTACCGTTGAAGCAAGTGATATTTTAATTGCTAAAACACACATAACTTAGAAAAGTCGAGGTGCGTGTTAGGATTCGAACTCAGCCCCCCGAAAGTTAAGTCGAGCTCCTACCCACTGGGCTATCACCGCTTCATCTTTTTATTAATTTCCCTGAATTCCTACCCACTGGGCTATCACCGCTTCATCTTTTTATTAATTTCCCTGAATTCCAATTAATTATGGTTGAATATTACTCTTTTTTTATAATTTAATAAATGGTTGATTGGGTACTACGCCGCTATTACTATCACAATGTTACACTCGGATTAACGTGTTTACTTTTTGTTATTGTTAAGTTGCTACGCAACACTGGGTCAAAGTTTGGACAATTCCCGTGTTTTTTATCTTATCTATTGTTTATAGGCCAATAGTTACATGAAAAACAGTGTTGTAACTTACCTTTTCTGTAAAAAAAACGTGTGTGTACTTATGTACACGCGTTAGAAGTAATACTTCTTTGGCGTAACAAGATAAAAATCTTTTCAAAAATTTTAGCTTTCGCCTTATTCTAGGTTTGTAGACAAAACGACACTAACAATAGAGGTATTGTTTAAATTATTGAAAGTCAACTGTCCAACCTTTTTTAGAAAAACTAAAATTTTGACTATAGCTAACTTCATGGTGTCGGTTTTTTGTGACAAGGTAAAAATTTATTCTCACCATTTTTCCCTAACGCGCCAATAGAAGTATAACTTCGAAAATTTTGAACAGTTAAAGTAGTCATGCTCACAGTGGATATTCCCTCATGGTATTTTTCAAGTCTTAAGTTTCTTAGTTATGATTTCCGTCCCATGCCTCATGTGCAGTGGCGTGCACTTCATACATTCACAAAAGCACTGCCTACCCTCAAACTGATATATAACTCGAAAAAAAGGAAGATTTTTGGCCCTTTTGGCACTCTTCCCACTGTATGCATACCCTGGTTAGGAGCCCAGAGCACGCAACTGCTCATATGCCAGTAATTATACTGGCAACCACACCCTTCACACCGGGACACATAAATGCAGCTTGGCAGCAGTAATAAGCTTGGCCGGCAATAGTACTTCCCCGGACGAGCTCTGTCACAAAATGCTCTACTACTACCGTCCGGTTTTATTATTTTTAAGAAGTGTATTGTACTGAATTGAATAGAACCAATTTTATAAATTTAAAATGCATATAAAAAATTTCGGAACCGACAGGATTTGAACCTGAGACTCTCTAGCAATCGCGGCCTGAGTGCTTTCTCCAATCAAGCTACGGCTCTCCTACCGTCGCGTCGATGCCGAAATTAGTATATGCCTTTCACATCAGTCTTATAGCGACTGTAGTGTCATCTAGTAGGAAACGTTGCAGTTTCGATCTACTTTTTCAAAGGTCCATATTACAATGAGACAGACATGAATTTTTTATAATTTTTATGTTTTTTATTAGTGTTTTTACCTACACTTGAATAGAACCATAGGCCATAGACACGTTGTTTAATATTATCAATTTATTCTATCAGTTTGATAATAGTGTTGCAAATTTAAAACGAGTTCTCGCACACCATCTTGTTCGTAACTCTATTACCGCTCTGTACATCAACCTGTTAAATTATTTCATAGGATTATCTGCCTTGTAAATGTTAGCATAGATGTGATAATCAAGTGCATTTAATTGTGTATTTTAAAGTCGGTCGCCTATTGTACATATACCACATCTTAAAGTTGTTCAAGAATATTATATCCGTTGTTAAACTTGTAAGCAATATGGAGTAATCATTATAAGGATAGCTAGGTTTTACAATTTAACAGCAGATATGCCAACGGCTTTGTACACGAATCTATGGGTACCCGTTATTTTATTTTTTATTTATACTCTTTATTTGCACCCTACAAGAAAACAAACATGAAAAATAAAAAAAAACAGTCACAGACAGAAACAGTATACAAAAGGCGGCTATATCGCTTAGTAGCGATCTCTGCCAGGCAACCTTAGGATAAGGAAAACATGAGAATAACAGAATCCAGGTCTTCTATCATTTATTTAAGTATATATATTTATACATTTTCTTTTTTAAATGGTAATTATATGCAAAATATAATATGAGTACTATTATTAATCTGAAAGTTTGGATGGGTGTTACTAATTCACGTCGAGATCCATTCAAATTCAAAAATTCTTTATTCATGTAAGCCTATCACAGGCACTTACGAAGTTTATACATATACTAGATATGACCTGCGGCTACGCCCGCGTAAATTTGGGGCCGCAGTTTACTGCTACATACACACCTAGAGTCATACATGATATTTTTGACAAACCTTTTTTTTATCTTTTGTAAAAAATATAATTTAAAAAAAAAGTATTATATGTTACTTCTGATACCTCCAAGAATACGTGCACAAAGTTTTATGATGATCGGTTAAGACCTTTTTGCGCCAAAGCGTAACAAACAAACTTACATTCACATTTATAATAGGAGGATGTTTAAATAATTATTATGTCTACCATTTTCTCGTCTTAATCAATATACCTATATAATTTTCTATCAATTAGTTAGCCCTGCCTGAACGGCTAATCGGATCTGGATAAAATTTAGCACAACGATAGATTTTAGTCTGGAAAAGCACTTACTACTTTTAATAGACTCCGTGGGATAGATTTGTTTTGTTTGTCACAAAAAGATCGACAATCTTTTTTGCATACTTAGTGGTAGTTTATGGGTCAGAGAATAACAGTTTCCACTAAACATAACAACATTAGTTTTTGGAGTTTACTCCTTAAGAATCGATTTTCATATATAAAAAATGTATGAGAAAAATGTGAGGAATAAAATCTACTGATGAATGACCTCGTTACGTTTTCGCTTTGCGACGTTGCATATTACATTATTTTTCCTATTTAAGTTACCAAAGAAACCGAATAATATCTATATAAAGAAACAAACACATAAATGTATAGGACAGAGTGAGATAGAAAACATATTACATTTTTTTACCTATTCTAGATACCATGGAAACTAAATAATAAACATTACATTTATCCTAATAGTTCAGATACTCTACATCCACCTCAATCTCCCGTAGGCTACTTTTAAGAAGTTACACTTCCGCCGTGTGTGAATAAATTGCACAGGATTTTTAATTTACCCTTTCATATGGTATTAATCTATATTCAGTTAAATAAACTCTTTTTGTGTATGTTTCGACAATCGTACTTAAGGAGTAGCCTCCAGTCGTGCGTCGGAGCTGACACACACTTTTTTTTTTCTTTTTTATTTTACTACAAGTTAGCCCTATACTACAATTTGACCTGGTGGTAAATGATGATGCAGTTGGTAGCGGGCTGACCTGTAAGGGAGTATGATAGTCATACCCCTAATCGATTTCTACGCGACATCGCAACGGAACACTTAATCGCTTAGCGGCACGTCTTTGTCGACAGGGTGGTAACTAGCAACGGCCGAAGCCTCCCACCGGACCAGATCAGAGAAAATTCAATTGCCACTGCCGGGAATCGAACCCGGAACTTCCTGCTTAAATTAACAGCGCTCACCGTTGCGCCAGGGACGTCGTCAAAAAATTGGTTGTCTGTAAAGTCGGCTTACTGACGATAGTTAAACGTGACAACGTCGTAAGAAAAATACTGATGGAATGGTTGCATTTTTCAAAAGAAAATTTTAATTTTATTTGTTTGATAGATATCATCGTTGCTATTAACAATTGACATCACATTCACTTTTCACTGCACTTCATCCTTGCCGAAAACATGTAAATGTGTTATTGTATAGAAGCTGTCCACGCGGACGCATCGCTCACTCAAGTAGGAGAGAGACAGATGTCGAACGCGGAGGCCGACTGTGCCTCTTTGTCGCTCGTTCCGCGCTCTCGCTTGCACTTCAAGCCTTGAATGGAACGCCTCAGAGCGAGGTAACGCCGCATGCGTCATGTTTTTTCGTGGGTGCAGCCGGCTCCATCGAATTATAAGACGTTGTCACGTCAAAAAGTGTGTGTCAGCTCCGACGCACGACTGGAGTTTACTCCTTAAGTACGATTGTCGATACATACACAAATGAGTTTATTTAGCTGAACAAAGATTAATACCATATGAAAGGGTAAATTAAAAATGAAGTAATTAACTTCACAGAACTACCCTGGGAACTAATAGGGTTGTATTCAACATTCGGTAAAACATCGTATTACCGGTGCAAACCCTATTCCATAATTACAGATGTCATCCGTCCGTGACTTCAAAAAGCTTATTTTTAAATCCATTTTTTTTAAATAATATCTGATATATATATATAGATATATACACACAAACACACACACACACATACACAAACACAAACACACTGTCGCACACGTACGCATACACGAACACGTACATTATAAAATTGTAAATTGTATAGTTTTGGTTAGTTGTAATATTTTAATTTTCTTTGTTTTAATCTTTTTGTATTTAAGCAATCCCGGAGGTGGGCGCTAATAGCTCACAGTTTTTAACTAATACAGTTGTTACCGTTCCTTAGACTATATGAATCTGATGTAAATGATACACAATAGCGGAAGTGTAACTTTCCGGTTATTTAGTTTCCATGGTAACCAGGATAGGAAAAAAAAATTATAATGTTTTCTATGTCACTCTGTCCCACATATATATGTGTTTGTTTCTTTACCTAGTCAATACACGGTTTCCTTGGTAACTGAAATAGGAAAAATAAGTTAATTAAACGAAAGCGACGTTGCATGTTTGCGCATCACAGTTGCCGGGCATGCAACGTCGCAAAGCAAAAACGAAACGAGGTCATTCATCAGTAGATTTTACTCCTCACATTTTCTCATACCGGGCGCCTTATATATGAAAATCGATTCTTAAGGAGTAAACTCCAAAAATCACAAAGATAAATTCGATCCTAAAGTTACACGCGAAGCCTGGGGCCACAGCTAGCTATAAAATATCAACCGTCCAGCCATAGCCATTCATAATAAAGCTATTATGTGAATAAATGTTAACGACTATATTTAACAGGCGTCTACGCGTCCACCATTAAGGGGTAAGCATTATACAATGATGTCTTAAAGTCTGGAAGAGACTTCGTATTGTACTTTCATTGATAACAATGACACTATAATGTATAAACAGTGATTATTGTCTCTTCATAAATTAGTGACCCATTTTATGTGTCGAATGTTTAGTGACTATTTGTTGGCAAAAAAATAAATAAAAAAGGTTGGTGTTTAAGCATCCTTTAACGAATGTCAGCGGCGCGGCGGTGGAATTTAGAGACAGTAAAAATATATATTTATTAATAAAATTTACAGCATAACGCTGAGGCGATACTCTGTTTGGGAGGAACAAAACCACAGATATGTCACTGCCGACAGGGAACTATATTTGTTTGTTTTTAGCCTATTTATTTTGTAACCTAATTTTAAGATACTTTCTTTTATTTTTAAAAAGTTTAATTTGTTAATGATAACTTTTTTTTTTGAGTAACTCGTACTTTATATGTTAATTGCTATGTGTTGTTTTTATCCCAAATAAAAGATTTTATTATTATTATTATTATATTCTGAAAGGTACTCACTTTGATCAGCAACTTCCAAGTTTCTAAATGCATAAATAAATGTTTTTATCTGTGGTAAACTTTAATTATTTTGAATATTTTTGAGAGTAGAAACTCGTTGAAATTAACGGGCTGTCGTTGTTTGGTGATAAAAAATAAAAGTTTAAAAAAAACTAAAAAAAACTCGCTTTTTATAGAAAACCATACTAAAAAATAGAAAATAAATTTTAATAAATTCAAATTAGGAATAGTGGTATAAATTTCAATAAATATAAATTCATACTGCAATCAGCTTTATATTTATTACTATAACCACAGTTCGCTAAGGCCTGATGTTCATAACCAGTCTAATCCAAAATCTTCCATAAGAAGATGAAATAAATACGTGCTATCCGTTTCTTAACCTTACCTGTTGACAAGAATGATTTTACACATCGATAGCATTTGATCTGAAGTTTTTGGATTAGATTGATTAATAATTCAGATGTTAATCATCTCCAATGTAAAACAACACTACTAAGTCAGTGAAAGCCTACCACTGTCATTACTGTATAGTATAAAACAAAGCTGCCCGCTGTCTGTGTTTTGCAGCGTGTAACGGAATTACGAAAAACTGCTGAAGGGTGCATATATTCCATAATCACATGTAAAAATATTAAATCAAAAGAAGCATATTTATTTTTCCATACAAACTAATTCAAAACTTTCTTAGTGTTGACAACCCTATTGAAGCTAAAATACCGACACGTGCACAGTACCTACGCTACCCGACGCGTACCTAATAAAGTGACAGGGCTGCATCTGATTTACTTCAGTAAAGACTATGGCAACGGTTTACTCAAATACTATTAGCGTTTCTATTCCACAGATAAGTCTCAGAGAAAGTAAATAATTTACCTTAGAGCTACATTATATTATAACGGTTTTCAGTTACACGTTGTATATGCCTAGATTTTTAAAACTACGGAACGGATTCTGATGTTTTTTTTTAATAGATAGAGTGATTCAAGAGAAAGCTTTATATGTATATTACATGCATAATATAGAAGAGAAATTCTAGAGGGTTGTCCAAAGGATAGCCCAAACTGTTACATTTTACAAAAAAATATGGGTAATTTATAAAACTATTTTAAGTGATACAGTATTATTCCTTATACAATTAATGAAATTGTGAATATTATGTGGATAATTACAATGACTATTTTAAATTTAAAAGGATATAAGAGATTTAAAAAGTGGGGGCATAGCAGGTGGCAAAACAAATTCAAATGAAATTCAAAATTCATTTATTTCAAGTGGGCTTAATATAATTACTTTTGAAACGTCAAGTCTGTCTGTGTGTAGTGACTCTACCACCGGTTCGGAAGACAGATTCTACCGAGAAGAAGCCGGCAAGAAACTCATCAACATTTACATTTTACAATGACCAAACTTAGATACATAGCAAACGTTCGAAGCCGGAGCTGTTCGCTAGTTATTTTATACCGCATCCAGTGGCTTGAACTCAATGTCGCCTCCTCAATATCAGATAGGTGCGTCGGACGCTGTTTTTGAGTAACGAGCTCGAGCCTTAATAGCTCATTGTGTAGTTTTTTTGCAACTATGTAGACCTACCACGGCTTTTAATGCAAAAACGGTATCAAAAGGTTGTGCGAACAAGTTTTTATTGTAGCTTGGTTTACTTGAATAGCATCGCTTCTGCGCTTGACCGCAATAACGCTTGCTCTTTTTTTTTTATTCCACTACTTGACCGCCCTTGCGAAGTTATCTGGTAGAAAGTGATGACGCAATTATAAATCCTTACAACGAAACGGTTTCTACGAAACATCTCCAGAAAGCTAAATCTCGGGCATCTTAGTAACTACACTTACTAGAGTTACAGTAATTTTATAAAGTAGGTAAATAATAAAACTTTGGATAACTATAATTCGATTTAACCCATATATATATATTTTTATTGATTAGCATTAAACAACTGTGCTGATAATTCTTATTAAATTAATGTTTTTTTTCTCTAGATATAATTAAAATTATATTTGATTCATAGGTAATGTTCATGACATTTTCCTGTGGGTATTTTGATATAAATACCGGTGCATTTTCGATACACTTCAGTCTTTTATGAGACTTTAAACTATTCAGAGATACCTCACAGTGTCTTAGTCTTTATCTAGTCATAGCTGAAGCGTGACTAGACCCAACCAGAGGAAATTCAGAAATATTATAATAACAAATTACGCCTGCCGGATTTCAATTATCTATTAATTCATAAGACTACAGGATTTCATTGTGACAACATTCATAAAAAATTAAACAGTGTTCGAATTACAAATTTTGCCTAATGCAATTAAAAAAGCTGTATACAAAATTATCAAATAAAAATTAAACTATTCAGTATCGCTCAGCCTTAAATGAGGGGTTTGCTGTTGTCCGCTGAGGAGTTCTGTCCTCTATCTCCAGCCACATTCATCAGATCTACACAAAGTATGGGCAAAATTAAACACATATTATAACCTCTATAGTACAAAAATAATTATCTAAATCTGTTATAATTTGTCAACAAACGAACTTACATTGACATTTATAATATTAGTAGGGATAGGGATAATAAAGGTTCAAGCTTGATTTGCGCAGTGGGCAGCGACCATGCTTTCTGAGTCCAAGGCTTTGGGTTCGATCTCCACAACTGGAAAATGTGTGTGTCATGTACATAAGTGTTTTTTAGTGGGTGTATATCTGTATATTATAATTGCATATGTATATTATTCATAGCCTCTAGCCGTGCTGAAGGAAACAAGGAAATATTAGTTTTTAGGTTTTGGTTATACCAAGATAATAATAAATAACAATAATAAATATACTACGACAGTACACACAGTACCATCTAGCCCCAAAGTAAGCGTAGCTTGTGTTATGGGTACTAAGATAGCTGTTGAATATTATTATGTATATAATACATATCACACAAACATTTTCCAGTTGTGGGAATCGAACCCACGGCCTAGGACTCAGAAAGCAGGGTCGCTGCCCACTGCAACAGTCGGCCGGCAAATTAATATAGATCAGATTTGTTACATTAATATTAGGTTGGTCTAAAATTTGTTATAAGTATAAAAATGCTTATTCAACGAAATTTTGCTTTTGATCGTTGACAAGGTTTTGTGTTGATAAAATTCGTTAATTAAAATGTATAGGTACTTCTCCATTGACTTTTATGGACGATTCAAGGGGAATAGTCGTTATATTGGGGTTGCACTGTATTCACACCTTAGTCCAATCCTACTCATACTTTGTTGTTAACTACAAGTTAGCTCTTAACTGCAAACTCATCTGCTGGTACGTGATGTCGCAGTCTGAGTTGGTAACGGGCAAACCTAAAATCCCACACCCGGTGTCTGTCATCGTACCGAAACGCTAAATTGCTTAGCGGCACGTGTTTGTCGGTAGGACGCCATCGGTATGTTTTTAGTTTGGGTATGAAGAATGCCCATTAGAAGGGGGGAGTCCCACATAACCTCCGTCCTGCCCAAGGGTCGGAGGTAGCAATAAAGCTTTTCCAGCACGCCAAAAAAAAAAGGATGCCGTCGTTGGTAGGGTCCCACCAGTCAAAAAGGTATCTATAGAGTTTTGACGGCCGACTGGCGCAGTGGGCAGCGATCCTGCTTTCTGAGTCCATGGCCGTGGGTTCGATTCCCACAACTGGAACATGTTTGTGTGATGAACATGAATATTTTTCAGTGTCTGGGTGTTTATCTGTATATTACTATATACAGATAAACACCCAGATTAATAGTATTTATGTATATTATGAATAATATACATAAATACTTATTATTTATGTATATTATTCATAAAAATATTCATCAGTCATCTTAGTACCCATAACACAAGCTACGCTTACTTTGGGGCTAGATGGCGATTTGTGTATTGTCGTAGTATATTTATATATATTTTTATTTATTTACAATTTAAAACTAAACGCTATTACGATTTCACACTTTGATCTAAGCAGTAATCCCCAACGCTCTTTGCTGGATATAACTTGCTTATCGCCTCATGATACAACCACAGAATTAATAACATACAGAAACCGTGTACATGACTAATATTGAAGCATCAAAAAGCTTACGCTTACTTAAGCTTAAGGGGAAAATGGGAAGAGTTAATGAGCTAGCAAAATTCCGCGGGTGTGAAGAGAGACGTGCGCAGGGCGTATTACTGTTTTTGGACACAACGCACTGTATGCAATAATGGCTGAATTAGGGTTCTGTATACTCTTAATTCTGTGGATACAACCATAATATCACATTAACTAAGTCGCAAGCAAAAAGTAGCTCAAAATAAATCCTACAATTTCTGCGTGGCTGCATCCCATCCCACCCATCTCGATGGAATGTAAACTGAACCAGTGGAATTATCTGAAATGAAGACATTATCCTGTCGGCGCGCGCGCATGATCTCGCACCGCCATCTTGGATACGAGTTCAAACGTCAGAGTTGAAGGTCACGCGGTGAATTAATGCTGCGCGGTTTTGATGCGATTATTTCCAGTAGTACTTTATATGTTTTGTTGATTACATATGCACTAGCTGTTGCTCGCGACTTCATCTGCGTTCATTGACGATCTCTCTGGTACTGCGGTTAGCGCCGTGGTTTTAAGTGGGAGGTGCCAGGTTCGATACCCAGCGGGATCTCTCCGTGTAGTTCCTGAGTTCCCATGGCCGCTTGGTAAAACGCTTTTCTACCGACCGGCCATGCTTCGGAGCCTATAACGCTTTAATATTTTTTTTTAATATACAACATTTTTACTAGTTTCTCCAGAAACCCTAGGATAGCCCCATGGCATTATTGACGACCTCCAAGGCGCTGTGCATTTCAGTAGGAAGTCCCGGCTTCGATTCCCGGCAATTTAGGTTTTTTTTAATAATTCTTTTTTTATTTGAAAGTGTATACTATCAAGCAGGTATTGTCTTATATCAATAAGGATCTGATAAATATTGTCGGAGATAAAGGACATAACTGGGGTCACTCAGTGCCAGTCCCAAGCCTGGATAAAGGAGGAGGGAGGGCCTTGAACACCTGGCCCACACTCACAAGACCTACAGAGTGAAGAGGCTCCAACCGCACCGACGTGCGGTACCAACTTATAGCAAGTTCGAATGCGCGCGAAGGTGATACATCAGCACCTTAATACTGAGTCTAGCATAATGATGGATAAACCCGAGATAAAACCTGGCATGGATCGGCGCCAAAGATGGCAGCCCCATCTCCGAATCTAGGATGCAGGGAGCCAATCACTCACTTATCTGAAACCCACTATATGATTATGAGAGGAAAAGTAAAAATATCCGATCCAGCTAAACCAAAACGACCCGGCTATGTTGAGCTGGAAAGAAGCAGCTTCTGACCGCCTCAAATGGAGAAATATACCAAGCCAAGGCCCACCCAAGGCTGTAGAGCTTTGATGATGATCTCTTCTTCTTCTTCCTCTTCTTGATTCTCTTCACAAATAACAGCAAGTCACAAGGCATATAGGACAACGATCTAACGCGTTTAGTTGATATATACATGTATGTATCAACTAAAATATTGTCAACTTCCTAACTCAGTTATACCACGTAAAATAATAGGTAAATACTCGGGGCTAGCCGCGATGATTATGATGTTAGATCTATTCTAGTTTCTCGATTGACTCAAACGCGGACGAAGTCGCGAGGGTCCGCTAGTAATAATAATAATTATAAAACATAATAACTAATACTAATAAAGTAACAACTATTACTATCACTTAACAATTATTCATTGTAAAGTCAACATCTCCTGAGGATGCTCCGGTTTCGGAGCGAAACGTGTGTAGTGGGTATATTGCCGAAGATCTGTTTGGTGTGGAGTATAAGGATTGAAGAAATTATAAATTACACCACACAGATTCTCCTGCTTTTCGCGGAGTATAGCAATTTATATAAGCTTAATTTTGATAACAACTATTAAAGTAACATAATATAAAGTAATATAAACTATAACATACCATAAATACTTAAATATGATATGATATTATACTTCGTCAAGCGTGCAAAATGAATTCAAAGTGAATAATTTAAAACGAGAACTACAACCTAGTGTTGCGTCAGTGAAACTTTTCGTTCCATTATTGTAAGACCGTAAAAGCTTGTAAAAGCCGTTCGTAAAATGATCAAAAAAGCCATTAAGCATTTCGCCCCGAAGTTGGGCACCAGAATTCATTAAAGGCCCCATTCTAAACCTCTCGAACGATCAAACTGAAGTCTTGTTTCGCAAATGCTTTGACTTTTAAGTTTTGGGATGATTCTAGGCGTATTAGGAATTGCTCACATTGGCAAAAACTGTCGAAAAGTTTTCGTAAGATCATCATTTATTGTCATCGTTATTGTATGCGTTTAATTGACGGCCGACTGGCGCAGTGGGCAGCGACCCTGCTTTCTGAGAACAAGATCGTGGGTTCGATTCCCACAACTGGAAAATGTTTGTGTGATGAGCATAAGTGTTTTTCAGTGTCTGGGTGTTTATATGTATTTTCCAAGTATTTATGTATATATAATTCATAAAAATATTCATCAGTCATCTTAGTACCCATAACACAAGCTACGCTTACTTTGGGGCTAGGTGGCGATGTGTGTATTGTCGTAGTATATTTATTATTTTATTATTTAATTGTCTATTCATCATCATCGTCATCACCATCACATTAACCCTTACCGGCCCACTGCAGAACTAGGATCTCTTCCCACAGTCCACCACGCTGGCCCATGGTGGATTGGTGGACTCCACACACGCTTGAGAACATTATGTAGAACTCTCAGGCATGCAGGTTTCCTCACGATGTTTTCCTTCGCCGTTGAAGCAAGGGATATTTTAACACACGTAATAATAATAATAATAATACTACGACATTACACACACCGCCACCTAGCCCCAAAGTAAGCGTAGCTTGTGTTATGGGTACTAAGATGACTGATGAATATTTCAATGAATATAATACACATAATTACTTATAATATACAGTTAAACACCCAGACACTGAAAAACATTCATGTTCATCACACAAACATTTTCCAGTTGTGGGAATCCAACCCACGGCCACGACTCAGAAAGCAGGTTCGCTGCCCACTGCGCCAGTCGGCCGTCATAACCTGGAAAAGTTAGAGTTGCGTGTGGAGATTCGAACTCGGACCCCCGAAAGTGTAGTCGAGCTCCTCGGGTCGGGAAGAAAAGGGAAACCTACAGCCTGAACGCATTAACTTAGATATCCAAAATTTTGAGGATATTTTAACCCGAACACCTTAACGAACTTGTATATACAAAGTATGTCGTTATATTATATATAAAGGATTTAAAAGTTTAACCATGAATTTTGTTAAAAAATTACCTAACTACGTGCGCCATGTTTTTTTAAATCTACCTAAAATATATAGGAATAAAAGTTTTAAGGAAAGGATTCCATTTTATTCAATTTATATTAATTACAATAAATATAGAATTTTGACTTTAATTTGCTCTTAGCTTTGCCATTAGCTTGCTATCTGGCGTTACGGGTTTATTATATCGAAATTTTACTCGGACGAAGTGGCTGGCACTCGCTATCTACATAATTGGCTTGGTTAGCGCGAGTAAAACCGCGGGGAAAAGCGCGTATTCAATATTCTCAGAGCTTAAAACTTTGACCAAGTCAAAGCAGAGTTCGGAGGCTTCACTTATAATACCTCGTGTTAATGCCCTACAAGCACTGCTGAAAGACTTTTGGCAGTTAAATTATTTTATTAGCCCATTCTGTTGAAGTTATTGTTTTGATGGGGCTGGTTTATGTACACTTGAATCAGTTTACGACGGCTCTTTATCTAATTGAATCAAAATTATACATAGCACAAGCAATCTTATATGCACTTATGAATTTGTCAATGGGTTTCTGTTGCTTTTAACCTGTATTAGCATGGCGGGTTTATGTTCTATCTATCTATCCTATTAGCTCTCTTCTATTACGGAGCCTATAATAATTAACTGCAGTAAGACATCCGAAGCTAATATTTAATCTCAAATGACTTCCATGGTAGGTACTCTAGCTACGATGACGAATACAACAACAGACAAGCGGTCGACAAAGATGAAGAATTCAGTGGTCTGACTACGGTCTGAATTAATTTATTAATTTTATCTGCCTACCTTCTTGCTCTATCATTGTTTGAAAACTATCTTCTGAGGATTGAAAAAAAAAATGTACCCTTATCAGAAAAAAATGTTCTTGCGTAACAAAAATATTGCTATATTATTAAAACAGGCGTAATTCTAATATGATTGTAAGTTAAATTACTTGAATTCTCATTTAGATTAAAAAAAAGAAAATGTATTATTATAAGATATTCAAAAAAGATTAAAAATGCTATGAAGGATCTTACACTGAAATTTAGAAAAGAAGAAATTCGCCTAGAAAGAACTCAAGTACAAGAGAGTTCGCAGCTGTGGTGGGGAATTAAAAAACGTTTTTATTTGCTCTTTTTTGTCTGAGGTGCCATCTTTGACTCAAAGCGGATGTTCGTGCTCCTTACATTGAAAGTTTTGAAAGGAAATGTCTTCTTAATGCACCTTGCGAAGATCAAAAGACTGAATTCATTTAGCAACGCGCGATTTTATCTTAAAATTTAAATTTTTAGACAACGGAGACGCTGTATGTTTATATCACTCAATAGATACGCCTGCGTCGACATCCCAGTAAAATTTATAAGATTTTCTCGCGGGAATAAATGTGAAAGTGTGTATGTTTGTAACTCAATCACGCAAAAACGGCCGAACGTATTTGGATGAAATTTGGCATGGATGTAGCCTTTGACATGAAAAAAACATAGGCTACCTTTTATCCCGATTCCTTAAGAAGCTCTCGAGGGAAAATTATTAAAAATTGTTTACGAGCTATGCCACGGGCAGACATCTTTGAAATTTGGTATTGTCATTTCAACTATGCTATGGAAAAGGAAATGTACTTTCCATAGTGATCTCAAATAGATCCCGTTGTAAGATTAAAAATTGTTAATGAGCGAAGCTTTGAAACCAATTCTGAAGTCCACGCAGACGAAGTCGCGGGCAGAAGCTAGTATACTGCTATGGTAGTTCACAATATAAACAGAAAGGCAAATAAACCTTTAACCCCTAACCCGATTTTACCTTCTTGAAAACTAGCACACATTAATTCTTTGAAAATATCCTGTTTAAAGCCGACTTTGCAACATGTGTATCGAACAACTTTCGGTGCTAAAGTTGGCTAAAGCTTTAGTATTTTAGCTAGCAAAGGCTGGTATATTCTAAAGTAGGTAAAAGTGTTAGCACAGTTTTCCAAGAGGCTTATAATATCTTATCGACTTAAATACTATTTGTTTGAGTTTCACATTCTAGACGAATAGTATTCGAGTCCGACCAACGTTGAATTTTTGATAAGTGAACTCAATTTAATAATCGAGGATTATCTGAGAGTCTTGAAGTATCGATGCCAATATTACAAAAGCGGATGTGTTTGTTTAATTCTTTGTTACCTATTTTCGACTCAACCAATTCACCGATAATGATGAAATTTGGCTAATAAATGTATCTTATCCTATAGATTGGCTGGAGTGTGCCTGGTGAAAATCGAAACCTAAATGTATGCCTAGGAATCTTCTTTGATTAAGCGTTACTTACTTAGGCGTTGCCTTTTTTGTCTTTAGTGGAAACGGGCATAAGACTCGCGCATTGAAAGTTCTGAAAGGGATGATAGTAAAAACAAAAACGTATCATTCCTTATATTTAGGATAGTGCAACCTTTAAGTGTTTTTGAAGATCTGATGGTGGTATTTATTATACTGATTAACTTACGCCCGTTTTCACTAATCTTAGACAACGCATTAATTGAATGGTTAATGATTTAGGCGACGTCTATAGAAAAAAACGTTTTATTATATATTATTATTTAACTCTTTATTTGAACACCACTATGAAGTTAGGAAAATAAAAGGGCAATAGAAATAGAAAGGCGGAAGTAGAATGCCAAAGGCGGCCTTATCGCTTAGTAGCGATCTCTGCCAGGCAACCTTTGGATTAAGACAAGATTAGCGAGAGCGGACAGGTGGTGTAAAGTTATAATAAACCTACATTCAAATAGCTAAATACAAATACATGAACAAAATTGCACAAATAAGAAAAATAATATAACTAAATATAAAATAATAGTCATTAATGAGCAAGAAAATATGCTTTCACCAACTTTTATGTTATGTTTTACCAACTTTTAGGGGCTAACTATTGGTGAATGGTTGATATATGTCTAGGATTCTTCTTAAATTAGGCGTTACTTAGGTATTTACGCATTGTCTTTTCGTCGTTGTTAGTGAAAACGGGCATTAGTTTTTTACAGAGCTAAACGCACGCCTTGGTTATGGACCGAATACCAATGCTATAACGTAGAAAATAATATATTAAGAATGATAATTTTGGCGTACAATACGATACAAACTGGTTCACTATTAAGCCTAGAGTACACTGTTTATAATTGTACACAGTGGTTCTTTTATGTCCGGTCTACAGTAGCTAGAAGCCGCATTCTAAATTAATGAAACACAATTATAACATTTAGAAATTAGAAATTTTTCCAATTATATAACTATTCGAATATTTTTTCTGCTACAGCAAACGAATGCAATTGATTGAATTGATACCGCCACCGCACCGCCTCGTTGACACTTAATATAGAATGCTTTTCATACACCAAACTATTATTTTCCGGTAAAATTATATGTACTTACGTATTATTTTTTTAACAATGATAAGTAGACATTAACTGGGACCTTACTCGTTTAATCCTTACTAATATTATAAATGCGAAAGTGTGTTAATTTGTTTGTTTGTCCTTCCTTAACGCTCTATCAATATGACCAATCAACTTGGGTTTGGCATAAAGTTAATTAAAAGGACGGCAAGTAAGATAGGCTACTTTTTATTCCAAGAAAAAAAGGGTTTTACGCATAAAAAGCGCTATAGCTAAGTGCCTAATATTTAAGTGATTGGTGGCAGTTTTCATACATATTTTGATAAAGTTTAGTTAGTACAAGTGATTCCTTAGCATTATTCAACTGGCCTCTAACAATTCGTAGCGCCGTAGCCATTAATAAAGCGTTAGCAGCATTCAAACGCTTCAAAATCTAATCTGCCATATTATTTTATGCCTCAGTCACTATACTACGATCCAACATTACGCATATGCCTGCAGTGTATCCCGCGCTTTACATTCCAGTATTCCGTGTTAGCACGTTTCAGATGTTGCCCTGGATACCATTGCTGGCCACTAATAAATACAGTATCCTTACTAATATTACGAATGCGAAAGTATGTTTGTTTGTCCTTCCTTCACGCCTCGACTAAGCCCAATCAACTTAAATAATAGGCTACTTTTTATACCAAGCAAGCAAACCGTTCCCATCAGCAGCATGCACTTCATACATGCACAAAAGCACTGCCTACTCTAAAATTTATATGTAACTTGTATAGGAGGAGGATTTTATCCGTTTTGTTCAATTTTCCTGCAGTATGCATACCCTGGTAAGGAACCCAATGCACGCCACTGGTTCCCATGAGATTTGTAAAATACCTTAATAAACGCGGACGGACCTTACATTTAAGTGAATGTTGCAGTATTTATATTTAGGGGGGCAATGCGTTGTGAGTTATGATCTTCCGATGATGTTTAGGTTTGTTTTAAATGTTAAACACACTTGTAGTTCAGAATCACTTTACTTCGATATTCACAATATTGTTTAGGGCCGATAAGAAACACAATAACATTCGTTTTACATTGAGCGACACGACTGATGCACGAATCCAATAGCGGACTGCCGGCACGCGGTTAGTGTACCGACTACCTACATGCAAACGACGACGTCATAATACCAGTCGGCAGTTTGTGCGTTTCAACTGCGAGATCGGTATGGACTATTGTTGAATTACACCGGTAGGTACGATCGTAAATGTAAGTTTGTGAATGTTGATATGTATGTTTGTGTGAATGTTTGTATGTTCAAATTGTTATTGGTAAATTAGAATAAGGTGTTAAGTTATATATATATGTAAAGTATTTAGGTTAATTATTATGATATAATTATTTCGTTTATATATTGTTATCAGACCCTACATATACATATTTTGACAAAGTATAGTCTAATAACAAGTGATTCCTACGCATTACTCAACTGGCCTTTAACAATTCGTAGCGCCGTAGCCATTAATAAAGCGTTAGCAGCATTTAGACGCTACAAAATCTAATCCGCAATACAATTTTATGCGTATCCCGTTCACATCCAGCGTTTCAGCCACTTCACTTCGATCCAATTTTACGCAAATGCCTGCAGTGTTTCCCGCGCTTTACACTCCAGTATTCCGTGTTAGTACGTAACAGATGTTGCCCTGGATCCCATTGTTGAGCACTAATAAATACAGTATATTGCCTTTACGGGCACAATCGTTGAACAATATAAAATTATTACCGCCGTATCCCGCATTTACACCTACGGATGGTGCGGTATGTAAAGGAACAAATCGGACTTGGTAAACTGCAGTTGTGTATGTACATTTATAATTTTCGAGCTGTTTGTTCTAGGACTCTGGATACCGCTGTTAATGCAATGTAAGCAAGCGGAGATAGCGCATTGTGTAGCTCCACTTTCGGGAGGCCGAGCTCCAATCCCAGCACGCACCTCTAACTTTTCTAAGTTATGTGCGTTTTAAGTAATTAAAATATCACTTGCTTCAACGGCAAAGGAAAACATCGTGAGGAAACCTGCATGCCTGTGAGATCTACATAATGTGGAGTCCACCCAGTGGCGTGCACTTCATACATGCACAAAAGCACTCCATACCCTAAACTTTTTGTATAACTCATAAAGGGGAAGGATTTTTCAATCCAATGCCATCTTCCTTCTTTATGCATACCCTGGGCAAAAATCCTGTGCACGCCACTGGGTCCACCAATTCGCACTGGGCCAGCGTGGTGGACCTCGGCCTCAACCCCTTTTCATTATGGAAGGAGACCCGTGCTCTGTAGTGGGCCGGTAATGGGTTAATGTGCTGATGATGATGATGAAGCAAGCAGTATGGCCTAGTGGTAAGACCTACTACCTCCCTTTCAGGGTGAACGATTTCGATACCCATCACGCAACTCTCACATTTTGGAGTTATGTGCGTTTTATTTAATTTAAAATATGTTTTGCCTTGAAGGAAAACATCCCGAGGAAGCCTGATTGCCTGTGAGCTGTGTGAAGGATACCAATACGCACTGGGCCAGCGTGGTGAACTACGGCCTTTACCATTTCTCATTGTAGGAGGAGACCCGTACCCTGTAATGGGCCTTTAAAGGGTTGATATGATGACGATGATAATCAAAAGGATCTGAAGTTAGGTCGCTTACAATGGGTCGCTCATAGCGGGAGATCAAATTAGAAGTGAAGAGATCCGTAGAAAAACTAGAATTACCGACATAGTTCAACGATGCGCGAAGCTGAAGATGCAATGGCCGAGGCACATTTCTCGGAGATCTAATGGACGTTGGGGTTCCAAGGTGTTGGAATGGCGACCCATTGTAAAGCAGTGTTGGTCGACCCCCAACGAAGTGGACAGACACAAGGAAGCGGCCCAGGATCGTGGAGTTTGGAACGCCCTACGAAAACGGACCTTTGTCCAACAGTGGACGTCTATATGATAAACTAAATATATCGTCAAACTTAACACAAAGAGCCATTGTCCTCTTTGAATCAAAACGTCAGAAGATCGTAACAGTCTACCAGTTACAAATAAACGCCCTCCAATAAAAGTTTTTCAATAGCTTTTAGAAAACCAACAATACAATGTTGGTACCACTGAATTCTCATTTCTTTTTCCGCCGGCTGCGATCGGACATACATGTAATTGTTTTCTGTTCCGCTGTAATTGACTTGCGGTGTATTCGACAAATGTTTTCGCGTTTAATGGCCCGAATTTGGCATTTTTAACGTACATGTTTCATGTTTCCCATTGTGTTTTATGAAACGTTTATTACTGACTCTTTGATATATAGATAGCCTTTGAGATATAAGTACAGTTACAGCCATCGTGATGTTACCACCATTATCCAGTGGCGTGCATAGAGGTTTTGCACACTTTTTATAACTCTGACAAAGCCTATCCTTTAGTTTTTTATAACTTGTACTGGAGATTTTCTTCAGTTTATATCATCTGCATACCCTGTGCATACCATCTATGCCACTGCCATTATCATCGTTAACAGCAGCTGTTAAAAATCACCATAGCTTGCACTCCTCCTTACTTAATATTTCAATGCGAATGTGTGTATGTCTATCTGTCTTTACTTCACGCCCTAACTTACCAATCTACTTCATTTTTGGTATACAGTTTGCTGGAAGGGTGGAGAGTAACATAGGATACCGTAATAAATGTGGATGAATACGCGGGAGACAGCTAGTTAATAATATAGAGTCCTGGACAGTATCTTTATCCAAAGTTTGGAGTAATATTACGTTAAATAAAAAGGTACACCAGTACGGCTAGCATGGGCAGGAGACAATTATATCGCCGGGGAGAGAAATAAAAATTTATCTTCTCCCACAGCTTTATCAAATCTCTCTTGGCGCATAAGTGAAAATAATATCCAAATAATATATGTGTAATAATCAACGACCTCGAATCGATTAAACTTCTCCAATTCCATGTTTCCGTTCTTTAGCAGGTGGACACGTTAATTATCGGGGGTCGGGGGATATAATCGGGGGATATAATATTTGTTTACGGTCTGTGCTAGCCCTGCTTAGTATGATATAATTTATCAACCATTTAATATTCGTACATCCTTCCATACTCTTTCTAGTCGCCACAATCGGTCCCTTTATACAACTAAAATTTGGCACAATGAGAGGGAAAATTTTGTAAATTGCACCCTAAGCATCCACGGCACCCCATTACTCTATCGCATTCGCAGGGGTGAGTATTATCACAACGGTGGTTGTAAACGTGTTGACATAAAAGCTATCGCCTGAGTAGCATCCCCTCTATCTAATAAGAGGATTATTGGAATAAAATCGCTGTAAAAATATGACCAAGGAAACCCTTAGGAGGGGAAAAAGTCTTGGAGTCGTATTCACTTCGAACCTTATTTGTTATTTAAAACTCTCTTTCCATAACGTGAGATGTTCTTAATGGTATTATGAAATGCCTAATTTGCTATACAAACCAATACAATTCAATTCAATTCAATTATTTTATTTTAGTTTAGTCAAAATCTATGACATGCAAGTCTTAATTTACATTAATTCATTTATATAATGTCGATTAAAAAATAACAAATAAATTAAATTATTGTTTATCATCCAAGAACTCTCTTACCGATCATCATAATTTCTTTAATCTTTATATTCCACACCAAACAGATCCTCGACATTGTAACCTCTACTCACGTTTCGCTCTATCACCGGAGCATCCTCAGGAGATGTTGACTTTCCAATGACTTAACTTATTCGGTGTCGGAGCGAAACGTAGGGGTACGTACACTGCCGAAGATAGTTCTGTGTGGAGTTTGAAGATTGAAGAAATTATAATTTTCAACATACATCTCTCCTGCTTTACGCGGAGTATAGCAATTTCACAATATATCATAGAATTCCGCAAAGTTCCGCCTGCCAAATCTCAAAATCCAAAGCTTGGGCATTGTAGAGTATATATTATAATACGTACAAGTAGGTCTTTCAATATACTTAAAAGGATCGCGTGATCCGAAACAAGACGAATGAGACAGTTTCAAATGAAGTGGATGCATGAAATTTGTTTTTTTACTTATCCTTACTAATATTATAAATCTTTTTTTGTATTGTAGAAATATTCGGATAAAATGATCGATTCCGATCGACCGTAATGCAGACCATTTTGCGTCCTGGGTTTGGTTTCGATATATTTTTATGCCCGAAAAGCCTCCAAGTAGCTTTCCCTGAGGCTTTTAAAAAATTAACTTTGTCATCTATTGCCGGCTTCATAGCTTAACTGATTTCTGCAAAACTTTGCATAAAAATTAGTTTGCATTCTTGAGCCATAAATACATACACACATAGAAGAACGCCTGCTATTATTACATTAGCAATTGTTTATATTTCATAAATTGCTGTATAAGTTGCTGTATTACGTATTTTTTTTATCGTAAAAATAATATTTATACTTAAAATATTATAATTTTGTTCCAACTGTACAATCTTGAATATGCTTCCGCGATTTAGATACATTCCCCGTTCAATATTAGATAGATACTTTTAATGTGTCGTGACACCCAGCGTTCCCGTGGCCACCGTGGGGTTTTAGTCAGTAAGACCTTTTTGCCTCCCCGTGGCGTGAAGGTATCATTGTTTAGTCATTAGGAGTACTTACTAATACATATAATGCCTTCTGATGATATGTAGAACAAAGTAACGAGAACATTATCTTCAATAATTTATAAATGAGAGAGTGTGTTAGTGTCCTTCTTTTACGTCCGAACTATGCAAGAGAGAATTAGTTGAAAGGACGGAGAGTGAAAGAGGTTAATTTTCTCCCAGGAATATGAACGCTTCCCACGATATCCGTAATATACCGAAAAAAACGCGGACGTGGTAGTTGTATGTATTCTTTGGTACCTAAGATACCTGATCTTAGGTACCAAAGAATTAAAAACAAACAGAAGCCGTGTACACGTGTAATATTGAAGCATCACAAACCACTCCACTTTAACTGTAATTCTCGAACAAACGGTTAGTCACTTCGAACCATCTAGCAGTTGACAGTAATTATTTTACCTAAATAAAAGTTACCATAAAAAGGAAAAAATGGGAAAAAGTTTGTGAGCTAGCGTGAACAGTGAGACGTACGGGAGCGTTTTAACGGTTTTTGGACACAATGCACTGCACACAATAATGGCTGAATTAGGATTCTGTAGGTATGTTTTTAATTCAATGAAAGGTACCTACGGGTAGTTATTCCATACCGAATTCCCAAAATCAATCCCTTCCCATACCTACGCACTTGGCCCGTTCATACGTATTCGAAACATGTAATGTTTTCATTAGCTCTGATGAGGGAACCTATAACTAAGTTACGACACGCGTGGGGGTCTAACCCTTTGAAATATTATATACGTGCTGTATTGATTGGAATTCAGCCCTCGCGAATTGCGGAGAACGTTCAAGATAAGAGGGACGAGAAATTGTATTAAACATACCTTTGACTAACTGTCTCGTTGATGAAGTGGTTCTCATATTCAACCGGAGTTGCTATCTTAACTAATATTATAAATGCGAAAGTTTGTTTGTTTGTTCGTCCTTCCTGCACCAACTAAGCGACCAATCAACTTGATTTTTAGCAAAGAGTTAGTAAAAAGGACGGAGTGTAACAAAGGCTTCTTATTATGCCAGGATCGCACCCGGTTCTCCAGGGTTTTGAGCAAAACCGTAATAAACGCGGACGAAGAACGCAAGGAACGGCTTTTATTTATTTACAAGCTGTTGCCCGCGACTTCGTCTGCGTTTTAATTTTGTTTTTTGACGTGGCATTCAATTTAGTTGTAGTTCTAAACAAATTTAAAGTATTCAGTATCGCTTAGCCTTATATGAGGGGTTTGCTGCTGTCCGCTGAGGAGTTCTGTCCTCTATCTCCAACCACATTCATCAGATGTGCACAAAGTTTAAGTTTTAGTTTAAGCTTTTTTAATTAAACATATTATAATGTCTATAGTACAAAAATAATTATTTAAAGCGGTTATAATCTGTCGGAGTTATGGTGTCAAATCGTCAAACACTTTCATCCCCTCTCCCAAACGAACCGAACTTAATGTCGGGATAAAAAGTATCCTATATTACTTCTAACAATTCCTAGAATATGTGTACAAAGTTTCATGAGGATTAGTAAAGTTTTTGCGTGAAAGCGTAACAAACAAACTTACATTCACATTTATAATATTAGTGGGGATGATCATATTGTACCAGTTTACCCAAATCAAGGATATCAAATCTCTAAACTCAAGTCCACGCTTTAAACTTACGAGTTACGAGTAAGCCAAACAAATCGCACAAGTAATTGTAATCAAGGATTCCCTTTTGTCCTCAACCCTTCCTCCCTCCTAATGTATCGGGTAGCAAAATATTGTCCTCACTGAATATTAACTCTACCCTCTATTTAGAGGCCCCTAAATTATTCACCATGAATATTGACCGGTTGTATTCTAATACAGATGCCATTTATGTCCGACCTCTTTGTCTATCCCTTGAAGTTTGATATTAATTACAGTACCATCATTTATTTTTATATATTTTTGACGTGACAACGTATTATAATTCGATGGAGCCGGCTGCACGCACGAAAAAACATCACAACATGCGTTACCTCGCTCTGAGGCGTTCCATTTAAGACTTAAAGTGCAAGCGAGAGCGCGGAACGAGCGACAAAGAGGCACAATCGGCCTCCGCGCTCGGCAGCTTTCGACATCTGCCTCTCTCTTACTTGAGTGAGCGATGCGTCCGCGTAGACAGCTGCTATACAATAATACATTTACATGTTTTCGTCAAGTATGAATGAAAATCAGTGAATGTGGTGTCAATTGTTTATAGCAACGATGATGATAGAAACTATGTACATTGTAAAAAAAATTGACATAATTGTATTCATGCGTACAAATAAATGTAACTTGATCAATTTAATTGTGATTTCAATCTATCTACTTTCTATATATGGTACAAAATATCTATCAAACAAATAAAATTTAAATTTTCTTTTGAAAAATGCAACCATTCCATCAGTATTCTCTTATGACGTTGTCACGTTTAACTATCGTCAGTAAACCGATTTTACAGACAATCGATTTTTTTTTTCATTTTTCAACAGTGTAAATTATAAAATAAAAACAAAAAACACTATTAAAAATTTATAAAAAAAAACCCTCTTCCACTTATTGGGCTTTTGAGTACCCAACCGGCGGTGGTTACGGTGAGTAACCGGCGGTCAGGGCTCCAGAGTAATTAGAATTTACTGCATTCCTGCCGAGTGTCTTGCCGCATTCCTCTCGTTAGAATATGCCTTCAAAACCGGTGGTAGAGTCAGTACAGACAAACAGACTTCATGTGTTATAACAGTTTTTTTTGTAGAATATTTTACTATAATAAATTTATTGTGCTTTCTCAGTCTATGGCTCGGCTCCCACAGCTGGAAAATGTTTGTGTGATGAACATGCACGTTTTTCAGTTTCTGAGTGTTTATCTATATATTCAATGTATTTATGTATATTATTCATGAAAAATATTCTTTTGTACCCATAAAAAAAGTTGCGTTTACTTTGGGGCTACATTTTTTATGTAACAACACTAAAGTTATTAATAGCAAAACTAAACTATATTTTAAGATTATTAGGTATACCGCAAATGTGTTTACACTGGAACTCCTTTCAAATGTCTTTGGAGGGATCATCTTAAACTGGTCGGTATTTAAGTTTGTTGATATATTATATTTGACATGTTGACAAATCTGGAATACAATATGAAATACTTGCGTGTAATATTGCGGTCTTCAGGTTTAATTTACGTGTGTTTCGCTGCCAAAGCCGTAATCTACCTGATAACCATTATTAATATTATACTAATGGATGGTTAGCCATAGGTATTTGGTTTGTTATTATCATCATAACTGAATGGATTATACCTCGTGCGTTCTCTAGCTCTTTTACTGCATTCTACTGGGCACGGACCTAGTAGAGCATTTAATTTTTTTGATAGCAATTATGTACGGACCAAGCACGCTGGTCCACCTTATGGCAAGTGCTAAACCATCGCCTATAAACAGAGGCATGCAATGAACACTTTCCGCAACTTGCCGCCATGTGCAGTGGCGCGCACTTCATACATGCACAAACGCACTGCCTACCCTAAGGGCATGCATTGAAAACATTCCGCAACTTGCCGCCATGTGCAGTGGCGCGCACTTCATATATGCACAAACGCACTGCCTACCCTAAGGGCATGCATTGAACACATTCCGCAACTTGCCGCCATTTGCAGTGGCGCGCACTTCATACATGCACAAACGCACTGCCTACCCTAAAATTGATATATAACGCGTATAGGAGGAGTGTTTTTGCCGTTTAATGCAATTTTTCTGCTGTATTCATACCCTGGTAAGAAACATAGTGAACGCCACTGGCCATGTGTTGATGGTATTTCAATAACGTAACGGTGCAGATTTTTTCGGTACCTCGCAGTTCGATGGTAGAGAGGAGATGTTTTAACCAAATCGAATAGCTCTTGAGCACACTCTGTCATTCTGCTCCTACGTCATAATTCATCGCACCCTATGAATAAAGACGTTTCTACAAATAACCTACTTTTTATGTATAATACCTACTAGCTGTGCCCGCGTTCTTACTTCGACGGGTTTATCATAGTTGTTTAATAGATCCCGTGGGAACAGTAAGTAGCCCATATTACTCTGTGTCCTTTCAACTAACTCTAGTCCAAAAGACGAGTTGATAGGTTGCTTAGTTAGGACGTAAAAAAAGACAAACAAGCAAACAAACAAATAATTATAACGTCGCACATACACGCGCATGCTAATACACACAAACACACGCACACACACGCACAGAAGTGACACACTTACACACTTTACTAAACCCTTTTTTGTTTTTTACTTTTTATGGATGTTAAAATTAAAGCTACATAATAGTAATATACTATTTTACATGTTCTTCTTTACATACATGTTAAATAAAACCGATGCCGAAGTTAGTTGACTGTAGCAATTTCCTATTTTCAAACTATTTATGTATCTATGTATTATTATTAAACAAACAAAATTTCTTATTTATATTATTAAGTAAGGTTTACCAATCAACGGAGATATCCCAGTGGAAAGGCCTTCGACTTTTCTTTCGGTGGGCCGAGTTTAATCCCAGCACTCACATCTAACTTTTCTAAGATATAAGTGCTTTAAGCAATTAAAATATTACTTGCTTCAACTGTGAAGTAAAACATCGTGAGGAAACCTGCATGCCTGAGGGTTCTCCATAATGTTCTCAAAGGTGTGAAAAGTCCAACAATCTGCACTGGGCCTGTGCAGCGTGGTGGACTACGGCCTTAACACCTTCACATTGTTAGAGAAGACCCGTGTCCTGTAGTAGGTCGGAAAAAGGGTTGATATGGTGACCAATCAGTAGTTTGACTCCTTTGTTCTAGAAATCATAGAGAGAGTAGCCATTGGAATCTAAATATCTAGCCTATTATAAAGTATCTTTCCCAGGGTGCAACAAGATTGATTAATGTGATAGTAATCTAGGTAAAAGCAGTGTCTAAACACTTTCCCTTGAAACAGGGTCTGCGCCACCCGGGAAGGGTAAGGCGAGAATAATGTGAGGTAATCGAATTAAGCTTACGTCATGTCGTCAATGGGCGCTGATTGAGCTCAATAACGACGTTACTGCCAGAGACTGATGAACTTTGCCATGGGGTCTAAACGAACAGTGCCAGCGGAAAAGAGTTGTCGATATATATATATACATATAAGATATTTATTTTGTATTAGAGTTGAAGTAGGATAGCGATGAGACAAGGAAAAGATGCAAATAGATGTACCTAAAACCTTTTAAAACTGTCGTATTTTTTTACAGTATGAACTTATTCTTGACAACCACACAATTCACTTTTCGACCTCTTGCAAGAACCAACCAATCCGCCAAGCAATAAAACCAACTCCCAGTCGTCCAGCTAGCATCCAATCATTTTGATTGGTTCCCACCGTTATGCGTCTACTGGCGTTAACCAATCTGAGAATGACAAGCGATCGTCTCGTTCGGAACAAAGATTAAAATAAAAACAAACAAACAAATAAGTGTAAATTACTAAGCTAATTAAATTAAAATCCTAACATTTGTTTTTATATGTATATTATTCCTAAAAATATCCGTAAGCGTAGCTTGTGTTATGGGTACTACGAAACTGTATCTTAGTACCCAAAACACTTACGCTACGCTTACTTTGGGGCTAGATGGCGATGTGTGTATTTTCATAGTATACCTATTTATTTAGTTAACTGATAACAATCCATTACCGGACCATTACAGGGCACGGGTTTCCTGCGAGAATAACAAGTGTTTAGGCCGTAGTCCACCCCGCTGGCCAAGTGCGGATTGGTAGACTTCACACCCCTATTGGATAGAAGTACTTTGCGGAAATCCATGATATATTATGAAAATTAAGCTTAATTTTCTATACTTCGCGAACAGCAGGAGAATCTGTATGGTGTTATTTATATTTTCTTCAATCCTTATACTCCGCACCAAACAGATCTTCGGCAATGTACCCTCTACGCACGTTTCGCTCCGAAACCGGAGCATCCTCAGGAGATGATGACTTTACAATGAATAATTGTTGTGGTGACTTAACAATCATTCATTGTAAGGTCAACATCTCCTGAGACGCATTTCACACGCCCTTGAAATAGTTATGGAGAAATCTCAGCCATGTAGGCTTTCCTACACCGTTGTAACTGATAGTAAAGTGCTTAAAACACACATAACTCCCATAAGACAGAGTTACGTGCCGACTATTGATATCGGTTCCCCAGATCGGGAAGGAAACGAATGTTTTATTCGAAAAAGTCTCAAGTCGCTTATTAACTGTCACTTAAACCAAACGCCATTACAGCTAGCGGTTCAAACGACACCGTCTGGAAAGTACGGACAAAGGTGAATTTGTCGGGGAGTCAAACTACTAGGCGAAGCGCGAGTGATTTTATTATATTCTGTATGCTATGCTAATGTTAGCTAAAACGTTCTTGTCTTGTAAAGTTCATTACCGTATCTCTACGGAGGATAACCGTTTATGAAAGCTCGTAGATGGAGTAAATTGGAAAGAGCCAAGTCTACGGCAAGCTACAGTTTTGTAGAAACAAAACATGGCTATGGAAACGGATCCTTAAGGGGCTGCGGTCTTTTTTTAAATTTTATATTCATATACAAATTAGCCCATTATTATACTGCAATCCTGCCTGGTTTGGTATTCTGCATCATAAGCACCAGATGAATGATTCATACACTTTTATAGTAAACATAACATAGAACTCGGTTTCTTGTGTTTGGGATAAGTGCTTGTATATATGTATGTAGTGTGTGTGTGTGTGTGTGTGTGTGTGTGTCTGTGGGTGTGTGTGCGTGTGTATGGGTGTCTATTTGTGTGTGTGTGTGTGCATGCTTATTTTCGTGTATTTCTTAATATGTAATTATAAAATATCATTTAGTTTAATATAGATGAAAAGTGTGTGTTTTATATTATAGCTGAGGGCACATCTACTTCAGTTTAAAGTTAGTCATAATTTATTTTGTGGATTTGTAGTGGTAGTGTAAAAACGTAATTTCATCTACCGAATACATAACTGGTACTGCAATAAAATCAAGCTTATAACTCAACCAGACAGTTCTCGTTAAAAACTCATTCGCTGTACAATATCTTAGCGGCAGCAGGGTATTGGGGTTACAATTAATTTCAGGGAGGTTTGCGGTCGCCTCCAGACGTGGTTCGCTAGGTAGGTTCCACTTTGTTTCCTTACTACAGTCGCATCGACTCCAATAAATATTACCTCTTGCTTCGATTAAATCTGATATGTATTTTTATTACTAATTAAATAAAAATAAATCAAATTATAGAGCGGTGGTAGTCCATTGAGTAGGACTTAGGAAGCATTACTAACTCAAGCAATGAAAATATCACTTTCGAGCCTCAACGGTGAACGATAACATCGTGAGGAATCCTGCATGCCTGAGAGTTATCCATTAAGTTCTCAAAGACAGTAGAGTCCAATAATCCGCTCTAAATCAGCCTGGTCTACTTAATCCTTTCTCATTGTGGGGAGACACGCGCCCTGTATGTGTAATTACTTAATCATTGTTTACACTAATTAAATGGATGAAAACCTGCTCTTCAGAGGGTAATAAATGAAAGGTGCAAAGGTAGACCAGGGTGAGGTTTTCCGTGGAATTTAAAAATATAGCATTTGTTTCCTATGCAAGGTTAAACAATTAAAACAATTTTCATGAAACTTTATCTTAATCAATGTATTTACTATTAGGTAAAGTTGATTGAATTTTCTTTTTTTTTTGTTCTCGTTTTAATCTGCTATGTATTTAATTAGTGTAATTGGTGTTTACCGTACTAATTGAATTAAAAATAAATAAATAAATAAATAATAAATAAAATAACGATTCCCGTAGGATTGTTAAAAACCCAATAAAAAACGCTGTTAACAACTTGTACTAATACACATTGATAAAACATAAGCCATAATGTGTGTATATTATGCAAAAAACAATAACAAGACCTATGACGCCTCGTATCTTAGTAAAGTTTTTTTAAAGTAATAATAGTCGGAACATGATGGTCCATGATTAAGTCGAAAACGATCGGTTTTAAACAGCGTGACACCTGGCAGGGCAGATTTTTTTAAGGAACACGTATTGCAATGTACCGCCATGCGTGCATCAAACTGAGGCGTGGCCTCATATACCTGTTATTACACCGGACACCCCGTCCGGAACAGAGCAATATACTACGACAATACACACATCGCCATCTAGCCCCAAAGTAAGCGTAGCTTGTGTTAGTGTTACTTAGGTGACTGGTGAATATTTTTACGACTATTGTAAATCAATACTTATCCCTACTAATATTATAAATGTCAATGTAAGTTTGTTTATTACGCTTTCACGCAAAAACTACTAAACCGATCCTCATAAAACTTTGTTCACATATTCTTGGAAGTGTTAGCAGTAATATAGGATACTTTTTATCCCGACATTAACCTCAGTTCCTTTGGGAGAGAGAGAGATAACTCCGACAAATTATAACCGATTTAAATAATTATTTTTACCCAAACTGGTGGTTGGAGATAGAGTACGGAACTCCTCAGCGGACGGCAGCTAACCCCTAGATTTAAGGCTTAGAGATACTAAATATTTTTACTTTTTTTTAGATCTACAACTAAATTTAATGCCACAGCAAAAAACAAAACCAAACGCAGACGAAGTCGCGGGCAACAGCTAGTAATATATAAATAAACATTCTGAAAAACCATTTATGTTCATCACACAAAATTTTTCAGATGTGGGAATCGAACCCACGGCCTTAGACTTAGAAAGCAGGGTTGATGCCCACTACGCCAATCGACCGGTAACGAATCGAAACTTCCCCGGGCGAACTTGGTCACACAGAGCTCTACCTACTACTACTAAAGGTGAAGTTAAAACGCCTTTCAACGACAAATAATCTAAAATCGAACTTGTTTCTACTCTGTCTTGAAAATTTCTCGAAAGTTTTTTTTTCAACAGCTCATTACTATTCTAAAAAGCAGCGAGTTCTTGAGCTACTGAGTAAGTAAGTAGGAACTTTTAAAAAGTTTTTAGGCAAGCCTTCAGTCGATAGGAAAAATGTCCAAGAACTGCAGTAACGTATAGATTAAGTACAGTTCGTCGACAGTTTGTAATAGTTTAAGTTTTGCTTTCGATTCTGAACTGGTAGCACTAGCCTTAGTACAAAGTGTGCTCACTGACAATCGAGAAGTCGTTTTCGCTTATCAAACTCTGTGCCACCATGTTGCATGTTTTAGAATAGAAAATCATATACCTCCGATTTTTGTTTTACAATCGTTCTGTCTAAAGCCCGACCTAAGAATTAAGGCAAATTTGAGTTTTAAAACATTGAGAATAAGATTAATTTTACTCCGATGTTAAAGTATTTCCTTACTCGAAAACGACTCTTCGATTTCGAACTAGCAAACTAAGTACTAAGGTAGTAATAGTAATGGATAGACTGCGAGTCGACGACAGTTTTTGGCACGCACACCTACTTATTCCGCAATATATTAAAAGCTTTACTTAAAAATCATTAAAACGTTTAAGAGTTATTAGTTTCATAAATTCGTCACTCAGCAGGGCTCTAGCATTGGTTGGAGATAAAAGCTGTATCTCCCGATTGAAGTTAGCCATTCTTGAATGCATCTAACCTGCTGTTAAGTCACGATGCTCGACTGTATCGTGACTTACCAGATATAGTATACTTATTTCTTCATTTAGAAATATGGAAGCAGCTGTTCATGTCAAGTGCCTATTCAACAATTTTTTTTGATGCATGAATTAATCGAAATGATTCAATTGATACCGCTATCGCACCGCCCCGCTTACACTCGTTAAAGGCCTCGATTAATGAATGGTAGGCATTGGACAGCATTACTTGGGCCACTATTGTAAAATAAAAAAGTCACCGTGTAGAAATGTATCTGACAGTAGGTAAATAACTGTTTCAGTTACACCTTGGATATTTCTGATGATGACTTTTCATCCAACTCAATCAAGACAAATATTGTCAAATGATAAGACCTCAATAATATAATTTATAATGCAATCATTGTATCCGATACGATTTTAATCTGTAACCTTTTTGTTTTATTATTTTATATTGGTGGTATGGAAAGTAACGTATGACAGTTATATTAATAAATTTTATAAATTTAAAATGCATATAAAAATTTTCGGAACCGACAGAATTTCAACCTGCGACTCTCTGGCAATCTAAACTACAACGTTTCCTACTAGATGACGCTACAATCGTTATAAGACTGATGTAAAAGGCATATACTAATTTCCGGCAACTACGGCAGGAGAGCCGTAACTTAATTGCGCTCAGGCCGCGATTGCCAGAGAGTCGCAGGTTCAATTCCTGTCGGTTCTGAAAATTTGTATTTGCATTTTAAATTTATAAAATTTATAATACCTACAAGTGTAGGTAAAAACACTAATTAAAAATAACAAAGTTATATTAATAGTTTAAACACATACACATATAAGACGTATATCCGGCAATGATATAATACTACTACTACTACATCTACGACAACACACACACACAAATAATACCTATACATAAATACTAATAATCTATACATATAAAAATGTTATGTTGGTTTGTGTACGCTTCAAAAACTCAAAAAGTTCTGCACCGATCGAGCTGAAATTTAAGCATGATATATAATCCGCTTTAAGGATGGTTTTTATCTACTTTTTGCATTAGTCACATATCCGCGACCGCGAAACTACAGTTTTTGGAATTGCAAGTCTCAATTCGATTGGCATTTGCAATCACAATCAATAAAGCTCAAGGTCAAAATTTAAAACTGTGTGGTTTAGATTTAGATGACGATTGCTTTTCACATGGACAACTGTATGTTGCGTGTTCCCGAGTCGGCAAACCAGAGATACTAGATCTACAAGTATAGCAAAAATGAACTTATATGTGATGTTTTCTTTGTTTTGTTTCTCATTTCTCAACCAGTCCATCAAATTGTGCCACAGCGAAGCGTGGCAGGGTACAACTAGTATATATGTAAACACCCAGACACCGAGAAACATTAATGTTCATCACAAAACATTTTTCAATTGTGGGAATCGAACCCACGGCCTTCGATTCAGAAAGCAGATTCGCTGCCCACTTCGCCAATCGAGCGTAGAAATAATGATAATGGAACCAATAGGAACCGACCTCATGAGCGGAGACACAAATGTGTAGGTCCAATACAAATGGTGAATCGACCGCGGCGATCAATTATAAAACAAAATTGGTTCCCGTTCTTGCCGTATTGAATGAACACACTCGTAGCAATATCTGGATTTAAATCAGATACTGTGTAAATTTTAATCGTGCCGTAATATCTAGGCGGGCGTCTTAATTGAAATTCGTCACTGATACTGTAGTAGTACTGATTCCATAGTGAATAATCTGCAGCTGAAGTTTCCCAGCGAAAAGGTTGATTTATTTCGTTTCATTCAAAAACTGAAGGTTTAAGGCTACTCACTACTAATCCTTATATATATATTTCTTGTGTGCGTGTGTATGTCACTGACCTCTTCCTAGACGGCTGGACCCATTTGAATGAATTTTTTGGTATACGTTTGGGTGGCACTCTGGGTGGTTTCGCTGGTTTACTTATATATTTTGCATAAAGTGACAGTGATATAAGTACATTTTTTCTTCAAGAAAATACACTTTTTTTATGGGATAGACAATGTGCCGTTCTTTTAAAACTCCCTCACGCTCAGAATCAAATCAATACATCAACAGCAAATCTGAGTCTAGGACTTAACATAGGCCTTTTATAGAGCACGCATCTAAAATAACCCTCTGCCTTATTCCAGTAACTCCCCGCCGCCATTTTAATGACATCAGGCTGGATTTGACCCTACGCTTGCGCTCCCCTCAAAAACCCGTTGACGCCAGAAACCATGAGCGACAAACATCGCCTGCCCACTGCCGCTTAACGGTTTTCCATTTATAATATTAGAGTGAGTTTTTTTTAGTAAAGCAATCATACTTGTTAATAACTGTTATAAGAGACAATAAACTTTCATCCACGCAAAAAAGAAAAAATTGTTCCTTTACCGCTTTCATTGTCGTTATTCAAGGTGCTTTTGGACAGCCGTGCTCAATCGAATCTATTCCATGACTGGTGGATGATGGCCATCCGTTCCGTGAATAATTGAGGTACTCTGAGAATATTGAATGACCTGTACTTCAATATTCGCAGAGTACCGCTATAGAACACTATATTAATATCATTTCTTTTATAATATTTAATCTCATCTTTCATTCATTTGTCTTATACTTATCCATAAATGACGTAGTCCCATCTAGTGACCCTGTCGTTCTAAAAAGATCTAATTAAATAAATAAGTTATAATCATGGACCCTATTATTGCTTTACTAAACAAAATACCAAGCTTAAATAAATACACAGAACATCAAAAATAATACAAAAATACAGGTGTCACCAACCCTCCTATTCCCGCGGGTGTCGGTGTGTACGAGGCGACTAAGCGAATACAATAGAGAACGATCACCAGCATTCTCTGTGCTATTACTACCATCTACTCCGATGATTGACGGCCGATTGGCGCAGTTTGCAGCGATCCTGCTTTCTGAGTCCAAGGCCGTGGGTTCGATTCCCACAACTGGAAAATGTTCGTGTGATGAGCATGAATGTTTTTCAGTGTCTGGGTGTTTATATGTATATTCTAAGTATTTATGTATATTATTTATAAAAAAATTCAACAGTCATCTTAGTACTAATAACATAAGCTACGCTTACTTTGGGGCTAGATGGCGATCTATGTATTGTCGTAATATATTTATTATTTATTTATTATTATCTACTGCGATCACAAACCCGTCTGCCGAGCGTAGTGATTACGGGCAAACCCTCTCGATGCCTTCAGTCCAGCAGTGGTGAAGGTATTGATGATGGTGGTAGGCCCCGGGGGCACGTTTAAAGCAGTATTATTTTTAAATGAGTTATGACCTACCTTAACTCCCTAAAAATAAGGATAATAATTCTAAAACAAAATATCGTGTCAATATTTAATTGACAGTAAAATAAGCGATGGTAGGTACATTGTGTTATTTAGCTTTGGCACTATGAAAAGCTAAATATATGATCTAGAAGAAGCAATGGTAGAAATGGGTAGGACATTTATTTGACGCAATGTTTTTTTATTTTATTTAATCACTGTTATGACAACGTTTCTTTAAATTTTGGCCATATTGAAGAACGTATTAACAAGGAGTCATAATACAAAAAAGAACTTAAATAATCTTCTTTTGTTTTTATAGATTTTTACTTTTTTTACGTTTAATGTCTAGGTAGTTCAATAAATAAACTGTAAAATCTAACTATTAATCTACACGGGGTATAAAGAAAATGTTTTATAGTTTTACGCTAGCGTTTTTATTACCTAGCTTTAATGTGTATTACCATAAATCCTTAACGTTGCCTTTGTAGCACCTTTGCAGTATTTAGAAGTTTTAATAGCTTTGTAAAGTTCAATTATTATAGTTACATTTTATGTGCAAACGGAATTTTCAAGAAGAATTATATTTAAATTTTTTTTTGGTTCAGGTTTTCAGGAACTATAAGTACAAAGTATAATTGAAAACTGAAACAATACTTCAGAGGCTTTAGAGGTACATTATTTACTGTCTGTGAGACTTATCTGTGAAACTGAAACGTTGTTTACTCAAAAAATATTAACAGTTAGCAGTTACGATTAACACTATTAACAGTTAACACTATTAAACGTTGTTTACTGTAACTATTTTTTACTGAAAAAAATCAGATACAGGCCTAACATCGCAGGCAAAAATAAAATCAAGTGACTACTGTCACTTAATTAACGCCGTCGTCTGACTACCGTATACACATTTCTCATGTAATGAACGCATCATAAATGCCATCGATGGGCCTATTTAAATAAAGATATTTTTTACTTTGACTTTAAATGCACAGCGCTCCCCGCTGCGTTAAAAACTATTATTTTTATCCTTGGAAAAGTTAAGGTCAAAAAAAACTATTAACCTCTTCATTAAAACCAGCAGAAATTCCAAGTACCTAAGAGCCGCGAGAGCGTCGTTGAGATGTGCACCTGTTTGGTTCAATTTACATTTAATTATACCAACGTTATAATTAACCACAAATTTTAAGAGGTGTTCGGGTCGTGCCACCTTAAATTAACTTGTACGTGAGAAGGTTTCAAGTGTCTTTAGATTACTTGAACTCTGATTGAGTTGCCAACCGTGAAGTAAGCTTTTAAAAGTAGGTAATAAAAATAGCCTCGTTGTCGGGACTTAGACGTTAGACTGAATGATAATGAAAAGAAACGAAATATTTATTTCGGTAAATATTTATTTATTTATTTAATTACATATTGTAAACATAGCAACAACAAAATACAAATTTGTAAAACTTCACAAGTTAGTTAGATGTATAATATTAATATAGATTATATAAATATTATACACCTAAATAACATATCTACATATACATAGCACCACTTGTTAACATTTCTCACTATTTGCTCGTTGTGTCATTTTTCTTGTATAATTGAGGAAGGCTGACTACTGAAACAAAGTTTTTACTAGTTCAGTAGTCAATGAACAGTTGGATTGTTTTACAATTACACATAGGTATTTTGCGATGTAAATGTACCTACCTAATAATTATAGCCTATTAATATTATACATCTAAATAACTTGTGAAGTTTTTACAAATTTGTGTATTGTAGTTGCTTTTTTTTATTTATTTATTTATACTCTTTATTTGTACACTCAGAAAACGAGACAAAAAAAAAAGAACAAACACATGAAGAATGAAGCGGGGTACAAAAGGCGGCCTTATCGCTAAGTAGCGAGGCCCCCATTACCACTATGTAATTAATTAAATAAATATAACAGAAGCAGGCAGCACTGTCGTTCGTGCTACTACTAGTATCTGCTGCTATCACCATTCACCAACTCATAATATGTCCAACGATGGGAAACTTTCCCGTTAGGACAAGCCTTAAGTCCAACAGTGGACTGTTAAAAACTATTGATGACCCCACTTAGATATATTCCTTAATGTCTGTTAATGGTTTGTTTACAGAAAATGTTGTTAAATTAAAGAAAAAGTAGGTAAGTATGTCCCTTACATCATCATAGTTTGGTACGAAGCCAGTTTAATTTAATAAAAGGTATACCTACCAACTCCTGTAGCACCTACAAACTAGTTAAGTGGCACTAAAAGCTTCTAATACAGCGTGAAGTGTATTATTTTCGCTCCAGTTTTTGAAAACTGTCGCTCCTAATTTCGCCTGTCCGCGTAACGTTAAATGCGCGTCATTTCCAAGTGGCTCTGAAAAGTGATGGTAAAACGATTTTAAGTCCCTTTCGCCGATAAAAGCCTTTGTCAACTCGCTTAAACGTCCATTGGCGTTAGTGTGAAATTTTTTTATTATCATTCTACTCGATTAATGCAAAAGATTTTCTTAAACATTATTAATTTAACGAATAAAATTTCAGACTCTTCATTGTGATCAGCAGAATTCTGTGTTACCATCATTGTGTAAGGCAGTGTTATTTTAAACTGACAGTATATATGACACAAAACGTCACCAAAATCAAAATAATACTTCTTCCGTATTCGACTTTTCAGTATGCGAAGTTGCATTTTGCTTTTGTTTTTATTATATGTTTGATGCTTGAAAAAGCGGTGATAGCCTAGTGGGCATTGGCGTGCATAGGGGGTATGCACAGGGTATGCAAATGGTATAAAATTAAGAAAATCTCCAGAACGAGTTATAAAAAACTTAAGGATAGGCATTGTAAGAGTTATAAAAAGCCTACCCTTAAGTGTTTATAACTCGTACTGGAGATTTTCATTATTTTATTTAATCGGTCGGATGGTGACGGCCGATTAGCGCAGTTTGCAGCGACCCTACTTTCTGAGTCCAAGGTCGTGGGTTCGATTCCCACAACTGGAAAATGTTTGTGTGATGAGCATGAATGTTTTTCAGTGTCTGGGTGTTTATATGTATTTTCTAAGTATTTATGTATATGATTCATAAAAAAATTCATCAGTCATCTTAGTACCTATAACACAAGCTACGCTTACTTTGGGGCTAAATGGCGATGTGTGTATTGTCGTAGTATATTTATTTATTAAAAAAAAAAAAAACTGCATACCCTGTGCAAACCCTCTATGCACGTCACTGCTAGTGGGGAAGGCTTCGACTTTCCTTTTGTGGATACCGACTTTTCGGAGTTATGTGCGTTTTTAATTTAAGCAATTTAAATGTCGTTTGCTTTAACGGTAAAGGAAAACATCGTGAGGAAATCTGCATTCCTGGGAGTTCTAATAACGTTCTCAACGGCGTGTGAAGTCTACTAATCCGCATTTGGCCAGCGTTGTAGGCCTACGGATTGAACCCTTCTCATTCTGTGAGGAGACCTGTGCCCTGTGGTGGGTCGCTAATGGATTAATGAAGATGATGATGCCAGACTGTAAAATAAGGATTATAGAAAACGAAAAAGAATTTAATATTTACAAACTTGATCAAGAAATATTTTTTACACATTTACCTATAATACTTAAGATCTTAAATTGATATGCCGAATGTGAGCTTTATTTTACACAATTTACCCAAAAATGTTTTATTATAAAATATAATAAAACATTGGTACCAATTCGAAAATTTGCATAATAAATTGAATTGAATGATTTCTAGGCGTCAACGAGTGAATCTAAATATTTATTATAATACTAGCTGTGGCCCGCGACTTCGTCTGCGTTTGATTTTGTTTTTAAAGTATTCAGTATCGCTAAGCCTTAAATGAGTATAGTAGTATATATATATATATAAATATGTAACATGTGACTGTCAATTAATTATAGAAAAAGAATTTGCAATAAAATAAAATTGCAACTATAATTAAAGATCTAAGCTATCCTATCTCTTAAGTTGGAACAGACTGCTCACGGTGTGCCAATTTAATTTAAAATCGGTTAAGTAGTTTAGGAGTCCATCGCGGACAAACATCGTGACAGGAGATTTATATATATTAAGATAAATATTTTTTTATAATTTTTATTAGTGTTTTACCTACACTTGGAGGAATTATAAATTTTATAAATTTAAAATGCATATAAAAATTTTCGGAACCGACAGGATTTGGACCGGCGACTCTCGGGCAATCGCGGCCTGAGTGTTTATATATGCATTTTAAATTTATAAAATATATAAATAAAATTTAAAAAAACACACAGTAAAGTCTATGTTAGATATTACTTCTAATAGACATTTTTATTCTATCTCAATATTATAAATAACTAAAAAAAAACGTACTATTGTTACAACGTTGCGAGTAAAATAAATAAAAATAAAATAAATATACTACGACAATACACACATCGCCATCTAGCCCCAAAGTAAGCGTAGCTTGTGTTATGGGTACTAAGATGACTGATGAATATTTTTATGAATAATATACATAAAAACTTTAGTAAACAGATAAACACCCAGACACTGAAAAACACTTATGTTCATCACACAAACATTTTCCAGTTGTGGGCATCGAACCAAGTTCCAAGTGGGCAAGGCCTTGGACTCAAAAAGCAGGGTCGCTGCCCACTGCGCCATTCGGCCGTCATGGTCGTCAGTCGGATGATCATTTACTCAGAATGAATATGGTAATAAATAACATAATATATTTCAGAATTTTATCAAGTTTAAGTTCTTTCAACCTTATTTAGCAGCAAACACTATGCCCTTAGAGTAAGGCTTAGAATTATAATACAGATGCATTAACGTGGTTCTAACGTTTCACGTATGATTTTAACTATACGTTCAAATAACTTAAGCTCGAAACAATGTAATGTAAAAATATTTTTTACCCCCGACGGGGTGTTATAAGTTTGCTTTGCTGAGTAGCATCATATTTTTCAAAGGGATTAACCGATTTTGATTTGGTTTTGAGTTTGAAAGTTGATGCATTCGAGTGCGTTCTCCGAATTTCACTAAAATAGATAAAAATCGGTCCAAGATGGCCGTATTTTTTCAAAACAACATGGTTATCAAGGGCTTGACATAGACTAAGACAAATTTCAAATCCAAGATGGCCGCAATCACAAAATGGTGAAGCTTTTTTCACAACTCACTCAAAATGGGTATCAAAAGAGCTTGACTAGTAGAATAATGTACATTATATTAGCTACGAGAATGGAGAATTAAAAAGCAATGAAACCAGCAAAACCGTCACATTTCTGCGATCAAAACGATTATGCATTACAGTGAAGTTATTTCAGCAGTCGATTTCGCTGAAAACCCATCAAATTAATAGAATCCAACCAAACATTAGCGGAATTACTTTGAGAACTTGCCGTGGTAACAATACAGCAAAGTCCCTAGGTGAGTCCGTTCGAATTTTCTCCAGCAATACCTGAAAATTCTTTCAATTGTACATTGAGGGGCTCCAATAAGAAGCTTAAAGTCTATTATTTAAGGATTTCGTCCTATTTCATTTTAATGGACTGCAAGTGAATCAGTGGTGCTTTGTACTGCACCTCTGTGGAAACTGGAAGAAAATCTGTGGAAGAGTTGATATTTACTTTTCGAAAGGATACTTTGTTATTTAACTTTAAGCCAGTGCAATTGTTTCTTGCTACATATTCACGATTTAAATAATAAATACTAAATAAAAATTCAACTACAATACACACATCGCCATCTAGCCCCAAAGTAAGCGTAGCTTGTGTTATGGATACTAAGATGACTGATTAATATTTTTACGAATAACTAGCGTACCCAGCCCGCTTCGCCGGGCTTGATTTTGCTTTATTTTATTTAAACAATAAACTAACAACATAAAATTTTTAATTGTAAATCATTTATTTCTCTCCGTATTCCTTCTCTTCTATTCTCTTCTCCAGCGGGTGAAGACCATAATCTACACCAATGTACACCCAACAATAAAATATCATCATAGTAAATAAAAGCTGTATTTGACAGTTTGACAGTTCAAAAATAGGAGTGCTCCGATCGTCACCAAACTTTACAGGATTACTTGCCAGGTCAATCCGGAGATTCCTTGAAAGTTTCATTGAAATCGGTCCAGCCGTTTCGGAGCCTATACGGTACATACCTACACACTTTCTCTTTTATATATATAGATAGAAGATAGAAGATAGATATACATTAATACTTATAATATAAAGATGAACAACCAGATACTGAAAACCAGTCATATTTTTCAAACAATTTCCAGCTGGGGTAATCGAACCCACAGTCTCGGACTCAGGCAAGCAGGGTCGCTGCCCACTACGCCAAACAGCCGTCAAAGCCAGTCTGCAGTCACTGAGCCAGTCAAGTCGATTCCTTTTATTTATACGCTGGCTCGCGTTATGATACGTAGAAAACTTTAGCCTATAAACAGACCTACCCTTCGCAGGACATGCAAAAATACCTAAGTCAAAGCCTCATGTGTCTGTAATTACGCGGTCAACCACGTCTACAGTAATGCTGGCGCCAGAGAAAAGAACAGCGGTAGTGCATCCCTGGATGAGTTCAGTCACAATCATGTGACTTTTGTCATTTTATTAAGTACGCGTCGCGTAGCATAGGTACTATGCACGTGTCGGTCTTTCATCTTAAATAGGGTTGCCATAAGTAAACACTTACGATGTTTTGATTCCGTTTGTATGGAAAAATAAATATGCTTCTTTTTATTAAATATTTTTACATTGTGATTCCTTATGAAATATACTTATACATCCTTCAACATTATTTCGTAGTTCGGTTGCACGTTGTATGAGAAACCGGAATCTCTCCGGAAAGCGTTTTTTTTCAGACACTTTTCTATTGAGCTGTGTGAAAGTAACTGAGTAGCTATCTTTTATATGTAATGTATTTACCTAATTCCAATTTGAATGGGAAGTTGATAGTGTATCTGGCAGAAATAAGAATTCCATGCATTCTTAAAGTAAATAGGTTCAGTCACGATACAGGTCCTTTGTCGTATCCTTTGAACGTTTGATGTCTGTGCGACGTATGTTTGCCTCGCGTGTGTTGTAGAGGCGGAATAGAATGGAAAATAAATAAAATACGACAGCGGAGTGATGGGTGCCTTCTCGTATCAGTAGCTATTCCTCAGTATATTGATTTTTTAACCCACAACATAATAAGGAGAAGTGTTCAATGTCTCATCTTCTGCGTAGTTTTCTTCATCACCGAAGGTTGTATCCGGATTCAAGTTCCTTCGTAACGTTTTTTATTACAGCCTTCCATAATTTTATTAAAGAATCATTGTATCTATATTTTTATGATGCAGCTTTAATGACAAAGACGTTACGTTTAAGTCGCGTAGAAATAGATTAGAGATATGGGTACCTATACTCCGCGAAAAGCAGGAGAATCTGTATGGTGTAATTTATAATTTCTTCAATCCTTATACTCCACACCAAACAGATATTCGGCATAGCATCCTCTACGCACGTTTCGTTCCAAAACCGGAGCATCCTAGCATCCAGCAATAATTGGACTCAACAGTTATTTATTGTAAAGTGAAAATCTCCTGACGAAGCTCTCTTTTTGTTGCGGATGTTTAAAAATCAAACGTAGCCATCCAAAAGCAATAAATAGCATCACGCGTGATTTTGACGCATCGTAAGCCTAAGCTGGTGGCGAAACATACGACGCAATCGCAGCCAGAATCGCATGCGAGCACTAAACGTACAACACCTCATAACCACCTGATCACCCTCCATACTAAAACACGCGAATACAACTACAAATGGCTATTAAATAAAGGTGATATTCCCGTGCACCGAATGTTGCTGACACATGCATGTCTCGGTGATTCAGGGGTGTATGCCTGCCGAAAATTGGCATATAAATGTGTGTATTATGTAAAACAGTAGGGTTGCTACACGTTTGTTTTGAGGTTTGCTTCCTGCAAGTCTGGTAACATTGACAAATATAAAAGGACCGGTCGAACAATAAACAATGGGTTACCCCATTTATCGTGTAGATCGCTTGCTACTACTTAAGATATTTGTGGGTCCATAACCCTCTATAGAGCTTATGGTATATATATATATATATATATAATATATGATATATATAATTGCGTCAGGAGGGCTCTAAGTGGATTCTTTAGTTTTCTCCTCAAGTAAAATACGTTACATATACGTTACGTCTACGCTACGTATACGTTGAGATAATGTTTTACCAGCACTCTACATTGTAACAGAAGAAGTCATTGATTTTATCTATCTTTACTTTCCTATATATGTTATTATTATATTAGGGCAATTTTAACAATTTAGTCTTTGCTTAGGGTTGATCATATAGTTTAAGATAGTTTAAAAACAATAACCCTTATGTTGTAACTGTTAAAGATGAATAGTGAACTTTTCCAAAATCATTAGCGTAAATTTGAGTCTCTATACATAAAAAAACTCAGCAAATTATTAAGAATGGCTAACTTTTAGGATGTTAGAAAATGGGGTCAAGTGGTCAGAATACCACCTTATCATGTCATCTTTCAATTGCCTTTTCTTTAAATGGCGAGTTTTATAATCAAAAAACCAACGCGAACGCGAACTATGCAAACAAAATTTTAACATCGCCTCAATGTATTTAAGAGTACCACAAAATAGTTATAGCTACTTTATCTCTACTACGCAAAGCATCACCCACACTTTCCCAGCGCTGCACCGTATCTTGACAATTTATACCTAAGCCCGGCAAAGATAAGCTATACGGTAGAGTGAGCGGTATTGTTTGGCTTGGACAAATGGGAGGGACAAATTTTAGGGCTGTAATTAAAATGGACCCCGTAGTTTGTATGTAACTTTTATAATATCTGTTTTCGTTGTACCCAAGGACTTGTGGTTATACGGCAAGCGTTGGGCCTGGCAGCTTTGCGCATTGATTCGCGGCCTTTTCAACGCAGTCTAATTAATTTTCCACGGCAGGTTAAATGCCTCTTATCCGTTGTAGAGAGTGAGTTATGTTTTTTTATTTTATGCATTATTTTTTTCAGGCTATAAAGCTTATAAAAAAACACATAAAGCACTACAAAAAACAAAATTTGACAACCAATTGGCGCAGGGGGCAGCGACCCTGCTTTCTGAGTCCAAGGCCGTGGGTTCAATTCCCACTACTGGAAAATGTTTGTGTGATTAAAATGAATGGTTTTCAGTGTCTGGGTGTTTATATGTATTATAATTATTTATTTATATTATTCATCAAAATATTCATTAGTCATCTTGGTACCCTTAAAGCAAGCTACGATTACTTTGGGGCTGGATGACGATGTGTCGTAGTATAAATATATATATTTTTTAAATTAAATAAGGGGAACATAATAATCCTAAAAAAAATATATAATCATCATCCATTACAGGGTACGGGTCTCCTTCCACAATGAGAAGGTGTTAATACATGAAAAAGGGGTTTAAAAAATAGGACTGACTCTTTTATTTATTTGTATCAAGTAAATCCTTGACGTTATGGTATTTTTTTTGTTTAATTACAACTTTGAATTTAGAAAAGGTAAACTAATCTAACGCAGGACTGTGCGCTTCAGTTCAGGGTGAAAAGTTGAATGTACGAGGCAAAACTCGAGACACATGTTTGTACATGTCCCACTGGAATGTTGGCTTAAAACAATTTTATTTATCTAAAACATTACTATAGAAATACGTTTTTTGCGTCGCCAATTTTAATAAATGATAATATTCTAGGGAGCGAATATGATTGAAAGTATAGTTGTTATTGAATATTGTTTAGCTACTAAAATACTAAGATTTTTTGTATGTACTTTTAGTCGTGTACATTAAAAGTATATGCATTAAATCGTTCATAAGTTAGCGAATGATTGTGTATGTTGATCACCAAATAAAACCTATTTACCACATGAATATTTATGTTCTAACTCAACCTTACCTAACCTAACAGTAGATATAGCACGGCTTAAACAAGGAACAATTTTTCTCAATTCAGAATGTATAGTCGCTCATTTGATATAAACGTCGCCCACTCATTAAGTATTTGCTATCTACCCGAATTGTTGATTTTTCGCAAACATATTTAACGCTACTCGGAATATGATATTATCGTATTTCAATCATATTATATATTTATCATATAATTATTTATTTGCTCGATTTATAATGTCCCATTATTTTTAAACTATTTATTTTAATATTCTCTGTAAAAAATAATACTTAGTAAGGGACGTAAAATAAACAGTAACATTTTGCAGGCAACTAAAACTCATCGCCGCTAACAACTCCTGTGACTGCACTAAAGCAATAAAGGGTTTATTGTAAGTCTAGCAATTCCATAAGGAGCAATTTCATATTAACCACGTAGTCGGTTTATAATTGTACTTTTATCGGTTGGGATCATTTTAAGGTTCCAAACTTTTTTTTTTAAACTGACCTCAAAAAAGCAGAAGTTTCTCAATTCGACCGTATTTTTTTTTTTATGTTTGCTCGCGGATAGATCGTTTATGAACTGATTTTGATGATTTTTTTGTTGGGAAGAAAATATTTCGAAAGTGGTTCAATGATAAAGCAGACGTTTCGAAAATCGTAGGGGCGACTAGTGAGGTTGTAAGTTATTCAATAAGTATTTTATGCAGAAGGTTATGAGCAGTTACATTCGGCTATTATTATTTTTAAGTCGGTGCCAAGTAAAATGTAGAAAGTACTGGTACTTTCCTTGCTTCTATATAACAACTTTCTAAATTTTACTTAGCACCGATTTCAAAATGTTGTAGAAAATATTTTCTCCTTGCTTATTAGTTGTGTAGCAAAGTCGGTTATTTTTGTCAAAAAAAAAATCGTTTTTTTATACCAGATAGCCCTGCGTCTGACAACTCTCTTGCTTGATGGAAAGAAATAACGCAGTCTAAGTTGGGGCGTGCTTGTCTTGGACTACACTCCACCTGTAGTAATAAATAAATGAATAAATATACTACGACAATACACACATCGCTATCTAGCCCCAAAGTAAGCGTAGCATGTGTTATGGGTAGTAAGATAACCGAAGAATATTTTTATGAATAATATACATATAAATACTTATAACATACAGATAAACACCCAGACACTAAAAACATTCATGTTCATTACACAAACATATAATAAATAAAATATTTAGATAAGGAAATTTATTAAAATCAAAATTCATTAATGCGACCTTAAAAACATATTTGCAAAATTTGAAATATCCTTTATAAAAAAAATATAAATAAAGTGTCTGTAAAATTTTACAGATATTTTTTTTTAGTTCTCTTAGAGGTGATAGAATTCGAACTCTATTTAATATATTTAATACTTGAAAAAAAGATTTTATCAGCATTCTCTATAAAGTATATTTCATTTCTAGATAACATGAAAATCGTGTCGAATGCAAATTCTCACGATAATCGCACCCCTATTCCCTTTATCAAAGAAAAGTGGAATAACAACGCCTTTTCCCCTTCTAACGAGCGCCAATTTGGGGACGAAGATTTGCGTAGCCATCTTGAGAATCAATCGCGGCTCTTTGTGGATCAATTTGCCCTTACTATTGCAAATGGGAATACATTACATGAATTTTCGAAAATATTTATTATTATTAATGAATACTTTTTTTTTATTCCACTACATCATCATCATCATCATATCAACCGATAGACGTCCACTGCTGGACGTAGGTCTTTTGTAGGGAGTTCCAAATTCCACGGTTCTGTGCCGCTTGGATCCAGAGGCTACCTGCGACGCGCTTAATGTCGTCTGTCCACCTCGTTAGGGGTCGACCAACGCTGCGCTTACCAGTTCGGGGCTGCCATTGCAGCACCTTGGAAACCCAACGTCCATCCTTTCTCCGAACTTTGTGCCCGCCCCATTGCCACTTCAGCTTCGCGACTCGTTGAGCTATGTCGGTAACTCTGGTTCTTAAACGACTCTCCACATTACTGATTCTATCGCGTAGAGATACTCCGAGCATAGCTCTCTCCATCGCCCGCTGAGTGACTCTAAGCCTTCTTATGAGGCCTATAGTTAACGACCATGTTTCAGATCCATAGGTTAAAGAATATAATACACATTAATACTTATAATATTGCGATAAACACCCAGACAATGAAAAACAATCATGTTTATCACACAAACCTTTTTTCAATTGTGGGAATCCACGGCCTAGAGCTCAGAAAGCCGCCGTTGGCCGATGGCCGTCAAACTACATGTTAGTCCTTGACTACATTTATAACTAGCTATGCGCTGCGGTTTTACCCGCGTAAACTTTGCGTACAGCGTACAGTTAAATACTATACAAGCTTCAATAAACAAGCTGCATAAAGATTTTTTCAATCGTAAAGGCAGTTCCAAATATATAAACACGATATTCAGCTTTATGACATTAAGTACAGAGCAAAGAAATATATGGATATACTAGTGTTAGCAGTGGCGTGCCCTCTATGCACGCCAATGTATGCATAGGGTATGCAGATGATATAAAATGAAAAAAAATTAGCTTTAATACTTTAATATTATAAAATTAATATAGGTGAAACCAACGAAGCTTCCCGAAAGCATTTCTTTTTCAGACTAACCCAAATCAAAGTGAACTTACTTATAACGCGGAGACGTCAATTAAGTGGCGCAACGGTGAGCGTTGTGAATTTATACAGAGGTCCCGGGTTCGATTCCCGGCAGGGGCAAATTGGGCAATTATAATTTTTGAACTTTCTCTGGTCTGGTGTGGTGGCTTTGGCCGTGGCTAGTTACCACCCTAACGACAAAGACGTACCGCTGAGCGATTCAGTGTTCCGGTGCGATGACGCGTAGAAACCGATTAGGGATATCAAAACCATACTCCCCTACCATCTTAGACGGCAACATCACTTACCACCAGGTGACTGTAAGTCAAGGGCTAACTTGTAGTGGAATAAAAAAAAGGAAAAAAAAACGTATAAAATATAGCTCCACATAAAATGCCTATGTTAATATTATATATATATATATATATAACAAAAAAAATGTTTAATGTAATTTCAAGGGTTTGATGTTTTATACACCTTAGTGATTTCAGAACGGTTAGAGACGCGTATATTTTGGGAAACGTTAATATGACATTATATTCTATATAATATATAGATGACTAGCGTACCCAGCCCGCTTCGCCGTTTTTCGTATTTTATTTAAACAATAAACTTAAATCATTATTTTTTTAATTTAAGTCTCATAATATATTAAATCATTTATTTCTCTCCGTATTCATTCTCTTCTAGGATTCTCTTCTCGAGCGAGTGAAGATCATTATCTACACCCATGTACACCCAACAATAGAATATCATCATAGTAAATAAAAGCTGTATTTGACAGTTTGACAGTTCAAAAATAGGAGTGCTCTGCTCGTCACCAAACTTTACAGGATTACTCGCCAGGTGAATCCGAAGATTCCCTAAAAGTTTCATTGAAATCGGTGCAGCCGTTTCGGAGCCTATACGGAACATACCCACACACTTTCACTTTTATATATATAGATAGATTAATTCTGGCTCTTCTAAAAAGTTGATTAGTAAATCAAATAGATTGTTGAATTTACATGCGCAATACAATTCACAAAATAGAATTCAACATTTACAACAGCATGCCATTGTTGTACACGCAATAAAAAATGTATTATTCATGAACAAATTACTAGTGGGATCAACCGTACAATAAACTGTTACGGCTGTCTAAACTTGTACTTGGCCTCGGTGGAACATGTTCCAACATGCACAACTGTTGTGAACTCATGAAATATTCTTGGACTCCAAGTTTTTATAACGTTACTGTCTCTGTCGTTCGAGAAATTGTCTGCTCCGTGAAATTTATGCAAGAACTTTCGAGAAGTATATTTCAGTTTATTATAGCGCAGTTGAGGCTGGATAATATTAAGTTCTTTGACGATATTCCTCAAGTTTAATCTTGTAGTATATTATGTATCTTTCTAGTTATTCTATATAATGACTTTGTCAGCCGGTGTGCGCAGTGGGCAGCGACCCTGCTTTCTGCGTCCGAGGCTGTGGGTTCGAGTCCCACAACTGGAAAAATGTTAGTGTGATGAATATGAATGTTTTTCAGTGTCTGGGTGTTTATCTGGATACTATAAGTATTCATTATCAATATCAGTCATCTTAATACCCATAGCAACGCTTACCTTGAGGCTAGATGGCCATGTGTGTATTGTCGTAGTATATTTATTTATATAATTATTAACTACTTTAATCTATTAAAAATCAAAATTAATTTATTAGTTTAAGCGCATATTATGTAGAAGAAGCTGCTTTACTTATTGAGATGAAACCCTCGTAGTTCGAAAGTCAACTTTGATCAAGAATGACAAGCGGCCGAAGCAAAAGTTTGTTTGCACGAGGTTTGCTCAGAAGATAATTTTGTTCGTGTATGTTTAGAGTTATCGCAAAGTTTTGAAGGCTTACAAAGCACTCACGCCACATTCTAATAGCCATAATTGTGAAGTTGCAGCGATCTACTTTCGATTTACTTACCGCAATTCCAAACATACACATTTGAATACGGCCGCAGACATGCAACATTTTTGTCTTACTGGACCCTTATTTTTTTTACATACCTACTCGCAATCGTTGAGTCGATATCAAGGATCGTAATACTTCAACTTTTCAAAAATAATTGACGTATTAAGGTATTTTCTCTCTACTATAGTGAAATCCCTAAGTTAATACTATTAATGAATTGTACTATTCATTATTTTTTTAATGACATGGTGTAAAAATGCTATTTCTTGCCAGGTTTTTTTCCGTAGAATCTGCCTTCCCAAAACCTACCACTCCCATCCGACACAACCGACAGACTCGACGTTGCAAAAGTGCTACTTAATAATTATTTTGAATTTAGAATTTTCTTTACATCGTTACCAGAACGTTGTATATACGAGTACATGCGCACTACATTATTTATTTATTAACCTAATCAACAGAAGAGAAGCAGTCGTCCGGGATATCATTCTAAAATAATAAATAATGAACGGAAAAAGAGAAGTAAATTTATCTGACATTTAAAATTGTTTACCTGCGACAAAATTGTCTCAAGTCTCATATGCGGTCTGTTAAATTTGAAATGGAAAACGGTGCTTATACTCGACGAAGTTCGCGAAGTGATGTCGTGTAAATTAGGGGGAACAATACAGAATACAAAGTTTAAGAGCGAGGCGCTAGTTGCTACATTGTAGATATACGAGTACTTGAGAATTTGTGTACAATAAACTAAAGAGGTATGCTGGGACATACTTAAGAAATTTGTTGACGTAGAAAGTTTTGGATTGATGTTTTGTTGGAGGTTTCTGCGACCCTACACCGTCCATAGCTATGTTAGCTTGATGAAAATTTGTGATAATCTCAGATAAATATTGCGCATTTCCGAGACATTAAATTTGTATGCTTTGAATTAAGAACATACAGAATCCTCATTCAGCCATTATTAGGCAAATACAGTAGAAAACGCCCCGCGCACGTCTCACTTTACACCCGCGGAATGCTGCTAGATCACTAACTATTTGCCATTTTCCTATTTTATAGTATTTTAGAGCATTAGAGGTAAAATAATTAATGTCAACTGCTAAATGGTATGAAGTGACTAACCCCTTTGTTCGAGAAACACCACCAAAGTGGTGTGGTTTTTGATGCTTCAATATTAGTCGTATGCACGGTTTCTGCATGGTCTTAATTCTGTGTTTGCATATTTTATTTTAAATTGATTGTCAATATTACTAAAACTCCATCATCAATTATTAAGGAAAGTAATTTTACTTGATATTTCTCTTATATATGATACTATAAGAAGAAGCATGATTATTGTTTTTAAAAAAAGAAAGGGATTTAAAAGGTTCAGCGGTAGCTTGTAATTATTAATATTCTTCGTCACCATCATCCTCAACCCATTAGCACCAGTCCCACAGCTGGGTAAAGACATCCATTCTCATAAGAGAAAGGCAACTGACTGAGCACTGACCCACCACGCTGCTACAATATGAGTTGGCGGGCTTAAACGATTAGGCATATATACGCTCTACCTCCTAAAGAAATGATTTTCTCACTTTCAAAGACGATATTATTATAGGTCGATACATATCACTTATTTGTACGAGTAAAAAAAACTGTAGGTACTAAAACGACAGCCACGTTACCGTACGGTACCTTTTTTATAATTATAATTCACCATGGCCTTTAAACAGAGCAACGCTTTGCAAGGAACGCAAGGAATACGTCCTGTAACACGCCGCCCTGTGTCCATCAGCCTTAAATGAGGGGTTTGCTTCTGTCCGCTGATGAGTTCTGTCCTCTATCTCCAACCACAGTTTGGCCAAAATTGAACACATATACCTCTATAGCACAAAAACATTTATTTAAATCGGTTATAATTTGTCGGAGTTATGGTACACTCCTGTAAGTTAAAATGTTTAAAGTGGCTTCAATCACTATATTATGAAGAGACGAAAAACTTTTGATTTTTTTGAAATGAATTCAATTGAAAGATTTACACACTCACACACACACATACAAACACGCTGCATGTATCACTTTTGATCATTGTTTTTTGTTATCTTATATAATATTTTTTAATATATTTAGATTTCTTGATAAATATCCAGTGAACAGTGGTAAATTTTAAGTTTGGGCAGGATCACTGTTACAGTGATCATCGTTTCATTCATGAAACAGTCAGGTTTTGACGGCCGACTGGCGCAGTGGGCAGCGACCCTGCTTTCTGAGTCCAAGGCCGTGGGTTCGATTCCCACAACTGGAAAATGTTTGTGTGATGAGCATTAAGTGTTTTTCAGTGTCTGGGTGTTTATATGTATTTTCTAAGTATTTATATATATAATTCATAAAAATATTCATCAGTCATCTTAGTACCCATAACACAAGCTACGCTTACTTTGGGGCTAGGTGGCGATGTGTGTATTGTCGTACTATATTTATTTATTTATATTTATTTTATTCATTAGCGTTTAAGTTATGTTATTGTTCACAAATAAATAAAACAAATATATAATGTTAATGTTAAGTCAATTTTATGATTAAACATTAAATATGTAAATACGAATTATATCAAGCAAATATATACCACCACGCCACGATATATGTACATATTAAAGCAATTTTATAATGAATCTTATTGTATGTTAAAGGATCTTCTAGTGACGTCACAGCATGTAATATGGCATACCGTAGTATCAGTCAGTTGGGCAACCGCTTGATCTTAGTCATCATCATTAACAATCAGGTGCGATAACTAGTCTATACATTAAACGAACGCGACCGAATACAACGTGACCTAGACTTGCATAGACTTAATGCAAACTTCTAGACCAACCGTTATTGGACCAACAGTTTTGTACAGCAGCTTTGGAAAAGTTTGAGCACGATGTTGATCGATAGTAGGAAATATAAAAAAACTTAGATTCCCCGAGAATGACAATAGTAAACTTCGGCAACTCCGTTTACGGGAAATTGGACATTAAGTAATACGGACAGACACTAAAATCGCGTATTTACTGCGGAGTGTGCTGAATTTACATATTTATTGCCACCCTCGTTTGTATAAGGATATCTGCAATTCGAAGTCAAGACGGTCGACGTGAAAATTGTTTTGTTAACAATGCTATGCATTTTTATAGCACCTTCCAATTTTGAAACGATTGAAAGAAAAAAGGTACCTTTTTATATATTGACTTACTATATTGACTTTAAAAAATATCTCATAGAAAAAAATGTAGAGCTCATCCCCTCGATCTTGCTTCAACAAGGGTTTGCGGGTTTACGATATTGTTATGTTAAAATAAAAATGTTAAATAATATTAATCCTTACTTTCTTACTACTAATAAAAATTTAAAAATTTGATTGTTTGTTTGTCCTTGCTTAGCGCCCTAACCAAGCAACCAATTCTGATTTTTGGTATAGAATAAGTTGGAAAGACGGTGAGTGACGTTGGCAACTATGTTTTCCGCGGGTTTTTAAAAAAGTTTAATAAATGTAAATGAAAAACGCGGGCAACAGCTACTAAGTAATACAATACAAAGTTGGTAATAAGTATATATTAGTTTTAGTGTATAAGTTAGAATAATGTAAAAAATATTTCATGCTTTGTAGCTCGTATTAGATAAATATATAATATAAACATACATGGCAATCTAGCCCCAAGATAAGCGTAGCTTGTAATATTGGTACTAAGATCGCTGATGAATTTCTTTATGAATATAATGCACATAAATACTTATAATATACAGATAAACACCCAGAAACTGAAAAACATTTTCCAGTTTTGTGAATCGCTGGATCGCTGCCCGCTACGCCAGGCGTCCTACTAATATTATATTATATATTAAAACTACTAAATTAGACAGAGACAGATTATACCCTGGACCAACACGTAGGATTCTTAGTTATTTCGGGAAAATGTACGGTTGGCTGACATGCAGCTGTTCTGTAAAAGCCTTTTAAAAAAAATGTACGGTTCCCGCAGGTTTCATGATCACCTTAAAACCGCGTAAGAAGCCGCGGGCAAAGTTTGTATTTTTTTGTTAGTGTCGGTACTTTTAGATAATTTTTAGTGGGTTTCTTTTCATTTTTTAAATAAATTATATTTTTTGTAGAGTTCTTGTGGAGCTCTCCTGGTACTTCACCGAGCGTTCCTATTTTGTGACTAACATATAGAAGTTGAATGGCAATCCGTAAAATGGCTATTATAGTGTAGTTTCCAACCGGAAACTAAACTATAATAGCCAAGGTGGCTGACCGGAACTTCATCACCAGTTTCACCAACAACCAACTAACTTACCATTTACCTAAAGTACAAAAAGTAAAAGTGTATATCTGATTGTTTATCTGTTACTTACATATCCTAGGCACAATCACCACGCCGATCTTGAAGTACTCAAGCACAGAGCTAGATTGCCTCGTAAATACGGAAATACAATACTTATAATCGCATACGATAAGGCCGACTTTTGTATCCTACTTTTTAGGTTTCCCCTTGTTGTGTCCATTTTTGTTTTCACAAATAAAATGTAATATATAAATAAATAAATAAATAATCTTGGACTTTATATAAGTACACCTTCCTTTGAATACACGGATTCACAACAAATCTTAGTGGAAAATTTGCTAAAATCCTTAAGAAGGTTTGAGGATGCAAACAATCGATAGAAAATTTAAATAGGATAAGGTATTTTTTTCACTGAAAAATAAACTATAGTAGGTACTCTATTGTTGTGGCAACCATTTTAGTATTTACGGCTCAATATAAAATTTCTAACAAAAACCTGCAACTGTATTAAACCGGTATAGTGGTATTGAATTACGGTTTTTAGGTATTATTTATTATGTATCAACCCATTGCCGGCCCACTAGAAGTGCGGGTCTACACCCACAATGAGAAGGGGTTAAGGCCTTAGTCCATAACGTTGGCCCAGTTGGTGGACTCCACACGCCTGTACGAACATTAAGAGAACTCTCAGGCGTGGTTTCCTCATGATGTTTTCTATCACCGTTGAAGCAAGTGATATTTTAATTGCCTAAAATGCACATAACTTAGAAGAGTTGAGGTGCGTGCTGAGATTCAAACCCGACTCTTTGAAAGTGAAGTGAAAGTCCTACCCACTGGGCCATCACCGTTTGCCGGTATTATTAAATGTATTAGTAAATGTAAAAAAAAAAAAAAAAAAAGTAAATGTAAATAAAATAAAAAAAAAGCTTTGTGCTTTGTTACCTATCTTACTAGAAGTTAGGACAATGGACGTCGTCTTAAGTTAGGCTTGTCTTAAGACAGTCTGAAGTTTGTAGCCCCCTTAACTATACAGGTGACACGTTTTATGCTGAGAATAATGCGATTCTCGGCGAATAGACGATTAACAGGGCAATTTGAGATCGAGGCTCGTGACGTCATTCTGGAGTTATTAGGCGGAGCTATTCGCTTTATGATAATTTTATAAATGGATAACAATGTTTTATATACACTTTAGGATGATGAAGTTATAACCTTACTAAATTAGTACAGGGTGGCCATTTTGCTTATATTACAACAGACACTCGTGCTACAGTGTACTAAGGGTAAAATGGCGGGATATTTTTGATCTGTGTTTTTGAAGTGAAACTCCTTTAGAATCGTTTTGATTTCAAACTCTATGAAATGAAAAAATAAGTCCATAGAGGCACAAACACGTAAATGTACTTATAGGATTCAGCCGGTGAGAGAATAAATTATACACATTACACATTTTGTTTCCTATTTAAGTTACCAAGGAAACCAAATAATATCTAGATAAAGAAACAAACACATAAATTTATAGGACAGAGTGAGATAGAAAACATTTTAATTTTTTTTTGTATGCTAGTTACCATACAAACTAAATAATAAACCTTACATTTATCCTAATAGTTCTGATACTCTAAATCCACCTACCATATACAACGTTCTCAATCATATATCTTTGGCTGTCCCGCACCGGTACACCAGTAGCTGCAAATCCACAAAATTTTTTCATATCCCGTTTACGAAGACCCATCTCGGAAAACAAGCGCCTATTATATGTATATCTGCGAAATACATCGAGTTAGTTATAAAGATACCTGGCATCGATATCATCCATGTCTCACCCACACCGAACACTTATTGGCTAGTATATTTTTTTGTGTAATTATTTGCTTAGCTTTGTCAATGCTATGTGCACTTGTAATTGACGTGCATACCAGTCCATGTGTTTGTGTAAGTGCTATATTTAAAAACGTGTAATATGCATGTTGTTAGTGCTCTTTATAAATAAATAAGTAAGGATTCCAGTAACATTAGCATTAATTAGGACGCGAGCTATCATGAATTCGTGTACGAGAATCGAAACGCGAGGACAGTGCTAACTAAGGCTGGCATTAATTTTTTTTAAAGCTCATATTTGTCTGCAGTTCTAGAGCTAGTACATTTGATGGAACGTAAAATAAAAATAAGTATTTTAAAGCTCAAATTTGTTTACAGTTCTATAGAATATTTGACGGAACATAGTACAGAATTCGCAACTTTAAAACGAGTGTAATGTCACTTCCACTATCGACACTATCGACTCCACGTTTGCGTGTGTGCAAATTTCATGCTAAGGATACTTATCGAAATGTAAAGTAAACTTCAACTGTGCTTAAAGAAATATTCTATTTAAAATTTCTGAAATAACTGTGCCCTTAATTTCGTTCGAATTCTAATGTATTATGATTTCTCATTCATTCAAAATACAATATAAAACGGTCCCATTCAAGGGGGAGAACAAATGTTGTAATTAACGGCACTCCCGTAAAGAGCTGTATTGTGTAACCCTTTCCCTAGGGACCCTAGACTGCGCCCCTGTATAGTGACTGTATAGTCTATATTAAAATTAAATCGATGGGCCTTATTTGATAGCAATCGATAAACTTTGATATTACAGAACCAAATTGAAACATTTTATTACTGAATACGCTATACATCACACCTTTTCAGGTTTATAAGATGTATGAGTATATGGGTATGTGTGTGTGTATGTATGTGTGTGTGTGTTTATGTGTGTATGGGTGTGAGTGTGTACGTAGTGTGTGTGTTTATGTGTGTATGCGTGTTTGAGCGTGTGTGTGAGTGTGTTAGTGTATGTGTGTGGGTGTTATATTTATTCGCTTCGAATTATAAGTCTTTTTTTTTTTGGAAGCTGGTGTTTAATAAAAAAATGAAATGTGACAACCTTTTCAATCACATATCTTTGGCTGTCTCGCACTGGTACACAAGAAGTTGCAAATACACTATTTTTTTTCGTATTCCGTTTACGAAGTCTCATCTCGCCTATTATACGTATATGTGCGAAATACAACGAGTTAGTTATAAAGATACCTGGCATCTATATCATCCATGCCTCTCCCACAGCTTTTAGGAAAAAACTCACCGAACACTTATTGGTTAGTATATATATTTTACTTATTTGTATATGTAGGTACTTCATGCCGGATACTAGTATGAAAGCTATGTTACATGATAATAATAACTATAACCGGACCAAACAGATGGCCCATGATAGTAAGTGGAAAACGATCGCCTTGAACCGGTTCTACAACGTGCTATCCTGTGTCCAACCTGACGCCTAGGTGTTTAGCCTCATGTGCCTGTTATCCGGCAACCTGGACTGTCAAACCGCAACACAGCATTGCTTCAATTCTATTTGAAGGCAGAAAATAAGGATGGTGGTAAAACTTCCCCGGACTATACTACTAGATATACTTCTATATATTTTATTGTAAGTTTATTATATGTATATATTTATTTATTTATTTATTTATTTATTTATACTGTTTATTTGTACGGCACTCAGAAAAACGAGACAAAAAAAAGAACAAACACATGAAGACTGAAGCAGGATACAAAAGGCGGCCTTATCGCTAAGTAGCGATCTCTGCCAGGCAACCTTAGGATTAGGAAAACTAAAAAGAAAACAAATAGGTGGGGTACACTATTTAGTACATACATACAAATATCTACATACTAATACAAAAACCAGACTACACAAATAAAAAAATATTATTGATAAATATAAAAAATAAATATACTTATACATATCTTATTATACCATAAATACTTAAATATGAGTTTGTGTAGATAAATAAATAATAATAGTCGTCGATAAGTAATAAATAATATAGGTATATATGCATGTTTATTTAAATGCACCACCTACCTCTCTTCTTGAACTGTGTTTAACGCCTTTGGTTGCCTGGAAGAGATCGCTATGTAGCGATAAGGCCGCCAAATTGTATACTTTTTGTTAGATTTTTATTTATAATTTTACTATATGTTTATGTGGTGTACAATAAAAGTGTATTCATTCATTCATTCATACTACTCAAGTTGTATGGAAACGACAACATGAACTAGATTTCGCTACCAACATTCATAGATTTCCAAGAGTAGTACTAGCAGTAACGTTCTAGTGTAATGCTGCGAATGTGCACAAATTTCGCACGCATTGCCACGACTTTTGCATGTTAATGGCAGGCGTTCACTTAAGCGATATTATGCAAACTGAATTCAATTATTGCACGTTTGATGTAAGCTGTTATCACAGTTTAACAATAAAACAGTTGGACCACGACTATAACTTATGGTGTAAATAGTTATTGTGACGTACGAAACTATGCACGTGTTCATCATCACAGCAACAGATTGAGTTGAAAATTACACAGTTATGACGTTGACGTATGACGTATGACATTGGTCCAGCTCAATGGGAGTCGACTAAAACTGCACTTACGGGTGCGGGGTCGCTCTTCCAACACCCAAACATCAATTTGTCATTGGATGCAAGAGTTATATAACAATAAAACTGATAAATAAATTACGTTTACGTTATATATCTTTTTTTGTTTAATACAGTTACAATACACAAGTAAATTTAGTATATTTCTATTTTGTATTGCTTAAGTGCTCTGCAACCAAACTGTGAAAAAACTAAGTGAGCGACTTAGTCCGTCTGTCAAGATTTCATATTATGACTAATTATAACTCAAATTAAAGGCAAAAATTTCGTCAATAGCCTAGGCCTTATTGAAATTTTTTTTCCTACCAAATTTAGTTGCAATCTAACTACTCCTTACCGAGTTAAAGGTACAAAGTTCAAAAAAAACAAAATACAAAATTCTTCTTTTTTTCTTGTAGAAACGTTTCTTTTGAAACGTCAAGTCTGTCTGTTTGTAGTGACTCTACCTACGGTTTAGAAGGCAGATTCTACCGAGAAGATGCCGGCAAGAAGCTCAGCAGCTGCTCTTTTTCAACATTAACTGTTTACATTTTACGTTATCCACATTTGCATATTTACCTAAATTCATTGACCAACTGTATGGATTATAAAACTGTGCCACTTTACTGATCAGGCGTTTAATTTTCGCACATTAGCAGCCATTGGTCGATATTTAAATGATAGTAGCTCTACTATAGTAATTCTCGTTTATTTTTAAACTAGCTGTTCTAAATATTGATTATTTCGTGATCTTCCTCAATTCAAGTCAAGTTTTTCCGTAAGTAGTTTTAACGGACCTGGCACATCTCATAAAATTAGAGTTCCACCACGCTCCTCCAATGCGGGATGGTGGATTTTTAAGATTTATTATCACTTCATGTGAGTAACAACTAACAATGAACGGGGTCAACGGTTTAACGTCCTCATACGAGGAACTAAGTTGGAAACCATAGATTTCCTTGAGAATCCCTTGACGGATAAGTCTGATACCTAACGACATTTATGCATAAGTAGCATACTAATGTCCATATCCTTCAGCGTACATCTATGTCAGAAAATCTGGCTAAGAATCTCCTGTCATTTATGATTCCATTACGCGGACATATCTGAGCATAATACGCGGTGATAGCCCAGTGGGTAGGATTTCGGCTTCACTTTCGGGGGGCCGAGTTCGAATCCCAAGCACGCACCTCTAACTTTTCCTCTAAGTAATGTGCGTTTTAAGCAATTAAAATATCACTTGCTTCAACGGTGAAGGGAAACATCGTAAGGAAACCCTCACGCCTGAGAGTTCTCAATACTTTTCTCAAAGGTGTGTGGAGTCCACCAATCTGCACTAGGCCAGCGTGGTGGGCTACGGCCTTCAGCCCTCCTCATTGTGAGAGAAGACCCGTGCCCTGTAGTGGGCCTGTAATAGGTTGATAGTGATTATGACTGTTCGACTGAAATATATGCTCAGATCATCATCATCATATCATCACCATCATATCACAGGATAAGAAGGGTTAAGGCCCTGGTCCACCACACTGGCCAAGTGCGGATTACCGTTACTGAAACTCTCAGGCATGCAGGTATCCTTCACCGTTAAAGCTAAAGATATTTTAAAATTCATATTTTATAATTCTCCTAAAAGTAAAAGACCGGGATCGAACTAGGCCCCTCCAAAGACACTTATCTTGTAACCAGGCCGATTGGCGCAGTGGGCAGCGACCCTGCTTTCTGAGTCAAGGCCGTGGGTTCGATTCCCACAACTGGACAATGTTTTTGTGATGAACATGCATGTTTCCCAGTGTCTAGGTGATTATCTATATATTATAAGTATTTATGTAAATTATTCATTAAAATATTCATCAGTCTTATCTTAGCACCCATAACACAAGCTACGCTTACTTTGGGGCTAGATGGCGATGTGTGTATTGTCGTAGTATATTTATTTACTTATTTAAAAAAAAAAAAACACAAGGCATATAGGTATATTTTACAGACAATCTGGAAGTACCTACTTTTAATTCTTTCAAAGTAAATTCATCCTCCGAAGTAGCAAATAACAAAACTTTACACGTTCAAAGCAAACTAGCCGTGTAAGCAAAGTGAACCGACTTATGAGAGGTGGCCCCGGGGGAAATAAGAGGTGCGACGTTATTTGTAGTGTGCCATCTATGAAATAACAAACAAAACAAACAAAACTGTGTGTACACACACTCTTTGTAGACACTAGACTATTAAAATGAAGGTAAAAAAGACTAAAAGATTACATACGTAGCGTATGGGCACTCCAAATTAGAATATAATCTAATTTGTATTGAATTAAACAGGCTCTACGATTGGCCAAATTGCAAGTCAATTTTGTGTTGAACTCTCTGGCACAGCGGTGAGCGCTGTAGGCTTAATTTGGAGGTCCCGGGTTCTATTCCCGGCAGGGTATATTTGGGAATTTATTATTTCTGATTTTTTTCTGGTCTGGTCATGTTGGAGGCTTCGGCCATGGTTAGATACCACTTCCAAAAAAGACGTGCCGCTAAGGGATTTAGCGTTCAGGTATGATTGCGTAGAAACCGATTAGGGGTATTGGTTAAATATAACTGCCAAACTCCCTAATAGGTTAGCCGTCTTAGACTGCATCATCACTTACCACCAGGTGAGATTGCAGGCACGGGCTACATTGTAGTGCATTAAAAAAATAAAGAATGTCAGAGTGGCTGAATGGATATATATAAATATCAGGTCACTTTCGCGGACTAGACACAGTTCACACTCAATGTTCTGACTAAGTTTTCAAGCCTAAAGTCTTTAACAAAAAACAAAGTAACATGGGATCCAGACGTGGTCGAAGAATAAAACAAGAACAGAAAAACTTTTAAGTAAGTATTTTTATTAAGGCAAAGTATTTTTTTCAAAGTTCGTGATACCGTTCAAAGAGTAGCGGCCCTGAAATGGAGCTGGGCGGGCCACATATATCGTAGGGGGGATGGGCGGTGGAGCCGAGTGATTCTGGTTGGCAACCGCGCGCTGGACACAGAAGCATCGGCCGAACACCAGCTCGATGGAGGGATGATATCGTAACCGCAGCAGGGAAGAACTGGATGCAGCTAACCAGCAATAGACAGAGATGGCGTGATGAAGAAGCCTTAGTCCAGCAGTGGGCTGAAGTGGGCTGATGATGATGATGATGAATCTACTTTTAGTAATAAATAGGAACTTTGATGATAATTGACGAAGCGGTGATAGCCTAGTGGGTGGGACTTCAGCTTCACTTTCGGGGGACCGAGTTCGAACCCCAGTACTCATCTGCAGCTTTTCTGAGTTATGTGCGTTCTAAAAATTAGATATCACTTGTTAGAACGTGAAAACATGCACGCATAAAATGTTGTCAAAGTCGTGTGAAGTGAAGCCGGGGAAGTATGAAGTGAGAACTTCATAGCTAAAATTTACTGTGAGATTGTGATAACAAAAAAAACTCCGGCTAAGCGTTGTTTGTTGGTTGGCGCGTTTGTAAACCGCCTAGATTTAGTTCTTAGTTAAGAAATATAGTTAACATCATTACATCCCAATAATGATAATATGTATGAAAGATTCATAAGTGCCTGTGAAAGGTCTACATGAATAAAACCTTTTTGAATTAGAATGTGATTGTGTAAACAGACTATGTAGAACTTAATAACAGTTGTGTCTCTAGCGTAGGTTCCTTATAACACTTAGAATGCAAGCTTAAATTGTTAGCAAGAACAAGTCAGTCGCCAACTTGACTCGGTTCACAGGAGCCTTGCCAAGAATTCCGAATAGTTTTGTAGACTTTACAACTGCTGTCTTCAGCATGTTTGTAAGCACCTCTTTAGGATGCCTATAAATAAAATTCAACTTTATTAAGCTATGAGGATTTCTCAGCCTTGTCCTATTTGGATCTTAACTCTAACTACATAATTGAGTAGGTAATGGAATCTTTTGACCGTTTTCACTAAACCTAGGAAACGCTTAAATAGTAAGACTAATGATTTAGGAGATGCGTAGACAAAAAAGGTTTTAACAACTCTTAGATGATACCTAACGACGTTAGGCGCCATCTAAAGCTACGACACAGTTTCGTCGGTGGGTTATATTTGGGGAACAAACTGACACTTGACAGATTAAAAAATAATAATTTGTTTGTTTTAATAACCTTAAAACCATACAAAAAATGAAGAATTCTACTTAATATTATAATTGTGAAAGTGTGGGTGTTTGTTAATCAATCATCCAAAAATTGCTGAATAGATTTGGATGAAATTTGGCATGCATGTAGCCTTTGACAATGGAAAAAATATAGGCTACCTTTTATCCCTATTGCTTAAATAGTTCCCTATGGAAAATTGTTTACGAGCTAATCCGCTGGCAGACAGCTTTGAAAATTGACATGCATGTCAACTATGCTATGGAAAAGGACATGTACTTTCTATACCGATTTCTCAAATAGTTCCCGTTTTCCGTTGTTCCCAATTCTTAAACTTAACGTTTAAGAATTGTCAACGAGCGAAGCTTTAGACACAATTCTGACGTCCACGCAGACGAAGTCGTGGGCAGAAGATAAACACAAATTATCTCACCTTAAGAATCATAGACAAGTAAGGTTATATGAGTTTCCTACTGAAAATCGATTAGTGAAAGGTGAATGCCTATGAATCTTCTTTGATTAAGTGTTACTTACTTAGGAATTGCCTTGTTCGTCGTTAGTGAAAACGAGCATTTATATCATTATTGAAAAGCTGAACAATTCTTTTGTTTGTTTGAATGCGCTAATCTCCTTCCATTCAATTTTTTTTTTGCATCCAATATACTTCGAGGTCTGTCACAAAAAGCATTACTAGTAATTACTGGTGCGCTCTGCATCAATACTACTATTTGTACTATATATATATGAAACTTAATATTACTATATATATATATATATATATATATATATATATATATATAGTACAAAAAATAATGGCATTTCTCTATATTAATGGCTTACATCAAAATGCGCACATATAATTGAATTCCGTTTGCATAATATCGGCCGCCGGATGTTGCCATTAATATGCAAAATTCACGGCGATGTACAAGCGGAAATCGCGGATGGTATTATGTAAATCTCTGAATGTATGGCCAAAAATTGCCGTTTTATTGCCCAATACCATTCACTGGTTGGCTACAAACTTAAAAGAGCAAACGAAAAAATGCTAAGTATTAAAATAGCTTTTTATATTTGCGTAAAAGTAGGTTGCCTGATGTAGTGAAAATGCTGTCTGCGAAAAGCACTGTCTGTTTGTATCGCGTTGTTCCAGCGGCTCACGTGTTAAACAACGGATAACGATTTTCTGGGTTCGATTAACGTGACGTACCTCGGTACGTCTTACTTATGTTATTTTTCTGTTAAAAATTCGGCGTCGGCTTTTATCACTATCATGTTAAATTTAAAGCCCACACATTCGCTTCATCTTCATCTTCTATACAAGAGAAGGTTTTAGACATACCACACTGATCCAATGTTGGTGTGGGGGCTTTAACTTTATATAAGAGGACTGACGGGACGTTAATCATCTGTTGATGGTATTCATCTTCCTATTCTTATTTTCTATCGAGGGTCTCATAGTCTAATGATGAATCCAAAATAAAATCACAAACACGCATTCACGTAACGACACGTACGAACAAAATAAACTGAAAACGACACACAACCACATACGCATAAACACACATAAAACCCACACACACCCGAGCACACATACAAAACATGTAGAACGGCTAGCTTTTGAACATGTTGAAAGTCTGCAATCAAGTGCGTAGGTACCACCTTTGTTTCATAACAAACCCAGTTCAGCGTATGCTGAAATTGGGAAATATGAAAAATTTCGCTCGAAATAATGTAAGGGAAGACAAGAAAAAAGATGCAGGCATCCGGCCACAATGTTCTTCACGTCAAATGTGGAAAACCGAGCGGAATTTTTTAACTGTGTATTTAAATATAATGTTAGAACTAAATTTTTTGGATGCGGTACATTCTTTAAATTTCTTTAACTGCGGTACATTCTTTAACTTCATTTTATGGGCCTCATAAGAAGGCTCAGAGTCACTCAGCGGGCGATGGAGAGAGCTATACACGGAGTGAATGAAATGTGGAGGTCCATAAAAGGACCAGAGTTACCGACATAGCTCAACTAGTCGCAAAGCTGAAGTGGCAATGGGCGGGGCACATAGTTCGGAGATAGGATGGACGTTGGGTCCGAGGTGCTGGAATGGCAGCCCCGCACTGGTAAGCGCAGCGTCGGTGGATCCTCAACGAGGTGGACAGACGACATTAAGCGCGTCGCAGGTAGCCGCTGGATTCAAGCGGCACAAAACCATGGAATTTAGAACTCCCTACAAAAGACCTATGTCCAGCAGTGGATACCTATTTGTTGCTATGATGAGTAGCAGTAGAGTTTTTGATGCTTGTCTGGGGAAGTACCTATATCACCATGTTTATTTCTGCTGCTAAGCGGCCTTGTTGCAATGCTGTGTTCCGGTATAAATAGCGTGATTGCCGGTGTGATTCCAAGCGCATAAGGCTTTAAACCTGCTCTTCAGGTTGTTGTACGTGTTCCTTGCATTCTTTGCTCTGCTGTGGTGTACCATTTAGCATCAGTTGGCCATCTGCTTGGTCCGTCAATTATTTATTACTTTAAAAAAATAAACCTTTCTTTATTTTCCCTGGGTTATTAAGAAATTTATAATTTCAGAATTTTCTCTAGTCACTATCATGGCTTTGACATTGGTTAGATAGCATCCTACTGACAAAGACAGCCACCATGCCATTTAGCGTTCCGATAAAATGTCGCATTATAACCGATAAAGGGTATGGGTACAATATATCTGCCATTATACCTCTAACATGTTAGCTGTTTACCGTCTTATATTGCATCATTATTTCCCGTCAGATTGCAGTCAAGTGCTAACTTGTAGTTAAAAAAAAAACAACCCTAATACTCGAGACAAACCAAATTCACCAATAGAAATATTAATATGAAATAAAATCCTACCAAAGCACTTCAAACGTACATAAAATATTGCCTAATTTTTTATTTCCGCATACCACATCAAAATAGCATCACTCCGAGACACTACGCAACGAAATTCTTCACAGAATGGCACAGAAGTCCGTACCGACATATCTGCGAGGTGTTCACGAGATGCATACCATTTACATAATCTATGTTCCGCTAAAAAAGTTTTTAATATGCCTTTTGAGTATGGAAATCGAGCTCTCCTTTTGTAATTTAGACACAAAGACTCAAAAGTTATGAGGTAGATTATTAAGTAATGTATACGCTACATTTTTATTTCTATTATTTTTCTACTCTCTTTCTGATTCGAATATTTACACGCTCGTATAAAGCGCGTAAGACATAACAAGACATAATACGCCTTTCATGAATATATTCTTTAATGCCGCGGATTATAATATCTATTATATAACTAACTTTTGCCCGCGGCTTCGCTCACGTTAAGTTAAATTTTTGATTTGGTAAATTTAACTACAAAGTATTATCAAAATTAAGCTTAATTTGCTATACTCCGCGAAAAGCAGGAGAATCTGTGTGGTGTAATTTATAATTTCTTCAATCCTTATACTCCACACCAAACATATCAGAAACAGACTTTACAATGATTAATTGTTAAGTCAACATCTCCTGATGATGCTCCGGTTTCGGAGCGAAACGTGCGTAGAGGGTGTATTGCCGAGGATCTGTTTGGTGTGGAGTATAAGGATTGAAGAAATTATAAATTACACCACACAGATTCTCCTGCTTTTCGCGGAGTATAGCAAATTAAGCTTAATTTTGATAATATATCATGGATTTCCGCAAAGTAACGCCTGCTTCTATACAATATTTAACTACAAAGGTTTAAACCTATAATCAAAGTTTCATGGAATCAAATTAATGGAACTAAATAAAATGAATTGATAAATGAAGGATTTTATACACTACTTTTATCCCCCATTTAACCCTTTTAGGGTAGGAATGTTAAAAATTCTTTCTAAGCGGATGCCTACATTGTAATAACTATCTGTGTGCAAAATTTCAGCCCGATCCGACAAGTGGTTAGAGCCGTACGTTTGTAGATCAGCCAGTCAGTCACCTTTGTCTTTTATATATATATATATATATATAGATGTACTATACAAAGGTGTTAGTGTTAGTGTTTTCCTGCAGTATTAAAATATGTTGACGGGATAAAAAAAAATCCGTATTAATCTAAGACACAGGTTTTCTGCGTGCCTAGACCCTATTAAATCTGATCCGCAGATTATGCGTGATTCGGTTACAAACATGCACCCATTTGAATATAATATACAAAGAAATAAACTTTAAGAGCCTCTTTAATAAAAGTAGGGCATAATATCGGAACAGGTATGTAATTTACTGGTATGTTTATTTATTTATTTTGTGGTAGGTAACATACTCTGCTATAGCGAAATCTTAGGTGTTCTTAAATATAGTTTCCACTTTTTTATCGGCTTCGTACGCTCAGGTTGCCTTTAAAAGATCACTATTAGTGATAAGCTCTTTGCACCCTAGCACTAAGTACTATTACTGTTTCCCTTGTATTTTTTCTATTGTGTTGTGTTACAATAAAGTTTTTCTATTCTATTCTATTCTATAGTTCAACGGGTATATACCACGATAATATTTGAATGGACGGGTCCCGTCGTGACCACGAACCATGCAACTGGGTCGAAATATCGACAAATCCAAAAATATTATCGTGGTATGTACCCGTTGAACTATATTTAAGAAATGTTGATTAACCACGAATATCTTAGTTTATAATCTTTAATAGGTGTTGTTATCTATAATAGGTACTCAAATCTAATTTTTCCTAACCTCATTGTAACATTATTATAAACCTGCAAACAATTATGTTTGGTATAACCGCCTACAAAATAAACAATGGTAGATTATAACGAAATAAAAGGTTTTTTTTTTTTAATTTATCGAGCTCTGACATTTGAAAGGAGTTTTATTGTGATTAAATACTGAAATCACTAGTAAAGTCTTTTCAGTTGATACCCATATTTAGGAAGTTCTAAAAAAAATATGTAGGTCCGCCATTTTGTGACGGTGGCCATATTGGACTGATATTAATCAAATTTAATTATATAAACATACACTAGCTGTTGCCCACGACTTCGTCTGCGTTTGATTTGGCATTCAATTTAGTCGTAGATCTAAAAAAATTAAGTATTCTGCATCGCTAAGCCTTAAATGAGGGGTTTGATGCTGTCCGCTGAGGAGTTCTGTCCTCAGCGGACATCTCCAACCACAGTTTGGGCATAATTAACCACATATTATAACCTCTATAGTACAAACATAATTATTTAAATCGGTTATAATTTTTAATGGTGTAAAATCGTCAAACACTCATCCCCTCTCCCAAAGGAACCGAGCTGAATGTCAGGATAAAAAGTATCCTATATTACTTCTAACACTTCCAAGAATATGTGTACAAAGTTTCATGAGGATCGGTTTAGTAATTTTTACAAACAAACAAACTTTTTACCTACATTGGATTCTATACTTAATATTAGTTGGGATAGGGATAGGGATAGGGATTTTCAACACCTATTGTTATATAGCACGTTATACTTCAATTTAATGTCCTTGGGCTGTCAAAACAATTGTTCAAATTATCCATTCAAAAGTACATAACGAGAACATTTAAACTTTCTCTTAACTGTGTCAGTGACATTTAATTACCCGATGGGAGATGACATTTCTGGAGAGTTAAGACAGAAGTCTTTCTTAAGTTGGAAAATATTATTCATTTCTATAAATTACAACTGCTTCGTTGGTCTAGCGTGTTTTTTAACAATGGACCTTAAATACTTTTTGTAACAGAAAAGCACATAATTTTTTACTTTCGCTAAGAATTTTTTTTTTTTTTAATAGTTGCGAAGTTATTGGTTTCACCCTGTTTTTAGAAAATAAAGTTTTCATCAGATGTCAACGTTTTGAGTTCCTAGAAGAGTATGTATGCGTTTATGTATTTATTTATATATACACTTTATTTGTAAACCACAAATAGTAAAAAAAAACAATGGACACAACAAAAATAAACTTAAAAAGTAGGATACAAAGGGCGGCCTTATCGCTTAGTAGCGATCTCTTCCAGGCAACCTTAGGATTAGGAAAACCAAGGGAAACCGATTGGTGGGGTGTATTATTATTATATACATACTTACGAACAATTACACACTAATACTTATCAAGATTACACACATAAAATATTAATAATAATAAATATAAAAAATAATAAACTAATATATACTAAAACATACTTAAATATGAGTAAGAGTTAATCACTGTCGTCTTTATTGTTCAAGATAATGGGCTTTAACAGCATTTTTGAATATGTCTAGTGACCTTGACTGTCGTATGCTTATTGGGAGTGCATTCCACAGTTCAGTAGCTTGAACAATGAATGAACGCTTATAAAACTTAGTTTTATGAAACGGCATGCTCAAAGTCAGCGTACGACAAGAACGTATATCTGACTGCACTCCAAGAAAATTAAATTTCTCCTTTAGGTAAGAGGGAGTTTTAGGGTTAAATAACACACAGTACAGAAGCGACAGAACATGCAGATCCCGGGACGACGAATAGGGAGCCACTTAAGCTTTAGTCTAAATTCAGATACATGATCATATTTGCGTAAGCCAAATATGAACCGAATAGCGAGATTTTGAAGACGCTCAAGTTTGTTCAGTTGGTCCTCGGTCAGGTTAATATAGCTTGCGTCCGCATAATCAAGAATAGAGAGAATAAGAGAATGTGCCAACATAACTTTGGTCGGAATTGGAAGAACAGAACGCAGGCGACGCAATGACCTAATTGTCGCAAACAACCTCCTACTCAATACGTTGACATGCACAGACCATGATAGTTGTTTATCAAGATGTAAGCCTAGATCTTTAACAGTGTCACAGTAGGGAATAGTGACACCGTTGTATACAACAGGAGGGAGATTCTGCCAATCAACTCTAACACCCAATCCCGGGCTGCCAATAATGATGTCAATAATGTATGTATGTAAACCCCTCATAGCTTTTGAACGCGATTAGCGGCATTTGATAGGGCTTCACTAAACTTAGATTTTCTACATTTTCGAGATCGATTCGGACCGATAGATTCCGAGAAATCTCAAAAATGAAAACTTTGAAAAACTGTTTTTTTAGAATAACTTTTAAACGGCTCTACCGATCGGTCCCAAAAACTAATCAGCTCTTAAACTTGATAAACCCCGTCGATTGCCGATCCGAATCCGTCCGAAAGTCCGATCAAAATCGGCTGATCCGTTCGAGAGATATCGAAAACGATAAATTCCGAAAAAAGTGTTTTTTAGAATAATTTTGAGAATTTTCGTCTGAATGGTTTTTGATCTTGAACTCTTCTTCAGACATAATAAGCTGCGTCGAATGCCGCCAACCACGTAAAAATCGGATGATTCGTTTAAAAGTTATAGCAATTAGAGAATTAAAAAAATAGTGTTTTATGAAACTCGAAGAACAAAATAAGTATGGAATTAGCGGGAAGTTGCAGGAATGGCCTCTAGGTTTTTTATAGTAGGTACCTACTAAATTGACGGAACGAGCAGATGGTTCACCTGATGGTAACTGGAAAACAATAGCTGAACAAGCAACAAGTCTATTGTTGCTTAGTAAGGGCGTAAAGGAAAGATCAACAAACCAACACACTTTCGCATTTATAATATTAGTAAGGATAATGTAATACTATTTCAACACTTAAAACGCCAACGTCCATACCATGTTGAATACACCGGTTCTTGTCCGATCCCCGAAGTTAAGCAACATCGGGCGTGGTCAGTACTTGGATGGGTGACCGCCTGGGAACACCGCGTGATGTTGGCTTTTGTTTTTTTTTTGTCATAAAATTCTTATTTACAATCTAAAAGGTAGTAATAAATGGTTTGGTAAGGGTTAAGTTAAAAACCGTCGCCATATAGAGGAAATCTTCGGAAGGAACACGTCATACAAAGTACCGCCCCCTTTCCATGAACCTCAAGCCTCAATCAAAGCATTCTGAGTGTTTACTTATAATAACCCTACCTAGTTCTAGACACGCGCATAGTACCTACGCTACGCGACACGTACCTAATACAGAGCCAGGAGTCGCTTGATTTCAATTTTGCATGCGATGTTAGAGCTGTACCATTTTTGTTTCTTTCAGTAAAAACTATGGCAGTGGTTTACTCAAAAACTATTGTTTCGGTTTCACAGATAAGTCTCAGAGACAGTAAATAATGTACCTCTAAAGAATCTGAAGTATTATTTCGGTGTTCATTTACCCGTTGTATATTAATGGCTTACAGTAAAATGCGCACATATCACTGAATTTCGTTTGCATATTATCGCTACTAATAAAAAATCCTGTTGTTATTATTGTTATATGTTACCTAAGCAGCTAAACAGATCTTGGTGGGGATAGGAATAGTCACAGAATTAAGAACACACAGAAGCATCAAAAAATACTCCACTTTAGTAGTGTTTCTCGAACAGGAGTCACTTCATTATCAAAATTAAGCTTAATTTTCGCACGTTTTTACGCACGTTTCGCCCCGAAACCGGAGCATCCTCAGGAGATGTTGACTTTACAATGAACAATTGTTCAAACAAAATTGTTCAAAAAGTTTTAAGTCAACAATTGTTCATTGTAGAGGGTATATTGCCGAAGATCTGTTTGGTGTGGAGTATAAGGATTGAAGAAATTATAAATTACACCACACAGATTCTCCTGCTTTTCGCGGAGTATAGCAAATTAAGCTTAATTTTGATAATATATCATGGATTTCCGCATAGTAACGCCTGCTTCTATCCAATAGGAGTCACTTCTTTCAGTTAGCAGTTCAGTCATTATTTTACCTCTTATGTTCTAAACGTTCACCATAAATTAAGAGAAATTGGATAAGTTTGTGATCTAGCAGCATTCAGCAGGTGTGAAGTGAGACTTGCTCGGGGCATCTTCAGTCTCTGTTTTTAGACACAATGCACTGCATGCAATAATGGCTGAATGAGGATTCTGTATGATCTTAATTCTGTGGGTATAGTTTGCTCCATTGTCACGGACAAAAAAGATGGCTTACCTTTTTTCCCGGCAGGCAAAATGCGGACAAAGTCAAGGGCTAGAGCTTGCGGAAACATGAAATTCTCTTCAACCTTTTATCCATTTTAAAATGCAAAAACCGAGTCTAATGTCTACGCTATAAAAGTAGTTATAAATCAAAACCACCGGATTCAATCATTGTTTGTGACAGATGGCTTTTCGTTCTAAAAACTTGATTTCATATTGATCTTTCAAAAAGAACTTTAACGAATGGAAATAAAATTTAGTTTCCATTGTTAGCAACAGCTAGAATTGTTGGCACTGTTAGAATATAAAATGATCAATGTCCAAAACGTTATTGATTGGCCATAGTATGGTAAATTTAAAAATGACGTATTGGAAAGTTATTTCATGTGTTTTAATCTTTGTTCCAACTCCGACATACTCGTAATATATTTCAGGTGGCATACTATCATAGCTTTATTACACGCTTTATGTTAGCTTTACCTGTATGTATGTTTGTAACCGACTCCTTTGGACTTGATTTTGACCCTCTTCAAACAGTCTGATATCGTTCAAACTTTGTAGATATATTACTACTAACTACTACTACTAATTTGATAAGATTTTACCATTTTTCAATTTGCAAAATAAGATTTTTGTTCATTAATATAATTTTCTTCTAAGGTCAATAAGGCAGAAATGATGTTAATTTTAATTGCCAGCCAATATATTAAGCCGATTTCTCAAATATGAACAAATTTGATGGTAAATGGTTAACCTATTAATTTTGCTACAATAAAAATAAGAAAACCCAAAAATCGCGCTTTTATAAAAAAACTAAACTAAAAGGTAGAAATTAGTTTGGTTTTTTTATATCAAGCGTGTTTTTTTATTTTATTTTAACTATTTTCAATCGTTTTTAGGGTCGTCATTTACGATAGCAACATATTAAATTCATGTCGTCACTATGGCTAGCATGGGCAGGAGACAATTATCTCCCTGGAGATAATTGCGATGAAATTGTATCTTCTACCGCAGCTATATCAACACTTAGAAGCACTGGCGCACAAGTGGAAATAATATCTTAATAATATATGTGTAAGCTCTCCTAAGAACGGACGTAAACTTCTCCTATTCCATGTTCCCATGCTTTAACAGATGGACACGTTAATTATGTCCCCTGTCAGGGTTCCAGGGGATGTGCAGGTATCTATACCAATATTAGAATCTGAATTGCTTCTTCCCAATAGGCTCCGAAACTACTGGACCGATAAGAACGTTTTATTTGTCAGTAGAAAGCTCGAAGTACTCGTAGCTTAAGCTGATATATTTTTTTAAAAAAATAAGAGAAACTTATAAAAATTTTATTATTATTGCCTGAGAGTTCTTCACATAAATTGCATGCCTGAGAGCTGGACACAGGTCTTTAGTAGAGTGTTCCAAAATCCACGGTACTTGGCAGTTTGTTTAGGAGCGGGTGCCCAACGACTCGTTAAATGTCTGTCCACCTCGATTGAGACCTTAGGAACCTATCTAATGTGTTTCCTCAAAACTACGTTTTGGGCTTGTTCAAGGAGCGGATGAAAAAAATCTTAAAATCCGTCATGACTTTGGTGGTTTCAGATGCTGCAACGTTTATGGGCGGAAGTAATTACTTTACATCAGATTACTCGCTCGTTAGTTTTCCTGCTATTAATATTAAAAAACAACCTACATGGCACAGCGGTGAGCGCATTGGATTTTAAGTGGGAGCTCCCGGGTTCAATCAAATTCGGGCAATTTGGGAATATATAATTTCTGAATTTTCTCTGGTCTAGTTACGCGGGACGCTTCTGCCGTGGCTAGTTAACAACCTACCAACAAAGACCGCCGTTAAGCAATTTAGCGCTCCGGTACGACTAAATTTTTATGGTATTCTAAAGTATATATTAGTATTTTTTTTTTATATTTACAATAGTGCTGTTGTATGTGTGTAGTCTGGTTTATGTATGAATGTAGTTTTTCGTATATTTGTATGGTGGGAGGCTTCGGCCGTAGCTAGTTACCGACAAAGACGTGCCGCTAAGCGATTTAGTGTTCCGGTACGATATTGCATAGAAACCGATTTGGGTTATGGATTTAATATAACTGCCATAAGCCTAATATGTAAGCCCGTTACCACCTTAGACTGCAGCATCACTTACCAGTTGGTGAGATTACAGTCAAGAGCTAAATTGAAGTGGAATATTAAAAAAAAACAAGTAGCTTCTAACAGAAAATCTAAGTTAAGCAATTTAATGATAACTTACTAATTATAAATATCGAATTATCAGCGAGTGGAAATTAGTGAATCTGTAATTAGAGAGAAGAGCTCAGTGTTCTGCGGATGACAAGTATAATTTCTTAAACGCTAATTAATGCGTTGATTTAGACGCCATGTTTTGTGGAATAAGTTTATTATTAGAATTTAAAAAATAGACAATTGCCTTGTATAAAGTGGTGATAGCATGGTTACCTTTGTCGTCAATTTTGGAGGGATCGAGTTCAAGTCCCAGCACGCACCTCTAACTTTTCTAAGTTATGTGCGTTTTAAGTAATTAATATGTTGCTTTTTTCAACGGTGAAGGAAAACATCGTGCGGAAACCTGCATGTCTGAGAGTTTCATAAATGTTCTCAAAGGTGTGTGAAGTCCACAAATCAGCACTGGGCCAGCGTGGTGGACTACTGCCCTAAACTCTTCTCATTGTGGGCTGAGATCCGTGCTCTGTAGTTCGCTGGTAATCGGTTGATGATGAATTGCCTCACTGGTCGTGTGGCAAGGACGTTTAATTACGCAACACGAGAATAACGCGACGGGCGATCGACGCGGTTGGTCGGGATGCATTGTATCTTACCTAGACCGCAATAATAGGTATTCGTCATCTCAACGGACGGAGTGGACTGCTGAGTATGCGGTTTGCACATTCCACGGTGTTAACGAAGTGCGTCAGCGGCGCCGATGATCTGCTGGTGTCGCGTCGCCTTCATGCTGCATGGACGTCATTCCTGCAGCTTGGGCTACCAGCATTCTGCGCTTCTCCGAACTGCAGTTCCCAAGTCATTCAGCAATGTCAATCACTATGGTTCTTCCATGGAACCTCTGTATTGATGAGGCATGTGCTTCTAAATAATAATGGATGGAAGTTTGTTTATACACGGACGAAGTTGCGAGCAACCTGGTAATAGGTATATAGTTAATTTAAACACTTGCGAGATTATGTAAATGACCGTATATAATGATTGGACCAGATATAATAATGCATTGTAGTGGATTAAATCGGCTTAGATGCGCCTCAATCGCTTGATTGTGTCTATGATCCTGTTAAGGACTCAGTGTGGTATGGTTGAGCTTGAAATGGCTTGAATGATTCGAATTTATTTTCATAGACAAGAAAACCGAACAAGTCAATCAAAAATTTAAAAACCCTGACGTAAGTCGTAAGTCGTGTAAGTACATTATTCTTATGGAGGAAGGTTTATTAAACAATGTAATCCGCCATTTTGTGGTTGCGGCCATTTTGGATTTGTAATTTCTCATAGTTAAAAATATTCTACTATTCACGCTCTTTCATTTGATTGTCAAATGAGGAAAACAAATCAAATGAACAAATGTCGACCGCATGGCGCAGTGGTCAGCGACCCTGTTTTCTGAGTCAAGGCCGTGAGTTCGATTCTCACAACTGGAAAATGTTTGTGTGATGAACATGAATGTTTTTAGTGTTTGGGTGTTTATTTATTTAAAATTATTCATTAGTTATCTTAGTACCCATAACACAAGCTACGCTTACTTTGGGCCTAGATGGCGATGTGTCTATTGTCGTAGTATATTTATTTATAAAATATGGGTATTAACCATACAGAGGAAAATGTGGCGGCGGCCATTTTTAACCGATTTCATCAAACATAGCAAAGGTCACTCAAAATCGGTGCATCCATTCGAGTGTAATTAAGAGACGAACACACATGCCCACAAACGTCAAACTTTTAAGCCCCGTCGTTTTTGCGTGGAGGGGTTAAAAAATCAGACTGCGTTATGACAAGTTCTGAGTAAGAATATAGCGTGAAAATATTACAGTTACTTTATTATTATTTTGACAACAAGAAAATTATTATATTTTTAATATATTTTCATATATTGATAACTACTTAAATGATACTTCAGTAGTAGAAAGTACCGAGAGCTTTTTGTGACAGAGCTCAGGACGGTGATTAGTCCGCACGCCTCCGAGGCCGTGGCGTGAGCCCACGTCCGAATGATGTCAGAAGTCGGGGACCTACTCTTCGCCGGCGAAGACGCTGTGCAGAGGTTGATTGTGTATCCTGATAGGGAACATTGTCAGTAGTAATCTGGTCGTAAGCGTCGTGAAGGATATATTTAGGCCTTCTCTTGTTGAGAGGGGGTACATGAAGGCTTAGCACCCAAACTGTGTAAACGCGTATAGCCTGCCAAATGGTGCTGTTTATAGGCGATTACATCTCATCAGGTGGGCTTTTTTTGGTCCGTCAAATATCACCGTCATTAAGAATGTAGTATATTCTCTTTAGTTTGCTAATAATAATTTGATGACAAAAAAAACAAAAAGCCAACATCACGCGGTGTTCCCAGGCGGTCACCCATCCAAGTACTGACCGCGCCCGATGTTGCTTAACTTCGGTGATCGGACGAGAACCGGTGTATTCAACATGGTATGGACGTTGGCGAAATTGTATGACAATTATATTGTATCTTTCGAGCCGGCACTTTAGAGGACGTATTGCATACCCTGCAAAGGGTTGCATAGTTTAGAGGCGATGCTTTTGCTCTTTCTATCAAAGTCAAAAGTCAAAGTCAAAAATGTCTTTATTCAAGTAGGCCCATAGGTGGCACTTTTGATGCGTACATAAGAATTACACGGTAGTGAGATGATGGCGATAACCACATTCGTAAACTTAAAACTAAAGCTACGAGGGTTCCAACCGCTTCCTGGTCTAAGAAGAAGCCCACAACAAACTTAGCCGGGTTTTTTTTTATCACCATCTCACAATGTCATTTTAAATTATTAGAGTAGCAACCTGATTAGAGCAATAATATCAGGTGAGCCATATGCTTGGTCCGACAATTATTATCTATATAGGTACTATAAAAACCTATTTTGCTCAAACTTCCATATTCCATAAGTTGAAGAAAACGCAAGGCAACAAAAATATAATCTATTATTTTAGTTCTTTTATTTTATTATTTTTTTTATATTTTTTTTAATTAAGTATTTATAGTAGCGTATTTGTATGTTTATATGTTTGTATATATGTATGGAATATATTTTATATTTTTGTACATATCTTTAATATGTTATGTTTAGTATATACTATGTTTTATGTTTTTTTTTATTTATTTGTTTATGTTAATTTAGTTTTAAGTCCTAATATTTAATTTTGTTTGTTGTACCACCTACTTATTTCTTATAACATTTTCTTGTATGCCTTTGGTTGCCTGGAAGAGATCGCTATTTAGCGATAAGGCCGCCAAACTGTACGTTCTACCTTATTGTGCTGTTGTATTTGTATCTCTGTAAATTTTCTCTGTGGTGTACAATAAAAGTGTATTCATTCATTCATTCAATCTAAATAATGGTTACGATCTTATTAATAGTTTCAGCTAAGCTACCATGGGCAGGAGACACTTATCTCTCCGTTGAAAGGATAAAAAATTATCTTCTGCCACCAGTTTATCAACTCTCAGAGCACTGGCGTACATGTGGAAATAACGTCCAAAAAATATTATGTGCAATAGACAGTTAATAAACAAGGGTAAACTTCTCCTATTCCACTTTCCCGTGTTTGAGCAGGTGGATACGTTAATTGTATCGGGGGATATAATTTTTGTCTCCCACCCTGCTAAGGAATAAATACGGTGACTTTTTTTTTGTCCGTCTTATATCTAAAGTAGGTGCTAATCATTGGTGTTAACTTATATTAAAAAAAAATACGAAATTTCATTTAGTTTATTGCTGTTTCCATACTGTGGCGCAGTGGGCAGCGACCCTGCTTTCTGAGTCCAAGGCCGTGGGTTCGATTCCCACAACTGGAAAATGTTTGTGTAATGAGCAATAAGTATTTTTCAGTGTCTGGGTGTTTATATGTATTTTCTAAGTATTTTTGTATATATAATTCATAAAAATATTCATCAGTCATCTTAGTACCCATAACACAAGCTACGCTTACTTTGGGGCTAGATGTCGATATGTGTATTGTCGTAGTATATTTATTTATTTATATAAAAAAAGAAATACTCTTAATCCAGTAATTAATGTTTTATTTTGTTATCACTGATGTAGTAAACCTCATTATTCTGGACAATATTTTATTTTTTATTGTTAGTAGGTTTAAAAATAGCTATGCATTAATTGTAGACAAAAATAAGAATAAACCTTTTCTTAAGTATAGTTCAACATACCACGAAATATTTTGGATTTGGCAAGTGTGGGGAAGTGTGTGGAACCCTGTGGTAGAATTATGCAAACCAAGAAAGCATCGTACAGCTTCTCAATTTAAAATTGACGTTGTCAGTGTAGTGTGTCGAACAGTTCGTGAAATACCGACAAAAAGAACACGAAAGCGGGTAGTCAGATTCTGCCCGTGACATCCTACTTGTCATCTCGTACCTACGCAGTCCTGTAGTGACCACGATCCATGCAATCTAAAATATTATCGTGGTATGTACCCCTTGAACTATACTTAAGAAATTTTGATTAACCAAGAAAGGTTAAAGTCTTTAAAAATAAACCTATTGTAGGTACTAAATGCATTAATAATAGACAAAAATAAATCCAATTAGATACTAAAATAGCTTCAATTATTTTGATATTATAATTGTCACCACCCCTCCTCTTCCCCGGGGTATTGTACGAGGCGACTAAGGGAATATAGCTGAGAAATAGCAGAAGCGTCCTCTGTGCTACTACTACCATCTACTGCGATCACCAACCCGTCACGTGTCAAGTAGTTAGGCATGTCTTTGTCGTAGGGTGGTTATTAGCCACGGCCGAAGCCACCCACAAGACCAGATAAGACTAAATTAAGAAATTATGAATTCCCATATTGGATCGTACCCGGGACCTTATACTTAAAACCACACCGCTGACAAATGCGCCAAGAGGGTCGTCAAGAAGGAATATAAAGTAGTCCAAGAGCGAACCATTTCTCAACAACATTCATCATACAGTCCCATAGACGGAATCTACTGCACTTACAGTACTCAAGGATATTGCGTCCATAAATAATGTACGCTAGACTGCCTTCGACCGTGTCTCGTGTAGTTTCAACGGAAATATTTGGATTGTAAGTACCTATAACGTGCTGAAAATGCATATGCAGGTAACAATTCGCTTATCTATGCAACGTGTAACCGAATTACTAAATACTGTTGAAGTGCGCATAAGTATATTTCATAAAGAATCAATCACTCTGTAAAAATATTGGATAAAAAGAAGCATATTTATTTTGCCATACAAACGTTCCCGAGGAATTCTATAAACACCGAAACAAATGCATACAGTGTCGTGGGCAACAGCTAGTAGATTTACTTAGCCTAGTCTTCCGCAAAATGCATTAAATATGAAACAAAGAACTCGCCTAGTCTTTCGCAAAAATACAATATGTAGCAAAGAACTCTCTACCTATTTTCTTTCTTTCTAAAATCATCAGTTACAACTTGGGTAAAAGATATATAGCAATATGAAATGTAAAACTTAGTTTGATACTAAAATTGATAATTCTAAAGTGGGTGTATTTGATTGTAGCCTATTTTGTTTTAACAACTGCACCGATTTTATTTCGAAACGGCTATGAAAAATAATTTCTGTACAATACAAAAACATAGATACCTATTACGTCACAAAGAACTCTCTACCTATTTTCTTTCTTTCTAAAACATCAGTTACAACTTGGGTAAAAGATAACGTAGCAACATGAAATGTAAAACTTGGCCGGAAACATTTCTCATAGAACAGTCGTGTAGACTGCAAATCTAAACTGCACTTTACAGCTGTACTCTAGATTATTACGCTTAAATAATGTATGCTCGGCTGCCTTCAGCTGTTGCGCAGTTTCACGAATACTACACGATAATAATATTATTGTTGGTAATTCTGCATATTCAGGAGCATAGTCTAACTTTATGTTCAATTCAAAATAATCTATACTCTATATTTCACATATTATGAAGCTTTGGAGATTGTATGTTTCTTATTGTTCTTAAAGTACCATCTTCTTGGGAAGGTCGTAGAGCAACTTATAGTTTTATACCGCGGCTCTGTATAAGGCATAGAAGTAGGTAGCCAAGATGTTCTTCTTCGCCCTACGCCTCGTTTTCCTTGGATCTTGCCCTGTGTGATGATACTACTCATCGTACAAAGCAAAATTTTTCTTATTATATGGCCGAGATAATTAAGGTTTGTTTTCTTTACTAAATATACAACTCCTGGTTTCTTGTGACTTAGCACGATTTTTTGTCACTCGAGGATATTCTTAACATTTGTGGGTTAAATATTCGATGGAACAAGCGTTTGTACTGCAAAAATGTGTTTATTTACGACGTTACGTAAACCTTCACAATTATCAGTACTGCTCTACTATATTATACTCCATCTATACTAATAATAGAACTGTAATTTCTGTACATTTAATATATTTTGACCGGGGGTGCTTTATAATCGATAATGAGTCCAAAACAGACTTTTATTTCATTTTTGTCTGTCTGTCTGTCCGGACATCACGTGAAAACTACTGAACGGATTTAAATACAATTTGGTATACTGGTAGCTGATATTTTGGGTCAACATATAGGCTACTCTTTATCCCGATAAGCAATAAGTGTCCTGTGGGAAATGGGATGAAATTTTTTATCAATTTTACTTCATAGCTTCGTTAAATTTGAACCGATTTTGATAATTTTTTTTTTCGAAAGTGCATACTATCAAGCCAGTATTGTCGTAGATAAAAAACAAAACTCTTCACAGAAAACAGCAAGTCGCAAGGTATATAGGACAACGATCGAATGCTTGCGTACCATCCTACTAATATTATAAATGCGAACGTTTGTGAGGATTGTATGTTTGTGTGGATGGATGGAGGTATGTATGCATGAATGAATGTTTGTTACGCTTTAACGCCACGACGAGTGAACCGATTGGGCTGAAATTTGGGAGAGACATACAATATAGTCTGGAATAGCTCATAGGCTTCTTTTATCCCAGAAAAGAAAACAGCTCCTACACTATAGCAACGCTATTTTTTCCGCATCTGTCTTTCAAAATCCGCGCAACGGAGTTTTAGATTGACGTGGTTTTTTTGTATATCTAGGCATAGTTGAGGACCTGAAAAGTGACAAAGGTTACTTTTGACGTGACAACGTCTTATAAATTGGTTTGCCGGGTGACACTTCAAGAAACTGCGTTACGCTCCGCTCACGTTATGCGCTCACAATGAGAGCGAGTGAGAGGCACGTGTCCCTTCGAGCGAGAGAGACAGACATAAAAAGTGAAAGGCACGCGTCCCTTTGTAGTAAACGCTGTTTCATTGTACGCAAATGTATTGCAAGTTATTGTATGTATATTTGTATATAAATACGTATGTATGTGTAAAGGTAAAAATAAAATTTTTTTAATATGAAATTCAGTGCGAGATTCTTTGTATAAATTAATGTTTTAAATATAATTCTTTGTATAAATAAATGTTTTAAATTGTTACTATTATTTCATCCTTCTTCCTACTATACGAATGAATATTCACATTAAAATTATTTTACCACTCAAAGTCGTTGTCACGTAAAACTTTCGCCCGTATACCGACTTTACAGGCAACCAATTTTTTATCCCGGAAAAACAAGCAGCAAAAGCAGCAGCGTTCGTGCGTGTGTGTGTGTGTGTGTGTGTGGGTGTGTCTGTTGTGTGGTTATTCAAGTTGGACCTATCGTTTAGAAGTTACGACGGGTATAGAAATGCTAAAAGCAAGAAAAGCCGAGGTCGAGGTGCGAGGGTGCCGAGGGTCGCCCGGCCGCGTATAATACAGTTGGGAAATAAAATTTGACCCTTTAGGTGGCGCTGCAATAAGGTTCTTGGTTTTTTTAAGATATTAAAACGGATAATAACCGATTTGATGCAGACGAATTTGCGCGGGTCAGCTAGTTTAAACATAAAAATCTTCTGTATCGTATTGCGCTTGTTAGGAAATAGGGAATTACAGCACTTTATCTATGATAAACCCGATGATTATATTAAATATATCAACAAATCATAGTTTGTATACTCATTGATAATGTACTGAAAATAGAATAATGGACTTTAGTAGACTGTCAAATAAAAGTATAGGATCTATGGCGGGCGACGCGAGTTTGACAAGATCGATTGGCGGGAAAGAAAAGTTAGGACGGATTTAAAGTAATGAATTGAGAAAAGGAGATTAAGTAAAGTATTGTGGATAGAACGTTACAAATTGTGAATAGATGATTTATAATGGAAACGATAAACGTAACGAAATATTGTTGTGGCGGAACAAGAGTCGTATAATATACTGGTGATGGAGTTAAGATAAGTTGTTAAAAGTTGTTGGTACTATGGTTGTACCTGATGTTGCATCAGATAAGTATATCTCTTATATCCTTTGGGTTATTTAGGTATCATATATGGAGCCATAGCATTATTTCATACAGATAGCTTATGTAGCAGAGGTTGCTCTATATAAACAATTTGTTTCAAAAGTGTTGATGTTATAAGTGATCATAGTAGTTATGTTTGACCTGTCTTATATGTCTTGTATCAAAGGGCCTAGCGTTATAACATATGATAATGTTGTAATTGTGTTTATAAGTCTTGTTTTAATTGATTGAATAAAAGAGCAACGGTAGAGTTTCTTGCCAGTGGTCTTCTCTGCCGAAGACTGCATTCCGAACTGGTAGTAGAGTCATTTGAAGGTAACAAGTAATATGAATTATAGAGAAGCTTAATATACAGTATTAGAGTCAGTCCAGTTGTTTTATTTCACTCCTTGGGAAGTCAGGTTTATAGAGTACGGACCCACAACACTGCTCTAAAGCAGGTTTGTGGGCTTTAAAGATTTCTTTTATAAAATGAATACTTTAATAGGAAGGAAGAATAATAGTCATGAGAATAAATGATTACTGCTAAGAAACTAGGTATTTAGCTTCAATAATACTGTTAATTAATGAAAGATCCATCCTGAACATTGTTGGTATTGAAGTGAATATCTGAACACCTTGGCCTTCCATTCTTAATATTTTTTAGCACGCTCGACCCATAGGAAGATCTTCCTGCAAGCGGGTGATCGTGCTCGAGGGCTAAATTTCGACCATTTATCTTTGGAAGTTCTTCTTCTTCTTCTTTTTTTTCTGGACCTGTCTCCGTACTTCGTTGGGCTTACTCCGTAATCCGTACGTCCGTTGTACGTGTGGCCGCTGATGCGGCTCCCAGCTGGATCACTAGCTCACTTCAGAAGCTTAGCAGGCCACCCAGGTCGCCGAGTGCTTCTTGGAGTGTTGCTGAGGAGCCAAGGTGTGCTGCGCGTTGCCCGGTTAAGTTGCAGTAATTTGGTCGTTAGTCGTGGGTTGAGGACTGGTGGGGCTGGGCTGGAAGTTGTATCTATCGTCAAGTTTGTGAACACTTTGTTAGCGCGATGCAGGATTTTCGTGGCGCCATCTAATTTGGTAATGTGGAGACCACTACACCTGCCTCTTGAATCACTATATCAATTAAAAAGAATCCGCCTCAAAATCCATTGCGTAGTTTTAAAGATCTAAGCATATATAGAGACAGACAGCGGGAAGGGACTTTGTTTCATACTATTGTTAGCGTTATTTAACATGGTAACATTATTTACGTTTATGATATTATTTAAATATATGAAAAATATTAATTAAGGTCATGAAGGATGAAGGACGGCGTTTTATTCGTAAAAAAAACCTATTTAAATAAGATTTACAATATAATTTATGCAATAATTATTATTTAATTTAGATTTTTTAATAGTTACAATAATAATTAAGTATTATTACTAGAATATAAATAGTATGTTTGTTTCCTCTTTGGTTTATATACCGAGAACTAAAACATTAAAAAGAAGAAAAAGATGGCGCCAATTATGGATTCAGGTATGTTTAACGTACTTGGAATGAATATAATTTTAGAAGTGTTCAGTTCCAAGCGAAGAGTGATAATTAAAATAATATGGTAAAAAAACGAATAAGAAAATCAAAGCTGTGGAAATATAAAGAAAGTTATTTTGAACTATTAGTCATTAGCAAACACTATGTAGTAATAGTGATAGTGATTAAGCATTTTAACCAATGCACATCCACTTCTGGGCCATAGCTTTTTGAGGAGTTCTAAATTCCACGGCCTACAGGCTACAATATTCTTACGTTGTGGGTATATTCTAAATTGGTGTCCTGAATCCCATTTAACATCGAGTGCAACTTGCGTCCAGTTGGCCAGTGATCTTTGTTAGGGTTAGCGCAGACAGAACGGAGCGCAGCGGAGAGGATTTTGTTACCGCACTTGAAAATAAACCTTACAATTATTACAATAAAGTGCAAAAATGCTTGAATCTGACAAAAAATGCTCGCGCGTCCTCGAGGATGCGCGGGAATCCCCGCGCGGCGTCGAGTCGGCGCCCGCGTCGGAACGGGTACTTTCAGTGTTACCACTGAGTTTAAAGAGAGTGGACGTCATTTTTTAATCCGAAGTACCTACATAACGAACAGTAAAATGGACGAAGAAAAATTAATATGTTTGGTATCATTGCATGAATGTTTATTTAATGTATCGAACAGAACATATAGTGACAAAGTAGTAAAGATGAATGCGTGGGAAAAATATCCGAAGAAATGGGAAAACCAGGTAGGTACCTATTAAGTGTAATTGTTTTATGCAGGTATAGTACAGCGGAGCGGAGCATCGGTGGCCTAGTGGCTAGAGCATCGGACTTCCATTCAGAAGGTCCGAGGTTCGAATGAAATGAATGAAAAAATAATAATTAAAACATATTTTACTATGAATTAACAACGTCGATTTATTATATTGTCTTGCCAATGAACAGACCCAGCTTCTGAACTAAAATATTTTTTGAATTCATCTCGTATCTTCATACTTTCAGTTACATTACTTCCGTCTTCTTCTTCTTCGTTTAGCTGTTCAAAATCTTGAAATATAATTTCAGATTGATTCGACTCGTGAGATTGAGTATGAATATATTTTTCATCAATAAGAAAATTGTGTAAACAAGTACAAGCAAGTATGATCTTGTCTAGATGATGAGGTTGCACTTTTAGTGGTCTTTGAAAAACTTCATACTTCTGTACCATTATTCCAAATGCACTCTCCACCATGCGTCGGGCTCGGCTCAGTCTATAATTGAATATTTTTTTCTGCTCGTCACCTCTAATGTCATTTCCAGGGAAAGGTCTCATTATATTATTGGTTAACGGAAATGCTTCATCGGCTACGAATACGTGTGGTATTTCTTTATTTGTGGATGGTAAACACTTATTCTGAGGTATATGAAGTGTATTATTTAATTTTTGTCCTAACTTAGAATTTGACAATATACCGCCATCACTATTGCGGCCGTATGCACCAACATCAACTATAACAAATTTGTAATTTGCGTCTACAACGGCTAACAATACGGTACTAAATGATTTCTTGTAGTTGTAAAACTGACTTCCACTGTTATGGGGCGATCGTATTTGTACATGCTTGCCATCCAGTGCTCCAATGCAGTTCGGGAATTGCCAAATATTTTTGAACCCTTCTTCAATTTGCGACCAAGTCTCCTCTGTTGGCTTCGGCATGACAATAGGCTGCAATACTTTCCAAATTGCAGCACAAGTTTCATACACTATTGACCGAACTGTGCTGTAACCCACGCGGTAGTTGAAAGCCAAGGATTTGAAACTACTGCCTACAGTCAAAAATCTGAAAAAAAAAGTAAAATTATCTTTATCATGTTTTTGACCTATTAGGGTAGCTAAAAGTAAGTATAATACAAGTAAATTTATTGTTCATTTTATTAGTTTCAGATTGTCAAAAACATTGGAAATCAATACGGGACAATTTTAGAAAGGCTGTAAATTTAAGAAAGTACAAGAGTGGTGCTGCTGGTGGAAAGCATCGGCCAATAAAGTATGAAAGGCAGTTGGAGTTCCTCAAACCACATTTGCAGCATAGACAACAAACGTCGAATTTAGATTCATCGCCAGAAGAAGACACACAAACATCAGATACTTTGAGCCTGGACAATGACAATAACTCCCCACGACCATCATCCCAAATGTCTAGTTACTCGTATTCACAACCGAAGGAGAATCGGGGACGTGCATCAGATATTCTAGAAAAATATCTCCTTAGTAAAGAATCCGAAGATCCTGTAGATATCTTTTTTAAGACAATGGCTTCCACTGTAAAAAAACTTCCAGAGCAAATTCAGGCCGAAATAAAGAAAGACGTATTTAAAATAGTTAATGATGCGGAATTAAAATTTTACGCTAAGCATGATATTAATCGAACTCTACCTTTTGATGAATCACGTTCTTCAATTGAAAATCCTACTACAGTATATACTGTAGATAATACTAAAGACACAACGTATGTACCATCATCAGTCGCTCCGAGTACATCATTTCAATTTCAAGAAAGTCCGCCAGTTGAATTTATAACAAAGTCCTATACTACTAAAAATATAACTACGAATACAGACAATCCAACTATGCAAAGTTACTATACGTCCTTAGATACAAGTAACTCATATTTGTTAAGGCAAACGAACTATTCGACTGAAGATTCTGATAATGCACATAATTTTGAATAAGTATTACTTACTATTAGATCTAAACTAAAAATAGTACGCGCTTAATCCAGTTGTATTTTTAGTTTTAACAAAGTATTAGCTTTTTCCAGATATAAAGGGTAGAACTTTAAGAAAAATAATTCTTTTTCACCTATATTTTGTCTGATTTATGCGATTGTGGTTTTGAAAGAGTTAACAACAACGCTATTTTATCTAAACATCACCGTATACCCTTTGTATCTGAAAAATATTAGTACTTAATTTCTTTTCCAACATGAGAAATCTCTCGTATCTAAAAAATGTTCTGATTTTTAAATACTTAATTCAATAAATAAAAAACAAATGACCTTACATTTGATATTTTACTTACCTTAAACAAATGGTTAAGCGTTCCTCAATAGAAATGGTTGAACGATAATTAGTGGTCTTCTTTTGAATATATGGACGTAAAATTTCCACAAGCATTCGAAATTTTTCATAATCCATTTTATAGTAATCATAAAACAAAACTCCTTTCGATGGTAAAGTTGTACAAAGTGTATTAAATTCACCATAACTACACCTTTCCTGCCAACATTCCTCGACCCATATTCTTCGTCTGACTTTCTGGCGCCTTATTTTATTAATATGTTCTTCCATTTCTTCTTCTTCCGCCAAAAGCGCAATTATAATCATATCCCAGTCCACCATCGTTGACGAACTTTCGCGACAAACTGGCGTGAGGTAACCCAGAACGGTTTACTCGCGCAGGCTCGCGCGGTCGCACGCATGCTCGAGCATACACGATCCGTAAAAAAATGCCCGAGACCGCGCGAGGATTATTCCTCTCTGTCTGCGCTGACCCTTATTTGAACCTTTGACAAATTTAACGCAAAAAAGAATTTCTAATAGGATGTAAAGATAAAATGTCTCCAATTACAGAAATTTTAATTTGTAACTTTTTTTTTATATTGCATATTTAATATTTAATGTAAGTTTTTTTGATTTAGTTTAGTTTTTAATAATTCTATTTATATTATAGTATAGTGTGTGGTGATGGGTCATAGATACAAAATAAAATAAAAAAATAAAAATAAAATTAAACTTTTTGCTTTATAATATAAAGCTAATATTAGCGGGAAAAAACGAGGTCAAAATCAACATAAGTGTCCCAAAGACCCATAAGCCATCTTTCCATGAGTTTATTTTATTGTCCAAAATAATCTAAAAAGATTCACTCACCGTAAAGAGGGTCCCGGAATCCATTGTGCGAAAAATACTTCAAAAGAAAATTCGAAAGCTCGACGATACAATATTTTATAGTATGGGAGATTCTTGGGGCATTTAAGGAAGTATTTAAAAAAAATGTTGTATATATTATATACGTATGGGATTTTTTTTGTATAGCTCAGCCAATTCAAAAGGCTTTTAAAGGCAGCCAATTATTTGCTGAGGGATCGATATGGATTATTTTATTTCAGAAATCCATCCCTGGGAGAAGAATATGTGAAAGTTCTACGTTTTTAACCGAATTTAAAAAAAAGGAGGAGGTTCTCAATTTCAGTCTTATCGGATTATCGGTTGTATTTATTTATAAGCTATGGAGACATAAGAATCTGCAATAGGCTTCATCATCATCATCATATCGACCCATTACCGGCCCACTAATAATAATAATAATAATAATAAAATCTTTTATTTGGGATAAAAACAACACATAGCAATTAACATATAAGGTACGAGTTACACAAATAAAATAAAAAAAAGTTATCATTAACAAATTAAACTTTTTAACAATAAAAGAAAGGATCTTAAAATTAGGTTACAAAATAAATATGCTAAAAATAAACAAATATAGTTCCCTGTCGGCAGTGACATATCTGTGGTGTTGTTCCTCCCAAACAGAGTATCGCCTCAGCGTTATGCTGTAGCAGTGATTTTATGATCACTGCTACAGCGCTGATTTTCAGGCGATCTCTCTCGACATCCCGGACCGGCCAAGAACTGCTATTTTGGTGGCAAGTGTATGCACTATGTGTCTACTAAATAATTTGGTTAACTTATTTGTCACTATGCAAAGCGTTACTAAGGCTTGCTCCAAGACAACAGACTTCCCAATTCCTCTTGTCGTCTCCTTTTTGCTTATCCAGCAATATCTTTTTAAGTTTGGACTTAAAGGAAAATACTGAAGTCAGGTTTTGTACCGGTGGGGGGATTATGTTCCATATCTTGGAAGAAGCAAGCCTAAAACTGCCACGGAAAGCGGCAGTCCTATGTCTCGGCACCGCAATTTGACAAGCTGAGCCTCTTGGACCATATTTACTATGCTCCCTAGCCCACTTCACCTTCATAAAAAGGTATTGTGGTTTACTACTACAGGGCACGGGTCTCCTGCTACAATAAGAAGGGGTTAAGGCGGTAGTCCACCACGCTGGCCCACTACGGATTGGTGGACTCCACATACCTCTGAGAACATTATGTAGAACTAACTGATGTTTTCCTTCACCGTCGAAGCACACATAACATAACTTAGAAAAGTTAGAGGTGCGTGCCGTGATTCGAACACGGCCCCCCGAATAATTATTCTAAATTAGAATAGTACTGGTACAAAAAAAGTATATTGGAAAATAAAAATAAACTTGTATGATCTGTATAACCCTCCTTCATATTATAATTTCGAAAGTGGTTTGCTGGTTTGTCCTTCTTTCACCCAGAAACAGATCAATGCATCGTTGTTCGACAGTTTTTAACCATGCAATTTACAGGCGAATTCCCGAGTAATAAATTATAGTTTAACCAGCCAACTTTTATACTTTAAGCTTATAAAACTAAACTTTCAAAATTTTCCACTAGCTCTCTAATTTATAAGAGGACCAGTGGACTCAAATGAATAGCGCCCGAAGGCATCCCAACGTGGAGTCCCGGAATCAATCCTGGAGTGATTTATCGTCGCATCCCGCATTCCTTTCTGCTCCCGATAGTTTTTGTCACCCGCGTCCCGGATCTCTTTGAGTTATACCGGTCCTTCCCCGGGAAATTGCGAATTACTTTTAGCTACCTTCTGATTTACATGTAGTTTTTGTATGTCTTGATATAAAAGGTTTTTTTAATGTAAAAACTGACTTAAACGATCTTTTACGGCCGATTATTGTCCAGTTGTGGGAATCGAACCCAAGGCCGTGGGTTCGATTCCCACTACTGGACAATATTTGTGTGATGAACATGAATGTTTTTTAGTGTTTAGGTGTTTAACTATATATTTTAAGTATGTATGTATATTATTCATAAAAATTATTCATCAGTTATCTTACCCATAACACAAGCTACGCTTACTTTGGGACTAAATATTGTATTGTCGTAGTGTATTTATTTATTATTATTTATTATATTATATTAAGGTTGACTTATACGAAGTCGCGAGGGACCGCTAGTCTACAATATAAGGCGGTATTAAAATAGCTTTATAAAAGGTTTATAATACCAACTATACTCGCCGCTTTAACTCCATTGATAGAATTTTTAGGCATTCATTTTTTCCCCTCATTCCAAATGGGTAGTGGGATTATCCCATCGTGTTAAATTCATCGGAAAATTGAAATGTATCGATTCTATTTTGATAAGATTGAATTCTAATATAATTATTTTATTGTCCTTACAATTGTTGAACGAGTTCGTTTAGCATTAGTTGCTATATGTCTGCGCTGCAACGTGTACATACATTTAAATATAGATTTGTATATTAGGTTGGGGAAAAAGTTTCTTTAACTAGAGAATGTAGGTACCATTTTGTTCGATAACTTTTTGCCATCACGTAGGGATATATGTAGGACATACTAAACCATGGCGTTAAGTTTCTCATTGTATTTGTATTAAACCTGTGGAGCATGGTCATTATCATCCCTTCAACTGATTGACGTCCACGGCTGGACACAGGTCTAAATCCTATATCCTGGGCAGCTATTTCCAGCGGCTCCAAGCGACTCCTTTGATGTCGTCTGTCCAACTCGTTGTGGGCCGACCAACGCTGCGTTTACCGTAGCGAGGTCACCATTTCAGCACTTTGGGACCCCAACATTATTCGGTGCCCCACCCATTGCCGAGCTACGTCGGTAACTCTGGTAATATTAAGGATTACATGTATTATAAAAAAGCTTGGATATGAATTGCTCTAACGTCATAGCTAAACATTAACTCGACTGTAAGATGGATGGACTAAATAAAAAACCTTGCTAAGTTTGTTGTGGGCTCTTCTAAGACTCCCTCCTAGCTTTAGTTTTAAGTTAACGAATACAGTTATCACCATCACCTAACATTAGTGCTAACATGTTAAATGTATGAACGCTTCGAATTGTACTTTGAATTTGAATTTGAACTAGTACTTCTACGAATCTCCTCATTTCTGATTTGATAATGTTAAAGAAGAACCAATCGAATAATTCCTGTAATCAGTATCCTGTAAAATACCGACGTACTGAAAAGTAGAAACGTAAACCTAGATTACATATTTTTTTACTCTCTGTGCACGTCTGCTTCATTCTATTATCGCACATACGCAAATCGGATTGCATAAAGATTGCATCTCTCTTTTGAATATAAAGCCTCACACGTGGGGCATCAAAGAAAATTACCGACGGGGTGTTCCAGATGGATGTAGACTGGGATTCCTTTCCAAGTTTTGCTTCTAAGACGAAAGCGATGAAATGGAAAATTGTTTGCGACGTCGCTACTGATGCCCGCACCACAAATTGTAAGCGTGTGCTCACATAAGAGTTTATTTAAACTGTTATAATTTTGATTTACGTAGTACATCGAATTGTTACAATTAAAGGAACGAATCATGCATTTTTAGAGGACGCAATTTTATACTTGGGAAACGTGTGGGGTTCAATAGAAGCTTAACCTCAAGTCTGTCGCCATCCTTGTCCCCCGGCCGCCATCTTGGAAAAAGGGATGGAAACACAGTTATGTAAACGAAAAAGTACAGTTACAACCTACAGTTGTATAAGCATGTTCGTAGGCAAAACGATTTGCTACAAATTATGTCTTTATTTGCTACAAATTTTCTCTTTGGTCTACAATTTTTTTTATGACGCCATATTTTTCGAGATATCGCGAGATATCGCGAGGTGAAATTACTATCAAAGGCTGACTTGTTTATTACCAAAAAATAAAAGATTACAGTTCCTAAAAAAAGTGAACTAGTTACTTACTATTACTTATTATTGCTGTTAATAATGCGGAAAGTTTTATTTTAATACTCTACTACTTATTAACTACTTTTGACTACTAATAGTAACTGCAACTTTCCCTTTTTTTCACTGTTGTGTGATTAAAAGCTGTGGATCGAACTTTTTCAAAAGTAATCAATACTACGGTTTTATAAAATTATTTGAGCTAGATTTGAGCGTTGTAAAATAAAATACTCAGCATTTTTCGTATAATAAATAATAATTAAATAAAAGCTTCGTGTAAACAAAACTTTATATAAAAGCTGCAGTGGAAAATTTTAAAGGAAACCAACAAACCATTGAGTTTAAGCTAGTTTCAGAAATAAAGCCAATTCTCAAACTATTGGCCGGTAGAATATACTTGCAACCGTTCCGTTTGCTAGGGAGGATTGTTGTCGGACTTTTACAATTATTAATGTATTAAATAACATTTCGCATTTCACTTATTAGACCTAATACAGCTTCTTGTAGTATTGCAGGAAATGCTCTTTGCATGCCCTGTAAAGTGTTGTTCTGTTCTGTGGCGATGGTTTTTCATTTACCATCAAATGGGCCATCTGCTAGGTCCATCAAGTCATCAGTAAAAAAAAAAGGAACTAAACAGGCCCTTAGAGATGACAAACCAACAGCATGTAATAACAACGTGTAAATGAAAACAGAAATAATACTTCAAAGGCTTTAGAGGTACAATATTTATTTATTTATTTACTGTCTCTTAGACTTATCCCTAAAACCAAAACGCCAATAGTTTTTTGAGTAGGTAAACCATTGCCATAATTTTTACAGAAATAAATCAAATACAGCCCTAACATCACAGGTGAAAGTAAAATCAAGTGATTCCTGACACTTTATTAGGTACGTGTGGCGAAGCGTAAGTACTATGCCCGTGTCTGTCTTGTATTTCAATAGGGTTGTCATAAGTAAACACTTAGAATGTAATGAATTAGTTTGTATGGAGAAATAAATAATAATAATAATAAATTCTTTATTGAACACACAAAAACAAAATACAAAGAAACACATTTACAAAAATAATAATAAAGAAAAAAAAAATAGTTTAGGTGTGCAAAGGCGGTCTTATCGCTAAAGCGATCTCTCCCAGACAACCTTTAAAAATAAAAAAATATATATTTAAATATGCTTCCTTTGATTTAATATTTTACAGAGTGATTCCTTATGAAAAATACTAATGCACGCTTCAACGGTATTTGGCAATTCCGTTACACGTTGTAAATAGATAGATTGGCTGCACTCGTCTAATTGTCGTTAAGAGTCACAATGGTTGAAACTGAGGGTAGACACACAACTAAGTTTGTCGCCCGCTTAAGTAATACGATTCAGGAGCTGAAGTTATAAATTATCGCGTGTTCACACAGATGGTGTTTTTGGATGATTACTCGCGAATGGTAAAGTTTCCGCCGGAGGAAATTAATTTTGTAATACATTTAATGCATTCTCTTAACTTTTGTGACGGGAAATCTGAGATCTGTCTGTGATATGTGGGTCAGATGTGAGAAATTAATAATACAGAATATTGTATCTCGGTCAGCCTCAGTACCACGCATAATACTCACAGAGTTAAGATCATACAGAAACCGTGTACACGATTAATATTGAAGCATCAAAAACCGCTCCACTTAGTGTGTGTCTCGAACAGGCCTCTTCATTCCATTTAACAGTTTACCAGAAAACGGAGAAAAAGTTTGTGAGGCAGCAACATTCCGAGTGTGTAAAGTGCACGGGGCGTTTTCACGGTTTTTGGACCACACACTTGGACACAATGCAAAGCATTCAATGTGAATGAAGGTTCTATGTGTTCTTAAATCTCTGATAATACACTATTATATCTAAAGCGTGAATTGATTCCGAAAAATAAGGCTGCACTGGAAGCCTTGACCTTGAAAAGGGTTCTCCGTTAGTATTAGTATAGTTTATATTTAACTAGTTGTACCCTGCCACGCTTCGCTGTGGCACATTGTGATGCGTATTATAGAAACAATCCTTGATGCGTATTATATATCATGCTAAAATTTCAGCCCGATCGGTGCAGAAATTTTTGAGTTTTTGAAGCGTACAAAAACTAACATAATAGTTGCAATCATTGACTGCAAATGTTACATAGACTCTTCCACACTTAAAAGTTTAGTAGTAGTACCTATTAAAGCGTTTTGTGGCCAAGCTTGTCCAGGGAAGTCCCTACTACCCCCATGCCTATTTAAGCTGCTAAGCTGCGTTCCAGTCCGAAGGGTGTTATTTCATAGGATGTGTTCCTTGCATGGCATTCAAAGTGTTCCTCTCTTTATGTCACAAATTATGGTTTTTCAATAACCACAGCTTGGTCCATCATGTATTACTATAAAAAAAAATTTAGGATGTTATCAACAATTATAATCATATAAATAATTTTAACGCCCCTACAATCTCCTTTAGGTCTAAAATTTTTTGAAATCTGTTAGTAAGTGACCTTAATTTTTATCAAAAAGATAGCCAAGTCAAAGTATCCTCTACATGGATGCAAAATTTAAATTTAATCGGATGTATAGTTTGATAGTTTAGAGTTTTTTACAACCGTAAAAAACTCTATAGATTTATATATTAAGTATAGAAGTATAAATTATCATTATTTTTTCTTAGAATTAAGATAAAATTGTATGAAAAATAAAAGGCTTTCTTTGTTTTTAAATATATCAACTAATGAATGAAATGCTGGACACATGTATTTTTGAAGCATACCACGATCTTGTGCCCCTATGTGCGGTCTACGGATTATTCTTCTTTTCTCTTATTCTTCTATTGACTTCCTAATTTGATTACGTGGAGATCTTCAGACGATAACTGTGCGTTTTTATCAGTTGTAGTACTTTAATGGGATGGGATGGGTAAATGGAATAGATTTAAATATGTTTATTTCCCAGAACAACACAAACTGACTTGCATATCAACCCATTACTCTTTTGGTCCACTAAAGAGTACAATGAGAAGGGGTTAAGGCCGTTGTCCATCACGCTGGGCCCAGTGCGGATTGTTCCGGCAAGATTTTAAAAAGACATTTAAAAAAGGACTGCTCACATTATCGGCGCTTAGTGAACACGAACGTGACGATATTCTAGTTCAGACGACTCAAGGACCTAAACGCGATCTAAATGCCCGACCCCCAGCGGCAGTATCATATAACTATATTGCCGGTGTGTTGATGTGTAGCGAATGCAGCCGCACGTTTATCACTAAATCAGGTTACGCGAGTCACCTAAGAGCTCACCAGCGACTCTCTCAGCCGGAATCCGAAACAGTCGCTGTGACCGACTACGGTTACGCTTGATTTATTGATATTAATTGCTTAAAAATAGTCAAAAAGTGGTTAGTGATATTATTATTAAATACTTAATTATTCATAGTCTTAAGTCTATGATATGTTGTGCCAATAAGAAGGTCACTGACAACGCTGGTATTCACAAAACACAAAGAAGAAACTACATGGAATAGATCCACAGTAAAATAAATAAAAACAATAGCTAATTCTACACAACGTCACTCGAGTCTGTAGAGAATAGAAGTTATCTAAGTTAAACAAATTAGTGTGCTCTGCCTTGCGTCTCGTTAGAAGTTGAGACAGGAATTCCACGGGGACTGCCACCTGCTAGATTGGATGTCGATAGTATTGGGTATTAAGTGGAGTAAATATACGGGACAGGACGATTTAGATAAAAGGTTGAAATAAGTAATTCATTCTAACTATATTGTATACTTGGCCTCACTGGCGAAGCAGTGAGCACTGTGGTCTTATAAGTGGAAGTTCCTGGTTCGATGTTCGGCAGGGGCATTTTGAGAATTTATGTCCAGAGTTTTTGGTGGTCTGGTCTCGTGAGAATCTTCGGCCGTGGCTAATTACCACAATATCGTGCTGCTAAACGATTTTACGTAACGGCGTAATTCCACATAAAAGGCGTTTTCGTACCACCCGGTTAGACTGCAATCAAAGAAAGAAATAAAAATCGTCTTTATTGGCACACATTTGTGTCATAAATTTGTGAAAGTATAAAAAAAAATGTGTGACAAAGGAGCTGGCTCAGTATAGCTGTATACTAAAAAGCGCAGCATTGGTTTTCAGCCAGCCCCCTTATCTTCGTCGTCACTGAATCCTCGCGACTAAACAATAACTAAGGACATGCCCTAACTTTGTGTAGATATGAATGTGGTTGGAGATAGAGGACAGAACTCCTCAGCGGACAGCAGCAAACCCCTCATTTAAGGCTTAGCGATACTGAATACTTTAATTTTTTTTAGAACTACAACTAAATTGAACGCCACATCAAAAAACAAAATCAAACGCAGATTAAGTCGCGGGCAACAGTAGTATGACTCGAAAATTCTGGAAATTACACGGCAAAGTAAATGAGAGGTGTGAATAATGTCACATGTGTTATAAAAAATAATATTTACATACCTATAACATTACAGATCAGAAAAAACAAAAATGGCGAACAATAATAATTTTAAGAAATCCTGTAGGTAAGCCATAGCTTGTTTCAAACGGAATGAAACTAAGGTAAATAATTGCTCGTGAAATGTAAGAAATTACAATACTCGACTTTAGGTACGTACTCTAACGAGAATAGTTTCTGAAACTTGGCTAATTCAGACGAATCACTATACTCGTATTCCGAGCCTTGTTAGAAGTTTCGAGATGGGTAATCCACTGGGACACCTTGTGAATTGAATAACGATTTAAATGACGTAAACTGTCTCGTTGTTCTAGTGTTTAGCATGTTCGACTGCAGATGATGAGGTCCTGAGTTCGATCCCCGTGTCGGGTCGTCGCGGTTATATATGCCGAATCTCGGGTGACCGATACTTGCGTGTGGCGTGTTCCCGGGTCACCTTGTTAACTCCCTGCGGCTACAAGTTCTTTATTCAACGTCCTTCTTCCCATTTGCCATTCTCCCGCCGCGGAAGGCAAAACCGACTAACGCGGTCCGTTATCAGCACTCCAATCTGCAAGCTTTTTTGCCATTGATGCGCGAATTCCAGCAGCCTGTTGAAGTTTCCCGCCGCACTCACGAGGTCGGGTCGTGGTCTGTAGGGACAGTGAATAAATAAAATATTGTGTTATATATTTTCTATCACGATTTTTTTATTACCAGCAAGGAGTCTCTTAAATGGTTATGATTCACCCTCCATAACAAGCCAGTCTTGTCGGAGCCGCCGTCCCATCGGACTATAAAAGTTAGGGAACAGAGAGTGCACCTGTGTTGTGAACCTACTGTAATATCTCCCGCGTAGTTGGAGAATCTCATTGGAGGTAGATCACAGAAACCGACATCGGTCAATCATCGGTTTTTTTTTACATGAAATAAGCACATAATGTCGACAGTCGATTGGCGCAGTCAGCAGTGAGCCTGCTTTCGGAGTCCAAGACTGTGTTCGGGGGGTCAGGGTTTACATTAGGGGGCCGAGTTTGAATCCCAGCTCCCACTTATAACTTTTCTAAGTTATGTGCATTTTAAGCAATTATAATAAGACTAGCTTCAACGGTGAAACCTGCATGCCTGAAAGTTCTCCATAATGTTCTCAAAAGGTGTGTTGAGTCCATCAATCCGCATTGGGCCAGCGTGGCGGACTACGGCGTTAACCCCTCCTCATTGTCGGAGGAGACCCTTGCTCTATAGTGGGCCGGTTGATATAATGATGACGATGATAAATTTGATATCATTCAAAAAAAAATTAAAAGTCCGAGCAGTACGACTGGCAACTTGCATAAATCAATATAAAAGTTGGTAGCGACCAAACAAAGGGTGAATACCTAATCAGGCATGTAACGACTTGCTCCCGATACATTTAATTAGCCAAAGTTTTAATGCCCTCAGCGTACCCTGAGGTACTTTATTGTTGTGCTGAATTTTTCTGCCATTGTTTCACTTATATTGACTTGGAAAGAACCAAATGAAAAAAAATACTTCTGGTATTGAATTTAGTATTGAGTGTGAAGAAACTTTGCAGTAATAGACACGAGTTAGTAGGTATTTGACTTTGTATAACTTCGTGTCCTGGAGGCGCGCTAAGCCATCGCTTCTGTCTATATTTTCTTTAATTAAAGCCCGCAAACCTGCATATGAGTTATGTGCGTTTTAAAATACCGACGGCCGATTGGCACCGTGGGTAGTGATCCTCCTTTCTTAGTCCAAGGCTGTGGGTTCGATTCCCACTACTGGAAAATGTTCGTGTGATGTTCATTGTAATACAGGTGATGATGCAGGTTTGATGAATAATATACTTATAATATACAGGTGGTGTTTATCTGTATATTATAAGTATATTATTCATCAGGTACCTTAGTAGCCATAACACAAGCTACGCTTACTTTGGGGCTCGATGGCGATGTGTGTATTATTATTATAACTCTTTATTTGTATACCACATTAAGAACTATACAAGAAAAAAAGAAACAAAAATAGAAGCAGAATACAAAAGGCGGCCTTATCGCTTAGTAGCGATCTCTGCCAGGCAACCTTGGAATTAGGAGAAAAAAAGAAGAGAAGTAACAATGTGTATTGTCGTAATAAAAAAAAAATTGAAGAGTTGAAGGAAAATATTTAGAAAAAACCTGCATTCATGAGAATTCTCCATTATATTCTCAAAGGCGTGAGAAGTCTACTATCCGCACTTACCCAGCGTGGTGGACTACGGCCAAAACTATTCTAAATCTGATAAAAGACCCATGGTCTTTTTTATTATTATTTTTTTTTTTAATGGCTTGCGTTTGTACCAATTGGGTACGATTTACTTCGCCAATGTCACGTGGTATGGAGGAGACACGCTTTTGAGAATGATCGGTGAAATATGAGGAAGACCAAATTTTAATCTTGACGCATTTAAATAAGTAGCAGATTTTTTGCTTCTCCTTTATGAGTTAATTTCCAACAGAAAAACAGATAATTAGAATGTTAGTTTGTTGGAGATAGGAAGGTTCTTACATATATATTTACAACTTAATATTATTACACTTAACATATTTACATAGGAATCTACAGAATGGGCTAAACACAGACATTAACAGACACTCAACATTTAGAGGACGAGGAACTTGGACTGGGAGAACATCATAGAGGGGAGACCCATGTTCTGTAGTGGGCCGGTAATTGATTGATTATTTAGATGTCAAAATGACCTGACTGCGCAGTTGTTATATGCCCATGTAATATGATATAAAAAATCCTTCTTATTCTGTAAACCCGTCTCTCATATAATATACTAGCTGTTGCCCGCGACTTCGTCTGCGTTTGATTTTGTTTTTAAAGTATTCAGTATCGCTAAGCCTTAAATGAGTATAGTAGTATATATATATAACATGTGACTGCCAATTAATTATAGACAAATAATTTGCAATAAAATAAAATTGCGACTATAATTAAAGATCTAAGCTGTCCTATCTCTTAAGTTGGACCAGACTGCTCACGGTGTGCCAATTTAATTTAAAATCGGTTAAGTAGTTTAGGAGTCCATCGCGGACAAACATCGTGACTGGAGATTTATATATATTAAGATAAAATAAATATATAAATATACTACGACAATACACACATCGCCATCTAGCCCTAAAGTTAGCGTAGCTTGTGTTATGAGTACTAAGATGGCTGAATTTTTTTTATGAATAATACCTATACCTAAACACAGCAATTGGGAAACAATTTATTTCCCAAATCACCATCCTATACATTTAACGTTTAATTTTAGCTCAAAATTATTATCTACAAATATTATACCACTGAAACATTAGGCTTTGTTCACACTAGACCCACAGTTAACAGTGCACAGTCCCACTATGAGCCGAAAATCGGCAATCGGTTCAGCTCTTTAGCGTAGAGTAAATAAATAAATATACTATGACATGATACACATATCGCGATCCAGCCCCAAAGTAAGCATAGCTTGTGTTATGGGTAGGTATCCAAACCAGAAATCCACAATGGGCCAGCGTGGTAGACTACGGCCTAAACCTTTCTTATTGTGGGAGAAGACTCGTGCCAGTGCCCGTACCCGTGTAGTATTCTCCATGGTGAATGAACATTTACCAGTGCAGAGCTATTATTCTAGCACATCGGGACTTCAACGTCCATCCGTTCTCAAAGCTACGTACCTCGCCCATTACCACTTGAGCTTGGCGACTCATTGAACGACGTCGCCGACTCTGGTTCGCCGATTAAAAATCTCATATCTCAACCGCCATGCCTTGGAGAGCACGTTAAGAGCTTACGTCAGTCGTTAGAACCCAGTGAATATGTCTGGGTTGGGTGGGCTCCTGTAAACGTGGTTCTATGACTGGCTCAAGGGCACACCTGTATCGGAAAATCGTCCGCTCTCGCCGGATCCCACGTGACTACCCCGTCACCCGTGTGCTCGAGACAATGTCATCACATAGATATATAGATACAAAGACTCTAACACTAAGCACTTCTTCCACGCTTCAGTCATTCATTCTTCTTGCTTGGTGGCTGAGATAGCATAAGTGCCTATTAAGTGAACTTCAAGCTGTGTGTGTAACGTGAACATAGCCTTACGCCGTCCAATTACATCCATTTATTAACAATGCACTGCGCTCGGCGCGAGATTAAACACGTTTTATATATTGTTTGTATTGCGGTCTTGAGTTCTTGCGTCGTCAATTTTAGTGACCCCCTCGCTAAAATTGTTATGTTTTATGTAAACAAGGGTAATTTAATATTGCAGTTTTAAAAGTTTCAAAGAGCGATTAACTGACTCTAGTTTGTGCGGTTGACATGTTCTCTTTGTTGATACCACTATAACACGTTAGCCCTGTTGCCCTGCCCGGTTGGGGCGAAAAATTATTAGGTACTCGCTGTTGTTCGCGGCTTCGTAAGCAGACTATGTTTTAATCCAGGGTATAATCTATCTTCACTCCAAAATTCAGTCAAAATGGTTAAATCGTTTACATACAAACTTTTGCATTAGTAATATAAGTAGGATTGGTTGTTTCTGTAAAAATATTCTCTGTAATAAATCGGAATTTGAAAAAAGGTTCATGCTGTTATATATGACACTTCGCTTTGATCTCATGAACTTTGGCTTGAAGCAATTTGTAGTGAAGGGAGAAATCCGGAACTTTCTTTTCTTTAAATGACAATCGTTTCCTATGGAGAATGAACTATTTTGACGTACAAGTTGCTATAGAAGCCTCAGTGTGTAATATTTTATAATAAGTTTTTATACTACACTTTTTTTTTTTAATTTTTAATACCCGACGTAAAAACGACGGGGTATGTTAGTTTGACGTGTCTGTGGGTGTGTGTGTCTGTCTGTGTCATCATATTTCCCGAACCGATGAACCGATTTTGATTTTGGTTTTTTTACGTTTGAAAGGTGTATTTGGCGGGAGAGTTCTTAGCTCTGTGGCATGAAAATCGGTGCAATATAGACGCCGACACAAAATGGTGGATTACATATTCTTTCAAAACTCCCACAGTATGTGAATCAAATGAAATCGCTTGACTAGTAGAATACTATGACAAATTTTCAAATCCAAGATGGCCGCCGCCACAAAATTGCAAAATACATTTTTTTTTCACAATTCGCTCAAAATGTCACATATCTTGTGGCTTGACTAGTATAATAATGTGCACTAAATTGAAAGTCGTGGGTTTTTTTTAATTTCTAATTTATATATTATGTTACTTGAGAAGACATTACATAATTTAACTAGGTCGCCGTTGTGAGACGTTAAAAGAGTCACCGAGCATAAACATACGCAACACAAAGATAAGGTCACCTTAACGAGGGGCATTAAAATATTCAAAACGTGAAGCGGCCATAAACCACCCCCACAACGCGTGTATAGAATTGCGGCAGACCCTCTAAAAAATCATAAAGAATTTACATCCCTCTTCACCCAGGTCCACTGGGAGGTCGTCAAAATAATCTATTGTAGTAAAAATCAAATGGCTCTGATAAGAAACATTCTAAAAGATAACTCTTTATTTCCATACCACATCATTAATATAAACAAAAAAAAAACAGAAACATGAAGAAAGAAGAAGAATATAAAAGGCGGCCTTATCGCCTAATAGTGATAGCGTTTAAGGCAACCTTAGGGTCAATAAGGAGAGGAGAATTGACTTACGGTAATATTTTTTTTTAATACACACATGCCGATAACTACATACTAAAACATAAACTAGTTTACAGAAATATATGATATAACTAATAAATATAAAAATAAACTAATATGTATAAATACAACATATATATATTTAAATACAGCATACAATAAATATTTACGTAAGAGTGAAGACATGATATTAAAAGGCAGTGGACAGTAGCCACCCTACCGGCAAAAAGCAATTAGGCATTCCGGTACGATGCCGTGTAAAACCGATTCGGGGTTTATGGGTATCTAAGCAACACAAAGATGTGAACAACATTTTTTTTATATACCTGTAGTTAGTAGCGGTGCCTTACGAATTCGTTCGCGTATAAGTCAATTTTCAGAGATAGTCATATGCTTTCGTGGATTTTTAAAGACCTTTTAAAAGGAAACAATTATATCATACATGTTTCATCGAAACTTTAACCGTTTACGCAACGCACGCCTGATTTTGAAACATTCTTCATTGATGCTCCTATTAGTCTGAGCGTGAAGATATATAGTTTATAGCCTTCCTCGTTAAATGGGCTATCCAACACTGAGATTATTTTTTAAATTGGACTAGTACTTCCTGAGATCATCGCGTTCAAGTAAACACACAAACAAGCAACCAAACAAACTCTTCAGCTTTATATATTAGAATAAGATTATATATTAGTATAAGATAATTGTTTGACCAGCCAGATGGCTTACCTAATAAATTATTTATATGTTACGTATATTTATTTAAATTATCTTGTATGTATTTGTATCTTTGTACACTTTGGTATTTATGTATATCTGTCAACACTCTCGGGACTATCCCGTAAGAGATTGCAGCAATAAGGCCGCCTTTGCATGTCTATTTTGTGTACTGAATACTCTTTACTGTTTCCTTTCCTGTATGTTATACGTGCAATAAAGTGTTTCTTCTTCTTCTTCTTCGAATCGTAAGTCCATCGCTTATAAACAGTGAAACCCTTAGCAGGGCATGCAAGAAACATGACCAGCAACGTGCAGCGCCATGCCCATCGGCCTAAGGGGTAGGGTGCCGACAACCACGCCTGTCAGGCTGGAACACAGCATTGCAACAATACTGCTTAGCGGCAGAAAAAAACATGGCGGTTTTACTTCCCCGAACGAGCCCTGTCACAAAAAACTCTATAACTACTAACAAAAGCCTCTCGTCAGTCGTCATAATCATTAAAAACACGTCGAATATAGTAAAATATTAATTGAACAGTTATCTCTATACAGGCTCGAAATTTCGATTGAAATGTAAATAGAAAGTTTTAAATATAAAGTGTCTGCGATAAGAACCGAGGAAATCGTGAAAATGTTTCCAGAATCACTCGCAACGTTCAATATTTAAAATTTTAGGATAAAAGCCCTGATAAATATTTAGTTAAAAGGTTTTATGCTATCAGTTTTATGTAAAAGCGGGTATGAATTTAAATTGCATTAAAAAGGCCTTTCGCAAAACAAAATGGCTTTTGATTTTAACTGACTTTAAATAGAGGTTCTCAACTCGATTCCTTTATTTCTTCAATGTTTGCTTAAAACGTTTTAACGAGTTAGCTTATTAGAAAGCTTCTTACCTACATTATTTACTATCTTCCAGTAGTTTTTATTTTGTGAGGATCTGAAGAAAGCCTTCATAGAACTCATTTCTTCATATTCCTGCCGCTAAGCACCATTGCTGTATTGCGGTGTAAAGGACGTGTTAGCCGCCGCAATTATAGGTACAAGAGATTTAACCACCAAGCTACAGATTAAAGGACACATATAGGACGTATTTCTTCTATGCCCTGCGATGTGTTTCTCGGTTTATAGGCGATGGTTTTCCACTTCCATCCTTATTAACATCATCCATCCATCCGTAATTTATCCATCCATCCATCAACTATAGATAGATAGCTATCATCCATCCATATGTTGGGCCGTCTGATTAGTCAGTTAATTATATTACTATAAAACCATAAAAGCTACAATCTAGATTTATTTATTATTAAAAACATCGAACCCCAAACACAATCTCATAACATTTAAGCCGCTCCAACGAGCAGGGAATTGTTTTCTGAACAAATTCGCTCATCGTTGTGTATCGAGCGACGCTTTCCCCATGCGCTAAGTTAAGAGTATTAAACTTTTTGTTCCCTTCAGAGGCACTCAAATTGAGCGTGAATTGCGTAAGGGAACGTCAACACTTTCAGCTTCAATACTCAGTGGATACGGCATATAAAATACACATCATAATCGTCAACAACAGCCTAAAACAATCCACAACTGGACTAAAGGCCTCTGCCAACGGGAGGGTTTGCCCATAATCATCACGCTGGGCAGATTGGTTGGTCTCCGCAGTAGATGATATTAGTAGCACAGAGAACGGTGCTGTCCGTTCTTTATTATATTCCCTCGTACGACAACAGCAACGTAACCCGAGTAGAAGAAGAAGAAGAAGTAGAAGAGGGATGGTGACAACTGTATTCTGATTTTCCGTCACCACAAAATGTGGAAAAATGTAATATCTGTGAACATCTGATCATTTAGATGTGATGCAAACAATGGCATCAAAATCGGTTAATTAGGTATCTAAGAAAATAGTAACGAAATTAAAACGTGATAGCAGCCCAGTTGTTGGCTGTCAGCCATTATTTTTATCATTGGTAGAGATACAGGGTCAGGACAATTTTTTTTACAAGGCGGCCTTGTTAAAGCTTGTTCTCTTTATAGGGATTCAATTTTTATTTTGTCTTGTGCAAAGTCCATGTATAAATGCAGAGGAGTGTGCGAATCTTTATGTAATAAAAAGACGTAACTGAGATTTTACTTAAATTTTGCCCAAAACAATAATCTTCTTCTTGTTTTTAACAGCTTGAAAGTACAAAACAGAGGACAACTATTTTAAGTCTTGTTAGCATTATATAAGCCGATCACCGATTCTTGTCACTTCTATGAGATGTCAACTCACTATTCACTTCTTTTACGCGCATATCCTCTTCACACAACAGCAGATAGCGCCGGTTTCTCTGCCTATGCCCCACCAAACACAATATTAACATTCTCTTCGTAAAATATCTTCTTGTCCAAACGACAAATACATTTGTATAATAGTACCTTATCCATTTTATCATCTACAGTTTTTATATATCCTGTAGTATAAAGATTCGTTGTAAATAAGTTCTCCTAACCTTTATAGCTGTCTCCGGACGTAACAGTTTATTATTTACGTTCCTTTTTACGCACCTTCTTCCTTCCAATTCATTCCGTTCGCAATAAATAAAAATATAGATTCAAGAATAAAAAGCTTTGTTACTATTGACTTGGAGGTGTAAAACTCTGATCATTTGTGAAACGTGCGTATTAAACGTATTAAACGTACGATAGCCTAGCAATAAGACCTGCAGCCTCCCTCTCCAAAAGATCGAGTTGAATCCCTGGCACACTTCTCTCTTTTCGAAGTCATGTTTTTTTTACTTAAAGCAAAAAGAATATAACCTGTATGCTTGAGAGTTACCAATCCGCACTTGGCCAGCTTGTTACGGTCTAAACCTATCTCACGCTAAGAGGAGACTTGTGCCTCTTAGTGGGCTTATATTGGGTTTATGACTATAATTGACTTACAAAAAGTTTTATTACAATACTAGCTGTCCCGACGAACTTCGTACCGCGGATCATTTTTTTTAAGGAATGTTAATTATTAATACTTATCATCGTATTCTGGTCTAAGAGAAATCCAAAAAATCAAATATCATAAAAATTGGTCCAGCCGTTCTTGAGTTATCAATGGTGTAACTAACACAACTTTCTTTTATATATAAAGATTTGCGAAGTCCAATGAAATGTAAAGCCAAAACCGACTGCCCATTTACTTACCCACCTTGGTCAACGATACTTTCTCAGTGCGTTAGAAACTGCGCAATACCCTTAAACCTTCAAAAATTCTCGTTCCTTGTACAAACGGTTGTGACTAATGGAAGTAGATATCCAGTTTAATTAGATTAATCCTGACCTATTTGTTCCGGAAAGGTGGAATTCTAGAATTTAACTACAAACTAGTCGTAAATTACTCGCAGTCGCAAATGTTTGGATAAACTTCTAGTTAGATGGACAAAACTATTATAGCTGACTACATGTTGCCTTCGGCTTCACCTGCGTTAATATAAGACAAACGATAACATTAAACTCATAGACGTAAACCTACTAGTACTATACTTATAGACGTAAACTCTACATTCGCGCCTACGAAACAATATTTTCGGTATAGCTTTGTGCCAGATTTAATGCATATTAAAGATTACATTCGTATTATAATATTCTTTCAAAGGGGCAATGCGGCCAGCATCGTAGCTACGAGTACTATGCCTCGCTACGATGGTTTCGAAGACGTTTAAGATTATATTTAGTTTTGCTTTCGTTTTGTTATATAAATAGATTAATGGTAATCTATTATAATCATTGGAAATATATTACGTATCGTATACAAATAACTACAAAAAAGTACATCTTTATAATATACCTCCTAGAAGGATACATTTAGGAGTAGGCTTAATTAAATCCTACGATCCTACCATTCATCTAAATATATTATAAATGTGACTGTGTATGTTTGTTAGTCAATCACGCAAAAACGCTGAACAGATTTGAATGATATTGTGCATGCATGTAGCCTTTTACATGTTAAAGAACATAGGCTACCATTTATCCCGATTCCTTAAGAAGTTTCCGTAAAATTATAAACTGTTTACGAGCTATGCCGCGGGCAGACAGCTTTGAATTTGGTATGCATGCCACCTGTGCTATGGAAATGGACATGTACTTTCTATACCGATCTCTCAAATAGATTTCTTAACGAGCGAAGCTTTAGACCCAATTCTGAAGTCCACGCAGACAAAGTCGCGGGCAGAACCTAGTAATAAATAATATTAGAAATAAGATTTTTTTACATAGACTTTGTTGAAGTTTTTTCTCAAACATTTGAATTTGATACCATCAAACCGCAAACCAAATGTGCAAACTGGGGCAGATAACTCCGGTTTACCCCTCACTGAATGCAGTTGAATCTAAAGTAGAGACTAATAACTGTGTAATTAGATCAGCACTACACAGCACCGCAAAGGTGCAATTCTAGAATTTAATTACAGACCACTCGTAAATTACTCGCAGTCGCATACTATTGGATAAACCTCCCTGCAAGACGCCCCGACATTATCCAGTCTTTTATGTGAATACATTAATTTTATTTTTTGTACGAAATGTACTTGTTTTTTAAAGAAAATTTTTTTTCGTTCAGTTAAGTTGGTCCCGATTTCGAGCAACATCTTGAAATAGAGACCGACCTAACTGAATCTTATTTGGTAAGCCTTCCAGTTCAAAATCCCTCAGTCTCTGAAGACCAAAGACTTCAAAAAGAGCGTGATGCGCGCTGAGTTTCTTGCCGGCTTCTTCTCGGTAGAATCGGACTTCCGAAACCTTGGACTCAGGAAGCAGGGTCGCTGCCAATCGGTCGTCGGATGTGTGAATGTGAAGACATTAAATGTAAATCTTGTTGGAAATTGGAAAATTTGTGACCTGAACGATAATCTCCCGTGGGAACAGTACTGTTGTTTAGGAATGGACACTGACATATTATTTAATTGGGCTTTTGGGAATTCGTAAACTATAGACCTGATAGATCGCACAGCGGGCATCGTAGGTAGCTTTGGTTGGAGAGAAATGAGGAGACCCGTAAAACACCCAGAGTTCTGACTCTTCGTTTTAACACTTCCCAGGAGCTGGTGGTGAGCGCTATCTTATCCTTCTTTTTTGTTTTATATTCCATTTCCATTCCGCTATAAATTACACCTTGGCTGCAATTTCACCTGCTGGTAAGTGATGAAGCAGGATGACATGGTAACAGACTAACCTGTAGGGTTACAACTAGACACGGCCGAAGCCTCCCGCCAGTCCAAACTGGTTACAGGTAGGTCAACTCTTAGAAAGGTCGGCAATCTTCTATCTATATATATAAAAGAGAAAGTGTATGGGTATGTTCCGTATAGGCTCCGAAACGGCTGGACCGATTTCAATGAAAATTTCAGGGAATCTCTGGATTGACCTGGCGAGTAATCCTGTAAAGTTTGGTGACGATCGAAGCACTCCTATTTTCGAACTTTCAAATACAGCTTTTATTTACTATGATGATATTCTATTGTTGGGTGTACATGGGTGTAAATAATGATCTTCACCCGCTCGAGAAGAGAATAGAAGAAAATGAATACAGAGAGAAATAAATGATTTAATATATTATGAGACAAAATTAAAAATTTAATGATGTAAGTTCATTGTAAATAAAATAAAGCAAAATCTAGCCCGCCGAAGCGGGCTGGGTACGCTAGTCCCTTTATAAAGATGTTGAGTGCGTGGGTTTTAGTCGATTTATTCAGGTTGAAAGACTTGACTTCAATTCTTTATTATTTTGTGAGGGAAGGGGGGAAGGGAAATTTGAGAGCACAGCAAGTTCTTACCCCGACGATGTAACAATTCAAGATAAGCGGATAAACACGTGAGTTTGTTATCCCACTCGAGACTCTCTTAAATTTTATATTGACTATCGCCTTAGAAGTATTGAAAAGAAATACCTATTTTGTCTGATATAAACATACGTTTCGATTTCTTGCATTTCATAGATTTTCAACCGTAAATCTATATAACATTTCCTTCGCCGACATCCCTGGCACAGTAGTGAGCACTGGCGATGTGGTCTTATAATTGGCACGTACTATTTACGGGCCCTGGCAGACTTGTAATTTTCTCTGGTTTGGTCTGGTGGGAATCTATTAGGCTAATTAGGAATGATGTAACGATTAGCGATTTAGCACGGCAATCCGGCACGATGTAGCTTTAAATATAAGCCATACGCCTAATCTGGGGTATGGCTTACAACTTCCATACCTACCCCTTACAGGTTAGCACTAGGATTATCAATAAAATTCAATATTTTATTTCAATTTAATTTTTTTTACTTGTAGTAAAATAAAATTTAATTCCCATATATAAAAATTATATCCCTGGTCATTTGTCTCCGGACAAGAGATAAAATTAACGAGTCCACTTGTCAAAGCACGGCAACAGGGAATATGAGACGTTTAGTATTTGGATGATGCACGTTTACTATTTGGATATTATTTCCACTTGTACGCCATTGCTCAGTGAAAAGCCGAGGGAGGAGATTCTTCTTCTTAGTTGTGCGCTCTAGGCAGAGTGGTCGTGGCTGCTGAGATGAATTTCATGGCGCTAGGTATAATTGGATTGCACGGCTTCCCACGCGAGTCTTCTCCACTTTTGGCGATTGGTAGCGTGTCGAAAACATTCTACCACAGTTGTCTGGGTCAGCGATGTCACCGTATCTATCCAAAGAGTAGGTGGCCGCCCTCTTGCCCTTTTTCCTTCAACGTGTCCTTGCACCACCAATCGTTCAATCGACCCCTCATTCCTTGAGATGTGGCCAAAAAAGAGAGGGAGGAGATAGGATATAAAAATATCTTCGGCACATCCTAGGTATGCTGAACACGCGTAATACATACTGAGGGTGATCGAACACTTAAGAAAAGGAGGTTAGGAAACCCATTGTTAATTTTTACAAGCGGCTAGGCACAATGTTTACTCCCGTGTATTCCAAAAGAAGTGCTGTTTGATGTGACAAATTGCATCCTTTGTTGACACCAAACTGTCGATAACCCCTCACTATTTGTCGACCTCCTTCACTAAACGATTTGATTCTCACAGACTAGATGAGACGCGCCTTTCTTCTTTTTTTTTTTGGAAGCGTAGGTACCAAGTAACTTTTAATGGCAATTTTTTCGGAGACATTTCAGCATCGATAGGTCACTGCTGGACTAAAAGCCTCGGGTTGCCCATTATCACTACAATTGGCAGACGGGTTTACCAACGCAATAGATGGTATTAGTAGCACAAAGGACGCTACTGACCGTTTCCGTTAAAGTAATACGAACTACCAATTATAAAGTATTTTATATCATTCGCACACAAAAGTAATCGAAATCATCGAGCAATTGGCTTTGTGCTTTCATAACTCAGAATTTTTTGACTAGGTAGATTCTAATTAATGTATTATCAAAACTACAAGTAACACTATTATTAACGAAACTAACCTGTATTGTCCGTTCATCTTGACAAGACGCTTAATATTATAGGCAGAACTGAAGTACTCAGTGTTTCATGTTCCAATATCAATTTTTGAACCCAAAAATTAGGACCATAATATCTCTTTAAAATTATAGACTGAAACAATTTTATGTCACATTTTGTGATACAACTGGGTATAGACAAACTGATTTATTATTTAAATGTAGTCTTAAATTTTATTTGACAAAAATGAACCGACTTGGTTATACAACTAAAAAGCAAGATTTAATAACTTTCTACAACATTTTTAAGTCGGTGCCAAGTAAAATGTAGAAAGGTACTATACACTAAACTAAAGAACCAATAGTTTTACAACATTAACAAAGACACATGTTTACAAAATTTGGCCCCTGTTTTAGTCTTAGAACATTGAAATACTCATCATGAGTACGAGAAAAATGCACCACAGTTCACAAGTAATAGTACTGACAATTTATTCACTTTGGGATCACAGAAACATTACAATAACAAACATGGATTGGTTAATGAAGAAGACTGAAGAATGATCAACTTGAGTATAAAAATTAACGACAACTAGGCAACTTACCTCATTTCAAACCACACAGGGTTTATGTGAAAAGGTATAATAATATTATTATTATTAATTTATTTAAGTGTATCACAGGCCACAGCCCTACAAGAAGGTAGTAAGTACATAACGTGGCATGTATATGATTACAACTTGTACAAAGATGACATATCAGATCCTTATTACACGAATGACTCTTGCAAATTGCAGTATAAGTCTGCATTTCTGGATTACGCTTTAATGCAACTCTATTCTATCAATCGACTATTACAGGGTAAAGTACACTTTTCAACATTCTGTAAGAGGTACACATCTTCCATACCGATCTCGAACATAAGGGTTGTCGCAGAAGCACTGCGGAATGCCGCACGCACTGGGACGATTTAATTTGTGTACTGATGGGTTACTACAGGTGGGTTCCGCCATTTGTGGGCAGTATAGCACAGAGTGTTCACCAGGAGGGCATGATTCTGAAACATAAAATAGAGAAATTTACATACCATGCATTTAATTATAAAATAGTAATAATAAAAATCATTTATTAACACGATTTTTAATTAGTGTCAGAAACTTAGCTTAATACTATGTTTGGTTTGGTTTTGTTGAATCACTGATACCTAAACTGAGTAAAACTCGTACTATAGATAGATATCAGTGCTCTCCCCAGCGTGCATAAAGGGTATGCACAGGGTATGCAGATGATATATAATGAAGGAAATCTTTATTACGAGCTATAAATACTTAAGGGTAGGCTTTTTATAACTCTTACAATGCCTATCCTTAAGTTTTTTTTTTACTCTTACTGGAGATTTTCTTCATTTTATATCATCAGCATACCCTGTGCATACCCCCTCTGCACGCCACTGCTCCCCTGTACAATTAATTATTTTTGATTCAAAAAAATAAGACTACGACCAATATATTGGATAGAAGCAGGCGTTACTTTGCGGAAATCCATGATATATTATCAAAATTAAGCTTAATTTGCTTATAATTTGAATATATTTTATTTTGGATAAACAAATGGATTTAAACTAACATGCAACATGCAAAAAACGATTAAAGAAAAAAAAATTTTGTTTTGGAGATTAGGTAACTCAATAGTTATTTAAATGATGTACCAGGGTAAGGCAGTAAGTGGATGTATGCGTATGTATATAATTCATTGTATATTAAAACAAATATACAGTGAAATCATAATCATATAGACCCATTTCTGGTCCTCTATAGGGCACGAGTTACTTTCCACAATGAGAAGGGTTCAGACTGTATTCCACCACACTTGTTGTGGCTTGGTACCTTTCAAAACATAATGTAGAACTCTCTGGCAAGCAGGTTACCTCACGATGTTTTCCTTCTCTGTTGAAGCAAGTGATAGTATAATTGTTTAAGACGCACATAACTAAGACAACTTAGAGGTGCGGTCTGGGATTTTAAAACATAGGAGAAGAACCTATAGGTACTTCGTATTCCTTTTTATATAGCAGCAAGGAAAGTACCAGTCATTTTCTACATTTTACTTGGTACCGACTTAAAAATGTTGTAGAAAGTTATTAATTGTTGCTGTTTAGTTGTATAAATATTTTTGTCAAAAAAAAAATTTAGACTACATTTGAATAATAAATCAGTTTGTCTATACCCACTTGTAATTTTGTAACAAAGTAAAAAAATACACGCTTTTTAGTGGGTATGTTTGCATATCTAAGTTATAATAGCCGAATTGCAACTGCTCATAATTTTCTGCAAAATATTGCTTTTCCCGATCCCGGGGCGTTAATGCTTGAAGAGTCCTCCTGGCACGTCACCAGCAGCTCCTTTATTGGGACAAGCAAACATTGCTCACCTACTTTATACCAAAATCAAAACGCAACCGCTTTATCCTTTTTATTATGGTATATATGTTATATGTTATTACGGCGGCCATCCGTGGTCTTCATAATCAGTTACACTTAACAAAATGTGGATTTTCGATACCGAATTCTCAAGTTACTTTAAGAATTATTCATCGCTATGTACTCTCAATTCCTCCATGATCCCTTTAACAGACCTGATAAAAATGGTATGGAAAGTATATCGTCTAAAACAATAAATTTGTTTCCAAATCGGTTTATAATTACATAGTTCTGAGCTAACAAACATATAAAAATACAAGCGAATTGAGAACCTCCTCCTTTTTTTTAAGTCGGTCCAAATATGTGGGCACATTATCACTTATATGACTCGTGACGTGTCGATGCGTTGCCTTGTTGCTGCATGAAGGCAGGACAAACCAACATACCATCGTATTGGAGTTAGTGATTACCACATAATGTAGATTAATACATTACTACATAATACACTTGGCATACACAATACGTGTTCGCCAATAGTTTTATCAAAAATAATGAAATACGAAGTATGAATATGATTATCTCAGTACTTACTTGTTGGGAAATTTTGCGCGGCCACCACAGCAAAAGCAAAAGTTACAATAAACGCTATCAGGACTGACCTCATGATGGTAATGTATCACTTTATTTAATACAACGTGTAACGACGACGAATTCTAGTTAACTGAATAATTAAAAAGTGATGAACGCTTTTAAATAGATTAGCCAGGGGAATAACTTTTCTGAGGAAAATAAAGGCTAACTACGCCGACATGTATTGTACCTACGGTACGCACAACGCACGGAACAGTATACGAAAATGGCCGACCACCCCCGAAGACGCGCGAGCGCGTCTCGATCGTCTTACTTGTGACCAGAGCCGCACTTTTGGATTGATATTTCCTGGTACTACTTTACTTTTCGATGCATACATTTAAACAATTAAATGTATGCATCGAAGAGTAAAGTGAATATTATGAATAATTAGTGTCTCTATCATATTAAAAATTAAATAACATTAATCGTTTATGATTGTAAACGGAATTATTTTATAAATAATAGCAGTCCATCCAGTTGCTCATGCAGGATACTCGTTAAGATAGATTTTTTTTTATATAAGTACGATAATAATGCTTCCCACGGTTAAAATTTTCTAAAAATGTTTTATGTTCAGAAGCCGTCCAGTTACAATTTTATTTTAATACTAGCTGGCCCCCGCAACTTCATCTGCATCAAATCGTTATTATCGGTTTTAATATCTTAAAAAAACGAGTTCCTTATTGCAGTGCCACCTACCGGGTCCAGTTTTATTTCTAAACTATATAATACGCGGACGGACGGCCCTCTGCATTTTCCTTGCTTTTAGCCGTAACTTCTAAAAGATAGGTCATAGGAATTTGCAGGTACATAATCAATTTTAATTATGAAACTATTTGGTTGGATAAGGATTAATATAATGATAGGAATGCCACCATCTTTAGATTGTACCCGTGTTTTGATTGACAAATTATAACAAAAAGCGGTTATTGTGACTTAACATTTAGACATATGCTGCCCGGACTCTTTTGTAGATAATTACTTTAAACATGTAAATGTAATACATTATTTTTATATATTAATCATTTTCGCGGCGTACGCCAGTAAACCTCCAAGTCGGTATGACATCTTTAACTATATTGTAAGATATACTTCGGTGAGGGTGCTCAGGAACTGCATGATCTTATTCCTCCGTCCCCATTCTACAACTACAGCATGTAACATGCCTTTGCATTCTTTTACATTATAATAAATATTAAGCTTTAATTTAAATGTTCGGGTACATCTTTACGTATTTCGGAACGTTTCTCTTATGTCAGTGGTGACAGTGACATGATCAGCTGTGATGATACATTGGTGATTTTTCAAACTCAACCTGTTAACCGCTATACTTAATTGAAATAATTCTCTGAGATTTAATATCCTTGTGGTTTAACATTCCCATGCTGGGAACTACGGTGGGATAAGAAGATGCCTTGCCTTTGGACTACCTGTTAGCAGACATAATTACATCTGCGGCTGGCACAGCGCTGAAACCTGAGCCTGGAACTTAATGCTGGCCTACCACAAAAGGAGAGTGCGGTACCGAAATAGAGTCGAGCTTAGACTGGCCTAGACCTACGCCTTGTTTTTCATACTATTAGTTTCAAATATACTTGACCTTTAAAATTTTGCGGGTATTCGTTATTTTTAAGATAACAGAATAACGTGACGCCATGAGCGGTGGTGTGGTGTATTCTTATGTTGTTGATTTTCTATTTACATGCACGAAACTTCTTTTAAGTACATTTCGGAAATCTACCGCTATGAAGTGGAACTCCCTCAGGGCAATTGTGTTTCTCGTTTCATGATTAGGACGTCGGCTTCACTTTCGGGAACTGTGTTTGAATCCCAGCACGCACGTGTGAATAAAAGTGTGAAAGAAAAACTTCGTAAGAAAACCTGCATGATGGGAGTCCTCCTTATTCTTCTCAAAGGCGAGTGAAGTCCACCAATCCGAACTGGGGCAGCGTGGTGAACTACGGCCTGAACCCTTGTCATTGTGGGAGTTGCTCTGTGGTGGACCGGTAATGAGTTAATATGATGAATATTAATAAGAATGAATTATTTACTTAACCATTGCGCTCTTACGGGAGCAAAAGCATAAATCCCAAGAAACACTATCAATGTTGACCTCATGGTGGTAATATAATATACTTTATTCAGTAAATCGAAACTAACGAGTCAATACTTCGATAAATATTGCGATATTGCGATATGAATTGCTACAGAATTCAAACGCGCTGAACGCTTTAAATGGATTAGTCAGAACTCAGAGCTGAGTTATGTAAGAAAAATAGAGTAAGTTATAAGCGTGAAAAATGAGTTTGATTCAGAAGGCTAAAGGTAGAAACATACTTGCTTGTCGTGATGTTCCGCGACTGAGCAGAAAATTCAATAGTGTGTCATTGTAGTCGAGTAGTAGATCATTGTGTCAATAGCTTAGTATAATTAAATATTTCATTGACACATACGAGAAGAAGTATAACATTTCGATAGTATCGTGAAAACCACCCAACGCTTTTTTTAAATAAAATATTTTTTTCTTATTTACACTATTGTTCATTTATGTTTATTAGAATTTTTAACACTATTCTTAATTCAAATTTATTAATTTTGGTTTTTTAGATGGAATTTATATAAAAGCGTGTTTTTTTTGTTTTTGTAACTATTATTTGTTACAGAAGACTAAAACGTTGTTTACCCCTTTACTAAGTGAATCTGAAATTTGTTTGTTTACATTTAGTCCGCGGATTAATTGGCCGCACTTTAAAAGTAAGTGATAGTGCAGTTTAATATAATTAACTAACTAAATTAACTCTAACTTCTAACTTATCAATTACTTAATCCAAAATATATATATATATATATTTGACGAAAATCTCGTACCCACCTACTAAGCAATTCGTTTTAACATAATTGTCTTCCATTTCATCCTAAAACGCTTATTAAACGGTGAACAACAAATATTTGATGGGGCTCAAACGAGATTCCGTCCAAGATCTGCTTTTTGTTCCCCTTTTAGGGTACTTATGTGTGTTTCTTTGTATCTAAAAATAGTATGTTTTTTTTTAATTCCACTAAAAGTTAGTCTTTGACAGCAAACTCACCTAGAGGTTAGATAAGATGCAGTCAAAGATGGTGGCGGTTGGGGTACAGCCCTTACAATAAACCCTGACGTAATCGTTTTACACGCGCCATCGTACTGGCACGATAAATAAACTGGCCGTTTCACGGCGCGTCTTTGTCAGTAGGGTGTTATGGTGTATACCCACGGCCGAAACTTCCCCTCTATATAAATAAAATCAATCAAAATTCAGATATTTAAACCCCCAAATTTTGTCCTGCTGGAAAACAAACCCGGGACCTACCACTTAAAAGACCACAGGGCTCACCACTGGGCCAGGGGGATCGTCAACGTAACGACATTTTTAATGCTATGTTAAGAAAAACATTGAATCGCATAATGTTATTAGTCACAATGGGATGCATTATTACTGTTACAGTTTGATTGACCTTGATGACGGCCGATTGGCGCAGCGGGCAGCGACCCTGCTTTCTGAGTCCAAGGCCGTGGGTTCGATTCCCACTACTGGAAAATGTTCGGTGATGAGCATGAATGTTTTTCAGTGTCTGGGTGTTTATATGTATATTATAAGTATTTATGTATATTATACAAAAAAATATTCATCAGTCATCTTAGTACCCATAACACAAGCTACGCTTACTTTGGGGCTAGATGGCAATGTCTGTATTGTCGTAGTATATTTATTTATTTATGTATATTTATTTGTTAATGCTGCGGGAGATAACCTTTCCGTGTATACATTGCTACACTGTAAATATTCTGGCCGATTATTTGCAACTGATTGACCTTGTAAATACAACCGGAGATAACCTTTCCACGTATCAGTAACAAAGGATTTTCCCATTTAGTGACTACATATATTATACTATGGGCCTCATAAGAAGGCTCAGGGTCACTTAGCGTGCGATAGAGAGAGCTATGCTCGGAGTATCTTTATACGATCAAATCAGAAATGGTTGAGATTCGTAGAACCAGAACCAGAGTTACCGACATAGCTCAACGAGTCGCGAAGCTGACGTGGCAATGGGCCGGGCACATAGTTCGGAGAAAGGATGGACGTTGGGGTCCCAAGGTGCTGGAATGGAAGCCTCGAACTGGTATCCGCAGCGTTGGTCGACCCCCAACAAGGTGGACAGACGACATTAAGCGCGTCGCAGGTAGCCACTGGATCCAAGCAGCATGAAACCGTGGAAACCGTGGATTTGGAACTTCCTACAATACCTATGTCCAGCAGTGGACGTCTATCGGTTGATATGATGATGATGATAAATATTATGCAATTCAATTTGTTTTTCATTAAAGGTTTTATTGAACTAATTATATGTATATTTAAGTAATTAACTTGCCTTAACGGTTAAGCAATAGCATAGTGTGGAAACCTGCATGCCTGAGTTCTACATACTTTTCTCAAAGGTGTGTGAAGTCCACCAATCCGAACTGGGCCAGAGTGGTGGACTACATTGTGGGAGGAGACCCGTGCCCTGTATTAAGCTTGTAATGGGCCGATAACGATGATTGTGGTAGGTCAATAATGGTATTTTTTTAAATTTATTTATTACAACGTGTAAATGAAAACCGAAATAATACTTCAGAGGCTATGTATAATAACAAAAAAATACTTTAGTGTGTACATTATGTACTGTCTCTGAGACTTATCTGTGAAAGCGAAACGGTAATATTTAACGAGTAAACCATCGCGAAATCAGATACAGCTCTAACATCACATGCAAAAGTAAAATGAAGTTACGTGTGACACTTTATTAGGTATCTACGCGTCGTGTAGCGAATGTACTATGCACGTGTCGGTCTTTTGTCTTAAATAGGGTTGACATAAGTAAAAACTTACAATGTTTTCAAATAGTTTGTATTGAAACAGAAATATGCTGCTTTTTATTTCATATCTTTGTAGGGTGATTCCTTATGCAGCCTTCAACAGTATTTCGTAATTCCGTTACACGTTGTCTATTGTTATAGGTGAACTAACATAAATCCGGTTTAAAAATTCCTTCTCCTCTTTGGCAACCTCAGATTGATTAGGGATATGGTTTGGTATGGGTTGGCTGCCGCCAGTGGCTTCCATAGGGGGTATGCACAGGGTATGCACATGCATGCACAGATAATATAAAGTGAAGAAAATCCCCAGTACGCGTTATAAATACTTAAGTGTAGGTTTTTTATAATCCTTACTATGCCTGTCCTTAAGTTTTTTATTAAAACCGGACTGGAGATTTTCTTGATTTTATATAATCTGCATACCCTGTGTATATGCACGCCACTGGTTGCCGCCTGCCATAGGAAGCACTAAAGGTTAGCCCGCTATCATCTTTGACTGCATCGTCGCTAACCACTTTATATAATTTTTATTTTTATTTATTTATTTGATTTGCTGTAACGTCACTCGGGTCGTAGCTGAAATTCAGCGGCATGCTTCACCATAAGGCTAAAACGCATGGCAAATGCCGAGCTGAACAACCTTTCTATCTGGTGTTACACACAGACATTCAGTTACCATATTAATATAAGATGAACTATTTGTAAAACTTAACACGAATAAATGTATTTTCCTTCTTTCTTTCTCACCATCCGGTGAGATACAATCAAAACAAAGTTTTAGTTAAATAATAAAAAAGAAAAAAAAACAGATACTCTAACTTTTACATTTTACAATTTAGTTTAGTTTAAAGCATTGTGTCCAACAGAATTAACATCGTTATCTTACCTTTTCCAGGAAAGCTTACATTCCATACTTGTATATTTGTCATACAGCGTCAGCAAGACACTTTTCCTTATTCGATAGGTAGCTATTTTATTCGCCTTCTAACAATAATTTAATAAACAAATCTATGGAAACGCATATGCAATTAATACTTTCACAAAAAGGCAACCATTCATTTTGTACCAAGTAGTTGTGGGGGAAACTCTGCTTGATTATATGTTAAATGTAAAAAGTGAAAAATAGTATTATTCCAAGTCCTACCACCCCACGTTCTTCAACACATACATAAATAATTATAATATACACGCAGACAGTGAAAATATATATGTTCATCATACAAACATTTTCCAGTTGTGGAAATCGAACCCACAGCTTTTAGACACAGAATGCAGAGTCACTGCCCACTGCGCCAATCGGCCGTTTCATTTACAAATTGACATCTTATGTGTAATTTTTTTTTATTTTAGCGTAACGTCCTGCGGATGAACACCAAGTTATGTACTGTCCAAGAATAGCCGAACCTTCGTGCGATGATACACGATCTTCCCGTTGCCGCATGCTATATATATATTTTTTTTAATATACTAAGACAATACACACATATTTTTGACTGCTTTTGTAATACTCCCAATGTGAGGAACACGAGAAGCGGAGAATGTATTCCTTTATCGGAATGCCCGATAAACAATTATTGCGAGCGTGCAAAACGCTGGCTAAGGGTAAAGGAAACAAAGTAATATGGCGAGAAGATGATGCGACGCGGTTTGTGGCATTTTTTAAATGTAAATTAGCAAATAAAATACTCATCACAAATTGAATGCTTCCGAAGTCAGAAAGAACCCCTATTACATATTATAGCGTCAACAAAAATGTTTTCCTTATTTACATTAAAAGGGGATCCCTTCTTAAGATATTACATCTTAAATGAATGAATTCACTTTATTATGAAAATATAAAATGCATAGCATTTCATATTTTCATAATAAAGTGAATATACAAAGCGGGAAGTAGCTTACATACCAATTCATTAGGAAAAACTGCAGAATGAACTACATTTTAATTTTATTTATTGTGACGTTTGCTTTTGCCGCAATATGCGGGAAAGGTGTGCCAACGAGTAAGTAGTTTCATAGACCTTTTTTACATTAAAATTCTATGTTATCTTTTGTTAAATGACAGCTTAAGCTTCATCATATCAACCTATTTCCGGCCCACTTCAGGGTCTCATCCCACAATGAGAAAAAACATTGTAGAGAACTCATGCAGGTCTCCTCACGATGTTTTCGTTTACCGTTGAAGCAAGTGATATTTTACTGCTAAAAACTCAAATAACTTAGAAAACTTAGAGGTTCGTGCTGGGATTCCCACTGGGCCAAAAGAAAGTGAAGTCGAAGTCCTACCCACTAGGCTACCACCGCAGACCGTACCATGTTACTCATATAAAATTGTTTTTCCAAATTGTACCCCTAAAGGGATAAAAAGGGGGTTAGAAAATTCTATGAGTTGTATGTTGTTAAAGTAAATGCATTAAAATTTGCATAGTTTTAAATAATATTCCCCTAAAAGAGTGTTCTATAAAGCGACCCTCAATGATGCAGAATACCTAGAAGATTGCTTAAGAAAATGATACCGGCTTCTTCTTGGCGGCCCATTGGCGCAGTTTGCAGCGACCCTGCTTTCTGAGTCAAAGGCCGTGGGTTCGATTCCCACGACTGGAAAATGTTTGTGTGATGAACATGAATGTTTTTCAGTGTCTGGGTGTTTATCTGTATATTATAAGTATTTTATGTATATTATTCATAAAAATATTCATCAGTCATCGTACTACCCATAACACAAGCTACGCTTACTTTGGGGCTAGATGGCGATGTGTGTATTATCGTAGTATATTTATTTTATTTATTATTTATTCTCGAAGATTTTTACAAATACGCTATAATTATGAATTACTTAACAGATAGTTTTCAATTATTTGATTAATAACCAATATTCATGACATTGAGTTGGTGGGTATTGTGGTATAAATACAACTGCATTATTGATGCACTTCAGTCCTAGATGGACTCGAACGATGCAAAGATACCTCCCAGTGTCTTAGTCACACCATAAGGCTCATGTGTCGGCATTAAGACCGGCAGCTATGTCCGGAACACAGCACTGATGGCGGCAGAAATAAGCAAGGCGGTAACCAATTGAGTTTAATAAGACTATACTCGGATACTCACAAAAGTACAAATTAAGCTCAACATTAAGCAAATTGGATATCAGTTGGCAGGCGTTAAACATTTGTAATAGGACCCATTACGGACCCCCGGCAGGTCAATTACTAGGTAAACAAAGGTTAATCTCCCAAATTATTTTAATTGCGATACCAACAACGGTGTTATATTGTATTAATTGCCCCGAAGCTTCAACAATCGCAAAGGAAACAAATCAGGTAGATAATTCAGTCCGGTTAATGCAAAACTTACCTAACTCACTAACTTGTGTTTTCGGTTTCTGTTAGGGGCTGCTGTCAATAAACAAGTTACTAAACTTATGTCAGTTTCTTAACAACGTGCTTTGATGAATAACCTTGAGAAGTACAGTCTTATTTCTCCATCTCCACTTTATCATAATACCTATACATCAACAAAAACCATAGCGGTGGGCTTTTTATGTGGTTGACATATCGGATTAATAACTATCATTTACGTAACAAGTATGCCCGGCATTAAAAAGTGAGGCCCACTTTATATCTATACTAGATGTGCCCTGCGGCTTCGCCCGCGTAATTTTGGGAGGTAGCGTACTGCTACATAGTCTACACCTATAGACATATATGACATTTTTTCAAAAACATTTTTTTTATGTTGCGTAATTTTTTTTTTTCATTGGAAAGTATACTATATTATTTCTAATACGTCCAAGAATATGTATTAAAAATTTCATGAAGATCGGTTTAGTAGTGTTCGTGTGAAAGCGTACAAAACAAACTTACATTAAAATTAGTAGGGAAGTAAGGATAAATATTTTCTTTCATAGAATAAGATGCATCGACCGAAAGATAATTGTTTTAATATTAGATTTAGATTTCTACAAATTATCAGAAGCAATAGTCACGTTCGAATCAAGGCGTAGCGTAGCGTAACCCCAAAGAGGCATTTTTGGGGTTACGGTACTTTAAGACTGATGAGACTGGCCTAAATTGTAATCTAAAGGCGCTCATTACGAGGCATTAGCACATAATTCAGTGAGTTAGTTATACTGACTCACTAAGACGTTTGGCGTTAGTATAATAAGACTAGCTGTTACCTACCTGACATGCGGTGGAAGGTGGCAGTCTACAAGATGCTTTTTCACTCGAGAAGCAGATAGTAAATTATGATACTAGTATGCTGTGTTAATCATTACACTCAAGGTAATAATAAGCGATCGAGCTGCACGTGAGTGTAATAAGGAAGGCGAGAGTGTAATAATACACAGAAAAACAGAATTGTTGACATTGTTCCTAATTTTAATAATTATTGAAAAAAAATATGACAATCGGTAGGTACTTATAGTTCTGTGGATAAATTTCTCAAATGTCATAACCTGTTAGACGTTTACAATGTTTTGCCATTATATTATGAAAATTAAGCTTATATTATGAAAAATGAATAATTGTTAAGTCAACATCGATGTTGACTTAACAATTATTCATTGTAAGGTCAACATCTCTTGAGGATGCTACGGTTTTTGAGCGAAACGTGCGTAGAGGGTACATTGCCGAAGATCTGTTTGGTGTGGTGTATAAGGATTGAAGAAATTATAAATTACACCGTACAGATTCTCCTGCTTTTCGAGGACTATAGCAAATTAAGCTTAATTTTCGTAATATATCAGGAATTCCGCAAAGTAACGCCTGCTTCTATCCAATATGTATTGCCATGTACAACATTTGGAGAAACAGTGTATTGGAGAACCCAATCTGGCTCGACTCCGTTGGCTTGGACACCAAGAGAGGATCGTGCATTGAAAATGGCATACTTGGGGCATTCATTTGGAAAACGTCCTGTTGGACTTCCTAGGTATCTATGGATTAATAAAGCGTGCAAAGACTTGAATTCTAGTAGGAACAGTGGCGTGCATAGAGGGTATGCAGATCATATAAAAGAAAATCCTCAGTATGCTGTATGAGTTATAAAAAGTTAAGGGTAGGCTTTTTATAACTCTTACAATGCCTATCCTTAAGTTTTTTATAACTCGTACTGAAGATTTTTTTTATAACTCGTGCTAAAGATTTTATTCATTTTATATCATCTGCGTACCCTGTGCATACCCTATGCATGCCACTGAAGCAAGTGGCAGCTTCTTCTACCAAGATCCTGTTTTTGTCACTGAGCCAGCAATGTACTGTTTCTTACATTGCGTTTAAGGTATAATTAAGTATCAATGCGGCATAACGAATATGTTTAATTTGCGAGCCCTCGTTCGTGAATTGGGGCAATCCGTCCGCCGGGAAATTACCAGCAATACCAGTATCAACCAATTAGAGACACCCGACATAAATTCCGACAAAACACTGCGAAATAAATAATATATTTTTTAATTACTTAGTTACTTCGCGGAAGCTATTTGCAAACGTCTTGTGAAATTTACTCACGACTGGCTGCTTTAGCCTGCGAGTTTTTCCACGTTTTATTTGATCCTCTATAAGTTGGCCCTTAACTAACGACACACCTGGTGGTTATTCGATGATGCAGTCTAAGGTCGTAACGGGCTAACTAGTGTTAGGAGTAAGGTAGTTATATTAAATCAATAGTATAATCACACTCCAAAACAAATTGTACTCTCCTTATACATTTTTTTACCTAAGTACTTATTTTTATACTACCCACATTTAGCTGTAAATTTTTGTTAAGTACTTATTATTTATCATTAGTTAGTTAAGTTTAGCATAAATGCCATTTTAGAATTTAGCGTGTTGTATGTTGTGTTGTTGACCAATGATTGCAGACGGCGCAGGGTGGAACTGTAAAACTCTTAAGAGTCTAAGTGTTACACCTTTTAAATGTAATACTTTTTTTTTTGTATTTTTCGATGAAATAAAATAAAACTCATTATAAAATTAAATCTTCAATCGGCATCGCACCGGAACGCAAAATCGCTTGGCAGCACGTGTTTGCCGTAGGGTGGTAAAGCCACGGCCAAAGCCTCCCTCCCACAACCAGATTAGACCAGAGGAAATTCTAAAAATTTTACTCTTATTGCCCTACCGGGGATCGGGGACCTCCCACTTATAAGATAGACCCACAGCACTCACCATTGCGTCTGGGAGGTCGTCAAAGTTAGATTACGTAACGTTGGTTTTCCCAAAAAGTATTCCATGTCAAGGCAGGTTAAACTTTATAGCTAGAAGAAATTAAAGCCTTCATGTGAGTTTTTATACAAAACTAGCTTCACGTCCACGTTAACGTAAATCTTTGTTTTTATATGGAAATCCTTACATACTCAAAGTACCAACCAATATGAGTGTTTTAACTTAAAATCGAAATAGGTACTAGGGTTTTATAATTACACGGATTTGCGCGAAGGCGTTCCCGTGGCTCAGTCACAAGACGGTAGTATAAATAAAGAAACCGAATACATATTCCCAAAACAGCTTAGTACAAACCACAAACAAGGTTTCAACTAACCAAAAGCAAAGGTGAACCGATTTCACTTTGTTCCGTTAACTGGGAAACATACAAATCTTACTAGGTACTAACTTGAGATATTGGATATTTCATACGAGCGCTATTCATTTAGGCACCACATAATGCATGGACCACCGAATGCATGACTGCACTTCAACTTAGTTTAATGCCTAAAATGTACTAGCTAGACTAAAGCCCGTTTTCACTAACATCCAATAAAGCAATGCCTTACTATGTAACGTCTTGTCTAAGGAGATTTCTAGGCATAAATTTACATTTCTCCAACCGTTTTTCACTAGGCAACACTTAATTATGAGACGTTAATTTTTCTATGAATCCCGGTCAACTTTTATGTTTGACTCTGACGTCTGATTGAACTTTTCTTGATTACTTTCGTGATGATAAGATTATTAACAGCTGTTTGGACTGTTACCGAAGTGAAACAGTAACTTAGGACCCAGATCACCTAGCCCAATATGTAAAAATTCAAAATTCAAAATTCAAAATTCATTTATTTCAAGTAGGCCTAATCCAAGCACTTTTGAAACGTCAAGTCTGTCCTTGTGTAGCGACTCTACCACCGGTTCGGAAGGCAGATTCTACCGAGAAGAAGCCGGCAAGAAACTCAGCAGTTGCTCTTTTCCAACATCAAAAATTTACATTTTACATTTTAACATTCATTTTTCTATTTTGTGCGAAATGAAAGCGGAGTCTGATGCTTCCAAGCAACCTTGTCATTAAGAAACTCATCAATTGTGTAATAACCTCGCTGTAATAAATGTGTTTTAACACATTCTTTAAGCTTATGCATTGGTAAGTCCAAAATTACCTTATGTAAAAAAATATATCGAATTTAATCTTTTTTCATCTGCCAAATAATACTATATGAGTTCCCTAACCATGTATCATCACTTTTTCAGTTTCCACAGCCTCGGACTCAGAAAGCAGGGCCGCTGCCCAAAGCGCCAATCGGCCGTCAATGCTTATACAACGCTTTTTAAACGTTGCATAACGTCGGAATTATTTTGCAGTGTTTGGTCACACTTCAATTCATAGCGCCTTTCAAATGTCAGAAGGGCAATTCTGTGGTGTGGAAGGTGCCCTCCCACAATGAAAAAGGTTCAGGCCGTATTTCACCTCCAATGCGGTTTGGTGGACTTTGAGGACGTTATAGAGAACTCTCAGGCATGCAGGTTTCCTCACAATGTTTTCCTTCACCGTTGGAGCATGTGATATTGTAATCACTTAGAATGCACATAACTTAGAAAGGTTTTTTAGGTTATAGGTTAAAGGGATTCGAACTCGGCCCGCTGAAAGTGAAGCTGAATACAAAACCACTATGCTGTCACAGTTCTTCTAGGCTATCAACACTGCATTACTGTTCCGACGTTTTGCCACGTTTATTAATAAATGGGCTTATGTTTTACGACGTTACTTTTCCGTCTTAATTCCAACCAGGTTTGAACTATAAAACTTGGCTGTTAGTGTCAATGGCCAGAGGTAAACCAATTTTACTTTGCATCACGCCAACTGCGAAACACGCAAACCCTTTCTACACACTAACTTAATATTGGATATTTCACACGGGCTTTGTTCATAGAATACAACATTTTGAACTATATCTCTAACCAAAAATAAATTTTAATAAATTTAAATTAAGAATAGTGTTAAACATTTCAATAAAAAAAAAAATAATAGTGTGAAAAAAAAAAAAAAAAATTGTAAAAAAAGCGTGGGGTGCATGGTGTCAATAGTTATAAATATTTTATTGACAGATATGAGTAGAGTGATTATTATTTTGATATTTTTTTTAAAAGCACCCCACGCTTTTTTTTATCTTGGGAACATATTTATAAGTAGAATTTGGTTCGAAGCGTTCGAAGACTTTGGTATCTAGGCAATGGATAACGAGAAGATATCACGATGCTTCTCTGTTACCCGAGTCGGAGACGGCGATTAAACTTTTGCAAATTGGACCTACCTAACTGGACTGTATGTTCTGGGCTCTCTTTTCTAAATAAATATATAGAAACCGATCCGTCAAAGTCAAAAATATTCGCACCGTTTTAGTGTCTATAATAAAGTTCTAACACTGACTGACTTATATTTATCAGGCCTAGCGGGTCAGTAACAAATACCTATAACGAAATAAACCTAGCGTTGTTGCTATAAACAATTAACACTCTGCATCAACTTATCAACAATTTCGTACATAGGTAGTTCTCATAGTAAAGGTGACCCCAAAAAAAACGATAAAAAAGAACCGACTTTGTAAAACAACTTATAAGTAAGAAATTAATTTTTTTATCACTGCCAAGTAAATTGTAATGCCTTTTATATAGTATTGATTTCAAACATGTCACACAAACACTGACTTAAAAATTTATGTTGTTTTTGAAGTTTCTTAATGGGTAGGTTTGCAATTCTAAAATCGGTGTATGGCTAAATAATCGCGTTACAAATAAACATAAAAAAAAAACCTTCTCCTTTATTTTAAGTGGGTTGAAAATGATAATAACACTATCAATACAATCTACGAGCTATTCCATAACATACAGCCGAACAGACAGAGTGACATTAATAGATAAATTCTCCGTTAAACCTCTAGGTACCTACGGAACTCTTAAAGCGAACAAATAAAGAAGCCGAAATCCCGGTTTTCAGCCAAAATCCGTGACTTTAACGTAACTAAACACTCCAGTGTGAATTGTGGGACAGGATAACATATTTTACGGCCAGGTACACCGGGACAAACCGAATATATTCAACGTGAAGATGTGACGGCGCATTTACACGTCACGATTTTCAGAATAGAACAATACAAAAAAAAAACAAAAAAACACGCTTGGTATAAAAAACCAAACTAATTTCTACTTTCTAGTTATACTTATGTATGAAAGCGTGTTTTCTAGTTTTTCTTAAACTATTTTTTTATGTTAGAGCAAAATTAATCGGTTAAATAAATCAGCTAAAGATTTAAAGGTTGGAAATTCAAATTAACATAATTCCTAGCTTATTCACTATAGATGAAAATTATATAAATTTACAAACATCTTATTTTGCAAATTGTTAAATGGAATAATCTTAGTGTATGGTCATCGGTCTTCTTCTACAAAGTTTGAACTAAATCAGATTGTTTAAAGATGGTCAAAATCAAGTCCAAAGGAGTCGGTTACAAACATAGAAACAAACATACAGGTGAAGGTAATAAAAAGCGTGTAAAAAATAATACGTTGTGATACAAGGACGTACGAGGGACGAGGGATCCCCGGCACTTACTTTTGGAGCAACCCCTGGCTTTTCGGAGCTACGCGAGTTTGAACTTAGTCCCCCCGAAAGAGAGACTGAAATCCTAACTTAGGCTATCACCGCAGGATAGGTATACATATAAATCTTATATTATCGTCTATAGCCTAAAGCAATCCAATGCTGGACTAAAGGCTACTGACAACGGAATGGTTTGCCCATATTCACTACGATGAGCATTGAGCAGTCTTGTTGGTGATCGCAGAAGTTGGTAGTTGTAGCATAGAAGACGCTGCTGCCCTTTCTCCGTTATATTTCCTTATTCGACTTTTACGACACCCGCGGGAAGATGAGGGGTGGTGAGAACTGTATTCTGATCTGGCGTCACTACACGGGTAGAGGTAGCAAGCTTCAAAATCGGCTCCCCAAAAGTGAAGCCGAAGTCGTAACCACTTGTCTACCACCGCTTCAATCTTATATTATAAATAGCCCCAAATACACGCTCGGACGTCGCGTTGGACACCTGAACGGGCCATAAAGAAAATCTTATGATAATAATACACTGCGCGCCATAACTTCGCGGTTTTCACCAAAATATTTTTATATTTTACTATTCACCGCATAAACACAGATTTATGACGCAAATATAAAACTAACTGTATATGGTTAGAGCAATTTAAATGATTTATTTAAATTTAATACTTTACACCTAAAAATTCAGACAGTTTGATTGTTTTGTTTTTTTTGTGTATATCCTTTATTTCGTACCAATAGTGAAGCAATATATTAGAAAATAACTTTTCATGGTTTAAAATGACCTTAATATAAATCAATATAAATATAACGGCATGTTCACATTGTGCCAGTTTCGCGATCCAGTGAGTTTATTCCAGGATGGAATGGATGGTGGCGTCATTAATTCCGTAAATTGAAAGTACCATGCCTGTGTCCATCAATCTGAAAGCTTAATTTGCCTGTAATTACACCGGCAACCCGCCCTTCAAACCGGAACACATCAAGGCTGCTTGGCGGCAGAAATAACTATATCGTTAGTAGGTAATTTCTGGGACGAGCTGTGACACAAAAAGCTTTTTAGAAATAACCATTTTGTTAGTGATTGTCGCACTTGCTTGTTTCCCGTCGACGCGTGGCTAAATGTCGACTCGAAAATTTGCCTATTTCATGGCTCTGTTAAATTTATTTATCTTGTTACGAGATGTGACACCGCAGATGTTTGCTTTGGTGTGTAGACTCCTCAGATTAGATCGCTAGACAGGAGAGCTACTGGTAAATTGTGAGTGTGCTATAAAGAAAATTTAAATACGAAAAAGTTTTCCAACTTCGGGTCATTTCCTTGCAGTGCTTTTATCTTCAGCCCCAAGCTTTGAATTTCAAGACGGTCGCCAGAGTTTGTTTCGAGAGCTTTGTCTACAAAGAATACTAAGTTGTAAATAGGGAACCTATTTTTCCAAGGAACTATGGATAAGTTTTTTTTTTATTTTTATTTCTAGTTTTAGTTTAACAGTTTATAGATTTCAAAGAGTTTTATTAGTGCTTTGAAGTATTTTTTATTGTTAGTCTTGAAAAATTGTCTTCTTCGGTCGACAATTTCTTTTCTGCGGTTCCAAAATAAATATCAATAAGTCTTAACGTAAAGGAAGTCAGATCGAGAATTGATCAAAGATTACCTATATTGAAGGTCTACGAATAGTTTCTTCCTGTTCAACAGTTTTAAAGATTTCCAAGAAATGTTTTTATTGCTCTTGTCCTGAAACAGCTATTTTGTTTGAATATTGTTATTAAAGTTAATTTAGATACAATTTTATTTTAATTTCACATTTGTTTTATAAATATAACCTAAATTAAACTATGTAAAACTAAATAAAATATAAAAGTCTTCGAAAACACCGCAGCGAGGCACAGTTCCTAAGATACAGACAGCTTTTTGCATGGCCAAACTAATTATTTGGCCAAGGTAACTGCCCGCTCTTGGATCACCGGTAGACTTGATAACCCTTTTTTAGTTTAAATATTTAAATTTATATCGCCTTTACGAATGGTTAGTTAGGAATCTTCCATACCTATATATACGTACACCCAAAATGTATTATAATATAAAATTTAATAAAAATAATTCATTCACTAATTACCACAAGTTAGACTTTTAAAGCTTAGGTCAGTGGCTTGTCAGTCCTTGTCTGCAATCTCATCTGGTGGTATGTGATGATGCTAGAATGCTATGATGTTATCCCTGTTAGGGAGTATGGTAGACATACCCTTAATCGGTTTTTGTGCGATATCGCACTGGAACTCTAACGTCTTAGCGACACGTCGTTGTCGGTATGGTGGTAACTAGCCACGGCCAAAGCCTTCCGGACCGGACCAGACCAGATAAAAAGACAGACAGAAATTATAAATTCCCAAATTCCCCCTGCCAGGAATAGGGAACCGGTAACCCTGGACCTCCTACTTAAATTCCCAGCGCTCACCGTTGCGCAAGGGAGGTCGTCAAACATATCAAACATTTCAGAAACCAATAATTTTTCGAAAAAAATGTCTTATACTTACATGTCAACACGTAACGTACATCGACGGCCGATTGGCGCAGTTTGCAGCGACCTTGCTTTCTGAGCCCAAGGCCATGGGTTCGATTCCCACAACTGGAAAATGTTTGTGTGATGAGGATGAATGTTTTTCAGTGTCTGGGTGTTTATACGTATATTCTAAGTATTTATGTATATTATTCATAAAAAAATTATTCATCAGTCATCTTAGTACCCATAACACAAGCAACGCTTACTTTGGGGCTAGGTGGCGATGTGTGTATTGTCTTAGTATATTTATTTATTTATTTATTTATTTATGTATTCACTTCAGTTATTAAAATAAACTGTGGGCATTGTGAAAGCCAGGTTCCAAAATAAAATACCCAAATCCCTCAGTCTCTACGAATTATTACGGTAGCACCAAAAAGATAAACACATGAAAAAGATTAAAAAGTCATTTCCACATATATTTTTGTTAGCCACGAAGATTAACACATCCAGATTAACAAAGTTTACGTGTACGAATCTCCTTTGGCCGATTTTATTTTTATCAATTAATATTTATCTAACGTTATCAAACTAATTACTATCAACATTTTATCAATTTGTCACAACTGGCATTGGGTGGCAAAAATGTTGCGAGCGCCTGTGCTATTTACTTCATTTATTTTCTGTGTTACACTTAATTGTGTTTTTGCGAGTGATGACATAAAAGTGGTGATTCTGGCTGATGGCGCTGTGAAAGGGGATAAGCATTGGAATGGAGAATTCTATGAGTTTTTCGGTATACCGTATGCCACTGCGCCGACTGGCAGAGATAGGTTTCAGGTTGGTTTTCTTTACTTTCATAAACGATGGGCACTAAATATAATTTGCAATTTATATCAACAAAATCTTTAATTTCTGCAAAAATAAGTCTTTCCTAACGTCAAAGGTTGTGTGGAAATGATTGATTTAACTATAAGACCGCCTTTACACAGCCCAATTTCTGTTCTAAGTTCTTCTGTATATAAGTTTACTTTGTATAAAATGAAATAAGATATATTTTGGATTTAGTACATACTTGCGAACATCGGTAGTTTCTCAAAATTAGTCAGCATGTCTATTGTTATCCGTAATCGAAATATGCTAACCATTGATTGATGCTAAAAGGTATTTATTTAAAATCTAAATAAAAATCAAAATTTAAATTAATAAGCCAGTTCTTAGCCATTATTCGCTGCACGGGCGTGCTTTAACTTATTTTTTTATTATCTTTGGCCTATAAATGTATGGCCTATTCATGGATAACCTATTAATATATGACCTACTAGCGTACCCAGCTCGCTTCGCCGGGCTAGATTTTGCTCTATTTTATTTCAACAATAAACTTACATCATTAAATTTTTAATTTAAGTCTCATAATATATTAAATCATTTATTTCTCTCCGTATTCATTCTATTCTATTCTCTTCTCGAGCGGGTGAAGATCATTATCTTCACCCATGTACACCCAACAATAGAATATCATCATAGTAAATAAAAGCTGTATTTGACAGTTCAAAAATAGGAGTGCTCCGATCGTCACCAAACTTTACAGGATTACTCGCCTGGTTAATCCGGAGATTCCCTGAAAGTTTCATTGAAATCGGTCCAGCCGTTTCGGAGCCTATACGGAACATACCCACACACTTTCTCTTTTATATATATACAGAAGCAAGATTAATTTTTAGCCTATTAATGTATGGCTTATTTATGTATGGCCTATTAATGTTTTGAACTGCAAAGAAAAGAGGACTTCATAGCATAGTCCCACCGCGATGCTCCAATTTTTATCACATGTTAGTGATTATTACCAGGACTGACGGCTAAGTGAACTCTCTGATACAATGTCAAGTCTTGATTTGAAGTTACTGATATTGTAACAGATCAGAAACGAAGAAACGAAGATCTGTTATATTAAATCCATACTGCTTATTGGTAACGCTAAATCGCTTAGCGCACGTCTTTGTCGGTAGGATGGTAACTTGACTACGGCTGAAGCCTCCCACTAGACCAGTCAATAAAAATTCAGAAAATATGGCGGGGATTGAACCCGGAACCTTCCACTTAAGCCCTCGTGCTCACCGCTGCGCCAAAATATTTCTATTGTTTTGGAGTAGGCTAAAGGACCCCCCATTTCGTCAGGTGTCATAGTGAAAAATGTTTAGATTAGGTTACTGTTAAACTCACGCACGTGCCTCTAATAATAAATGGACAAAACGCACATCTCTATGAAAATTATTTATTTATTAGAAAACGGGGTCGAAGGTACGATGGGCAGATGAAATTGAGAGTGTGGCTGGCGAGAACTGGATTGAAAGAGCGCTGAGTGGCAGAGAATGGAGGAGGCCTTTACCCACAAGGGGTCCTTGGTTGCATAACTCAATTTATCAAAAAAAAAAATATCAAACGCAACAAATTTGCAAATGCTTATATTCTTATCTATTTTTATATTTATTATGTTTTTTTTTGTTTATATTTTCAATCAAGGAATAATAAAAGGCTTTTTTTTTGTTTATTTATTTATTTTATTTTATTGGTCGGCACTTTCAGTTTTGGACCAAACATTATGAATCGCGGTTGATGTCTTTTGAGACGGTCTTATCAGGTCAGGGCAGAGACGACTATATGTCTTCACTTTAATAAGACTCTTTAAAATGCTTTTGCTTTAAAACATTATTTTTTCAGGCGCCTTTACCTCCCGAACCTTGGCAAGGAATGTTTGATGCATCGAAAAAGAAAACCATATGTAAACAATGCTACATGACTGGAGATAACGAAGTACTAGTTGATGGGGATGAAGATTGCCTGCTAATTAACTTGCTAGTTCCCCAAGTGGCCTCGGAAACAAACCTAGTACCGGTTGTAGTATACATCCATAGCGGAGCGTACTCCGGTGGTAGCGGAAATATGGCTAACTATAATTATCTAGTTAGACATGACGTCATAACAATAAGTTTCAATTATAGATTGGGAGCATTAGGATTCGCATGTTTAGGCAATAAGGAAATACCAGGAAATGCTGCATTGAAAGATCAAGTCGCAGCATTAAGATGGATTAATAAAAATATAAAGAAATTCGGTGGTGATCCTGATAAGGTAACTCTTGCAGGATTCAGTGTTGGTGCAACTATGGCTGAGTTACTGTCATTATCTAAAGCTACTACTGGTTTGTTTAGCAAGATTATCTTGGATAGTGGTTCAGCATTAGCTCCATATGCTATAAACAGACATCCTATAAATACGGCTAAAAATATAGCTATATCTCTCGGTTATAATGGAACAATGTCGTTAGATGGTTTAACTGAATTTTACTTAAACGCTTCACTAGAAGGATTGGCAGAAAAGAGCGTGAATTATTATTTGAAGAACAGTACATTTGGTTTCGCTCCATGCATTGAAAATGTGCACGAAGGCATAGAACCTATATTGACGGAGTCACCTTTAGATATACTAAGAAAAGGTGATAATAATGATGTTGCGGTATTAATCGGTTTCTCTGATAAGGAGGGTTTGAGTAGATCTATTAAATTCGGTACATGGCGAGAAGAAATGAATGAAGAATTTTCAGATTTTCTACCAGCTGACCTTCTATTTGATAATAACAAAGCTAGAGATGACTTCGTTAATGACGTTAAAAAGTACTACTTTGATAGTAAAACAATCAAAGCAGAAGCATTACACAAATATGTAGACTATTTCTCTGACTCAATGTTTAAATACAGTATTCTTAAATCAGCTAAGTTGCATGCATCGGCGAGTAAAAAACCTGTCTATCTTTATGAGTTTTCCTATTCAGGCAAGCTAAATATTGAACATAATTATATGGATAGAATAAAAGGTGCTAGTCATAGGGATCAAACTGCGTACATTTTGGACTTTCATGGCTATACGAATGGATATAAAGATTTGGATACTAGAGAGCGTATGACAACTATGTGGACCGATTTCGTTAAATATGAGTTAGTATTATTATTTTTATTATAATTAGATTAGATTTCATCTGTTTCACTACTGTGTTTACTAAATGAGCCGCTAGAATAAGCAGCCCTGGACCTTGGATGAATGAATTCCCACAAAAAACCATCCAGCAGTGGACATCAATCGGTCAATTTGACTTTATTCTTAGAGCAATTATTATTATTGTAAAGAAGCTTTAAAAGTTTAAAAAACGCATTCTTTTTTCAAACAAAATTTTCCCGTCTATAAAATCATTGAATCACTGCCTATGTGTTTTCCCTAAAAAAAATATTTTATCATTCAATTTAGTTTGAATGCAATATTTGTACATGTAATCTTGTCAATTTCAGAAATCCAACGGTATTCGAAAGCTCTCTTATTAATATCAAGTGGCTCCCATACACAAATAACAAACGGGACTATATGGAGATCAATAAGAAATTGGTGATGAAAAAAGATCTCTTTGAAGAACGATATAGTTTTTGGAATAAAGTATATGAAAGATATTATTGGACCCCAACTACGCCGAAGTTTGAAGATATAATAGAATCCCAAACTAATTCAGATACAGAATATGATTATACTCAAAAAAACAGTCAAATCAAAAAGGAAAATAGAATCCTGGAAGAAAAAAAAATTCTAAAAGTCAAGGATACTACACCAAAAGGAACTGAAGCTTCGAATGAAAATGATGTTTTGAAAGAAAAGGAAACAATTAAAGGAAATACAGCTCCAAATAATGAAAATATATCCAAAGAAAATAATGCTCCTGCTAAACACTCTCAGAAAGAAAACTACTCTTCTAAAGACAATAATACTCCAAAAAAGTATGAATCTGTGAAAGACGATAATACGAAAAATACTAATACTCCGAAAGAAAAAGACATTCTGAAGGAAAAAGATCCACTGAAAGAAAACAATACTCCAACAGCAAAAAATCCTGTGAAAATAAATAATAGTCCCGAAGGAATTGGTACTAAAGAAAGTGAAGTTCCGAAACAAAAAAAAACTATAAAAGCAAACAAAAACAACACCCCGAAAGAAAAGGATATTTCAAATGAAAAGGATACTATGAAATCTACTATGAATCTTAATACAAAAGAAAATGAAACACCGAAAGAAAACCATATTCTAAATGAAAATGTAGTTTCAAAAGAAAATGGCATTCGAAAAGATAAGAATAATTCAAAACAAAATGACTCTCCAAGAAAAGACTCTCAGAAAGAAGACTATAATTCTAAACACACAACGTCGGCAAAAGAACAAGAATCCGTGAAAGAAAAGGATACTGTTAAAGAAAAGGACACTCCGATCAAAACAGTTAAAGTATAATAAGTTAAGTGAATAAAATAATATGTAGCAATATATTTATCAAAAGTTATTAACTCATAATGAAAACAATAGTTTCTGAAAAGTACGCTTTCCAGTACAATGTCATCAACATCGTCGTCATCTGTCTGGCTACAGCCAGCAGTGAGGAATTTACAATACTCACGTGCGTTCATGCGTGCGTTCTCTTGCGTTGCGTTGAACATGCGTTCTGTTTTGGAATAGATATACAGTCATAATTAGTCGTACTATGGCTTTTAGTGAAAGAGCTCGCCCGGGGAAGTACCGCCGTCGTACATGTTTTTACGGCCATGCAGCTTTGTAGCAATGCTTTGTTCTAGTCTACATCAACTACTTCATTTGTTCTAGTCATATATACACCTATACATCAGGTTGATGGCCACAGGGTGGCAGGTTGTAGGACGTGTTCCTCACATGTCCTGCGAAGTACATAAAAAAGTAAAAAAGCAAAAAAAGTAAAGGAGCAATCCTTTTATGACAATTAACAGCAGTAGTGTCAACGCATAACCTAAGCTTCTTACTACATCTACCCTCTTCTTACTAATATTTAAGTTGATATTCGTAATACTATAGAAACTACGTCAATACTCACATCGCCATCTAGCCCAAAGTAAGCGCAGCTTGTGTTATGGGTACTAAGATGACAGATAAATATTTTTATGAATAATAAACATAAATAATTTGTGATATACCTACAGATAAACACCCTGACTCTGAAAAACTTTCATGTTTATCACACAAACATTTTCCGTTTGGGGGAATCGAACCCACAGCCTTGGACTCAAAAAGCGGAGTCGCTGACCACTGTGCCAATCGGCCTTCGGTTTAGATGGATGTTCGTTACCTAATCACGCTAGAATAGCGGAAAACGGAGCTGGATAAAATTTGGTAGAAATAGGTTAGTCTGGAAAAGCAAATAGGTAGGTAATACTTTTATGCCCATAAAGCCAACAGTTACGATCGACGATCTCGCGGGCAACAGCTAGTCAAATACAATCGGATAAGTCAAACGCAAGGACCGTCAACAAAAATACATTATTATCTACTCCTAAACATTGCCAAATCCTTTCGGTTCCTGATTTTGACACGTATAAATTGACACGGCCTTTATACGTGTCACCTGTAGAGACAGATAAAAAATAAAGTAAACCAACAATGCGTTCAATATTAGCCCTTATCTTTCGGAACGCCAATCTAAATGGAACCTTTATTTATGTCTTATTTTTATAGCGTTAGGGTACATATTTCCGTGAATTTGTAGTAATTTAAAAGTGGTAGAAAATTTTAAATAGGTAAAGGCTAGTTTGTTTTATGTGTTCCCATAAAGCAAGGCGGCCCGAAACAATGCATCAGAGGAAGAAGGTATACGTAACATTCCTCTTTTAACAAAGTAGAAGACCACTGGGTCCAAAAATATGTGAAGAATGCGTGAAATATTGATACTGCCGATGATAGCCTACAATAGCGAACATAACCCAGTGGTAAGGGCTACCCTTACGCAATTTATTTGAAGTATTTAAGTAGGTACTAGTATTTTAAGTACTCCTACAAACAAAACTTCACTAAACACAGTGCTATAAGTAATTAGTATTAAAGCTAGATGTTTTTCTTTGGCATCCATGTAACATTTATATTGCCTAGAAGTGAAACACAGTATGGATCATTACAGTCCCGCAAACGCTAAAGACTTGTGTATGACTTGTGTATGACTTGTTTCGACTTGTCTGTGTAGGACATTCTTTCAAAGATTAGGGTACATAAATGCTAAATACTAATACGAGAACATCTAGATTACAATTAGTAACAGGGACTATCTCTTCCTCTGAAACAAAATGTTTTGTTACTTTATCAGTACACTTTAGGTCTAAAAATTTTAGGCGCACATTTTAGTCATTGTAATTAAGATATTATGTTCTGGTATATAAATATTCTTATCTTTGAGAGGATGTTGTGTTGTAAGAAGGCGACAGCCCTTCTCTTACGCGTGTTACTTTATATAACGTTCCCTTTAGATGTAAGGGGAAACATTTTGCAATGATTTTCCTGTCAGACGGCCCCCTTTGAAGTTTCCCAGTTATTTATGGTTTAGAATTTCGTTATTACAAACTTCGGCGGAGTTCCGCGTGCAATATAAACTTTGACCCCTATTAAGCGCATCGGGGGCATAATGATGTTTGGTTTTGAATTACTCATGTACCTGCCTAGACAATCTGGTGAAGGATTTAACTTTCACCCCCATATACTGAGCAGAATATTGAAGTTGAAGAGAAAATTAAACTTTGGCTGATGTATCCGTTTCAAGCTCATAAGACCAGACCGAATTAAGAAATTATAAAAAACCTAAATTTATCCCGCCGGGGATCGAATCCGGGACCTTATTACATGAGAGAGGTCGTCAAAAACAATGCTAGCATGCATACATACCTCTAAAACACTTAAGTGTCTATTAAAATTAAACTAACTGATGGTTGCACACCCTATTGAACACGTCCGTATTACGTTGTGTAACGTAGGTATTACGTAAAGTGAAGTGACGTTTAGATGTCGTGGTTGGTTGTCGGCTCGGTTGGCGTTGGAATGTGCTGTCGGAATAGCTTATACAGGATGATCGAATATTAGACTGCTGTGTATTATTATAGAACAACTTTATTGCGTACAAATGGTAATGTACAATTGATACTCTTAAAAAAACTATATTAACCATAACAAACCATTAACACCGACAGCGCTCAGCACGTAGCCAAGGAGGTCGCCAAAACCAATGCTAATAAAAAAAAACAATATTCCAAAATTCTTTATTCATATAGGCTTATCACAGGCACTTATTAAGCGTTCATACATAGATATATTTATTACAATAATTATATTATATACATACATGCTGCTAAAGAACTTCAGTGTCCAATAAAATTAAAATAAGTGATGGATGCACACCCTGTTGGACAGATCCGTATTACGTAATGAGCTTGCAGCATGAGTTTTTATTATAAGTAACTACCTAAATGGAAAATTATTTTAATTATAGACGTTCATGAATTCATTTTATTTATTAAGGATTAATTTTTTATTTAACCTGTTATTTTCATTTCCTTTTTTTTGTGTTTTTACTTTTAATTAATTGTTTAAATGTGACTTGTTATTTAATGTAGAAAATTGATATAATCATTAGCGAATAATTTTTGCACGCAAATCTGGGCAGGATATGTGACACTAATTAAAAAATTGATTGATTAATTGATTGAACTGCCAAACCCTAGCAAGTTAAGACTGCTACCATCTTAGACTGCGTCGTCATTTACCAACAAGTGAGATAGCAGCTAACTTGCAGTAAAATAAAAAAAAACTAAATACCAGATGAGACTGTAGTGAAGGCCTAGCTGGTAGTTGAATAAAAAAAACTTTATTATAGTCGTAAAAATGTAATAGGCCCGTTTTGACATTTGTCATCGCGACGTAACTAGTTATGGAACCATGAGACTCGGGACTCGATACTCACGATAAATCAATTCAAGTTTGTATCAGTATTTGATTGGTATTATTATGTATTGTAAAGTGTTCGCTAATTCAAAGTATTCCTTTAACTTCACAACCAATACGCGTGACTGGCTGTTAATTATACGTCCACTTTTCAACATGTTGAAACAGAGTTAGTACTATATAACAACAAACACAAAAATCGAGTCCAATCACTATGTTTAAATTAATGTCCAAAATAGAAGAGCCATAGTTAACGTAATAGTAAACAATATATATCAAACTAAAACGAGCGCACAGTCAACTTTACAAGATGAGCAACGAAAAACTGCGCAGTGCGCGCGGGGACGCTTCAGTCATGTGCCGCTTGGTCAGATACATCAACTCAGACTCATTATTTAGAACCCATTTTGAGAACCAAGCTCATTCTTTGCAGTAAAGATAACTACACAATATTTAATTTCGATATTCAGTAAAAAAATGGTTACATCTCTAGTATAAAAAAAGAAAAAAACTGAGAACGTAACTGTTTTCGGAACGTTTCGCAACAATTATAAATTACATGCTACTATAAGTAAGCGCAAAAAGAATACTCGCGATATATTCTTTCATATTATTTAACGTCCCAAAAAAATTTGCGTATTTTTTAAAACACTGGATGTAATTGATTTTTATTTTATTGTTTCTTTCAGTTTCGTTCCAAGTTACATTATATGGTCTTGCACAAATGTCAAAACGGGCCTATTACATTTTTACGACTATAGGTAGGTAATTTACGAGCATCCTGTATACAATCCTATGCACGTCAATTTCAGGCGAGCGATGTCGTCTCGTAGGCACGTTGCGTGCCGCGCATAGCTCTCTCCTTACATAATTAAGTGTCGAAGATCAACTTTGATTTCTCAAAGTATTTAAATTATTAGAGCATTACAGAGTTGTGGAGCTTTTCGTGACAGAGCTCGTCCGAAAGTGTACTAACACCATGCTTATTTCTGCCGCCAAGCAGCATTTTTTTTTTATATACTACGACAATACACACATCGCCACCTAGCCCCAAAGTAAGCGTAGCTTGTGTTATGGGTACTAAGGTGACTGATGAATATTTTTATGAATAACATACTTATAATATACGTATCAACACCCAGACACTGAAAAACAAACCCCCGACTTTCCATATAGTGTACATTTTGCTACTAGTTAAGCCTTTACCCACATTGACGGCCGGGTGGCGCAGTGGGCAGTGACCCTGCTTTCTGAGTCCAAGGTCGTGGGTTCGATTCCCACAACTGGAAAATGTTTGTGTGACGAACATGAATGTTTTTCAGTGTCTGGGTGCTTATCTGTATATTATAAGTATTAATATTATTCATAAAAAAATATTCATCAGCTATCTTAGTACCCATAACACAAGCTACGCTTACTTTGGGGCTAGGTTGCAATGTGTGTATTGTCGTAGTATATTTATTTATTTTATTTATTTATTGAATCAGTTGCGGAAAAATATACAATTCGCCATTTTGTGGCGGCGCGGCGGCCATCTTGGAACGTTTTTCATCAAACAAGAAAACTCCTCACTTATTTACCTGACTAACACATCGTGCCCTGTAGTGGGCCGGTAATGGGTTGAAACGATGATAATGATAAAAAAAAAAGTTATGTGACTATGGTGTTCAATAATCGAACCGCGAGAGTTTTAATAACACAAAAACTGATTTATGTTAACGCAATGTGAATTTTCCCGATCACCGCGATGCAGGCGGTGTCGGTAATTGCACAGTCATCCGGCCAAACACTTCGAGGGGGGGAAAATTAATGGGAATTCTTTCAGCCGAATTTATGACTTGGCAGGTATAAAAAGATTATTTTTGTATTCAAAACTACGCGTGGAAATTTTTTGTGGACAAATTAAAAGATTTTATTCATAACTGACTGGTAAGGATTTAAATCAGCAGAAGATGTTGGATATATGCAGGCGTTACTAAGGTGAATTCCATCATATATCTGTATTTATATATCTGTTTTTGACGGCCGACTGGCGCAGTGGGCAGCGACCCTGCTTTCTGAGTCCAAGGCCGTGGGTTCGATTCCCACAACTGGAAAATGTTTGTGTGATGAGCATTAAGTGTTTTTCAGTGTCTGGGTGTTTATATGTATTTTCTAAGTATTTATATATATAATTCATAAAAATATTCATCAGTCATCTTAGTACCCAGAACACAAGCTACGCTTACTTTGGGGCTAGGTGGCGATGTGTGTATTGTCGTAGTATATTTATTTATTTATTTATTTATTATACAGTCAAAAATTTGTACATTTTTAAGTCAACAAGTCTCCAAGTCTCCGGAAAATGCTCCGGTATCGTAGCGAAAAGTGCGTAGTACATTGCCAAGGATCTGTTTGGTGTGAAGTATAAACATTGGGGAACTTATAAATTTTTGTGTGATGAACATGTATGTTTTACAATATCCAAGATATTGAAAAACATGTTCATCACATAAAATTGTTTATCTGAATATTATAAGTATTTATGTATATTATTCATTAAAATATTCATCACCTAACTTAGTAACCATGGCACAAGTTACTTTGGGGCTAAATGGTGATGTGTGTATTGTCATAGTATATTCATTTATTTATCTTTATATATTTAAGTTTCACTGCTGGGCAAAGGCCACCTTTCTCATAATTGAGAGGGTTCAATAGATAATCAAAAACCTACCACGCTGCTCCAATGCGGGCCACAACTTAGTAATAATTACCGAGACCAACGCGACGATGCTCCCATTTATTTTTAATTCCACTACAAGTTAGCCCATAGCTATCTACTCGCCTGATGGTAAATGATAATGAAGTTTATGATATTACAGGGCTAACCTGTTAGGAGTATGGCGGCCATATTGGGTTATAACTACCTACGACCATCGGACCAGACAAAATAGGAGTATAAAGGTTATAAGCCATATCGGGTTATAACTAGCCACGGCCATCGGTCCACGCAAAAAAACACTTTGAAATTACAAATTCCAAAACTTCTCCTGATGGGTATCGAATCCGGGACCTTCCACTTTTATTACAACAGCGCTCGCTACTACGCCAGGGTTGTCAGAAACAATTTAGTAAATTAATTTGGTTTTTAAGAGAAAAAATGAGAAATGGGATATAACCACAGCTTGTGGCAAGAAAAAGAATAAATCTTGCGGATTTTTACCCCTTTACACCCTTCGTTCGTGTAAATTTTGACACTCGACATTGCAACGAGGGGAAACCTGAGATAAATCCTCTTAATAAAATAATGCTTCGCTGGCTAGGTGTAATTAAGTTTTTCTCTAACCCCCTCTTTATTGATGTACCTGGGGGTGAAATTATACAAGATTGTTGTTGGTGTTGTTTTAATTTAAATTTAAATTCATCTCTATCCCATAACTTAGAAAAGTTATAGGTGCGTGCTGGAATTCGAACTCGGCCACCCGAAAGTGAATTCGAGCTCCTAACCCAATGCGCTATCACCGCTGCTGGCACAGCAGCATATATTAAAAAAAAGAATAGCTCCGCCAACTGTGCTTTTACGCATTTAATTTGTGTAAATCGAGTTCGCATTCAGCACGCGGTTTTTCACACTTAACCAGAAATCCGGGACGGTCGAAATTAAATATCGCTTGCCTTTAACAAAGGGACTGATTGAGGGGTACACTCGAAAAAACCCCTCAATTTCGGAAAACGTCAAACACAATGGCTTTATATGTGAGCTTTTTAATAGAAAATTGGTGTTATGTGGGACTGAATAATGATTGAAAATTAACTGCATGCTATGGAGGTCTGTTTCGAGAGTTTGCTATGTAAAATTATGTGATGTTTCGCAACGTACCTACACAAATTAAGTATTTTAAAAATTATCACTATCATTATCATATCGACCATGGTTTATCGACTAATAATGATAGTCGTTTTAAATATTACCTCTAGTAGATTTTAACATTAATTTATAGTTAATTCAATAATGTCAAGTAATAAAAATTATTAATATAACTTTGTTGTTTTAACTAAGAAAAATGATTAGTTTGATAATGAAAATCAATCAAAGCAATTATCTATGTTAGTTATTTTAATTAGTATATTCTTAACTGATTCAATTTACGTACTTGTTTAAGCTAAATAATTAAAACTGATCTAATCATACAAAGAAGTAAATAATAATAGAAACAACGTATTTATTTGTTAGAATCAATGAACATACCTACATTGTGAACTTGCTGCTATAACTAATCAGCTTTTGTTGTTATGTTTATTATCATAATTGTTATAATTTATATAACGTCAACTAAGAGAAAATCTCTCTTAGTTGGCTTTCTTTTTTTAGAGTGCAGCGAGCCGGTATGATGATGATGATAATGATGCAACGAAAAGTTCTCCTACCACAATGAAAAACCACCACGCTGGCTTCGTGCGAATTGGTGGAATCACCTTTGAGAACATTATGAGGGACCAGCTTAAAAAAATAGATTTCAGTAATAATGACAGCACAGCACTATTTGTTGGTAGTGTAGTCGATTTAAAAAAATACCTTTCGCACTACCCGTGGTGCAAGCCGGTAGTCAAGGGTCCAAGACGAAGTTGCTTCTTTGGTTTTGGTTTAGTTTTTATATACTTCTGAAATTATAGTTGTATTTACTTCTGAAATACCTGCACACACACTGACAATGCAGCTGAAATATAATAAAAATATAATAATAATGACAATTACTTTGGCCATACCATTAACTTAATCTTTGATAGTGGTTGCATTGATGCCTACAGAAATGCCTATAGAAAGTTTTAAAGATAAAATAGTACTTATTTCATTTTATATTTTCATTTTCATTTCATCAAATAAACCCCATTTTATTTAACCCATTTTATAGAAAACTAGCTTACCCAGCCCGCTTCGCCGGGCTAGATTTTGCTTTATTTTATTTAAACAATAAACATACATAATTAAATTTTTTAATTTAAGTCTCATAATATAATAAATCACTTATTTCTCTCCGTATTCATTCTCTTCTCGAGCGGGTGAAGATTATTTTCTACACCCATGTACACCCAACAATAGAATATCATCATAGTAAATAAAAGCTGTATCAGTTTGACAGTTCAAAAATAGGAGTGCTCCGATCGTCACCAAACTTTACAGGATTACTCGCCAGGTCAATCCGGAGATTCCCTGAAAGTTTTATTGAAATCGGTCCAGCCGTTTCGAACATACCCACACAATTTCCTTTTTTATATATATAGATAGATAAAACGATGTGCCGTGTGGTAGTTGCAGATCAGAATACAGTAGTCACCACCCCTCCTCTTCCCGCGGGTGTCGTACGAGGCGAATAAGATCTGGCAACAGGGTCCTATATGCTACTATTACTTACCGCCAACTGCGATCACCAACCAGTTTACCAGGCGTGGTGATTATGGGCAAACCTCTCATTGGTTATTGTTAATTTCCAGAATCGGCTAAACTATAATATCGGCCATGTTTGGAACTGTAAGACAAAACTTTCATTTCAATAAGAGAACATTATCTACAAATAGGTAGTAACAAAAAACCCAAACACATTGTTATAATTCAATTATTAACTATAAATCAACTTAGAATCCTCCACACGTACTTAGCTACTGTAACGTAAGATAATACAAGAAAATATCATTTGGTATGAATTAATTCTTAAAAACATCTCGAGACAGAAGTTTCTCGCGGGAAATCATCCCATTTTCTTGGGCACAATATACGACTTTTAATTAAATAATATAATAATGGCGGAACGATTTCATTTTATATAAATTAAAACTTAATTTTAACCGTCGTCGCATGCGTTTAATATTAGGTTGCCAAGCGGTTTCTTCCTTTTAGGATAAATCCTTATTATATATTTTTTTTAATTTGCATATTAAGTGACACGTTAAGTTAGTAGTTAGTAACGACCTACTATGCCATATAGGATAAAGAAGTTTCGCTCAAACCCTTCTCGATTCTCCAATGCTATTATAATTTCTAGATCGAGTTATAGACCTAAATTGGTATTAGGTTTGCTGGGAAGTTTGCTTGGGAGTAAGGTTAGAACCTTTATGCTACAAAAAATATCGGCGTGTATAAACGAAGCGTCATATGCTATAAAATATGTCTAACGGAAAAACGCCACTTTCTTTGCCTTCGCTTCCTCCGCGGCTAATACTGAGGATTTTGTGGCAGAAAACCCCACAAAATGCATTTTATTGTGCAAATAATATTAGAGATCCATAGAAGAACAGCGGACTGCTTCCCAATTTAGCCTTTTTCATACAGAACGTCTGTTCTGTACAAAACGCATCATTTAACTGTGACACAAATTCCATTTTTTTATTGAGAAACTTAATGAATTATTGTTCCGTTTAGGTGTATCTCGCTCTTGTCCTGATTTATAAAAATAGTTCACGGTGAGCCTGGTATACTGTTATAAAATTAATTTCGCCTCCTAAAACAGTAACGCACAACTTAATTAAGTTTCATAAGACATTATTTGGCGTTAGATTAATTTCGTCATGTGTAATTTAATGTATTCATTGTAATTGTGAACAGAGTGCGTCAAAATGAATCATGTGTAAAATATCATTAGGTGAAACAGGCTAAGTGTTCGTCAAATATTGTGTGACTTACATTAGGCTGCCCGCACATCTACAGAGAAGGGCCTGCCTCAGAGTGCGTCAATATGAAACATGTGTAAAATATCATTAGGTGAACAGGCTAAGTGTTCGTCAAATATTGTGTGACTTACATTAGGCTGCCCGCACATCTACAGAGAAGGGCCTGCCTCAGAGTGCGTCAATATGAATCATGTGTAAAATATCATTAGGTGAAACAGGCTAAGTGTTCGTCAAATATTGTGTGACTTACATTAGGCTGCCCGCACATCTACAGAGAAGGGCCTGCCTCAGAGTGCGTCAATATGAATCATGTGTAAAATATCATTAGGTGAAACAGGCTAAGTGTTCGTCAAATATTGTGTGACTTACATTAGGCTGCTCGCACATCTACAGAGAAGTGCCTGCCTCAGTAGGCACCGCTGGCTGGGTGCGGTTGTTTGCGAAAGCATTCCCACGACCCAGTCACCAGGCGATGAGTTGGAACACCGTGGGGTTTCAATCGGTAAGAGTCCGGCATAACTGCATCTCCCCGTGGTATAGTGGTATAAAAAAAAAGGCTGTCCGCACACACGTCAATAATATTGCCTTTGTTAGGGGCGTATTGAAGAGTATTAATAAAAAATATTGTCAATTGTTATACTGTCAAAATATTGTCAGTATTTAGAATGATAAGAGCCGTTCCACCATAACAAGTGCGGATTAGTAAACTTCGCCGCGCCTTTGAGAACATTATGGAACAGTCAGGCATGCGGGTTTCCACACGATGCCGTTTAAGCAAGTTATAATAAATTGTTTTAAAAGCACGTAACTTTGGAAGTTTTGACGACCTCCCTGGCGCATTGGTAAGCGCTGTAGTCTTGATAGCAGGAGGCGGGACCGGGTTCGATCCCGTTTTGATCCTCAGCGAGGGCAATTTGGGGAATTTGGGTTGTTTGCTCAGTTTGATACTGGTGCAGACTGAAAATCAGCGCTGAGCATTGTTGCCAATGCACGGCTGAGTTTGCGGCTTTTTTTTTATATTAATAGAGGGAAATACGAACAAGAGGGTCACCTGATGATAAGTGATCACCGCCGTCCATAAACATCTGCAGCACCAGAGGAGCCACCGATGCGTTGCCGGCTCTTGAGGAGTTTCTTAATCCGCCCCTTGAATAACCCTAGATTGTATTTTTGAGGAAAAACAGCAGATGGGAGATTGTTCCATAATTTGCAAGTGCGCTGTAGAAATGATCTAGTATTTCGAACAGTAGAAGAATACCAGGCATCCAGAAGATGAGGGTGGAATTTATTTCTATTAATTAAAAACTATTTATTTCTAATAATAAATTGGTAATAATTCAGTTCAAGATCTTGTATTAACAATAGAGTATGGCAATAAAGGATTATTATTATTATTATATATATTTTTTTCTAGTCTGGCTCTTAGGCCGTAGATGGTTACCATCCTACGGACGAAGACGTGCCGCCAAGCGATTTAGCGTTCCGGTACGATGTTACGTAGAAACCGACTAGAAGTATGGCTTATAACTGCCATACCCCTGACAAGTAAGCCCGGTACCATCTGATTGCAGTAAAGGCATCTGATGGTAGTAAAATATAAAAAAAAAGTTACAAGCTAGAGCTCGTACTCGATACCCTCGAAAACGTAGACGAAGTCGTACCGAATAGGGTATCACCGCTTTCACTACGCGTGAGTGCCTCCCCAATGTACACGAATTCGCAGCTTAACCGAATTTGGTGAAGTTTTTCAAGGAAATGAAGGCAGGTATACAAAATAACGTAATTACTATAAAAGCATGGTCGAAACCAACTTTTCTAAGCTTCTTTTAAGGCAAGAATCAATGGCTTTTACACTCGGCAGTGTACAGCAACTAACAGCTACTAAAAGGTTTGTATTTTATCTCATAATTGAAATCACTGTACGCTCCCAACTATCAGACGCAGCCTCCACAAAATGTGGGGGTAACTAAGCGGGGGAGGACTGCCTTTTCACTACAAACGCGTTTTAATTGAAGCACTTGTTTAAAGCATATTATAAGTGCCACATACTAGGTGTTTATACCCGCTAAGCCTTTGATATCATGTGCTTACAGTTGTGTTAGAGTAAACTTGGCTTGTTTTAAGAGTCTTGAAAACAAACACGAAAAGTATAGGTATTATTCAACAAGTATAATATTTTTTTTATTCGAACCCAGCCTGCACTAATAGAAAGCCGAAGCATTACCCACTAGTCTATCACCGCACCGCATGGTATCAATTAAATATATTTACTACTGGATAAAATAGTTTATTCGGTTTAAAGATATTTATTACACCTCAAAAAGAACATACTGTTCACTTAAAGAAGATAATAGGTTTACAATTCAATTCTTAAAATCTACACAGAACGCATGCACGTGTTATATATACAAGAGTATTTATATGGTGAAGTTACAAATAAGGAATTCTAGATATAGTGAATGACTAACTTATCAATATTTTCCAAAATGTAATGCTTTAGCTAATTTTTAATAATGATAATGATAATAATAATTACATTATATTATGGAGTTTGGTAATTTATTGTATAAATGAGCACCCTCACACAATATGTTTTTTGATGGAAGGATTAAAAAAAACGGGTTCAATAGTTTCAAATGTATCGATTACAAATAAATAAAGAAACAAGCAAACAAATCTTTCCTCTTTATAAAAATAATTAAGAAGCTTTCGCTTGGTTGTTGGATCAAGGGTCGGATACAGAAGGCAGTAGTCCTTGAAACGGCGTGTATTGTGAGGAGGTTCCTCACTCTGGAGCTTCACGCCGGTTGCTTGGATATTCAAAAGCCCCGCAAGCGGAGGGTGGATTTTTTTTTTATAAATTTTTAATAGTGTTTTTTTTTTAGCATTGTTAAGAATTAATAAAAAAAATAAAAAGAATAATTGATAGTTTATAATAATTATCATCATCATCGTCATTGATCATAATATCAACCCATTACTGTCCCACTACAGAGCACGGGAGTCCTCCCACAATAAGAAGTAGGCTGTAGTCCACACTGGGCCAGCCCAGTGAGGATTGGTGGACTTTACACGCCTTTGGGAACATTATGGAGAACTCAGGTATGCAGATTTTCACACGCTGTTTTCCTTCACCGTTGAAGCACGTAATGTTTTAGTTGAAGAAGTCCTAAACACTGGGCTATCACCGCTTCCTCTTCCTCTTTTTATAATATTAGTATAGAATTAGTATTAATAGGTATTATTGTGGTACAATATGCATCAAGTACGGTTACATTGCATTTTACAGTCTAGGCGGTATTAGGTGTCTAATCTATTGGATTATAAGACGTATCTCGATGTAATAAGGTGCACGTAACGAGCAAGTGTGATCAAAAATACATTAATTAATGTCCTATGTTATGTCGAGCTACCTTCAAAAATAGGAGTTAGCATCGGAGAAATTAGTCCCCGTCGATACGTCCATCGTCTAGACTGCGGTGACATCTGGCGGTGAACTTTAACGCTTTCGTTGATTTTGGAACATTTGGATTTTGATTAAAATGTCTGAGTTGAAATTAGTTATTAGGTACTCATTAGTCTACGCTGGACTAAAAGCCTCTCCGAACGGGAGGGCACAATCACCACGCCGGGCAATAGTGATCGCAGTAGTAGTATTAAGAAAGTAGTATATAAGAAATCCTTTTTGCACGACATCCACGGGAAAATAAGGGTTTATGACAATTGTAGGTTTACTTTTTTTCGGATTGTGTGTAGCACTGCCAGGAAGAGTTTGAATTCTAGGGCTCGAAGAAGCGAATTCAGGACAGGCGACGATTGGAGTGACGGGATTTCGGACGGTGATTAGTCCCGTGGTTCGAGCCCACGACCGGATGACGTCAGAAATCAGGGCCCTCGTGTTAGCCGGCGGAGACGCTATGCAGAGGTTTATTGTGTGTCCTGATAGGGAGCGTTGTCAGTAGTAATCTGAACGTCAGGGTCAAGAAACCGTATACTGATCTGCCGTTAACAAGCGGCAAATTCACACTATATTATATCTTGACTAAAAATAGTCATCAGTTGTTTTAGTGCCACACAAGCTACGCCTATTTTGGGGCTAGATGACGATGTGTGTACCTATTAGCGATCGTAGTATATTTATTTATTTAAATAATAGTTCCTGGTAGACATAGCAAAAAAGGGAGAAACTCGAGCCGGGGTTCCGGTTTCTCAATCTTTTGGACTTGACCGCTTGATTTCCCACCTGAAATATTCTAACATTATCAGTGGTGAAATTTTCTTCATATTCTAAACTTTTTTTTTAATATAAATACAAGTGCTTGATTGCAATCACACCTGATTGTAAGTGATGATGCAGCCTAAGATGGAGCGCGCTTGCCTAGAAGATGCCTATTCAGTCTTGATTTGAAGGTACCCAGATTATAGGTATCGGGGAAGACGGAAGATGGGAGGGCATTCCAGGGTTTTGCGGTGCGTAAGAAAGGATGAAGCAAAACGCTTCGTACGAAAACTACATATAAAACGAAGTTTACTAAAAATGAAACCAAATTATAGGTACATATTAATACCTACGATAGAATTGTTCGTTTAAAGGTATTAGATATTTATAGATATACCTAATCAACTTGAATGTCCATAGAGTTAACAAGATAGACAGCTACAGCCCCCGGCCAGACTAAACGACCAAAGATTATAGTCAAAGTTCCCGAACTAGACGTCTGCAGATGTCCGTTTAATTGAGGGCCCTGATGGCACCCGAGTTCATGCATATGTAAGGCAGTCTGTTATTGATGAATTTCTACTCGGGAACGGTTTTTGAATAACCTTCGGAACACTTTGCAAATCTAATGATTTGATGTTCATCTTTTTTCTTCGCAATGTTTTAACAACCTTGCACAGTGCACCAACGCTCTATACTAGACTATCTATACTTTTATACTTATATTTTACAGAATGTGTTAAAAAACATTTATTACTAGGTTATTATACAATTGATGAATTTCTTAACGACAAGGTTCATCTCTCGCAAGATAGAAAAATGAATTAAAATGTCAAATGTAAATTGTTGATATTGGAAAAGAGCAACTGCTGAGTTTCTTGCTGGCTTCTTCTCGGTAGAATCTGCCTTCCGAACCGGTGGTAGAGTCACTACACACAGACAGACTTGACGTTACAAAAGTGCTTATATTAGGCCTACTTGAAACAGAACATACTTCAAGACGTCACTTAAAGAGAACAGTATGTTAGATAAATAGGTTTACATATTGTATAGTAGCAGGCGTTACTTTGCGGAAATCCATGATATATTATCAAAATTAAGCTTAATTTGCTATACTCCGCGAAAAGCAGGAGAATCTGTGTGGTGTACTTTATAATTTCTTCAATCCTTATACTCCACACCACACAGATCCTCGGCAATACACCCTCTACGCACGTTTCGCCCCGAAACCGGAGCATCATCAGGAGATGTTGACTTTACAATGAATAATTGTTAAGTGAAAAATTCGCCAAATGTGTCGCCTTTTATACCTTTCTGACCCCCACCTAATCTATCTAAGCCCCTCCCAGACAGAAATTATAAAGTACCTACACCACACAGATTCTCCTGCTTTTCGCGGAGTATAGCAAATTAAGCATAATTTTGATAAAATAGGTTTACAATTAAAGTCACTACACACAGACAGACTTGACGTTTCAAAGTGATTATATTAGGCCTGCTTGAAATAAATGAATTTTGAATTTTGAATATCATAAAGAAGAAAGATTTGTTCGTTTGTCAATTTATTAGTAATCGATATACTTTGAAACAACTTCATCATTATCATCTTCATCATCAAATTGACCGATTGACGTCATAGGTCTTTTAAAGGGCGTTCCAAACTACACGATTCTGGGCCGTTTGTATCCAGCGGCTCCCCACGATGTCTGTCAATCTGGTTGGGGGTCGACCAACGCTGCGCTTATAAAACAACTAAATCGATTATAATAATTATGTTACCAGTTCTTCCACTATAAAACTGTTTTACCTAATAAAGACCATTTATAACGATTAAGACACCGGAAGGTATCTTTGCATAGTTCGAGTCCCTACATGACTGAAGTGTATCGAAAATGCACTCGTATTTATATCCGAATACCCACCGGCAAAACGTCATGAGCATAGCTTTAGGTTTAAGTTGGCGAACGAAGTTATTACTATCCCCTAACGATTATGTAAGCATATATGTATGAACGCTTCATAAGTGTCTGTGATAGGCCTACATGTTGAAATTTTTGAATTTGTTTTTTTTTTTGGCTGCTGTGAATCAAAAATAATTTCATTATTTCTTGAAAACTATTTATTAATTAAATAAGAATCACCAGCACATTTGTTAAAATGCTTATCAATTATATAAAATATTTGGGATATATATAGATATAGTTATCAAAAGTTAATTTTTTATTCTAGCAAGAATAAAATTTCAGCCCGAAATGGTATTAGGTACGTAATTGCGTTTTCTTTATATTTATAAATATCCGAACTAAGAAATGGCCCACCTCAAAGTGGAAAACCATCGACTATGAATATTGAACAGGGCAACACTTCTGTATGTGAAGTAGAAGAAGAAGGAGAAGAAGAAAGAAGAAGAAGATGAAGTAGAAACAAGAAGTACGTACTACAAAAGGCTGCCCCGTGTCCATCAACTTAAGAAGTTAAGCTTGTAACGACACAAGCAATCACGCCCTACGATTGGAACACAGCAATGTTGCATGCGGTACTCCCGACGACCCCGACGACCTCTGACACAAAAAGCTTTACTACTAATTAAAACTACTTGCGTTCCGGTACTCTCAAATAATAAAATAATAATAAATATTCTACGACAATACGCAAATCGCCATCTAGCCCCAAAGTAAGCGTAGCTTGTGCTATGGGTACTAAGATAACTGATGAATATTTTTATGAATAAAATACACATAAATACTTACAATATACAGATAACAACCTGACACTGAAAATCATTCATGTTCATCACAAACATTTTTCCAGTTGTGGGATCGAACCCACTGCCTTGCCCTCTACGCTACTACAATGCGGGGTGAAAGGCTGTTTTAAAATCCAATGTAAGTTTCGATTACTAATGTACTAGATACAAATATGTGGTTCCATAAAAATTCTAGAAGCAAAATTGTTCTGCTAAACGCAGTATAATTAATAATGCATATAAAAAAATTTCGAACCGACAGGATCAGAACTTGTGACTCTCTGGGTGGGGGCCTGAGCAATTTGACCACTAAGCTACGTTTTTCCTATCGCCGATGCCGAAATTAGTATATACTTTTTGATAATTCCTTCAAGTGTAGGTGAAAACACTAAAAAAAATTACATAATTTTATATTGTTTCAGAATTCCTATTTAGGTGCGTTAAGATATTGTACTGTTATTTTTGAAGTGAAACTTCTTTAAAGGCAAACAAACACATAAATGTATAGGATAGAGTGAGATAGAAAACATTATACATTTTTTTATCTATTCTAGCTACCATGGAGACTAAATAATAAACCTTACATTTATCCTAATAGTTCTAATACTCTTCATCCACATCAATCTCCCGCTACTTTTCAGAAGTTACACTTCCGCCGTGTGTGAATAAATAGCACAGGATTTTTTTTAAATTATAGATACTGTTTTAGCGAAGCTAGACCCCTAGTTTGCCTATAAACATTTGTACACATGAGCATAAAAAATCATTTTAATCCACTTACACCAAGCATATTAAAAGAGAACAAAAAATGTTTATTCACAAATAAAAACAGTATTATCGGCACAGCCAAGCCTCGGTGTCCAAAAAGGCGATAGGATAGCATTCAAATGTATGGAAACGACAGGCGGAATAATGGGCAGGTTTCAATTAAAAGTCGCGCGACCGACCGTCGGTTGGGTGGGTGAATATTTATTACTAGGGAGATGGGTGAATTTATTTATAAACTGTGTTTTAAAACGTCACTTTCAATATAAGCGTAGCCGTTTTTTGTTATACCTTAGCGGTGTTACCTCTTCATCCGAAGATTGAAAATAGTATAAAGTCAAATATTTATATATTCAAATAGGCACATAGATGGCAATTTTGGTGCGTTCATTATATACAAAATGTATTAAGGTAGATACATAGTAGTGAGTAGTGATGGCGATAACTACATTCGTACTGTAATTTTATTAATAACAAATTATTATAAATGGCATTAATAACCTTGAATAAACTATGTAAACCAAAATAAAATCTAAAACGTCTTCGAAACCACCGCAGCGAGGCACAGTTCTAAAGATGCTGGCAGCATTGTCCCTTTGGATGGCCAAACTATTTCTTAGGTCAAAGTAACTGCCCGCTCTAGGAGCACCGGTAGACTCGATAACCCTTTTTGATAATTCTTAAAAAGAGCTCGTTCCTCCGGACCCAAGGGTCCCAAAATCTACTCCAAAAGGTACAAAAATGAAACTGCTATCAAGGTTTTCATATTTTCGCCTCTTGGACTGCTAGGCACTGGTAGCAGCCGCACCCACCATTGACGGGGTGGCCTGGATGTGTGATGGAGCAAGGGTATCGACACAATGGCATTAATTGATCTATTATTAATATATTTTCAATATTTTTACTTTTTATGTTACTACTACCTAGCTAGTTGCCCGTACTTCGTCCGCGTCGGAAAAGTTTATTTAACCGGGCTTAAAATTATGCAATGTCTATTTCCAGGATTACGCTAGCAATTTTATATAATAGATGATCAAACGAACTTCCTGAAGTGAAGTTCGATCATTATTATATGAGTCGCTTCATTCGAAGATATATTTACAAAGTAGTCCCTTAACCTACAGGCAACTTCGCACGAATTTAGAGGGTAGTTCAATACTCTTTTGGTATTTATTTTTTATTTTATTATTATTTTTCTTTCCACCCGCAATATAATCAGTACGTATTCGTATCTTGTGACATTGTTCATTCTTTTTTAGAGATTTGGTGAAAACAAAACTTTTAGGGTTAAGGCACTGATATTTCTATTAAGTGATCTTATGACGGGAGAGGAGGGTACTTATATCTTCGAATGAAGCGACTCATATAATAATGATCGAACTTCACTTCAGGAAGTTCGTTTGATCATCTATTATATATTCGTCGCTTCATTCTTCAGATATATTTACAAAGTAGATTTTCAGAGAAACAAGTTTTGTTTTTGTTTTTACTTTATTAAAAATCACATTTATTCTTAACTTATTAATGTAAGATCGATTAAGTTTAATTAAAAAATCGATTATATTTAATTTATACTGTTTCCTGCGGTTAGGTGGCTACCTTACTGCCTTACTACAGGAAACACCACTGCGTTTGCAAAATCATCATTGCCAGTCAAGATTGGCCGGTTATAGAACCGGGCAAAAGCTAAAGACGTGCTGGACCAACCAGCCGTCTTTCTAATCGTGTCTAGACTGAGTCCAGCGTGGTAAGCAGCTGACGTGGCAGCGTGTCGTGTGCTAAACGTGTTCACGTCTACGCCGCTTTCCGATATTACCTGCTTAATCCACCGACTAATAGATTGAGCGGTGGCAGCCTTGTGTGGTTTCTTAAACGTAAGCAAGAGGTTTCCTACATTCAGTGTCCTCATATTTTTTGTAACAAAAATATAATCCTTGAGGACTGAAGCAGGACATATATTGATATTATCGCGAAAAAATGGTAGGGATAATATTGGCTGATCTCGTCTAGGGGCCGAGGTCTTTATAATGTCTGTTATGGCTATCTTGACACCGGTTTGAGTGATCGAAACGTTTTTCATTTTAATTAGGGAAAATGTTTGTACTCTATGGCCAGCAAAATAACTAATTTCTTGGTAATTTTTTCAATGCTTAATTCTAAATTAGGATACCAGTTGCTCACATGATTGAGTACCAACTGTGGATCCCAAGTTGATGTGTACTTTGGCTTATTTGGCCTAATTTTGTACGCCCATTTGAGTAACCGTTTTATGCAAACGTCGGAATACCTACGTCAAAGTTGGTCAAAAGCAGCGACAACGCAGAGCGGTGGCTATTAAGGGAGCCATATGAGCACCCATTATTAAACTGATGCGTTAAAAAAGAGAGCATGTCCGATATTGAGCCATTAAAGACGTCGATATTATGTGATGAACAAAATTGCCACCAAAGTTTTAATGTAACGTTATATTGTTTGATAGTGTTGTCGGCTAATGAAGCCATCATTAGATTTAAAGCTTCGGGCGGGGTTACCCTGCGTGTGAATGCCGTCCGCAAAGCCTCGCGACACCCAGGGTAAGTTTGCTGTGCAGGGGGTGGTATTCCCTGAAATGAGATTGAAGAAGAGATTTACTAGAGTTCAAATAAAGGACGTGAGAATCGAGTAAACTCCTTAAAAGAGGGTACCAGGGCTGCGAAGGCCAATGGGGAAAAACCAAAATTCCCCTCGCCCTATCTTCAATAACCTTGCGTAAGCACTTCAAAATTAAAGAGAATGGAGGGAACGCGTAGAAGTATTTTGACTGCCAGTTTAGGGTAAAAGCATCAACAGCATATGCGTCTGGTTCTTGCTTCCAAGAAACAAACAAGTCACATTTGGCATTGACGCGAGAAGCAAAGAGGTCAATATCAGGACATCCAAAATGTTTTAAATAAATTTATAGGCATTATCGGATAGCTCCAATTCTATATCGGGGTTAATCTTTCTGGATTCTTCATCCGCATAATTATCTTTCGTGTTCACGTATGATGCGAACATCCAAATGTTACGTTTCTCGCAGCATTGCCAAATGCATCTTGTCAAATCGTTTAGATGTGGGAACTGAATACCACCCTGACGGTTTATGTAGCTAATAGCTGTAGTGTTGCCAACCCTCAGCAATATTGCACAGTTATCGTCTTGACTGGAAAAACTTTTCAATCCCATAAATACGGCGAGAAGTTCGAGATAGTTTATATGGTATTTCATTTCTGCGTCTTTCCATCTGCCGTGAACCTTTGCCCCATTACAAACAGCACCCCAACCCGTTCTAGAGGCATCTGTATATATTTCTTTTTGAAAACTTTGATTTCTTATAGGGCACGTTACTGTAAAAATATGAGTGCGCCACCAATTGAGGTCTTCTTGAAAAATTAGGGGAATCTTACTTTCGTAATTATTATTATTATGTTGTAACGCTAGGAATTTATAACGTTCCAACAATTTTGTATAGAGGAACCCATATTTCACTACTGGACAAACCGCTACCAGTACACCTATTAGCTGTGCAAACTCTCGGACTGTACATCTTGGTAACTTCGAAAACCTCTTTACGATCTGATTAATTTTGTTACGTTTATCAATAGATAATGATACTGACATTTCATGTGTATTGTATATGAATCCTAGAAATTTACACTTTTGAGATGGTTTTAAAGAACTTTTATCGTAATTAATTACGAAGCCTCAGGATTTTAAAAGTTTTACTGTTTCGTTAGTAAAACAGTCATCGTAATCGTTACCGATACATAATATATCATCTAAATAAATGACTGATGTGAATCCTTGTTTTCGAAGATAGGAACCTAACTTCCTTCATAATTTTTGTAAAAACTCTTGGTGCCACTGATAGGCCATACGGCATGGCAGTAAACTGGTATGTACATAGATTCTTCGAATTAGGGGCGTAAAAATTAAATCGAAAGTATTTTCGATCGGATTCAGATATAGGAACTAATAAATATGCTTCCTTTAAGTCAATTGTTGCTAGAAAGCCGCCTTCGGGAATTAACTTGAATGCCGTCCTGTGATCCTCCATTTTAAAATGTGTATTAGAAATAAATTTATTTAAAGATTTTAAATTTAAAATAAATCGCTTGCCTCCGTTAACTTTGGGTGCTAAAAAGATTTTTGATATGTACTGGTCGTGACACGGAGTACAAAGCGAGATAGCCCCCAGTTCTAATAATTTACTAATTGCCACCTGTATGTCTTGCGCCTCCTCGTAAGAAAAGTTAGACAAAGGTGCAATAGATTGACGCACTCGAGTACGCAATGGGATTGTAAATCCATGTTCTATCCATGACAATACAACCTTGTTGGTGGTTATGTGATACCACTCGCTAAGAAAGAATCGAATTCTGCCAGCATGTACCTGAATTATTTCTGTTGTGATGCACGGGTTTTCGCGTAAGAGGTCCTCGTTTGAACTTGTGGAAGTGATTGGTATGACCGACGCGGGGCTCCTGGTGGTCTCCTCTGACCTCCCCGCCCCCCCCTGTTCGACGGGTAACGAGGAGGTCTTGACCAGTTTCCCTGGGCGGAAAACTGAGTGACCGACGTTTGAGGCGTTCTCCCTTTTGGATTAACGCTTGTCTTTTTAATCTGAGATCCTCGTTTCTCAATGGCCTTGCTGGCTTTTATTTTTTCCGATAATGAGTTACCGTATAGGGGCTCATCGCGTTCTGAGTCTTGAATAACGTTAAGGAAATTCTTTTCCAGACTCGGGGTAATTAATTTAATTCTGTCTTTGGTAAGGCAGTGGTGCAAATCGGATAGCAAGCGACAGCCGTCACTTAAATATTTTAAGACAAGTATTTTATTGTCTGACTTGAGCAAAACATCCATAGCTTTGTTGATTGCCGTGGTACCGTTTCCTAGTTGTTGTTGGAAACCAACCAAATTCTTATCTCGTCCTCTGACTATATCCGATACTGCGGCTGAGATTTCCGCGTTTAACTTCGGAGCCTGCAGTAGTTTGCAATTAGCTGGTATAAGATGCTCTTTCATGAGCCTATCTTTATCGTCTTTGACTAACCCTTTCTTAAGTAGAGGAGTCCATAAACCGGCTAAACTTTCATGGACATCTTCTCCAAAGTCTGGGGTTCCAGATGTAGAGAAGACCCCAAAGCAGACAGCAACTCTGGGTCCAAACTTATTTCTGCGGTTGCCTCCGCTGGTAAAACAACCTCCTCTTTTAATAGGTCCGGTACGTCCTGCAAAGCAGGAGTCGACATCGCATGTATCTGTAAAAATACGATACTTAAGGGGACGAACAGTGATATAGGTATATAGAACGTATAGACCTTTTAAAGTTAATATTGTCTCGCAGACAATAATATGTAGCTAATATGCATATTACATAATATATTTGCTACGTTAGTTGTCATGAAAACATGACACATAATTAGCTCGCAGCTAATTATGATCGCAATTGACTCGCAGTCAATCCCGATTCTAAATTCTTTTTATAAAAGTGTTCAACTAACCTGCAATGTTTTCGTCCTCAGACGATTCCAACGGTCGTATCCGACTCCAATTTTCTCCTTTACTTTTTCTTCCAATTTTCTGATCTTGTATCTGTATTTATCCAACTTTTCTTGTGCACTACGTTTTGGCATTTTTGTGTTAATGCGCGTGCGCTCGTTGCCTCGCACGAAAAAGGAATGAACAATGTCACAAGATACGAATACGTACTGATTATATTGCGGGTGGAAAGAAAAATAATAATAAAATAAAAAATAAATACCAAAAGAGTATTGAACTACCCTCTAAATTCGTGCGAAGTTGCCTGTAGGTTAAAGGGACTACTTTGTAAATATATCTGAAGAATGAAGCGACGAATATATAATAACAAATAATATTAATATTAACCTTCCCTTTGAACCAGCGACTTTACAAAACTTTCTAACTCGTTTTTGCAGGTAAGTCGTTTAAAAATAACACTTTTTAACCATCCGAAATTGTACCCCTGTGTATTTTTGGGATACAAAGTATTCCATGTCCTAAGCCTAAGTATCTTAGAATGCTTGTACAAAATTCGATAAAAGATGAGCACAGATTAAGCCAAACACAGATAATTAGCCAACAGACAGGCAAAGGTTATAATTTTTAACAATGTTCCATGCATTAAGGCGGAATTTGGCCGTAGTTATCAGTGTTTCCATTTTAATCATCCGTATACAAACCACCCAAATTTGCAATAAAAAATTTCATCTTGACTTTCAAAACCTAAGTATATCGACCCATTACCGGCCCGCTACAGGGCACGGGTCTCCTCCCACAATGAGAAGGGGTTAAGGCCGTAGTCCACCACTCTTGCTGAGTGCGGATTGGTGGACTCCACATACCTTTGAGAACATTATGTAGAACTCTCAGACATGCAGGTTTCCTCACGATGTTTTCCTTCACAGTTGAAGCAAGTGATATTTTTAATTACTTATAACGCACATAACTTAGAAAAGTTAGAGGTGCTGGGATTTGAACTCGGCCCCCCGAAAGTGAAGTCGAGGTTCTACACTGCGCTATCACCGCTTCATATTATTCAAGCTTAATAGGTATATTAAAATAGAAAGAATAATATGAAAAACATAAAATCTTTTTAATCAAGGTGAGAAACTTGCCTTTTGGACCAGCGACTATTCTTATTTTCACAAACAATTCGTCTTATTTCAATCTTGACTTTACTATCTCAAGACCCCTTCATTCGAAAACATGGCGGAAACTTTACCACCAGATGTCACCGCCGTCTAGACGATTGCTGATATCGAGGGTGAAATTAATTTCCTAACTGTGATCGTGTGTGTTTATTTTAGTATTCGTATTTACTTGCGACAATAGTTTCCTACAGGACTTCTCTCTAGGCCTTGGCACTCACGACGCTGCTTGAAAGGCTGGCAGGCTCATATTATTACTTATAATTCATAAGTTAATAACACCAGGCTAAATTTGTTGTGGGTTTCTTCTTCGACCATGGTAAATTTGAAACCCTCGTAGCTTTAGGTTTAAGTTTACGAATGTAGTTATCGCCATCACTACTCACTGTTATATACACATTTTATATGTAATCTACGCATCATAAGTGCCATCTATATGCCTATTCAATTGAATAAAGAAATTTTTGACTATGACTTTGAAACGAATACTTAAAATTATAGCGTCAGTTTATAGTGTCTGTTACAGTAATTTTATAGTGGGTAAATAATTATTAAACTTTTGATAACTATAAATTCATATTGGACAATTATTTTTATTGTATTGATTAAACAAATACGCTAATAAATATTATTAAAATTATATTTGATTAACAACCAATGTTCATGACATTGAGATGGTAGTTATTTTGATAAAAATACAGTGCATCAGCAATATATTTCAGTCCTGTATGGACTCGAACGATGCAAATATACTGCCCGGTGTCTTAGCCGTAATCATGTCGAAATAACAGACGCTATAATTTTACGCTCAAACAAAATAAAAACTGTATTTACTTTCATAAGAATTGAGTATTAAAAAACAAAAACCTACTTTAAACTCTTGTCTCTGTCTGTGAGTTCGTTTCGGTTAATATCGGATACGGCTGGACTGATTATGACAGGAGTTTCACTGGCAGATAATTAGTTAGTGTTGTACCTATATATCGTGATAAAAAGGTCTGCATCAATGATTAACAGGATGCGCGGAAGCTCTAACAGTATTTTGAATATCATCATCATCATCATTACTTCAACTTAAGGCCTTAAGCGAGGTGTCCGATTCGGGTGACACTAATCTGGTACAGTTTAATGCTTGCGTGTTTGTTTTCCGCCAAACGGAGTCCGTTTCCCCTAACTCCGACTTTCCGAAATGTATCTGTGCCAATCACGAATAGTATTGAGCTCCTAGGTATCAGCATTTCGTCCAATCTAAGCTTTTGACAATGCATCGAGTCCAAAGCTAAAACTGCTGGCAAAAAACTTGGCATCCTCAACAAAGTTAAGCGCTACTTCACGCCAGAACAGCTTCTAACCCTGTACCAAGCTCAGGTTCGGTCGTGCATGGAGTACTGTAGCCATTTATGGGATGGCTCTGCCAAGTACCAGCTCGATGCTTTGGATTCGGTGGATCGTCGTGCTAGGAGACTCATTGGCAGCGACCTTGTAGTCAGTGGACTTCAAAGCCTTGAACACCGGCGCAAGGTTGCTTGTCTGGCTGTTTTCTACAAGATACATTTCGGAGAGTGTGCTCAGGAGCTATTCGATTTGGTCAAACCATCTCCTTTCTACCATCGAACTGCGAGGCACCGAAAGAATCTGCACCGTTACGTGGTTGAAATACCATCAACACGTACGAAGCGTTTTGCTTCTTCCTTTCTGATCCGCACCGCAAAGGCCTGGAATGCCCTCCCATCTTCCGTCTTCCCTGATACCTATAATCTGGGTACCTTCAAATCAAGAGTGAATAGGCATCTTCTAGGCAAGCGCGCTTCATCTTAGGCTGCATCATCATTTACCATCAGTCAAGCACTTGTCTATATACTTAAAAATAAAAAAAAAAATAAAAAAAAAAAAACTGATTGAAGTCCACGGCTGGACATAGGTCTTTTGTAGAGAGTTCCAAAATCCACTGTCCTGGGCCTCTTGTTCCCAGCGACTTGTTTCATGTCGTCTGTCCACCTCGTAGGGGGCCGACCAACGTTGCGTTTACCTGTGCGGTGTCGCCATTCCAACACCTTGGAACCCCAACGTCCATCGGCTCTCCGAGCTACGTGATCCTCATTTCTGATTTGATCACGTAGAGATTTATAGCTTTAAGTATATATTTTGAATATATAAAGCTATAAATGGGAAAATCCCTTTATGCAACACTGGGTTGGTTGGTTACACACTCATACACCAAGTTTTCAAGAGGGTACTTACCTTAATTAAGTATTATTTTTTATTAATAAATTGTTAATTAGATATTTGTTACAAGCTACAGAATTTTATCCGAAATGAACGTTATTATTATTGTATAAACTAAGGCTATTTTGTATTTTTAAAGCAATTTTTTTTTCAGCTGAACCGATTTTACGGTCCAATAGAACCTGGAATTCAGGTTGACCTAAATTCCACACGAGCAAATCAGCGAGTAAAAGCTGTTTACTTTAAGCATTAGTAGTTTTGTTTGCAATTCAATTGCATCTGTGAGAGAAATAAAATTGCAATTTTCCTACGATTCGCGTCGCCAGGTGGCCCTTAATTGGTTTATAACGAGGTTCCAGAGCTAAATGTTGCTGCAAATGCGTCTGGGGATACTCAGCTATCCAGTCCTTTAGCGTTTCTTTAACAATGGGAGTATTATGGTTTAAGAACTTACGAAGAACTGTGATGCAAAATCACCAGATTACGTCATTGTGTACATCCTATTTGTATCATTTAATGTAACATCGTAAAGATCTAAGATTCGTTTGTTTGTAATAATATTACAGTAACTTGTTTTATAAAGGGGGTAAATAATTAAACTTTTGATAACTATAATTCCACGTTGGCCAAATATTTTTCAACGCTCCGCTTATGAGGCGTCCAAAAAGAAAACTAACCAACATTGTCTGTGAATCAAATATAATTTTGATTGTTTCTTCAAAACTATTTATTAATTAAAAATGCATTATCAGCACATTTGTTAATATTCTAATCAGTTTAATAGAATATCTGGCATAAATCAAATTGTATCTACTTACATTAACTTTAATTATTTACCTACTTTATAAAATTACTGTATCACTATACCTACTACGGAACTGTGAAGTAGTCAAACCTTTTAATACATCAACTAAATTGCTAAAACTTTTATACTCATTCACAAACAAAAGGTCTTTCAGAGGGTTCCCATTTTATCTCGTGGCAGTATCTCAACCCTTTGAGAGAGCCGTTCCTATTCCCAGTTTATCGGATACCTAAACCCTCGTAAAAGTAACTGTAAATACGTATTCAATGTTAAAGGACCCCAGCGATTGTTGATGCTGTTAAGGTTTTACTGTAGGACGTTTACTTTTAATGCCGGAACATTTAGCTGCTGCTTAAAACGCTTTTTAATCATCAATGTTTGTACATAATAATTTAACCTGTGTGCTAACAAACGTTAATGTGATATGGTAAGGCTCAAGCAACACAAAAATGAAGTCTGGCGCTGATAAGACGCGGCTGTGTTGCCGTTCCGTTCAAAAATCATACAAAATATACGAAACTACGACCTAATTTAGGCGCGCACAAATAAAAATCTTAATTACATTGTCTTGTAAATAAGTTTTGACCTATGGTTCAGCAACATGGTCGCTAACTGTGGACCTCTTAAGAATGCTCAGAGTCACTCAGCGGGCGATGGAGAGAGCTATGCTCGGAGTGTCTCTACGTGATCAAATCAGAAATGTGGAGATTCGTAGAAGAACCAGAGTTACCGACATAGCTCACCGAGTCGCGAAGCTGACAATGGGCGGGGCACATGGTTCGAAGAAAGGATGGACGTTGGGGTCCTAAGGTGCTGGAATGGCAGCCCCGCACCCATAAGCGCAGCGTTGGTCGACCACCAACATGGTGGACAGACGGCATTAAGCGCGTCGCAGGTAGCCGCTGGATCTAAGCGGCACAAAACCGTGGAATTTGGAACTCCTTCAAAAAGACCTATGTCCAGCAGTGGACGTTTATCGGTTGATATGATGATTGTAACACTAAACTGTGCCTTTCAAAAAAAAACAACATCAAAAAATTTTTTATTGCGCACAAGAACAAAACAAAAAAAGAACAAAAGTACAAGTAATTTAAATTATAGTGATTTCTTCCAGGTTACCATTATAAAGAATTGACTCACATAATATGAATCCTTATAGGGGTGCGCAAGGCTCTAAAATTATACATACGTATTAATAATTACAAAAACAGTATAAATGAAATTAATAAAATAAGCTAATACATATTTCACTACGGGTAAAAAAAAAAATACTAAAACTTTATTGACCGGCCGATTGACACAGTTTGCAGCGATCCTGCTTTCTGTGTCCAAGGCCGTGGGTTCGATTCCCACTACTGGAAAATGTTTGAGTGCTGAACATTAATGTTTTTCAGTGCTGGGTGTTTGTATGTATGCTAGCGGACCCCACCGCCATCTGTCGGGATATTTTGTGAGTCTAAACCATCCAGGGTGCCACCCAAACTTATACCAAAAAATTCAATCAAATCGGTCCAGCCGTCTAGGAGGAGTTCAGTGGCATACACACGCACACAAGAAATATATATATATAAAGATTCTAAGTATTTATGTATACTCATAAAAATATTCATCAGTCATCATAGTTCCCATAACACAAGCTACGCTTACTTTGAGGCTAGATGGCGATGTGAGTATATTTATTTATTTATATAATAATGTTAACTGTAGAGAACGTAAAAGTGGAATATAATAATCATATTACTTACTGTGTTAGATAATAAATCTTTGTCCATATTTTTACATTAATTCCTCCATAATAGGAGTTTCCAGCATCTCGATTCACTGATCTTTAACTGGATTTACGGAACATCAGAGCTGTTCCAGCAGACAGCTTTAATGTTGAGTGAAGACTGTTTTGTTGTTCAAATCTTTTTCCACTGTTGTTTTACGGAATACACGACTAGAAGATCCTTTTTTTCTTATTTTGTTTCTATTTAGTTTTAACACCACTTATCTACCACATAGTTAGTTCTCTAAAAGGTATCTATTGTTCTCAAGAAAAAGTGGCGGAACGAAAGTATTGCTGCTATCACGAATACTGTAATCAGTAATGAGTACAGAATCCATCGGCATTGAACTTTCCCCTTTAACTAACCTGACTAGCGTTGTATATCTTATATAAATTATTATATTAATAATATAACTATATTATTATATTAAATAAATTCCTATGTTCGTGTGCGTAACTCCTCCTAAAAGGCTGGACCGATTAGGATTAAGTTGTTTGTTATATTTTAATCGTTCCTGGAAAAGAAAACACAAATATTGATCCCGCTAGGTGGCGCTGGTTTACCCGGTAGGACCGGGCAAGTACGCTTGTTAATTCCTAAAATCCATACATGTACCTTGCCTACCGAATAAATGAAAAGTGTACTTTTTAGAGCTGTAACTTTTAATCAGACATTGAGACGAATTAACGGAGAATTTCGTTAGACAAGTAGGTACTTTCAACCCTTGAAGATTAATATCGGCATTGGACTTGTCACAGAAACCTAGGAAACCTTTTAACGGTTCCAAAATTTGCGGTTAAGCCGAGCGAAATCCAGCACGTAATCAGGCTAAGGTTTCGCTTACAAAAAGAGCATTATTTTATCAAGGTCTGTAGTGACAGCTTTGACCCTTTTAGATTTGAAAGGGTTAGCGTAAAAACTTTATTAGTATTCCGAGTGACTCAGGTGTGTGTGTGGTACAATTCACAAACGAAGGAGTTTGATAGACACTGATTTGACAGATTAACAGATAAATAATTATAAAATTTGATTACAATCCGATTCAAACTTTATGACTATTCGAACTTCGTGCGTTGATGGGCAGAATTATACAATATTCGGTATAAGCTATTAGCGGGACGTTACAGTTGACTACCTGCGCGAAGCTACACTCGCAGCTAGGTAACTTCCACAATGAACTTCAAACTGAATAAAATTTTAGATATACTTAAAATGCCCATTCCAAAACATCTTACACAAGGGCCTTTGGTCTTTACATATTCATAAACCTTCGGTTATTTATGTACCTAATATCACAAATTTTAATAATTCATGAAAGTACTTACACTATTAATGGTGTACCAATTAATTACTAATTTATTAAAAAAAATATATCATGAGAAAGGGAACCAAGACCTAGCCCACTGCCATTTGTTTTTTTTTATTTCTCAAATCATTTTCTACTTTTACCTGGGAACACTAAAAAAATGGTATGCATTAGTTCTTAATGTGTATGAGTAAGTCTATAACAGAATTTTAAGCTCGACACGAATCAGATTGAATTTGTGAGTACTAAGGTATTCCGGGCACTTGTACTGTACTTATAGTAGACTGCAGTGCCGTGTGGTGACGGCAGATCAGAATACAGTTGTCACCACCCCTCTTCTTCCCACTGGTGTCGTACGAGGCGACTAAGGGAATATAACGGAGAGCGGGTAACAGCGTCTACTGTCCTACTACTACTATCTACTGCGATCACCAACCCGCCTGCCCAGCATGGTGATTATGTGCAAGTCCTCCAGTCAGGAGTGGCCTTTAGTCCAGCAGTGGACTAGAATAGGCTTTTGATGCTGATTGATGAAGTAAATAAATAAATAAATATACCTACTATGAAAATACACACATCGCCATCTAGCTCACAGTAAGCGTAGCCTGTGTGGGTACTAAGATGACTGATAAATATTTTTATGAATAATATACCTAAATAGATTTACCTAAGATAAACACCCAGACACTGAAATATATTCAAGTTCACCCCACAAACTTATTCTAGTTGTGGGAATCGAACTCACAGCCTTGGACTCAGAAAGCAGAGTCACTGGGCACATTGCGCCAATCGGCCTTCAGAAAATCTTAAGCGGCAAATATAAATTTCAAACCATTTAATCTGATGACTAAGTTGTATAAATAAAAGTTAATTCAAGAAGCTCATATTTTTTTTTTTTTTAGAATACTTTATTGCACAAACTTAGAAACAATACTTTAATACACACAAGAAAACAAAAAAAAATAAGTAAAATTAAAAACAATAAAAAAAATAATAATAATAAAAAAAAGTTAAACAGTTGTGTGCAAAGGCGGCCTTATTGCAAAAGCAATCTCTTACAGACAACCCTTGGTGAAAGTAATAATAGAAAACAAGAGGGACAGTGCAAACAATGAAACATACACAGGCAAGAGAAAATTAAAAAATTAAAAATATATATATACTACATACTATATAACATACACATATAAGAATTAATAAAATAAATATATAATAACTATATAGCTCATAGTATATGACTTGTACCTTGCAAAATTCGAAGTGTCTCCTGACAAGTGTTCAACGGACAAAGGTCCACGCAATTCGACAGAATTTGACAGGTGTCCACCGCCCCCACTTGTCCATCGGAATAATTGGTAACGAAATAATTCAGAGGATAGCGATTTAAATTGACAAAATATTTTTATTTACAAATTTATTATATCAAGTGGTCTTTGCATCGTTCGAGTGAGTATCTTCGTATCGTTCGAGTGAGTATCTTCGCATCGTTCGAGTCCGTGTAGGACTGAAGTGTATCGATAATACAAGCGTATTTATATCGTAATACCCACCAAATGAATGTCATGCACATTAGTTGTTAATCCTACGAATATTATAAATGACAAAGTGCAGATGTTTTTTACTCAATCACACAAAACTTCCCACACGTTCAGCTAGAACGGATTGGGATGAAATTTGGAAGGAATGTAGCCTTCGACATGGTGAAGAACATAGGCCTCCTTTTTTTATCCCGATACCTAAAGTAGTTTCCGAGGGAAAATTGAAAATCGTTTAGGTACGTTATAGTTTAGACCGTGGTAGTTACCTAATTGGAACTCCCTGCAAAAGACATATTTCCATCTGCAGTGGGCGTCCATTGGTTGGCATACCTATGGTAATGTTTTTTGTAGAATGTCTCCGAAGTACGACATCTATCTTTCATTGTTCTAGGACGGACGAACGGACGAATGAATAAACTGTTGGTAGACAGCGAACGAAATCATTGTAGGATGAAGGTGACGTGTGCAAACTGCATGCGTATCATTCTTTCACTCACTGACAAAGTATTTGACATACGGCGTAGATAGGTACTCTAATACTACTACTACAATTTTTAAGTAATCAAATTTTAGTTCCTTGGACACTCGTACCACAGTTTCACAGTGCATAACGTCATAGAGTACCAATAAAAGAGAGTATATAATATTATAAACTCTCTCTCATAATAGTATTCCTTAAGCGTTTGAGCTTAATGCGTCAGATATCACAATTTAAATACGGTAGAGAAATAGTTATTCCAATGTTACGAAAGAATAATAAGATAATAATTATCAAATTCAGATAAGCTTCAAGTAGTTACTTATTTAGTGTATAACGTATCTCTTGAAATTTGTCGTTTCTAATGAACTGTAACTTCGCGTCAAAATAAAAGTTTTTTACAAAAATTTAAGTGAAATCTCATTTTGTTTTACATTAAAAGTTTCAATTTAGGTTTTAATAAAAAAGGGATTTCTAATCGCTTGCCTTTTTCGCGGTAGTGACAATGGCACCTAAGGGTCAAAATAGCTAGAAGCCAGAACTCAAAGTCAACAAGCAAATGATGTCAGCTGTCAACTGTAACTTTTGACAATTTGTTGTTGTGGTTAAGTCACTCTGGTCACTTGTCGTTTGATTCGGCCTACGATAGGGAATTAGATGGAAACTAGTTTGTTATTTCTTTAATTAATTAATTATTTAATTATTATTAAAACAATATGTGAGATTGCGGTGCTTCTAAAATGTGTGACGAAACTAACCAAGAGCGTCAAGATAACGAAATGTTCGCTTTACGGGTAAGAAATACAATCTTTGCCAACTTCATTGAACAGGAGCCAAAAGTATTATTTTTAATATTCTGCTTGTTAATCTAAGCAAACTTTTATACTTAATACTTTAAAAAGTTAACAATCCCTGCTATTCGCATTAACTGTTTTGAATGAATTGTGATCTTAGTAATTAAACATTATTTGGCTGTTGAGAATTAAACATTAGTTGAGTTTATGAAATGTTTTTTAAAGAATTGCTTACTTTTTTAGGTTAAATTACAGTATTTATTTCTGAAGTCTAAATACTTAATTTCCATAATTTACAATTATGACTTAATATTCAAATGTTAGTTCAACAGACATTTTTTAACATGTTTAAAGTCAATTAATATAGGTCACACATGTGTGATTCATACATTTTTCAACCTAGAAGATAACATAGCAACATTAATGAATGCCTTAAAATATTTCACAAATCAGATTTCCGCTGATACTACATTTTGTTTATTAAATGTGGTATATTTATATTGTGGTTACATCCCTGTAGTAGATGCAGTTGACCTTTTAACCTGTAGAAACTGTTTGTTGAGTATATTATCTAGAATGTGAAAAGTGTGTACTTTTAAAATTGCAAATATGCTTGTTATTTTTCTAGTCAATATATGAGGAAGCAGTGGAAGACAACAGAAGGAAGTCAGTTTGGAAAGAATGGCATCCTCTGAACATTCTCTTGACTTTGCAGCCTTCTCACACTACCAACGGTGTTCATTGTGGGGCAACTTTGCAATTTGACTGTTGTGATAACTATCCTGATATGTAAGTACTGCATTATAACTCGGCCGGCTATAAGTTTATTAAATTTAGTATTTATTAAATTAGTACTACCCTGAAACAACTTTTATTAATCAGTTTTCAGAGGTGTTTAGATGGTTAAAACGAAAATCACATTCAACAGTTTGTCATAGGATTCTTCTAAGACAACAACTGAGTTTAAATTTACAACCTCACTAAAATTGAATAGTAGACATTTACAAAACTATTACTAACTTCACAATTACTCATTATTTTATTTCAGACCTCCAAATATAACAATAGACAAAAGTTTTGGACTCTCGGATGATAATGTGCAGAAATTATTAAAAGAATTGCATCAATTGGCTGATGATTTGTGTGGTGAAGTTATGATATTTCAGTTAGCCCAACATACACAGGTAAGATAGGAAAGTCATATTTATTTTATTACAATATCTCCATCAAATATCCTCCCAATTTTGGTAGATACAGTCAAACCTGGATAAGCGAGAGTTCAAGGGAGCACAATCTCATTCTCGCTTATAGAGGTTTCTCACTAACCCGAGTTTCTCGCTAATGCAGGTACATGGGTAGCGTTTCCCTCTTATAGAGGTACGCAGCAATAACAAGAGATATTCATGCACTATGTAATTTTATTTTATTTCGAACTTATTTACATTTAAAAAAATCTGTGAATTTTGTTTGTGTTTCTGTTTTTGTATTTTTAATGTTTTTCTCTAACTCATAAATTTTGTCGAATATTGCTTGCTCGACTGTCGCTTATAGAGGTATAGATAAGTAGCAGTCTCACTTACGGAGGTCTGTGAGGGAAAAACGACTCTCTTACAAAGGTTTCTGTTTCTCGCTAATAGAGGTTTTGGGAGCTTAAAATGACGGGTCCTGGCTATTACTCTCACTTATAGAGTTTTCCCACTTATCCAGTTCTCACTTACCCAGGTTTGACTGTATTCTATAACCATATGATAATAATTTGTTACATTTTCAACGGACTGAGTAGATCTTTAGTTTTTTCACTTTACGCTACTTACGCTAGTTTTTTTTAAATTAAATAAACAATACATAATTATTTACAATAATTAATCTATTACAGCAATTTTTAAATAACCACAACAAACCGATATTATCTTTTTACGACGAAATGGTTAGGGAGAAAGATGAGATGGAAAAGTTAAAACAACATGACATCCAAGTTAAGGAAAATGAAGAGGTGAGTTTATATAAAAAAAAATCTTTTTAAGAAATTTGTATTGTATTGTACCTACTTATTGAGGGGATGCCTGCAAATCCACCATGTTTGAGACCCAGGTTTAACTGGTTTTCTGGTAACATACCTGCCCCCTAAAACGGACACTGTTATATATATATAAAATTCAAAATTCATTTATTTCAAGTAGGCCTAGTTTATAAGCACTTTTGAAACGTCAAGTCTGTTTTTAGTGACTCTACCACCGATTCGGAAGGCCGGCACTGAGAAGAGCCGGCAAGAAACTCAGCAGATTGCTCTTTTCCAACATCATTTTACAGTTTAACAATCTTTTGAATTTTTCTGTTTTGTGAGGGATGAGAGCAGAGTGGCCTACTTCCAAGCAGCCTTGTCGTTAATATATATGTATTGCAAAATATTTCTTTGATTATTCGACATATTTCTTGGCTTAAGTATTTTAGGAAAAATCTTGCTTTTGACAGAGAATCAATAAAAGTATAAGGTATAAAAGCTTTGCTATAAGGTATAAAAGCTTAGCTTTGCTTTTAGTCTAATCAGAGAAAATATTATTATATTAAATTAACTAGTTTATTCAAAGACTGAAAGACTACTTATAAAGACATTAATTGTACATTTTTGTAAATCCTATAGAAATTCTTTAATTTATCTGGATAAAAGAAATGCTATGTACAATCTTCCAGAATGCCAACACCCAAATTCCACAAGCCAAATAATACAAAATCAGTGCAATGGTTGCCCAATCATAGGTATATTTTTGCATTTATAATTTTTACACCAATAGGCATAGTTTTGCATTTATAATTTTTGGAGCAATGATAGCCCTTTGGGTAGGACTTCACTTTCGAGCGGGCGAGTTCCAGCCTCTAACTTTGTAAGCTTTGTAAACTTAAGTTAGGTGCGTTTTATTAAATTATCACTTACTTCAACAGTGAAAGAAAACATCGTGAGGAAACCTGCAAATCTCTTCCACAATGTTCTCAAAGGTGTGTGAAGTCCACCAATCCACAATGGGCCAGCATGATGGACTACAGCCTTAACCCCTTCTCATTGTGGTAGGAGACCCGTGCCCTGTAGTGGGCCGGTAATGGGTTGACATGATGATGATGAGGAATAATTGATTGACCTGATTAATATCAGGTCAATCAATTATTCCTCATGTCGTGGAAAGCCATCGCCTGTAAACAGAGCAGCTCTTTGCAGGGAATGCAATGTACTCAAGGGCAGCCTTGTTTTATCCTTTAGGCCTCATGTGCCTGTAATTACACTGTCAAAGCCATCCATACCGGAAATCACAGCAGCAGATATAAGCATGGTGGTAGAACTGCCCCAGAAATCACAAAAAGCTGTCCTAATTTAGAGTAACGATTCAAAAATCAATAATTTGTGTTTTAGCTTCAAAAAATGAAAGATGAAATTGAACGGTGCCAGAAAGCGATGCGAGGCAGCGTTGATAGTTCGTGCAGCTCCGACCTAAACAGTGATCAAAGGGACGGTCAGGGTGATACGTCGAAGCTTTTATAGTGAGTAATTTTAAAAGAGGCAATAATAAAGAAGTGTCTGATCAGTGACGTGCACTTTATATATGCGCAAATGCACTGCCTACCGTAAAAAAATTTACAACTTGTATAGAAGGAGAACAATTTGTATGCGATCTTACTGTGTAAAATCTATAATATCATTAAAAAAAAATTACTATTAATATAATGAATTCGTTTGTCACTAACTAAATTTAGCCATTCTAAACATAAAATACCAGTATTCACACACACACACACACACGCACGCACGCACGCACGCTCGCTCGCTCGCTCACACACACACACATACACACACACACACACATTAATTACAAATAAAAACAAAAAAAAAAGGTAAACATAGTTGTTTAATTAAATGTCTCTTTCTTTTTTATACACTAGCTATGCTGATGACAAAACACCGTCAGCAAAGAGGATATCCAAAAAGAATTCCGGTTCAGTTACTTGTACATGTAACATTAAAGGTGCCAAAGTGCTTCGGTATACACAGAAAAATAACAAGAAAGTTTATGTTGGGAATTGTATAGGTGAGTACGGTATCAAAACGGTTGAGGCTGTAGTCCACCATGCTGGCCCAGTGCAGATTCAGAACTCGTTGTTGAAATGGTGTGAACAAAGTAAATGATTTTTATATGGCCTAAAATGCACGTAAATTAGAAAGTTTCTATCGTGGATAGTTACCACCCTACACACAAAGACGTGCCCCTAAGCAGTTTACCGATTAGGGGTATCGTTTTAATACAACTGCCATACCCCTTAAAGGTTTTCCCGCTACCATCTTAGACTGCATCATCTCTTACCAGCAGGGGATATTTCAGTCAGGGCAACAAAAAAAAACACTATCTATTGATAGTTTCGATCAACCCGAATTGACGGATGGAAGTAATATATCGTCCTTTATAAGGACAGTTGTACAAAGATTAATTAAACGCCCTAAAAGTAGGATATATTCCAGGTCACTCTGCAAATGGTGCCACAACCTTCCCAGCTATAGACGACGACGGAGAAAAAGTTATCGCTAAGAGATGGTACCTCGCTGTATCAGCTGACTTCCAAACGCGGAATAGAAAAATAAACGCACTTCAACAGGACCTCAAGGCCATGTGTCGATTAAAACACACGTCCCTAGTGCCATACGTTGCTATGGAAATAAATACAGAGTCGAAAAAGACAGGTCTGCAGAACGTGTACATATTCCGGGACTTTGTTCTGGGGACGTCCTTGAAATACCTCCGAGAGAAATCGCACTTTGGCGACAAGTTGGAAAGGTTGAAATTAGTGCGGCATGTGGGATTGGGCGTTTTCAGTGCCTTAAAAGAGTTACATAGTGTTAATGTGTTGCATAGAGACGTTAGTGGCGAAACTGTGTTTTTGGAAGTGAACGGTGGTGTCAAATTGGTGGGTGCGTCGCTTGATGTAAGATTGACTGAGATGATTGAAGAAGAAACCTATTGTGACCGGTAAGTTTTTTTTTATAGTAATTAATGTTATATGAAGCGGTGGTCGTCCAGTGGACAGGACTTGAACTTTCGGTCTGATGGGTGTGGGTGCTGGTGTAGTTACATTGACATGAGGCTTAGCACCTACGCGTTAGGTTGTTGGACAAAGGGTGGCGTTGCATTGCAGGATGTGATCATCCTCATCATGTTGTTCTTGTTTTATGATGGTTTTTATGTTACCATCAGTACCCTTAGTACAAGATTTGCTCGCTCGCAATCGAGGAGCAATCGAGGATGTTGGGGTCTTAAGGTGCTGGAATGGCGACCCCGCACCGGTAAACGCAGCGTAGGTCGGTCCCCAACGAGGTGGACAGATGACATCAGGCGAGTAGCTGGGAGCCGCTGGAGGCAAGCGGCCCAGGACCGTGTATTGTGGAACTCCCTACAAAAGACCTATGTCCAGCAGTGGACGTCAATTGGTTGAGATGATGATGATGATGATGAATCGAGGAGCAATAAAAGCTATGCAGTTCGAGCATTAAACTCTTTTTCATCAAAATAAAAAGTGGATCTTATCGAAAATATATTAAAAAAAGAAAATAAAGCTTAGCTTAGTTGATAAATAAAAATTTTAATCAAGGGTGTTAATAGTTAAGATATTGTAGTACATGGTCGTAGACTCTGCACATCGTACAAAAAAAAAACAACCAGAATGCTCCGAACAGTCTTCGATCCCAATGTCGAAGGAAAAAAAGAAGGCACGCAAATAAAAAAAAAATTACTAGTTTTAGAGTCGTAAGTCCTGTACTTCTGAGTTTTGTTTTACAAAGCATAGAGCGTGCTAATCTTGTACGAAGGCTACAGGTGGCCCACTTGTAGCCTTCTTACAGTATTACCACGCTGTTTTCTTCGACAATTATTACTATAAAAAAAAACTAACTGTCCTTTTCTCTCGCATGACAACTATCCTTGTCTGCTGCATTTGTTTATTTTAAGTTAGTAACATAATACTTTTACCTAGACAGACGAAAGCTCAGGACATCTATGCGGCCGCACAGTTGTTGCTCTCTATAGTGACTGAGGAATCGGGCAAAGAAGTACCACCCGATTTACCCATTACAGCTAAGGACTTCTTCTCAAGGTTAGTATCATTTGGCCGGCTGATTGGCGCTATGTACAGCGACCCAGCTTTCTGAGTCCAAAGCGATTCCCACAGCTGGAAAATGTTTGTTGAACATGAATATTTTTTAGTGTCTGGTTGTTTAACTAAATATTATTTTTAAAAATATTCATCGGTCATCTTTGTACCCACAACACAAGCTATGCTGCTACCTTTGGGAGTAGATGGCGATGTGTGTTTTATTTTATTATCAACTCTTGTACAAATAAAATAAACATGACCTTGATCTTGAACTTTAAACTTTAGATGCTAAGCTTCCATGGGGCCCACATATAAATAATTTAGCAAACAGACTTAGTTCTGCAGCATACGCGGTAAAAAAGATTCGTCATATGACAAACATAGAAACTGCTAGGCTTGTGTATTTTAGTTATTTTCACAGCATTATGTCCTATGGCATTTTATTATGGGGTAATGCTGCTGATATAGATTCTATTTTCGTCCTGCAGAAAAGGGCTGTTCGTGCGATATATAAAATGGGCCCAAGAGAGTCATTAAGGGATAAATTTAAGGAAGTTTAAATAATGACGGTGCATAGTCAGTACATATATGAAAATTTAATTTATGTCCATAAAAATATATCAAAATTTAAAAAGAAAATGCACTGTAACAATATAAATATTTGAAGCAAAAATAAACTCGTTGTGCAGTTTACTAGGCTACACAAAATTGCAAATTCATTCAAGGGCAATTGTATATTATTTTATGACAAATTACCAAATGAAATCTCGGAGATGTCTCTCAATAAGTTCAAAGTTTATATAAAACGTAAGCTTACAGAAAAGTCCTATTATAATATTAAGGATTATTTAAACGATAAAAAAGCTTGGGTGTGAATTGCTCTAGCTTCATAGCTTAATATAAATTTACTGGAAGATAATGATAACAAAAAAATTAATTTGCCCGGCTAAGTTTGTTGTGGGCTCTTCTTAGACCAGGGCGCGTTTGGAACCCTCGTAGCTTTAGATTTAACTTGGCGAACGAAGTTATCACCCTTCTTATCCCATTACAATTATGTAAACAAATATGTATGAACGCTTCATAAGTGCCTGTGATAGGCCTACACGAATCAAGAAAATTTGAATTTGAATTTCTAAAGACCATAATTTTGGCTGTTCCTTGCTTTATTTTTTATGTGCATCAAATAAAGTGAATAGGGACGTGATAATTATTATAATGAGGCGATGAGTGAGGCGCCTCATGTATAGACACGGTATGAAAAAGTTTGGTTCATCGTATTGCGAGCACACATCACTTTTTGAAACAAGGTAACAGAATAGACTCGAGTTAGAGAAAATAATGTTTAACGTGTCTTTAGTAAAGTTCAAAATTGTTCGGATCAAAGTAGTTTGACTATTTAGATAAATAGAGCCTTAAAATCTCACGAATCAATCGTTAAAAAATAACTTTAGGGATTTTTTACAACTCATACATTGCCTACCCTTAAGTTTTGTATAACTCGTACTGGAGATTTTCTCAATTTTATATCATCTGCATACCCTGTATTCACATCACTGCTAAGAGGGTTCTGAACGAAGGTCAGGTCTTTGAATTTTGAACTTTATCTCCTCGCATTATGGTTTACAGGTGTTTAATAGAAGATGAACAGTACCAATGGACAGCGGAACAATTAGTCGAACACGTCTTCTTGCTTGACGTCGCTCCATCTAAACTGCTCAATGGCAAAGAGAAAACGGACAGTGCTGACAGTGGTTCCGAGGTAATAACTTTTCATTAACTTTTCATTTTGGTCTAGTGGGCAGTATGTTTAATTACGGATCACGGGGTCTTGGGCTCGGATCCCGGGATCAAAACTCTCAGGGATGTAGGTTTCCTCATGATTTTTTCCTTCACCTTCGAAGCAAGTAATACTTTAAGTAAGTAGTTAAAACGCAAATAACTTAGAAAAGTTATAAGTGCGTGCTGGGATTAGAACTCAACCCCCCGAAAGTTAAATCGAGCTCCTACCCACTTCGCTATTACCGCTTCATTAGATGCACAACTGGACAGCCAGTTTGATGACAAGTTGGCGCTCTTGTCCTAGAAATTAAACCTAATGGACCTTTTACCACATCACGATTATTTAAACAATAATAAACAAGAAAAACGGTAAAAAGTTTATAAAATCAAAACATTAATTACAAATTTATCCTTTACAGTAGGATATATGAGATGAGAAACTTTTTAATTACAATAGCGTTGGCAGCTCAGTAGGTAGGACTCCGACTTTACTTTCGAGGGGGCGAGTTCGAATCTTACCACGCACCTAAGTTATGTGCGTTTTAGTAATTAAAAATATCACTTGCTTCAACGGGGAAAGAAAACATCGTGAGGATGCATGCCTGAGATTTTTTCATAATGTTCTCAAAGTTGTCTAAAGACCACCAATCCGCACTGGGCCAGCGTGGTGAACTACGGCATTAACTCCTTGTCATCGCGGGTGACACGTGCTCTGTAGTGGGCCGTTATTGGGTTTATGTGATGATCATAAAACAACAAAAACTATGAAAAATTTATAAAATCAAAACAATAATTATAAACTTATCCTTATCCCCCCTTAGCAGAAGGATATTTAAGATGATAAATATTTTAACTCATTTCTGTTTCCTAGGATGAGGACGGTGACATACGGATACGCGATATAAGTACGCTAGGAAACGGACAATCACGATTAAATGTTGAATTCGAAGTTCTGAACTGGATCGGAAAAGGCGCCTTTGGTGATGTCGTAAAGGTATTTGCATTATTTGTTATCATGCCCATTATTATAGAAATATTTACACATAAATTATATATATTTTTCGTTTATATTGCGAATATGGTGCGAGGTTTCGAACATGGCTAGATACATTATGAACATTAAGTTTAATTTAAGTCCGCGAAAAGCAGGAGAATCTGTATGGTGTAATTTAAAATTTCATCAATCCTTATACTCCTCCTTTTTCGCTACTATAGCAAATTGAGCATAATTTTCATAATATATCATGGATTTCCGCAAAGTAACGCCTGCTTCTATCCAATAGAGTATGCAAATGATATAAAATGAAGAAAATCCTCAGTACGAGTTATAAAAAACTTAAGGATAGGTATTATAAGAGTTATAAAAAGCCTACCCTTAAGTATTTGTAACTCGTAGTAGAGATTTTCTTCATTTTATATCATCTGCATACCCTGTGCATACCCTCTATGCACACCACTTGGCGTATGGATTTAATATAAGTGGCATACCCTTACAAGGTTAGCCCGTTACAATCCTGACTGCATCTTCACTTACCAGCAGTTGAGAGCAGCAACTTGTTGTGGAATAAACAAAAGGCAATGAAGTATTTTAAATTACCCTAATCCTTAAACTGTAACATAAAATATTGACGAAATAATCCACCAATAAATGCCGTCAAAACTTCCAAACCGCGGTCGATATTTCTTATTGGTTATTCTGAGACGGGCTCAACGGGCACTTGAGTTGCCAGAAGCCTGAATTCATTCATGGATATGTGTGGATTTGTGACAGTACATTAATTTTTATGTAAAAGGCCATACATGCTTTGACAGTGCTGCCATCTCTTGATGACAAAACATGCAATGTCCGACACGCTTTAAACAATTTTTTAAAACTTAAGCCACTAAAGCAGAGCTCGACTCATATTTCCAGATAAGTGAAAATACGCTTTTTGTCTTTCACCCGTTTTTAACGTGCAAGACTGTGGATTCTGGACTCTACAAGAATAAGCCCGAATTTGTTGTCCTTGTCCTTCCTGGCAGCAGCTTTCTTAATTAAATAGTATAAATTCTCATCTTCATCCTACAGTTGATCTGGAGCAGGGCCCATGGCTTGATACGCAGAATCTTATAGCCTGTAGCCAATCTGACTAGGGCGACTCCTCGAGAATCTCTGAGCATAACATCAATTTGAGAAGGAGTTAGGCCTTTATTTGCGAGTTTAAAGATTTATTCATCGACATCGTCTGCGGTTAATTTTAACCAGGCCCACTTCTTTAAGGCTTTTGACGGCCGATTCGCTCAATAAATAGCGACCCTATTATATATCTGAGTCGAAGGCCAATATATTTTTGTGATGATTTATGTTCATCAGTATCTGGGTGTTAATCTGTATATTATAAGTATTTATGTATATTATTCATAAAAATATTCATCAGTCATCTTAGTACCCATAACACAAGTTACGCTTACTTTAGGGCTAGATGGCGATGTGTGTATTATTTATTACTTTTTAATTTGGAACTATCGAAATTATCGCGTAGACTGAAAATTGTAGGTGAAGAACAAACTCGACGGCGGTTTCTACGCGATAAAGCACATCAAACTCAATCCGAAAAGTGTGGAACTAAATAAGAAAATCACGAGAGAAGTGAAACTCTTGTCGCGTCTTTATCACGAAAACGTGGTTCGATATTACAACGCTTGGATTGAGACTATAACGGAAACCGAAGAAGGGGGAGAAATACAAGAAAGCAGCGTTGTAAATACTCCGGCGAAAAATAAGGGCGACTCCTTGTTAGAAGTCGTTGCGAAGCTTGGCCAAGATATTCAGGTGAATTTATTTATTAATTAATCAATTTTCAATTAGATCCGTAAACTATGTATGTCACAATTATTAAAGTTCTAGAAGCCCTACGTGGGTCCGTAAATCACGCAAACGTCTATATTAGAGGCGGTCAAAAGCACCTTTTTTTTTTCAATTCAAGCTCTGAAAACTCTTCACTGTATCAATCCACCGGCTTTAAATCTTCTTCGGCTTCTTTAACCTTTTCTTTTGCCGTCAACCAACTTTTTGGTACTTTTCCATTGCATGCACATATTTTTATCGTTTTAATGCCAACCGATTAATAATCACACTACTAATATTGCAACATCAAAAACCACTCCACTTTAGTAGTGTTTCTCGAACAGGCTGTTAGTCACTTCATTCCATTTAGCAGATGACTGTAATTATTTTACCTCTCATGTTTTAAACGCTCGCTAAAATGGGAAAAATGAGAAAAAGTTTGCAAGATTCCGCCGGTGTGAAGTCAGACGTGTGCGGGACGTTTTCACAATTTTAGACACAATACGATTCAAGCAATTATTGCTTAATGATGTTCTATATGTTCTAATTGCGCGAATGCGCCAAAAGCTATCCCAAATAGACTAGATAATGAATGTCACTAATATTTTTAAAGTAGCTGGGTGAATGAAGGACTGAACGAATGAAGGAATAAATTACATTTTTATGGTTCCAATTTCGATGTATTATTTTTCAACTGTACGAAATAAATGTCTTTTACATTTATTTATTTTTTGATTGTACACTACAGATAATTCATTATATTAAGGATTCAAGCGTAGATTTTGATTTTTATTTACTCTTTTCTTCCAAAGAGATTTGCAACTAGAATTCAATACTAGAATTTGATAAGGTATGACGATAGCAATCGCGTCCAATTACAGCTAAATTATCGAACTTATATTCTCTTAGTCAAAAAGGATTTGTGTACTTTACGACCTATTACTGAAAATAAAGTTCATTTTGTTTTATTAGAATCGCACTTGGTCTATGCCGGGTGGGCCTGTACAAGTAACAGATGAATCATCCGAGACTGAAGAGGATTCTGACGACGAAGAACCTTGGATCAATATCATGAAGTAAGTGCAGTTTACAAGAAACATACTCGCAGAAGTTTACCTTCTATTAGGATTTTTTTCAACATCATCATCATCTTAGCCTGTTTGAATAACGTAAGGTACTCGTAAGACCACCCCACCGACAAGGACGTGCCGCTAAGCGATTTAGCGTTCCGGTACGATGTCGCGTAGAAACCGATTAGGAGTACGTAGGTATGGGTTTATTATAACTGCCATACCTATTCACTAAAAGGTTAGCCCGCTTCTAATTGTTAACAATTATTCATTGTAAAGTCAACATCTCCTAAGGATGCTCCGATTTCGGAGCGAAACGTGCGTAGAGGGTACATTGCCGAATATCTGTTTGGTGTGGAGTATAAGGATTGAAGAAATTATAAATTACACCGTACAGATTCTCCTGATTTTCGCGGAGTATAGCAAATTAAGCGTAATTTTCATAATATATCATATTAAGCTTAATTTTCATAATATATCAAAACATCTCCTCCTACGCCTGTTTCGCTCTTCCTACCCGGAGTCGGAGCGAAACAGGCGTAGAAAGTGCATTTTGGAAGTCTGTATGGTTAGGTTTTAGATAGGAATTACATATAAATAAATAAATAGGTAATAAGGTATGATTATATACTTTGCACCATGCAGATTTGCCTGGTATTCTTGGATTACAAAAAATTAACTCTATTTAATTCTATTCTGTACAAGAAGAAGCGTCAAGCAGTGCAATAGAATTAAAGCGAATTAATTCTCTATATTCTAGACAAGAAGAAGAGTCGAGCAGTGCAATAGAATTCGAAGCGAACTCGAAGCAATCGGAAACTTTACCTTCCGAAGACACGACGATACAATTGCCAATGTCCAAACAAGTTTTGTATATACAAATGGAGTTTTGCGAAAAGAATACATTGAGGCAGGCCATTGATAATGGATTGTATCAGGAAAATGTCAGGGCTTGGAGACTTTTTAGGGAGATCTTGGAAGGTGAGTTCTGAGCTATGATGTAGAGTTTGTGAAGACTCCTCTCCTCTCCTGCTCGACAAAAGCATGTATATTGCAGTGTTCAAGGTTCAATTAAGAATAAACAATCATAAACTTTCAAAGCAGTTTTAAATTACTTATTATATTTTTTTAATGAAATGAATGAATTAATTAAAGATTTTAAACTAAGATTTTCGTGGTTAATGAACGTTCTTAAATATAGTTCAACGGGTACATACCACGATAATATTTTTGCATTTGTCGATATTTCGACCCAGTTGCATGGATCGTGGTCACGACGCGCGACGGGACACGCCTAATCAAAAAATATTATCTTGGTATGTACCCGTTGAACAAGAGTTGTTATTTAAGAAAATTATTTAATTACCATAAATTCTTTGTATAATATAAGATATAAGTGGGCAGCGACACAGCGTTCGAGTCCATGGCCGTGGGTTCAATTCCCACATCTGGAACATGTTTGTATGAAGAACATGAATGTTTATCAGTGTCTGGGTGTTTATCTGTATATTATAAATATTTATGCAATTATTTATAAAAATGTTTATCAGTCATCTTAGTACCCATACCAAAAGCTACCCTTACTTTGGGGCTAGATGGCGATGTGTGTATTGTCGTTTTATATTTATATTTAATTATATTTATATAGCCCTGCTATTGATTGCTCTATCCAGGTTGCTTCTTAAATATTTTCAAATGACAATGTGACATGGTGAAAACAAAGGAACACCCGGCTAAGTTTGTTGTGGGCTTCTTCTTAGACCAGGGCGCGTTTGGAACCCTCGTAGCTTTAGTTTTAAGTTTACGAATGTAGTTATCGCCATTACTACTCACTGCTATGTACACATTTTGTATACAATCCAACGCATCAAAAGTGCGATCTATGTGCCCATTTGAATGAAGAAATATTTGATTTTGACTGACTATTACAGTAACTATAATCTAAGCGTTCAAAGTGAAGGGAAATCGGTTAAAAAATATTAAAAAAATGTTGAAAGCCTATCGATCTGTTGTGATTATGAAACATAAATCAAGGAATCAATTACAGGTTTAGCCCATGTGCACCAAAAAGGTATGATCCATAGAGATTTGAAACCGGTCAACATATTCTTGGATTCGAACGATCATGTCAAGATAGGTGACTTTGGTCTTGCCACTAAAGTGTTTAGTGCTGTTCCGGTTGAAGGTAAGATTTGTTTTATTAAACACTGTCACGACCGCCACTTCGCCCGCGTTGTTAAAGGTTGTTTTTTTTTTGGAAATCTTTGATTATTTAATTTTTCCGAAATAAAAAGTCTCTAGCACAGCTGGCTTGGGTTAGGAGCTTGGCATTTTGCTACTGTGAAAGAACAAAATGTGTTTCCACCCTCACAAATTTATGCACTAACCAAATATGAGCACATGAGAAATAATATCCAAATAATAAACATCAAATTGGAGTAAACTTCTCTTCTTGGCAGGTTGAAAAGTGAATTTTATCCCTTGTCAGTGAATATAATTGGGGGATACAATTAACGTCTCCCTCCTATACAATGCAGCACGCAAACCATTTCTATGCATAAGTAACGGAGTGTTTTTGTCTAAATCCAACGGGAATATTTTCAGGGTGCTTTTTCGGGTTAAACAGTATCCTAAGTCCATGTCCAGGATGCAAGCTATCGATGACTGAATTTTACACATACCCCTAATCGGTTTCTACGCGACATTATACCGGAACGCTAAATCGCTTAGCGGCATGTCTTGGTCGGTAAGGTGGTAGCCACGGCGCAAGCCGCCCACCAGACCAGACCAGAGAAAATTCGGAAAAAATAAATTCCCAGTTCTTCACTGCCGGGAATCGAACCAGGGACCGCCAACTTAAAACCACAGCGCTATTATCTATTTCCTTAAATTCAAAATATGCAATAACTGCCGCTATGCAAGACCATCATGAAACATTTCCGCTAGGAGGCAGACTCCGTTATTTTATGTTTTATGCTCAAATTAAAAACCTTTTGATGTTTTAGATATCCAGTCACAGGAAGATGGCGATGGTCTTCTCACAGGAAAGGTAATCTTTTAAGGAAATTATGAAACTTAATTTGCTATACTCCGCGAAAAGCAGGAGAATCTGTATGGTGTGATTTATAATTTATTCAATCTTCATACTTTACTACTTTTTTATATCTTTATTTAATCTTTACTTCATACCAAACATATCTTCAGCAATGGAGCTAAACCGGAGCATTCTCAGGAGACGTCGACTTTACAATGAATTATTCATCATCATTCATCATTCAAAATCATTGTAAATTCAACATCTCCTGAGGACGCTATTATAACTCTATTACTGAGAAAATGCTTGAAACAATTGGACGATATTGTAAAAGTCTGCCGGCAAAAGTTTGAGCCGAAGATAGCGACTGATATTTATCTCTGGGAGATTCTCCCTAACATCTTTTGCTTGACAACATTTTATTTGGTATTTGAAACATATACACTGGTCTCGTTCTAAACACTAAGTTTTGTTTGGCAAACTCAAATTATACACTAAAGAAGTGTACTCATACAAAGTTATTTATTTCTAGGTTGGCACCAAACTATACGTAGCGCCAGAGCTTCAGCAATCTGCCATTAAAGGGATATACAACCAAAAAGTCGACATCTACTCCCTGGGCATAATATTGTTCGAAATGTTCCATTCTCCATTCTATACGGGCACTGAAAGGATTTCTGTGCTCACTAATTTAAGGAAGAAAGAGATTGTGATACCAAAAGAGTTTCAGAGAGAGGAGAATTCTAAACAGATTCATGTTATAAGGTAAATGAAAATCAAAATTTTCAGATCCACTTTTTTGAAAACTTCAAATTGAATCATCATCATATCAACCTATTACCGGCCCACTACAGGGCACGGGTCTCCTCCCACAATAAAAAGGGGTTAAGGCCGTAGTCCCAGTGCGGATTGGTGGACTCCACATACCTTTGAGAACATCATGTAGAACTCTCAGGCATGCAGGTTTCCTCACGATGTTTTCCTTCACCGTTGAAGCAAGTGATATTTTTATTACTTAAAACGCACATAACGTTAGAGGTGCGTGCTGTGATTTGAACTGTGCCCCCCGGAAGCTATCACTGCTTCAAAAAAAATTAAATGAAAATCCAAATATTTTTGTATTGTGAATTGATTTTAAGAATGTATTTCTACAGAAACAGTGACGTAAGCGATGAGAAAAATAGGAAAATCCGCCAATAATCTGATTCTTGGCGGACTTTTTATTATTTTACGTTTATGTTCACTATCGAAATGTTTCGTTCGTAAATGTTTTACCATTGGGGGCACGTAATAAATGAAACAGAAAGGGCAATTTTACTAAGATATTTATAATGGCACTTTGAACAGATGGCTTCTAGACCACGACCCAAGTTTACGTCCAACGAGCGCAGAACTACGGTCCTCGAAACACGTACCTAGAGCGGTTCCCGAGGGTACTTTCGCCGGTGTCCTGTCTCACGCACTCAGCGAACGAGGGTCCAGAAACTATCAGAGGCTGGTGTATGCGTGCTTAGACCAAAAACCGTCTCCCGCTGAAGACTTCCTATATCACAGTGGTCTTAAGGCCAAATCTATGGACGTCCTTGCTGCTCTGAAAGATATGGTTGTTAAGGTTAGTTGCAACAATATTAAGCTAACACAACATATATAAATATACACATATAAATAAATAAATATACTACGTCGATACATCAACAACCAGCCCCAAAGTAAGCTTAGCTTGTGTTATGAGTACTAAGATGACTGATGAGTTGTGGGAATCGAACCCACGGGCTTGGACTGAGAAAGCAGGGTCGCTGCCCACTGCGCCAATCGGCCGTCAAATAATATTAACATTAAGATGATTTTGAGTTTTTCTATTGCTAACCTAACTAGTAATGGATTAAAAATAAAACTACGCAAGGAGAAAAATAAAGACGTCAGATAATTATAAATTACAACATATAGATTCTCTTGCTTTTCGCTGAGTATAGCAAGTTTAGCTTAATTTTCATAGTATTTTTTTAAAAATAATTATTGACGGATCAAGCAGGTAACCTACTTTGATTATGAAGTGAAAAACCATTGCCTATAAACAGTGCAATAAGTTAAGCCTCAAATGCTTGCAATTAGACCGCCCACCACACCCTTCAGACCGGAACACAGCATGGCAACAAATGCTTAGCGGCAGAAATAACCAGTTACAAAAAGCTCTTATCATCGTTACCCTGTCAACCCATTACCGGCCCATTACAGAACACGGGTCTCCTCCACAGTGAGAAAGGGTTAAGGCCGTTGTCAACCACGCTGGCTCAGTGCGGATTGGTGGACTCCACACACCTTTGAGACCATTATGGAGAACTCTCAGGCATGCAGGTTTCCTCACGATGTTCTCCTTCATCGTTGAATCAATTGATATTTATTTGGTTAAAACGCACATAACTTAGAAACGTTATATGTTTTTGTAATTTAGTATCTGTAAATTAAACTAAGTACAACAGCCCACAGATTTTTGCTTGGGCGTGTAGGATAAATCTCGCTTTCTCACACTAATTGGTAAAATTGTTCAAGGTCTTCCAAAACCACGGTGGAATAGAGTTTACGCCACCACTCATGATTCCACGCACCAAACGATGGGATCAGTATTCCAATGCGGTCAGAATTATGACGTCATCAGGATCTATATGCCATCTGCCGCATGATTTACGATTGCCGTTTGCGAGGTAAGATTTTTAAATGTACTCTGCTGGAAGTTTCAAATACATTTTGCCTAAGTAACTAGCGCCTAGTAAAATAAGATTCCAAGGCATACATTTACCTTTCACAATTGTTTTTAACTAGGCAACTCATATAACCTAACTTGTCTATGATTCTTGCCACAAGGTGTTTATTTTGTGTTTGTATTTTCATATTTTTCATTTTGGACATACAATGAAAACAATATTTGGATATATTTCGCACACGCTTTCTGTCAAATCCCATTTAATTAAAGCAGCTGCCAAAGTCAACAAGTTGCAACACAACGTTTCTTACGTTTTGAAGCGTTCATTTGTAAAATCTAGAAGAATTATTTTATATATTATCTTTAAGAATTAAATCAAGCACACTTTCGTTTTTATAATATTAGTTAAGATTAGAATTAATGATTGTTTGTACAAATTGTTCTAGACATATAGCGTATTCGGGAACTAAATACATGCGACGCTATTTAGTCGACCGTGTGTACAGAGAAAAGACAAAAGGCTTTCATCCGCGAGAGTTAATCGAATGTGCGTTCGATATCGTCACTCCAAGAACAGGTAAAAGATTTTGTGTAATACAAATGCATTTATAACATCTTCATTTTTATTTTGCCAGGTTATCTTCACCATAATACGGTTTTTGATGTGAAACATCTATAGACTAGGGTAAAGCTGATAATTGGCGTTGCGATTCAGGCCGTGGCGACGCATCGCCACGCTATATGATGAAATATATGTACTATACGTAGTTGAATTGTCGCAATTTCAAATGAAATCTTAAATTTTAAATGTTTTCTTTATTATTTTATTTTGTTTTTAATAAAGTAATAAACAATAATAATTTTATCCAAGCAATTTGTAATTCTTTATCTTTTCAGTATGCTATATCTGATTCCTGTCATAATCGTCACTTCTTTTATGAATATAACTTGTATAAAACAGTTTCAATGTTTCACATCTGCCAGGCGTCCCGTGACGGTTCAAACGTTTTTTTAATCACCATGATTATCATTGCCGTATTCATCTTCAAAATTTGCATTAAGTACATATAATCAACAATTCTTTCACCATAATGGAGAGCTTTGTTGTAGTTATCAAAATTTTTAGAAGTTTTTTCGTTGAAGACTTAGGTTAGGTATATGAAATCTTTAAAGTGGGTAATATGCGTACCAATTAAACTTAAGAAAAAATATATCACTGATGCCAAGCTTAAATTGACATAATTATTTCGTATTACCTTTTATTTTATTGGGTGAGATAGCATTCGCGTAGTATCTTATTATCGATTACATAGAACATAATTTATTATAATTTTGACCACTATTAACCATTGCGATTAAAACTTTTATTGAGATATCTCTGATTATCTTTGTTTTGTGTCTTCATAGAAACACTCTGGCCCGATGCTGAGCTCCTAGTAGTTGCCAGTCGAGCGGCCATCGAGTGCTCTCTAAAAGTGACGATACAGTTGAATCATACGGATCTGCTGAAAACACTACTACTGTCCTGTGGCGTTCCTCAAGATAAACATGATGTTGTATACCCTGTTTTAGTCGATGTTAGTTTAGGTGAGAAAATTTGGTATAGCTCGCAAGAAATTTTGCTTGATCTGAACTTAGTCGCTACACCGCAATTATCCTTCTTAAATCGAGTACACTCGATCTACTTTTTTAGAAATATATTTTATAATGAGTATGTATTAATATATGTAGGTTATTTTAAAATTTGTATTAGTGTTTTTACCTACACTTGGAGGAATTATCAATTTTATAAATTTAAAATGCACATAAAACTTTTCGCAACCGACAGGATTTGAACCTGAAACTCTCTGGCAACCGCGACCTGAGCGCGTTAACAAATTAAGCTACGGCTGTAGCTTACTCCTCCTACCGTCGTTGCCGATATTAACATTGCAGTTTCGATCTACTTCTTCAAAGGGCAATGAAAAAAAGCAATGTGTAATCTCTTATTTCAACCGTTCTCATTGTAATATGGACCGTGTAAAAAGTAGATCGTAACTGCAATGTTTCCGACTAGATGGCGCAACAGTCGCTATAAGACTGATGTAAAAGACATATTAATTTCGCGCGTACCTAATAATGTAACAGGAAAGACTTGATTTTAATTTTGCATGCGATGTTTCTGATTTCTTTCAGTAAAAACTATGGCAGTGGTTTACTCAAAAACTATTAGCGATTTGGTTTCACATATAAGTCTCACAGACTAATAAGAGAATAACTGTCCTCTAAAGCCTGTGACGTAATATTCCGGTTTTCATCTACACGTTGGATACTTAGGTTACCAGAATGCCGCGAATTTGGTACCTCCTCTTTTTTGAAAATTCTCGTGTACATACATACTTATTAAAGTCCAAATAAAATGTTTCTAGGACGTTTAACTAGTCTACAGTTGCAAACTCACCTCACAACCTTATGTGTCACGAAAAAGGACATAACGAATATGATACGTTTGATGGAAGCTGACGTACCCATCAAACAAGTGCGGGAGCTGGTCGGCTCTATGGGAAGGAACAAGTGGGGATCAACATTAGAAAGGGCAATACGACAATTGGAAGCTGTATGTACTTACGCCATCGCTTTGGGATGCGATGTAAGTATCCTTTAAGTAAACTGGATAGGTTTGTTAATAATATTTTTAAGCGTATCTGTTTGTGTACGTCCTTTTTTCTTTCATAATATATGACAGATCAAGTAGATGGTCCAACTGACGATGAATTTAAAACATACTTAGTAGTTCCGTCCTCTGTCCATCAACCTAAGGCGTATGTGTGAAGCCTAGTATGTCCGTAGTTATACCGCTACCCGGCTCTTCAGACCGAAACACAAGTTTTTCTTCAAGTCCCGTCTCTGTTCCCAGTTTAAATGGATGACTTACAATTTGTTGTACACTAACCTTTCATTTAAACCTTTCATCTTTTTTTACCTTTGAGTTTTTTTTTGCACCTGTCCACTTTTACCTAAACACAATTGAAACGCGCGAATTTTCTTTATTTAAGCGAAAATTGAAGGAATTCTTAATGAATTAAGTTACTATGCAATTAAGGACTAAATTTAATACGTTATACTAAAAATTGTATACGTTGTTATGTTATACTTTTCTTCTTTTTTAAGTACTTTTTGTGGTGTATCATTCATTCATTCATTATTTATTTTAATTATTATACCTATATGATCTGCTTGCTGTTAAGCGGAATTTGGTTAAGAGCGAGCTATAATATTTAAGACCTTTATACTAAACCAAATTCGCAAAGGAAATAACAAAGAAAGAAATATTAATAAACACCTGTCATTGGTATAGTTACGTACGTGTTTGGGGACGTTCTGTTATTTGACACGATCTGTCTGATGAAGCGTGACAAAACACTGCATATCGATTCTGACGTAACGCCACTTTTAATCGTCAATAACAGTCGACTACTGCTGGACTAAATGCCGCTCCCAACGGTAGGGTACCACACTTATCAACACAGAGGACGCTGCTGCCCGTTTCCCGTTATGTAACCTAAGTTTTCTCATACGACACCCGGGAAGACCAGGGTTGGTGACAACTGCATTGTAATCTGCCGTCACCACCCACCACGGCAACTTTATTAGAACTGGCTGTTTTAATAGTAACAGTAAGATATCTGGTTCAGAAACTTTTAGAGGTTTCATATTACTAGATTAGATAAAGACTGATAGAGTCTGTAACTACTGATGATAAGTTATTAAAACTCTCATGTAATCAAAAAATAAACCCACATTCGTGTTTTAAAACCCCCTCATTAAACAACAGTTGCATAAATAACTTGAAAGGCATGTGTTTTTCCAGAAAGCGTCAGGTGGGCATTCTGCCTTGTCCGTCAATTATTATTATAGAAAAAGGAGAAAGATTTTGATTGCTACATAATGATCATAATGCTTTTTAGGTACCTATCACAGTGGCTCCCTTCCTTGCGTACAACGCAACGCAGCACTGCGGAGTGTTCTGGAAATTATCAATGATTAGAAACGAACAGCATCCGACCACAAAGCATCGCTCAAGGGACCTGATCGCAGCTGGTGGCAGGTATTTTTTTAAGTAACATTGGTACAGGTAAAGCATAATTAGTAACTCAAACACTTACACACACACACTCACAAATTTGCATGCTTGCATGATTGATTTTGAAAAATTCTAAACAAAAAAAAAGTATAAAATTATAAAATGTATTAAATTGGTTAAGTCATGTTATTAGTATATGTGTAAACTTTATATCGGAAAGAGCGAGAACTCCAAATACAGGTACCTATTGTTTTGTAATGAAATTTAGATAACAAATAAATATTCTTTTCATTTTCATTTTTCATTTTCAATTAGTCCCGGAGGGATAGAGATGTTTCTGACGGCTCGTCCGGGGAAGTACTGCCACCTAGCTTTTTACTGCAAAGCAGCAAAGTTAAAGTCTTCATTCAAGTATATCATATCTTCATACGTGGCACTTTGATGCGTACATTACATGAGAATTACACGGTAGTAAGATGATGGCGATAATAGTATTCGTAAACGTAAAACTAAAGCTACGAGGGTTGCAAATGCGTCCCAATGGTTCAAACTTAGGCGGGGACAAACTTAGCAGCATTGCTGCTTTCCGAATAACATCACTTCACAGAAGGAGGGTAGCGCGAGAAAGTACTCAATGGAAAATGCTCGAGGAGGGTTATGCCAAGAGGCACACTGAATTACGAGACATTCTTTTAAAAATTTAACGAATCTCAAAACTTACATTGTGACCTTGAATTCGGAATAAAAAGCTTATTATTATCATTTTATTTAGTAGCTGCGCGCGTTTATCTAAAAAAACTCGTGGGAACTTTTTTCACTCTCCGTTCTTTCAACTAACTTTATGCCAACAATCAAGTTGATTGAGTGCTTAGTTAGGGCGAAAAAGAAGGTCAAACAAAAAAAAACTTTGAATTTTGCATTTATAATATATGGATTTGGTGGTAAAATTGAGTTAGAATACAATTTATTTGCTCACAGGTATGATAACTTAGTGGAAGAGTTCTGGAAAGTCGCCCGCGTAGAAAACGATCATAATAATGCAGAGTTAAAGTGCACTTCAGTTGGTTTCTGCATGTCTTTGGACAGGATGGCAGAAATCTTTAAAAACATGGAGGTCGAAGTATCTCCTGTGATCAAAAAAAGTGAGGTAAGCTTTTTTCTTAAAAACCCATAACGTTTATCGATAGAACGAGTACTTACTGAGGTAGAGGGTAAATATAATTTGCCTATGACGTCACGAGTGTGGCCATGACACCTGACTAGGCACGTTTTTACGTTTTTTTGTAATAATTATTATTTGCTATAAATATCAACAAAACCTTTAATTTCTAGAAGAAAAGTAGATACTTTTGAACAGAGACGGTACTACTATAGAAGCCGAAATGCCGCGCTTGCGTTATAATACACTCTTTAAAATTTTGCTCCACTACTTATTTCGAAATGCAATTCTTAAAATGGTTCATACTTCATAGCAATGAGGAAACGAACACAGTGTTTTAACTTATGCTCAATATAGTATGGACAAAGATTATTGTATAGCACTGCGTTACTCTGGCAGATAGACTCTGTGGCCTTCATTTAATATGTTACTATCGTCTCTGTGGTAGCAACCAGGCGAACGCGATAGAATGTCATTAGGCGCCGCGCCGAAATAACACGATCATAGCACGATCGCGTACAAAGTTCTCTCGCCTTGTCTCGCTCACACTCATCGGCTTATACAGGGCTTATTTTACACTGCTTTCACTCATAGAAATGTAAATGTATTTAACATTTCGCTGCGTGTGTTGAAGCTCGCAACTACAATTATTTCAATAAATGATAGTGGTACCGTAAAATACTTCTTCCTCTACTAAAAGCAAGGAGTGATACATAGTGAATCCACTATGCCGTTAAACGGAGATACGAATTCCAGAAGTAGGGAGATGAAGTGAAATATGCTATGATGTATTGAATGATGAGTGGTTAGAGACATAATGTTGATAATATAACCTAGTGGGTATCTAGATCCTATTTTTATGCCATTTAAGGAAAATCTAGTCTTGTGAACTCGTTGCTTCGGACGCTCTAAAAGTCTTGAGTTATTAAGTGACAACAAGGTTGGGGGTCTTAGCCTGTGAATGGATCATGTGCGAGTATGATTTAAGAAATTATGGAACCTTACAGAGAGATCTTTAATAGAGATCTTTAGTTTAGTTACACCTCCCACAATGAGAACGGTTTAAGGTCTTAGTTCACAACGCTGGCCGCAATGCTAAACTAAACGAATCGAATAACTGTTGGTTATTATTGTATAATCTTTATTTTTTCTGTACCATTCATATTAAAAAAAAATCTTTATCCATGTAGGCCTATTACAGGCACTTAAGAAGCGTTCATATATATATGTTTACATAATTGTAAGGGAATGGTGATGATTTCGTTCGCCAACTTAAACCTAACGCTACGAGGGTTCCAAATGCGCCCTTGTCTAAGAAGAGCCCACAACAAACTTAGCCGGGTAATTATTTCTCAAATCTCACAGGAAATTAATATAAAGCTATGAAGTTAGAGCAATACACACCGAAGCTTATTTGTCGTTTAAGTAATCCTCAACATTATAATAAGATTTTTCTGTAAGCTTACGTTTTTCATAAACTTTGAACATAATTCAAAATTCATTTACTTCAAGTAGGCCTTCTTTATAAGCACTTTTGAAACGAATAAGTATGTATGTTTGTAGTGCATGTTGTACGGAAAGCAGATTCTACCAAGAAGAGAAACTCAGTAGGTTCTCTTTTCCAAAATCAACATTTGCAATCATTTTCTATCTTGCGGGAGATGTGAGCGAAGCTGGCAGCTTCGAATCTACCTCGTCACTAAGGAATTCATAAAATGTATAGTAACCTCGCTGTATTAGATTTGTTTTTAAACATTTTTGTAAATGTATGTATTGGTAGGTCCAGAATTATCTTAGGAATCATGTCGAAAAAGCGTTTACTCAACCCCACAAAGGAACTTGTTGAGAGACATTCATTTATGGGTCGGGAAATCTTAACGCCGCGTGTGGTCATGTAAAATACGTCACTGCCTATTGACCACATACAGCGAAAACTAAAAATATGTTATTTAGTGTTTCTTTATTTCGAACAGTGCAACACAATATGCGTCTTCATATGCAACGCCAACAAAACAGTTCAAGACGGCTCGGAATTGAAACGCGCGCAGATTGCTCGCGATCTATGGGCCAGTGGGCACTCAGCTTTATGTTGGTTCTCCAATCCGGCCGATGCACACGATCTGACCAAGTCTTCTATGGTTTTGGTGCATGACAGTCTTTTCGTGCTTGCGTCCTGCTGGGAGGGTACTCGGTAAGTAGTCTTTTTTTTGGTATTTTTAGTATTTGATTGGCGCAGTGGGCAGTGACCTTTCTGAGACCAAGGCTGTGTGGGGTGTGTGGGTGTGTGTGGGTGTGTGTGGGTTTGATTCCCACAACTGGGAAATGATTGTGTGATGAACATGAATGTTTTTTAATGTCTGGGTGTTATTGTGTATATATATTTTTTTATATATTATTCATCAGTTATCTTAGTAACCATAACACAGCTACGCTTACTTTGAGGCTAGATGGCGATGTGTGTATTGTCGTAATATATTTATATTATATTGTTTAAATTTATCAACCCATCACCGGCCTACTACAGCACCTCCAACATTTCGAAGTTATGTGCGTTTTAAGTAATTAAAATATCACTTGCTTCAACGGCGAAGGAAAACATCGTGAGGAAACCTTCATGCCTGAGAGTTCTACATAATGTTCTCAAAGGTGTGTGGAGTCCACCAATCTGCACTGGGCCAGCGTGGTGGACTACGGCCTAAACCTTTCTCATTGTGGGAGGAGACCCGTGCCCGAGTGGGCAGGCAATGGGTTGATATGATGATTTAAAATGATCCTAATGACACTTGATTAAGAGTGGAAATTTCTGTATAGCTGATTTTTTTTTTACAAACGTCGCGGGCAATAATAATGGCTGTAGCATCTTCGCTAGTTTCGAACCCTTTCGGAGTTCTTATTAATAAGTGACATTAATAGAGGTCTACACCGACGGATCAAAGACAAACTCAGGCACTGGAGCGGGGATATACTGCCCGGAGCTTAACATAAACATTGCCCAGCCGCTTGGTAAGAACAACTCCGTCTTCCAAGCGGAGTGCGTGGGCATAACAACAGCAGTCATAGCCATGCTAAACAGAAAGGTAAAAGGCTTCAGCATCAACATAAACAGTGACAGTCAAGCTGTACTAAAAGCCTTAACCAAACACACAACAACATCAAAACTCATACTTGACTGTCACAAGAACCTACAAGCCCTATCAAAATCCAACAGAGTAACCCTAAAATGGATACGAGGTCACAACGGAAACAGAGGAAACGACGCAGCCGACGAATTAGCGCGTCAGGCAGCATCACTAAGGGTAGCTGGACCGGAACCCATCATACCCATACCCTTCACTGAATACAAAACATGGCTCCACAACCAGACGCAAGCATCACACTCGGTACTATGGTCTAAAACAAAAGAGTGCAAACACACGAAGGAGGCCGTACCAGTTCTCAACCCACGACTAACAACAAAATTACTGCAACTGAATCGACCTAAACTAAGGACAGTTGTAGGTATGATAACAGGGCACTGCCCACTAAACAAACACCTTTCCATTTTAGGTATAACTGACAGCCCTCTCTGCAGAGCATGCATGGAGGCGGAGGAAACACCGATACACGTAATACTCCAATGCAACGGAGTAGCAGAACAACGCGCAGCACACATTGGCTCCTCAGCAACACTCCATGAAGCACTCGGCGACCTGGGCGGCCTGCTAAGCTTTTGGAGCGAGCTCGGCTGGCTGGAGTGATCCAGCGGGGAGCCGCATCAGTGGCCATACGTACAACGGACGGTCCCAGACCAACCAAGTGCGGAAAAGGCCCAGGAACAGAAGAAGAAGAAGAAGAAGTGACATTAAAACGTCTTATCTTTATCACTTTATAATTATTACATTGTTTTAGCGTACGTGAATTCAAAGTTTGCGCAACCGAAGTCATGGAGTTCGTGAAACAGAAATTGAATCCCGATATCATTCGAAACCCGGACTGTGGTAAGATAATTTGATAAGCAAACCAATTTGACTGAATCGCAAGTAAACTTGAAAAATATTAGAGATTTCAATCTTTAAACTAAAGGTCAATTTGCGAGGGCCTTCTATGGGGCATAGGTAATGAAATATATATATGTTGTATGTGTTATAGATAAATGTTTTACTAACAGGCAATCGCACCACAAGTTGGCCTGAAGGTGAGAAATCTAACGGTCCGACGATAGCAGTGACGTTCATTACAGCGAGCGAAAGGATCACTAAAAGCATCAAGCGACAGTGCGAAGTACAGGTATGTTATATACCTGGTGTCTCAATACTACGACCGCTTAGAACCGTATTATTTAATTAGCATTATTTTTTTACTGTAATTTGACCTTATAGCAAAAAAGAAACAATAATAAAAATACGAACAAAAAACTGACATACCTGACGTTTCAAAATTGCTTACATTAGGCCTACTTGAAATAAATGAATTTTGAATGGAATGTGACATTTGGTTCGCACAGGATTTGCAATAAAACCGGAATAAACAAGGACGAAGACCGCGGGCGACAGCATTAAACATGATTTTATTACTATACTAGTCAGTATTAAAATTATGCTAAAAATTTATTACTACGAGTTAAAAAAAACAGCAGAAGAAGACAAAAACAGATAGAAGCAGTATACAAAAGGCCGCCAAATAACATAACATATCATAAATACATAAATAACAGTAAATACCGTTACAAGTCGTCTTTAATGTAAACTTAGTGATTTTTGGAAGCTATTTAAAAAAAATATTAAGTGATAAAGGCATGTTGATTGGGAGCGTATTCCACAGCTCAAAAATGTCTTATTTTTCTCCACAGATAAACAATCAAATGACGTCCATCTTAGTCAATCTGGGCCTCCAGCCAGTATTAAATAGGGTGCGTGTAAACGTACTGGCGTTAGCGTGCGAGGCGAATTGCGTGCGCGCCTTAGCGGCCAACCTCAGCGTACCCATTGAGGCAGCGTACCTGCAACGTGCGTTCCAACCCGTCTGTGATACGTGAGTTTTCTTACTAGCGTGACATCATAATTCAGTTTAAGAACGCTGCAAACAAAAATGTAAAGGTGAATGTAGGTTATCGAAAAGAATATCAGAACGCTCTCTGGCTTGTAGTTTGTGTGATTAAAACTAACAACTTTTCTAAATTCAATATTATTTCATAGAAAAAAAAACATGTAGTCCACCGCGCTGTTTGGACTTCACACGCCTTTCAGAACATTATGGACAACTAACTCTCAGGCATGCAGGTTCCCTAACGATATTTCCCTTCTAAAATGAAGCCGAAGTTGTTACCACTGTCACCGCTTACTGACAAGTATAATTGAAAAAAAAAAAAAACTTGTGGCACTCGGGGACTGCTATTGCAAAGCATTTTTTATCAACTTACGCAATTATAATTATTTATTTATTTTATTTATGTAGTATTTTTTTTCCTTTGTTGTGTCCATGCGTAGTCCCCCTCTTCACCCCGCGGCTATGGAGGGTAGAGGTAAGGAGAGTCATCTGTGTATATGAAAAAGTGTCAAAATGTATTAAATTAGGATGGCGCCACATTTGCATCAGGGTAACTCTTAAAAGAAGCGCCAAATATAAATATTGTTAGAGTAGGCTTGAAAAATAAACAAGGAAGTATGGAGATACAAGGAAGTAAGGTTATATTTACCACAATATTTTGTACAACGTAAGTTGTTGAAATTCTCAATAATTAACTACTTTAGTCGATAATGACAATAAATTTTTTAACTCGGCATACTTCAATTCATCTACGATTGCTACATTCATACCATACCCTGTGCATCCACCAGCGCCATTGTGGAGGATTTTTTAACTGTTATTTAGCGCAACAACTGGACACTTTTTCAACTTTTCTCCCATATAAGATGACTCCCCTTACCTCTACCCTCCATACCCGCGGCGAAGAGGGGGATTACGCATGCGCAGTAACGCCGATACAACCAATGCCACCTAGAGGCGAGTTGCTGAACTAAAGACACATGCGTGATATTTCAAAAAAGTCATTAAAAGTTCTGCTATTCATCGATAGATGCCAAAACTAAAAAGTATCACCGCTGTGCCGGTCGGAGTGGGGGGTGTTAGGTCATTTCGTTACAGAATTTCTGGATTCGGTCTCCACGCTCAAGGCCCGCGATAGAAGCTATGCAATAGCTTAAAACCACAGCGTTTTGAGGCATTAAAACTTACATTGAATTATCAGTAGTAAAACATCAATCAAATATTGCATACATCATCCTTGTAAACAATTTGTTATATAATATACTAGCGTACCCAGCCCGCTTCGCCAGGCTAGATTTTTCTTTATTTTATTTAAACAATAAACTTTCCTCATTAAATTTTTAATTTAAGTCTCATAATATATTAAATCATTTATTCCGTATTCATTGTCTTCTATTCTCTTCTCGAGCGGGTGAAGATCATTATCTACACCCATGTACATCCATCAATAGAATATCATCATAGTAAAGAAAAGCTGTATTTGACAGTTTGACAGTTCAAAAATAGGAGTGTTCCGATCGTCACCAAACTTTACAGGAGTACTCGCCAGTTCAATCCGGAGATTCCCTGAAAGTTTCATTGAAATCGGTCCAGCCGTTTCGGATCCTATACGGAACATACACACACACACTTTATCTTTTATATACATAGAAAAAGGAAAACTATGCTATGTATTGCCATATTTTATGTAGAATATTAAAAAAATGAATGGACATCTAATAGACATAAGTAATAAATTTATTTTCAGATATTTCAAACGCACGAACATTCTAGAAGACGCTCTTCGAGAGCTGACGATCATTTCTAAACAAGTGAACCAAAGCAGGAGTCCGGATGAGACGCAACTATACGCTCTCTTTTCAATACCCGATTCCATATGTCGTATGATTACTTGATATTTGATATTTATGTAGATTAATATATGGAAAAAATATATACTTATCCTAAAAGTAAAAAATTAAATTTCTTTTGGAAATATATTTACATTAATTCGGATAAGGGCGAGAAAATATCACTGATATATTGGCAGTCGTCAAAAAATTTTCTTAATTATAATTTCTTACAAACTTCTCCTAAATCGCCAAAATGGCTTCTGTTGGAGGCCATTTTGGCGATTTGATAGAAGCGGTACGAATATGATTTTTTCAACTGGTCTGCCCATTTTGTTGGGGACCGGCCTCTAGGTCTTTTGCCTTCGGTGTTGCCCGTAACTATAATTTCTTCCAGGCTGTCATTCCCCCGCCGCATTAAGTGGCCGAAATACGAAAGCAAACATTGGTAACATATTTATATATATGTATGAATATTGTATATATAATTAAAAAAGATAGTGATCAGTTGTCCTAGTACCCATAACACAACACAACACAACACATTTACTTTGCGGCTAGATGTTGATGTGTGTTATGACGCAATATATTTATTTATAAGCGTACAATTTGAAATTATCTCCAAATAATAATAAATGTGCTGAAGCGGTGATAGCCCAGTGCGTAGGACTTCGACTTCACTTTCGAGTTCTAATCCTAGTAAGCACCTCTAAAGTTTCTAAGTTACGTGCGTTTTAAGGCATTTGAAATATCACTTGCTTCTACAGTGAAGGATAACATCGTGAGGAAACCTGCAAGCCTGAAAGTCCTCCATAATGGTCTCAAAGGTGTGTGGAGTCCATCAATCCGCACTGGGTCAGCGTGGTGGACTATGGCCTTAAGCCCTTCTCATTCTAATCGAATGAAATTGATGATGATATATGCATTACATCTAAAGTGACATAGAATTAAGAACATACAGACAGTGGCGTTCATAGGTATTTGGACCAGGGTAAGCATAAAGAAATAAAATGGCAAAATCCTCCTCCATTGCCAGTTATATGAAAATTTTAGGGTATGCAGTGCTTTTGTGCATGTATGAAGTGCACGCCAATGCATACAGAACCCTCATTCAGCTATTATTGCATGCAGTGCATTGTGTCCAAAAACGGTGGCTACGCCTAGCGCACGTCTCATTACACACCCGCGTGATTTTGCTAGCTTACAAACTGTTTCTATTTTCCCCATTTTATGGAAAACATCCTTTTTTTAAACATCTCCAATGTAAAATAATTACTGACAACTGCCAAATAGTATGCAGTGACTAACCACAAATTCGAAAAACACTACTAAAGTGGAGTGGTTTTTGATACTTCAATATTAGTCGTGTACGCGGTTTCTGTATGTTCTTAACTCTGTGTCAATATATTTATATAACTGGTACCTAACAATGTTAAGTTTTTACATTCTATAACCTGTAAATGTTTTGTTATGAACGGAGTCGTATTTTGTATGTGTTTATAAGAAATAATTATATTTTAAATAAAACACTATGAAAACTATATAATATGTTTTATTATTTCATGTTTCATGTAGAGTTTCGTTTTTGAACTTTATTTAAAATAACTATAATTCCTATGTACACAAATATCTAACTCTAAATTGACTGGTTTTAGAGTTTAACTGGCCTTTTATGATGCCGCTTAAAAATGGATTAGTTTAATTTAACTGCCGTACCCCAAACATGTTAGCCCGCTACTATCTAAGACTGAATCATAACTACAATCATTTGTAAAGGGCCAACTTGTAGAGGAAAAAAAAGCTAAAAATACACTTTTCATACTAAGAAAGTGGTGTTTTGAGTAGGACGGTTTTGATATTGTTTTTTTACTGCGTTAATGCATCAAAGGAGCGAAGGATATTTGCACAGAAGGAACAGTCGGCGCAGATCCCAGCTCTTTGACGCAGTCGTGCTTCATCGGCGTCGACGGAACGTATGATGCACAGGAACATTGCCACGGTTGCCAAGATATTGGGGAGTCGGTTTAATCTAACTGCCATACCCCAAACATTTTAACCCGCTACCATCTAAGACTGAATTATAGCTAACTACTAGGTGTTATTTCAGTCAAGGGCAAATTTTTAGAGGAATAAGGAAAAACATCTTAAAAAAAATAGTTTTTCTTAACTGTGAAAGTGTTGTCTTGAGTTGGAACAGTTTTAATATTAACCATTTTACTGTATTAGTGCAACGTCTAAATTGTTAAAGAAGAATTGAAAAGGTATTTTAAGAACGTTTTTTTCATAACTGAGTTAGTGCTGTTTTGGGTTGTTTTGGTTCATCAGCATTGACGAAGAAGGAAGGCCACGGTTGCCCAGAAAATTAGTGTATGAGTTAAGTTAACTGCCAAGCATTTTAACCCGCTTCCATCTAAAACTGAATCATAGCTAACTACCACCTGTTATTGCAGTCAAGGGCTAACTTTTAGAGAAAAGTTTTCAGAGAACTTGCACAGTTAAGAAAAACATCTAAAAATTAGTTTTCCTTAACTGTGCAAGTGTTGTTTTGAATTGGAACAGTTTTAATATTTAACATTTTACTGTATTAGTGCAACATCTTACTTTTAGAGGAGTCAAAATAAGGTATTTTAAGAACGTTTCTTCTTAATTGTGCTAGTGCTGTTTTGAGTTGGAATAGTTTTAATATTTAATATGTTACGGTGTTAATGCATTAAAGGCGCGATGGACATATTATGCACGGGTAAGACAGACGGCGCAGGTCCCAGTTTTTATGACGCAGTCATGCTTCATGAACATCGAAAATGATGGACAGGAATATGGCCATGGTTGCCAAGAAAATTTGTATATGAGTTAAGTTAACTGCAAAGCATTTGAACCCGCTTCCATCTAAGACTGAATCATAGCTAACCACCTGGTGTTAGTGCATCGTTGAACATGTAGAGAAAAAAAAAAGATATTTTAAGAACGTTTGTTCTTAACTGTATTAGTGCTGTTTTGAGCTGGAATAGTTTTAATATTTAACATGTTACGGTGTCAATGCATTAAAGGCGCGAAGGACATATGCACGGGTGGAACGGACGGCGCAGGCCCCAGTTCCTTGACGCAGTCGTGCTTCATCAGCATCGACACAATAATGGACAGGAACATGGCCATGGTTGCCCAGAAAATTAGCACCAGTGACAGTCGCGCGCGGCGCCACGAAACTATTACTTGCGAGTTGGCTACTTCTTCGTGAGTCAGCGGTCTGAAATTATAAAAAAGTTTTTCTTTTAATATTTATCCCACTAGGTGAGAGTGTGCTCAGGAGCTATTCGATTTGGTTAAACCATCTCCTTTCTACCATCGAACTGCGAGGTACCGGAAGAATCTGCTCCGGTACGTTGTAAAAATACCATCAACACGTACGAAGCGTTTTGCTTCTTCCTTTCTGATCCGCACTGCAAAGGCCTGGAATGCCCTCCCATCTTCCGTCTTCCCCGATATCTATAATTTCGGTACCTTCAAATCAAGAGTGAATAGGCATCTTCTAGGCAAGCGCGCTTCATCTTAGGCTGCATCATCACTTACCATGAGGTGGGATTGCAGTCAAGCACTTGTCTATATACTTTTAAAAAAAAAGGTTCACAACTCCATTGACCATTACAAGGTCTTTAACAATCGCTTTTTATGATCCCCCTTGCCCCGGCCAAAGCCCCCCACCAGATAAAGGTCATGAATTCGAAATTAAAAAAATAAATAAATTCAAAATTCATTTATTACAAGTAAGTAGGTCAACTTATAAGCACTTCTGAAACGTCAAATCAAACTGTTTGTTCGTGGTAGACCACCGGTTCGGAAGGCAGATTCCACCGAGAAGAGTGCAAGAAACTTGGCAGATTTCTCTTTTTCAACATCATTTTACAGTTTACAATCTTTAAAATTCACTATCTTGTGAGAGATGACAGCTGAACCTGCTTCCAAGCAGCCTTGTCGTTGAGAAATTCATCCTTCGTATAGGGACCACGATTTATTAAATGTGTTTTAACAGTGTTTAAACTTATGCATTTGCAGGTCCAAAATGACCTTGGGAATCATATTATAAAAGCATACACTCAAACAATTATAATATATCTAAATTACTAGCTTTTAGCTAGCGCGGTAACAGTTGGTTTTCCCTTTATAAAAAGTATACTACGTCCGTCTCCAAGATTATTTCAAGCTACCTTTAGCAACATTTCGCTAAGATCAGCTTAGCAGTAAAGCCAAACCTAACAAAAGCTCTTTTTGATATATTATTATTGCTTGACGACCAGGCGCAGTTTTAAGCGGCGGGGATAATTTGGGATTTTATAATTCCTGAATTTTCGCTGGTCTGGTCTGGTGGGGAGGCTTCAGCTGTGGCTAGTTACCCCTCTCACGACAAAGCAGTGCCGCCAAGCTATTTAGCGTGCTCCAAAGATGCCGTGTAGAAACTAAGTACCTAAGGGGTAGATATTACTTATATACTTATCCCTGTAAACCTAACAAGTAAGACTGCTACCACTTTATACTTCCTCATCACTTTCTACCAGAGAATAAAAAAATACTAATACTTACCGAGATTTTAGAATCCTAATTTGCGAAACAGTCGGGGCCAATAAGGGCAGCTTTTCTGGATCCATTTTTTGATTTTTTTTTTTAAACACTGAATTTCTAAGCCACTGTCTTATTATTTCAATGACCTATTATAAAAGTTTTTATTCACGAATAGCCTTTTGCAAATTAGACTGCAATAAAAATAGAAATGTAATAGTTTATTATTTTATAGCACTCGATACATTACATTAATTCTTAACACTTTTTTGTATCCACATTGCCTTTTTACTACGTTAGTACGTACGCTTTGCAATGCGAGAAGACCAAGTTTAAATTATTTTATTAATAGAGTCACATCTTAACTGTCGTTTTAATTTAATTAATGTTTCACTATTTATTATATAGTTTAGTATATTTCGCGATAAACGCTACAATTTTCCACTCGCATACAGTGAGACTGAGTGACCTATCGATAAATAATTTGATAAGTAAGAGGATTGAAGAACCCGTCCGCGGACTGCATTTGTGTAAAAATAGAACAAAACAAAACCATATGGCTATTCAAATTGCAAACGTACCTATTACATCTGGGAAGGAATTGTTCATCTTATTATTTTTAGTAAAAGTCGATAACGTGTTTTGTTTTGAAGCATAACACATTGTTAGGTATGTATTTATCTTTGAGTTCACGTAGGTACCTACATAAATAACTGACTTACAATGAACTGAGATTACAGGTTCAATTCCCGGTCTCCGACCTTTTTAAGTAAAGGTCCCGGGTTGGAGCCCCGTTAGGTGCAATGTGGCAGTTAATATTTCTGAATTTTCTGATCTGTTGCGAGGCTTCGGCCGTGGCTAGTTACCACCCTAGCGACAATGCCGATATATATATACCGATAAGGGGTATTTTTTTATTTAATAAATAAATAAATACACTACGACAATACACACATCGCCATCTAGCCCCAAAGTAAGCGTAGCTTGTGTTATGGGGACTAAGATAGCTGATGAATATTTTTATGAATATAATGCACATAAATACTTATAATATACAGATAAACACCCAGACACTGAAAACATTTATGTTCATCACACAAACATTTTTTTCCAGTAGTTGGAATCGAACCCACGGCCTTGGACGCAGAAAGCAGGGTCGCTGCCCACTGCGCCAACCGGCTGTCTAAATCTAGTGACTCGACGTCACTAAACAATCTGGCTGTCTATTGGTTTAATATAACTGCCGCTGATGGTACCATCCTAAACTGCAACATCACATACCCGAAGAGATTGCAGTCAATGGTGACATGTACTTGGTGAAATGAAAAAATCATAAGACAGGTAATCTATTTATCTTTGAGTTCACGGAGGAACTTAAATATCTAACTCTTATTTTTAATTTAGATTACAGGTTCAGTTTCCAACAGTGTCATCATTATCCTCAAACTATAACAGTCCATAGCTGGGCACGAATTTGGGCCTATACCCACCACGCTGCTTCAGTGCGGCTTGGTAGGCATGAACGATTATTATTACTTTAAGATTGTAATTAAAGGGTTACCCCAGTTAATGAGGCCAGCCCATGGATGGGCTCGCCTATATTTGTATACTTACACGTCATCGCCGAGTCGGCCGGTCCAGTATAAATTGAATTGAATTTTCTTTATAATAGATTTTACTTTTGTTAGAACAACTGTCAAAAATGTTCATAGAGAAATATAATAACTATCCCATTCTGAAAGAAAAATAAAGATATAAATTGATATCGAAATTCAAATTAGAATTACGGGAATCTAAGCTTTTTTCGTAGGGTTTTAAGGTTTTTCATATGGATAAAGGTCGCATTCTTTTTTTATATATAGTTTATGGCAGACTTTATAAAAAAGATAAATGATTTAGGAAGTCATTACCGCTTACAGAACCATGATAGGTAGTCTGGCTATTTTTTTATACGCATTTGCCTGAACAGTGAAGTAACAAAATAGAAAGAAAGTACCTAGCCAAATTTTGAACTTTATGAAAAAACCATAAAAACGTTTTGTTTCATCAATAGGTTGAAACCCATTTTTCGCCTGTCCTGGTATCTGTTAATGAGAGACATCAACCCCACTCAAAACAAACTAATAACAAACGCCAACTGTCATAAAGCTTGGTATTTAGTTACAAACAAACTTGAGTATTTCAGGATTACGCGGTCAATCTTCTCGTCGCAGTAGTTCAGTTAATTAATATCGGTCTGTTTGAAAGTTGTATAGAACTATTTGTCTTTGAGGAGTTCTAATGTGCCGCATATTAAAGTTGTTACTAGAAACCGGTGAAACGTTGAAAGCGAGATTAATAACAGCGGTAAAATTGTATCTTCAATCTGTTTCTATATATATAAATATATATATACGTTAACGCAATCAGGGAACGCAAGCGATAAATAATTAAATACGTTAATGAGCGTTTTCCTTCTCTGAGCTTTGGCTGAGTTCATTGACCGCTCTGGTTCGATGTTGCCTGTTGCGAGAATTATTTTTAAGTAAAACAACATTCATCGTCCGGCGTCCCTTTTTAGGAGACGTAAAAGTTGCTTGAAATTCTAACTTAAAGACGTAAAGTAAAATATTCTGAAATACTTAAGTACGTAGGTACTGCTATGGGGATTCCCGACGCGTTTAGAAAAACACCTTCCTGTAAATTTTTATTTAAATCATTAATTTATAACGCCGAATAGCTTATTTTAGCTCCGGCTCGGAAACAGAGTAGGTACCTTGATAGGTAGATATTTTGTTAAAGGGACTTTTGCCATTGTGTCCCTGTACCGGAGGTCCGGGAGGATCGTTTCCAATAAAGGCCCCGTATAATTTATACCCGCCAATTAGTGCGTTATATATTAAAGTTTATAGGGTTGGCACTATTTTTATTTTATTATAAGATACGTATATTATGCCAACAAAACAATAGTAAACTATAGTGCAAAACCAGTCGTCGTTTTATATTTTTTTATTTAAGTTTTATTTTCATTTTATAACAATGCCTAGAACGGGAATTTGTCGTAGACATCGTAATAACAGGACACCAGAAAGGTTTTGTCCGCGTCATCTAGACGCCGCCATGTGAACAAGACTCAGAACAATCGAATGTTAACAAAAAAATATATATTTATTCAATTTTTAAACTACCTTGCCTGTTAAAATGTAAGAAAACTAGTGTATGCCGTTGTGAAAACAGAAATGTATGCCTCTCAACGCGCACGCGTACGCGTAGTGGTACCTACGACAGTGGTACATCGTTCGGCGACAAATGTTTTGTATAATTAAAGTGTTAAATGGGATTTCTAGAAGCTTGTAAGATTATATGGGCATAGAGTAACAAAATGAGTCTGAGAGCGGGGAAGAACGTGCGTACCATTACCGTATCCAGAACGACTGAGGGTTGCAGTGGCTAATTGAACACTTTTTTGACGTGAAGCTTCGGTTTTCGCTTGCTAGAAATTTTGGTATTTCTATAAATAAATATCATTAAATGGCACCCAATAGAAACATATTTATTTATTTATACTTCTTATTTATACATAACATTATTCAGATAAACAAAAAAAAAGAAGAATAGTAAAAGTACTAAAAAAGAGTAGTAAGTGAAGTACTTACAGAAGGCGGCCTTATCACTTAGTAGCGATCTACGAATACATACATAGGTACTTTAATGTATACTTAAATATATAGATTATTATTTGAGAAAAAACTTAAGTGTATTCCACTTGGCCGCTGTTATTTGTTTTATTTCTTTATATTCATCGACGTTTATTGTACTTACTAATTTACCATTCCTCTTAACTCAGGAAAACTCAGACTCACTCACATCGCGGGCGATGGAGAGATTATTAACAGATCAAATGAGAAAGTAGGAGATCCGTGAAAGAACCAGAATTACATACTCGTGATGACAAACTTAGCTCAAAAAGTTGCGAAGTTGAAGGGGCGGGGCACATAGTTTTGTGAACCGATCGATTATGGGATGTTATTTCACTGGTAAGCGCAGCGTTAGTAGAACTAGGCGGACAGCTGTCATCAAGCACTTTGCAGCGAACCGCTGGAAGCAAGCGGCAAACTCTGGAATTTGGAATCACCCATTAGTTGATATGATGACATAAACCCGTTCGTGTTGAAGTAAGTACCTAGGTTTATTAGGTGGGTTAAAACTTTTATACATTACCGGGTAAGTAAAATATAGTTAAATCTTATGACACACAGGCTTAAATTAGTAGGTTTTTAAAATTGGAATATAATCTAACATTGTAACCAATTTTACGTGACAGGGCAAAAGGAGCGAGGCGGAATTATAAGACGCGTGTGAAGAACAAAGTTGTATTTAGAATTCACTTAGAATTACTTTGACAGTCTAGAACAGTGTCCCTGGCTAAAGTCCCACGCAGTGGAAGCAAAAGCTGGAAGCACGTCCTGTAGGTTTCACTAGCAAGGTTCCTAACTACAGCGTCCGGCAAGTGTCTTCGACAGGAAAGCGTTTGCTGAAGCACTGCAGGCAGGTACCGCTAGTGATTCACACTGGTGGAGTGATCGACAATAGTTGGCCGTGGCACCGTCTTGTACTAGTGGGAAAAAATCTCTTTAGCGCGATTTACATTTCACGCAACTACAACTAACGCCATCTAGTGTTAGCGGGTCAGTATTGCGTTTTATTGTAATGTTACAACATTAATATTAGAACAATATGCCTTCTAAAGGTTCACTTATGGGCACGGTACCCAAAATGCTGGCGCTATTGCCCCTTTGCATTGTTAGACTTTTAGCCGTTGCGCTTAACAAGCGCCAGCTCTTGGGATTGTAACTGAGATTGTATATTTATTATAAGGATATATAACCTACCCACAGATTATTAAATCGAATTGAATAAGAACCTATTTCAGTATAAAACTCAATGACCTATAATACACCTACTTATTTCAACATGTTAAATCATTAGGAAACTCTTCTGTAAATCTAGCAAGATCCTGCTTATTAAAAAAATCACAGGTTAAAATAACTTTTTCAAATAAATATTACTTTGTAGATTTTTCTCTGAGTAGACAACCCTGATCCACAAATATTTTCTGATACCGCTATTAGGTAAATACGAGTACCTAACTAATGTTCGAATTATGAAAAGTTCTTATTATTAATTATTATTAAACTAGTTTACAATATTTACAAAATAAATCGAACACTTTAAATCATTTTTAAAAATGCACCTACATACCTACTTGGTTTGTTTCTAAACTCATACGTAACTCGAACATAATATTTTTATCCCATCCCAAGACGTGATGTAAGTGAAGTGTTTATATGTTTAGTAGGTATGTATGTGGGATGAAGTATAATTAAAGATTTATTAAATTATTTTGTCTTCCTTATTTTTATTCTTTATTTATTTTATTTTATGATGGTGGGTTTGAACGATTATTATCACATATTAGTTATGTCCAAAGGACGGATTGTGGGCAACGTGATTTTATTTCCTCTTACTCAGTATGGAGAAAGTTTTAAAGAATTCATTCTTAACAGAATAACCAGGGAATCTAACTTAAAACTCATCATTGTGAAGATCGGCATGGCATACCTTCCACAAATAAATATACTACGACGATACATACATCGCCATCTAGCCCCAAAGTAAGCGTAGCTTGAGTTATGGGTACTAAGATGACTGATGAATATTTTTATGAATAATACCTATACATAAATACTTAGAATATATAAACACCAAGAACAGTTGGCAGCGACCCTGCTTTCTGTTGTTGAGGCTGTGGGTTCGATTCCCAGAACTGGAAAATATTTGTGTGATGAACTGGAATGTCTTTCAGTGTCTGGGTGTTTATTTGTATATCTTTCTATATTTATAAAAGAAAGTTGTGTTAGTTACACCATTTATAACTCAAGAACGGCTGGACCAATTTTCATGATATTTGATTTTTGGATTCCTCTTAGACCGGAATAGGATAATACTCGTAAGTATTAATTATAACATTCATAAAAAAAAATGATCCGCGGAACGAAGTTCGCCGGGACAGCTAGTTATTCATAAAATATTCATCAGTTATCTTAGTACCATAAAACAAGCTACGCTTACTTCGGAGCTATATGGCGATATGTGTATTGTCGTAATATATTTATACTTTATTTATTTACTAAATAAAATAATTCAAATTTCAAGCTTGCGTATTAATTCAACCGAATTAATAAACCATAATAAATAAAACACACTCTACCGTCGAAGACGTGATGCCCTGCGATTTAGCGTTCCAGTACGATGCTGTGTAGAAACGAATCACGGGTATGGATACCATACCTACCTCTAACAGGTTGCCAGTTTACCACCCACTACCATCTTACACTGTGTCATTTCTTTGAATTACCACCAGCTGATATAACACGCAAGGGCTAACTCGTTGTGGAATAAAAGAACAAAAACATGCTAATGAGAACTGAAAAGAACCGAATGTGAAACTTTAAGAAACGCGCATTATTGTGAGTACCTAGTCAGTCAGTCAGACTTAGGTATTCATCACTAACTTCGGCCTCCGCTACTGTAAGTATTTCCTTAAGTGAGACATAAAAAAGGTCTCATAGTATAAGCATCCTTCGAAACAAAACGACGACGCGCCGGTTGTAATATCAACATAAAAGACTAAACCGGTTTCGTAATAATGCGAAGCCATGTCGCTAAGAGTGAGCTATAAATCCCTGAGCCCAACAAATTATGTACCTAACATTTTTTGTGAGATAAAACATTGCTTGGCTGCTCTGCTTAATCAAGCAATGTTTCATCTCACAAAAAATGTAGTGTTTGTAGTCCTACGATTTACGAAACCGTAAAAGGTTGACATCTAGACAAATTTATGATTTAAAATTCATACATAGCTCTAGGCAGTGGCGTGCACTTCATACATGCACAAAAGCACTGCCTACCCTAAAATTGATTATAGCAGGAGGATTTTTGGATAATAATGCATACCCTGGTAAGAAACTGGCTATAGGCACATGAGCTGTTATGGGATATATTAATAAGAATAAGTAAGGAACAAAAACTGGCACGAGATTTGCATCTTTTTCACTGGGCTAGAAACGGCCACAGAATTAAGAATATACGGAAACCGTGTACAAGACTAATATTGAAGCGTTAAAAACCACTCCACTTTAGTAGCGTTTCTCGAACAAACGGTTAGTCACTTCATACCATTTAGCAGGTGACAGTAATTATTTTACCTCTAATGTTCTTTACCATTAAAAAGTCGAAAATGGGAAAAAGTTTGTGAGATTGCTATCTCACTTAAAAATGCAGATAGCTCTGAAAATTTTGACGTGCCGGGGATTGAACCCAGTGTACCCGAAATTCGACGCCTTCCCCACTACCGCTGCTTCGACAAACAGGTGCTACAATTTAATTATATTTAAAACAAAATTGTTGTTGACATCTCTCCATTAAATAACGATAACCAGAAACGTAACATTTGTCTGTAAATTTAGGTATGAGTGTAACGATTTTCGTGTCATATAAAATAGGAGAGATCGTAGTCAAGCTTAATTTAGCGCAGAGCTGTCAAAGAAAAAAATGTATAGGTGTCCTAATTGCGAAACTCTGATTGTAATCTCGAAGCCAAACACAATTTAGCTGCGCTATAAATTATTTTTCATTTTATCCCGAGCTTAATTGGCCCGTCTCGTTTCCATTCCTGCATTTTATTTAATGGCTACCGTACTCACTTTCGTAATTTACATCCCTACTAATATTATAAATGTGATTGTAGGTTTGTTTGTTACGGTTTTACGCGAAACTACTTAACCGATCATCATTAAACTTTGTACACATATACTTGGAGGTATAAGAAGTAACATAGGATACTTTTTATGCCGATATTAAGCTTAGTTCTTTCGGTAGCGGGGATCAAAGTATTTTACGATTTAACACCAACTACAAACAAAAATGATAACCGATTTAAATAATAATTTTTGTAATATCTATTTATTTTTGCCCAAATTTTGTGTAGATCTGATGAATATGATTGGAGATGGAGAATAGAACTCCTCAGCGGACAGCAGCTAACCCCTCATTTAAGGCTTAGCGATGCTGAATACATAAAGTTCTGCCACATTTATAAGGACTTCAGTGCTAGGACTAAATAAAAAATTTTAGAAATGTTCTTCCTTTAGCATATTACTCAGCTAACAATGTTATTTCGATTCTTCCTTTAACGATTACTATTATTTGTAAGTTATAGGAGCTGGGACTGATGAGACAGAACTTTTTAAAAACATAGGTAGACGAAGTCACGGGCGACAGCTAGTCGGCAATATTAAGGATTACTTAAACGATAAAAAGCTTGGGTGTGAATTGTTCTAGCTTCATAGCTGAATATAAATATACTGGGAGATGGTGATAACGAAAAAAAAATTTACCTGGCTAAGTTCGTTGTAGGCTCTTCTTAGACCAGGGCGCATTTGGAACCCTCGTAGCTTTAGATTTAAGTTGGCGAACGAAGTTATCACCATCCCGTTACAATTATGTAAACAAATATGTATGAACGCTTCATAAGTGCCTGTGATAGGCAGGCCTACATGAATAAAGAAATTTTGAATTTGAATTTGAATAGCGAATTTGTCATTTAATGCTGACTTAAAAAGACAGCACTTATTAAAAATGCTAGTTATTTTAACAGCAGTGAACCTGTGAGGTTTAATAGTTAGCAAAAAAATAAATATTTTGTATGAATACTCACTTAATCATTCTTCAACCAAAGGTTGTCTGGAGGAGATCGCTTCAAGCGATAAGGCCGCCTTTGTGCATATGTATATTATCGTTATTTTCTTTGTTAACCTGGTTTTATATTTGTATGTGCAATAAAGACTTTTTCTTCTTCTTCTTCTTCTTAATCATGATCATCGTCATCATCATCATCACGTCGACCAATGGACGGCATGGGTCTTTTGTCGATAACCTCCGTGGCGCAACGGGGAATTTAAGTAGGTCCTGGGTTCGATTCCCGGCAGGGGCAAAATGGGATTTTATAATTTCGGAATTTTCTCCGGTTTGGTCTGGTGGCTAGTTACCGCCCTACCGACAAATGCGTGCCTCTAAGCGATTTAGTGTCCCGGTGCGATTCGCGTGGAAACCGATTAGGGGTTGGTACGACTGCCATACTCCCTAACATGTTAGCCCGCTACCATCATAAACTGCATCATCACTTACCACCAGGTAAGATTGCATTAAAGGGCTAACTTATAGTGGAACAAAAGAAAAGTGAGTTCCAGATACCACGGTCTTGTGCCCCTTCGGTACACGGACTTTTTTAAATACACAAACACACACACACACAAACACAAACACACACACACACACACACACCCAAACACACACGCACACAAAATACACACACATTTGGACACGCCAAACTCAAGACACCCCGTCATTGCGTCGATCAATGAGATCTCCACAGGTAAAGTCGTTAAAACTTATAAAAGTCTTCCAAAGAAGTTTTAATCATCACTTCGAAGTTGAGAGCGACCGGAAACCTCCTATTTACTAGACCTTAGCGCTCACAACTGCACTAGAGAGATGAAAACACATGAGTTTATTATATAGTAAAGTTATATCATGGTCGCTTGACTATCATCGTGTACGTAACTAGTGGCCTAGTTACTCTCATAACAACAAAATAACAAACACAGTTATCTGGAACTTTCTAACTGTAAAGTAGCTTTTCATGTCGAGCGACCGTGTACCACACTGTAATTTTATTTACATCTAACAGCACCGGAACCTCTGGTGAGTTTTACACTCAATTTACACCAGCGACACCTGAGCCTAAGGCCGGTGTTACAATTCACGATTTCGTAACATTAATCAATCAATCAATCAATCACAAGAAAAAAAAAATAAAAGAGACAAAAACAACAAAGGTACGAGTACAATTAAATTTGTGTAACAAAACAGTAATTCATGTAAACATTTAAACTACATTAAATAAAATGTTTGCATAATATTAAATTATAGATAAAATAGTATTTTATATAAATATATATAAAATATTAACCATTACTCGGAAGGGTTACATATTCTTTTTTTTTTTTTTATTAAATGGAAGGTCTCACAATGTCCAACGGCACGGCAAAGACTGTGTAGTATAGACGACGCGCCGAAGCGGTGATAACGCATTGAGTAGGAGCTCGACTTCACTTTCGGTGGGCAGAGTTGAAATCCTAGCACGCACCTCTAACTCTTGCTTAAACGGTGAAGAACACATCGTGAGGAAACCTGTGTGCCTGAAAGTGCCACAAAGATGTGTGAAGTCCACCAATCCGCACTGGGCTAGCGTGGTGGACTATGACCTTACCCCCTCTCATTGTAGTACCCGTGCTTTGTAGCGGGCCGGTAAAAGGTTGATGTAATTATGATGATGATATTATAGATACAAGTAATTCTAAGAGCGAAAGAATCATAAGCAAGCTGTTATATATTCTATTCCAACAAAGAATAAAGTTCACTGTTATTTTAAAAGAAAACCGGTGGTTTAAAACAGGATGTGTTACAGCTTAATTTGTAGTTTAATCTATAACAGCTAAACGTCGTGCAACCGGTCTCTCATTGTAATGGATGACAAAGAAGGCTTTATATTGTTATATATAAGAGTAGATCCGGTATGCGGTGTCGAACTTAAGGAAAGTTCGTCGCCTAATAAATGGCTGGTTCGAGAGGTGCATCACTTCTGGAAATGCAGACATAAAATAATTTCCAAGGGGGTATGTAGGTAAGCAAGAGAAAGGCAAAGGATAGACGCGTTCGAGATGTGGTGTTGGAGGCGCATGTTGAGAATACCCTGGACAGCCAAGCGCACAAATGTGTCTATCCTGGCGCAGCTAGGAGTTAGTGTTCGACTTTCGTCTATATGTTACCAACGTTTGCTTTCTTATTTCGGGCACATAATGCGGCGGGGGAATGATAGCCTGGAAAAAATTATAGTTACAGGCAACACCGAAGGCAAAAGACCTAGAGGCCGGTCCCCAACAAGATGGGCAGACCAGCTGAAAAAATCAAATTCCGACCGCTTCTATCAAATCGCAAAAATGGCCTCCAACAGAAGTCGATGGAGACAGTTTACCAACGCGAAGTTGAGATATCACCAGGACCACGATCTTCAGTCATGAAGGAATGACCATAGAGAGAGAGAGAGATGTAGGTAAACCTCAATTTCGGAATGAAAAGCATTCATGTGCAACATTTATTTATTTCAAGTAGGCCTAATTTATAAGCACTTTTGAAACGTTAAATCAGTCTGTTTGTAGTGACTCTACCACCGGTTCGGAAGGCAGATTCCACTGAGAAGAGCCGGCAAGAAACTCAGCAGATTGCTCTTTCCAACATCATTTTAAAGTTTAACAATCTTTTAAAATTTTCTGTTTAAGGTCGGTATCGGTAATACAATCGGTAAAAGGAAGAACTTCAAAAACAATTTTAAAATTTCTGCAATGTACAGAATTTGACCTCTTGCAGACGCAGATAATTATTTATGCATCCATTATTTACATATATTTATAAACAATCGCATAGCTATAAAGTAACATGACATTTGCAAAACGTGTTTTTGATGTGAAACATCTATAGGCAAAGGGAGGGTAAACCTGATTGTTGGCGTGGCGATATCCGAATCCGAATAACCGATAAACTTAAGTTGAAATTGATTTTTCGCTGGGGATTTTAATGTTTATTTGGAATAAATTAATCAATGCCATTAATTACATTCCTAGAAGAAGAATTTCAACTAGGAACTAATAACAATAAAGGAGAAAGTACGACCAGATATGGAACAACAATAGATGCTGTATTGATTTGATATCTTAATAGTGTTATGTCAAATACTTTTGTAACATATTTCAGCAACCATCGACCAGTTGTCACAGTAGTACCGTCAGAGGCAACACCCAATGTAACTATTACCGAAGTGACTAATGAAAATAATTGACTTATTACGATTTTAAAGGAATTTTAGAATTAAATCTATATATAATAAATAAACTGTGTGAAAATTTGTAATATTACACTAAAATGTAATGAATAAAATGTGTTTCTTATTTTACCATCATTTACATATTGGTAAAATAAGAAAAAAGCGAATATAGATTGTATGTGCTCTGAAACCAAACTATGCGTAAATGCGTATATATGACGAACTCTCAGGCATGCAAGCTTCCTCACGATGTTTTTCTTTTCAGTTGAAGCAAGTGATACTTAATTGTTTTAAACGCACATTACTCTGCATACTCGAGCTGCGCGCCTTTAAACGAACTCGGTTCCCTCCGAAGCAAAGCCTTAGACCTAACCACTAGGCTATCACAGCTTATGTCACCACTTGCTGATAAAATTCCATAAATTTTTCGCGTAACATACTCGTAACATATTTATGACTACAATCGTTAGTTTCACGGGATAAGATATATCGATAGGCATTTTGTTATACATTAAAGTAGGTAATTTAACTAAATAAATATATCCTACGTCAGTTTGCAAAGTAAAAAAGGTATATATACTATATTGAACTATACAGTTACGTCATTTTATCGCCATAAGCCAAACTTATAGGAGTGACGTAAATAACCCTACATGCGCAGAACCGCAGCTAAAAAAGTTAAAACTAGTAATGCATAGGAAAACGTAGTTTTTACTTTAGAAATGCACTCAGAGTGAGCTTTTATATTTCCCACCCCATTAACTGGAGCGAAAAACCCGATATTAAACACGGTTCCGAGTTTTTCATCTTTTATGTTAAGGCACACTAGCGACTGCGACATGTTGCACGACAAAAAGTATGCCTAGTATTGTAAACCGATCACCTTAATTGGATGCATAGGGATGTAGGTGCTTAGGTGAACTCATATGTGATGTGTAACGACGTTAGGCGCCGTCTAAATCCGTTACCGATTTGGTCCTTAAAGTTTAGGGGACTCATAAACTGACACTAGACAGACAAAAAAAAAAAAAATGGGTTTTTTGTTTCATCATCATCATCATCACATCAACCGATAGACGTCCACTGCTGGACATAGGTCTTTTGTAGGGAGTTCCAAGTTCCACGATTCTGAGCCGCTTGGATCCAACGGCTACCTGCGACGCGCTTAATGTCGTCTGTCCACCTCGTTGGGGGTCGACCAACGCTGCGCTTACCAGTACGGGGCTGCCATTCCAGCACCTTGGGACCCCAACGTCCATCCTTTCTCCGAACTATGTGCCCGGCCCATTGCCACTTAAGCTTCGCGACTCGTTGAGCTATGTCGGTAACTTTGGTTCTTCTACGAATCTCCACATTTCTGATTCGATCGCGTAGAGATACTCCGAGCATAGCTCTCTCCATCGCCCGCTGAGTGACTCTAAGCCTTCTTATGAGGCCCATAGTTAACGACCATGTTTCAGAGCCATAGGTCATCACTGGCAACACGCACTGTTCGAAGACTTTCGTCTTCAGGCACTGAGGGATTTCTGACGAAAAGATGGCACGGAGTTTCCCGAACGCTGCCCATCCGAGTTGGATTCGGCGGTTCACCTCCTTCTCGAAATTGGACCTACCTAACTGGATCGTGTGTCCTAGGTATACGTATTCGTCAACAATTTCGAGTGCAGTGTTCTCAACGATTACTGGTTGAAGCGGAACATGAGCATTAGACATAATCTTCGTCTTGCTCATGTTCATTCGTAGGCCAACCTGTTGAGAAGCTCTGCTGAGGCCATCGAGCATCGTATTTAGGTCTCCCAGAGTCTCTGCCATTATGACTACATCGTCGGCAAACCGAAGTTGAGTGATGTACTCGCCGTTAATGTTGATGCCAAGTCCGTTCCATTCCAGAAGCTTAAAGACGTCCACCAACGCAGCGGTAAATAGTTTCGGGGAGATAACATCTCCCTGTCGCACGCCTCGCTGCAATTGGATTGGTCTCGTAGTCTGATCCTGTATACGAACTGACATAGTGGCGTTTTTGTACAAACACTGCAACACTTGGATATACCGGTAGTCAATTCGGCATCTCTGCAGTGACCTAAACACAGCCCAAGTTTCCACCGAATCAAAGGCTTTTTCATAGTCCACAAACGCTAAGCAAAGTGGCCGGTTATACTCTTCAGTCTTCTGTATAACCTGCCGCAGCGTATGAATGTGGTCTATGGTACTAAAGCCCTTACGGAAACCGGCTTGTTCGGGAGGCTGGAAGTCATCAAACCTACGAGCGAGACGATTCGTAATGACTCTCGAAAACAGCTTGTAGATATGACTCAGCAGCGAGATGGGTCTGTAATTCTTCAACAAGGTATTATCACCTTTTTTGAAGAACAGAACCACCACACTCCTGTGCCATGCCTCTGGCGTTGTGCCTTGGTGAATAACGGAATCAAACAATCGCTGAAGGACTTTCAGTATCGGTTTTCCACCTGCCTTCAGGAGTTCTGCCGTTATTCCGTCATCACCCGGCGCCTTTCCATTTTTAAGCTGCTTGAGAGCCACACTAATCTCGTATAGGCTGACGTCTGGGATATCTTCGGTATAATGTCGAGTTAATTTGGCTCTAGGATCCTTAGCCAAATCTTCAACAGGCGTCTGTACTGTGGTGTACAACTGTCCATAAAAGTTCTCAACCTCACCCAAGATCTCAGGTTTGGAAGAGACAAGACTACCATTATTGGTCTTCAGTCGCATCAACTGGCTCTGACCGATAGACAGATCTCTAGCGAACACTTTAGAGCCTCTGTTTTGCTCGATGGCATTTTTAATACGCTCTGTATTGAAGTGCCGCATATCACGAGTCTGTGATTTAGAGATCTGCCTATTAATCCGCCGGTAAGCGGACGCGTCTGCTATAGACTGTAGTCTCATCTCTTGCCTCTCCGTCATAAGCTTGAGTGTATTGGTTGAGAACCTATTGGCCTTGTTTCTACGGTGGGCCTTGTAGAATTTGGACCCGACTGTTTGGACAGTTTCCACCAGCCTGTTGTTCAAATCGTCCACAGTGTCGCAATCTGCTAGGCAACCGAACCGGTTCTGTAGTTCTAGTTGAAAGCTCTCGGGGTTTTGAATATGGGCACGAGTAGGCCGGAGTGTAGACTTCACCAGTCTGACTCTTTCAAGTTGAACGTTTATACTCAATGTGCCTCTTACCATACGGTGATCACTTCCGGTTTTAACCCTGTTGATCACAGAGACATCATTGAATACATGCCGTTTGGTCGACATGATGAAGTCGATCTCGTTTCTCGTGGAACCATCGGGGCTTATCCAGGTCCATTTCCTGTGTGGCCGCTTCTTGAAGAAGGAGTTCATCATATAAAGGCCCTCCTTCTCCATGAAGTCAGCCAACATTTGACCCCTGTGGTTCCGTTGCCCATACCCAAATTGCCCCACCCTCAACTCTGAACCAGTTCGCTCGCCAAGCTTCGCGTTGAAATCCCCCATCACAATATTGTAGTAGGTGTTCGAGGCATGTATGGCTTTTGAAATGTCCTCATACAAAACCTCTACATCCTCGTCTGGGTGTGCCGAAGTCGGCGCGTATACCTGTATGACCTTCAACGAATACCGTTTGGTAATTCTGAGTATAAGGTATGCTACCCTGCTCGACACACTTTCGACTTTTACAACATTGTTGACGAGAGACTTGTGGACGATAAACCCGACACCACCCTGTGACTGTTGGTCACCCTCCCGGTAGTAAAACAAGTTGCCGGATTCCAAGATTATCGAGTCCTCCCCCTCTCGCCGGACTTCAGACAATCCTATAATATCCCAGCGCAACTTGCTCACCACTTCTTCCAGCTCAATCACCTTTCCATCGGTCCTCAACGTGCGTGCGTTGTATGTTGCCAGGTCAAGTCGTCGGGGTTGGCAGCGGAATCTCTGCCGGAGATTCTTAACACCCCTTGCCCCGCCGTTACCATAACCGCTGCCAGAGCCAGGAATAGCGGGGCCGCCGGGAACTAGGGGCTGTGGTTTTTTTTCTCCTTCCCATTAAAGATATGCCCGATAATGACCACGCTGGGCAGGCGGGTTGGTCATCGCAGGGCTAGACTGATCGCCCCGGCGTCGCTGCTGCCCGACACCGGTCTGTGCCATTTGTTCAGCCTAGCCAATTCGAAGTGGTTATACCGCCACTTGTCGGTCGCCAGAGCCTCGTCGGTTAAACGGCAGGGTGCACCACGTGCAGGTGAGGTTGGCAATTTGGGAGGCTGACTGGTACTAGCCACACCCACTTACACCCCCTTTTTTTTGTTTAATAATCTTAAATCCATACGAAAAATTCAAAATATGTTAATACAAACACAAAACACTACACCTTGTGGCAACCACTACAGACAAGTGATAAACGACTAAGACCCGGGAGGTATCTTTGCATCGTTAGAGGCCATGTAGAACTGAATTGTACGGAAAATGCACCCGTATTTATATCAAAATACCCACCAACTCAATGTCATGAACATAAGTTTAATTATCTACCCACTTTATAAAATTACCGTAACACAAGTTAGGTTGCATGAGTTGCCTATTGAAAATGGATTGATGAAAGATAAATGTATGCCCATCATCTTTGATTAGGCGTCAGTTATTTAGACATTGCTTTGTCCGCTGTTAGTATTAACGGCCATTAGTAACAGAGTTCGTCCTAGGAAGTACTACCGCAATGCAAGCAGCTTAGCTTCGGGCTGAAGGAATTGGTTGCCGATTTAATTTTAGGCACATGAGGCTTAACGCCTATACCTCAGGCTGAAGGCTTGAAGGCGTAACATAGGAGGACGTGTCCCTTACATGCCCTGCGAAGTGTTGCTCTGGCGATGGTTTTCCGCTTACCATCAGGTGGGTCATCTACTGGGTGCGTCAAGTATAACTAAACTTATTCTCTATCATTGCCTGTGGTAAGGTTTTTGATGTGAAACATCTATAGGCGGAGGGTAAACCTAAAACCTAATTTTTGGCGTGGCGACTCAGGCCGTGGCGACGCATCGCCACGCAACACAAATACTTGAGTTGTCACCTTTTTAAAGAAATTCTTGAAGTAAAACATTTGTATATAAAAAAAAATACAAATTTGTAATATTGTATTTTTTTATCATGTCTTACTTAGTTCCTGTTATAATCTGTACTTTTGTGCCTATTACATGTACAAAATAATTTCGATGTTCCACATCTGCCAGGCGTCCCGTGACGGCTCAAATTTTTATAGTAATTATTGACGGACCAAGCTGATGGCAAGTTGAAAACCATCGCCCATGAACAGAGCAGCACTTGCATAGGGCATGCAAAGAGCACGTCCTGCAACATGCCGCTCTGTGTCCATTTATTTATGGCATGGGTTAAGCTTCATGTGCTACAGACATTCCACCGGCACCAACAAACTTCAAACCGGAACACAGCATTGCAACAATGCTGCTTAGTAGCAGAAATATGCATGGCGATAGTACTTCCCTGGACAATGTCTGTCACAAAACATCTTCTTCTTCTCCTCACCTTCCTCAAGCTCAGCTTCCAAGGCTCGCCAATCAGCCCGCGTCACGCTGTTGAAGCCATTAAGGTGAGCCAGTTACGCATATCCGAAAAATAAATATATTTAAGTCTTGTATTGAGACTCAGACAGCGTAAGTATTCGTCTTTGAAAATATTTTTATGAACCTTTTTGCGACAAGACAAAAAGTCGCTTATGTGCTTTTACCCATTATTGAGTTCATAGTTTTTTAACTAACCGCACTGAAAGCGTAGAGCGGGAAATCTAGTGGAAATTAGCGGCTTACTTTTGACCTAAATAAGAGTAACATAATCAAAGTTAATAACTTCAAAGTTTCGTTGTTCTTTTAAACTATAATGTTGGCAGTTATACGAATAACGGTAAATATATAGCTTAGCATACTTCTTTGAATGCCTTGCCTACCTAAGGAAAAAAAAATACTACGACAACTAAGCCCCAAAGTAAGCATCACAACTGAAGAATATTTTTATGAATTAAATACACATAAATACTTATAATATCCAGATAAACACCCAGACACTGAAAAACATATATGTTCATCACACAAAATTTTGCAATTGAGTGGTGATGATGTAGTAAATTAAGATTTGCATGTCGTAGACTGCGCCTAAACATATATAATATTTTGTCATGTTTTAAGCAAATAAATGAATTTAAATTTTAATTTATGTCGTTATTTTAATGAAGGTCCCCCTTAAATTATAAGCACAGATCTTGTTCTAACATAATATGTAACGAAAAAGAACAACCGACCTTGTACCGACTTTCCACTTTTTTATCGGCTTCGTACGCTCAGGTTGCCTTTAAAAGATCACTTTTAGTGATAAGGCTGCCTTTGCACCCTAGCACTAAGTACTATTACTGTTTTCCTTGTGTTTTTCCTATTGTGTTGTGTTGCAATAAAGTTTTTCTACATTCGCGGATGGTAGGTAGGTATGTCTGTAAATAATTTAGCGAGCTAACAAAAACAAAACAAATAGTGTAAACAAACCGACTCAATGTTCGCGCACTTCGCAAATAACGGTTCTAATTGGCTTTGCCCTTTTTGACTCGGAAGTAAACAATAGTTAGGAGTACATAGCAAGCCATGGTTTTCTTATATAAAAATGAATTCGGATCGTTAGTCTCACTATATTAAGGATTACATGTATGATCAAAAAACTTGGGTATGAATTTCTCTGACCTAAACGTAAACTCGACTGTGAGATGGTGATAACAAATAAAAACCTGGCTAAGTTTGTTCTGGGCTCTTCTTAGACCAGGGCGCGTTTGGAACCCTCCTAGCTATAATTTTAAGTTAACGAATGCAGTTATCACCATCACTAACATTAGTGTTAACATGTTAAATGTGTGAACGCTTCATAAGTGCGTGTGATAACGTCTTCATAAATAAAACATTTTTGAATTTAGAATTTTAGAACTTTGAAGTAAGACATCTAAGGAGATGATATAGTCTATAAATGAATCGGCTATCCAACAGTAAAAAAATTTTTTTTATTTGTGAGCAGTAGTTTTTTTTCTTTTTATTTTACTACCAGTTTGGCCTTCACCTGGTGGTTAGTTATGGTGCAGTCTAAGATGCTAACGGGCTAACCTGTTAGGGAGTATGGTAGTCATACCCATAATCGGTTTCTACGCGACACTAATCACTAAATCGCATAGCGGCACGTCTTTGTCGGTAAGGTGGTAACAAGACACGGCCAAAGCCTCCCACCAGACCACACCTGAGATAATTCAGAAATTATTAATTCCCAAATTGGGGCCATTTGGGAATCCAACGGGAATCCAACCCGGGATCTCCTACTTTAATTCACAGCGCTCACCGTTGCGCCAGGGAGATCGTCAAAAGTTCCTGAGATTATTGCGTTCAACGGTTCAATTCTCAAACAAACTGTTTGTTTGTTCACTCTTCAGCTTTATAAGTATAAGATATAAGATTGATATCTAATGTAATTTTTTGATTTAGTTTTTGATTATTACATTATTTTAATTAACTCTTTTCTGTAATAGTATAGAAATCATAATCGTAGTTACCAAATCAAAAAATATTATTTTTAACGGAATAACCCGTTTTATATGATTTTCATAGCGGTAGTTAATCACAGCCGTCACCTAAGACTTAACGAAGAGTTACACTACTAAATACTTAATGATATGTCATCATATTCATATCAACACATTACCGGCCAACAGGACACGGGTCTTCTCCCGCAATGAGAAGGGGTTAAGGCCGTTGACGCTGGCCCAGTGCGGATTGGACTCCACACACCTTCGAGAACAATATGGAGAACTCTCAGGTGACCTGCATACCTATCCAGATTTCCTCACGATGTTTTCCTTGATGATATTTTAATTGCTTAAAACGCACATAACTTAGAAAAGTTAGAGGTTTCTGGGATTCGAACTCGCTCCCTCAAAAGCAAAATGGAAGTCCTACCCACCGGGCTATCACTGTTCTGTATTTAATGAACACTAAATATTAATTTACAATATACGAGTAGTAATGAGATAATTAAATATCCTGGAATTGGTATTATTTCTATAGCCCCACAGTTTGTTAGAAGTTCTAAATTAACCAAGTATCGCTCAAGTAGAAGCTTGGAATTCGTTTCTTAATTGGACTTAATTAGATTTCGCAGGGAATTTGTGAGCGCAGAGCCGTAAGATACACTTGTGGTTTATTTTCTGATGTCGAATACTGAATTAACACTTTGTTTTGTTTTCAAACTTCTCAGCATATTAATTTCTCTCTGAGTTGGGCCCAGCCAAAATTTAATTTTATTAAACCTTACCTTTTTGCCAGAAGTGAATTTTGGTTATGTATTACACATGAAAGCCTTAAAATTCATACATTTACATAAAAAGGGACCATTATATGGGTCTTCCGCTTCCTACATCCAATTTGACTTTAAAATGTTACCTCATTTGGAAGACGTAGTACTCTAATATAAGCTCCTACTTCCTATCTTATGCTGATTTCACATTATATACGCGCTGAAATTCCGTACGTAATTTTTTTACAAACTTCTATTGTTTTATGCCTGTCCTAGTCAAACTTGAACTTATTGCTATTATTTTTAAAGTTACATTGTGATGCGCGCGTGTGTGTGTTTGTATGTGTGTGAGTTTGTGTATGTGTGTACGTGTGTGTGTTAAGTGGCATCGTAGCTCCCGACCGGATGAAGTGATTTTGAACAAAATTGGTGCTGGAATGGCACCCCCGCACTTGTAAGCGCGGCGTTGCACCCCAACAAGGTCAGACGACATTTAGCGCATCGCAGGTAGCCGCTGGATCCAAGCGACGCAAAACCGTGGAATTTGGAACTCCCTACAAAATACCTATGTCCAGCAGTGGAAGTTTATCGGTTGACATGATGACGATGATGACTGTAAATATTTAAAGTAGGTGGTTTTTTAAATTTTAAACTTATTATTTTGACCGCGTAGGCAAAGTGCGGATTGGTGGACTTCACACGCCTTTCAGAACATCATGCAGAAATCTCCGGCATACAGGTTTTCTCACGATGTTTTCGTTCGCTGCGAATGTGCAGTACGTTCTGAGTCTTTGAAGTAGCCGACGTCCGCACATACCTACTATTGTAGAGAACGAACGGTAATACATACCTACGAAATCTACAAAAATCTAAATTTGGTTCAAAAGCCTGTACCGTATAAAGGAATATCATATTACCATTTATAAACAGCATCAGTCCGCCCACATTACCCTATCGTATTTTCTGAAAATATTCCGGGATTATTCCAGAAAACAAATAAACAAAACTCAAGTAAACAAACTAGAAATGCCTCGCAAACCGTGAACATAATTGGATCTGTTCTTTTTTGTTTTGGAAATGTAAAGAGAACAACCATTTTATAGAAATAAAACTATAAAATCCGCTAGTATTGTTTAGACTTTACTTAGGACGAGGTCCTTACGCCTATATAATAGTTGATTAATATTAGGTTCAGCTCTTTGTATCTTGTGCACGGGTGTGAGAGTTTGGTGTATATAATAATATTAATAAAACTGATACCAAATTAAAAATAATAGTTTTATATTTAGCCTTTATTTTCATCTGCAGCCTATAAACGTCCCACTGACATAGGTCTTCCTTTATCTTTGAAGAGACGGTTTTAGAGCATAAACCCACCACGCTTCTCCACCATGCTTTAACGACTATTGTCACACGTTAGTTATAATAACCCAGACCAATGCATTAACTTGCTCTCCGAGGCACTACTTTCCTAGACGAAAGGGATTAAGGGATTACCGCCATTCTTATAATCGGAATAGATTAGGTCCTTAAATTAAATGAGATGTAAGCTATAGGATGTAAACATTCTCGTTTGTAAAATTGCTGTTTTCAGCCATATACATCCTGTAAACATTCTCCTTTGTGAAATTGTTGTTTTCAGCCCTATAGGATGTGTGCATTCTTCTTTGTGAAACTGTTGTTTTGAGCCCTATGGTATGAAACATTATCCTTAGTGAAATTTTTGTTTCAGCCCTATGGAACGTGAGCATTCTTCTTTGTGAAATGTTGTTTTAGCCCTATGGGATGTGAGTATTTTTCTTTGTGAAATTGTTGTTTTCAGTTCTTTAGGATGTAAGCATTTTCCATTGTGATTACAAAATAAAAAATAAACCACTAAGTAAACTATGACTTTAAATTAACTGCTATTCTCTGATGAAAGTGTTTTCATGTTGACATTCTGCTGATTGCATGGCTTTCGAATGAAATCGTATGATATTTTGTTGTACAATCCACACATTTCTCATTAGCGTTCACAATACACATCCGCGGGCTATTTTAGCTAATTTCTGCACCGGGAAGGTTTGTCGACGTGCTGACGCGGTTAGCGTATTTGTATTATTCCAAGTCCAGGATTAAATCCTCGGCAGCTGCACTTTCATCATCATCTTTATCGGCAGCCTATTAACGTCCCACTGTTGGGAACAGAACTCGTCATTCACAGCAGATACGGTTTTGGAGCACCCACCACGCTTCTTCAATGCGGGTTTGTAGGTTTGAACAACTTTTTCCACTATTAAGTGAAAGTAACCGGAACCGACGGCTCAACGTGCTCTTCCTGGCACGATTTTTAGTAATTTACTATATACAAACACTTAGTAATTTTTGGCCCGACCAAGGATTCCAACCCAACTAAGTAATTACTCTTTAAGAATTGCTAATTTCTGAATTTTGAATTCGGTTCTGGTCTAGCTGTAGACTACATCCGTGGACCTATAGATAAAGACACGCCGTCGAGAGATTAAGCGAACCAGTTCGATGCTATCGATAGATTAGAATAGGGTAAATATAACTGTTATCCTCTGTAAACAGGTTAGCTTGCTGTTATCAGTGTTTTTTTTTATAAATAATAACACACACATCGCCACCTAGCCCCAAAGTAAGCGTACTGATGAATATTTTTATGAATTATATATACATAAATACTTAGAAAATACATATAAACACCCAGACACTGAAAAACACTTATGCTCATCACACAAACATTTTCCAGTTGTGGGAATCGAACCCACGGCCTTGGACTCAGAAAGCAGGGTCAGTTGTACCTGTAGTGGTTAGTGTAGTGGTGTTTATATTTATTAATTTAAAATTTACTACTAATAAATATACTACGACAACACACGCATCGCCATCTAGGCCCAAAGTAAGCGTAACTTTTGTTATGGTTACTAAAATGACTGATAATATTTTTTTATGAATAGTATACTTAGATACTTTTACTACGAGTATTTAACGGTGAAGGATAATATTACAAGTGAGGGAACCTGTAAGCCTGAGAGTTCTTCATAAGGTTCTCAAGTGCGCGTGATGCCCACTAATCCGCATTTGGCCAGCGTGGTTGACCACGGCTACTTCCGCACTCCACGATCTTATGTTGAACGTTTCCAGCTTCGTGCGGCACCCAAAGAATTTAAAATCGGTCCAAAACGGACTTCACAAAACTTGAATATTAAAACCTAGGTACAAAGACTGTTAACCACATTAAATAAATAAATAATAAATAAATAAATATACTACGACAATACACACATCGCCACCTAGACCTAAAGTAAGCGTAGCTTGTGTTACGGGCACTAAAATGACTGATGAATATTTTTATGAATAATATACATAAATACTTAGAATATACATATACCCAGACACTACGAATAACATTCATCTCATCACACAAACATTTTTCAGATGTGGGAATCGAACTCACGGCCTTATACTCAGAAAGCAGGGTCGCTGCAAACTTTGCCAATCGGCCGTCAAATTACCGACATTACCGCCTGCAATCGGATAAAAAAGATAGTTCTATGTGTTTCTAGTTATCTACCAAGTTCTTTGTGCGCCTATCAAAGGCTCTTACTAAATCATCGGTCGGGAAATCGGGAGCAAAGTGGGTCAGCCAATGGAATTGATATTAGTGATGAATTATTGGAAAACTTTGGTGTGCTTTGTTTTGTAAAAAGATTAATAAACGATTGAATAAAAGCTGCAGTTCAGCTTAAAAACTTTGTGCGAATCCATAATTTATATTATAAATGCGAAAGTTGATATTTGGCATAGAGTTAGTTGAAAGGACGAAGAGTAAAACATGTTACTTTTTATTCCAGCAAAACAAACGGTTCCCACGGAATTTATAATAAACGTGGTCGAAGAACGCGTGCACTAGCTAGTATCTCATATATATTTCTACTCCGTAAATAGTTTTATGGCACGATAACAAGTTAAGCATAATGTTATAAGTAAATAGCGAATATTTTTGTTGAAGGCTTTCTCTTTAATAAGTTTTTGACTTCATATTTTTGTTATATTATCTATTATAAAGTACGTCGACATTTTATATACGATCATTATGATTTAATTTATAATAATAATAATAAATAAATAAATATACTACTTCAACACACGCATCGCCATCTATCGCCAAAGTAAGCGTGGGGGTATGGGCACTAAAATGACGGATGATTTTTTTTTATGAATAATATACATAAATACTTATAATATTTAAGCAACTGTAATATCATTTGCTTTAACGGTGAAGGAAAACATAACAAGTGAGGGAACCTGTAAGCCTGAGAAGTCATCAGAATCTTCTCTAATGTGCGTGACGTCCACCAATCTGGCCAGCGTGGTGGACTACAGCTACTTCCACACTCCACGATCTTGTGTTGAATGTGTCCAGTGGCTACTACGGCTTAGTTAGCTTTGCAACCTTTTCACCTATGCCGGTAACTTTGATTCTTCCATCTTCATCACTGAATTGATTTGTGTAATTTTTGTTTATGTATTCGTATGTAGTTATTTGAATGTATGTTCATAATAATTTTACACCACCTATTTGTTCTCGCTCTGTAGGACAGAGGACATCCTAAGTTTGCTTGGCAGAGATCGCTTCTAAGCGATAAAGCCACCTTTTGTATTCCACTCCAGTCTTAGTGTTTCTCTCTATTCGTCCATTATTTTCATAGCTGTGTCGTGGTGTAAAAATAAAGAGTTTAAATAAAATAAATAAATAAATTAAGCAAGAGGGCGGTCACCTACTCGTTGGACGGATACGGTGAAATCGTTGACCCAGACAACTGTGGTGGAATGCTTTCGACACGCTACCAACCGCCAAAAGAGGAGAATACTCGCGCGGGAAGCCGTGCAATCCAATGATGCCTAACGCCATGAAATTCATCTCAGCTGCCACGACCACTCTGTCAAGAGTGCACGACTAAAAAGAAGAATAAATAAATAAATAATGTATCACGTAGGTTACTCCAATCTTAGTTCTCATCATTGCCAAAGCCTTTTTATTAAGCCCCCGGTCAGCAACCGCGTTTCTGATACATCAGTAAATGACGTAAATAGATCCATTCAAAATCAGAATATTTATTTTAGCATAATATTTATGTTAAAATGACATTTGATAATAATGCAGACCCTTGCTCCACCATGGGTTTAAGTGTAATTTAACTTTTAGCTAACAACTGTTAACCTTTTGGAAACCTCAGAACAGCTTTGAAGCGATAAAATTTATGACTCCGTAGCATCGTAGATAGTTCGTAGAGTGTAGGGCTCGTAGCCAGTGTAACTAATTGTCTCGTAGACCGGATGCGCCTTTTGCCTTCATACTCTGCTTAGTAAAATAAAGCAATGAAAAGCCGCTTTCAAAATGCAACTTTTGCTATCTCAAATGTTGAAGTAGGTACATCCATACTAATATTATAAATGCGAAAGTGTGTTCGTTTGTCATTCAACCACGCAGCAACAGAGCAACGGATTGAGTTGATTTTTGGCATAGAGATAGTTTATAAGCCGAAGAGTTGTATGACCTATGTGTTATCCCGGAAAAAGGAAAGTTCCAATCGGAAAACACGCTTACGCTCGCGCAAGCGCTTTCTCGCTTGCTTGCATTTCCCCGGGATAAAAAGTAGCCCATGTAGCTAGTAAACTATCTCCTGGCAAAATTTTTCATATTACCACGCGAGCGAAGCCGCGGATAAAAGTTAGTTGAGAATGTTTACTAATAGGAATGTTTACTAATCATTTTATTACACTAACTGCCACCCGCATCTTTGTCTACATTGGTTTGAGCTTTTGCAATGGCGGCCTGTTATAGGCAGGGCTAGCAGATTTACATACATACCACTTGTAGGGGCCAGGGCAAGTGAAAACACAGGGTTTCTTTAAAGTGACTTGGCTGACAGAACGTGTGTAGCGGTTGGCAAAGTTTAAACGATGCGGCTGCGGTCGGTTGCGGTGAACGTCTACAATTTGAACCGCCGCGGATGTCAGAATAACGGTTTGCCGCCCCCACCACCTACGTTCCGTTTTTAGCACATTATTTATTAAAACCATAGACAATCGTTTATTTCAGCCAAAATTATATAATATTAATTATTTATAATTTATTTATTAATAATTAACAAGAGGGCTTTTTGCGTCGCTAACATATTCCCCCCCAGTGCTGGGCTCAGCACTCTTCTCCAACAGGTAGGATTGCGACGCGTTCTGCAGGCTTCCTTAGCAGCCCCGACTTCGTCCGCACGTCCACCACTCGCACGCGCCCGTCCCTTCCTGGCAGCACCGCCTCGATGATGCCTCGGGGCCAGACGCCTCGCGGCATATTGGGATCGACGATGACGACTAAGTCGCCGATCTGTAGTGGTTGGGATTCGTGATGCCATTTCTTCCGTGGTAGCATCTGTGGTAGGACTTCTTTCACCCAGCGACGCCAGAACTGGTCAGCCAGGAGCTGTGAGATGCGCCACTGCTTCCTCAGGAACAAGTCGGAGTCATCAAATGCCCCGAGCAATGGAAGGTTCGAGGAAGTACCTAAAAGAAAATGGTTAGGGGTAATCGCCTCTGTGGTAGCAGGCTCAACAGAGACGTGAGTGAGAGGTCGACTGTTGACTATCTGTTCGACCTCTGCCATCAGAGTGATCAAGACTTCCTCTCTTGGAACTCTTTCTTTGAGGATAGCCTTGAGCGACGTTTTCACGGTTCTAATCAGGCGTTCCCAGGCCCCACCCCAGTGGGGACTCAACGGCGGTATAAAAGTCCACGTGGTGCCGTAATTCACGGCCTCCCTTTTCAGTATGTCCTGGTCCAACTCATGCATCGCCTTCTTCAATTCATTAGCTGCGCCTCTCAGGTTAGATCCATTATCAGATAGCAAATTTGACGGCCAGCCACGTCGCGACGCCATTCTTCTAAGGGCCATTATTAGGGAGTCCGTGGTAAGTGTTTGCACCAGTTCTATATGAATAGCCCTTACAGTCATGCATGTAAATAGCACGCCATATCTTATTTGATGCCGTCGTCCGACAGCTATTTTCATAGGACCAAAGAGGTCCAACCCACAATAGGTAAAGGGTCGTTGATGGTGTGCTAGCCTCGCCTCCGGTAAGTCTCCCATCCTTGGCGGTTGCGGCCGCGCCTTGCGGATTCGGCATAGCACGCATTTTGATACTATATTTTTGACCGTTGGGCGAAGCCGCAATATCCAAAATCGTTGCTTTATTTCATTTATTACAGTTTCGTGATTTCCATGGGCGAATTTTTTATGGTAATGCATTATGATAAGCCTTGCTGTGGGATGACGTCTATCTAAGATTATTGGATGCTTCATATCTCTTGCTATTCCAGGCGCAGCATCGATGCGGCCTCCCACCCGGAGGACACCCTGCTCGTCGAGGAACGGTGATACGGTAAGTAAATTACTTTTCCTATATAATGATTTTCCTTTTTTCAGCTGTTCCAGGTCTTCAACAAATGACTTAGCCTGTGCGTACCGCATCAATAACTTCTCCGCGCGGTCTGTCATTGCACCGTCCACTTCACCGGTACGCTTCCTGCATAGCTTATCCACAAACGCCAACACCATGCATGTAGATTTCAAAAGGCGAATCCACGAAGAAATCTCTCAGGATCAGGACAGGCCGGTAAGCATAGTGTAATTTTCCCTATCGTAGCTACATATTCAGTGACATTTTGAACAGTCGAATTAGATATTAGCAGGTCTTCAGCCCAATCAGCTTCGTTGCAACATAGAAAACTAGGGCCGTACAGCCATGCGCCTTCTAATATAGCCATGTCGCATTCTTCCCTAGTGGCAGCGTCTGCGATGTTCAGCCTGGTAGGCACATAACGCCATTCGCTTGAGCTGCTGTCTCCAAGGCCGTGGATTCCATTCTCACAACTGGAAAATGTTTGTTTGATGAACATGTATTTTTTTCAGTGTCTTTATATTATAAGTATTTATATGTTTTATATTCATAAATATATTCATCAGTCATCTTAGTACCCATAACACAAGCTACAATTACTTTGGGGCAAGATGGCGATGTGTATATTGTCGTATTCATTTAAAATTCCGAGTTGTGTACACACTTTGGGTGGGATCAAAACTGGTTATTATTTATATTTCGATTAGACTATAGGTTTTGCCTATTTCGTGTGCCTAACAATAAATAAATAAATAAATATTGGTACAGTACTTTTTATTTAAAGATACTAGTATGTATTGTTTCTTTACACCCGACTTTGTAGTGACTCTACCACCTCTTATCAATTTAATATCCGGCCAATATTAATTTATAGTTATCAAAAGTTTAGTTTACTCACTTTATTAATTTACTGTAACATTTTAAATAGAATTTATATTCGCGATAAATTCAAGATAGGATTTTAAATAGGATCGGCATCAAGCAATGCTGATCCTATTTGAAATGAGAAAAGTATTTCTTGTGTATCTTAGTGACCTAAATAGGGAAAATGAAATTCTTTTCTCATTTTAACTGGGAACAACTGCGCTTCAAGACGCTGAAAGTTTATCTGATCGCATTGCAACGACTTAAGTTCAGTTGTAATATAATTCAGCGTCGGCTATATTTATACATTTTATAATATGGATTACTTAGACGACAAAAAAGCTTGGGTGAGAATTGCGCTAACTTTATAGCTTAGTATTAATTTACTGTGAGATAGTGACAACAAAAAAACATTACCTGGCTAAGTTTGTTGTGGGATCTTTAAGTTGGCGAACGAAGATCACACTCACCTTATAATTATGTACGAACGCTTCATAAGTGCATGTTATACGCCTACATGAATAAAGATTTATTGAATTTGAATTTGTTTTATGGCCTCACTGCGTTCTACGTTTTGGACTACGAAGTCCTAACCAAAATAAACGTGGTTTCGCTTTTTCTTGCAAAGTAGAAGTGTGCTTGACGAAAATCACGCCTGATTTAGCAGCAATGGGGTTTAGGGGCGCCGCCGTTGCCTACAAAATGCCTGATCATTCTGCCTCAAAGTTATCTCAGAAAACAAGAATTTTGGTAGGCGATTTTTTAATCCTCTCCGATCGCCCTTGACTGCGATCTCAACTGGGGTGATGTAGTCTAAGATGGTAGTGGGCTAACATGTTAATTATACCCGTAATCGGTTTCTTCGCGACATCGCACTTGAACAGTAAATCGCTTAGCGGCACGTCTTTGTAGCTATGGCCAAAGCCCACCAGACAAATGTTATGCCTTTAGTAGGCTTTTCAGTTAGCAAACGCGCGCCGATACGCGGCCCGATTTGAATATTATAGTATTTAGCCAGACTTACCCGCTTTCCGTTTATCCGTTGCTGCTTGGTTGAAAGACGAACCAAACCACACTAAATTACTTTCGCATTTTTAATATTACCAGTGGTCGCCTACTGGTTGATATTCGAACATAATTAATTTAAATTATAAGTTTGAACTTTATTAAGGTTCTAATGTCATCGCCACAGATTTCGACAAGATGACACTGTCAATTTCCCTGTTTTATCCAAACAAATAATAATCCAAATAATGGTCAAAAAAAGAGTATAAATGCATGTATGCATCAAATACATGGAAGGTTGTGGGGGCATGTTTTTGTTATATTTAAACATATGAGCGTTATGCACTTCTTCTCTATGTCCTGAACTTTACCTAAGCGTTGGAAATTTCATACTCCGTCCGCGCATTTGTCGTAAAAATTAAAATGAAAATAAAAAATAATTTATTTGCTATCTCAATTTCATTACAAAACAATAGGCTAAGACCTCCATTTAAGTTTGGAATGGATAGGTACATAGTTTTTGTTTCACGTATTAATATAAAGATTAAGGGCTAAGTATTCTAAAACATCTCGTTTGTTAAACAATAGGCATTGCGAAAAAAATTGCGTAGAAAAGTACAAGCGACAAAGATATCTCGGGCTCGTTTCGTCATTCCTAGAAATTGCTTTCCCTCGGAATTGTAACCTTGTTATACGGGAAATTTGAAATATAGGGCGGGTTTCGTGTGGATACACTTGATTATGTATTTTGCCTAAATAAATGTAGATATATTTTGCATATAAATAGTCTCGGTGTTTGGGATATTGGGTGTATGGTCAGTGGGAATAATATACAGTTACTTCATTCTTTTCAAGTTTTTGAACTGAATAATGTGGTTAACAGGTTTTTTTATTTTGCTTTTCATTTATTGAATATATTTTTGTACCTATTTACTTATTGCATAACTCCTTGTCGGTAACGCTAGTTCTTCTACTGATCTTCTCATTACAAAGATTTATTAGTATAAAAGATGGCCTATATATATCCCTATCCCTACTAATATTATAAATGTGAATGTAAGTTTGTTTGTTACGATTTCGCACGAAAACTACTGAACCGATCTCCATGAAACTTTTTATACATATTCTTGTAGGTATTAGAAATAATATAGTATACTTGTCATTGAAAAAAAATTACGTAAGATAAAAAAATGTGAAAAAATCTCAAAATCTCATATATGACTATAGGTGTAGACTGTCTCCTAAAATTACGCGGGTGAAGCCGCAGGGCACATCTAGTATATATATGTGTATATATACTAGATGTGGATGTAAATATATATATATATATATATAGGCCATCCTTTCACAGTCTCAATGTTTTTGTTCTAGTATCTACCTATCCAAGTACTATAATAAAATATATATGTATATACGAATATACGAATATACGATACGAATATAAATTATATTACTTGGATAGGTACTAGAACAAAAAGGTTGAGACTGTGAATGGCCCCCACAAATGTTTGCACTCAGTTGCGGTGGCCCAAAGGTCGGCCTATATGTTTTGTGTTCTAAGTAACAATATAAGCTTACAATATTTATTTCTATTGACCTTAAACACCAGAGAGTTCTACGGATCTTTGAATAACAGTATCCCAAACTCCTATTTCTATACTTAATATGTTGTTTACGTTTATTTCGGGAAATTAAATTTTGACGACCTCCTTGGCGCAGTGATGAGCGTCGTTTTAATTTGGAGGTCGTGAGTTCGATTCCCGGCAAGGGTGATTTGGGGATTTTCGGTCGGAGGCTTCGGCCGTGATTAGTTACCACCCTACCAACAAAGACGTATGTTACCACGACGATGTCGCGTGGAAACCGATTAGGGGATGGGTTTAATATAGCTGCCATACTACTGGTTAGCCAGTTTAATTTCCAATGAACCTATCCTGACGGTAAGCATTTTATAGGAAAACAAAAAATCTTGTTTTGCTAAAAAATGCTTACCGTCCGGATTATTCTGATTTTGTTTAGACATCAACACGTACGAGTAAGTATGCTTGCCTATAATGCCTATTCACTTTTGCCTTGAAGGTACTCAAGTTATACGTGGTAGGTAACACAGTTGCCGGGACAAAAAATCTAAAATTAGAATGGATCTATCATCTTACTAAACAAAAACGTACAAAAAACCGAACTAGCGGCAGCAACCCGAGCTAGACGGTTCTCGACAAGATATCCTTTTTAGCTAGTTTGAATTTAGGGAGAGAGAGATGAAAAATGTCTATTTCCGAAAATAAAAATAAATAATTTAAATAGTTTATTTTATGTTATATTTATAAAACAATTATTTTAAAGAACATAAAATTTGCATTGTAAAATATAAATAGAGTTTTCCGAAAATAACATATTTTATTTATTTAAGTAAAAATGTTATCCTAAGGTTGCCCGGCAGAGATCGCAACTAAGCGATAAGGCCGTCTTTTGTATCCTACTTCCGCCTTTGTATTTCTATTTTTCTTTTGTTTCCCTAACTGCACAGTGGTGTACAAATAAAGAGTTAAACAAACTAAATACACATAAACTCTCCGATTTACAAGCTGTATATTAAACTCTACGTAGGGCTGCCGGGAATTAAATTCTAATTTGTAACTTTTTGTATGTTGCATATTAATATTTCATTTAATTTTTTTTGATTTATTTTAGTGTTTATTTATTCTGTTATGTAATAGTGTAGATGGGTCTTCAAATAAAAATCTCCATTTATTCAAATAAAGCAATGTTTGCCTTCGACTATGAATTTCAGCGGTATATATAATTAGATATTTAAATCGCTTTACCTACGTACTAGAAGCGAGAATTTTTACAACGTCAAAGTAAAAGATTTCAGTAAAATAAAGTAAAAGAATCTACTTCGCGAACTACCTCTTGCATCTTACATACCTACAACAATTTTAAAGCAAGTCTACTTCTGGTAATGAAATAGAAACACTCGAGTACTTTGTTTTGAAACTACATCAGACGATATGAATTCATTTTTGAACCTTATCACTATTTCAATAAAGAACGTATTTCAAAATCATCTGTAATTTAAGTTTAAAGGACACCGAGTTAGTATGTACCAAAATGTTTAGGAAGTTTCAATTTCCGTAATATATTTAAAGTGCAAGACACATATCAACAAAATTGTTATATAAAATGTTATGTATGTACGCCTTAAAGGTTGGTTTTAAAAGCCTTATTAAGTAAGATAAAATTGCTAAGTTGAATATATTTAAATAAATAGTAATAGTACAAGCAGTGTCTGCACACCTATGTTCGTATATACCATACCATAACAATGTTGGTACCATACTTATGTTGGTGTGTACATAATTTAATTTATGTTCTCAAAAATATATCTAAATTTAAGAGAAAATGTGTGAACAATTAACAATATCTGTACCAAATATTGTTCACAAAGTTTGCTTCCAAACGCCAGACTAGTGAAAATTCAGAAATTATTGAATACCCAAATCCTTTGCTGCGGATCGGACCCAGGGCCTCCCAAATACCACAGCTCTCACTGCTACGCTTAGGAGTTCGTCAAAAAGCGTATTAAGTCATCAATCTAGTTTTTCATCGCAAACATCGTTTGTAATTAGTTATAGTTGATGTTGATTGATTAGGAGCCTTCAACCTTCAGCCTTCAGCCTTGTTCATCACACAAACATTTTCAAGTTGTGGGAATCGAAACCAGGGCCTCAGACTCAGAAAGCAGGGTCGCTGCCCACTGCGCCAATCTGCTGTCAAATATGTTCTACTAGTAGTAAAGCCTTTATGCCAGAACTTATTTCTGCCGCTAAGCATTGTTGCAATGCTGTGTTCCGGTGTGACGGGCGTGGTTGCCGGTGTAATTACAGGCGCATGTGGCTTAACGCCTACGCCTCAAATTGATGGATTCAGTGCGTCATGTATAGGAATATAGGAACTAAGAACAATCGTCATTTCAGCTGACATTCAAATCGAACAAGTTTACCACGTGGGCTAGACTTTTGTATCGTACGTGACTGATAAACGCCTAAGAAACCGGGAGGTATCTTTGCATCGTTCACACCAACTCAATATCATGAACATAAATATCTGGCAAATATGAATTTATAGTTATGAAAAAATTAATTATTTACCCACTTTATACATTTACTGCAACACTAAGGTGGATGCAAAGAAACGTGTCTTAGCCACTTTATCCTGGATAACATGGATTAACAGATTTAAATTCTGATTCCTATACCGATTAAAATATAAACATGAATATGTAGCTGTGGCCAAATCTTTAGGCAACCATTGGTTTTCCTTAAATCAAAGTCAAAGTCAAAAATATCTTCATTGAAGTAGGCCCCAAGGGTGGCACTTTGGATGCGTACTTTATGAGATTTACACCGTAGTGAGATGATTGCACTGTAAGATTATTCTTACTTCTAATATTTAAATTATTGCAGTTACATTTGTCTTAAATTTAGAAATGTTTTTATGAACATACATTAAATTTTCAAATATGTACTGACTATACACTGTCATTATTTTAAAATCTTTAAATTTATCTCTCAACAACTCTCTCGGACCCACTTTGTATATCGAACGAGCAGCCCTCTTCTGCAGCACGAAAATAGTGCTAATATCAGCTGTGAAAGTAACTAAAATAGACCAGCCTGGCAGTTTCTAAGTCGGTTAAACTAACTCTATGCCAAAAATCAAGTTAATTGGTTGCTTAGTTAGAGCGTTAAGGAAGGATAAGCAAACAAACAAACACACTTTCGCATTTATAATATTAGTAAGGATTATTTTGAACATAACAAAGAAGTTGTGTTATACCTCATTTTAATTTTTATAAGTGACACGAGCTTCTTATTTTATGCAAAAAATGCAATATGTAGAAAACAAAAGGAATGGAGTCGTCAGAAAATAAAAATCCCATTTTAAGTACTTAACAAACACTTTAATTCATATAAATAACAATAATTATTATCAAAATAACTACAACGTTTGATTGGCGTGCCGTTCCTTTATTTATTACAACACACATACAACATCAAGGATAAATTTCACAAGTCATAATTAAGCAATACTTTTTTTTAAACATAAATTGGAAATTTTGATAGGAATCCGAACTTTATCACTACGAGGTAAGAGTACAACTACGTATTTAGGAGGAACAAGAAAATGTATAGAGAATTTTTATTTTATTTATTTATTACATTCTAAGAGTGTCCTCTTATATCCTTATTCAATTTTTATATTGAACATATTTTTTTTTTAAATATATGGACATGATTGGCTTTAATGTGGATTAGATTAAATAAACATGATGTTATCTATTGTTGTATAAAATAATACTTCTCGGTTAAGTTGAAATGTTACCCTAATTGGTGCTTCTCAATTTTAGACGTACGCTCGCAATGATTGCATCACGTACTGGCTTCAACTCAAAGAAATTTTACAAAATGAGCATTCGAAGAGAATATCAAGCAACTCAACGCGAAACGTATTGAATACGCAAAGCTCGCGTAGAATACATTACGAGTTGAATGTTAGACGCTAGGTACTACGTTACTGTCATCTGACTTGGGAATTGGGTGGGATGCCGTGACATGGTTTTTTATAACGCCGTACATGGGAATGTAGGGATGATAAGGTAATTTCACGCCCCAAAAATATTAATATGTTCGAACTATCTATTATGTCGGTAAAATAAATAAATGTCAATTATTGATTATTAAAAAAAAGCTGCACTTTTAAAGTATAATTTAATATATTAATTAAAACTGTATATATGCATTGCTACATTAAAAACTGTGCAAAATTTGTTTTGTAATAAAGAAATAATATATTTGAGTAGGTGCGTAATATAATTATACATATAATAATCTGTAGAGAGGCACTGAAACATAACATAGCGTAAATTTTGACACATTAGTAACATACAATAAATAATTTGTTATGATTCTTGCACCAAGTGCTTGCGTTTCACGTTTTATTTAACTTATTAAATTAAAACAAATAGCAAATTATTATCTATATTCTAATTTAATTCACTGAAAAATATTTTAAGTTTGTTAGTTGTTCTACTCCATCCATTTCTAAGTTCGATTCGAGTATCCAAACAATATAAAAATAGTACTCTTATTTATTTCTTTAGGTACAATCATAGAATTATTCTAGTTAAAGAAGGTTAACACAGTCCCAATACCTTGCCAAAAAAAAAAATATTAAAAGTACTTTATATGAAGAAATTCAATCAAACAAAAAAAAATTAGGCCAAAGGGCAAAAAAGAAAACATTATCTTTGCTTGAACAAGCTTTCTAAAACCACGTTTGTTCGTTTTGTTTTTTTCAACTAGTGGTTAATTAAATGGCGGTTTATTTATCAAACACGGCGCTTTTTTCCGTCGTACAACAGTGACCCAGTAAATCTGTCCAGTCTACTATTCATTGGTAAGAAACATTAAACTAAGTCATAGTTTGGTGTTTAAGAAGCATCCTATATTGAGTGTCAGAGCCGCGGTATGGCGACGGTATCAAGTCAATCAATTGCAGTCGTTTTATGCAGCCGAAAGAAGTATTCTTAACACCTACACCTCAGATTGGTGGACACAGGACGGCACTTTGTAGGAGATGTTTCTTGCATGCCCTGCATGTTGCTCTGTTTAAAGACGATAGTTTTCAGCTAACCGTCAGGTGAACAATCTGCTTAGTCCGGAAATTATTACTATAAAAAAATACTTACTTTCAAAATAAACTTCAATTTATAAATTGCTTTCAAATTAACTAAATGCAGAAATTAATGTTTTAGTTTCTTATGAACGGTATAGTAAACAGTAGGTCGAATAGGTAGAACGGGCTGTCGATGTTCGATATAAAAAAAAACACCGCGTATAACATATTTATGTCCCTATAGATGTGTCTATGCAATTGTACCCTCAGAATACAGATTACAGTATCTAATATATTATTGATTTAACTTTTTTTATTAGCAACTATTTATAGTTTGTTTACGAAAAAAGTTATGACACTTTTAGCGATATGGCCGCCAGTTGTACAACTGTAAATATGTGTGATTGTTTGTCTGTCATATATGTGTTTTATGGTGTACTTTGAAGTATACTTTCTCTCTTTCTCTCCATCATTAATGTACCCTTGATCTAAGTTTTTCACGCCCGCATTCACAGATTTGTTTTGAGTATCGAAGTCTTTGACGTTAGACTAAATTGGATCTTATTCCACTCGTCTATCCCAGAGAGCTGCCTGAAGAACTGCATACGAATTCGAGCTTTAAAAAATAAATAAGTTCCACTTTACACTATCAGTACATTGGTTTGATACTCAAAAATATATTGACAATTGCGAGCATATAAATCTTTTTATAATTTTACTTATGTAAACCAGGTAGCGGGTAAACTTAGCCATGCCTATACTTATGGGTAAAGCAGAAAAATTGCCGAAGGTACAAGCTTTTAGCTTTTATTAAGCACCCTTCAAATTCAAAACTACACCACTCAAAATTGCTTACGCCCTCTCGAAACAATATTTATAAAACTTGGCAAACATAACAAACTTGCCAAGTATATGCTCATATACTTGGCAATAGTTTCAAACTATTCCCAAGTATATGAGTAACTAACAAGTAAGTCCAACGAATACAGCTGTTCAAATACAGTACTTGGAATAGTTAAAAGCTTTCCAAAGTTTTCTTTCTGCGCCCTATTTATTAAAGTATCAAAGTAACAATTACTTTAGCAGCGTTATGAATATGAAAGAATATAGTTCTATTTATAAAACTATATTATATCAAAAGAATAAACATATTAAATTATTTCAATATTGTGGCAATAATACATTATTTTATTTATTGAAATACACAATATTATGTTTGTAGGATATGGTCTGTAGTTTTTTATTGAATAAAGTATTAAGATTCTCTATTATTGTGTTTCTATATAACAAATTAAACAGAACTAACACAACAAAATACATAGCACATCTTACAAACACAAGATTTTAGGATGTGGTATGTAACTTTTTATTGTTAAAATAGATCGATTCTTTATAACTTATTAATCAACAATAACGCACATTTTACATCCTTTTGGTGATAATTTAACTAAAAATACGTAAACAAAATAAATCAAAACAGTATTAAAACTTTTTATTTATGTATATGCCTAATTCGATGTGATTGACTATCTTTATTATAATATGCTTTATTGCAATTACAATCTATTTCTCTAAAAGCGGACGGTATTATAATTAATTAAACAAAAAAGTATTTGTAGAACTATTTTCGATAGCAAACATATTAATAAACATTATTCAAATTCTAGGAATAGCTATAATATAACGAACACTGAAACATTTATCTGGTTTGCCTCTAATTCATTGAAAGACGTAAAGTCTAAATATATTTTTTTTTTATTTTTATTTATCGATAGAATATTTTTTTATAGGACCGAATTTATATTATCAAAAACTAATTTCGTCAAAAATAAGCACATTTCAATCCATGCAATGCAAAATAACCCTCTATAGCAAGCACTGTTTTTTCATCAAAACGGCTCTATCTTAAAAATAGAATAGTAGTAGAAGATTGAATACAATACAAAAACAGTTAAATATCCTGTGAAGAGTCAGAAAATTTCAAAGACACCGCTACATATAAACTTTAACAGTTAAAACTCTTAAAATATCATAGAAATAGTGATAGAGAAAGTATAAAATATACCAATAAATATAGGTAAATTAATTCCAAAAAGAAGTTTGGTCCAGACCTGACAGGAGAAGATAGGCCTTTTGTGGAAAGCTATAAAGAGTGAAGAAGGAGTGTAAAAAGTTAATTAAAAACTTGACAGATTGTAAAATTCCGGGAAAATACTCGAAAATCTATGATTTATACTACAATAGTTCGGAAAGTAGGTACTTATTTCTCTCAAAACGAGGTGGAACGCGGAAATTTTTGCAGTGAAATTCCATCCATTTAGAAAAAAAGCATATTAGACTAGTTTTTCATAAATGTATCAATTTGAATTAACTCATCTATATCCTCGTAGGTGTAGAATAAACCACTAAGTATGCCAGTCAAAAGAAACTAGGATACGAAACTAGTGTGCATCGTTCAGAAGTAAGCGGTTAATTTCGCTCCTCGATTCCCAATGAATTTAAATAACTCTGAAATTTTAGTATCAAATATTAAATTTAGGAGTCACAAATATTAAAAATTTCTGAAGCAGTAGATTGAAAATTCATAATATTTCTAGTAGAAGTAGGTATACAATATTCATCGGAATATTTAATGTCATGAAATACACATAAGTGGTAAACTAAAATAACGAAGTATATACGAGCTTAAAACATTTAAGACAGTAGTTTATTGGGATTAATAAATGATAAACTTGATAAGGAATATCAAGAACAGGAAAGAGCTATGTGTGTGTTATGAAAGAGTAGGTACATGTGTTTTTACAAATGTAAACCTAAAGCCATTATTACAAAGTCAAACATAATAGAAAATTTTACTATAAACGCCAATACACGTGAATCTGAAACTAAAATAACAACACAGAAGTAATTGTCGATTTTCACTATCAATAATCTAAAAGCTGAGCTACCGAAAAGTCCTGATAAATATTTAGTCTGTGTCAAAATTTTATTTTAGTTTCACATACAAATAAAAAAATGGAGTAGAATATTATGCTGTGATGTAATTTATTTTACTGTAACAGTGATTAGTCTATGCTCTAGTTTAGTTGTAGTGATATTTCTATATTTTATAAAGCGTATGATCTTTTCATTTTCTTATGCAGGTACCTAATTCATCACTATATTTTATATTATGTAGGCAGTTTATTTAAATAGGAAATAGCATTTTATCGAAAATTTCTAGGAGACACATCTAAACATTTATAATTTAAATAGATAAATTTTGTCTAAAATTATCAAATTAAAGAAATGTATTTTAAATCTCAAATATATAATGTATTAGTGCTCCCACAGACTAGTGAACATTGATATCAATTTTTACACAATTATATAACCTTAACATAGCAGTATTTTTTGGATCTGTTAGTTGACTTAGTTAAGAAATTTGAGTACAGCAAAATTGGCACCATTGTCGTTAACCATGTTTCTTTTGTTGCATCTTGTTTTCTTTTGAGGCAGGCTTTTGAGAATATATACGAGTACTTTGTTGTAACCCTAAAACAATTTGTGATTGGTGCAACGTGGTTCAAAGCAATGAGGGAGCACCAAATAATATATTTCAGTAATAATATAGTTTGGTTTCCATTGCACTCCAACTAGTTATATACCGGCATACTAGTAAATTCGGCAGTAGATAATAGCCCGAAATCTCTACTCTTCTATAAATAAGTTGCCAGCAAGCAATTATGTGGGTCAATTGATTTTAATTGATCACCCATTAATATAAGAGCCACAAATGCGTTGCTGACTTATTAGTGTTTCATTGAATTAATTGAATAATATACTACTTTGGATTCATTTTTGAATCCAAAGTAGTATATCATTCATTTACTTTACTATTAAATTTTTTCTATTAATTGTGTAACATTTTACTCTGATTACTTTTATTTTCCAGGATAGTTTTTCAAATAGCTACTGCATACTATCACGAATGGGTGTGGGGGGATAAGTGCGGGGTTCTCTCCCTGCCCGCAACGGCTGCGGTAGACCGGCTCGGTCGTACTTGCGCGCCGGTACTCAATTAGAACCGTAGTAAGAAGTTGACCCACTATAAATGCTCGTAACTCACATACTCGTAGGATTATTAATGGGTAATAATCCTAAAAGCGATATCAAGTCGGAGCACAGCGGAAATCAAATCATTATTAAAATTATTGATTTTTAATAATTAATGACATCGCATCAAAAATGTATAAAAATACTTAGTTAAAATAACTTTTATAAATAAGCTGCTCTATATAATCTACATCTACGGGAAAGGGACGATATATTCAAAAACCCTAAAATTGAACACACCCGCCATATATTATTTCGCTTAGTATATAAAACTCAGTAGCTATAGCGTACATTTATTATAATATCTAAACGATATATCTATTACACTTATATACAAAAACACTAGGTATTAATAAACACATATTAACGTCACATGTTTTTGCTAAAAATAATTTTAATTAAATCTATCGACAACGTTGTCTCTGTCACCTACTGGCTTAATGGCTTTGTTATTTAAAGATTATGTCATAATGTTTTGAAGCTAACTAAAGTACACGTCTATTTTTACTTGGTAATTTATGTTATAGAAAGAAAAATCATTTTATTTTGTAATTATCATATCGTCCCATTTTTCATTAGGTTATGAAATAAATGCCAAGTTTAGGTTTTACTATTTCACCATAACATAAATTTATAAACTTTGATTACATGTTATATAAATTTATGTTGTGATGCTCATGCTAAGACTTTTATTGTGATTCAAATAAAATGATTTTCTTTATTTGTTTCTTCTGTGTCTGGTAGACGTTTTAATACGTTTTTTTTCGGCAAACCGTATCTATGGAGTGCTAATTTAGAATATCCATTGTAACAAAAGACATGTTAAACTTTATACTAATGATAAATATCATCAGCGATTTGATAATTATGGGTTTGATTATTTGAAATATATTTTAAACGCTTATTTAATGATTAAAGTTTTGTGGTATAAGCATTTAATAAAATAATTTGCTACGATTTAAAAATTAAAATACATAATACAACGTGTACAATGAGTTGTCTTTAAAATATTATGAATCTTTTTAAATGAAAGATTTAATAATGTAACACCACACGCCTAATCAGTGCTAATGTCAGACGGGAATAGGTCTTTTTACAGTCTAGCATTTTATTCAAACTTTTGCTTTGCAACTTCATTGAATTTGATTTTTGAAAAAAAAAACAATTTAGGAATTCGCAACGGTCTTTCACTTAAAAAAGGTACTAGGTCAACTTTTGTAATACATCCTTTACGCCTGACTTTAGATTTCACGAGATAAATATTTATCCTAGGAAGCAATTTTAGTACCCTCTCTTCTTCTTTGTCTAGACTTTTAAAATTGCTTTCCCATAAGTTATGAGGTGTTATAATATATGTTGTCTTACTTCAAGAATAAGTATTTAATTAAACCACTTGCGCAAAACGAATTCCAAGCGAACTTCGTATTCTTCGTGTCTGTTTCCATCCGCAGTAATGTTTGCGTCGCTGCACATTGTACAAAACAAAATCACTCGATCTAATTATAAATCTTAAACAAATACTCTAAAAAAGTGGACTACCTATGACTCAAATAATATACTAAAAATATTTATTCCCGCTTTCACTAAACCTATGCATTGAGGCCTAAATCGAGTGCCTGATGTTTTAGGCGAAGTCTATAGAAAGAAAACGTTTCACCAACTCTTAGGGGATAACTAATGGTGAACAGTTGATGTTTGCCTAGGAATCTTCTTAGATTAGGCGTTACTTATTCTAGCATTGCATTGTTTGTCGTTAGTGAAAACGGGCATATATTACATATAATTATATTTATATATTCCATTTGTTATCTAATTAGACCTTTATACCACAGCCTTTCAGGCTATATACACGTAATAATATCAGAAATGTGAAAGAGTGAAACGCCTAGAGGAAGAAGGAAACACATTATTGGACATCTATACCTGTACATTTGAGCACATTGCCTCAATTATCTTGTTGGAAATATTTTCCCTATTTTTATTTGAGCTTCCAACTACCATCAGTACAAGAATTATATGCATAGTATCGAGTTACAAAACTTATTTGCCTGTTGTTGAGTTACAAGAAATACTTGCTTGGTGTTTTACAAAACTCCTTTGTCTACTGTTGACCAACACGATTTTTTTTACCTGATGTTGTTCTAGAAGACATTATATGCATATTGTTGAGCTGTAAGAATAAAGGGAAATTAAAATTAAAATTTGTTTTATGGTAAAGAAATGCATTAAAAGCCGTTTTTTATTAGACAATTTACAAGACAAGTTTGCCTTAACTACATTCTTACCTGGTTGTAAGTACGATGCAGTCTAAAATGACAGCAGATTAAACAGTTGAGGATATGGCAGTTATATTAAAACCATACCTAATGAATTTCTACACGGCATCGTACCGAAACGTTAAATCGCTTAGCGGCACTCTTTTAATCGGTAGGGTATGCTATACTCAAGGTTAAAGCCTCGACATGACCCATAAACGCGTTATATTCGTATCGTATAATTTCCGATTTTTTATGAAAAAAAAACTGTTTTAATACATTTAGATTAGCCCGGTTGAGTGACAAGAATTTTTAGATTGGTGTTGAGCTACGAGAATAAACCGGCTGGCGTTGATATGCAAGAAACACGACTTGACATCAAAATGGGCGGGAGAAAATTGTTGACAATAATTGGACGCCCAATGTAAATAGATTAGTACGTTACACATTTTATTCTAAAACACTATTAAAATATTTATCCTCTTGATACATTTTGATGGTTCTTTTATCTTTAATCGAAATATAATTTAATATTTCGATCAGCGGTCGATGTTCTGTACAACATTACGTTCGGCGTCGAGTTCGCTATTAAAACATATTTAACAATCGTACCATAGATATCGTAATAACCAGACACTAGAAATGTTGTGTACGCGTCACCTTGTCCCCGCGAACAAGACTCAGAGCACTCGAATTCCAACAACACATTTGTAATTGTCTCTTACGCGTTAAAACAACGTGTCCGCCGTAGTGAAAAACAGTAATGCATTAGTCCGAACGCGTGCGTGTACGCTTAGTAGCACATCCGCTGGGAGCCGGCGCGGCGGTCACCGACAAATGTTTTCTATACTTAAAGTGCTAAAAGGGACATTGTGTGGTTATTGGGATTTCTATGTCTAGGACAAACCTTAGCTGTCAAATATGTTTAATTACGCCGCGATAAAAGCAAAGTTGTGTCAGAGAATACAATTGTAAATTACTACGATTATAAACACATGCAAACATCAATGTATGCGAATAACTTTCTAAAGTTTTAGAACCCTTCAATAATATCATAAGCTTCTAGAGTGGACATAGTAAGATAGATGAGCCATAGAGAGAAAAAGAATATAGATGTCAGGATCTTGACACAACGAGGTCCTCCCAACTCCCCGCCGACGGATTTTCTCCTCCGTAAAACTAGAACTAATACTGCCAGGAGCGCTTCGGAACAGAACATGGTGACGCTGAAGGCTAAGCTGTAAAAATAATTGGTTAGTTAGCGCATTCACATGACTGCACTACAGGACACGGGTCTCCTCTCAGACTGAGAAGGGCTATAGGCCAACACGCTAGACTTCACACGCCTTTGAAGACATTCCCCGAGTGTCTCTACATAATGTCCCCAAGATCTAATACCTTAAATTACATATTAGTATTTGAAGGCCGATTGGCGCAATGGGCAGATACCCTGCTTTCTAAGTCCAAGACGTGGGTTCGATTCTCACCACTGGAAAATATTTGTGTGATGAACATGAATGTTTTTCAGTGTCTGAATGTTTATCTGTATATTAAAAGTATTTATGTATGTTATTCATAAAATATTTACAGCTGTGACAACTGTGTTGTGATCTGCCGTCACCACACGTCATGGTCAGAGCTCGGGATAAGTGAGTCCGAAATTTAAATCCCACCCTTTTAAGAAGCCTGCGCCCAGCAGTGGAAATTATACATGCTGATGATAATGGTGAGAATAAAAACTTAATGAAGAAATAATATTTGCCAAATAAGTACCTACGTTCTGAGATATGGAATATCATCCCGAAACCCTCCTGTCTTCCTGCCATTTCTAATTAGGCACAGCTAAGGCAAAAATAAACAGACAGCTCCGACGCAAGCGAGCTCTTCATTTTGGCTTCATCATAATCTACACGTGTAATAAATCTATGTGGTACGTATATAATGAAATAGGACAGACAGACTCGTGATTTTAATTATAGGGATTACATATTCGTGAATTTGAGATGCTTCTTTAATCAACCATCGTCAGTAAATGTTATCTACGTTATTTATATTCTATATTATAAAGCTGACAAGTTTGTTTGGTTGAATGCGCTTAGCTCAGAAACTATTGGTTGGATAGTCCTTTTATCAAGAAAGGCTGAAAGTTATATATAACATTACGCTATGTCCAATAGGAGCCGAGCATCAATGAAAAAAGTTTCAAAAACGTGAAAAAATATTCCTTTTGAGAGTTTCCGATGCATGCAATGCGTAAACTGCTAATGTAATGCCAAAATAATGTACCACGCAATTGTCTAAAAAAAGTCCGGGCCACCATAAGTCTTTCTTTTAAAGTTGACTCACACTATTTCTTAATACCAGCAAACTTCGTCAGTATACAACATCCGACAAGTATACCTATTTTTCCCCCCTAGAAAGTTTGTTGATGTTTATATTGTAATGAAATTGTACCAAACTATTTGTTGTAATTTAAGTTTTATTACTTTAGTTTTTTAATATTTACTCATTAACTATGTTTATTAATAATCATGCAGTAATAGCCTTGTGGCTAAGACTTCGGTCTGCTTTTCGTGTAGCCGAGTTCCAAATCGGCATGCACCACTTTTTGTTTTTAAACATTATTGCTACCTCTGACCCTTTGAGCAGGACGGAGGCCTCTAACTTTTCTAAGTTACGTGCTTTTTCAGTTTAAGCAATTTAAATATCACTCGCTTTAACGGCGAAGGAAACATCGTGACAAAACCTGCATTCTTGATAGTTTCCGTAATGTTCTCAAAGGCGTGTAAAATCTAATGCTAATGTGTTGATAATAATAATGACAGGATACATTTATTAAATAATATAAAATATACAAAAAAATATATATATACAAAAAATCACGAAATTCATACTATATATTCTTAGGTTAGTTATACTAATATTAACTATCTACTAATATACTAAGTTAGCCCAGTTTGTAGGACTTCGACTTTCACGAGCGAGTGCGAATCGCAGCACGTATCTCTAACACTTAAAAGTTATGTGAAAAATATCACTTGCTTCAACGGTGAAAGAAAACATCGTGAGGAAACCTGCATACGCGTGAGTTCTCCATAATATTCTCATAGGTGTGAGAAGTCCACCAATCCGCACTGGGCCAGCGTGGTGGACTACAGCTTTCACCCCTGCTCGTTGTGGGAGGAGACCCGTGCTCTGTAGTGGGCTGGTAATTGGTTGATATGATGATAAGAATCTTATGAAACAATACTCACTTGCCGGGCTCCACGTGGAACGTTTCGTTTTTGCTCCAATGGACTATGGCGGCGACGGTCCACGCAACACCAATGCCCAGAAACACGTTCACAGCGTTTGAACCGGTCACGTTGCCCACGGATGCGTCTGCGTGCTTATCTTGAATGGCCGCTACTTTGCTTGCAAAGGTATCTAAAAATAACAGTTTTTTTTTTAACATGGACACATGGGCGTACCCGGGGAGCAGGGGAGGGCAGCTGCCCCCCTGAAAATCTTGCAGAAAATGTATGAACTCTCATAAAAATGCATGACGGCCAAACTACAGACAAACAGACAAAAATGAAAAAAGAAAAAAATAGTGTTGACTCCAGTATCGAGAGGGCCTCTAAAAAAGTTTTCACAAAGCAGCCGCAGACGACCTGACCGAAAAAAAATATTTTGTTACTTTTTATTGAACAAAGTTTATTTTTTTTAATTATTTTCAAAATAATAAAAACAGCCAAGGAAAATTTATTTTTATTGTTTGTTTTTATTTTAAAACATACTATGCGCTAAAAAAAACGAAAGTTTGTTTACATTATAAGATAAGTTAGAAAAAATGCAGGTTACATAGGCTTCTAATAAATGTATATAGCTGATGATTTTTCTCTGTCTGACATCAGTAATTTGATGTATAAAATATTATAATATTGCATCATTGTTTATCTATTACTAAGGACGTTAATAAAAAGCATTAGTTGTATGATAAATTGAAAACTCCCAAGAAAATATTAATAAGTTTTTTCTAAAGCGGATATCACAGCGATAATTCTTTTCCTTGAGCGTGCAATTTTTCGTTCATTTGAGCGATCCATTTTAATGTCATTATAAATCATAGTCACGTTGGATAAGCGCCTCGGGTTGTGTTTCTTGATTGATGTAACCAATTAATAAACTGTCTTGTCGCATTACCTATCTTTATTATCTGGGTTAGTGTTTAATCTTGTGAACGTGCTATAAAAATAAATTATTTATTTATTTATTTTACTCAGGCTTTCGTTTTGGGCGCCCTTTAAACCCTCGCTACACTCAGGATTTTAAATGCAACACCCTCACTACGCCTGGGAGTTACTCTAAAAACCCTCGTTTGTTTGGAATTTATCCCAGCACCCGCTTTTAAACGTAAGACATTGCTTTACCAGTTTGTTGAACAATCTAATATGTTGCATTAGTTATGCAAGTAATAATACATTGAGATAGTATAGTGAATACTACTTGGCAGTTATTACGGGTGCAAAATTATGGCCAGACCTTTGAGACAAATATAATCACTTGGTTTTATAGGTCAGTAGTCAGATATTAAAATAAATAAATGAATAAATAAATATACTAATGACGATACACACATCGTCATCTAGCCCCAAAGTAAGCGTAGCTTGTGTTATGGGTACTACTGATATACTAATGAATATTCATATTTTCCGGTGTTTGTATGTATATTATAGGTATTTTAATTTTAATTAAAGCGATGCAGATGATTGACACTTCCACCAGGCGTAACTGAACACACGTATGCTACACTGAAGGTCTTACCAGGTATACTCGTCCCTAAGGCGACGAAAATGATGGCAGTGACGGAGTCCTTAATGCCGAGGGTGCAGCCAAAGTGTGAGGCCACGTCACCAATGACAGCAGTGACTAGACCGATGCAGATGATGGATACTACGAAGCAGAGGTAGCCCCCACCAATGTCTGTGAAAAACCTTTTTGTTATTACAGTCGGGGTTGATTTGTATCGATCTATACCCAAAATTTAGATAGAGGTTCTTCTTATTATTTTTTACTGTGTTGCCCGCGTTCTTCTTCTGCGTCCATTACACCTTAACCATAGATTCTAAAGTCTAGTATTTGTTGTTTGTTTTATCATATTTTATTTTTGTCTTTCGGGAAGTCTTTCTAGAAACGTACAATGTGCACTATGAATACCATGGTTTTTTATAAATAAAATTAAGAATATATAGCTCAACATTTGAAGTTTGTTCTATGTAGTTAAACAAAATTAATACGCAAGTCACAAAAATTATTACCTGTAGGTGGAACAAAAGCAAATATAATTTTCCAGAAGAGTGTGACGATATGAAGCACGTAGTCGGCCACTGAAGGGGGTTCATCGGGGTTATCTAAATTAAAAGAGCATACAATTATTTAAAAAATTGTCGAGCACAGAAAACAGTTGTGACTCAAGTACAGTCAGTGTGTAGTCAGTACAGTAGTGCCCATCGAACTTGTCAGCGAATATTTAGAATGAACTCACCAGGGTTTGCAGTTAAAGCCTCTGAGAACTGCTCCTTCCATGACGACGTCCCGATTATGATAGATGCATTCGCCCTTTGCACTAATTTATCTACGGTGTTCTGAAAAATAATAAGCAAGTTAAACTAACTACTCGAGTAATATTATCCGGCTTTACAATAGTATAATCCCATGCTACCCAGGGCCTAATAACAGTTTTCCAGTGTCTGGGTGTTATTATAAGTATTTTATGTATATTATTCATAAAAATATTCATCAGTCATCTTAGTATCCATAAGACAAGCTACGCATACTTTGGGGCTAGATGGCGATATGTGTATTGTCGTAGAATATTTATTTATTATATTTATACGCGATGGTTTAAGCTTGGTACGTCAATTATTCCAGGATCACATACAATACGTTTCATAAAATTTGCCATTTTCTTTTCAATATATGGATGTTATCTAAGAGAGATATAGGTACCTTAAACTCCTTGCTTTCTTTAATCCTAAGCTGGGCTCGGGTGATCTCTCCGGCGCGTGGCCACCCCATCATGGCCACCACGGCCTCATCTTCAGGCAACGTGGTCAGATTCTGGACATGTTCAACTTCGTAGCCAGGCATCACGGGACGATTGTCATCTGCAAAAGATAGCTCGGTATTACATAATATCCTCTTTTTTTTTTCTTCTCGATAGCTAAAGCTTTGCTTGACTTTTTAATGGGAGTCTTATGCCCGCTTTCACTAACGGCGATCAAGGCAATGCCTATATAAGTAAAGCCTAATCAAAGAAGATTCCTAGGCATACATTTACCTTTCACCAATGAATTTTCAACAGGCAACTCATATAACCCAACTTGTCTATGATTCTTCCTACGATATGAGTGGTAATTTGTGTTTGTTTTTTTTTTATTTTTCGTATGGCTTTCATATTATTAAAAAAAATCATATTATTTTCATCACTCAATTGTCAGTGTACGAGTTCCCTAAAGTAAGTAAAGCAACAAATGCCGAATAGGGGACATATTAGATTTAGATGGCGCTATGAGTTGATGAAACGTTTTGTATCTCTACGCTCCACCCAAATCATTAGGCATCCGAATTAAGCGTATCCTAGATTTAGTGAAAACGGGCAGTGTCTAAAATGATTAACCGAATAACACTACGGTTAGTTTCCTGTTCTGTTGAACGGCTCACTTTTTATTTTCCCAAAAGAAAAAGCCTGACTGTTCAGCGAGGAATTAACAATTTAATATTCGTCTCGATAGCTAAAACGTTATTTCATGTTTAATTCAAAATTCATTTATTTCAAGTAGGCCTATTATAAGCACTTTTGAAACGTCAAGTCCGTCTGTTTGTAGTGTAATATTCTTTAAACTTATGCATTAGTAGGTCCAAAATTACCTTAGTAATCATATTATAAAAGCATATACTCAATGGGATAACGGGAGAGTTTAAAATGATTAAACAAGTAACTCTTTATTTTCCTAAAGAAAAAGCCAGACTTTTCAGCGAGGAAATTCAACTAGCAATAAACGGTGGCATGAATTTTATAGAAATGTCAAGGTTTAACAGTTCACTACAGCATAACGTTTGCAAATAAAAGTCTATAATAACCTATATAATAAATGTATATTATACTGTAATACACCTAAACAATAAAAACTACAATAACGCTTTAGTGCTTTTTAATTTATCTCTAGATAGTTATCTGTCGTATTTCAATAATAGAAGCTCATAAACTATACAGTATCTTTACTACTTCACTGGGTAGGTAATTCAGTATAGAAAATTTTACAGGTCGTTTATTACATACCTAGGTATTTTATTTAATGCTTTCATCTTACTCTAAGTGATACGTAATGTAGACCTGTAATGTACCTACTACTGCCTATGCTAGCCTTGCTGTTCTGGAGACTTCAGCCGTGCCACATACTGCATGAAAACTCATCAAACTCTATAATCACAGAATTAGGAACATACCGAAACCGTGTACACGCCTAATATGAAAGCATCAAAAACCACTCTAATTTGTAGTGTTTCTCGAGCACTTCATACCATTCAGCATGTGACAGTTATTATTTTACCTCTAATATGCTAAACGTTTACCATATAGCTAAAAATTATATTCCGCGCGTGTGAAGTGAGACGTGCTCGGGCGTTTTTACGGTTTTGGACACAATGCACTTCCAGAACAACAATGACAACAATCTTTATTTACCAGAACAACAACAGACTTACATGCAGAGTTACTTAATATTGTATGCGTAATTATTAACAGTTGGTCTATGATGTGTCGTGCCAATAGAACCTTGACTGCAATCACACCTGATGGTAAGCGATGTTGCAGCCCAAGGTGGAGCGCGCTTGCCTAGCAGAAGCCTTTTCACTCTTGATTTGAAGAAACTCATATTGTAGGCACTGGGGAAAATGGAAGCTGGAAGGGCATTCCAGATCCTAGCGGTGCGGATCAGAAACGAAGATGCGGTACGCGTCCGCGTTATATCGACCACGTAGGGATGCAGATCCTTACGGTGCTGGCGGTTCGATGGTAAAAATGCAAGGGGGGAACTAGATCAAATAGTTCTTGAGCACACTCTCCTAAATATGAATACCGAAAGGCTCTGAATTAGCTTAATGTTCCGGACACTATTGTACCCTAGTATTCTGTCAGTATCTATTGAGGGTTTGGTATGTTCTCAATTCTGTGGGTTTAATATAATACCCCCAACCGGCAGTGAGGGTGTGCATATGATATAAAATGAAGAAAAGATTCAGTACGAGCTGTAAATACTTAAGGGTAGCCTTTTTATAACAGTTACAATGCCTATCCTTAAGTTTTTTTATAACTCGTACTGAAGATTTTCTTCATTTTATATCATCTGCCCTGTGCATACCCTCTATGCACGCCACTGAAAATCTGCAAATGCATCACTTACTACTTGGTCAGATTGCAATCGGGCTCTTACTTGTAATGTAACAAGCATTGTTTTATCTAATAAAAGTTATTTTCCAATCCTAGAGCATTTTTTTTAAAGAAAGCCAGCCCTCATGGTGTAGTGTGAATCCACCCTAAAGCTGTAAAGGTCGCTACGGCCGGCACTTTGGCTATTAAAGCAATTATTCTATTACGACTTTTTCTACCATAACAGTAACCTAGTAATAATTTTCTTTAAATTTTGCCACACGAAAACGTAGGTAGAAAGTTTTAATTCAGCCATGAAATAATAAGAAACCTAATTAGATTGGGCACGAAGGTTTATTTCAATATTGTGGAAATTTGCTGTGACGGTCTATCGACGTTAGGGTAGGCTGGTCACGCACTTAATGTTCAAACTGTTCTAAAAAAAAACTCTAGGTAATCATTTTAACTTTTATGTTGTACTTATTAATCACATCTTTCGTAATGTGATGCTATATGTAGCAAGAAAACGTTATTGAAAGAATCTTTTTTTGTTATTCAACTACAATTTAGCCCTCGACTGCATTCTCACCTGGTGGTAAGTCATGATGCAGTCTAAGATAGTAGCGGGATAACCTATTAGGGAGTAAGGTAGTCATACCCCTAATAGGTTTCTCCGCGACATCACATTGGAACACTTAATCGTTTAGCAGCGCCTTGTCGTTAGGGTGGTACAAAAGCCTCCTACTAGACCAGACCAGAGAAAAATCAGAAATTATAAATTCCCACATAGCCCCAGCCGGGAATCGAATCCGAGACCTTTTGCTTAAATTCACAGCGCTCACCGTTGCATCAGGGAGGTCATCAAAAAGATCTTGCGAAAAGTTTTATGACACCAACAACACCAGTCCTTTTTCTGGTTTTTCTTTGGTACATGTTTGGGGCCAAATTCTGATGGAGAGCCAACTGGTAGGAACCACTCAAAACTTTTGTGTTTACATCTCGAGATTGATGAGGTTAAACCAGCATGTGAGACAAATAATTCCTTAAATTTTAAAGGAAAACAAATTTGAACACACTTCGCTCTTGTAATATACTCTTTCACACTTTAACTATTTTCTAAACAAGTGAAGTGCAGCGCCATCTATTAATTTCTCTCCGATCAAGCCGCATAATTGTATTTGTTTAGATATTTTTAATTTTATTACAAACATACTTCCAAAATGGTAGATTACGTCCTAGTTCGCGATTAAGATCGGGCCGAATCAACAAAACAATGTAACCGCCATAGTTGGGCTAAGTATTCATCACATTAAATAACGCGTTAACAGGAGCGCATTAACTTAACGCTCTGACCGATGACGTTTATTGCTGGGGGTAATTAAAATTGATATGATAGATGCTAACCGCTGCTCGTTTAACGTCATTATTATTTATTGTGGCAATTATAATTTACATTGCCATTAGCTTGTGTGAGGGACTTTAACCGCGTGGAATTCTGAATTTACCGTGAAAGTTCGAAAAGATTTTCACCCGGACTAAAAAGTAGTCTATTGTGATAGATGAAGCATACTTTTAGTCCGGTTAAAAACTAATAATTATTTATTAGTCTGTTTCCCCCCTCTGGATATCAGGAATGCCATCAGAACACAAGAGGTAACATGGAAAACTAAACTCCTTAAGTGGCGATGTACTGGCAACACTATTACGGGTGAGGTAAAATAGAGCAAAGAGAGATAGAGGAGGAAGGGAAGGCAATTTAAAAAAGGCAGAAAGATCTTGGATTAGACGAGCAATAAATAGAGAAGATTGGAAAGGATTGGAAGAGGCCTCTGTCAAAGGGTACACTGATTATTTAGGAAAAACTATAAATACTTCACATTGTATAAAAATAAAAAATAATGTAATTTGATAGTTGCGTAGTTTTGATAGTGAAGGTGTCCTACCTTGCAAGAGTGAAACTGAAAATGTAGAGTCTATGAAACATTTGGTATTTTAATGGGAGGTTGGATATGAAGTGAATGAATCTCTGGATGTATGCTGTTTACTAACATTTAGATTTTTACCATCTGAATCTACTTTATAAATTGAATTATTTTTACTAGCCGCTTTTAACACAAAATAAAGAACATTTAGAACCCTCAATCAGCCATGATTGTGTCCAAAAACAGTGAAAACCCCCTCACTTCTCACCCATGTAATGTGGCTACCTCACAAACTCTTCCATTTTCCTAATTTCATGGTAAACTTTTAGAAAATTACAGGTAAAATTATTACTGTCAACTGCTAAATGGAGCGAAGTAACTAGCCGTGTGTTCGAGAAACCCTGCTAAAGTGCAGTGGTTTTTGATGCTTCAATATAAAACGTGTACACGGTTTCTGTATGTTCTAAATTCTGTGGCTTCTAAGCCCCAAAATAAGCGAATCTCTGTACAAACTTTCATCATCTGTTTTACCCCCGTAGGAATGGATATCCTTCTTTCTGTTTTTAACTACACTTTGTTTGTCAGTCTTCTATTTGTTTTATAGTAAAGATGTATGAACAAATGTTTTATTTATTTATTAAACGGCATAATAATTAGAATGGACCCTAATAGTTTCCATGTTGCGTAGGGTCGTAAATCACACACACACTTTGATTAAGGGACAGGCCTTCATTATGGCATTAGGATGCAGCGTCAAGGTTCGGCGTGATTCCAAATTTATGGACTACGGCCACATGGTAAATTGCTTTTGTCTTGAAGTAGGGTATTGTTTAGATTGATATATGCTTTGATAATTTCGAAACTCCCCACTATGTTAATTGGGTATTAATTATATAATATTAATTCTGTCTTCTACTTCACTTTTTAACTACCTAGTGTAAATTTAAAAAAAATAACAGGTCTTATGGGATCGAGTAACAGAGAAGTTTTTTTTCTGTTCTTAATATAATAAAGAGGAATGTTTTTTTTGTTTGTTTGTAACGAATAGGCTCTTAAACTACTAGACCGACTTAGACCGTAGCTGCGGATACTTTTGGTATGCATATATATATAAATTATAGTCATTGAACTCATTACGAATAAAATTCAAATATGAACCTGCTAGTAAAGATTACCGGTTCACAAATCTATATGTGTTACAGGTTAGCCCGCTTCTTAAACAGCATCATCACTACCGCCAGATGAGGTTGCTGTCAAGGGCTAACTTGTAGTGGAATAAAAAAGTAAAAAATAACAAGTAATTATGGTTATCTGTAAGATACACATTTCACTTCATATTACACGTGAGTTCACAGTTAAAAAACATAGAAGCATGCCAAAAATAGCTCAACGAAAACATAGCCTCGGTGGGAATGGCTTATGAAGTGTGCCCCGCATGCGTTTAGCTCGCTAGTCGCAGACAGAATAACTTCCGGCCAATCACGGCTGGTCCTGTGCTGCATAACATACAGCAGAACCAGTCATGTATCTAGCGTTACAATTTATGGCGCGTGCGCTTGAAGACTGATTGGTACCCATTTAGAACGACTTTTTGTTAGAAAGGGCGACTTCTATGTTTTTCTCGTTCGCTAGTTATAAGACTTATAAATTATAACTTAAAAATAACTTATTTAATCTAAAATACCTGTAATTCTCGTAACATAATATGCGTTTAGAGTATATCTAAAAGCAATATTAGCGGATTATACATGGTAAAAATAAATATATACTTACTTACTTTGATAACAAAACAGGCAAAATAATTATTATTAGGAATCGGATTTATAGCAGCTCTTATGTAGTGCACATTCGTCGGCATTCGACAATGAAGTTTAACAGTGCGCCGTAAGGAAGAAGTAGGTTCCGTAAATCAGATAATTTGAACTGCACCTGTATCACGCTCCCTCCCCTTAAAATTGTTGCTCTAGCCTGGCCTGATTTTCTAATTATTTTAAATGACATTGTGAGATGATGATAACAAAAAAGAACACCTAATAGCTTTCGTTTTAAATTTTCCGCCATCATTTCATTACCATGTAGGTACACAATTTTCAGCTCGAATTGGGCGTGTCAGTTGGTTTTATAAACAATAAAAAAGGTTGTGAAAACAATATAAATTTAGTTTTTTTTATTCAACATAAATTTAGCGCAAAATTACAATTTCTTTTTATAAGTTTACATCATGATATAGTTTTTAATGAAAATCATTCGTTAGGTCAAAAAAACTGAACGAAAATCTTGTATCGTAAACTTAACACCGATTCAAAGTTACATGGTCTATTCGACAACTTCCCCAGGAACCCATGCTTCCAACGACTTAACATGAATCTAACAACGCTTAGATTTCAGTTTGGGAAAGTCATTTCAATATTTTGGTATTTCTACTTTCATTTTCAAAGTTTAATAGAGGCAAGTTTCAATATTCACTTACGAAGTAAAAACAATTTTATACATCTACAGGATTAAAATAGTAATCAATTATTGCAATCTTGTGAATTCTTTAATATGATTTTTTATCGTTAGAATATGCTATACAAAAACTGAACAAACAAAAGATAAATAATTTGGATCAATTACCTAATTCTTAAAAAAAAAAGATTTAATTTCTAATAAATTACTTACATAATGTATCAAATTAGGATTCGGCATGTTATTGGAGTAAATTAAATATTGTATTATAATTACTTTCATTAACAAACTTCTATATGACAGTTGGCTTAAAAATGTTTGTAATGCTTTCAGATGTAATGACATAGATATACTTACTCGTACATATAATTGTACAATTCGTACACGTTCGTGGAATTGCGGAGCTCTTTTTATGTGGCATACATTTTATTTAAAAAAAATATATAGTTTATTATAGCGTACCTAAAAATATGAACACACTAACTCAACTACATCTCTTTCTAGAAAAACGCAATCTAGCAAATCATCTAGCAATACACAAACTATTAGAAAATATCAAACCAATCCTTACTTGACACAGACAGACAGTCCATCCGTCAAGCGTGCGATAGAGTGAAGAAAAAGATATTATATTAGATAATTCATAAATACATGCATTCAATACTTATATATAAATAATTTGTGCGTGTGTTGGAAGCATTCACATATTTACAAAAGGCGTAATAACATCTTCGATCAATAATACGTTAGATCAGTCAAGAAGTGTCCGTTAAAAATTTATTCATCATCTAGAAATTTGGAGTCTATTTTTGGATAGAAGCAGGCATTACTTTGCGGAATTCCAGATTAAAAACATTAGATAGATAGAGTCTTTATTGCACATAAAGAAAAAAACTAATTCAACAAAAAAAAAAAAAAGGTAAATAAATATATATGCGCCAAGGCGAACTTATCGCTTGAAACGATCTCCTCCTGGTTTTAACCTTAACCATATTTACGTTGTAGCAAATAAAAAAATCAAAAAACACTTTTCTTGTATAGAAACCTTCTTTAATTAACAATTTTATTTTATCTGTATTCTTCGCCGAAAACAGACACAGAAACCGAAACAGAGTTGAACCACAAAGTGTGTACATAACACTTTGTGGTTCAACTCTGTTTCGGTTCATAAGATACATCCCGCTAAAAGATAAATGGACAGACGGACAGTGAAGGTTTATTTGTAATAACCCGTCGGCACCCCCCTGGTGTGAAACAATAAATAAATCAGACACATTTTCTACTAGACTGCATGTCTAATGCATTATTGATCGAAGATTAACATTCATAAAGGGTTAAGCGACGTATCCAGAAGTTATACAAAAGTTTCAGAATTAATTACACAACCGTTATAAATAATAAATGTCTCGGATATTTTAAGAACATCTGGAAAGACTTACATAAGAAACACAAGAATAATTGTGTCGTTTAGATTTTGGATCTGAAGCCATCTTCATTATGAGACACGTAAACTTATTCTTATGAATACGTCACTTCAAGATATAAAGGCACGTGTATAAACTAATAAATGTATAGTAATAAAAAAACCTTGAATAGAAATATAATTAGATATGTACAGTGTGTAGTTAATGTGCATTAAATTTGTTTACAAAGCAAATTGGTTTTTCGTTACTTTGTTTTACTGGTAAAATAATTATTTATTATTATTTTTAGTTGCCTCATGTTTTATTCATTTTTTGTTTTAGTTGTGATGATTTTAACTTATGTTGTTTTATTAGGTTTGATCTATGTCCCCTTTTACATGGAGACCATAGAGTCATGGAGTTTTAATGCTAATTCTCTTCACGTGATATTGCATTGTTAATTACCTCTTTTGGCATATAAGCTGACTCATGGTACATGCGAGCTCATGTTTTATCGTAGAATGTTGCCAACATTCTTGCTATATTAATGTTATATTCTTATGATTTAATAGGTAAAATAAATAGGTTTCGCAAAGAATGTTGGTGTCTGACTTCCTACTCCGGTGTATCAATTAAAAAACAATTCATAATGTAACTTTAGTACACACTAATTTGCTGTACGGTTTGACGCCAATGTGCAGTTATCGCCAAATATGAAAAGATATTTTTAAAATAATCATAATTATTCTGAGTTCCGTCCAATCTATCTATATATATAAAAGAGAAAGTGTGTGGGTATGTTCCGTATAGGCTCCGAAACGGCTGGACCGATTTCTATGAAACTTTCAGGGAATCTCCGGATTGACCTGGCGAGTAATCCTGTAAAGTTTGGTGACGATCGGAGCACTCCTATTATTGAACTGTCAAACTGTCAAATACAGCTTTTATTTACTATGATGATATTCTATTGTTGGATGTACATGGGTGTAGATAATGATCTTCACCCGCTCGAGAAGAAAAAAGAAGAGAATGAATACGGAGAGAAATAAATGATTTAATATATTATGAGACTTAAATTAAAAAATTAATGATGTAAGTTTATTGTCAAAATAAAATAAAGCAAAATCTAGCCCGGCGAAGCGGGCTGGGTACGCTAGTTCTCTATAAACGGAGATTGAGAACTTCATAAAATCTTCACAGTATACATATTAGTCGACCACTCCGCACTGGGCCAGCGTAGTGGACTACGGCCTTCGCCCTTTCTCATTGTGGGAGGAGACCTGTAGTTGGCCGGTACTGGGTTGAAATTATGATGATGATATAAATTATGAGATTTACTGAATCTGTTTCATCCACGACCTTACTCCCAGTGCGTACGGCAATGGCTTTCTCTCTTTATAAAAGAGAGAGGTTCAGAGATTAAACCAACCAAGGTGTTTTGGTTGGGACAATCAATATCACTAGGTGAGATTGCAGTCAAAGGCTAACTTGTAGTAAAAATAAAAAAAAAAAATACTAACTCTTTGAGACCCACTACGACAGTGTAAAACTTTTCCACTCCCATGACGCCCGGTTAACATAGATGAGAACTTTGAATGAGAATCCGTATCCAAAAAGGCAAACCACTAGACATTAGAGGTATTTTAATAGGGTATGGGTTTTGTAAGGACTTTATTTTTATGTCAGAGGTAGTGAAACAATGTAATAAATGGTAGAGAAAATCCGGCGGTAAAGTACCTATTCCCTGAATTATATACGAAACTCAATTTACTCGGTGGCGTTGGAATAGTGAGGCGATTATTCTTTACTTCCTGATAAAAGAGAGTGGAAACTAGGTCTTTTATGAGGCTAGTGGTCATTACTCCACATGCCAGTAAACCTCGTTTTATAGATTGGGATTATAGTGTATCCAGCTGCCTCGATGGTCTATTGGTTAGTATGTTCAACTATGAATAACGAAGTCCTGGTTCAGCGTTTTTCTTTAAGAATATTTAGTACTATCTATCCCTAATTTCCCACGGCAACGGGTATTAATATAAGATTCAGCAATAGCTATATGATAATATACTAGGTTACATAAAATTCATAATTCGTTTAAAGGAAATTGCATACAATTCTACAATAAACTACCAATTGACATCTTGAAGATGTCTCTTAAAAAGTTCAAAGTTTGTATTATAAACGTAAGCTTATAGAAAAGTCCTATTATAGTATAAAGGACTACGTAAACGATAAAAAAGCTTGGGTGTAAATTATTGCTCTAACCAGGTTGCTCTTCTAATAATTTAAAATGACATTGTGAGATGGTGATAACAAAAAATAAATAAAAAACACCCGGCTAAGTTTGTTGTGGGCTTCTTCTTAGACCGGGACGCGTTTGGAACCCTCGTAGCTTTAGTTTTAAGTTTACGAATGTGGTTATCGCCATCATCTCACTACCGTGTAATTCTTATGTACGCATAAAAAGTGCCACCTGTGGGCCTACTTGAATAAAGATATTTTTGACTTTGACTTTGACTTTGACTTTATAACTAAATTATGGGTCTAGCGGTAATCATGTTGGAGTACAGATCGCGCGGTTCTGAGTTCGATTCTTGACTTGGAGAAACGTTACTATTTGAAATTCTCAGAGCTAACAGTGTAACTAAAATCTTCACATTCCAAAAATAGGCCCATGCCTTAGTAAACATACAATAAGCAGTAAAATCCATTCGTTTAGAAACGGCCGCCTTTATGCCGTGCCGTCTTGGCCCGTGCCGCATTTTGTCAAAGACGGCACTGCGCTGTCAATGGTCACATGCGGTACATCCGCAGGAGAATTTGGCATTTTATATTGAAATGCTGCTGCTCTGACAGACAATTTTATTTCGTCCTTAGGGGCAGTGTAAAACAAATTATTATAGTCAATGTTCTAATCAATTTGCTTGAACTTAGCACAGTAACTTTAAAAATAGTAGAGATAGTATAAAATCAATATTGAAAATGGACCTAAACTTAATATGTTTGAGTTAGTTTATGTACCTACTTAATTTAATTTTCATTAAAATTAGTGTGTTTATATCTTATTGTGTTAATAAAATAAAATAGAAAAAAAAACGTGTCTGTACTTATGTAGACGCGTTAGAAGTTATACTTCTTTGGCGTAACAAGATCTTCTCTAAAATTTTATCTTTCTCCTTATTCTGCGTTTGTAGAAAAAAATACTACTGTAACAATAGAAAAAGGAAAGATTTATTATAACACATTATCTAGTTATCTCATTATCGGGAAACCAAGTTTCATCATTAAAATTTGAGATTTTTGTTTGTACAATTGAATCAATTAAATCACCGGAATGAGCCCGCAGACTTTGTCAATTAAAAGGATACACTGTCAAACCTTTTATTGTCAAACACAATTGTTGACTATAGCTAACTTCAGGGTGTCGGTTTTTTGTGACGGTGTACGCGTGCTAAAATAGGCGGATGATGGTAGTCAGGTTTTAATTTCCTAACACGCGCGTAAAAATGTACTCTCATAATTTTTCCGTAACAAGCCAAAAGAAGTGTAACTTCAATAAAAGAGAATAAAACAAGAATAGCAAAATTAAAAAAAAAGGCAAAATATATAATGCCGGATTTTCTTTCCGGTGTGCCGACACTATGAGATTGAACAAACTTTATATACTGAGCCCATGCCCGGTAGCAGACCATTAATGAATATATGTATACTTTTTGTTAAATTTTTACTTATAATTTGTTATGTTTATGTGGTGTACAATAAAAGTGTATTCATTCATTCATTCATTCAATGAGTTCATGATGATGATGATACTGATACATTAATGAACATGAACGTTTTTCAGTTTTTGGGTGTTTATATGTATATTATAAGTATTTATGTATATTAATCATAAAAATATTCATCAGTCTTAAATTGTACTCTCTTGATATGTATTTATATCTTTGTAACTACTTTTTTTTTCTTTGGTGTACAATAAAAGTGTATTCATTCATTCATCAGTCATCTTAGTACCCATAACACAAGCTACGCTTACTTTGGGGCTAGTTGGCAATGTGTGTTTTGTCGTAGTATATTTATTAGAATATTATTAGTACTGCATTAATAAACACGGTTGTATGGCTACGGTTTTTTTAATGGCTACTACTTTTTCAGTACCTGTGGTGTAACTTAAATCTGGATATTAATCGCACCAACGTTTTTCTGACAAAAGCGTTGATGTTTTATGTAATTCGTAACATTAAAGGACCAGGCAAGCAGAACAAACGAGACGGGCGCCGCTTCGTCGAAATGCGACAATCAAATTACCCTTATACCACAGAATGGCGTAATAAAACCCATAACCTCGATGGGTGTAATGAGCGAATGTAATAAGTACTGTGTCGTGGCCTAGTTCTACCTGATAATACCTATTATATCAACGCTGGTAATGTTGTTTTTTTTGCAATAGTCAACGGACTTCTTTTTTTTTCCACTACAAGGTAGCCTTTGATTGCAGTGGCGTGCATAGAGGGTATGCACAGGATATGCAGATAATATAAAATGAAGAAAATCAAGGAAAAAAAAAAGTTATAAAAAAAGTGTTTATAACTCGTACTGGAGATTTTGTTTATTTCATATTCTTTGCATACCCTTTGCATACCTTCTATGCACGCCACTGCTTGACTGAAATCTCAACTGGTGGTAATTGATAATGCAGTCTAAGATGGTAGCGGGCGAACCCGTTAGGGAGTGTGGTAGTCATACCCCTAATCGGTTTCTACGCGAAATCGCACCGGAACACTAAATCGCTTAGGGCCACGTCTTTTTCGGTAGGGTGGTAACTAGTCACGGCCCAAGTCTCCAGACCAGACCAGAGAAAATTCAGAAATTATAAATTCCTAAATTGCCCCTGGTGGGAATCGAACCCAGGACCATTTAAACTCACAGCGCTCACCATTGCACCAGGGAGGTCGTAAAAACCCATCTAATAGCCCAACTGATACAAAATGGAAACCTATTTTTCATCAGTTGGGTATGGGCTCCTAAAACCAGAATATAAGAAACACTTTTCAGGTCATGCCAATAAACACGTCCTTAAAAGTGCCGCCCTGTGTCCATCAACCTAAGATATAGGTATTAAGCTTCATTTAAAATGAAAAATTTTAGTAAACTCCAGTAGTAAAACTTATTTTTTACATACATTAGGTAGGTATGTACCAAATATAATGTGTGTGTCTTACTATTAGTGTGTATTTCATGTGTTTGTTATTATATCAGTAACCACGCTCAACAGACCGGAACGCGCTAATGCTGCTTGTCGGCAGAAATGAGCATTGCGGTAGCATTTACGCGAATAAGTTCTTCAATAGATCCTCTAATACTACTAAATGGTGTGGTATGTGAATTTTTCCTTGGCGTAGTGCGCACTAACGCGTGGCGTGAGTTGGTAACATTAATTAAAATGGCGTCAAGTCAGTTATCACATTATTTCTGTTTTATTTACCTAAGTCGAATTATGAAAATCGATAAGTATTTCAAACTGGACTTTCACCTAAAGAGGTGCCAACTAAAATAGAATTCGAACGCTATATATTAAAAATAAATTAATCTGTATTGGTAATCCGAATACAAAATCACCGACGGCCGACCGACGATCAGCGACGGCCAAAGGCATCACAAAAATATAGAAATAATGAATTTCCAAATCGCACTCGGGACCACCAACCGTGACGTGTTTTAGGCTCTTTACCCTATTCCTCATCTATATCTATATTGATTACATAACGACGATGTTGCGCGGGTCAGCTAGTGAGACAATAAACTTGTGTCAACAGTGAGGCAATTAAAGGCTGAGTAGGAAAATAAGAAAGAAGGTTTCAAATAAAAAATAAATAAACTAAGTCAGTTCACATTTGAAAAAAAAAAAAAGATCACTTCGAATCCATAAGATTTTCTCTTTTTGCAAGTTGGTGAAGCAGAAATATCTCATTTGCTTTGCACCAGATTTATTTTACGAGTCAGCCATCGTGATATTACAGTGGGAAATGGTCGAAGGATCGTTAAAGTAATTTAGGAGAGTCGCGTAAAAGTAGAAAAAAAAAATTCGCACGGTGTAATTTTTTCCCCGAACAGGATGACCTCTTAAATTATTCAACGAAGGTTTGAATAACAAATTCTACTTCGGCTTGACACCTTTAGTTTATGAAAACTCGGTCTTTATATTTTCTTGCGGGTAATACTTTGAGCCAGACCGAATATAAAGTTTTGCCGTCGCCAGTTTTTCTTTTGATGTTTTAATTTCCTTTAAGAAATTAGGTCTTTAAGCCTCTACAATTAAAAGTTTATTAAATATACCTATACTAATAAGTTTAAGCTTTTTTTTCCTTTTCTTTCCTAACGCGTTCTTATTGCAGTAATTTATACTCTTTTACGAAGCGGTCATAGTGTATTGGGTAGGAGCTCGCCTTCATTTTCGGGGGTCGAATTCGAATCCCAGCACGCACCTCTTACTTTTATGTGCGATTTAAGCATTAAGAATATCACTTGCTTTAACGGTGAAAGAAAACATCGTGAGGAAACCTTCATGCCTGAGAGTTCTACATGATGTTCTCAAAGGCGTGTGGAGTCCACCAATCCGCACTGGGCCTGCGTGGTGGACTACGGCCTTAACCCCTTCTCATTGTGGGAGGAGATCCGTGCTCTGTATCTGGTGCTCGGATGCTCTGTGCATCCGATGGTGATACTCTTTTACTAACTTTGATAGCGACATCGTCCACGTGACTTTGATTTCCCAGAATTAAAAGTAGCCCATGTTACTCCCTAAAGTCCAATTTTTTTACTCGTCTTATACAGTGAACAATATTGGATAGAAGCAGGCGTTAATTTGCGGAAATCCATGATATACTTATTATCAAAATTAAGCTTTATTTGCTATACTCCGCGAAAATAGCAAATCTTCGCGGAGTATAGCAAATTAAGTGAACAATACTTTAATTACTTTTTATGGTAAAATTTGCTTTAAATATTTTGAAATGTAATAAAAACATACATACGATAACTTTTTTGTAAAAAACACTTGTTTTTTTATCGCCTCCCACGCGAACGAACCAGAGAAAACTATGAAATTTTATATTTTCAAACTGCCCAGCCGAGGACCCGGAACCTCCACAAAAAAAATCTACCGGCTTAGTTTGTTGTGGGCTTCTTCTTAGACCAGGATGCGTTTTGAACTCTCGTAGCTTTAGTTTTAAGTTTACGAATATGGTTACAGACATCATCTTACAGACGTTTACTTCTCATGTAATGTACGCATCAAAGTGCTACCTATAGTAGGTGTCTACTTAAATAAGGACATTTTTTACTTTGGCTTTGACTTAGACCCATACAAGACCTCACAACTGCGATAGGTCGTCAAAATCATTTGATTGAACTCGGTCCTTCGTAAGGAAAGCTGAAGCTAATCACTAGTATCACTGCTCAAAGAAAGAAATACATACTGAGTAAAGCCAGGGGTATCCAAACCTACCTACTTGCCGATTCCGATGTCTGTTTGGGTCGAAAAGAAACAATAAATTGCATTCCTTTTCGTTATAAATCTAAGACCGCCAGATAACCAGTGGGTACCGGAGCAGATAAAGTAGATCGCGTGAAATAAATGGCATGTTGCTGGCATTTTCCTACTTCTAAGCAAGACTCCAGTATATCAATGAACAGTCTGATAAAAGATTCAACACTGTTTTCGAACCAACAATTTTTTACCTCGAAAAGTCACTTATTTTCATCCCCTATATAATACATTCAATACATCAACCCAAAACAGGCCCAATACAGAGCACGGGTCTCCCCCTACAATTAAGGGTTAAGGCCGTAGACCACCGCGCTGGCCCAGTGCGGTTGGTGAACTCCACACGTCTTTGAGAATATTACAGAGAACTCTCAGGCATGCGAGTATCCAAAACATATTTCAATTGCTGAAAACGCACATAAATTAGAAAAGTAAGAGGTGCGTGCTGAGATTCGAACTCGTCCCGCGAAAGTGAAGTCAAAGTCCTACCCACTGGGCTATCACCGCTTCGAAGCACTTAATCCTACTTTCTAATATATATACATATACATATATATATCCTGCTATCCTATTAATATTATAAATGTGAAAGTGTGGATGTTTGTTACTGAATCACGCAGAAACGGCTGAACGGGTTTGGATGAAATTTGGCATGCATGTAGACTTTGACACGGAAAAGAACATAGCCTACCTTTTATCTCGATTCATCAAGTACTTACAAAGTGAAAATTGAAAATTGTATACAAGCTAAGCCGCGGGCAGACAGCTTTGAAATTTGGTATGCATTTCACCTATGCTATGAAAAGGACATAAGTAAATACTTTCTATACCGATCTCTCGCATAGTTCCCGTGGTAGGATTAAAAATGGTTAACGAGCGAAGCTTTAGGCCCAATTCTTAAGTACACGCAAACGAAGTCGCGGGTAGAAGCTAGTGGAGTAAATGACATGATGTTAAGTGGAAATCATCGACTATAAACAGAGTAACACTTCGCAGAGTATACAGGGAACACGTTCTGTAGAGTGCGCCTTATATCAATCCATCAATACACCTGAGACTTAATTGATTCCGGCGGCACCTAAGCTTTTCAGACCGAAACACAGCAATGCTGATTGGCGGCATAAATAAGTTTTGATGTAAAACATCTATAGGCGGAGGGTAAACCAGATTTTTGGCGTGACGACACAGGATGTGGCGACGCATAGCCACGCTGTATGATTGAACTTTTGTACTTCGTATGTAACATTAAAATAATTAAATAGTTCAAACAAACTAAAAAAAACACGCTTGGTTTAAAAAACTAAACTAATTTCTTTCTTTTAGTTTATTCATAATAGCGATTTTTTTTAGTTTTTCTTGATCTATTATTTTTATTATAGCAAAATTAATCGGTAACCCATCCACCATTAAAGAGATAAAATATTTTTTTTTTTATTCAGTGTGCCCGTCTCTCGAAATGCAAGTTCTAATTATTATTTAAAACAGGCCATTAAAAAGTAATAGCTAACGCCCTCTACCATCTAGTAGCTTAATGTTTTCTGTGGAATTTGTTAGGTACGCGAACGCCATAGGTTTTTTACATTTGGGTCTAGATGGCGCTGTAGTAATTAGTAAAAAAACTTATTTTTTATAGTGAAAATTGGAATAATCTTTTCAGATTAGTGTATTGTCATCGGTCCTCGATATGTCTACAAAGTTTGAAAGAAATCTGACCGTTTAAAGTGGGTCAAAATCGCGCCCAAAGAAGTCGGTTACAAACAAACATACAAGTGAAGCTAATATAAAGCGTGTAATGAATGTTAATTCTGTAATAAACAGTGATTATTAACTGACTTACAAAAATGAGTGGTTATCCATTTGGTTGTAATTTTTTTTTTATTTGTGCATTAAATGTATATGCTTTATCTTTTCATTATGCAAATCTGCAATATTAAAAAAAAAATGTCGATGTTTCACATCTGCCAAGCGTCCCGTGACGGCTCACACATTTTTTTGTCTGGTGGGAGGCTTTGGCCGTGGCTAGATACCACCCTACCGGCAAAGACGTGCCGCTAAGCGATTTAGTGTTCCGGTGCGATGTCGCGTAGAAACCGATTAGTGATATGCTACCATACTCCCTAACAGGTTAGCCCGTTACCATCTTAGACTGCATAATTACTGACTACTGATTAAGTCAGCGTGGTGGACTATGGTCTTAACCCCCTTCTTATTATCTTAGAAGACCCGTGCCCTGTAGTGGACCGGTAATGGGTTGAAGATGTGGCGTCCACACACCTTTTAAAAAGATTTTGGTGAATGAAATGGTATGGAGAACTCTCAGGCATGCAGAAATAAGTCTTGGCTACGTAACATCAGAAAGTGGACTGGAATGCCGAGTGCTCAGCAGAATTATTTCGCCTCCCAAAAAATATAGGAATTAACGTAGCTGACTGCCAATTTTCTCTAGTCCTAGAGGCCCCTCTACTAGGAACACAGCCTTCTACTACACCTATATTGAGAAATAAACACATCGTATTTTTTCCATTCGTTATTTTTCACTATTCGGTAGAACCGTGAATAAACGTGCGTGCCCCAATATCTGTATAGAAATATACTGTATAGAATACCAATTGTGTTTTGTCAAATTTAATATTACCATCTTTCCTCGTCTTCAACATTTCTTTGCAATTCGCTACCAACGAAATGCGAAGAGCAAAACTGACAAATTGAATACAACCGAACCATGGATATACTAAAAATCAACATATTATCTATATCAGCGCGTCCTATGTTATCCATTCATATCAATTCGAATAAATGTGATTGAAGTGTCTGCTAGTAATGACAAAATAGAAAGAACAAAAAAATATTTTTTATTTTTTTATATTTTTGAAGTTATACTTTACTTAACAGTACAAACAGTGTGAATAAATAAATATTATTACGTTAATAAAACCTTTTTTATTTAAATTATATCTTTTTGATTAATTTTAATATTTATCGTTAACACTAAAATAAACTGCATTTTAGTTATTTTATTTCCATACGCTAAAGAAGTACAACTTCTAACGCTTGTACATAAGTATACACACTCTTTTTTACATTGCGCCACACATTAGAATATTAACGACACCACGTATGTTATGTGTGGCACAACCTAGAAAAAAAGGTGCCAGGTCAGCATTGTGCTGCATGCGCCAGTGGGAGCATACAGAGCTGATTTTCAGTTGGCACCTTGTACCAGGTGACACCACGGAAATGCGTAGCCGTCTACTGTGCCATTTTAATATTTTAATTTAATAATAAACTAAGCAAAATAAGTAACAAAAAACAATCGAAAATAATAACAAAACTTAAATAAATACAAATTACAGCTCACTTTTTTTTTTTTAAGACGAAACTCAAAGAAACACCCGTATTAATGGGAATTGCACCTTAGAATTACTTTCAATAGATGGCGTTATTTATGTGGTATAAATTTCACCGGTTCATCGTATAATATGAATACTGGATGTACTTATATATACACATACTATTATATGTACACAGGCCTTGAAGACCTCCCTGAATATTGAGCGCTGTGGTCTTATACGTGGAGGCCCCGCGTTTATCCTCGGCAGCAGCTTTGTGGGAAATTTAATTTTCCTTTTATTTTCTCTGGTCTCGTCTGGTGGAAGGCTTTGGCCGTGTCTAGTTTCCTACCTACCGTGAAAGACGTGCCGCCAAGCGATTTAGTAATCCAATACCTAGTAGAAACCGTTTTGATTTAACCGCCATACCCGTAACAAGTTAGTCTACCCTACTGCAATCACCGTGTCATCACTTACCACGAGATGCGATTACAGTCAAGGGTAAACTTGTAAATAGTAAAAACGCTTACTGTATGAGAGTCAGACATTTCTCAAAGTTAGAATCATGTATGTTTAATGTTTATGAATATGCACATTGTCCACTTTTAAAAATCTCCCTAAACTGAAGGTTGCCTCGACGAGATCGCTCTCTAGCGATAATACCGCCTTTCTGTACCTACCTATATATACGTATAAGTTTGTAATATGTTATTTACAACCTTCTGTGGTGTATAATAAAGTGTTTACAAAAATACGTACATAAAATCCTTTGTAATAACATCAATATAGTTTTATAATATGTCGGTACGTTTAAAGTTATTTACTAATGGTTCTATTACAAGATAAATATTTTACTTATAATATAGTCAAATCATTTTCAAAATCTAGATTACAGCACATCCTAGATTTGGTTATGTTCTAAGCAATTTGGTGTATCTTTGGTTTCTATATCCACGTTCGGAATTCATCGGGACAAATACAATCCAGCCTTTATGTTTGCTCTTCCAAAGGTCAAATACTGGAGGCAAAGGTAGAATCCCGAGCATTTGTCTTGGCTATAAAAGATTTTATGCCATTTTCTAGTCTTTGTGGTTTGTAAAGGTTTTTTTGTAAATTTAAAATACATGTAAAAAATTTCAGAACCGACAGGATTTTGAGCCGTAGCTTAATTGGTAAAAGCGCTCAGGCCGCGATTGCCAGAAAGTCGCAGATTCAAATCCTGTCGGTTCCGAAAATTGTTCTATGCATTTTAAATTTATAAAAAATCTCTCATTAATAAACAACTCATTAATAAAATAGCTATCCAATTATTTGTCAATAAATAACGAAAAAAAAACACATGAGTCGTGCAAAATAAAAAGAAAAAAAATTAAATTTAACTCAAATAATGGATTTTTTCACAAGTTAGAGTGTTTTCGGGTTTCACACATGACGGACAGGAATTTTGTTGACCTATTTTGGTTTTTTTTTCCAATTCTATTGCAGTAAATCGATTTTTTAAAAGTATGGAATTAATCTCCATTAAATTATCTCGACAATAGTATGCAAAATATCTTGATTCCGTGAACTAACAAGGCTATAATAATAAAAATAGCCGCCGAAATGAGGCGAAAAAAAATTTTCGATCGTAAAGCACTCTCTGATGCTTCGCATCATGAGTCGTGCAAAACCACTAAAAAAAATTACATAATTATGTCAACTTTCTTTAAATACTTCGGTGTAATATAGACTTAAAATACATATATTTATATGTCTAACTTATTTTCGGTTTCTACGCAACATGCGACTGGTATCTCACTTTCAGTGGTGTGCATATAGGGTATGCACAGGGTATGCAGATTATATAAAATGACGAAAATCTCCAGTACGAGTTCTAAGAAACTTAAGTACAGGCATTGTAAGAGTTATAAAAACCTACCACCTAAGTTTTTTCATTTCATATCATCTGCATACCCTATGCATACCCTCTATGGACGCCACTGCTCACCTGGTAGCAAATGATGATGCATAAGATGGTAGCGGGCTAACCTGTTACGGAGTACTGTGTGGTATCTATACCCTAATGCATGTCCTTATGCTCCTTAGCATTCGTGCATATTTTTGCCATACTTCATCGCTGGAGTGCATTCACGCTATCGGCCTTTAGGAGTCCACATCGTTGCTCGCGGTACAGGGAGCGAGCAACGATGGTGGATCTCAAATCTGCACAACTAAGAACAACCTAAGATTGGCCCGACCAGACCCCAGGACCGCGTGATCCGAAGCAGAATATGATCACCGCTAGACCAACGACGCAATTCATAACAGCACGGTGTAATAAGACTGTTTGTAAATACATTTTTAGCCATAGCGAAATGTGGCGGGGTACCTACAGCTAGTCTCTGATGCCTATCAAAAAAAACACGAATCAACTCTGACATAGAATTACTTTTTACATTTTGGGACACAATTTATCAATTTGAATTTTCTTTACTGTAAAGATCGTTTGATTGTGATTTAAGAAATCAGTATCCCACCAAAAACATTCTGTAAAAAAACTAGCCAAGTCTCGATGGAGCTGCTTGTTTATCTCTAAAAAGTGATGAAATCTAGACAAAGTCGTGCCCAGTCTAAGGTTCAATTCTGTGTTCTGGTCTTATCCAGAGATTCATTTTCAGATTTTTCAGATTTTTTTATAGTTTGTTTTGTTTTCAAAATTTATATACACACTAAAGTGTATTTAAAGTGTATTAGTAATATAAGAGCGTTAGTTGCCTACTAGTTACAATTAAGTTCAATTAAGCCACGCCAATGTCAAAAGGCATTTTCTTTCAGTTTTAACTCAGAGGCAACTCTTTCGTTTATTTATATATTTTTGTTTTGTATTTTAAAACTATTATTATTATTATTAGAATACCAAATCAATTTGTATATATATGTAACTTGAGAAATAAAAAATATTTATTTTACAGATTATAAAGCCAATCTACAATATCGTCATAAGCAACTATAATTTATTGTAAAAAAATAACATTGAAAGTTGTATGTACAGTGGTTGCCATTTAACAATCATACAGTTATGCAAATTGGAATTTCGCAGACACAGTGTGCTAAATCATAATGACTGTTGTAGGTAAAAGCATGTGTATGTGAAACAGTGTAGTGCAAAGAACACAAATCGTTCCTTTTCAGCGAAATTCCTTCGATCACAAATAATTCCATCGACATTTCACTACCATTATTATTTTTTATAGCATGTTCGATAAAACCAAGCCAGGTAGTGCAGTAAGTTGCTCTTTTTTCCCAATTGGCAAGTTTAATGACGCAATCAGCTGCTGCAAAAGGCAAGCTTCTATTCGTTGCCCAACTGTATGCTTGCTAAACTGTGGTAGTGTGTAGATAATTAACAGTATAAATTAAACATACCCCCAAGCAGTTCTGGGTTGCCGAGGTTGACGTAGAAAAGAACATCCTTCTCATAGCTGTCCTCTTCTGTGATATGAAGTGGGATGAATTTTCTGAAACAAAAAAGATGAATTGTTTTAATTTTTTTTTTCATTACAAGCTAGCACGTGACTGCAATCTCACCTCACCTGCTGGTAAGTTGTGATGCAGTCTTAGATCGTAACGGGCTAGGGGGAGTCCAAGTTTTAATACCAATTTACACGACCCGGGTAGGATAGCAGCTTGCCGTAGCCAAAGCAAGGCAAATGAGGTCGGGGGAATATTTTCTCCCGGGACGAGCTCTACATGCGCTGTACGAGGGAGGCACCGGTGCGTTCTTAGGAGATCCCGGAGCCTCCCAATTATGTGCCGAGGATGGCCACCGAGGGGGTTTTAGTGGGTAAAAATCCCACATAACCCGATCTTCTTTGAGGTCGGGTATCTTTGAATATTTCCCCCCCGATAACAAAAAAAAAAAAAGGGGGAGTCCAAGCACCTAATCGGTTTGTATACGACATCGTACCGGAACGTTAAACCGTTTAGCGTTACGTCGTTGTCGGTAACTAGCCATGTTAGAAGCCTCCCACCGGACCAGACCAAATAAAAGCAGAAATTATAAATTCCCAAATTTCCCTGCCGGGGATAGAACACGGGACTTATGACTTAAATCACAGTGCTAACCGCTGTGCCAGGGAGGTTGTCAAAAAACTTGCCAAGTGTAGTAGTAGAGCTCGTTATGCCAGAGCTTCCGGGGAAGTACCGCCATGCTTATTTTAGTCGAAATGATCGAGTACTTGCGGCGCTATTATTGTTTACCAGCTATGGCCTCTTGCTGTCGCTCTTGTTGTCCTAATCCTAAGGTTACCTGGCAGAGATCGCTTTTAAGCGATAAGGCTGCCTTTTGTATTCTACCCCAGCTTTTGTGTTAATCTCTATTCGTCCTTTATATTCCTAACTGTGTAGTGGTGTACAAATAAATAAATAAATAAATGGCCCGCATTTTCCCGGGATAAAAAACAGCCTTTGTTTTAATCCAGGGTATAATCTATTTCCATTCCAAAATTCAGTCAAATTGTTTCTGTAGTTTTTAAATGAAAGAGATAACAAACATCCATCCATCCAACCATCCATACAAACTTTCGCACTTGTAATATTAGTAGGATTTTCATTGTCCATGGTAATTTAATATCGTAAATTGCTAAGTCTTTCTCAACATTATAAGGAGGGTCTTAATAACTCCACAGAAGGCTCCATAGAGCCGACCCTTCTCCCATAAAATTATCATCATGTTATCATAATTTGACTATAAGAATGCCATAATTTAATAATTTCTATTACAGCTTATTTTCTGACGTTCTCTATGGCTGTATAAAATTACATCGTTTTTGTTTCAATATCCGGTTTTTTTTTCCGGTTGTATCAATCGACAAAAATATATTTTTACTGGGTGTATTTGTTTTTTTGACGACAGCAAAAGTTAGCATGGCTTGTGATATGGGTACTAACATAGCTAACGAATATTTTAACGAATATAATATACACAAATACTTATAATATACAGATAAACACATAGACAAACATTCATGTTCATTACATGCAAGTATGTATGAGTTTTTTATCTTATAAGATAAAAAAAACCCATACATACTGGAGATAAATCGATCTAGCTAGGATTCATTTTTAGAAAATTACATTTTATTTGTGTTTTCCGGTAATAACCGATTTAGTGCAGACGAAGTTGCAGAGGTCAACTAGTGTATTATAACTCAATTATAATAATAATAATTTAATTTGAACATAATAATATTGATTATGTAAAAAAATAAAAATAATTTTGCCAAATTTTATTGCAATGCCACGGCGTCATCTCTTATGTCTGTATGTATGTTTTATAAACAATAAACAATATGTTAATGATGAGGATGGATACAGGGCCGCAATTGTGTGACGTGTTCCTTGATTAACCTGCGAAGTCGGTCTGATTTGATTAGACCATCTGCTAGGTAAACTCGTTATTATTACTAGCTGACCCGTGCGGATGAAGTTGTCTGCACCAAATCGGTTATTACCGGAAAACATGAATAAAATGACATTTTCTAAAAATGAATGACAAGATTACAAATATTTATATATATTATATATATATATATATATAATATATATAAATATTTGTAATCTTGTCATTCATATTATATATATATATATATATATATATATATATATATAAATGAATCCTAGCTTGATCAATTTATCGCCCCCGAAACCCCCTGTATACTAAATTTCATGAAAATCGATGGAGCCGATTGCGAGATTCCAATTATATATATATATGAAAAGGTTTATCAAATCAAAATTACAAAACACGTGCAACTCAAAACAACGAAAGTCTCAGTTTTCGGCTGTCAAACAAATGACACTAGACTTCACTAGACAGTGTTAGTAGTCACTGTCACCACTCACCACTGTCAATTTTTATTTATTTTCATTGGTTTATGTTTTTTTTTTTTTTTATATATATTATATATAGCATTTCTTATATATAAGAATTGCTCGTTTAAAGATATAAGATAATATTAAAATATGTCAACTGAAAACTAAAAACAAAGTATTAGAATATGTCAACTTAAAAAATAAAATTAATCTCGATTTGTTTGTTTATTTTAGGTTATATTTATAAAACATATGTGAAAGTTATTGGAAATAAATATTTAATTAAATTTAGGATTACTATACCTACTTTGATTTTTGCCACATATTTTATTAAGTAAATTGATTAATTCAACAGTTATGCTGATATATTTTTTTAATTAACAAATAGTTTTTAAGAAATAATTACAATTATGTTTGATTCACAGCCAAAGTTCTTGCCGTATTTATATCAAAAATCTAAATATTAGTTATTTTGATGTAAATAGCATTTTCGATACATTTCAGTATTGTATGATAATCTAGACTATGCAAAGATACCTCACGGTGTCTTAGTCGGCATCGCAAGATTTTATCTAGGTTTCAGTTGGATTAAGGTCACAGAAAAATTTAAAAAATAAACAAAATTTCCTATTTCTGTTAAAATTATAAAAATTGGGTTAAAAAGCAATATATAACAAAAAATACCATTTTTATATCTATAGTTTTAGGATAGTTGTAGCAAACGTGTGTTGTCACGTACCATTTATTGGCACATTTTCCCTCTTTAAAATACACTAAATCCTTATATTAACTTGAAAGCCCCTTATATTAACTATAATCCAAAATTTCATGAATACAGTTCAAACGATTATTGAGATATTAAAGAATAAAAATCGGAATTTTTCTATTGACTGGCAAATTTAACAAAAAAAAATCTAACCTATTTCTAGATGTCCTAGAAAGTTGAAATTAGGCGTACAGCTTGGTAGTTGTGTATATAAAGATGAGACACAGAAATCAGTGAATTTTTGCGATTCAATTTAAATATTTTCCTAGCAATTAGATCTCAATTGTTTTGTCGGTGAAGTTGACAACTACCCGTATTTTTCATGAGGAACTTGGCTCTAAATTTTTACAAAAAATATTTTCTTGATGGGTGGTACGGAATCGTATTATTAATCACTCCAAAATGTCCAACTTTGGGTTCCACAATGCACCCGTGCGAAGCTTGGGTGGTTCGCTAGTCATTTATAAAACTTAGGCATTAAAATAATTCATTTATTCATTATTGATTTATTTATTTAAACTCTTTATTTGTACACCACTACACAGTTAGGAAAATTAAGGACGAATAGAGAGAAACACAAAAACTGGAGTAGAATACAAAAGGCGGCCTTATCGCTTAAAAGCGTTCTCTGCCAGGCAACAAATGATTAGGACAACAAGAGCGAGAACATAAAGGTGGTCTAAAATTATTATAAACCTACATTGGGGTTCGTTGTACCATATTAGCAATAATTACTGCTTCCTTTCAAGAATTGCGCTAAAACAAAAAATCGTACTTGGCAAATAAATCCCCTCGATAAGATTTCATTTCTGTTTTATATAACGGTGGTATGTTACGGAAGTATACACATTAGTTAAAGGGAATAAAGTCGACATTTGCAATCACATCATCCGGATTAAGTAACAATTTTCAAGAAAACTTTTGCGCACAAAGATTTTGACGGCGTAACAAACCTTCGGTACTTAAAGTATCGTTCCAACTTAGAACAACGTGTTTTTTTTTGAAGTGCTTTCACGTGCCCAGCTAAGTTTTTGTACTGGTAGGAGCACGTGGACAGTGCCTTATTAAGCAAGCGCGGGGCCTATAGCAAACTTTTTAAAAGAGCCCTTGATCTGCTATGGGTTCTTAAGTATAAAGTGGTAAAAATACAATTCAATACTCAATACGTATCTTAAATACGTATGAACTTTTCTAAAATACAATACATATTTGCTATCTATAGGTTACAATTTTGTGGGTGTGCGATGTCTGTGTGCGTGTGCGTGTGCGTGTACGTGTACGTGTGTGTACGTGTACGTGTACGTGTACGTGTACGTGTCTGTCTGTCTGTCTGTGAGTCAGTCAGTCAGTCAGTCAGTCAGTCAGTCAGAGATGAGCGGTATTAAATATAATTCCCCATTTCGCAGCCCGTAGCAATTGCTACTCTTGCTACTTGGTTAATCCGGCACTGTACGCGGAGCTAATAAAACGTTTGAAACGTCAAGTATGTTTGTAGTGACTCTACCACCGGTTCTGAAGTGAGATTCTACCGAGAGGAAGCCGGCAAGAAACTCAGCAGTTGCTCTTTTCCAACATCATTTTACAATTTAACAATCATTATTGGGTCCAGTCGGCCGTCAATATAGGAAGATAGCTTCCTTTATTGACGGCCGACTGGCGAAGTGGGCAGCGACCCTGCTTTCTGAGCCCAAGGCCGTGGGTTCGATTCCCACAACTGGAAAATGTTTGTGTGATGAACCTGAATGTTTTTCAGTGTCTGGGTGTTTATCTTTATATTACAAGTATTTATGTATATTATTCATAAAAATATTCATCAGTCATCTTAGTACCCATAACACAAGAGACGCTTACTTTGGGGCTAGATGGCGATGTGTGTATTGTCGTAGTATATTTATTATTTATTATTATTATTATTATCTTCGAGATGAAAGCGGAGCGGCTTGCTTCTAAGCGACCCTGTCATTATCCTACTATAATCTTGAATCCAATAAGTACACTTAGGCAAACAATAACATATGCCATAAGTACATTCAATTTTATCTCAGAAATATTTTAGCTAGCTACGAGTATATATATAACAGACCTCCAGGTCCCGGATTCAATGACGCATAAAGGAATTTGGAAATTTATAATCATTTCTGATTTTTGTCTCGTCTATTCCGGTTACTCCGCCAGTGGCTGGTTGCCAACCTGCCAACATTATAAGGCTAAAATTTTAGTTAAGTGACCAAAGAATGTTATATAAGTTCCTGCTTAAGATTTTATTCATACAATAACGTGAAATAATAATCTAAATGCAGAACCCCACAGAATCTCTTGCTTTTCTTTTTCAGCGAGAAGCCTCCAAAGCGTAAATCTCAGATATCCGATGCATTTATCTTCGCTTTTCCGGGGCAAGACAGATACAGCTTATCAGCAATGAACTAATGATGGGCAATAAATTATTAAAATTATATTACTTGACGGCCGATTGGCGCAGTGGGCAGCGACCCTGTTTTCTGAGTCCAAGGCCGTGGGTTCGATTCCCACAACTGGAAAATGTTTGTGTGATGAACATGAATTTTTTTCAGTGTCTGGGTATATGTATATTATAAGTATTTATGAATATTAATCATAAAATTATTCATCAGTTATCTTAGTACACAAGCTACGCTTACTTTGGGGACTAGATGGCGACGTGTGTGTTGTCGTAGTATATTTATTTATTTATTAAGCTTTAGATAAGCAAATCAACAAAGTATTAGAAATAATATAGTATAGTTTTCATTGAAAAAAAAAATACGTAAGATAAAAAATGTTTGTGAAAAAATCGAAAAATCTCATATATGACTATAGGTGTAGACCATGTACGCTGCGTCCCAAAATTACGCGGCCGAAGCCGCAGGGCACGTCTAGTCCTACTTATATCTAACTACACAAATTACATAATATTACATCTTACGCTACGACTCGTGATGAATTACCCGAGAGGACTTCAGACTGGAATACCTAATCTTAGCTGCCATAATAAATAAATGATGGCTATAATAAAGCGGTTATAGCGCATTGGGTAGGGGAGCTCTATTTCACTTTCGTGGGGCCGAGGTCGAATCCCAGCACGAACATCCAACTTTTCTAAGTTATGTGCGTTTTAAATAATTAAAATATCACTTGCTTCAACGGTGAAGGAAAACATCGTGAGGAAACCTGTCTGCTTGAGAGTTCATTGTAAAGTCAACATTTCCTGAGGTTGCCCCGGTTTCGGAGCGAAACTTGCGTAGAGGGTACATTGCCGAATATCTGTTTGGTAGGGATTGAAGAAAGTATAAATTACACCATTCAGATTCCCCTGTTTTTCGCGGAGTATAGCAAATAAAGCTTAGTTTTCATAATATATCATGGATTTCCGCATAGTAATGTCTGCTTCTATCCAATAGTTCTACATAATTTTCTTAAAGGTGTTTGAAGCCAATCCGCACTAGGTCAGCGTCTACGGCCTCTACCCATTTTCAATGTGGGAGGAGACCTGTGTTCTGTAGTGGGCTGGTAATGGGTTAATTATGATGATGATGACAATTTTACTTTTTTAAATGGCGTAGATTTTAGGTAAGTGACATAAATATTCTAATGTAATAAAGTAGACACATAAGACTTTATATAAAAAGGCAATAAAATAACCTATTATAAAAGCAGAAACCCGCGAAATTTCAGTATTCGGGTTGCCCCTTTTTTCGTTTAGTCAGCGACGAGCCTCTGAAGCGTAAATCCCAGATATCCGAGGCATTAATCTTTGCACACGTTGCATAATATTCTATCCTACGCTTTATAGCACTTTTGATGAATTACCCTAAAAGATGACAGACTTACCCCGGGGTAAGACTGGTATACCTATAGTGGCTTTAATGAATAAATGATGGGTGATAAATTGATATCATTTGATTAGGTTTTTTGTGAGTAACGTAAGAATGTTATAAACGTGAATACCAACATAAGACATACGACGACCTCCCTGTCGCAGCGGTGGCGCAGTTGCGAGGTCCTGGGTTCGATGCCCGTCAGGGGCGATTTGGGAATTTATAATTTCTGAATTTTCTCAGGTCTGGCCTGGTGGGAGACTTCGGCCGTGGCTAGTTAGCCACGCTATCGGCAGACGTGCTCCTAAGCGACTTAGCGTTCCGGTACGATTACGCGTAGAAACCGATAAGGAGTAGGTATGTGTTTGATATTATTGGTGAGCTTACGGTCAAGGGTTGTTTGTTATATACGAACTAGCTGTTGCCCGTAGCATCGTTCGCGGCTATTTAGATTATTTAAGAAACCAGAAGCAGTTGTTATGTTTCCCCGCATTAAAAGTAACAATCTTTACCATACAAGCTACCCTAGTATATTTAATAACACCGTTTAGCAGTAAAGCTAAACAATAGTACCAATTTTTTTTTTAATTCACCAGAACCGTGACCCTGGTTTTATGTCGAAATAAAATCCACCATCCACAAAATGAAACATTCTTATAAATTTAAAATGCGTATAAAAAATTCCGGAACCGACAGGATTTAAACCTGCGACTCTCTGTCTACGACACCTGAGCGCTTTCCCAAGTAAGCTACATCTTATAGCGACTGTAGCGCCATCTAGTAGGAAACATTTCAGTTTCGATCTACGTTTTCAGAGGTCCATATTACAATGAGACACGTTTGAAACAAGATATAACATTTTAAATGCATTTTAAGTTTATAAAACTTGATAATCCCTCTAAGTGTAGGTAAAAACACTAATAATACTATAAAATTATAAAAAAATAGACCATCTCCAGCTTAGCTACCTAGGTGAAAAATTCCATTAAGTTCTGAGCACTGGTTAAGCCGAAAATAGGTAAAAAACCAACCGACACATATTCGCTTTCATAATATTACTACGGGTTCTTAAATAAAATAAAATAATTTCTTAAATTAATAGCTCCGAGACACATTGATAATATTTTTATCTATCTTGTGAGGTTAGGCCAGGGATTGCAATTTAAGCGCTCAAAAATATGTTTGTTATGACATTACTTTACAAATCTTAGATTTTTTTGAAGTTATACTTATTTTGGCACGTAAGGGAAAAATTTTGGGAGGTAATTTTTACGATGCGCGCGCACACGGTCACAAAAAACGACACCCTGATTGACTGAGTTAGCTAGGTTTGACAGTGAACACTTTAAATTGTCAATGTCTGCGGGCTCATTCCGGTGATTTAATTGATTCAATTGTACTAAAATCTCAAATTTTAATGTTGAGTGAAACTTGGTTGTCCGATAATGAAATAACTAGATAATGCGTTATAATAAAACTTTTAACGAATTTAATATGCCAAAGAAGTATAACTTTAACGCGTGTACATAAGTACACACACGTATTATTTTTGCCTTTGTATACTATAATATGCATGTTTAATACATATGAAAACATTACTCTTTAATCACTCAATCTATTGCCGAAAACTGCATTAAAATCCATTGCGTAGTTATAAAGATATAAGCGTACAAACAGTGGAAGCTACTTTAATTAATTCTACGTAAAGATTTTATCAACACTAGCGGACGGCGGCGTTTCTAGCACTATGACAAAATAAAAAAAAAAATATGATAGTGAATTTAGAATTAGAATTTTTTATAAGCTTATGTTTAATGTAAACTTCGAACTTATCTCGAGACATCTCCAAGATGTCAAATAACAAAAAAGGTATAAAAATGTATCAAAGTTATAAGCACCACCACTTAGTTCTAATTTTTCTCATCGAAGCTATCGACGTGCTTCAATTACTTGAGTACGTGCTCCTATTTACTAAAACACACGAAGTATCTTCTAAATATAGTAAATAAATATACATTACGACAGTACACACATCGCCATCTATCCTCAAAGTAAGCGTTTGGGGCTAGATGGCGGCATGTGTGCGATGTGTGTGTTGTCGTAGTATATTTATTTATTTAAAGGAGGATGTCAATCTAATGTTTACATTTGAAATAGAACCTTTGAGGGCTCTGTAACCAGATTGAGAGACGGACTTATTATTGTCATTATTAAATATTCTCATTTAGGAAGTCGTTTATTTTATAATAAACTTTCTCCAACAAGTAATGTTTTAAGGAATTTGTGAATAAGTTTATACTTTCTTTTTTTCTGTATGTTCTTGTTAATTCCGTGGAAACATCAAACGTGTATTTCTCATCTAAGTTTGGGAGCTATCTGTTGATCTGCGAGAGAATTCTGATTACGAGTTACCGACCCAATGAATCTGATATTAAAAAAGTTTCGACCACTTCGGTCAAAACTAATCAAACATCGAAACTAATAATCATTGAGGCCTTTTGATGTTTGATAAACCTGCGTACTTTATATACTAGCAGTGGCGTGCCTTTCATAAATGCCCAAAAGCACTGCCTACCCTAAATATTTCATATAACTCGTATCGTCCTGCTTATGCTTAACTAGACAAAAACACTGTGCACGCCACTGTATAGTAGCTGTTGTTTGCGACTTTGTCGGCGTTAATGATAGTGATAGTGATAGTAGTGTGAGTAGGTAGAGCGATAGTAAATATACTACGCCACACATATCGCTATCTACTTAGCCACAAAGTAAGCATAGCTTGTGTTATGGATACTAAGATGACTGATATAACGAAAATATGAATGATATAATATTTTTATGAATAATATACACAAATTCTTATAATATACAGGATATATATACAGGATATATATACAGGATGTCCCAACACTTGACTATAAAATGGTACCACCGGAATCTGCCTTCCGAGCCGGTGGTAGAGTCACTACAAACAGACAGACTTGTCTTTTCAAAAGTGTCTTTAGGCCTACTTGAAATTAATGAATTTCGAATTGGTATTTTGAATTTTGAATTGATGATTGTTCCTATTAACCTAACAATATCATCATCAACCTATTACCTTCAGGGAACGGGTCTCCTTCCCTGGAAATGGAACGGGTTAAGGCCGCAGTCCGCCACGCTGGCCCAGTGCGGATTGGTGGACTTCACACACCTTTGAGAACATTATAAAGAACGTTCACCATCAACTTATTACCGGCGCACTACAGGGCACGGGTCTCCTTCCACAATGAGAAGGGGTTAAGGCCGTAGTACACCACGCTGGCCCAGTGCGGATTGGTGGACTTCACACACCTTTGAGAACATTATGTAGAACTATCAGGCATGCAGGTTTCCTCACGATTACTTAAAACGAACATAACTTAGAAAAGTTAGAGGTGCGAGCTGGGATTCAAACTCGGCCCCCCGAAAGTAAAGTCGAGTTCCTACCCACTGCGTCTCACCGCTTTTATACATGTATGTTAAAATAACGAGTATTCGATCGGATATAAGGGTCAGTACTCAGTTTATGCATCAGTTATAACGTTATCGATTCATACAGTTAGTTCTAAGTTTAGGCGCCCTTCGTTGCATGATTACCAAGTAGGTAGTGGCTTCTTGGAAATGGGGTCTGAATATTTTAGAGCATTAAACTGTTACTATTTTTAGCGAACTTTATTAACGGGCTTACACGGTGTAATGACTACATTTACATATTTAATAAGAACTACCTCGTTGACATTTCCATATCAACGACTGGTGAAAACCTATTTGAATTTCGTCGATATTTCGACTTATTTCGATTTAATTATCTTATACCAATATTTGACTGCCCGGCGTTTATTGAATATGAGGACAAAATTATTAAAAAATAACCTTAAACTAGAGGTCTAATCATAAAGTTGTTTTTTCAGGGATTTTGATTTCTTTTTGTAGAAATTCCTGGCTTGCTGCGCTATTGTTATTTTTTTTTTCTTTTTACTCTTTTTTTCATTGTGTTATTTTTATTTACTAGCTGTTTTCATAATTTATCAAATCAAGATATTAAATCTATCTAAAATAAAATGAAACACTTTAAAAATAAATAAATTAACTCAAACGTTTAAAGTAAAATCACGACTTTTTTTTTATTCGCCTCATAATACCGAAAAATTTCCAAAGAATATTATTGTTTTTTTTAACTATTACAAAACTACATAATATAACCTACAATTTCTTAGAACAATGTTTATAGCTATCTGTATTCTATAAGATAACGATGATAAATTTGTAGGTGTAATTATTGTTGAATATTTGTTAGCAAGCCCATATCTAATCATTTATATTGATGGTGGAATTTCATAGCATGGCTATGAAAAAATGGTGTTCGTAATTTCTTTCGCGCATTATTAATTCACGAGAACATCGAACGAAAATATATCATTGTTTGCTCGATTCATTGTAATTGTCAATACCCAGTCGAGCGCTCGCGAATTGCGTCGATCTTTACAAGCGCATCCGATTAAATTTTTGTTTATGCTATATATTTACTGGCGTGAATATAAACCATCGAAATTCATCGAATGAATTGCATTCATTCGTCTGAATATATATCGATTATATTGAATAATTCATTCAATATAATCGATAACGCGTTCGTGTTTTTAAAAAATTCAACTTCGCAATTATTGTGAAATATTTGTTTGTGAATATTTTGCAATAGATTATGAGTAAGAGGCAAGTTGAATAAAACCCTTCACACAAAATGTATCCTCAACCCTCGGCAGCAGTTATAACATTACAATGTAGGTAAATTAATGAGGTGACGGCAGATCATAATACAGTTGTCACCAACCTTTTATATCCCGCGTTTGCCGTACGAGGCGACTAAGGGATTATAACGGAGAGCGGGCAGGAGCGATCTCTTTGTATCTCGTAGCTATCGATTTAAGATAGCGACCGTAGTTATCACTAGCTTAACCTAACCTCACAATAATGTTAACATAATTTTATAATTTTTATAGTGTTTTTACCTACACTTGGAGGAAATATCAATTTTTATAAATTTAAAATGCATATTAAAAATTTTCGGAACCGATAGGATTTTAACCTGCGAATCCCTGGTAATCGCGGCCTGAGCGCTTTGACCTTTAAGCTACAGCTCTCCAACTGTTGATGCCGAAATAACTATATGCATTTATCCCAGTCTATAAACTTATATGTATTGTATAATGTGAATATACATGTATTAACGTTTCACGAGTAGGTACCTGTGAAAGGCCTACATGAAAAAAGAATTTTTGAATTAATACTAACATAATATATAGTTTATTAAATTTATAATGGTGGCAAGAATGCTAGCTACATTTCCGTTCTCAACTGCCAGGCATGAGCCTGGCAGCCATTTATGCTATATATTTACTGGCGTGAATATAAACCATCGAAATTCATCGAATGAATTGCATTCATTCGTCTGAATATATATCGATTATATTGAATAATTCATTCAATATAATCGATAACGCGTTCGTGTTTTTAAAAAATTCAACTTCGCAATTATTGTGAAATATTTGTTTGTGAATATTTTGCAATAGATTATGAGTAAGAGGCAAGTTGAATAAAACCCTTCACACAAAATGTATCCTCAACCCTCGGCAGCAGTTATAACATTACAATGTAGGTAAATTAATGAGGTGACGGCAGATCATAATACAGTTGTCACCAACCTTTTATATCCCGCGTTTGCCGTACGAGGCGACTAAGGGATTATAACGGAGAGCGGGCAGGAGCGATCTCTTTGTATCTCGTAGCTATCGATTTAAGATAGCGACCGTAGTTATCACTAGCTTAACCTAACCTCACAATAATGTTAACATAATTTTATAATTTTTATAGTGTTTTTACCTACACTTGGAGGAAATATCAATTTTTATAAATTTAAAATGCATATTAAAAATTTTCGGAACCGATAGGATTTTAACCTGCGAATCCCTGGTAATCGCGGCCTGAGCGCTTTGACCTTTAAGCTACAGCTCTCCAACTGTTGATGCCGAAATAACTATATGCATTTATCCCAGTCTATAAACTTATATGTATTGTATAATGTGAATATACATGTATTAACGTTTCACGAGTAGGTACCTGTGAAAGGCCTACATGAAAAAAGAATTTTTGAATTAATACTAACATAATATATAGTTTATTAAATTTATAATGGTGGCAAGAATGCTAGCTACATTTCCGTTCTCAACTGCCAGGCATGAGCCTGGCAGTTGAGAACGGAAATGATCTTTGCGCAAGAAATAAGCAAGCCTATTTTTTTAATTTGTGCTACTACTACCATCTACTGCGTTTAAAAACCCGTCTGGAAAAGGTGGTGATGAACCCTTCCGTTGGGAGAGGCCTAGAGGCTTTGGCCGTGGCAAGTTACTACTCTACCGATAAAGACGTGCCGCTAAGCGTTTTAGTTCAGGAGCGATGTCGCGTAGAAACCGATTAGGGGTATGACTATATGCTCCCTAAATGCTTAGCCCGCTACCATCTTAGACCGCATCATAAGTTACCATCAGGTGAGATTGCAGTCACCGCTACCATCTTAGACTGCATCATAACTTACGACCAGGTGAGATGGCAGTCACCGCTACTATCTTAGACTGCATCATAACTTACCACCAGGTGAGATTGCAGTCACCGCTACCATCTTAAACTGCATCATAACTTACGACCAGGTGAGATGGCAGTCACCGCTACTATCTTAGACTGCATCATAACTTACCACCAGGTGAGATTGCAGTCACCGCTACCATCTTAAACTGCATCATAACTTACGACCAGGTGAGATGGCAGTCACCGCTACTATCTTAGACTGCATCATAACTTACCACCAGGTGAGATTGCAGTCACCGCTACCATCTTAAACTGCATCATAACTTACGACCAGGTGAGATAGCAGTCACCGCTACTATCTTAGACTGCATCATAACTTACCACCAGGTGAGATTGCAGTCACCGCTACCATCTTAAACTGCATCATAACTTACGACCAGGTGAGATGGCAGTCACCGCTACTATCTTAGACTGCATCATAACTTACCACCAGGTGAGATTGCAGTCACCGCTACCATCTTAGACTGCATCATAACTTACCACCAGGTGATAATATCACCTGGTGGTAAGTTATGATGATACAGCTTGCATCTTTGGAAAAATACTGGATACTTTTCATCCCCAAAAATTAACGGGATCCGTTTTGGAGGAATTAAAAACAAAAAACGTGTGTGTACTTACTTATGTACACGCGTTAGAAGTTATACTTGTTTGGCGTAACAAAATAAAAATCTTATCAAAAATTTTTTCTTACACCTTAGATTCTACGTTTGTAGAGAACTGCAATAGCAGATGACTGCAATAGCAGTCAGGGGCTAACTTATAGTGGAATAAAAAAATCTTTATCTTGCCTTAAATAGCCCCAGCACCTCGTGACTTTATCAAAAAAAAACTTAAAATGAAAGCCCCTAATACCTCACTAATATTTAATGTAGCCATTTTAGCGTACTCTCTGCAAAGTTTCATACTAAATTATCCCCCGTGGCAGCAAGCCAAGTTTGCAGATGAAATGTCACTTTAACATCATTTCAGTGAATAATTTACTTGATAAAGTGAGGGGAAGCCACCTAATTTGAATACAGGGGCTGGGGTTTGTCGAGTCATTTATAAAACTAATAATTTAAAGCTACAAACATATACAATTACGACGGCCGATTGGGGCAGTGCATTCTGAGTCCAATGCTGTGGGTTCCCACAACTGGAAAATGTTTGTGTGATGAATGTCTTAGTGTTTATCTGTATATTATAAGTATTTATGTATAATAATTATGCATAAAAAATATTCATAAGTCATAACACAAGCTACGTTTTCTTTGGGACTAGATGGCGATGTGTGCATTGGCGTAGTAAATATATTATTTATCAAGACAAACGATAGTGTGACAGCCAAGTTCCTTTAAGTTTTTACATAAATTATGTTTTTGACGGTTCTTTATTTAATTACGTTGGTGTATTTATTTTTGAAGTTTTGTATGCCGCGTTGAGAGTAACAACTTCACGTCACCGACAAATATTCGTGACGCAGGGGTAATTTCGGAATTTCAGATTTTTCTAGTCAGATCTAGAAGATTCGGATATTAACCATCGTACCGACAAAGACGTGCCACCAAGCGATATAGCTTTCCAGTACGATGTCGCATGAAAACCGATTAGGAGTTTCATATAACTGCCATGCCTCTAACAGTTCAGCTCTTAATCATAGGATTAAAATAAGAAATGTTTGTATTAAAATTAGAATAACATATGTTGTTTGTTTGTCTTGTAGACATCTATTGTAATAAACGGTGCAACACTAGTGGTTAGGTCTTCTTAATTCGATCGCCGGCATGCAACTCTAACTTTTCGCAGTTATGTGCTTTTTTAATTTAAACCATAATATTATCAAAATTAAGCTTAATTTGCTATACTCCGCGAAAAGACTTTCCGCGACTTTTCGCGGAGTATAGCAAATTAAGCTTAATTTTGATAATATATCATGGATATAGAAAGTAACACCTGCTTCTATCCAATATTTAAACCATTAAGATATCGCTTACTTTAACGGTGAAGAAACGGTCGTGATGCAACTTGAATGCCTTAGAATTCTCCATAATGTTCTCAAAGGCGTATAAAGTCCACCCGCATTTGGCAAGCGTGGCGAACTACAGCCAAAATTCTTCTCATTCTGAGAGATAAGTCCCTGTAATGGGCGTTAATATGATAATTGTAGTAATTTATTTGCATCATCTTACTTTATACAAGTATGCCAACCCAACCAAGTGTTAATAATAAAATCGTTCTATGCTTCAAGGTAAAAAGCTTTAAAAAACCCTTCGAGGAAAATAGTACTTATGAATACTTTCCTTATAAAGGCCCGCTACAATTTAGCATTCCTTCCTGAGCCGAGAAGGGTTACCGCGGTCGCAATTTTTCCAACCCTCCATTATGCGTGCAAGTGAAGGCCGACAAAGAAACCCTCGGAGGGACATTTGTAGCCCATTGTGATCGCACACCTGCGCCGATACATTGTTATTTATGAGGGGGTAAACGGGGTAACGGTGAACACTAATGGTTACTCCTGTTTTAGATGTTTTATTCCAATACAGCGCACGGCGTGTCGATTCTTCCAGGATAAAATAAAAGTTCAAAAATAGATTTCTATCATTTACATGCGTGTTTATAAAACGACATCGAGCTAAGAACAGGTTATCAAAAGGTACATCTTAAGACTATAATTTTTACAGTTTTCTATAAAAAGTTCGTATTTACTCTAAATTTTCGAACTTTTTCGGCCCAGTTTTGACTATCTATCGAAATTAAATTTTAGTTATGAATCGCGTTTTAGTTATGATTGTTTTATATTTGTGTATTCACTTTATTTCACATGTAATAAATCTCACATTAATGTAATCAAATCTTTATGGTATGCGAAAGCCATACATCTGTCGCCTCAATATAATCTTTCTTTAGATTTATCGAACTCTGATTTCAACCGCGGTATTTTCAAAGCCAGGTAAACAGACAAAAAATACGTTCTAAAATAACATTTTCTTATTTACTAGCTGTTACCATCGTCTAAATTTTCACAAATCCTGTGGGAACCGTTTGTTGTTTTCCTGGGATAAAAAGTAGTTTTTCTTAAGAAATTCTTTATTGATCAATATATGTACAATGTACAAATTCAAATTCCAAATTCAAAATTCATTTATTTCAAGTAGGCCTAATATAAGCACTTTGAAACCTCAAGTATGTCTGACTTGTAGTGTTTCTAGTGACTCTATAAAATAATAATATTTATTTTAAGACACATAAAATAATAATATTTATTTACAGAAAAGTCAAAAAATCGTCAAAGTAATACCTAACCTATGTTAGTACATTATTTTGCGTACATTTGAAGACCACTGAGAAAACACATGCATGCCCACCCAGTGCTGCATAAATGGACTTTCGGGTTTTTTTAAGAGCGTATTCAGAATACCGTTGGAAATTCCGCGCTTTCTGCTCATCACTGATGCTGCTCTTTCTCCCATGATACCATATAAATCATCCTTGACAAATGGTTTGAGCTACAGCAAACATTGGATATTTTTGGGCGTTACTTTGCGGAAATCCATAATATATTATGACAGTTAAGCTTAATTTGCTATACTCCTCCGCGAACAGCAGGAGAATCTGTAATTATAATTTATTGACAAATGAAAATGTAATTTATAATTTATTCAATCCTTATACTCCACACCAAACAGATCCTCGGCAATATACCCTCTACGCACGGTTCGCTCCGAAACCGGAGCATCCTCAGGTGATGTTGACTTTGCAATGAATAATTGTTAAGTCGTCATTAAGATATTATAAATTACACCATACAGATTCTCCTGCTGTTCGCGGAGTATAGAAAATTAAGCTTAATTTTCACACTATAGCAAACATCAGATATACACCACTGAAACGCGGTAACCCCATAAACACTCTGAAAGCATTATTTACATAAAGTAAAACCTAAGATACCATTTAGGTATTTAAAGTCTAAAGCACCTATTAAAATATACAGCATAATTCCAAGAAACAGCTCATAGCATCTTAAAATTATATTCAATTACATCAATTGTTAATAAATTGCGGAATATTTGTGGATATTTCCACTTTAAACAAAAAAAAATATAGCAAAAGACAGTGCAATGCAAGCATAAAAAGTACTCGTTTGTTACATGTCAGTGTCGCGCGGAATGAAAACGTAAACACTCAACACTGGGATAAAAAGAAGCCTATGTCAGTCTCCGAGCTAATTCTATACCAAAAATCTGTTATTTGGTTGCTTATTTAGGACGTGAAGGACAAACAAACATATAAATCGGAGTCTGAGTAAGACTTTCACATTGATATCATTTTACAATGAATGTTTCCAGGTACCCCATAACATGTTACATCAAACATGTTTTATTTATGAAGGCAAAAATTTGATTCAGGTGAAACGGATTTCACCGCCATTCGATAATGTTTATGCAGATTAATAAAAGTTTTACGTATAACCAATAAAGTAGGGCAATAGCGTGCATGGTGTGGAGGCATAAAATAAAAGTACCTACTGCCAATTCCAGCAAGTTGTACTAAAAAAAAGTTGGCTTGTAATAAAAATATAATTAACAAAACTATATTATTTTTTTGACAATAAAAAGATATGTGCTCTAAAAACGTGTTGAAATACGAATCACGAGTTTCTGGGTTCTACCTTCGGCATAGGCCAAAAATTGGATGATAATAGATAGACGGAACATTTTATTGCACACAAAAAATAAACAACGCTAATGATAAGTTAATTAATTTAAACAAATATTGGTATGCAAAGGCGGTCTTATTGCTATAACAATCTCTTCCGAAGTAATTAAGTATACAACATATAAAATATACTACCTAAAATATGAATATATATACTAATATAACATATTTAATATATACATTTTCGATATTAAGGATTCCCGTTAAGTTTTCAGTACTGACCCGTGGTGATAAAATTGCCATTGTGCATGTCCCATAATACCTGCCCCGTTTTTTTTTAACCACTACAAACAAGCACTGACAAGGGCTACCAAACTGCAGTCTCTACACTCTTGATGGTGATTGATAGCTAAAATGGTAGCGGGCTAACCTGTTGGAGGTATAGCAGTTATTATTTTCTGTTCGTAACGTGCTTAATAAAGTAAAATCGATCTAAGATGGCCGCCGCAACAAAATGGACGTTTACATATTATTCACAACTCCCTCTAAATTGGTTTCCCTCTAATTGGCGGAGTAATCGCTTAACAAATATACAAAAAAAACATACAGTCGAATTGAGAACTTTCTCATTTTTTCTTGAGTGGGTCCAAGAATATAATACACACAGAGCAAGATGGATGGAGGTACATCCAGTACCTACATTTCGGTGGCCTTATCTATCTATCTTCTTCTATATATATATAATGAAAATGGTCTTCGTTTGAGGCTCAATCACGCCTAAACCACTGATCGTATCGACATGAAACTACCACCATTCGATGCGAAATTTTTCCTAGATGGTTTATGGCTATCTATTTTTTTAATTCCAACATTCCTTCATTTTTTTATTGCTGTTTTACTTTTATGAACATTAATCCCGCTAATAAAAACAAAAGATAAGCATTTTCTCTTGATTCTTTTGTTTTCATGGATTTCAACAGAGTGTATTAAACCGATTATGGTTTTTTACATTCAGCTAAGAATCTACTCACGGTAGTGGAGAACGGCTGGACCAATTGGGCTTTTTTTTTATCTTCAGAATTGTCAGGAGAAAGTTTTGTATGTAAGAAAATTTTAAAAAAGCCCGAAAAAATGTAAAAATTTCGATGATAATCGAAGAATTCCCATCTATATAGTCACTCACCACGAAATCTCGGGAACCATAAGACTTAGAAACGTGAAACTTGGTAGGAATATTACTTTTGCTATGTAGAGGTCAGCTATGAATAGATTTTAAGAAATTCATTCCCCAAAGGGGATTGCGGGGGCGTTAACAATGAACAATTCCCGTTTTTAAACTATAGCTCCTATATAGACTTCAAATTTGGTAGGAATCTTCTGTAAGAGGTGTAGAAATAGGCTATGAACGAATTTTACGATAGCTCACCCCACAGGGGGTTGCGGGGGTGGGTATTAACAATTAATATTTTTAATTTTCCAGCTACAGCTCCTACAAGCTCCAAATTTTGTAGGAATTTTCTATAAGTGATGTAAAAATGATTTATGAACAAATTTTACGATCATCATCATCATCATCATCGTCAGAGTTCATCATCATTAGTGAGAGTGTTCTATATGTAATATAAAAATGATCTTCGAGCGGATTTTACAATGAATCACCTCCAATAAGGTTCGCGGGGGTGGGTGTTAACAATAAAAAATTTCAATTTCGAAATATAGCTTCTAAAAATTCTAAATATGGTAGGAATCTTTTATTATTCACATAAAGAACATCTCAAAATGGATTTCAATAAAGTCTACTTCCGACAGGAATTGCGGGGGTGGGTGTTAAAATCTAAAATTTTTATTTCTAACCTGTAACTTCTACAGACTCCAAATTTGGTGGGGATCTTCGTGTATGTAGGGATATTCGTGTATTTCCTTACAACAATCATCTTTTTGGCAGCGGAGAAAAAGTCATTGAGAGGTTTCAAAAACTTAACTTTACATGTAGCTATCCAATCAACGGACTAGGAATTTTACATTCATTTTACTTTTGCAGACTACATAACCGACGAATTCTTATATTGCGGGATCGCGGAAATGTAACAGATTAAAATGAATGCATTTTCCAAGCACAAAGAAAAGAAATTTAGTTACTTATTCCAATAGAATTCATAAAAAACATGCACAATTAATTTTCTATAAAAAATTGATGTCACGGAGAAAATTTTAGTTAACAGAAAATTCGTCGCACTTGAACCTAGACAGATTTCAACTTCACATATGAGACTTGCAATGACTTTAACTTAAACTTTCAATGCTCATTTCAAATTTTTTTCTTCATGTAAATTATTATTAATTTTTGGAAGAAAGGCACGGAAATGTTATAATGATTGCACATTGAAAGTTACAATGAATATTAGTGAGAAAAATCACCTGGATGAAAGATACAGGCTAAATCGATGGAATTTGGAATTTGAGTAAGTCTAAACAATATCGATGCTTACAGTTCTATCCGCGGGGCCTATTTATGTTCATACAAAAACAAAAAAAAGGAGAATAATAAAAATATGAAAAAAATAAATAAAAATGAAACATAAAATGTAATTTATTTCCTTTTTAGATTCGCCCAGCGAAGCGGGCGGGAAACGGCTAGTATATACATATATAACTTCACACCTATATACATAACGATCTCTTCCAGGCAAGCAATAGAGTAGAGGAGACAATATGTAGTAGAGCTTTGTGCGACAGAGCTCGTCCGGAGAAATACTGCCACAATGCTTATTTCTGGCACCAAATAGCATAGCTGTTTTTTGGTCCTAAGAGCGTCGTTACCAGTGTCAATGCAAAATAAATAAGGCAATGGAGTCTTTTTGTTCTACAAACTCGGTTAAAAGACATTTAATAAATCGTTGTTACTATACGATTGGTGAATTTCTTAACGACAAGGCTGCTGGGAAGGAGGTATCATCTCTCACGAAACAGAAAATTAAAAAAAATGTAAAATGATGTTGAAAAAGAGCAATTTGCTAGTTTCATGACGGCTCTTCACGGTGGAATCTGCTTTCCGAACCGATTGTAGAGTCAACCTACTAGACTAGACTTCCGCCAAGCAGCGTAGCCGTTTTTTGGTCCTAAGGGCGTCGTTACCAGTGTAAATGCAAAATAAGTAAGGCAAATGAGTCTCAAGACCGGTATCTTTTTTAATTTTTTTAGGTTTGCTCTTCGTATTTCTTCAGCCGGACAAAAGTTAACCGAATTATTCCAGAGGAGAAATTCCGTGAGGCAACCTTACAATCAAATTACACGCTCTATGTGGAATTCTGTTGCAATTCGGAAACGGAAATTATTTTATTTCTACATTTTTGTGACGGCAACATGAATAAACAGTACCTAATAGAAATATTAAATATAAGAAAACGACTGAGTACGTGAGGATTTTCGTCGAAATGCCCGACAAGTATCAAAGGTTTAGTCACACAAACAAGTTTTTGGATATCTAAAGGGTTTGAAACTACCAGTCCAGATTTTATATATGTCAATTTTTTTGAAGTCATACTTCTTTTGGCGCGTTAGGGAAAATGGTGAGAGTAAATTTTTACGATGCGCGCGCACACCGTCACAAAAATCCGACACCATGAGCTGTAGTCGACATTTTAGTTTTTCTAAAAAAGGTTTGACATTTGACTATCAATAATTCAAACAATACCTTTTTTCTATCTTTAGTGTAATTTTTACTGCAAATGTAGAATAAAGCGACAGATAAAATTTTTGAAAAGACTTTTATCTTGTAACGGCAAACAAATATAACTTCTAACGCGTGTACAAGAGTACACACACGTTTTTTTTTCTACTGCAAGTAAACCTTGACTGAGATCTCTCCTAGTGATAAATAGTTTTTATCTGGGAGACTTTGGCGTGGACAGTTACCAACCTATCGACTGACCGTGCCGCCAAGCGGTTTGACGTTACGATACAATGCCGCGTAAACCGATTATGGGTAACTGGATGCATATAATTGCCTCACCCCTAACAACATCATCGTTACCATGACCGATATTGTAGTAAAGGGCTAACTTAAAGTGGTAAAATGTAATGTTAATTATTACTTAGTATAATGTCAATTATTACTTATTATATTTTATTAAACAAAACATTAGTAATTTTAAACAAAACAACACATAAATTAGTGATATCTGCGTATCGTCTGAGAAAAGTACAGAAATCCTTTGTGGGGATGGGTATATGCTTTTATAACATGATACCGAAGGTAATATTAGATCTACCTTTACCTAAGTTTAAACAATATATTAAAACACATTTAGCAAATCGTGGTTACTACACGATTGATGAATTCCTTAACGAGAAGGCTGCTTGGAAGCAGGCCACTCCGCTCTCATCTCTCACAAAACAGAAAAAATTCTAAAGATTGTTAAACTATAAAAATGTTTCTTGCCGGCTCTCCTCAGTGGAATCTGTCTTCTGAACCGGTGGTAGAGTCACAGAGCATACTGACTTGACGTTTCAAAAGATCTTATAAACTAGGCCTACTGGAAATAAATAAATTTAGTTTCTTTTTTTAAGATGTTAGTTGGCTAACCTGCTAAGGGTGTGTATATTTATAAGTATACTAGCTGTTTCCCGCGACTTCGTCTGCGTTTGATTTTGTTTTTAAAATATTCAGTATCGCATAGCCTTAAATGAGTATAGTAGTATTTATATATAACATGTGAGTTGTGACTGTCAATTAATCATAGACAAATATTTTGCAATAAAATAAAATTGCGACTATAAAGTGCTTATATTAGGCCTACTTGAAATAAATGAATTTTGAATTTTATAATTAAAGACCTAAGCTATCCTATCTCTTAAGTTGGACCAGACTACTCACGTTGTGCCAATTTAATTAAAAATCGGTTTAGTAGTTTAGGAGTCCATCGCGGACAAACATCGTGACAGGAGATTTATATATATTAAGATAACCCATAGCCCTGATCGGGTTCTACGCGGCACTAGCCACTACCAAAGCATCCCACCTGACAATGGAAAACGTATAAATGATTAATTTCGAAAGTGCTTAAACCGAAGAGCCCGACCTTACCACTGCACCAAGAGAGGTTTGCAAAACCCGTCGAACTATCCAAAGCAAACCGCTGTGGATAGGTAATTAATAGGTTGAAAATAACGAAGCAATTACAACTTTTATTCATCAAAATTTTACCTTACGCGTATATACCGGAATTGTGTATAACTTTAACACTCTCACGTCTTTTAAAAGTGGATGAAATAAGTTAAACATTATTCAAAACGTACTACCCGAATAATATAGTTTTTACTGACCGACTGGAACATTCTCACCCATTCTTTACTTGACGTCTGACAAATGGGACTCATCGAGGACAAGTGCGTCTTTCACTTTATTCTTTTCACTTGTGTGATGTATCTATCTCTTGTGTTCACGAAAGATTGATTACTTCGACACGTTTTAGTAAGGAAGGATTAAACTATCGTAGAAAAACTACAACTCATTTCTTTTTTCACTTCTCAATCTCTTAAAGTTCTTGGTGATCTGTTTGGTAATGGTGTTTATGCTCTTGGGCATTAAAGTGTCTTAGTATATAAAAATATTCAAATCAAAATCTCCATCTTTTTAGAACTTCAATAAATTGAATACCGATGGCAGATATTGAACTCTGGTTTTCATTTTTTTTTCTCATTTTGATCTACCCAGTGTCACTATCAGTACTAAGATGAATCTATTGACATCACTGGCATAAAAATACGACAAGCCCTTTAGGCTCTAGGGCGTCCCAAGGAAATGTACATACCTCCATAATATTTTTTCTAACATTTTAGTACTGCAATGAATTTAATAAAGATAGCAGATTGATGCTGTAATCTGAAAACAGAATTAGGATATCGTTCTTAATGCTGTTTTTTTGTGTTTTTTTTTCTAATTTTGATGTGTCACTGCTAAGACTTAAGACCAATCTATTGACATCACTCGCATACAAATACGACAAGCCGTTTAGGCTCTAGAGCGTTTCAAAGAAATATACATACATCCCTTTGGAAAACTCTCCTTATATCGTAGTCGAATGAAACTAGAATCTCATAGCAAAACAAAAATAAAACTTGTACAGAAAGTTTATAGCAACATTTTTCAAGGAAGCTTAAAACATAAGCTTTTAAAACTTACAAAGTTGCATAAAAAACGTACTCGTGTTCAACACGTAAATACGACGTTTATCTAATTACATTATTACTATGTGATAATATTATATTTATCTACTTATTTCACTCATGATTTTTGATTACTCACGCTACATTACACTTTTGATCGATTAAACTGAAAAAATAACTTTTTGCCTACTGGAATACTCTATAAATTCTTGTTTATGCTGGATGCGCATTTTATGCATTTTATGCACTTGTGCATAAAAGTGTAACTAAGAAATCTGCAATCAAATCATCTGCATCAAAATATACAAAAATTATATGGCAAAGTCCATAGAATTTTAACTACATCAACAAAATTTTTCATGAAAACGGTGCTTAAAACATACGCCACGCCATAAGACTCTCACATATTGTAAAAGGGATAAAAGAAGTGAAACATTATTCAAAACGTAACATCACGTATAATAAAGTTCATACTGACCGAATGCTGGGTGATCTCACCCATTCTTTACTTGACGTCTGACAAATGGCATTCGTTGAGGGCGGGTGTCTCCTACATTTTATTCTGTTAACCTATGTAATATGGCTATCTTACGCTTTTGAAGTTTCATGTCTAGGTGGTAAAAATATTACTGCGCAGTTAATTGTAAAATTATTTGCATTTTTAAGTTTAGAAATACAAGTTGAGTACAATAAGGAATCGCCATAAATTGAATATGAAGTAAGTGTCAGGTTTGTTTATGTGGTGGTATATTATTTACGTGGTGAAATGGCGGAAATTAAATGAGAGTTGCACGATAAGAAAGAGTTTTACGTAAGCCCACCTTTGGAATTGGGGTAAAATGGGTGTTGAAAGATTATGAAAGTCCTATCTTTCAAATAAATAAATAAATACACTACGGCAATAGACACATCGCTATCTAGCCCCAAAGTAAGCATAGCTTGTGTTGTGGGTAACTATTAAGATGACTGGAGAATATTTTTATGAATATTAGATACATACATCCATATAATATACAGACATCCTCTTCCAGATCCTTATAAACACCCAGACACTGAAAAATATTCATGTTCATCACACCAATATTTTCCAGTTGTTGGATTCGAACCCACGGCCTTTGACTCGCAAAACAGGTCGTAAGCGTAGCCAGCCTTTTGTCCAGCAGTGAACTGTAATAGCCTCTTGATGATATGATAAAAATCATTCGTTAGTAGGATAAATAAAACGTTTAACGACACTTCAAAGTTACATCGTCCATTTGATAAAGCCCTGTCGAGTACGCTTTCTTTCAGCGGCCGAACAATAATTGTCATTGTAATACTTTCCGTTAACAGAAAGAATTTAGGGAGAGTCGGATCTAGACAGCTATCATTTGTTACATGTCAAGCGAAGTACCAGCGGTCCCTTTCTTTTGTCCGTACGAGTTACATTTCAACATGATATCTAATATCTTATACTCGTCGTATATATAAAAGAGAAAGTGTGTGGGTATGTTCCGTATAGGCTCCGAAACAGCTGGACCGATTTCAATGAAACTTTCAGGGAATCTCCGGATTGACCTGGCGAGTAATCCTGTAAAGTTTGGTGACGATCGGAGCACTCCTATTTTTTAACTGTCAAACTGTCAAATACAGCTTTTATTTACTATGATGATATTCTATTGTTGGGTGTGCATGCATGGGTGTAGATAATGATCTTCACCCGCTCGAGAAGAGAATAGAAGAGAATGAATGATTTAATATATTATGAAACTTAAATTAAAATTTAATGATGTAAGTTTATTCTTTAAATAATATAAAGCAAAATCTAGCCCGGCAAAGCGGGCTGGGTACGCTAGTATATAATATATATATAAATATATATATATGTTATGTAAATTTATATAATTTATATAATGTTATTTTTATATGATAATCGATGATAGCCTAGTGGTTAGGAATTTGGCTTCACTTTCGCGTTGCCGAGTGAGCCAGAGCTTTCACGGCCAAAGCCTCAAAACAGATATATATATATAAATTCCCAAATTGCCCCTACCGGAAATCGGACCCGGGACCTCCTGCTTCAATTCACAGCGCTCACCGTTGCGCCAGGGAGGTCTTCAAAATCTATGGGCCTTTTTAGAAAGAAATATTTAACCTTGGCTTCAACTTATGTTTCGCTTTTCTTATGATTAAGGGGTGATTAAACTTCTAACCAAATGTTGGTTATTCCAGCAACAAAAAAAAAACAGACGGTTCAGAAATTTTTATAAGCATTTTAACTTTTTTATTTTAAAGTACTACTTAATAAATAAATAAATAAATAAATATACTACGACAATACACACATCGCCATCTAGCCCCAAAGTAAGCGTAGCTTGTGTTATAGGTACTAAGATAGCTGATGAATATTTTTTTTTTTGTGAATATAATACACATAAATACTGATAATATATAGATAAACACCCAGACACTGAAAAACATTCATGTTCATCACACAAACATTTTCCCGTTGTGGGAATCGAACCCACGACCTTGGACTCAGAAAGCAGGGTTGCTGCCCACTGCGCCACTCGGCCGTCATATAAGTCAAGAAAGCCGGTTTTTGAATTTAAAAATCCTAGTATTGTAATGTCCACTTTTCAGAGCCACTATAATAATTGCATTCCTTCCGTATTCCCCTAGCAAAGGCTATAATTGCCGTTTGCCCTTATGTACTTTATAGAGTTGGCAAACCGCCAGAGTCGCCGCGATGTGGTGTTGTTTACTAGTGCTGTACACGTTTAGAATGAAAATATCGGGACAGATTTTTTTATAGTAATTTGTTAATAATTATTATAAAAAAATTAGGTGGCCCACCTGATGGTAAGTGGAAAACCATCGCCAATAAACAGAGCAACACTTTATGAAGTAGGTGTTAACCCTCATGTGCCTGTAATAACACGGTCAGGTTCTATTTGCTTGCCAGCGACTGCTTCGGCGAACGATTTATTTGAAAAGTAATTTTCGAGAAAAGTTTGATGCCCCTGATTAAAAGTATCTAATGTGTTTGTTACCCCTGATTAAATGTATCTAATGTGTTTGTTACCCCTGACTGAAAGTCAGTCCAATATTTTGTTTAACATGAATACTATGGCTTGACTGCTGTATTACGTATTTTAAGTATACATTCCCTGCAAATTAAATGAGCTACCTTTGGGCACGCAATTACACTCAAGAAAGGCATTCCAACACCCAAAAATCGAGTGATATCCGTGTGGCTTCCACCTAGGACAGAGAGCTAAGCCCTGCGTGGGAAAACATCGTGGTGCGATTGAAAAAGATGTAAGAGAGACTTGGTGAAACTACCGACAGGCGAGGCGTCTTGGGAACGCATAATATAATATAGGAATGAGTAAGCGTGCCAAAAAGGAGAGCGGCGTGTTAGGAAACGGCGTCATCGGAACAATTCTTGACCACCTCCCTGGCTTAACGTTGAGCGCTGTGAACTTAAGTAGGAGGTCCCGGGTTTTATTGCTCAATTGTTCAATTGTCAACTATTATTCTAACAACAAATAGTTACAACACTCTTTCAAAAATAAACACGATTCAAAACTTAACATTGTTACACCTGCACGGCTAGCATGGGCAGGAGAGAATTATATCCCCGGGGAAAGGATAAAAATAAAATATATCTTCTCCCACAGCTTTATCAACGATCTAAATAATATAAGTCTAATAATAAACACTTTAATTATTACCCTTGCCAGGGGATATAAAAGAGGGATGTAGTATTGTAAGATTTTTGTCTCCTGCCTATGCTCTGAAGGATCGACTTGAATATGGACAGTTTAATATATCCATCCATGTCTTGATTTTAAGTGGTTTTCACTTTATTTACTTATTTGAAAACACATTTGTTCCTGCTCATTATCCAACAGACTAACAACCTTGCAAGGTATCTTACAAGTATACACAAATTTGCTCAAAACAAAAACGAACGTTTTATTTGTCCTAGAAAACACTTTTTAGAATTTGGGAATTTAAAATTTCAGAATTTTCTCTGGTGGTGACGTTGCAGTTAAGGGCTAACTTGTACTCGAATAAATAATTTAAAGCCATCTTTAAAAGAATAAAATAGTTGGAAAATCCAAAAAAGCACGCCTCATAATCTCATTCATTCCTAAAAAAAAAACTCGATAAGTGAAGTATTTCGCTCGTTATCGTGACCACAAGATACGGGATCCGCACATACAGACACACGGAAGTCTAAGACAGAACTTTTTTAAACAATTTTTTAATTAAAAAAAATTTAAAATTCAAAATTCATTTATTTCAAGTAGGCCTAATTAATAAGCACTTATGAAACGTCAAGTCTGTTTGTAGTGACTCTACCACCGGTTCGGAAGGCAGATTCCACTGAGAAGAGCCGGCAAGAAACTCAGCAGATTGCTCTTTTCCAACATCATTTTATAGTTAAACAATCTTTAGAATTTTTCTGTTTTGTGAGAGGTGAGAGAGGAGTGGCCTGCTTCCAAGCAGCCTTGTGGTTTAGGAATTCATCAATCGTGTAGTAACCACGATTTTTTAAATGTAGTTTAATATATTGTTTAAACTTAGGTAAAGGTAGATCTAATATTACCTTCGGTATCATGTTATAAAAGCAGATATCACTAATTTATGTCCGTTTCTAGTTAGTCGACTGTTTATATCGACTTTTTGTTTATAATTACTTATGTTTTTTTTTAATAAAGATAATATTATTATAAATATATTGCGAGGCTACTAAGTAAGTATACCTATTTCTTTAAATTTGGTGCGAATGGATTCGCGTGATCTAAGTTTATATATCCTTTAATTAAATAATAATTTAATTGGTTTAAATAATAAAAAGAGATTTAAAAATATCATGAGTGTTAAAAATAGTGTTTTTCTCAAAATTTGTCTATTTATATTCACTTATATAAAGAATAAAAAAAATGACATTTTAAGTTGGAGAATCACTCGGTGTGCGTAAACGGACAGTAATACCCACCTCAATGCTTCGCTTGTGAGGCGTGCAAAAATCGGGACTTCCTGATAAATACGAACGCTTGGCAACACTACGAGGCTTGAGGGGCACTTAAGTGCAGCATCGCTATTTACAAACATGTTCAGTTGGGATGTCGGTGCATTTACGATTAAAATTGAGAATAAGGGTGTTATTAAGATTTGTTTAAAACAAATTTGTACGAAAAAGTAGTGTATTTCGTAAACATGGCTTTATATCTTCTACTATATTATTAATGCACGTAAATAACTCAAATCGGCAAATAACTTTTATCTCGTGCGTGCAATACTTTCATCAGCAAATATTGTAAGACGAACATTTTTACGTCAAAATTGGCACCTTTAGGAAAATAATTATGGCAAAATAAGTATTATAAGCTTAAAAGTTTTGGTTTTACTTTTGTTTTAATCAATCTTGTTGTATAATTTTCGCTCGGTACATAATTCCTAAGCCATTGAAGATAATGTTATCGTTTATGTATAACTAAGTTGTGGAAACTTCATTGGTTTATGTGATATAAAAATAGGGCATTACTTGTATGTGTAATGCCCTATTTTTATATCACATAAACACAGTACTGTTTGTTACCCTTGAAAACCCCCCATCAGCCCCTATAAAATACGGTACAAATAAACCCCTTTTATAATTATAGGCATGGCAGTCAACTTATTATAGCCGTTTTCTAAATATTTTGGAGCTTCCGTGTTTCGTTTTTGGTACGAAAAAAAAAAAACTTTTTTTTTAGTTGCAATAAATTTTAGCCTTTATAAAAATTTCAAATTAATACCACCATAACTAAATTTACTTATTTATTCATAAGACACACCAGCAATTAATTGTAACTACATTCAATAAAAAAAATTATGTGTTAGAATTACAAATTCTGTCTAGTGCCATTACAATAATCAATTATAGGTGTATACAGCATTATCTTTGTTATCTCCGGTCACAATTTAAAAAAAAATTCAAACTTAAATAAGAATTTAACTGAAGATTATTAAAAGTATTAAAAATAATAATATCAATATGAATTAAGCTATTATAACAGATTGATTAGTAATATTAAATTAAAATTAAAATTTATAATTAGGATTATATAAATTACATAACTAACATAATGATAAAATTAATATTACTTCTATCATCATCATGAAAAGCCTATAAATATGACACTACTGGACTAAAGGCCTCTCCGAACGGAAGGCCTCTCCAAAATCACCATGCTGAGCAGACAGGTTGGTGATCCCAGAGATAACCAATAAGTAGTACCAAAGAGGACACTGCTGACCGTTCTCCCTTGTATTCTCAAAGTAGCCTCGTACAACACCCGCGGAAAGAGGAGAGGTTGCGGCTCTGTATTCTGATCTACCTTCGACACACAGCACGTCAATATTTATATCCTCTCAGGCACTAAACGTCAAGGGTCGTGAGGTAAACTTAAATAAATAATAATAAATAAATATACTAAGACAGTACACACTTCGCCATCTAGCCCCAAAGTAAGTGTAGCTTGTGTTAAGGGTACTAGACGACTGATGAATATTTTTTACAATAATACACATAATACTTATAATATACATATAGACACCCAGACACTGAAAAACACTCATGTTCATCACAGAAACATTTTCCAGCTGTGGGAATCGAACCCACGGCTTTATACTCAGAAAGCAGGGTCGCTGCCCGCTGTGTCAATCGGTCGTCAAGCTTGTGCGGGGACTTTGACCAGATATGCTACTCGTGAGAGAATTTATCTAAACTATGGACTGGATGAATCATAATAATAAAATGTTTTTTATTACTCAGCAATAATTCATTTGTTGTGCCTCAAATACTAAACTTATCATTTAACCATGACCCATATCCGAGGCTTTTACCCGTCGGAGGCTTGTTCTGTAAAGAGCAGTGTCGGAGATATAGCATTTAAACGACCCCCTCGAGTACGCACGATAGGGTATTTTCTACCCGCGCCGCTAAAACAAAGGGTATAAACGACCCAGTTAAGGCGCAGTTCTATGGTTTTTCTTAAATAATATACTGATCTGTGTTGTAATGGTACCGCGCCAGTAAATAAATAAATAATAAATAAATATACTACGACAATATACACATCGCCACCTAGCCCCAAAGTAAGCGTAGCTTGTGTTATGGGTACTAAGATGACTGATGAATTTTTTTTTTATAAATTATATATACATAAATACTTAGAAAATACATATAAACACCCAGACACTGAAAAACACTTATTGCTCATCACACAAACATTTTCCAGTTGTGGGAATCGAACCCACGGCCTTGGACTCAGAAAGCAGGGTCGCTGCCCACTGCGCCAGTCGGCCGTCAGTGATTTAATAAATAAATTACAGGGAAGACTATAAAATGTTAATGGAATATAATGATTCCGAAAACCAGTGAATTAAAATCGGGGATCAGTCAAGGTTCAAAACCTGTAAAATTAATTAAAAATAAATTGAGTTCTGGTTTTTCTTCTTCCGAATAAAACTCACCCGCTCTCGGATACTTGATTGAGATTTTTATAAAGAAAAGTGTTTCTGTGTCAGGTACTTGTTATGTTTGATATTTATCAATTCTTTTGCCACAGAGAAAGTACTCATTGTAATTTACAGTTGAAGTACGATACCGCGTAGCAACCGATAAGAGTAGTAATATTAAAAATATATAAAAATCTATGTGGATAAAGTTTTTTTATTATTGAAAAGGTTCCACATAGTAAGGTAGTGACTGCCCCTTAACAGCGTAATAGTATCCTATTTCGAGTATTTGCGCTTTTATCAAACAGTTCCATGATCCACGCCGAAGGTTGCGAGGCACCCAAAAAAAATATTTACGGCATTTGTGAGAAACATACGGTTTGTATTTCATAACGTATCATTTATTTGAGTTTTATAGAGTAGATTTCTGATACATTAAGAGCTTTTAATGCTTACTAATATAGTTTTGTAGTAGTATTAACTCGAGCCTAAAATAAAGAGCCTACCTACTATATACCATAATATCAAGCGCAACCCGTCTAATACTAATTACTGTATAGTTCTGTGTAGTGCTTTAGGTGTGCCTATAATATTTGAAGTCTCGATTTCTCGAAGATCGCCCAATAAATCTTTACCAAATCAAAAAGGGACCACTTCCAAGGTATAACGTACAAAACAAAAAAAGAATCCGTTTATAATCCGTCGAATTGAGAAACTCGTCCTCTTTTTAATTCGGTTGAAAAAGGATTTAAACCCGAAAATGGGTAAAAATTAACTACCCCTTAAATACATAGGTCCCGGTAACCTCTTAGGAAGTATTTACTCTCTCTACAAGCTATTTTCCAAGCTCTACTTGCGTTCAAGAGTCCTACAAAGTCTACAAGGGCCATGGGATTTTACCGCTTTAAACCGACGACAGAATAGTACATTAACAATAAGGTTTGATTCGTGATTGTCATTTTTGTAATTACTGATATTTTGACTTACGAGCTGCTGCCCATTTTCATTGTGCGCGTTTATTACTGTTTTGTACTAATCCTGTGGGAACTACAAATTAGCAATCACACCTGGTGGTAAGTGATGATGCAGTCTAAAATGGTAGCGGGCTAACCTGTTAGGGAGTATGGTAGTCATACCCCTAATCGGTTTCAAAGTCAAAGTCAAAGTCAAAAATATCTTTATTCAAGTAGGCCCACAGGTGGCACTTTTGATGCGTACATAAGAACCACACGGTAGTGAGATGATGGCGATAACCACATTCGTAAACTTAAAACTAAAGCTACGAGGGTTCCAAACGCGTCCTGGTCTAAGAAGAAGCCCACAACAAACTTAGCCGGGTGTTTTTTTTTTTTTGTTATCACCATCTCACAATGTCATTTTAAATTATTAGAAGAGCAACCTAGTTTGAGCAATAATTTACACCCAAGCTTTTTTATCGTTTACGTAGTCCTTTATACTATAATAGGACTTTTCTATAAAATTACGTTTAATACAAACTTTGAACTTTTTAAGAGACATCTCCAAGATGACAATTGGTAGTTTATTGTAGAATTGTATGCAATTTCCTTTAAACGAATTATGAATTTTATGTAACCTAGTATATTGCACTGTAAGTTTATTCTTACTTCTAATGTTTAAATTATTGCAGTCACATTTTTTCTTAAATTTAGAAATGTTTTTATGAACGTACATTAAATTTTCAAATATGTACTGACTATACACTGTCATTATTTTAAAATCTTTAAATTTATCTCTCAATGACTCTCTCGGACCCATTTTGTAGGTAGAACGAACAGCCCTTTTCTGCAGCACGAAAATAGTGCTAATATCAGCAGCATTACCCCAAAGTAAAATTCCATATGACATAATGCTGTGAAAGTAACTAAAATATACCAGTCTCGCAGTTTCTACGTCGGTCATATGGCGTATCTTCTTTACCGCATAGGCAGCAGAACTAAGCCTGTTCGATAAATTATTTACATGAGGGCCCCATTGAAGTTTAGAATCTAACGTTATTCCTAGAAAAACTGTCGTATCCTCCAGTTTCAGTTCCTCATTATTAAGTAGTACAGTGGTTTTCACGTGTTTAACATTAGGTAAAGTGAATTTTATACACTTGGTTTTTTTTCCGTTAAGAACCAAATTATTAGCTTCAAACCACTGTACCACTTTAGCGAGAGAGTTGTTTACGTCGTCAAAAGCTAGTTCACGTCGATTTATTTTAAAAGTCAGTGATGTATCATCGGCAAACAGAACTATCCCGTGTTTATCCTTGGCAAGGTAAGGAAGGTCATTAATGTAAATAAGGAACAGAAATGGTCCTAATATAGACCCCTGTGGGACACCTATTTTCATAACTGATCCATTAGACCGTTTTCCATTCACGTCGACTTTCTGAATCCTATCGCGTAGATAGTTACTCATTAAGTCTAGAGCTACACCCTGAATTCCATAGTGGTGTAGTTTCCTAACTAACGTTTCGTGTTGAACACAATCAAACGCCTTAGATAAGTCACAGAACACACCAAGTGCATCACGTGACTCCTCCCAGGCTTCAAATATGTTTTGTATTAGCTCAACACCTGCGTCGATTGTTGAGCGACCCCGTGTGAAACCAAATTGCTTAATATGAAGTAAATTATACTTATGAAAATGGTAAAGTAATTGATTGTTTCTACCCCACATCGCACTGGAACACTAAATGGCTTAGCGGCACGTCTTTGTCGGTAGGGTGGTAACTAGCCACGGCTATAGACACGGCTAAAACCTACCACAAGACCAGACCAGAGAAAATTCAGTTATTATAAATTCCCAAATTGCCCCTGCCGGAAATCGAACCCTCTTTACCTCTCGGGACCTCTAACTCTATGCCAACACTCAAGTTTATTGATTGCTTAGATAGGGCGTGAAGGAGGGACAGACACAGAAAACGCTTTCGCATTTATATTATTGCCCACTTACTAAGTATTGCCCGCTTTCTTCCCTTTATTACTGTTTATTTTATTGGGACGAAATTATTTTTATTTTATTAAGAATACTAGTTAGACTACTATTATTCGTAAAATACGATTAAGATACTGCTAGTACAAGCAATGTGGAGATCCTGGAAAGATTTCAAAATGAGGCCATGAGAAGCATGTTTAACATCCCACCATATGTGACTAACAAGAATATCCAAAAAGATTTAAATAATAACAGTCAGAGAGGAAATAAGAACAAACAGTATTAAGTATGTAGCGGTCTCCACATTACCGAACTAGATGGCGCCACAAAAATCCTGCATCGCGCTAGCGAAGTGTTCACAAAAATTTACTTTATATACAGCTTCCAAAGATGAATGTTCTTTTCCCCCCGATGTCGTCGAGCCCTGGGGCTCTTCTCATGGCGAGCGTTCGCGCTCGCCCCACTCCCCCGGTGACGCCGTAGCAACCCCTCAGGTGGTTATCGGCAAGTGTCCATCCGAAAAATTAAAATGATGAATGTCCTATGTCCCCGAGCACGATCACCCGCTCGGAGGAAGATCTTCCTAATGTTACGGTCGACCGTAACACCCCCCCGTACAAGTACCAAGGGCGACTAGCGGCAACATGTCAATGACCTGGCAAATCAACTGGGAGAAGACGGCAGTCTTCTTTTCTCTAGACTGAAGAGAAACAGCATTCCAAATTTAATACGTTGATTTCGGATCTAGTAGGTAACTTCATCAATGGTTATACCCTGACAAAGAGCAATAATACACGAACGGAAATACCTGGTAAAGATGAATTTATCGTTATCAAAAGTTTAATTATTTACCCAATTTATAAAATTACTGTAACACATGCCAACGCACGGAGAGCATAGAGTCAAATTACGTTATCGTATGATTTTAATTTGAATATAATGAATCATCATAGTTATCAACCTAATACAAAAATTAAAGATTTTAAACTAAGGTTATCGTGGTTAATCACGTCCCTTCGTGACCACGATCCATGCAACTGGGTCGAAATATCGACAAATCCAAAAATATTATCGTGGTATGTACCCGTTGGACTACATATATTTAAGAAATGCTAATACCAAAACATAAGATGAACAAACGTCGAGGATACATAAACTAAGTAAAACTTCGTACGATCATTCGAATTCATGATCATCATATCAACCCATTACCGGCCCACTACAAGGCACGGATCTCCTCCCACAATGAGAAGGGGCTAAGGCCGTAGTCGACCACGCTGGCCCAATGCGGATTGGTGGACAAGAACTGGACTAACAGATGCAAATAAAACAATTTTTAAATCTATCTGGCAGCTAGTACCTACCCGAGACCGTTAAAAGAAAAAAACAAACGCTTCAGCTTTATGGTATAAAAGTGTAGCAGGGATTGAACAATTATTTTTCTTTTACCTTTTGAACTTTTTGAAGAGATGCTTTATTGGGTCTCGTCGAGTAAAATTTGCAAGTCAATAATTTTCCCAATTGACGGAACTCGTTAACTCACGTAGCTATCGCGAGGCACGTTCTCGCCTTATCCGCGCCTTAGATTTCCTTTGACTTCCGCTACCGGTAATTTTTGACTACCTCCTTGGCGTGCGTTATGGTCTTATATGCGGAAGTCCCAGGTTCGGAGGAGTCCCAAAGGAGCAATTTGGAAATTTATAATTTCAGAATTTTCCGCCTGGTGGCCTCAGCATTTTTTTCGTCTGGTGGGTGACTTCGGCCGGGGCTATTTAGCGTTCCTTGGCGGCACGTATTCTCGGTAGGTCTTTATGAATTATCTCTGACCAGACCAGAAAAATATCAGAAAAATTATAATCACCACAGTGTAACACCTAGGAACTCCCACTTATAAGACCAATACTGCGCCTGGGATGTCGACAAACTATTTCAGTAGCTTTAAAAGTTGTTTTTTTTTAAATCTATCATTTTTAACTTTAAGTTATATATATAAAGGTAATCAGCAAGATATGATGCAAATTACAACATTTCGCGACAGCCAGTTTACAAACCACTAATGGGTTTTAATGTTAACAACGCAACTCATCAAAATGTGTGATTTTCAACGTCGGGTTTACTCGTAGCATGAAATCTGTTTGTTTGACTTTTGTGTTATTACAAGCTAGCACGCGAGGCAAATGCGTAAAACGATTTCATAGTTTATGTAGAATATATAGTATAGTATATATGGTATATAGTATGGCAATTCTCTCTTATCTTCAATTCTAGTGGCTGTCCCCTCACATGAGTATGCAAGAAAGGCAGCTGCCAGAGAGGAGTGACGACGAATAGTCAAGCGTGCCACAACAATTAAGTGACGACCACAACCGCTCTGACAAGAGCGAAACGACAGAGAAGAAGAAGAATAGCAGTTCTAGTTAAATTAAGAAATCTGTTTCATAATTTAAATCTATGGTTTATTTTGGAGTATTTTGGTAGAAATAGAGCTTATCGTGACAACTCGTCTAGAAGAAAGAAATCCATGCTTATTTCTGCCGCCAAGACGAATTGTGTTTCGGTCTGAATTGCGTGTTTGCCTGTGTCATTATAGGCGCATGAGGCACTAAATAGGTGCCAAACCTGAAATGCAACGGACGTTCAGGCCAACCAAGTAAGGCGAGAGGCCCAGGAACAGAGGTGCTAAACCTACCCCTTAGGTTGGTGAGAACAAGGTGGCCCTTCTATGAAGAGTTCCTTGTATGCCCTGCGAAGTGTTTCCCTGTTTACCAGCGTTGGTCTCTCAGTGGGCTGGTCTGTGACCGTCAATTATGATCATGGAAAATAAAATTTAGGATCCGTGGTAAATTATCGAAGGGAAGCAGGTGAAGCCACATCGCTAGTTGTCTGCCAGAATTCCACTTGCGTGCCTGTGTTGATTAACACGTGCTCGACGCGAGATCATTCTGTGCTACGAGTGCGGTCGTTAATTGAGTAACCTTGTTAACGTGTTTAACGAAAGACTAACGTTTACTGCATACCTACAGTAAGTAAATTATTTATTAATTAGGTGAGTTATTTTAAACATGTCGGGACTTTTTTGTTTTTTTATCCTGTTTCCGCACATAATTTTAACTTAATTATCACTTTTATAAATTGTGCGTAATGTATAAAAGCATCTGCTATGAGTGTCGACGCGATATCGTTCTGCACTACGAGTGCAGTCGTAAATTACCTTTTTAACGTGTTCAACAAAAGAGTGAATGAAGTACAATGTATACCTACAGTAAAATATACGCCTAGTTTAATTATTTAGTAATTCATTAGCTATTTAACACAAGTGGGACCTATTGTATTATTATGTATCCTGTTTTCAAAAATAATAAAGAGTGCTATAACTCTTGATTATTTGTTCGAACAGTATAGTAACAGGTATCTGCTTTTGGCGACGTGATATAACTCTGTAGTACGAGTGCGGTCGTTAATTGGGTAGTTTTGCTAACGTATTTAACGAAAGAGTAACGTATATAATTACAGTAGTTATAATAACTACAAGTGGGAAGTTATTTGTTTATTTACTCTGTTTCGGCACATCATTTTAGTGATTGATGGAAAAACTATCTCTTCTGAGTTGATAATCGATTTAATCTTAAATCTAAAGATGGCGGATTAAAATAATTAGTAGAAAACAGTAAAATCAAAAGGGAAGAGGAGGAACTGGATGGCTTCATTCAATTTATCAATCGATCTGCCCAGCTTGGGGATTATGGGCAAACGCTCCTATTGCAAAAGGTTTTTAGTCCATCAGTGAACTGTTGTTAGAAGTTGATGATTCAATTCAATATGTCATCTGAAGATTTAGGATGAAAACAAAATAACTAGGCACTGTACAGATCAAACCCTTTTAGGATTTCCTTTGTAAGGAGAAGAAAAAGTTGTATTTGCGACACCATTTGACTGTTTTAGTGCATTTACCATCATCATCATATTAATAGATGGACTTTTAGTGTTTTCTTTTGAAGGAAGTAAGAAAAAATCAAATATTTGTGCCCATGATGCGTTTACTAGTTCGGGGTCGCAAACTTGAGTATACACTTCAGTATCTAGAGACTCCGGCGTCCATCGGTTGTCTGAATTTGTGTCTCCTCATTTCAGATTTGGTCCCGCAAAGATACTTCGAGCATAGCTCTTTCTTGCAATAAATCCAGAAATTCAAAAATATATATTATTTTTATGAATGCAGTTACAATTAATTGGTGGTGTGTCTTATGAATAAATAATTAAAAACATAATTTAAACGTTCATCTATTGCAAACGCAAACGTACACAAAACAAACATGTTCTTTATGTTCTTGCATTTCAGGAGAATAAAAGAATAGCAGATGGTTAGAGAATAATGGCTGGATCAAAAATTTACTGTAAAATGCCGAGGCCAAAACGTAATTGGCGGTTTCTGCTCCCGACATAATTATAGTGGAAACGCTGCCCGTTTCAATTTAACTGCATTTTATATCCTTTTCTTTTTATACCACTTCTGTATTCGACTTTAATCTGCAATTGTTTTGTGGAAGATCTGAAATACTAAATTTCTGAAATCTCAGTACTCCGTTTTAGTAATAAGTAGGTAATACAAGTTTTGTAAAGTATATATTATATTTAGAATCATTTTGTCGTGCGAAATATCAAGTTCGATTCACTGCTATTTGGGGCAATTTGGAAAATTTATAATCACATTTTCCGTGGTCTGGTTTCAAGTCAAACAAATTAAATTTTTTTGAAAATTGTTTTCTGCTCTTTGGCTATAAGATGGTAGCGGCGTGCCGAGACCACCCCCCCCCCCCCCCCACAGCGCTACTGTGTGCGAGAAAGTCTACCTACTTTCTTACGCTAAAAAAAATCGACACAAATTTGTTTGGGAGTGCACCATTGTTCTTAAACCAAAACCTTAAATATTATCTTGGGAGACTTGCACAATAAGCGCAATGCAGGTTTTGTAATTTGTTATTTACAAGGAATATGTTGCGCATGTTGTACTAGTCCGTCCCTGTCAGTATCAGTGGCGTGCATAGAGGGTATGCACAGGGTATGCAGATGATAAAATATGATGAAAATATCCAGTACGAGCAATAGATACTTAAGGGTAGGCTTTTTATAAGTTAAACAATGACTATCCTTAAGTTTTTTATGACTCGTATTGGAGATTTTCTTCGTTTTATAACATCTGCATACCCTGTGCATACCCTCTATGCACGCCGCTGGTCAGTATAGTGGTGAGTGGCCACTGCCAAAGCCTCCTTATATTCGAGCAACAGTTATGTACTGCACTGACGCCTTACGCAAATGAAAAGGAGTTTTCCTATATACGGACATCGAACAATAATTACATACTGCTTTGTTTTGTGGTAGTTTTGGTGCTAGCTACTATAGGTACTTTATGACGCCGTACGCAAACAAAAAAGAGGTTTCCTATATTCGGACAACAGTTAGGTTCTGCAATGTTTTGCGATAGTTTTGGTGCTACTGTATTAATGACACCTTACGCAAATAAAAAGAGGCTTCCTATACTCGGACAACAGTTAGGTTCTGCAATGTTTTGCGGTAGTTTTGGTGCTACTGTACTTTATGACGCAGTATGCAAATAAAAACAGGTTTCCTATATTCGGACAACAATTAGGTACTGGATTGTTTTGCGGTAGTTTTGGTGCTACTTTATTTATAACACCTTACGCAAACAAAAAGAGGTTTTCTATATTCGGACAACAGTTAGGTACTGCATTGGTTTGCGGTTGTCGTGGTGCTACTGTATTTATGACGCCGTATGCAAATAAAAAAAGAGGATTCCTATATTCGGACAACAGTTAGGTACTGCATTGTTTTGCGATAATTTTGGTGCAACTGTATTCATTATGACTCCTTATGCAAACTACAATTGGTATTATGGTGAAACGTTATTAACTAATATTGTTATAATAGGTCTGCTCTGGGCGGAGACATGACACATGGCGTGTGTTTATTAATTAAACTGTTAACTTGCCGTGTAATTGATTGAACCACGTTTAAACGGCCCTCGATCGGAAAGCATCTATTATCTACAATGAAACAAACTTTTTTTAACCGGCTAACTTCAAAAAAGCATTACTTTTTTTAAGAGATTTACGCCTCGGGTAACCTGACCTAGCTCGGAGAACCGATGAACGTTGGGGGGTGCTGAAATGGCGACTCCGCATCGGTAAACGCAGCGTAGGTCGGCCCCCCTCGAGGTGGACAGACATTAGGCGAATCGCTGGGAGCAATTGATGATGTTTATGACCTACGCCTCAAATTGATGGAAGCAGAGTGGCATGTTTCAAGGCGTGCTCTTCGTATGCCCTGCTCTTCGTATGCCCTGCGAAGTGTTGCTCTGTATATAGGCGACGGTTTTCCTCTTACTATGAGGTGGGCCATCTGCTTGGTCCGTCAATTATTACTATAAAAAAGGCCAACTTCACACACCGTTGAGAACTATATGTGAACTCTCAGGCATGCAGGTTTCCTCACCATGTTTTCCTTTACCGTCGAAGCAAGTAGACGCACATAACTTAGATAGGAATCGATCTCGGCCCCCCAAAAGTGAATTCGAGCTCCTTCCTACTGCGCTATCACAGCTACATGTCATATACTACAGCTATTTGATATTTATTATGACTACTTCTCAATCCACTCAATGTTCTCAAATGTATCACCACCAGGAGTCCACCAATACGCGTGGTGCCTTAATTCCTTCTCATAGGGGAGGAGACCCGTGCCCTGTAGTGGGCCGGTAATGGATCGAAATTTTGTAGTCTATACAGTAGGTTATATAGGTTTATATTTAACAATTCAACGCCAGACGAAATTGCGTTCAGAAACTAGTCATCTCTAAAGGTCACTTAACTTAAGTTTAAACCATACCTTTAGTTTATAGTAACTAGATTGTGCTGTCAAATGCAGTCACGCAATTAAAGTTTAACTTGGCTGGATGAACTTAACTTTAAAGCGTTCAATTTGTTGGGTTAATACTAACTTTCATAATTCAACTGATGAATATACATCAGGTACTAACTAGCTTTTGTGAGATTCTCTTGTGAGATACCTGCTGTTGATTTTTATTAGAGGAGAAGCTGTTTTCTGCGACTGCCTCTGCGTGCAACGTCAAACTCACCACGAATTTATTTCGATTTTGGTAAGCGTTATTTTTGACTTTTTTGGTTATTCGACTCTTAAGGGTCGCAGGGGAGTGTTAGTTCTTTCTCGAGCTTTATGCTATCAAATGCAATAAATAAAAATACTACGACAATACACATATCGCCATCTAGCCCTAAAGTAAGCGTACCTACCTTGTGCTATGGCTACTAAGATAAAATAAAATAAAATAAATAAATATACTACGACAATACAAACATCGCCATCTAGTCCCAAATTAAGCGTAGCTTGTCTTATGGGTACTAGGATGACTGATAAATATTTTTATGAATAATATACATAAATACTTAATATATACATATACACACCCAGTAAATAATGTACCTCTTAAGGCTGTGAAGTATTATTCCTGTTTTCATTTACGCGTTGGATACAATGAACAATTTCAAGTATTTTTTGTTATACCTACTGTTCAGCTTTGTAAATATTCTTGTTAACAAGTTACAAAAAAGCCTTGGAAAAAACCAACAAAGTAACAAAGTCGACAAATCAAAACGCCCCATCTATTTGAAACATTTCCAAAAGACTCTCGGCTTTAATTACAAAGTTTTTATTGACTGCGAAAAGGTTTCCGGGCCCAGCGGTTATTTTTCTAAAAAAAGTTGCGAATCACCTGAGCACAATGGGAAAGCCTTCCTTAATTAGACGTCTCATTACCGGCTTTCGAAAACATTTTCTCCTATCAACATTATTATAAAAAAAATTGGTTCTCTGTAAAGTCGGCTTACTGACGATAGTTGAACGTGACAACGTCGTAAGAAAATACTGATGGAATGGTTGCAAAAGAAAATTTTAATTTTATTTGTTTGATAGATATTATCGTTGCTATAAACAATTGACACCACATTCACTTTTCGTGCGTGCAGCCGGCTCCATCGAATTATAAAACGTTGTCACGTCAAAAAAAAAATCAGAATTTGAATTTGAATTTGAATTACGAGTATATTAAGTCCATACGTGAAACATGTTTTGCATAATATTCATCAACAGGTATTTTCTACTCCACTGCTTGTGGGTATCTAATAAATAAAGGATTGTATTCAAATTTGACAAGTTTTAAAATTATCCAAACTATATTTTAAAGCAGATATCATCGTACTCTTTATCAGCCCTTAAAATCGGCCACGTGTACGGGTCTCCTGTCAGAATCATGATATTTAGTCGTAGTCCATACTATCGTCCAAGTGCAGATTTGTAGACTTCACATGCTTTTAAGAACGTTATGCAGCACTCTCAGGCATACAGGTTTCTTCGCAAGTTTTTCCTTCACCGTTAAAGCAAGAACGCACATAACTCGGAAAAGTTGTGCGTCGGCAAAGGAGTGCGTGCCGGGTTAATTTGTTACAAGTGTCTGATCGTCAAAAGCGATACGACTTTCAACCATCAATTCGATGTGTATTTTTTGTATTCGAATGTCAATAAAATACCTCCTTGGCCGCTTAATGTTTAGGAGCATGCGAAAGGCGTTAAAATGGTAAAGATGAGCAGCTACCATAATCCAATTAACTATATAAATCTGATGAACTTTAGGAAAAGAACAAATTGATAATAGCAGGCCAATCTGCTTTCATTTCTCATAAGATAATAATATGTTTGTTGAGTTGTAAAATTATGTTTTACAGAAGAAAATTCATTTTCCTTCCGAACTGGTGAGCTTGACGTTTTCAAAGTACTACAGTATACTTGAAGCATAGACTTAAGAACATATAGAATCCTCATTCAGCTATTATCGTATGCACTGTGTTCAAAAACAGTGAAAACGCCCCGCGCACGTCTCACATTACACCCGCAGAATGTTGCTAGCACACAAACTTTTTTCCCATTTACCCATTTTATGGTGAACGTTTAGAACATTAGAGATAAAATAATTACTGTCAACTGCTACATGGTATATTGTGACCAACTGTTTGTTCAAAACCATTCTAAAGTTGAGTGGTTTTTGATGCTTCAATTTTGGTCATGTACTTACACGGTTTCTGTATGTTTTAAATCCCGTTGCGTGAAGTAAATGAATTTTGTATTTTTAGTTTTAGTAATAACATTGAAAGTCAGTCGTAATACTAACAAATTGAGCCTATAAGATGTTCAAAATAAAATTATTATTATTATTATAACTGAACAAGTTCTATCATTTATTCTTAAAAATGCTTAAAAAATAAAATCACTATTAAAAATTTATATAAAAAAACATCCACCATCCGCTTTCGGGGCTTTTGAATGCCCAAGCAACCGGCGATCAGGGCTCCAGAGTAAGGAACCTCCTCACAATACGCGCCGTTCCAAGGATTACTGCCTTCTGTATCCGACCCTTGATCCAACAACCAAGCGAAAGCTTCTTAAGATGTTGGTCGAAGCTTTCCGAGAGAAGACCATTGACTGAAACGACGATCGGGACAATAACGGTCGACTCAACATTCCACATGGCGGTAATTTCGTTAGCAAGGTCCAAATATTTAGATACTTTTTCCTTTTCAGCTTTCACCAGATTATCGTCATGTGGAATAGTAATGTCAACAATTATTGCACGGCGCACTGATCGATCGACTAGTACTATATCAGGTATATTAGCTGTAATTTATTATTATTATTTTGACTATTAAAAATAGCACCAAAAACCCATAGTAGGAACCATTGTACCTAGTTGTCACTTCACAACGCATAGTCACCCTATCGCCAACGCAAAAGCCACGTTCGTTAGCTTTTAGTGAAACACCAATTTGTTACAAGTGTCCGATCGTCAAAAGCGATATGACTTTCAACCATCAATTCAATGTGTATTTTTTGTATTCGAATGTCGATAAAGCACCTCCTTGGCCGCTTAATGTTTAGAAGCATGCGAAAGGCGTTAAAATGACAAACTTGAGCGGCCACCATAATCCAATTAACTATTTAGGTCAGCGGTAAGCTGACAATCGCGGGTAAGGAGGTAAAACCAATTTCGTGGCACTGGGTGACATAGTTTTTCTAAGAAATAAGACGTGTTTCATTCATTAGAAAAACTGTCGAGGCTCTTATATACGGTCATAATAAAATACTAACATTATACCATGAATTTACTCTATCTACTGTGTTGCATCCATAATAATCCTACTCGTTTTATATATAGGTACAAATCGGTAGAGCTCTATACGAGCTCGTCGGGAGAGTACTTACTACGGAATCGAATCCACAGCCTTGGACTAAGAAAGCAGGGTCGCTGCCCACTGCGCCAAACAGCCGTCAAATGTCCTGTAGAAACCGATAAGAGAACTTAGCTGCTATAACCCTTACCGGTTAGCCCGCTACCATCTTGAACTGCATCATCACTTACCACCGTGATATTAAAGTCATGGGAATAATTGTAGTGAAATATGGAAAATGGGTCTGTGCCGATCGCACGGCATCGAAATATGCAACGTTATTTTGTAGTTTAGTTTAAGTTTTGTTTAATTATCTAAACGAAGAGACTGTAGATTTACCGCCCAGCTGCGGCTTACGGTCTTGTTTTGAAGCGACTAAATCCATAGTTAAACTATTGTTACAACCACTTGTTACCAATCCTAGTTCAAACTTTGTACTCAGACGGTGTAAAAGGATTTAAGGATACTACTAGTAAACCAGTTTGATACTCGCATTGTGTGTACGTACACCATCAATCTCGCTTTTGTCAGGACTGTCCTTGTTATTTAAGCTTAACGTGCCGATTGCGACCTCTTACCTTCGTTCAAAATTAATGTCGACTTACTTGTTGGCCTGTTGGTTAACATTTTAACTTGCAGAGCAATACACTAGACTACACAAAATAGGCAATTCATTTAAAGGAAATTGTATACAATTTTACAATAAATTACCGCTTGATCTTGTATCATTGTGGGATATCTCCCCCAAGATATCAAGTTAAAAAGTTCTAAGTTTTTATTAAGCGAAAGCTTATATAAATGTCCTATTATATTATAAAGGATTACGTAAAGGATAAAAAGCTTGGGTATGAACGTTTGGAACCCTCGTGGCTTTAGTTTTACGTTTATCGCATCAAAAGTGCATCCATATATCATATATGTGCCTATTTCAATAAAGAAATATTTGACTTTGACTTTGACTTTGACTTTTAACTTGGAATCTCAAAGTCTTAAATTCAAATGCTGGATCAAGCTAAAAAATGTAAGGTATTGAGTTTTTATGCAAGAAAAAAATTACCTTCCAGCCTGGAGCAAGAAATTTCGCGATGTTCCTGGCAAGAACGTTAAACTATCTGTCCCGCTTTTTTTCACAATCTCACCAAATGGAAAGTGCAGATTTGGCCTGTTCAATCTTGTTTTAAATTTATTACCACTTACATTTTAATACATTACGTGGTGGACTTCGGCCTCAAAAAATTAAGTTGATTTTTGGCTGGAGTTAGTTGAAAGGACGGAGAGTAACGTGGGCTATATTGAAAATGCAAAAGTGTGTTTTTGTTTGTTTATTTGCCTATCCTTTTAGCTGTAACAAAGCAACCAACCAAATGGATTTCTGGCATAAAGTTAGTTGAAAGGACGGACAGTAACACAGGTCAATTGTTATTCCTGGTAACCAAACGGTCCTTCGGGATTTGTAGGAAACCGTAATAAACGCAGACGATGAACGCGTGCAACTGCTAGGGAATTATTCGCAATTGGCCAGCGTGGCGGCGGCCAGTATCCACCTCACTCTCAGAAAAAATTGAGAAGAAGTTATGGATATATGATGATGAAGGAGTGCTGCCCGGATTTCCCGCATATTCAAATTTCATGGTGAGTTTACTAACTACATTATGCAAACTGCTTTACACGAAATCGCGATTCCATTTCTGTACATGTCTATTTTGTAAAGGCTTAATTTCCAATATATTACGTGCTCCAATTTCCTACTAATACCTAGATATATTCTGTTTTATTACTAGTCTATATATTTAATTCAGTGATCACATGTTTTACTTCTTTTACCTTATTAAGTAGCTTTGCCAACACAATAATTCGACGTTTTTTTTTTAAATATAGAGATTTAATTAAAAACATGTAAAGAAACCTGAAACCGCTTTCATATTTTCACAGCTAAAACTTTTCGTGAATATGCATCTAATATACAATCACGCGTATTAAAGACTGTCCACAGAGGTAAATCATTGGACCAAATCTCGGCACCACCGTATGTACCTACAACTATATAAAACCACCATTTGGCATCTGGTTGCGATAAAATCTTCAAAATACATTGTTCGCAGATAATAATGATGTATACTTTGGAACTATAAAACGTGTAACGGTATTACAAAATACTGTTGAAGGGTGCATAAGTATATTTCATAAGGAATCACCTTGTAAAAATATGAAATGAAAAAACCCATATTTATTTTACCATACAAACGACTTCAAAACATTCTAAGTGTTTACTTACGACAACCATACTGAAGATAAAAGGCCGACACGTGCGACGCGTACCTTATGAAGTGACACTTAATTTCACGTTTGCATGCGCTGTTAGGGCTGTATCTGTTTTCTTTCAGTGAAAAATATGGCAATGTTTTACTCAAAAACTATTAGCCATCTGTAAATGGAAACTTGGCTTTAGAGGTACATTATTTACTGTCTATGAGACTTATCTGTGTAAAGACCATTTAAATAAGTTTATGTTTGTGATAGTACGGCTTCTCGTAGGAATTCTCGTTCAGTGCAACTATTTAATATTTTAACAACCAAAAATGACATATTCTCGAATTTTAAACTATTATTAAATATTGTAGGCACCTTTTACGCACTAACAAGTTTTGAGTTGAGATTACCCTAGCGTAGTACACCCAGGTTAATTCCATTTAAATCAAAATCTCCAGGTAATCACGCTATTCGATCAAAGGGTTTAGTGGATTGAGTTATAACCCGGTCACGCGACCGGGCGCGGCGTGGTGGGCAAGGCCACGTGACGTCACATTATAGCTAGCTTTAATTTATTGAAGAAATCGAAATAAATAATGAATTATCACCTGCCATGCCGTCTCAACTAAGACTGTCTCACTGTATTTTTATCGGCCTATTTGTATTACACATTATTTAGTTCATTATTTAGTTTTTTTTTATAGTAATAATTATCAAGCCAAGCAAGCAACTCCGTCGGATGGTTATTCAAAAACAATCGCCCAGATGCAGAACAACACTACGCAGGACATGCCAGGGGCACGTCCTGGGTCTATCATACTGAGGCGTAGGTGTTAAGATAGTAGTAGTAATAGATAGTGTAGTAGTAAGAATACAGGCACTCATGTGTCTTTAAGTAACCGGCAACCACAACACCGAACCACAGAAATGCTGCTGTAATAAGCATGCCACAGAAATGCTGCAGAAATAAGCATGCCACAGAAATGATGCAGAAATAAGCATGGTGGCAAAATATTGGATAGAAGCAGGTGTTACTTTGAGGAATTCCATGATGAAAATTAAGCTTAATTTGCAATACTCCGCGAAAAGCAGGAGAATCTATATGGTGTAATTTATCATTTCTTCAATCTTTCCACACCAAACAGATCTTCGGCAATGTACCCACGTAATAATTGTTAAGAACAAATTATTTATTGTAATGTCATCTTCTGACGATGCTCCGGTATCGGAGTGAAACGTGCGTAGAGGGTACATTGCTAGCACACACACACATATACATTCACACACAAACAAACACCCGAATACACACACACGCACACACACACACACACACACACACAAATATATATTTACATAAGGTTGATTCATAAAGGTTTACACGCGAGTGAAGCCTAGTCATAGCTAGTTATAACTAAAAGTGCTTATACCTTATTCCATTCCTACTGACGCATTGGCATTGACGCCACGGGCGTATAATCCATCCGTCCAACGTAATGGGATTTACTAAGCATCCATGCGGCTTCAGCTGTGTTTCTGTAGTCGCCAGTTTACAATATTAAATGCCTGTTAATTTGCAGCGACCACTGTGACGCGTGCGTTGGAGTGTAAGGGAAATGAAAATAAAAATGACGGTACACCAAAAACTTAAACCAAACGGTAAAAAAAACGTGTGAGCCGTCACGGGACGCCCGGCAGATGTGAAACATGGAAATTATTTTGTACAAGTAATAGGCACAAAAGTACAGCTTATGACAGGAACTAAATACGACATGATAAAAAAATACAATATTACGAATTTTCTCCAGAAAATGATGACTGTTTATTTATTATACAATTATTTTCTTCGAATACAAAATGTTTTTATTCAAAAATTTCTTTAAAAAGGTGACAACTCAAGTATTTTTATCAAGTACATATATTCTACAGCTATACTATCATCCAGCGTGGCGATGCGTCGCCACAAATCAGGTTTAACCTCGCCTATAAATGTTTCACATCAAAAACTCAAATCCTATAACAGTCCACTATTAAACTAAAGGCCTCTGCCAAGGGGGATCATGTAATCATAAAGCTGGGAAGACGGGTCGGTGATTATAGAAGAAGATAGTGGCATAGAGACCGTCCGTTGTATTCCTTTAGTCGCCTCGTACGACTCCCACGGGAAGTGGAGACAACTGTATTCTGTTCTGCCGTTACCACACAGCATACTGGTCCACGCAATTTATGGAAAAATTAATCCATTTTATCCCACGGTATTACTCCTGAAAGGTATATGTCATGAGTAAGTTTCATAAGTTCAATCATCAGCATCATATCAACCCATTTCCGACCCACTACAGGGCACGGGTCACCTCCCACAGTGTAAAAGGGATAAGGCCGTAGTCCACCATGCTGCCCTAGTGCGGATTTGTGGACTCCACAAGCCTTTGAGAAAATTATGATGAACTCTCAGTTTCCTCACGATGTTTTTTTTCATCGTTGAAGCGAGTGATATTTTAATTACTTAAAACGCACATAAGTTAGAGGTGCATGCTGGGATTCGAGCTAGGCTCCTCGAATGTGAAATCGAGATCCTACCCACTGGGCTATCACCACTTTTCTAGAATCCAGAATATGCCCAGTATTAAAAACACAAGTCTGTTTCCAAGCCTGAAGAAACACTGTTATGCGGGGATAAGGGCAAGAATAAGAAGAAGGCCTATTTGAATAAAGACGTTTAGGAAGTTTAATATTGCACGTGCATTTTCAATAAAAAGCTATTTATTCAGACGGAGTGACAAAGCAATTACCCACTCTCTACCCTCAATATAAATTGGATAGCATTCCACGATTCCGCAACCCTAAAGAATACTAAACGATAAGCGTGCCAAGAGATTTTAAAATCTACACGTTTATTCCAAGCAAAAAAAAGTAAACCTATATCGAGGTAATATAATTGTTATTCAAATTTACATATTAGGTATATTTTATCTACTATATACTTAAATTATAATAAACTTTACGTACTTAGTAGTATTTTATCGTAAATTGAAATCTAGTTTGCGTCGTTAAGGATAGTTTTTATTCAGGACAAATTTTTGGGTTTTAATCTCGCAATGTAAAACCGCAAAATTGTCAACGCAGTCAGAGCCAATTTAATCTTAACAGAATTTTTCGGAGTAGATGGACGTAAAATAATTTTTATTTCGGGTTAAATTCGACGTCATCCTTGGCTAGTTACCACCCTACCGATAAAGATGTGCCGCTAAGTGATCTAGCGTTCCGGTATGATGTCGCGTAGAAAGAGATTAGCCCTTTACCACCTAAACTGCATCATCACTTACCAGCAGGTGAGATTGAAATTCAGGGCTAACTTGTAGTGGAATGAAAAAAATACCCGTGGAATCCTCCCGCTGGATTTACAAGAGGACGTTACAGAGAGATACTTTGTTGCCTTGGTACAGAGTAACAAATCTTGACAGTATATTGCTTATATATAATTTGCATTTTGGAGGTAAAATAAATACTTTTGAGCCCGGGAAAACCAACGGGATTAAAAAAATATATAAAAAATCTCGTAAGAAGTCGTGGCCAACGTCTAGTAGACCAGTAGGTATTACTGAGAAAGTTCTGGAATGATAAAGTTGAACCCAACTAATTTCATATTGCTCAAACTTGTCAGCCTGTGCGGTACAAGAGACCGTGACAACTTGACATAGATTGGGCGCAGGATTAATTCCGTTGCATTCGAATTACGCGACGATCCTGCTTGAATTATGTAATAGCTGTGTCGCCGAATAATCCGCAATCTGACTACCAGGAACGCTTATTACGATGGCAATGCACATAGCATTGGTTAACAAAACCGCTTGCTATGAAATCGAAACAAAAATATTTAATTTAACTAACAAAAACAAAACAGTCATAAAAGAAAATTTCAGGAAACTATGGAACATCTTAAGATATAATAAATACTAATGCGAGGAAATATAATATTGCACCAAACTAATTCCGTATTTCTGTGCGGTACAAGAGGCCATGGCCACTTGACATAGATCAGGCGCAGGATTTTATTTGACTACCTACGATAGCAATGCACATATTGGTTAGCATTGTTTGCTATAAATCCTTCAATAATTCTCTACAAACTTAATGATTAAACTTAGAAAAGTTAAATATTATTAGAGCCAAAATGAGAAATTCCTGGAAAATAAGGAACGACTCAAGATTTAAGGAATGAAATACCTACCAAAAGAAAGTTCAACAGTAAATTAACTTCAAAAAAAAAACTATTTTTATTTCAGGATGTTAAGTTAGATAAATACACAAAAAACTTTAGCTTTAACTCAGTAAGCCGTGCAGAACAACTTGGCATAGATTGCGTGTAGGATTTAATACCGTTGCATTTCCACCTGGCAATCCCGAATGAATTATGTAACACCTGTGTCATATTCGCGATGTCATTCGAACAATGCACATTAGATTAATTAAAAACGTATTAAACTTAAGTTCTCTAATAAATAAAGCCAAAAAAGTAATTATCGCGAAAACATTGAACGTCGCAATATGCCATAATTTTTTATAAGGAAAGAAATAAAGACGGTATGTTCGGGAAAAATACGAAATTATTCCGTCATTACAAAAACCGTGACAACTTGGCATACATTAATTGAACGCGAAAATCCTAGATTAGAAGCGGTGATAGCTTAGTAGTTAGGGCTTTAAATAATCGTTTTTAATATATCATTATTATTAAACTCTTTATTTCTATACCACAACTTTAACATATTTAAAATATAACAAAAACAGAAACATATAGAAAGAAGTAGTAATACAAAAGGCGGCCTTATCGCTTAGTAGCGATCTCTGCCAGGCAACCATAGAATTAGGAAAAAAAAAAGAAGATGAGAATAGACTGCTGGTGGTACAAATATTAATTTAATCAATTATATCATTTGCTTTGACGGTCAAAAGAAACATAGTGAGAAAAACTGCGTGCCTGAGAACTCTCCATAATGTTCTCAAAGGCATGAACAATTTACCGACAGGGCCGGTAATAGGTTAATGACCATAAGGATAATCCTATATTAGCTTTGTCATGGATGAATCTATGATTTGACAATTATCAATACTCTAATACTTATTAAAACAAATAAAACTTAACTTGAACGATTATTAAAGCCAAAAAGTAGTTTCAAAAAAGCTTTTAAAGTACCTATACATCTTATTAGAACTCAATCTCTAGCTTAGAACATCAAGCAAGGTTCTTATACCAGCCTCATTTCGCGCCTTTTCATAAAGGCATAAAACGCCAATGCGCCGCAACAGTAGGAAAACCACTCCAATAAAAATAGAATATAATAAGTATATCTAAATAGAATTAACTACATCTTAAAATCCTATTACATATTTGGTTCCAGAAACAAATGTGAAATGAATAAATCCATGCCGTACTAGATATACAGTTTTGTATTAGGAAAGAAATGGAGACGAAAAATACATCTAAGTAGAATCGCTTAATAGAATTAACTACATCTTAAAATCCTCTTATATAATTAGTTCCAGAAACAAGTGAGAAATTAAAAAACACGCGGTGCATGATAGTTTTGTATTAGGAAAGACGTGAAAATGAAAAATCGAGACGAAAAAGACATCTAAATAGAATTAACTACTTCTTAAAATTTTTCTTCATCATTCAATCAATCATCATTCTTCATTCGAACGTGGCAATCTTGCATGAATTATGTAATACCTATGTCGCCGAATAATCCGCAACATGATATTTATTTATTTATTTATTTAACTGATCTTTTATGGACGATTAAAAAGGACTTTTCAAAAAGAACATACAAACTTACAACACATAGCTGCTTGTGATGAATGGCATGTTTTTGCTGAACTTAAGAAATATGTGCAAGTAATATGGCTAAAAAGGACTTTAAAAAAAACCATTCTACATCCTAAAAAAAAGAACAAACTAAATAAAACTACGATCTACGATTAATATAGCTGCAAAGAACTTCTCAGAAAGGGACATTACATAATTTTACACCTCCTGTCCGCTCTTGCTCATCTTGTCCTAATCCAAAGGTTGCCTGGCAGAGATCGCTACTATGCAATAAGGCCACCTTTTGTATTCTATTTCCATCTTTGTATTTCTATTGTTGTTGTATTGTCCTAACTTCATAGTGGTGTACAAATAAAGAGTTAAATAAAATAAATAAATGAAATTACAAGTACCTGCTTCTTCAAATACTATATTTAATTATTTAACCTGTTCGCCTTTGATAATAATTTCAAGGTGGAAAAAACGTGTGTGTGCTTAAAACTTCCTGGTGGTAAATACCGATGCAGCCTAAGATGGTAGCTGGCGAACTTGTTACGGAGCATGACAGTCATATTAACGCATGCCCTTAATCGAGTTCTGCGCGAAATCGTACTGGAACGCTTAATCCCTTAGCGTATTTCTTTCTCGTTAGGGTGGTATCTAATCGTGGCTGAAGCCCGTGGCCGAAAAGTTACAAGGAACAAATGTTTAAAGAAAGTACGATTAACAAATTAAGTTCAACGAAACAAGTTTGTTATTGCTATGAAACTTATTAAGATGTTGATACAAAATGCATGCAGGATTCCTGTGCAAGTCAATTACGCAATATGCATATTGACTTGCACAGGAACTGCGTGAATTATGTTTTAGTTGTGTCGCTAAATAATCTCCAATCCGAACAACTAATGCTTGTTTCGGATTCAGACATATTGGTAACTGACATTCCCCCAATAATAATTTAAATAAGTTTTTCAGATATAGCATTTAAGTAGTAGACATAGTATATTAATTTACCTGAAAATATATACAGCAGTATGAATTAAATTTATTACGCGTTTTATGGCGAAGGAAGGCATTTGCGAATCAACCTGAATTGAGAGAAATCCAGAGTGTAAACAAAAGAGCTTATAATAGCTTTGAACTTAGGTCTAAAGCTGAGCAACTAAAGTGAAATATTAACAAGAATAAAAACGTATTGAAATCATGCCAGTACTAAATTACTAAGTATTAAGATTTAAAGGAGTAGCACTTTGAAATGGTAGTCATGCATAGGCGCCCTTATTGCTGCAAGGAATCTCTTACAGGCAATCGTTGTAGATAGGACTTACAGCAAGAGAACGTTTAGATACAAATCATCATCATATCAACGTATTACCCGCCCACTACAGAGTACGTGTCTCCTGCCAAAATGTGAAGGGGTTGAGAGGATAGAAATAGGTACATACATTATATATATTTTTATATATATATAATGTACTTATAACTATAATAGTAAAGAAACAACAAGATAATAAATATTAAAATAATTTTAAATGTTACTTTTGATTCGCAAATAAAGTAGATTCAACTTTTTACTCTGGTAGATTCTAAGGTTAGTTTATCATCAAAGGTCCGTCGAGATCAACTACCTTTGATCATAAACTCATTTCTCTCCAGACATTAAAAATAAATAAAAAATGTATCTTTAATCTTAGCTCGATTTCAATATCAGCAGTCTTGCTAACGGCAAAGAAGTGCCTTTAGACATTGATAAATTCATCCACAGGGGTGTCCCTTTCAATGTAGTTTACCTAAAATGAATGAATACAGATCTCAAATATTATACTTCTAATTATCCAAACGTTTATATTTCATGCATTCGTTTTTAGACGTACATTCGTGTGGGTTTAAGTACTTAGCGTTGAAGTGACGTTCCAATCCGGCGTATATTATGCAATCGCTTTCTCACCCAATACTATGCAAGTAGGATAGAAATCACAATACGAATGCTTAAAGCAATATGTACTGATAAATCAATGTATAAAATATTTTTAAGAGCTTTTATATAGCAATAATTTACGGGCCAAGCAGACAGCTCTCCTGATAAGAAATGGAAAGCCGTCTCATATAATCAGAGGAACACTTCTCAGGAAGCAAGGAGCATTTCCTACAACATGCCGCCTTGTATACATCATGTGCCTGTGAATACACCAGCATCCATCCCCTTAAGACCGGAACACAGCATTGTAACAATGCTGGTTAGCGGCAGAAATAAGCATGGCATGGTACCCCGAATAAACTCTGTCTTTTTAATGTAATCAGTTCAGTTCCGTTATCTGTAATCACAACAACAGTAACATATCGTACAGTAGGTACATGTCGACTCAGTTGTGGTAAAGCTGATGTAATGTGATAAAATAATGACCCTACTATTATATCACCATGACACATTAAAGGTACAGACATGACTTTGTACTTTTGCTGTGACTACGTGAAAAACGTTGCGTGCATGATTTATTCTGTTCTGTTGTAAATAACTTAAATTATGCATGAACTGTCATAATTTCGTTACCAGATAGTCTGCAAACTGACCTGAGATACTAATATCGAACATACAAAGCGCGTTTTACTTTATTGTCATCTTTAAATTACATTTTAATTCACTAAAGTTATTGTGTAGGGTGCAACAGAGTATAACAACGTGACAAAGATTGCGTGCAGGATTGATTCCGTCCCGCTGAAATGACGCACCACTTTACGAAGCAACACTCAGGCATGGACAGTTTATAAAAAGTTGTGTTAAATATATTTTCTCTAGATGAAATGAAATTAAAATACACTTTATTGTACCCCAAATAAAAAAAAAACAAGCATTAGAAAAAAAGCTAACTTGTCTTATTAAGTTTACAATCTTTTAATAAATTTTTAATGTAAAGTGTGTTTTAAAAAAAGATAAAAACTAATTTGTTGAAATAAACTAATTAAATAAGAAGTATTCTATATGAATGTTTGCTTTTACTTTTTTTTTATTATTTACAAAACGATCTTTATTACGTACGGTAATAACTAATACGATTCTTTAGAAATCACATTACAACGTTACAAACTCGCATATGTTATAAACTGCTCTCTTATTAAACAGCATAATATCTGACCAGAAATAATTTATCTCGCTTTAAAGGATTTTTTCTTTACTGTTACCCTGAAATTACGTTTTAATATCAATGTATAATACAATGTAGGGTTCAACAGATGTATGATATGACAGAGCAATCTGTATGCAAGATTAATTCCTTCCGCTAAACGAAGTGCGACGTTACGACGTTACTTTCAGGCATGAACTTTTTATTAAAAATGTGAGTGTTAATACTATTTCCACAATATTTCGTCACGTTAACGTCGCATTACAACGTCAAAAGCCGGCTTATATTATGAAATAGCTCTATTATTTAATGGTATGTAAGATAACAGTAGACCAGATTTCAAAAAGGGTCACGCTTTCAATGGAAATTTACTACACTGTTATATACAATAACTTTTAATATCACTCTACATAACTATGTCAGATGCAACAGTGAAAAATAACTTGACAGAGATTGCGCGCAGAATTAATTCCGTCTGGGTGAAACGACGTTACAATCAGGCATGATATTTTTAATAAAAAGCTGTATCAGTAATAGACTACGATGACGCGACAGAGATTACGTACGGAATAAATTGCATTCCGTAGAAATCACATTACAGAGTAAACTTTAAATAAATAATATAATAAATAAAATAAATTATGCGATAGGCTTGTCACCAAATAGTTTGTAATTTGAGCACAGAATAGTATTAAATTATTACGCTTTCAAGTCGCATTTTTATAATATTCCATTAATACATGTTAATGTTATTATCGTTACTTTTAAAATCGTAAATCGCAAAAGAGTATAAAATCGTCCTAGGAATTGCTTTTGGAATTAATTTCGTCTAACCCCAGAATAATTATCATTCCTACAATACATTTTAATATTACTATCTTGACAGAGATTGCGTGCGAGATTTATTCTGTCCCACTAAAATGACGTTACTACGCGACGTTTCGATCAGGCATAAATTATATTTATTAAAAAGTATTGCTGAACACAAGTCAAAGTGCCTTATTGAATAGCATGCGTTGACCAAACGAAATGTAGTGTACTGGGCACTGATTTTATCTGTGGCATTCTAGCAACTGTCAATTTTTTTTTTCAGTTTTGGTTTAAAATGTCACTTCCCAAATTTTTATATTAAGATTTTTGGTAAAAATAATTAAACACAATATCTTTGCTGTTGTTTTTAAATTATATCATAAAGTAAAGGATTTTTCCATTGTTTTTTTGTTTCTCTTTAATACGTTGGACTAGATTCTGGGCAGACTCTCCAATAAGTGGACGAGTCTTTTTTGTAATTTTGTACCTTAATCAAACGCAAAGTTTTCTGTAATTTAGAAATGTATTTGGCTACTATCCACTAACATTAAATCTAAGGAACGTGTACTTACTTTCCACATAGAACTATTCCACATATTTGAACTGTAAGCTTAAATTGCGAATGCAGATTCAGTAAGAAACTTCGATATAGCATCCGCAATGAGAGCGATAGGTAGCGACTTACAGTATCTATACTAATATTATAAAAAGGGAAGATTTTTTTGTTTGTTTGTACCCAATTGTTGTCCGAAAGAACTAGACCGATTTTAATTATTTCACCAAAAGAAAGTTAAACTATATCAAAGTAACATAATTATAATAATTTATTTAAAAAAAAATTAACCCAAAGTAGCAAAATTTTGCCTATAAGATTCATTACTTGCCGTACGCTGAGAAAACTGTTGATGATACATAAAAATTATGTACTACATGAAAGTATTTATATAACCTACAAAAAAGTCCCCAAGGGTATATATCTAAATATTATAGTTAAATTGTAATAGCAGCTTTTGTGTTCTAAAATTTTATTAGATCGCCTGTAGAAACAAAAGTGGGTTACATTAGTATCGCAGTATTAATTCTCATTCAAATAAATAGTTTTATCATCAAGAGTATTTATAAAGCAGTAAAATACTTTTTAATTATTTTCAATCGGACTTGTAATGCAGAAGTTATCGTAAGTTTAAAATATGTATGGACTACACCTACACAAAACAATTCTTTTTAGAGATACACTTATTGAAAAGGTTATTCTTAAAACTACACCCGGTCATGTTTTACAAGAATACACAACTTAAAATATCATTTCAAAAAAAAAACTAACACGGATGAAGTCGCGGGCAACAGCTAGTATAATAAAAAAAAAGAGCCTTTATGCTCCCACAAACATGTCTGTCCAGCATGGTTATAAAGGGCAAATCCTCCCCTTGGAAGAGGCCTATAGACCAATAGTTGACTGTTATGGGCTATGGATAACTTTTTAACAGTTACCTAAGAAAAAGTGTTGAAACTAAGTCCGTCCGTCCTCATTAATAGTGGACATGTATTAGTTTATTTGCTTAATTATTATAATGACAAGGTTGCCTGGAAAGAAGCCGCTCCGCTTTCATCTCAAACAAGACAGAACAAAGATTGTTAAATTGTAAAACGATGTTGGAAAAGAGCAACTACTGAGTTTCTTGCCGGCTTCTTCTCGGTAGAATCTGCATTCCGAACCGGTGTCAGAGTCACTACCAACACACATACTTGACGTTTCAAAAGTCATTATATTGGGCCTACTTAAAATAAATGAATTTTTAATTTATTAAAAAAAAAATAAGATCTTTAAGAAAATACTCGTAACTCTATCGTAACCCAAAGTGGCAAATTGCCTTCATTATTTGGCGTGAGCTGACAAAACTATTGATATACATTAATATTATGTACTTACTACATTATTAAAGTATATAAAAATTTTAACAAAGTTATAACCTACAAAAAATCTTCCAGGAAATATATCTAACTATCAACGTTAAACGACAATATCAGTTTTATGGTGCCAATATATCATTACGTTACGACCTTTAGTTCACTTGAGTGAAATCGCGGGAAACAGCTAGTTAAAATATAAATGTAAAAGTACCTATTAGTTTTAATTTCAGGGATACTTTATCCCCCCCCAGAATTAAAACAAATGGGTGTTGTGGCCCATTAAAATGAATGAACCATTTGAACTAAAAACAGCTTAGGAGAGTTTCAGGCATGTTAATTTTAACGTTAATACTAATAACACTCAGCGTCAGAAACGAAATAGTCGTTTAAAAACAAAAAGCATCCATCCTTCCCCTCTGGGGGAAATCCTCTGTGCTACTACTACTATGTTTTGCGATCACCATCCCGTCTGCCAGCGTGGTGATTATTCGCACACTCTCCTGTTTAGAGAGCTTTAGTAGCAGTGGACTATAGAGGATGTTTAGGGATTAAGCATTATAATTTTTAAGTTATGTGTTCCCCTATGAGATGGCCATTCGGTCTCTCCCCTCATAGCGCTCATAAGTTGCACCACAGAACATATAACCGTCTCTATTGTTATGCGGCTTGCGCAACGACGACATGGAGTGGGCGATAAAATCCGATAGTTCTGAAACTATTTAGTAGTCTACAGTAGATATTAATAAACTTGCGTAGGCCAGCGTGGTGGACTACGGCCTAAACCCTTCTCATCGTGAGAGGATACCAGTGTTCTTTAGTTTCTGGTAATTGGTTGATATGATGTACATAATAATAATAAAAAGTTTTTATTTGCTTAAAAGTACAATGTTTTTTCTAAAATTATCCTGGACCCCCAAACTAGGATGTGTCTTGGGGGTCAGTGTCTTCCCATATGTGCATCGAGATTAGAGAAAAAACAAAAAAAAACAGAATACATATTTGGAAGTTTACATTATCAACATACAATTTATTATGTGTATAAGTGTGTGTGTGCGAGCAAGCTTGTGTATGTGTATGTGTGTGTGTGTGTGTGTTTGTGTGTGTGTGCGAGTGTGGGTGTATGTATCATATTTTTCTACCATATTTTTATTTATTCAAATTAATATTTAATAAAATATGATACATATTTAGTAAATTTACCTTAACGAACGAATTATATTTTCGGTGATACAATATGATAATAGAGATTATTTTTAATCATAAGATTGTGTCACAACATTATTATCTAAACACGAAAAAGCCTGCATTTACAGACTTTAGTTTTGTCGTCACGCCTTTGCCGTGCCAGTATAAAATAAAACGAAGCTTTAATTGGGTATTTCTTACGTGATCACGATATTGTGTAGTGGGCAATAAAATTCGTAACTGTGAGTCTTAAAACCCATTGCACCGGCATAAAGTACTGCTGTGATCCCAAACTTAGGTTTATAACTCATAAATTTACTTTAGTATACATTTTGGGTCGTAAGTTATATTTTGTTACTTTGTAAATGTTGGAGAAAGAGAACAGATAGACTTTTTCGTTTTAACTGGAATTTATAGTAAGAAATTATTTGATATTAAAAACAAGATTTTTAGCAGAATTATGTAGTAGAGGTCGTGTAGAGCTTTTTGTGGCAGTGCTCGTCCAAACAGTTTTGCTGTGGTCTGTTCTGAAGGCAGTGGCGTGCAAAGAGGGTATGCAATTGCACAGGGTATACAGATGATATAAAATGAAGAAAATATCCATGTATGAGTTCTAAATACTTGAGGATACGCTTTTTATAACTCTTACAATGCCTTTTTTTAAGTTTTTTATTACTCGTACTGGAGATTTTCTTCATTTTATATCATCTGCATACCCTGTGCATACCCTCTATGCACGCCACTGTCTAAAGGGCGTCAATTCCAGTGTAATTACAAGCATATGAGTCTTAAAACCTACTCCTAAGGTTGATGGATACAGGGCGGTACTTTATACCACGTGTTACTTGCATGCTCTGCGAAATGTTATTTTTAGGCATGGTTTTCTCATTGGTATCACGTGGGCCATCTGCTAGGTCTGTCAACTTTTACTATAAAAAAGATCACAAGTTCCATAGACAAAAAGTTGCGAGCGACTAACAAGTTTTTACTGACTCCTGTTGTCGTTTCATTTTCGTATTGATTTAGTTACCGCCTTAGATGAGAAGGAAGGATTTGGAAACACTTTTGCACTTCGACATTATTAAGTAACGGTAGCTGCCTAGTAAAGCCGTGATAGCCTAGTGGTTAGGACTTCGGCCTTACCTTCGAGGAGTCTGAGTTCAATTATCCACCTTTAACATCTTCAAGTTACGTGAGTTTTTAATCTAAGCAATTAAAATATCGATTGCTTTTAAACGGTAAAGGAAAACATATTAAGTAAACCTGCAAGCAACAGAGTTCTCTATAATGTTCTCTGTACTGGGCTGATCTGATCCCTCCGATTACAACAATACAATGTACATTACCAGAGTACAGAACGTGCCAAGTCTTTGAAGTAGCCGACGCCCGCCTTTCCGCGTAGCTGCTTCTCGATATATTGTATATACGCAACACACTATAGATTTAGCAATTTAAGCTCTCTAGACACGCTGCCAGCGCATCTGCTAAAATGTACAGATGCTTTGTCTGTTCACTGAATTTCATTGTGTTCTACAAAGTATGGTATTCCCATAATTATTAGTTCATTAAAGAGGCCACAAATTTTACAGTCGATTTTGCTATTTAAGCTCTCTAGACACGATGCCAGCGCATCTGCCAAAATGTACAGATGATTTTTCTGTTCACTGGATATCATGATCTTCTATCGTATCTTTCCCATAATTATTAGTTCATTAAAGAGGCCACTATTTTTACAGTCGACTTGCGCTAAGTTCCCCAGTCTGCGAAAAGCGAACCTCGAGGCGTTTCATTTAGCATTTTGCAAGATTTGATTGTACATTTCTAGGAAAATTAAAAGTTTCGCTTCTGATTTAAAACCGCTTGCGTTAATGCTCGAAAAACTTTACCCGGGAAATGCGGCGTTCGGCGCGTGAATTAAGATGGCGGATAAAATACGACAGACTTCGTGATGTCGAAATTTTACGTTAAAAAGGTATACTAACTTACGTATTAATATACTGTAATTTTTGCTAATGTCCGCATCCACCTTTATTTTAAATGTCTGTCTTCAGTATCTCTAGGTATGCAATTTTTTTCCAAAATAAATTTTGCTTTTAAGCCATAACAATATTATTATTATTATTATTTTTATTATACTTAAAGTGATGATGCAGTCTTACACGGTAGCGGGCTAACCTGGTTTCAAATTAAGCTCATATTCCTAATCGGTATTTACGCGGCGTCGTTACGGAACGTTAAATCACTTGGTGGGTATTTGTCAGTAAGGTTGTAACTATTACGGCCAATGCTTCCGACCAGACCAGACTCTGATCTGGTCTGACGTCAAGTCGTCAAAGATTGTTTTGCAATCCAGTGGGTCAGTCCCCGTGTGCTTTTCGAAGATAAAATGTTCCTATCATATGTTGTACCTAACAATTCAATTGCCTTCTTAGTAAGGTTCTTGAATTTGCTAAATAATAGGTACTTGCATATAATCATCCCGAGGCTAAAACCCTAACACTGACATCCCATAATAACGTAAGACTATATATTTCCGTTTTTCGGCATTGTGGATAAAGGGCTTTGCACATTCTAAAGAAATATTTTGCCAAAAAAAGAACCGAGGTTGTAAAACAATTAAAAAGAAACAAATAAATATTATCTACAGCATTTTGGTGCCAAGTACAATGACTTTTATATTACTATATAAAAAGCATTTTACTTGGCATCGACTTTACTGGCAAAGAAAGTATCTAGTAACTTTATAAATTTTACTTGGCAAGGCCATCAAGTGTGTCGCTGGGATCCACTGGAAACAAACGGATTTTGGAACTCGCTACAAAATACCTATTTCCAGCAGTGGACGTCAATGGGTTGAATTGATGATGATGATGAGGATGTAATGAAGTGAAGATAAGTGAATTGAAATGAAATTAAAAGAAATGGAATGGAATGAAAAACCAATCCAATCCAATGCCACATAATAGTTGATGAGGATCTAATAACATGAAAACGGGCTAAGGTAGGGCGGTTTATTATGCCATTAACCCACACACTTAATCGAATTGTACGTGGCAACGTGGGTGCCGGAAGTCGGAGCACATCGATTGGCTTTCAATAACGCTGGTATCGCATAACTTAATATAGTCACTTACTTAAAGCGTTATCAAGCATGGGCGTACCCCAGGGCCCGGCAGGGGAGAGCAAAACCCCCGCTCTGGAAATCTCGCACAAAATGTATGGACTCGCCTAATCACTCACTCGATAAAAATTTAAAAGTGCTAACTTTTATAACTACATATATAGCCGGATCATTTGCTGCTGTTTGCACTTTATACTCCATATATATCTAACGTTTCACAGAGGCGACTTGGTTTACCGTGTATAAAGGTACAGCCGCGGATCTGACCTATAACAATCTAAGCTTGCTTGAGTAAGCCACTGCCATAGTTTTTACTGAAAGAAATCAGATACAGCCCTAACATCACATGCAAAATTAAAATCATGTGACTCCGGTCACTTTGTTAGGTATGCATCGCGTAGCGTAGGTACTATGCAAGTGCCAATCTTTTATCTTCAATAGGGTTGCCATAAGTAATCAGAATGTTTTAAATTAGTTTGTATGGAAAAATAAATATGGTTCTTTTGATTTAATATTTTTACAGGTGATTCCTTATGAAACATACTTATGCATCCTTTAACAGTATTTCGTAAATCCATTAAATGTTTTTTTTTTTTTTTTTTTAATCTTTTTTTTTTAAGGGACTTTTATAGGTTACCTATATGTCAGCCCCATCGTTACACACAATATGAATCCTAAATAAACATAAATCTTAAACTACAACAATTTGAGAGAATCACCAACGAATCTATAAAGTTTCATTGCCGAAGTGCTCAACGGTTCGCTAATAATAGAATTAAAAATGCCAATGTTCATAAAATTAATATTCAGTTCGTAGGTTAGTGTTTCTCTCAAGCTGTGATTCCGAACACACGCCATTAGTAGGTGTAAAACATCATCTACCTCACCACATAAATCACAATTGGGAGAATCAACTTTCCTCATTAGGTATTTGAACTTGCCTAAATGCATGTGCCCAGATCTAAGTCTAAATGCTAGAATTAAATTATTCCTACTAATATTACTATTCATAAACCAGGGTATATGAGGAGGCTCAGATTGAATGGTCCTGTACCATATACCTTTATCGAGCGATCTCTCATTAAAATATTCATTCCAATGTTCGAAACAAATACTCTTGTATTTGGGCAACATTTCGGTATAGTGAGGTTTAGTATTGAAATCTTTTCCGTTTGTGTGCGCCAAGTTTGCCAGTCTATCCGCCTCCTCATTACCTTTCAGACCGATATGGGATGGAATCCACTGAAACTTTAAAGAAATTCCTTTTTCTTGATAATCTTTGATTATTCTCAAAATAGAATATGCTACAGATACCCCATTACAACCCGTAGTGCATCTTATAATATGTTGAAGAGCACTCTTACTGTCTGTTAATATAACTACTTTTCTGACGGAAATACCTAAAATATATTTTAAGGCTTCTAAAATTGCTATTAATTCAGCTGTCAATATTGAGATATGCTCATTACTAACTTTAAATATTTTATGATTATTAAGATTTGGATCGTATATAGCGGCACCCACACCAGATTTACACTTTGATCCATCGGTATAAATCTTGTAAAAATCATAATAGTTGTTGAGAATTTCCAATATAATTTCATTTTTTAAATTATTTACCTCGTACAATTTTTTTGATTTATTCATACACTTTAAGTAAGTCATAATGATATCATCATATTTAATGTGATTTATCCACGAACTTAAAGTAAACATTTCCAACACTTCCGAAGAATTAATAGTTTCTACTCTAGTCTCACTATATGTAATAGCAAGTAAAGGTTTTTTTTTATTGATCCAATATCTTGACCCCCCTGTATTACTTAGACTATTTATACTACTAACGGTGGCATTATAACTCCATGACTGTGCCTTAATACAATATTTATATGCGAGATATTTTCTTCTAATACACAATGGCAGAATATTCATTTCACTTTCCATAACATGTATTGGCGTGCTACGAATAAATCCTCCAATAATTCTAAGAGCTTGATTTTGAATTCTATCTATTTTTACGAGGTGGGTTTTAGCAGCATTGTCATATAAATAACAACCAAAATCAATCCTGCTTCTTATCAACGAAATATATAGTCTGCGCAAATGTTTAGGATGAATACCCCAGCCGGATCCAGCCAACATTTTAAGAATATTGAGATATTTGGTTGTTCTTTCTCTTATTTCATAAATGTGTTTCGTCCACCTTAAAGATTTGTCTAACCATACGCCTAAATATTTAATAGTATCCACAACTTGTACAGCTCGATCATCAATACTAATATTAATTTGTTCGGTTTTTCGCTTTCTAGTAAACAAACATATTTTAGTCTTGTTAGGAGATGGTTCCAATCCAATTAGTCTAAATTTTGTAACTACTACATTAATAGCACTTTGCATCATCAACATACAGTCCTGCAAATTAGTTGCATTAACGTAAATAACAAAGTCGTCTGCATACTGCGTCATCATGACACCCGGGATACTTAAAGTAATTTTCCGCGTTACAATATTAAATATTAATGGTGAAATTGGGTCCCCTTGGGCTAAGCCTATATTTGTCCATCTTATCATATCTGAATCTCCCTGGCGATCAGCTACAATCTTTAAATGTCTTTCACTTAAATAGCACCACAAATATCTACATATTAGAGCACCAATACCAATCTGGTCAAGAGATTTAATAGCCTCGTCAACAACGACATTATTATACGCCCATTATCTACATCTAGAAAGCATGCCAAAGTAGATACGGTTCTCGAAAATCCTTCCTGAATATACGAAGTCACGCGAGTTAGACAATCTAAACAAGACTGACCTCTTCTAAAACCGGAAGTATTTTGATGTAACAATTGATTTTTCTCAACAAACCACTCAATGCGCTTAGTTAACATGGTATGAAATATTTTGCAAACGCACGAAATAAGCGAAATAGGTCTTAAATTTCCAGCTACAGAGCCATTTATACCTAGCTTTGGGATAAGAACAATTTTAATATCTCGCCATTGTTCTGGTATTTGACCCGAGACCAGAATGGAATTATATAGATTAAGTAACTCTCTTTTAGCATTTAATGGTAGATTGTAAATCATCGAATATGTGATTGCATCATCACCAGGTGCGGTGTCTTTTTTTTTTAAACAAACTAGTAATTCTTGTAACACAAAAGCTGATTCTAGAAAAGTATTACTAGATTTTAGATCAGGCATGGAGGTTAATGCATAGTCTGGTGTGAGCTTACATAAAATATCTTGCTTTTGTAAGTTAGATGCATAAAATTGACGTCTTTTGTACCCCTTTACCCAACGCATTTTGTCCCACATAACAGATGCTGACGTTTGTTCACAGATACTGTCACACATATTTTGCCAGTCAAGTGATTTATAGCGTGAAATTATATTCTTGCTTTCTTGAATCTTTTCTTCTAATTTATTTAAGTTATCCTGTGTTGGATTCCGACGAAATTTACCTAAGGCTAACCTACGCTTAGCTACAGACTCGGATATGGATGTACACCAATATGATTGTGGTTTAAATTTAGAACTTGGACTGGAACATATTTTAATCATCGGTATATGTTTATTAGCACTATCATTTATTTTGTTGGTAAATGAATTATACCTTTCTTGTACATTCTGAAAACTTAGAGAAGAAGAGAACAAATCTTTAAGTGTTTCGTGATAAGAACTCCAATCAGCTTTTTTAAAATTACGCTTATTAACTAACTGTAACTTTTCTGTGTAATTAATAAATGATCACTACCTAAATTTTCTTTCGTAACTTCCCATTTAAAATTAATCCCTATGTCCGACGAGACAAATGTGACATCTGGTGAGGTTTCCTGCAAATAATTTTGATTTAATTTGATCCTTGTAGATTCACCATTATTTATTGAAATTAAACCAAATTCAAGACAAGCGTCTTGTAGCTGGTTTCCCCTAACATCAGACTTATTAGTCCAATTTGTGTGGTGACCATTGAAATCTCCAGCAACTATACTATTTTTACCAAAATTTGAGAAAATACCATCCCAATCAGTCTGAGTAGTACGAACAGATGTTGGACAATAAATAGAAACAATATTCTCTAAATTATTACAGTTGAGCACCTTAATATAAACTATTTCTATGCCTAAATTACTAACAGCAATATTACAGATTCGTGCTTTTACACTTTTATGGGCAATAATAGCGACACCTCCATAACCATCCATTCTGTCTTTCCTAAATATATTATAGCCGCTTACATTAAAATCTATCTCCTCACTAAGCCATGTTTCACTTAAAATTGCAATATGTATATTTTCTTGGTCCAGAAATGCTTTAAATAAAGCTAACTTTGGTTTTAAACTCTGACAGTTCCATTGAATTATATTTAACGTGTGCTTTTTACTTTGACTATCCATTATAGAATATATTAAATAGGTTTTTGAAAATATCACCGTCCTTAATTAGTTCAACTACTAACATTTTAATTTCCTCTAAAATAACTCTCAAAATTAATATAATTTTATTCTCTATACCTGTTTGCGAAAAGCACACTGCTTTGATTTTTAATAAGAGTCCTGCAAAGTCAAACTTGTTACGTTTTTCCTTCTTTTCCTTGTTACTACCTTGCTATTCTCCTCTTCCTATATTTTCGGTAATATACTCCATATCAACAGTACTTTCTACTTTATTGCCTTTTTTCTTCCTTTTTTTTACTTTTTGTGACCCAGTTGGTATAGTCTCAATGATTTCTTCTTCTTTTTCTCTATTTGAAGATGTTTCCATGTGCTCATTGTGAATCTCAGTCTCAGATACTAAAACATCTCTATATGTTCGATTGCCATTGCCCTTAATATGTTCGTTTTCACGGTGTTCAACTGTCACCCCGGTCATTTTACGCTGAAGTCTATCACTTACTTTTCTTTTATTGTGATACACAAACAAAGCCTTTCGATATTTACAATTCTCCTCGCACATAATCTTCCGAATTTCTTTCTCTTTATAAAACACAGGGCAGGTCTTGTCAAGGGCCATGTGCCTTCCTTTACAATTAATGCAAGTATATAATTTTGTTTCACAATTAGGGTGTTGCTTTCCGCATTTTGGGCAAATAATTCTTTTAGTTGGGCAAAATTTCCTAGAGTGTCCATAATTCCAGCACCCAGAACACTGCGTGACAGGAAATGTGAATGTTTCCACCTTAAATCTGCACCCGTATATAAGTATATACGAGGGTAAGGTAGAACTTTTGAAACACACTCTAACTGATTCACTCTCAATCCATTCACGCTTTTCATTAAATCTCCTTAATCTTTTAATAGACAATATTTCATACTCGCTTTCAAAAATTCCTATCATTTCACTTTCTTGAACTTCCATATCGATATTTCTCACTACACCGAATGACAATTGAATTTCTTGTGTTAACTGACATCTATAATCTGAATCTGCAAACTTTTTATTAGTAAGCAATTTTTCTGCATTTCCTGTATCACTAAACTTGACACTCAAGATATTTCCTATATTTTCTGCACGTAATAGTTTAGCTAACGCCATTTGTTTAGGTAAAATTTCCTTTGACGTAATAATAACCTCTATCTTTTCATTTTCTTGATTTTCTTTATAAATTTCGTCTTCATCCATGTTATCACTACTACTAGACTTACGAACAGCTAGATGTTTCGGACGGTTCCGCTTTACGGTCGTAAATCCATCTTCATCAATACTTGCGCCACTGCTATCACGCAATCTCTTCTCCCGCTGTATATTCTCACACACTACACTTTCGTCAAATTCATTTACAATCAAAATATTAGGCTCACACTCGATACTTTTGCTTATTTCGCTCATGTTTACATTTTTTTTTTTTGTGGGTAGGCAAAAAACTTTTAACAATTATTGACAAAGCGTCCGCTCTAATGATGTGCTTGCGCACGAATGCCATTAAATGTTGTAAATTAACGTGTTTCAATAATGAATAGAAGTTTGAGTACCAAACGTTAGAAAGTATATCTATTTCTTTTTAACCATCTCTCACGTACAGTGTTGTATGTATGCGGGCTTCTAATAAACCAAAACAAACGTAGACAAAGTCACGGTCAAGAGCTACCATTTAATGTAATTAATCTCAACAGAAACATTCCATTAAACGTACCAAACACCAGAAACAACTCGTAAAAGGTTGTCCAATAAAGAAATTTAATAAGCCACGCTAACATTGTAAGGCAAATATTATGTTAGGAAATTTGGAGAAAAACTTCCCCGCGTTCTCACAATAAGAGCTGGGTATACATTTTATACTTATATCCGCAGTTATATTACAAAGATAAACACTCTTTTGGTTTAAACACGTTAATAAGAAGGAATTCTGCATATGTGTATAGAAGAATAATATCAAGACTTATATTACTAACTAGACAAGGTAATAAATAAAAATACTAGTTACGAAAAAGATATTGATAAGGTATGTATCCAGGACGGGTCCCTACTAATTATATAAATCAATCTTACTCAATATCAACCCATTACCGGACCACTAGAGGGTACGGGTCCCCCCCACAGTGGGAAGGGGTTAAGGTCGTAATCCACCACGCTGACCCAGTGCGAATTGGTGAACACCACACGTCTTTGACAACATTATGGAGAACTCTCAGGCATGCAGGTTTTCTCACGATGTTTTCAACCGTTGAAGTAAGTGACATTTAAATTGTTACAAACAATTTGATAGTCACTTGCTTTAACGCATAAAAGCAAATGACTTTGAAAAGTTGTAGCTCAGTGGATATCACCGGTATATATCGCATTGGATTTAAAAACATCTCTTAATAACCTTATATAAACATGTATTTTTCTCTTTCATCTCTCTTTCAGCATAACCCAGAACACGCTGTATACATCATTTGACGTTTTTCAATAAAAAAATCCCATTTCAGAAGTGAGAAAACGCGTAATACACGCTAGTCAAGTGGCAGCGCAACCCTAATTGGATAGCATTGAATAGACCTCGAAAGCCTTTTTGAAAAACACTCTAAAATAGTGTGAAAATTCTTTAGGTAAAGCTCAGACTACACAGGCTTTCCATACCGAATGCAATTCAACTGTGTGATTCAATCCTAAAATGTGAAAATCAATAAATGTTAGTTTAGTTTAGTAGGATTTGGCCGAGGCTAGTTACCACCCTATCGACAAACACGTGCCGCTAAGCGATTTAGCGTTCCGATACGATACCGCGTAGATACCCAATAGGGGAATTAAGCTACGATAAGTGGCTAAAGACTCAACCGTATGCAATTTGAAATTAATTCGGTGATTCCAAGCCCATAACTCAGGCTTTAAGTCTCAAGATACCATCAGAACTTAGTGCGAATTTTCTATGAAAGACCAGACTTTACATGGATACAAATGTTTTTCAGCAAATACATGACAAAAAGCACAGAGTTCTGCCTTTTTGAATTTCGATCGCAATGTCACCATTCTTCCCAAATCCCGACATATCGGAACATGTCGCCGTTATTGGACGCTGCGTGCCGAATTTCAAGCTGCCCACAATATTTTAGTGGAAATCCGGAATTTATCCGGATTCCGAATGCACATTCCGATTTATTTGTACGGCATAGTACAACCATATAATTAATCACATAACAACATTCACGTAATGTACTTTGCTATCGTAATATTCCAATTATGAATTTGACAGATGTAAATGGGTCGATTTTGTTTTATATAGATAAGTAATTAAAAGGAGAGGCAAAGGTTGATACCTATACTGCCTACTATAAAGTCATATTCATTCACCCAGTAGGCAAGGGTCTTCTCACAGAATTAGAAGGGTTATTGCACCGCGCTGGCCAAGTGCAGTGGGTTTATCTTTTTTGCCTATGAGAAAAAAACTGCATCAAAATCCGTTGCGTAGTTTTAAAGATTCATTTCTAGGTACAGACAGACAGCGGGAAGCAACTTTGTTTTATACTATGTAGTGATATTTCGTGCTTATACCAACAGCAAGATTATCCAGCTTTGTCGGACCTCCGTATTAATCCTTACCTGAAGGTAAAACGGACAGTGGACTTGGAATCAGTGTCCACTGACAATCGACGTGATAAATAAATTCAAAGTCAAACGCGCTATAGAGCGGGCTATGTTAAGAGTTTCTCTTGGGGCAAAATTCGGCAACAAGAAAATCCATAGGAGAACCAAGGTCACCGACGTAGCTCAATGGATAAGCAAGTTAAAGTAGGATTGGGTCGTCATGTCTGTCGTACGATTGCCGTTGGGGCGGACGCGTTCCGGGGTAGAGACCGCGAATCGGCGCAGCGCAGTGAGAAACGACCTTCAGCCCGCTGGACAGATGACTTTAAAAAGGTGGCTGGATGAGAAAGGCGGAGGAGAGTGTGTGGTGGCGCGCTTTTGGGATGGCTTATGTTGAGCGCCAGAAGCTTGTGGGCTATTAATGATGAGGGTAAAACGATACTTTTTTCAATAACCTTTATAAACAGTTAAAAACATTAGCATTACAAAGTATGAACGGTGACACAATGTTTTATTCTGTAAGCACATTTAATTTGTTATCACTGCATGATATCTGCCAAATGCTGTGTTTATTATAACAATTAGATATGTTATACATTACCCATGAGTACGTGTAAATTCAATTTGGCATCAGCTCGTTGCACGGCTGGGCCAAATTAACTCAGCTGTTAGATATTATTAGATTGAACGCATATAATTCTCCTTTTGTCGAGTTCAATGGAGTTGAAATTAATGTCATTCCGGCCCACTGATTCTGCGGCGTTAAAATTGAGACACGCGATTGTGACGTCAAATTTTACCTTTGGTCTCAAAAGAACAGACAAGATTGGCGTCATATAATAATTCATGAATATCCAGCTGAAAACAATTGAGTTTTTTGAACCAACCAACTGAAAATCATTTTCACTAATGATCAGTATGCTTCCACTGGCGCATGCAGCACAATGATGGGCTGGCACCTTTTTTCTAGGTTGTGCTACAACCTAGAAAATAGGTGCCAGAAGCTGCATGCAGCAGTGGGAGCATTCAACGCGGATTTTCAGTTGGATTACCAGGTGACACCCCAGAAATACGTAGCCATCCACTGACCACCTAGTACTTCTGCCGTAACATATATCTCAAAAGTTTTAAAAACCGCCGTCATCCAATAAAGCGTTCATTTTTCTTCATTTGATACCTCAAAATTGCGGATTACATATTTTTCACAACTACCTATGGAGGTAGTTGTGAAAAATATGTAATCCGCAATTTTGAGGTGGCGGCCATCTTGGACTGATTTTCATCAATCATAGCTAAAAACACTCCTGACTAATTGACCTTTTAAACAAAAAAAAAAACAAATTAAAATCGGTTCATCCATTCGGAAAATACGATGCTACAGACAGACTGTGTGTCTGTCACAGACACGTTAAATTTACCATTTACGCAAAAAAAGACGGGGTGTCTTTTTTTGCGTCAGGGGCTAACTTGAAAGAGTTAAATTATTGGAAACTTGAATTGTCCGAACTTTTGCCCGCTTGTACTTTTCGCATGTACCTATTACCTATTTCCCTATTATTAGAAAAGATCCTAGAAGCGCGAAGACGTAAAGTTTAGGTTAAAGAGTTCTGTCTCACTGCCCAGCCCATACATGATATCTATGCAAGAAAAACACTTGCTTTTCGTTTGCGACGTTGGAGGGCACACTACTAAACACTTTCTTATTTGAAGTAAGGCCTGCCTATAACTGCTACGGTTAATGGAAGCCGAGGACGTTCTAGGGGTCACTGGAGTGGAGTAGAGAGGCGCATGTGGCTTTGGGGGTTCGCAGTTTAAAAGAAATAGCTTATCACCGCTTCAAATGAAGAAATTTCAACAAGCCAAGGCCCACTCAGTGCTGTAAAGCATTAACTTTGTGTCTCTTAGGTCTAGCCTCGATTAAAATTAAATTGACGTTTCATGTAAGCAAAACGTGTGAGTGATTTCAAACTATACCTACAGAAAAGAGTGTACTTTCTGCTCTTAAGGTATAGGTTAACTAGATCTATAGTTTTCTAGTAGTAGAAGAGCTTTTTGTGACAGCGCTCGTCCGGAGAAGTAATTATCACCATTTTTATTTTTGCCGCTAAGCAGCATTGTTGCAATGGTGTATTCCGGTCTGAATGGCTTAATTCGTCAATTCTTTCAGTAGGTATATCAGTTACGTATCGGTCATACCCCTTATCGGTTTCTAAGTAACATCATACCGGAACGCTTAATCGGTTAGCGGCACGGGACACGTCTGTGTCAGTAGGGTGTCAGTAGGGTGTCAGCTAGCCGCGGCCAAAGCCTCCCCCCAGGCCCGACCAGAAAAATGCTATTTTCAATGCTAATTTTTATGTCAATGCCCCGGCGTGGCACCATGTAATCTCTTATGTATGTACATGAAGCAATTAATAAACAGATGGTTTACCATCTAAAAGAAACAATAACTTAATTAAATATTGTCAATAGTATCTATCTAGCAAATTTAAAATACACGCCGTTGTAGATATTTTGGTTATTCTATTAGAAGTGCATGCCTTACTAAATTATATTGGAGTAATGCAGTATCAGCTGTGCGTCGCCCTTTGCCCCAGTCTATTAGTAGCGGCGGTGTCACCGTCTTAGCACGCGTTAATACATATCTTGTGGTTCAAAGGTGGATTCACACTATAACATCTTTGTCTTTATCATAAAAATTACCCGGCTAAGTTTGTTGTGGGCTCTTCTTTTGGAACCCTCGAAGCTTTAGGTTTAAGTTGGCGAACGAAGTTATCACCATCCCCTTACAAATATGAAAACATATATTGTATGAATGCTTCATAAGTATATGTGATATGCCTACATGAATAAAGAAATTTGAATTTGAAATTTAGCGGCCCCCGCGACTTCCACCGCGTATAAGTCCACCTTAAAAGAGAGACATATGCTGTCGGGGACTATTTTTTAGATGATTTCATCGAAACTTTAACAGATTACGCAGCGCACGCAAGTAAAGCTCTCAAAAGGAAAAAAAAACGCCGACTTTGTAAAATTCTTCATTGGTGATATTTGTTTTAGCGTGATAATATATTATCTAACTTTTTTAAGTTATGTACGTTTTAAGTAATTTAAAATATCACTTGCTTCGACGGTGAAGGAAAACATCGTGAGGTGACCTGCACGCCTCAAAGTTCTCCTTAATGTTCTCAAAGGTGTGTGGAGTCCACCAATCCACACTGGGCCAGCGTGGTGGACTACGGCCTTAACCCCTTCTCATTGTGGGAGGAGACCCGTGCCAGTAGTGTGTAGTGGGCTGGTAATTTGTTGATTTGATGATGATGCTGAATGCAGGAACAATTCAATAAATCTCTGAACAGTTTCCTCTGATAGTTTCATTTATACACGAACTCCTGCGATTTCCTATTAACTAGCTAAAGAAAATAGCCTTTAATTTTGTACGATCTAATTCATTCTACAATGAACTGAATCCGTGTTCCAGCCACATTATCTGAGATCGCTTCTTCCCTCCGGGGCACGGAGAGGCGTATCGTGAAGCATCCTTTCTTTGGAGTTTAATGTAACCGACAATGCTGACGACGGAAGCGTTTACAGTTATGTCATATTAAGTAGTAAGTGGACAGTGGGCGTGACTCGTCCTTACGATGATATCAGAAATCAACATAAATCTATCTAACATTTAAACGAGCAATTCCTGTTTATATTACGTATATACATATAATCTGAATCTCAGAAAGGCCCCCAACAATAGTTCATTTTTAGTAAACGTCGTTTTCTCCGTGTTTACACGCAATTAGCAAAACGAATACAATGTCATTAAAATACTTTTTTTTCAAGAAACCAGAAGACCCGGTTCGAGTACAGATCATCATCATATCGACCCATTACCGGACCAAGGACCTTTACAGGGCACGGGTGTCCCAAGGGGTTAAGGCCTTAGTCCACCACGCCGGCCCAGTTTGTGGTGGTGAACTCTACACACCTTTGAGAACACTATGGAGAAAACTGAGGCATGCAGGTCACCTAACGATGTTTTCCTAACTTCCTAAAGTTAGATAATACATTTTCACGTCATTAAAACAAATAGCACCAATGAAGAATTTTTTGTACGAGGTGACTAAGGGGATATAAAGGAGAAATCACATCTATCGCGATAACCAACCCGCTTGCTTGGTTAGTAAAGGCAAAGCCTTCTGTTGGCAGTGGCCTGTATTCCAGCTGTATATCTACTGTTAAAGGCTATTGAGATCCCTAAATCGTGGTAACTACACAATTAATGACGGCCGACTGGCGCAGTGGGCAGCGACCCTGCTTTCTAAGTCCAAGGCCGTGGGTTCGACTCCCACAACTGGAAAATGTTTGTGTGATGAACATGAGTGTTTTTCAATGTTTGGGTGTTTATCAGTATATTATAAGTATTTACTTGTATTATATTCATAAAGATATCCATCAGCTATCTTAGTACCCATAACACCACTTATGCTTACTTTGGGGCTAGATGGCGATGTGTGTATTGTCGTAGAACAAAAAAATGATTTTCTTACTTACAAGTTTGCTTGGAAGCAACCGCTCCGCTTTCATCGTATATGTGTGTATGTATGTATCTCTCACAAAATACAAAAATATTCAAGATTTTTAAACTGTAGTAGTAGTAGAGCTGACAGAGCTCGTCCAAGGAAGTATGCAAGCATGGAAGCATGCTTATTTCTGCCGCTAAGCAGCATTGTTGCAATGCGTTCCGGTCAGAAGAACACACGAGGCCTAACACCTACGCCTCAAATTGGTGGACACAGGGCGGCATGTTGCAGGACGTGCTCCTTGCATGCTCTGAGAAAGGTTTCTCAGAGCATGCAAGGAGCTGTAAGCGATGGTTTTCCCACTTACCATCAGGTGGACCATGTGCTTGGCCCGTCAATTAATACTCTAAACAAACTGATAATGTCTGAAAAAAGAAATCTGCTGAGTTTCTTGCCGGATTCTTCTTCTGAACCGGTGGTGGATTTTCTACAAACAGACTGACTTGACGTATAAAAGTTCTTTTGAACAAGTCCTACTTGAATTAAATGGATTTTGTATTTTTTTTATTTTAATCCAATTATTATAATTATATATATAAACTAGCGGACCCCAGCGCCATCTGTCGGGCTGATTTGTGAATCTAAACCATCCAGGGTGCCACCCAAACCCATACCGAAAAATTCATTCAAATCGGTCCAGCCATCTAGGAGGAGTTCAGTGACATACACACGCACACAAGAAATATATATATAAAGATTTAAGTATTCAGTATCACTAAGCCTTAAATGAGGGGTTTGCTGCTGTCCGCTGAGGAGTTCTGTCCTTTATCTCTGACCACAGTTTGGGTAAAATTAAACACATATTATAACCTCTATAGTACAAAAATATTATTTAACACGGTTATAATTTGTTGGAGTTATGGTGTAAAATTGTCAAACACTCATCCCCTCTCCCAAAGGAACCGAACTTAATGTCGGGATAAAAAGTATCTTATATTACTTCTAACACATCCAAGAATATGTGTACAAAGTTTCATGAGGATCGGTTAAGTAGTTTTTTCGTGGAAGCGTAACAAACAAACAAACATTTATAATTTTAGTAGGGATAATAACCGGCAAATTTAAATGGCAACGTACACAAAACTACGGCATACTTTCCCATCTCGTGGTACAACAAACATCTTAAGTTTAATTCCACTCCCCAGAATATCTCGAATGACGCAATCGTTTACTTAGCCGATTAAAATCAATGCAAAGCCCTCGAAACCCATCAAACTAAAAGGGAATTTTAATCAGCCTCAGGCATCTTTGGAGACTGAAAGCTCTCATAGAAATGTAATCATTAACTCGAGTTGGTTAGAATCTAAATTTCTATCCAAATCCCTAAATTATCATTCATTAATTTCGATGAATTAAAAGACAAACCAATAAAAGCAAAAAAAAAACGTGTGTGTACTTATGTACACGCGTTAGAAGTTATACTTATTTGGCGTAACAAGATAAAAATCTTTTGGAAAATTTTTTTTTTCACCTTATTCTATGTTTGTAGAAAAAACGACACTAAAAATAGAAAAAAAGGTATTGGTTGAATGATTGAAACTCAACTGTCAAAACTATTTAAAAAAAAAAAAAAGTTGACTATAGCTAACTTCATGGTGTTGGTTTTTTATGACGGTGTGCGCGCGCATCAAAAATTTACTCTCACCATTTTTCCCTAACGCGTCAAAAGAAGTATAACTTCAATAAATAAATATAAATAAACTACGACAAGACACACATTGCCATGGTAGTCCCAAAGTAGCGTATGAATAATATGTATAAATAGGTACTTATAATTATATATTATAAGTATTAATATATATTATTAATAAACACCTTGACACTGAAAAACATTCGTATTCATCAGACAAACATTTTTCAGTTGAAGGAATCGAACCCACGGCCTTGGACTCTGAAGCCCAGTGCCCACTGCGCCAATCGGTGTGATTAAACACCTCTGATAGGCTCATCCATAAACACAACAAAGATTTTTTTTAATTGTAATAACAATGTTTGTTTGATGATGTTTATATATATATATATATTATAAGTATTTATGTAGGTATATTATTCATCAATATTTATATTTTGATCTATATCAAACAAACATTGTTATTACAGTAAAAAAAATGTTTGTTGGGTTTATAGGTAAGCTTATATGTTTGTATATTATTCATATATTTATTCATCAGTTATCTTAGTACCCATACCACAAGCTACGATTACTTTGGGACTAGATGGCGATGTGATGGTGATGTCTTATTTATTTATCAGTTAAATAGTGCACACAGTAAAAGAAAAATCCGAGCTCTTTTTATATAATGGTCAAGTTATTGAGGCTATGCCATTTACCTACGCGAGTCTAAAACGGGTCAGCCATCCTATCTCGGAAGACGTTCAAAAGAAATATCCCCTTGAGCCTTTCTATAGGGAAGATAGAGAGACAGTAAAGAATAAAATATAAGTGTTTCAAATAAAGTGAACAAAGAGTGAAATTGAGTGTCAGACAAAGAATAAATGAAGCGAAAACTTCCACTTAATCACGGAATTTACGAATGCTTTAAATCTTTGTATACGTATTTGAGAAGAAACATTGTTTTTTTTGTATTTATACTTCTTTTGGCGCGTTAGGGAAAAATGATGAGAGTAAATTTGTACGATGCACGCGCACATCGTCACGCGAAAAACCGACACCCTGAAGTTAGCTATAGTCAACAATTTTGTTTTTGAAGTTATAATTCTTTTGGCGCCTTAGGGAAAAGTGATGAGAGTAAATTATTACGATGCACCCCGTCACAAAAAACCGACACCGTGAAGTCAGGTATAAGGTTTGTACAGTGTACACTTTCAATTGTCAAAGTCTGCGGGCTTATTCCGGTGATTTAATTAGTTCAATTGTACAAAAATCTCAAATTTTAATGTTGAGTGAAACTTGGTCGTCTGAAAATTAGTCTATTAGTATTCCAAATTTCATTAATTATTTATAAGAATTATAACTTCTAACGCGTGTACATAAGTAAGTACACACACGATTTTTTTTGTTTTTGGCGCTGCGATGAGGGCTTTGGTATTAAGTTGGAGGTTCTACAGCAATTTGGATATTTATATTTTCTACTAGTGTGGTCTGGTGGAAGGCTTGGGCCGTGGGTCATTACCACGCTACCGATAAAGACTTGCCGCTAAGCGGTAAAGCGTTCCGGTACGATATCTTACGCTATATATTATTAAACAATAATGGTGACAAAAAGAAATATACTAAGAGATACTAACAAATCATTTTGTTATATACCTACACATATACATTGCATATTAAACATTACACTTCTGTCGGGTAAAAACTGCCATAAAAACTAACCTATTAATAAAGTATAAAGTACTAAATTATAAAGTATTATATAATCCCACAAAGAGTTAATTCGATATATTTACGAAGGAATTTAAAGAAATCACTATCGCTTTTCGTGAGAGATTGCAATTTGATAGCGTTTCTGGCAACACTAATGTACCGTTGAACGCTGATATTTGGCACGCGACGTCAAAATGTATTTCTACTTAGGCAATAGGTAACTAGCAACACCGACGAACCTAGATCGGGGCTTGCCTTAAGAATAAAAAGGTGCTCAAAAGATTTCAAAAAAGGAAGAGGTTCTACGTTCGTTTGTACACTTTAGTTCGAAATTTAATTTTAATTATTTGAAATCTCAATCCCGTGAGGTGGTCCCGTCAAGTACGTTTTGTATTATTATTAATAATAATAATAATATCGTTTATTTCTTTCATCAAAATTGCACATATACTGAGTTGACGAACTGGCTATCCTAGCTATATTTTATCTGTGTTAAGGATAACCAGCCCTCGCACCCGGAACATACATAGACACTGTGTGTGTGTGTGTGTGTGTGTGTGTGTGTGTGTGTATGTGTGTGTGTGTGTGTGTGTGCGCGTGAGTGCGTGTGTGTGTGCGTGAGTGCGTGTTTGTGTGTGTGTTGTGTTATAAAATTTTTGGGGTAGGGTTCAAGTAAATATGACAATCAGGTAAATTAAAGTAAAGTTTGTAAGTAATCTTCTGTTTCTTCTGTATTAGACGTTTGACGACCTTCCTGCTACAGCGTTGAGCGCTGAGATCTTATGTTGAATGTCAATGGTTTCTTGCCTTCCCGGCATCCGAGAAGGCAAGTATGCTTTATAAACTTGTTCTACTAGCGTTAAAGCGGAGAGAAAACTAGTAATAGTTTATTTTTTTATGTTTAGCTTCCATAGGGGTGACAATTTCACGTTGTGACAAAAACCCCTTTAAATAAATAAGATTTAAAAAAAACTAGCCGTGGTGTAACAGAAAACCGAATAATCTTCTAGTGTAGAAAATAAAAGATAATCTCTTTAAGTTTAAGCAACCCCCCTTGAGAGATACAGAAGCCGCGTCGAATTCACTGCCGTTCGTAGAAACTATAAACTGTATTGTATACCGTTGCAAAGGTTCACGCTCACTCACGGTGCGGTTACTGAAAGATTATTTGCCGAAAGTATGTCATTCTCGCTAATATTTTAAATGCGAGAGTATGTTCGTTTGTTTCCTTCCTTTACTTCGTAACTAAGCAATCAATCAACTTCATTTTTGGCATAGAGTTGGAAGGAGGGAGAGTAACGTAGGCTACTTTTTCTCCCAAGAAGTTTTTACTGTTCCCACGGGATTTATAAAAAAACGTTATAAACTCGGACGAAGTAGTACACTATAAAAGACAGTTGACAAAATCAAGTAGCATGAAGATGGACTTAACAAACTTAATACAGAGTAAATAAAGGGCTCCTGCGGCATTGGAGCCAAGTTCAAAACGACACTATAATTGTTACTATTTCACATGACTTTAAAAATTCAAAATTCAAAATTCAAAATTCATTTATTTCAAGTAGGCCTAATATAAGCACTTTTGAAACGTCAAGTCTGTCTGTTTGTAGTGATTCTACCACCGGTTCGGAAGGCAGATTCTACCGAGAAGAAGCCGGCAAGAAACTCAGCAGTTGCTCTTTTCCAACATCAACAATTTACATTTTTCTATCTTGTGAGAGCTGAAAGCGGAGCCGGATGCTTCCAAGCAACCTTGTCATAAAAAAATTCATCAATTAAATGAGTTTAAATTTAATGAGTGCAAATCTTGAATTTTAGATTTTTCACCATAGGTATTTTTATCATAAGTATTTTTTTTATTAAGACGGCCGATAGGCGCAGTTTACAGCGACCCTGCTTTCTGAGTACAAGGCCGTGGGTTCGATTCCCACAACTGGAAAATGTTTGTGAGATGAGCATGAATGTTTTTCAGTGTCTGGGTGTTTATATATATATTCTAAGTATTTATGTATATTATTCATAAAAATATTCATCAGTCATCTTAGTACCCATAACACAAGCTACGCTTACTTTGGGGCTAGATGGTCATGTGTGCGTTGTCGTAATATATTTATTTATTTATTTATTTTCGTAACAATCGCCGAGTATTTTCTTTTATGGATCTGTCATAATTATTTGACTAGTAAACGCAAAGGGTGACCGTTTAAATCCCCTGCGTATAAAACTATTCGGATGCCACACAGGCTGAGGAGAGGATCTCTTTGAGAAGCGGTTTATATGTGAGCTATCTACTTATTAAATAGCAAGCGCAATTTGAACAATTTGTGAGAATATTATAATATTAAATTCCGGTTTGCTGGACAGCTGATGGATGCCGGACACGAGCCTAACATTTCTCGTAATAGATATACAGTTCAAAATTGGTTACTCTTTCGGACACCGATTTGCGTTAACTTTGTTATCGCAACGAGGCAACCTAACCGTCATTCTTATCCTACCTTACTAACAGTATAACCGCGAGAGTGCGAAGTTTAATTTGTTTTTCTTTCTCGGGAAACTAGGTACCTAACTAACAAAGAAATATACTGTCGCATATGAATTTGTTTGCTCGCAATTTAGCTAATTTGTAGCACAGATTCGAACTTGGCTTTTTTTCACATTTTTGACTAACTATTTCAATGACCTAATACGAAAGTGTGTAAGGCCTAGGGGAAGCTCTCTTTGTGGAAACGCAAGAAAATCTTCAAACAAATAAAATTTGTCAATTAGACTATTTAATGTTTAAGTTATTATCATTTATTTGTATGAATTATTTAAAAAATAACTATTGAAAATTTATAAAAAAACCCCTCGTCCGCTTTTGGGGCTTTTAAGTACCCAAGCAACCGGCGGTCAGGGCTCCAGAGTGAGGAACCTCCACACTATACGCGCCGTTTCAAGGACTACTGCCTTCTGTATACAACCCTTGATCCAACGCGTAATTGGTCGAAGCTTTTCGCGAGAAGACCATTGACTGTAACAACTATTATACCGGAACACGATTATTGTCTGTGGACACTTTAGTGTATCAGCTAACAGCTGGTAATTGAGGTGGGCACGGACCTAAGCCAAGTGCATACCCAGTATCATTAAACAAGAGAATGAAATTAATTATTTATTTACTTAATAATAAATAAAGTTAATTATTAAGGTTGTGGGTATGTGTGTACGGTTGTGTTTGTGTGGAATGTCGTGTCTGTGTTGAACGTTGTGTTTGGGCATTATTGTGATTGTGCGTGGGTTCACCAGTTCGATGTGTAGGATAACCAAACCTGTAGGAATTAACGGACTATCGTGCAAGTGTTCAGGATTACAGCTTTTTGGAGAGCTATGTAAGTGAGTTCCGGTAAATTGGGTAAGCTTAGTGACTCGTGAAGTTGTTTAGGAATGACACCTGTAGTGGATAATACTATGGGAACTTATTATTGAAGTTATACTTCTTTTGGTACGTTACGGAAAAATGATGAGAGTACATTTTTACGATGCGCGCGCACACCATCACCAAAAAACCGACACCCTAAAGTTAGCTATAAGGTTTGACAGTGGACACTTTCAATTGTACAAAATCTCAAACTTTAATGTCGAGTGAAACTTATGTCCGATAATGAGTCAATTAGTATTTCAAATACAAATTATGTTTGTTATGTCCATTTCTGTAATTTTTTTTTTTTATATTTAAATAAAAATACTTTATTTCACTAGATAATGCGTTAAAATAAAACATTCAATTTATTAAATATCTTTTTTCTATTGTTAGTGTCGTTTTTTCTACAAACGTAGAATAAGGCGATATTCATTTACGCCAAAGAAGCATAACTTCTAACGCGTGTACATAAGTAATTTTTATTATTATTATTTCACCAGTGAGCGTAAACGTCTACCTATTCAAACGGGTGCGGTGCTGCATACAGAACTATTCGGACTCTACATAGCCTCGCATAGGGTGATCTCTTTGAGACGCGGTTTATATGTGAGCTATCTACTTATTAAATCGCTAGCATATTGTATACAGGGAAATTATTTTGTGAGAATATCATAATATTAAATTCCTGGTGCGTGCGCTGCATGATAAATTCATGTTGGAATGAAATATGGAGTATTATGTTGAGATTTACAACATATTTCCAAAAGGAAGGAAGTTGGACTCAGATATGTACCTAAGGGAATATAACGGAGAAGGGGCAGCGTCCTCTGTGCTACTACTACCATCTACTGTGATCACCGGCCTTCCCAGGGTGATGATTATGGGCAAGTCCTCCAGTCGGGAGAGGCCTTTAGTCCAGCAGTGGACTGCAATATCTATGATGAGCATATCTCGAAGAGCACGTTACACTATCCTTCACATTTATTATCACTAATATTTTTAGAAGAGATTCTGATATCGAAACTATATTTATATTGCGGAAAAGAGCTGTACGACCAATATATAAACTCAAATCACGCGAATCCCTCCGTGAGAAGTTTAAAGAAATAGGTACACTGACTGTAACTTCACAATATATTTATAATAATATACTATTTGTAAAAGTAAAAAGTGGATATAAACAGTCTACTTACAAGAAAGGTCATAAATTAGTGACAGTTGCATCTGCGAAAGGTACAGGGGTCATTTGTGGGATTGAGTATACGCTTTTATAATATGATTCCTAAGGTAATTTTGGACCTACCAATGCATAAATTTAAAGAATATGTTAAAACACATTTATTACAGCGAGGTACTATAAAATTGATGAATTTCTTAATGACAAGGTTGCTTGGATTGGAAGCATCCGGCTCGGCTTTCATCTCTCACAAGATAGAAAAATGAATGTTAAAATGTAAAATGTAAATTGTTCATGTTGGAAAAGAGCAACTGCTGAGTTTTTTGCCGGCTTCTTCTTAGTAGAATCTGCCTTCCGAACCGGTGGTAGAGTCACTACAAACAGACAGACTTGACGTTTTAGAAGTGCTTATATTAGACCTACTTGAAATAAATGAATTTTGTGGTTTTTTTCTTTGATGTGATAATTATCGTTATAGCCCACCAGCCCTCATCGTAGCAGCGTGTTGGGTTGATATATGATAGAAGAGATGATAATTTAAAAAATATACGTTCTTGATGATTTTCCATTTATTCAAAAATATATTTGAATAAATGGAAAATTTATTTTATTTTATTTTATTTATTTGTAATATTAGTAAGTATACAGTTATAGTTATATTTAGTATATTTATTATTTAATTGATAAATAATATTATTGTTGTAAATTAAATTAAGAATAACAATTATATAATTGAGTCAGGTTGTTGTACTGCTATTATTTATAATACCATTGTACCTCAAAAATCTGTGCAAATAAATGTATTTGAATTTGGCTTTGAATATTCCTCTCCTCCTATGTATACGAAAATCAACTGCTTGGTATTTTTGTGCTTTAAGTTACAAAAGGAAATTAGACAATAGGAACAGTTGAAAACTCGAAACAATTCAGAACGGTTATCAATTTTTTTTAATATATCGTTCCAAAAACCCCTAGCAAAACTTAAATTGAACCTTTAGGGGTTTTGATAGATTACCTATATCGAATTATTATATAGATAAAGGTTATTGTATACAAGAAGATCCTGATTGAAACTCCGTTTCACCAAAAAAGCGTCTCTATCGAAAAAAATAAAAAATAAATATACCACAACAATACACACATCGCCATCTAGCCCCAAAGTAAGCGTAGCTTGTCATGGGTACTAAGATAACTGATGAATATTTTTATGAATATAATATACATAAATACGTGTAATATACAGATAAACACCCAGACACTGAAAAACATTCATGTTCATCACACCAGCATCTCCATTTGTGGGAATCGAACCCAAGGCCTTGGACACAGAAAGCAGGGTCGCTGTCCACTGCGCCAACTGGCTGTCAAAATATGATCTGTAACTCTTACACGCAACGCAAAAAACTTCTGACCCAATGTGAATGAATTTTCGTATAGAGATAGATTATACCCTGGGAAAACGTACGACGCTGCGGGCAACAGCTTGTAAAAAATAATTAGATGAAAATTTGAAAAAACTCTAATTGGTAGAACAGTGAAAAATTGCGTTGTAATGGAGGCAGTTTGGGTGGGAGCGTACCCACCCGCTCCCCCACCTAATTCCTGCTCCCCTTCGCCTGCCGAATGATTCTAAATTTAAACAAAATAATTTATAACTCTCATTATATTTAATTATTTGTTTTTTATTAACTAAATGGCTTTATTATAGCTTGTAATAGAGCTTTTTGTCTGGGAAAGTACCATGTTACCATGCTGTGTTCCGGTCTGAAAGGCGTGGTTGGCGGTGCAATTACAGCACACGCACAACTGGAAAATGTCTGTGTGATGAACATAAATGTTTTTCAGTAAATAAATAAATATACTACGACAATACACACATCGCCATCTAGCCCCAAAGTAAGCATAGCTTGTGTTATAGGTTCTAAGATGACTGATGTATAATTATATGAATAATATACATAAATACTTATAATATATAGATAAACACCCATATTGTCCAGTTGTGGGAATCGAACCCACGGCCTTGGCTCAGAAAGCATGGTCGCTGCCTACTGCGCCAATCGGCCATCAAATCGGTTCAGTGTATGGATGTTTATAAGTATTTCCTCGTATGTAAATTTTTCATAAAAATATTCATATTTGTAGCTAGCCACAACACAAGCTACGCTTACTTTGGGCTAGATAGCGATGTGTGTATTGTCGCAGTATTAAAAAAACCCGTTTACGTGAGTAACGTTGCCACAAACCGACACACAGAAAAGGAATTAATTATCATTTAAATAATTTATTTGCATGAATGTTGGTACAATATTAAGATGCTAGTAAGCAATACAGTCGGTTAATTTTATTTTATATTTAGGCAAAAACAGTCATTACATAGAAGTAACTTACGTACATATTATAATAACTATATTATTAAAAACTAAACAGTACATAATTTTACAGTAGTAGAAATTTTAAAAGCATTGAGCAGAACAGAGAGTAAATCGTAAGAATAAAGAATTAAGAGGCCATAAATTAATAGTGTGCAAATTTAGTTAATGTAGAGATTAATTTTAAATGAGATGCATTATTAAAAATAACTATATATACGCCAAACGCGTGACAACTACAAGAAAATCGGTGATAGCCCAGTGAGTAGGACTTCGACTTTACTTTCGGGGGAGCGAGATCGAATCCCGGCACGCACCTCTAACTTTCTAAGTTATGTGCGTTTTATGCAATTAAAATATCACTTGCTTCAACGGTGAAGGAAAAATTGTGAGGAAACCTACATACCTGAGAGTTCTCCATAATGCTCTCAAAGATGTGTGAATGCCACCAATCCGCACTGGGCCAGCGTAGTGGACTACGGCCTTAACCCCTTCTTATTGTGGGAGGAGACCCGTGCCCTGTAGTAGGCCGGTAATGGGTTGATATGATGATTAAAAATAAAATAAAAATCAGCCAAAATTACCCTTCATTTTTCATGACTCGGAGAAAAATCATCAGTGCATACCTTGTAGGCAATAAGCTATACCAATGTCTTAGCGCTAGTTCAGACACGGTGGGAACCGCGCGATTATAGATTCGCATAGAAATCGCGCGGGTCTTATTTACTTGAGTTATAAGTAATCGTTCAGACGTAACCGCGCGGTTAATCAAGCCACGCGGTTACCGCAACCCAACCGCCAGGAAATAGAATCGCGTTACTATGAAGTCTTTACTTCGCGTTCAGTTGCGGTGCGGATACCGCGCGGTTAGCACGTCACAGTTTGTGAGTTCGCCATAGATCGTTTCGACTCTGAACTATTTATTGATGAAGTGGAGAAGAGATCTGCAATATGGGATCTTCAGTGTGAAGATTACTCAAATAAAATTATTAAGAACCGAGTTTTTTTATTCTTTTCTTAAATTGGGATATAACGTTACGATCTGACCATGAACTAGTAGGTCACTTAATATTGGATGCACCCAATACCGCCTTTTTATTTTGTTTTTTTAAGGAGCAAACACAGTAAACACACTTCTACGTCTACTTCCATTTTCAAACTGCACGAAAATCGCATAATAACCGCTGGTGTCTGTATAGCATCACAATTTTGCGGGTTCAAATCGCTCGTTTCGTAAACGCGCGGTTCCTGCATGTCTGAACTAGCTTGAGCATCACTTATTTCAATTAAGAGGTCGAACTGGTCTAGCAAGTTCTCACGAAGAGCCGATAAAACTGCCCAACCTTTCTCAGTACTAACGTGACAGCCCTAATAGAATATACGGCCTTTTAAGGCTCTCAAGGTTTTTGCCGGGATTTGCCGTTTAATCCGACGCCTATACCACGCCTATGTATTATATCCATTATTGCCTGTTTGCAGCCAATCTCGGCCCAAGCTTGGCAAATATTTGATGCCAATATTTTATAGAGAAAATTGCTTTCGAATTATTTACTTCTATAAAATTTCCTGTATCCCTTTATTTTATTGAATACTAGCTTTTGCCCTTGACTTCGTTCGTGTTTTTTGTTTTATTTTTATTCAACTACACGTTAGCCCTCGCCTGGTAGTAAGTGATGATGCAGACTAAGATGGTAGCGGGCTAACCTGTTAGTGAATATGTTAGTCATTTATAATTGGTTCCTAAGCGACGTCGCACCGGAACCCTAAATTGCTTAGCGGCACGTCTTCGTCGGTAGGGTGGTAACTAGCCACGGGCAAAGCCTCCCACCTAACCAGATGAGAGAAAATTCAGAAATTATAAATTCCCAAATTGCCTCTGGCGGGAAACAAATCCGGGACCTCCTTCTTAAATTCAATTATCTCACCGTTGTGCCAGCGAGGTCTTCAAACTGCAGCCACTATTTCTTAATTTTGTATAAATTGCTTATCTCTCAGATATGCTTCAACGACGTTACACGTACTTAGTTCTTTTTCATCCTATCGTTTAAAGTTTCTTAAAAGAAAACTTAAAATAAAAGCAACGTAAATAGGAATCACTTATTCGCGACGCGTTTCGTAGATTGCGAGTTTGCTGGGAAACTTCTGGAAAACTACCTTTTGTGCAAAGTTTTGGCGTCTTTCTTGATTGGGGATTGCGCCCGAGAATTTTAGTGCCTTTCTTTTCCTATGATATGTTATCAAGGCTGCTCTATCTATCTTACACATATTTTTCATGTCCGAAGACCATGGGCATGGTTAGTAAATCTAAAATTAAAATTCTTTAGATTATAGAACATGAGGTCATGACTTCATATTGTTCTACTTACGAAGCCATGCTAGCCAATATTTAACTATAAGGCAGCAAAATTCCCCAATAGCATTTGGAATGCTGTTGGTGCTACCAAAGGCGTTGTAGTAGTAAAGCCAATTGCTTACGTTGACTTGGAGAAAGTTAAAGATTGCCGATTAACCGCATTGCAACTTCCCTATCAATTGTAGTGTTAAATGTCTTGTCCACCAATCCACGTTGGGCCAGCGTGGGGGGGCTAAGGCCTTAACCTCTTCTCATTGTGGGAGGAGACCCGTGTCCTGTAGAGGGCCGATAATATGTTTATAAGATGATTATTAAATATCTTTCACCATTGCTATGTGCAGTGGCGTGCATAGAAGGTATGCACAGGGTATGAAGATGATACAAAATGAAGAATATTCACGAGTTCTAAATACTTAAGGGTAGGCTTTTTATAACTCTTCCAAACCCTATCCTTAAGTTTTTTATAGCTCGTATTGGAGATCTTGTACATTTTAAATCATCTGCATACCCTGTGCATACGCTCTACGCACGCCACTGACTATGTGATATGTCTATCGGGAAAATAAATAGCTCCTACGGGATTTATAAAACCTTTATGGGCCTCCTTATTTCAAGTTAATGCCTAGACAGTCTAGAACTTTACAAATTCCAAGTTCAGTTTTTAAAAGTTTCATGATTGGTTGTAAAGTAAGCGAGTGAATAGGCTAGGGATAAATGGCGAGCCAAACCCCGTGCATAGCTTAATAAATCCATATAAGACTGATTCAAGTAGATACGCCGAACTCGGCGTAATATTTGTTGCATTTTACTACGAATCCCGGAGTAGGGTGCATTAGAGAGACTCAGTGACAGATAGTAATGTAAAACGCATTCCAAAAAAAAATATTACCATGAAATAAACCTGACATAAAATCTTTACACGTAGTAGGTAATATCGCAACACCTTTGTATGCATTTCGAGCAACGCCAAACCAGTCGCTCGTATCTACTTAGCGACGCGATGACTCGCAGTTCAGCATCACCTACATTGGATTAATTAGTGCGATACCAGCTGTTTCTGTATTGCTAATGTATCCATATAATTTAAACTAATTAGGTATTAAAAGGAATGTGCAACGTCCAAACAAACTCATGTGAGTTTCAGGATGCGAAGAATACACTTTTTAGTAGTTTGCATTCTTCGCATCCTGAAACCGTCAATTGACCCTCCTTGTTTAAATGCCAAAATGCATTTTCATCACAATTTCATTTTCGCTTTTGAAACATTTAAAAATGACACTGATATCTAAATAATAACTATGAGTATATCTTTAAAAGGATTCTTTATCGTTTACAAATTCTACTCATTAGTTTTGTTTTCAAGCCTGTTGGATTAATAATCTGTCTATAGTAAATACATAAAACACTGATCCGAGAACGCCGACTTCAGCGTAATATTTGTTACTTAAAATCTACTCGTTCGCTAACGGTATATACTTTAATTGCATTTAACAATGCATTATATTGACCATTCTTGTTTGAATGACAAAATGTATTCCATCACAGTTTCACCGCGCGCTTTTGAAAAGGACTTTATAGAAACATTCAATTTCGGGATCGACCGCAATCGCAAACACACAAACACTCGCCACTGAACGTTTTCCAATGTGCCGCTGATTGCTTTTTGATGAATCTTTTATACGCAGTTTATGGCACTGCGAAACTATGGATCTGTCAGTTTAAAGCTTTTTAAATTATAATAATAGTAATAATAAAATGGAAAAAAGAAAAGAAAATCAATAAATGATAGAGGAATATAAAATAATAATAATATCGTCTGGTCGGTAAGTCTTTTATATAATTTTTTTTCATTCCACTACAAGTTAGCCCTCGACTGCAATATCACCTGGTGGTAAATGATGATGTAGCGGTAGTCTAAGACGGTAAAGGGCTAACCTGTTAGGGAGTATGCTAGCCATACTCCTAATCGGTTTCTACGCAACATCGCAACGGAACACTAAACCGCTTAGCGGGTAACTAGCCACGGCTTAAGCCTCCCACCAGACTAGACCAGAGAAAATTCAGAAGTAATAAAAAAATATTCGAACTCGGGACTTCCTACTTAAAATCATAGCGCTCACCGTCTCTCACTCGTCGTATTCGTAGAAAGAAAAACTAAACACCTTATAATCCTCGGAAAACCGACTCGTATTTTAAACGCATCTAGTACAGCGAGGTTACTATTCATTTGATGAATTCCTCAATGACAAGGTAGAATGGAAGCAGCCAGCCTCGCTCTCATCTCCCGCAAGATAGCAAAATGATTGTAAATGTTGATGTTAGAAAAGAGCAACTACTGAGTTTCTTGCCGGCTCTTCTCGGTAGAATCTGCTTTCCGAACCGGTGGTAGAGTCACACCAACATGCATACTTGACGTTTCAAAAGTGCTTATAAAGTAGGCCTACTTGAAATAAATGAATTTGAATTTGAATTTGAAGCCTTAGACCTCGTAATTCGTAGTCGAACATGCTAACCACTCAACGAGGCAGCTAATATGAATATCATAATTCATATCTCAATATTTGAATTTCCTTTTCCTTGCAATAAAAAACGCGTTCCCGAAACATTAAGATATGAATTTCTAAATTGCACCATCATTTCGCAACTCCCTATAGTATCACGATGTGAATTCGCTACTTTTTAGCGTTCCGTACTCAAAGGGAAAAGGAGCCCTCATAGGATAACTTCGCCACCCTTGTCTTGTCGGATAGATGATATACCTACAGGGGTATATTATATGTCTGACAAGATCCTAGTTCTTGAGAACGCGCAGGTGCATCACGTTAAAATTTGCCCAGTGGGTAGAAGCGGGTGGGTTTACTTTCGGAGGGCCTAGTTCGAATCCCAGCCCACCCACCTCTAACTTTTTTAAGTTATGTGCGATTTATGCAATTAAAAAATAACTTGCTTCAACGGTGAAGGAAAACATCGTGAGGAAATCATGCCTGCCTGAAGAGTTCTCCATATTGTTCTCAAAGGTGTGTGGAGTCCACTTATCCACACTGGGCCAGCGTGGTGGACCTAAGGCTGTAAACAAATCAAACATGGAAGTTTTACCATCGCACCGCGAGGCACCGTAAGGATCTGCATCCCTACGTGATTGTTATAACATGGATTTTTACTAATTAGCAGCGCAAAGATCTGGAATGCCCTTCCAGCCCTCATTTTCCCCAGTACGTACAATATGAGTGCCTTTAAATCCAGAGTTACGTGCTCCATTTTAGGCTGCATCATCAATTACGATCAGGTGCGATTGCAGTCAAACGCACAATTAAAGTCTTTTCAAAAAGTTAGTGCAATGAGGCACTTAGCATATAAAAAAAAAAAATGCATTGAAAAAGCAATGCATTTTTTGAAGGTGCTTTGATAAACATCAAATAAATACTTTTATTTTATTTTATCCGAAAACCATAAATTTCTGAACATATAAAATCTATCTACTCGTATATATATATAAAAGAGAAAGTATGTGGGTATGTTCCGTATAGGCTCCAAAACGGCTGGACCGATTTCAATGAAACTTTCAGGAAATCTCCGGATTGACCTGGCGAGTAATCCTATAAAGTTTGGTGACGATCGGAGCACTCCTATTTTTGAACTGTCAAACTGTCAATCACAGCTTTTTCTTACTATGATGATATTCTATTGTTGGGTGTAGATAATGATCTTCACCCGCTCGAGAAGAGAATAGAAGAGAATGAATACGGAGAGAAATAAATGATTTAATATATTATGAGACTTAAATTAAATGATGTAAGTTTATTGTTTACATAAAATAAAGCAAAATCTAGCCCGGCGAAGGGGGCTGGGTACGCTAGTATAAAATAAAAAAATAATTGCCGTGATAGACAAAGTATTTATTTACATATCTAGTCGTTTGTACGGGATACCTTCGTATACGAGTCCGACTCGCACTTAACCGTTTTTTGTTGTTGGGAAAAAAAAAAGATACTGAAGGGCAACTTATTGCTTTGGAGCGAAGTTACGAAAAACATATGACGCGTCAAGTGCTTCGGCCATATTTCTTTCGACATTAAATGCGGCTTCTTTTACTTTTACGTGCGAAATTGTAAGCGCATAGAAGGACGAAAATCGTTTTTCCATAGATTTAGTAGACTACTCCGGCCCGTTATCCATTACGTTCCCACAGTCGCCTTGTACGACTCCCGTAGGAATAGGAGGGGTGGTGACAACGGTAATCTGATCTTCCGTTAATAGTCGGCAATGATTAAAGAACATTTTGTACATTTAAATTTAGAATGTTACTTTTAGTAAAAAATATTGTGTGTCGATCAGCGGGGGCAAGTAAATGATACCCTGGGAAGTGATGATACCCTAGTACTTAAGATTTCAGCCTCACTTTCGGGGCTACCCAGTTCGATCTCAGACACGCACCTCTAACCTATTAAGCGGTTTAGTAATTACCGATCTCGACCGTGTCACGTTGAAGGAAAACATAGTGAGGAAACCTGCATGTTTGAGAGATATCCATAATTTTCTCAAAGGAGCAGCAGTGTACTACGGCCTAAAACTCACATTCGGAGACCCGTGTGAAGTGTCATTAACGCGTTGATATTGGTGATGATGAAACTCTTTAGGAATATTATGGTATGATGTCAAAGTGAAATATTTCTTTATTTAAATAGGCACATAGATGGCACTTTTGATGCGTTGATTATATACTAAATGTGAACATGGCAGTGAGTAGTGATGGCGATAACTACCTTCGTTAATTTAAAACTAAAGCTACGAGGGTTTCCCAACACGCCCTGGTCTGAGAAGAAGCCTACAACAAACTTCGAAGCCCACAACATATAGGCCCAATATAGTTTGAAATGCTAAGCAAAACACCGCATGAGCCACGCAGCTGGCAAATGTATCACTGCAAACATTTCAAGCGAACTGCTTTTAGTTGTGCCAATATAGGGACACTTTTTATATTGCTGCCATTTTATTTCAATTTGTTTCGTATACGGTTCAAATACACGGAATTGTAACATTCATCCTACAAGTTTAAACCTCTCGTAAGAATGGTGTTTGAGGCTGTATAAATTATTGGTGAATTCCTAGAGTAAACAAAGTTATTGTTAATATTTTTTAAAGAAGATTATATTCTTCTTAGCGAACCTTTTTATTTGATTACCTTTAAAAGGTGTATAAAAAATAATTGGGCGGCCTTATTGGTTAATGAATGATGTCACTCATTAACCAATATGCCGCCCAAATGATGCAACCATGACCATAAACAAAATTCCATAATCACGTTACTGAATTGCACCGTTGCTGCGTAGAAAAGCGACAAACAAACAAATACACTTTCCCATTAGTATTAGCAGGGACACTACGTAAGATAAAAGCTTACATAAATAATTGTTATATCATTCGTCATTCACTTAGAAAATAGCTGACCGTAAGGGCAGCCATTGTAAGCTGCTATAATACCTCTTTTAAAAGGAAAACGAGAGCTTTCATCACAAAAACGAAAGCCTTTCTCTACTTTGTCTCTATTTTGCAACTTCATTTTAACGTTCGCAAACGGTCTTTTGAGCACTCGATTGTGAATCTTTGCTACTGTTTGACAAGTGATATAAAAGAAATTACTTAGACTTCTTTTCTTTGTATAAATCGGATTTGTATTTTAACGAGAAATTCTCGTACCTATTGGTCCATTTCTTTATCTAGGTGAATATACTTACCGTCATTTTCTTTTAGGTCGTGTTTTACTTCAGTTTTTGTACTTATGCGATGGAGAGAGGTAACGCTTGGAGTGTTTCTACGTGATCAAATCAGGAACGTAGTGATCTGTAGAAGAACCAGAGTTCCCGAGATAGCTCAGACGAGTTGTAAAGCTAAAGTGGCTATTGGCTGGGCACATAGTTTTGAACATCGATGGACGTTGGGTCCCAAGGTGCTCGAATGACTAACTCGCGCCAGTAAAGGAAGCGTTGAAGAACCGCTTGACTGAAATAGCTGGCGTAGACGGCCGATTGGCGCAGTGGGTTTGATTCCCACAATTGGAATATCTTCGTGTCTGGGTGTTTATATGTATATTATAAGTATTTATTTATATTAATGCATCAGTCACCTTAGTTCGCTAACACAAGCTACTCTTACTTTGGGGCTAGATGGCGATATGTGTATTTATATCGTTATTAATTTATAGAACCGTCACAAGACCGTGGTATTTGAAACACCGTACGAATGACGTCGTTTGTTAGACATGATGATAGTGGTAAACGTTGGCTGTTTGGTTTATTAGTTGATAGTATAGTTCTATTGTGAATCAAAAAAAAAGGAAATTCTTGACCTACCAATGCATACATTTAAAAAATGTGTAAAAACGCATCTAGTACAGCGAGGTTACTATACATTTGATGAATTCCTCAATGACAAGGTAGAACGGAAGCAGCCAGCCTCGCTCTCATCTCCCGCAAGATAGCAAAATGATTGTAAATGTTGATGTTGGAAAAGAGCAATTACTGAATATCTTGCCGGCTCTTCTCGGTAGAATCTGCTTTCCGAACCGGTGGTAGAGTCACACAAACATACATACTTGACGTTTCAAAAGTGCTTATAAAGGAGGCAAGTAACTTGAAAAAAAAGAATTTGAATTTGAATCACGAAGTTTTAGGTTCTTTTGTCGGCTGGGGAATCAAGCGACAAACCGAAGCGATAAAGAGTCCGTCGTTAGGGAATTAGTTCTGAACGTTAAGCTATTTATATATTGAACTTTGTATACGCGACACTAATCGTTATGTGCCCATTGCCTGCTCACTTCAGGCCACAAGTCTTCAGTCAGAATGAGGAGAGTTTAGGCCGTTGTCCACTAAGCTGGAAAAGTGCGTGTTGGTAGACTTCACACACCTTTGAGGACATTATGGGAACTCTCTGCCATAAAGGTTTCCTCACAATGTTTCCCTTCACCGCTAGAATAAGCACAATTTTTTTTAAATTAACAGTCTGGGGATCGAACTTCCAAGACACCGTACGATCCAAAGTATTAACCACTCATTATTCATGGATTCCTGATAGATGTATTTGAGTGTATTTTCAACCCCCGGCGCAAAGAGAGAGGGGAGTTATAAGTTTAACGTTCTGTCTGATTGCCTGTTTATATACAGGAAGGTAAATAGGTGAAAATATATTCATTTAATTATCACGAACTTAAAATATATGTAACTGAGTGGCTCACAAAATTAAACTATGTAGAGATTGAGACTTTGCTCGAAGAAATGACATGAGAAATCTACCCCTATATTAGTACAATGTAGTTCTACCCCACACACACCCGCACTCACACACAGACACATACACTCACACACACACACTCAAACACGAACATGCTCACTAAAACACACAAACAAACATCTTTTTGTACAATCATTTAAATTTAATTTTGTCTCATAATCAAAGATAAATACTTTCTACGGAGGGCGGGACAATCATTTTGTACAATTATTTTAATTTTATTTTGACTCACAATCCAAGATAAAGATTTTGGCACAGGTATATTCCTTACTTAACAGGATGTCCCAAAAACTCATCAATGTTTTGTAAAACCTTTTTATGAATAAATTAATTTATATTTTTCAACTCTGTGTCTGTTATCTGTCTGCCATGGTATCGTAGCTCCAAAACGGATGAACCGATATACGTTTAGTTTTTGTCATAGATCATTTTATCCCAATTAGTGTTCTTAGCCTTGTTTCATGAAAATCTGTACAGTAGTTTGAAGATCATCAGCTCTTTTCTAATTGAAGAGGGGATCTGACTAACTTCCTTATGTCCTTCAATTTGAAATTTGCTATTTATTTTTATTTATTTGCCGTGTTACTTCAATGATATTGAAAGTATATGGTAAGATAACCATGACTTTAAATATGACTAGTTAGGATAAGGTTTAAATTTCAAAGGGAATTTTAAATGGGCTCAATAATTAATGTTAGTATTTTATTTTGTAATTGTGTAATATTTTAATTTTTATATTAATATTTTTGTTATTTAATTTACTACTGTTGTCCATACAACAGTCAAAATAATACATTTTTTAGAAAGTATTACGCTTTCGCCACTTGACTTCGGAATCATAAACCAGCTCCACGTATCTTATTTCCACGGGAAGTAATTTACACATTTCTACCCGCAGTCGTATCTTTAATCTGTCTGCATCCGGGCTACATATCTAAGTCTGGACTTAATGAAATACCACGTCGCCTTTCGACTTATACCTACTGTTTGTTAAAGACTCTGCTCTACTACACTTTTAGTAGTAGTATAGCTTAGACTGAGCTCGTCCGGGAAAGTACTACCGCCAGGTTTATTTCTGCCGCCAAATAGCATTGCTATATTCAGTGGCGTGCACAGGGTCTTCGGCCAGGACAGGGTATTCCCCTCCAATATGCTATATAAAATAATTAATAATTTGGGTATGCAGTGCTTTTGTGCATGTATGAAGTGCACGCCACTGGCTGTATTTTAAAGAGCGTGGTTGGCAGTTTAGTTTCGGGAACATGATGCCCTTAATTACACCGGCAACCTCCGTACACAGATGTGATGACAGCCCAGCTTTAGAAGCTCGACTAGAGTTCGAATCCCAGCACGCACATCTAACTTTTCTAAGTTATGTGCGGTTTAAGTAATTAAAATATCACTAGCTACAACGGTGAAAGAAAAGCATCGTGAGGAAACCTGCATGCCTGACAGTTCTTCATAATGTTCATTCATTTATTCATAAGACACACCAGCAATTAATTGTAACTAAATTCATTAAAAAAAAAATATGTGTTAGAATTACAAATTCTGTCTAGTGCCATAAAAATAATCAATCATAGGTGTATACAGCATTATCGTTGTTATTTCCGGCCACAGGTAAAAAAAAAATAATTAAAAACTTAAATTTGTATTTAACTAAAGATTATTGAAAATCCCAACTAATATTATAAATGTGAATGTAAGTTTGTTTGTTACGCTTTCACGAAAAAACTACTTAACCGATTCTCATGAAACTTTGTACACATATTCACCGATTTTAATAATTATTTTTGTACTATAGAGGTTATAATGTGTTTAATTTTACCCAAACTGTGGTTGGAGAAAGAGGACAGAACTCCTCAGCGGACAGCAGCAAACCCCTCATTTAAGGCTTAGCGATACTACATACTTTATATTTTTTTTAATCTACAACTAAATTTAATGCCACATCAAAAAACATAATCAAACGCAGACGAAGTCGCGGGCAACAGCTGGTAATAATATAAAAATGAATTAAGCTATTATAACTTACATTGACATTTATAATATTAGTAGGGATTTGATAATATAATACTGTAGTACTAGTTGATATAATGGTGAGTTATAATGGATTATACGTAGTTTAGACAGTTTATTGACAGTGGACCTTGTCAACAAGTTTACAGTCGCTTAGACTAATATGGAGCGTGCTACGTTGGGAGCAGGTGAAAACCAGTATTAATATATTAGTAAATTTTGGTTAGTGACCGGTCAAAATATTGTTATTTGTGTTACCGGTTAATTAATTACCGATTTCTAAGGAACCGAAATAGTTTAAAAAACTGTATACTGTAACTGTAACTGTATTAGTTTTGACTCATACGCGGACGAAATCGCGGGGGTCCGCTAGTTTCTTTAATATAGTTCAACTGGTACACACCACGATAATATTTTGGATATTTCGACCCAGCTGCGTGATCGTCAAGTTGGATGTCACGGGCAGAATCTGACTACCTGCTTTCGTGTTATTTTTATTGGTATTTCACGGATTGTTCAGCATACTACACTGACAACGTCACTTTTAAATTGAGAAGCTGTACGAGAGCTTTCTTGGTTTGAAAATTTCTACCAATAAATAAGAAGGTACGCTTCAAAAGTGGAAGGCTACTTCATATACCATACAATATATAGAAGCCGCTATTACGTTTGGAAAGTCTAGCAACTGTCGATGCATAATCGATAAGTGGTATTTGCTGGCCCAGAATACTTCAAGGAAATGGCTGCCCAGTTTGGACGAAGAAAACTTTTCCAATATAAATTACGACGAAATAACCTGCAGCGAGATCGATTTTAGACTTCATTTCGACTAAAACTGAACGACAGCAACGCTTTATTAAGTTTTGGTGTTTAGGTTTAGGTTTGTAAATTACTATTTTATTTTATTTTATTATTAATTTATAACATATTTCATTTATTTTACCCAAATGCGAAACAAGGATTGTTATGTTTTAGAGTGTATGTTTCTTTGGCACGCCGCGCCTAAACGGCTTGTCGCAGTTTGATGTAAGTTGTGTCAATAGATTCGTCTTAGTCGTGAGAGTGACACTGGGTACATCAAAAAATTAAAAAATAAATAAAGCTTAAGGTCTACACAACACTTAAAAGTACGATGTGATCTCAAAATGTTTTTTTACTCAGCATGCGGCATGCATGCAGATCAGCGTAGGGTTTGCCACCCAACGCTGATCTTCCATGACGGCAACCAGACGTGACTTTTGCACGGTAGAAACTGCCAGAGCACCGCCTAACAATAATCAAGAAAAATAAAAATTCTGTGCAATTTATTCACATACGGCAGAAGTGTAACTTCCGAAAAGTAGTCTACGAGAGATTGAGGTGGATGTAGAGTATCAGAACTATTCGGATAAATGTAAGGTTTATTATTTAGTTTCCATGGTAACTAGAATAGGTAAAAAAATGTATAATCTCACTCTGTCCTATACATTTATTTGTTTGTGTTGCTATGGACTTATATTTTTGTTTCATCGAGTTTGAAATCACAACGAGTCTAAATAAGTTTCATTTTAAAAATAAAATAAAAAAACAAAAAATACTGCGGTGACCATATCTGTCATCTTTATTAAATTCCTCTGCTCACTCCGAAATTTTGTTGCTCTATCTATCCTCATCCTCATCATGTCAACCCATTACCGGTCCACTACAGGGCACAGGTCTCCTCCCACAATGAGAAGATGAAGATAATAGACATAAATACTAATAATATGTTCATCACACAAACATTTTCCAGTCGTCAGAATCGAACCCACGGCCTAAGACTCAAAAAGCAGGGTCGCTGCCCACCGCGCCAATAGCATGGCAGCAAGTCTTTGATGGTAACTAGCCACGGCTGAAGCATGCCACTAGACGAAAAACTCACCATACTTATTGTATCAACGCGAAAGTGAGTTTGTCTGTTTGCATACTACGTTTATATGAGTTGCGGTACTACCATAGAAGCCAAAAAGCCGGGCTTGCGTTGCCATAAATATCTCTTTTAAATTTTGCTCGGCTATTCCGTAATGCTATTCACAAAATATATTAATAAGTACAAACATTAATTGGCGAACATAAGATAAACTTTTAAAGGTCACGACGAATCAAATTAGTCTGTAACTGTGGTTGCTTAAATTCAAGACCCTAGGAACGCCACTGCTTCATATCAAGCGCTGTATCGATTTTAATGTAATTTGGAATATATGGGTACAGCATGGCTAGCGTTGGCAGGAGACAATTATCTCCCCGGGGAAAGGATAAAAATTTATCTTCACCCACAGCTTCACAAACTCGAAATAATATAATAAATAAACGGGGTAATCTTCTCTTTATCTATTTTCCCGAGCTTTTCCGAGCAGGTGGTCATGTTAATTATATCCCATCAGGGAATATATAAATTATATCCCATCAGGGGATATAATTGGGGATACAATTTGTGTCTGTCTGTCTGTGCTAGCCCTGCAGCTAGGCGTTTTAGAGATAGTTCCATCAGATATGGACGAGGCTCTATCACAAAAATCTTTAAAACATACTTTCGCAAATCAAACCTGCTTGCAGGTTGTTCGCGTACTTTGTCCGCGTTTATTAAGGTTTTTTGTTATCCAGGTATAAAAAGTAACTTAAGTTACTTTCCGTCCTTTCAACTAACTCTATGCCGAAAATTAAGTCGATCGGTTGCTTAATTACGGCGTATAGTGAGGACAAACAAACACACTTTCGCATTTAAAATAATAGTAAGAACTCGTGGCACCCTGACTCCCACAATTGGCGCGAACTAGCACGGTGCCAACTCTCTCTGTCTCCAATGCATAATCAATGCGAGAGACGCCAAGTATTTGAAGACCATTCATTACTCATTTGGACAATGCGTATTAAAACGCTTTGAAATCACATCTACTTTATCTAATGGCATTAGTTTATTCGATTACGCTAAAACCTTTCTGTCCTAGTGACCAATTTCATTTATTTAGGTAGTTATTTACATACTCAGAGGGCAATTAAAGTTTCCCAATTCGTCTAACCAAGCAACAATTATAATACATTTAAACAAAGGAAAAATGTAACTAACACTCATAAAATTATACATTTAAAAATACACAAATTAATTCCTTTGCTACATAGAAAAACTTTGCAATTATAAAAACATATACATACATACTATAAAGCTGCTGTATCTTTTATATATATATATATATATATATATAAGAGAAAGTGTGTGGATATGTTCCGTATAGGCTCCGAAACGGCTGGACCGATTTCAATGAAACTTTCAGGGAATCTCCGGATTGACCTGGCCAGTAATCCTGTAAAGTTTGGTGACGATCGGAGCATCCTATTTTTGAACTGTCAAACTGTCAAATACGGCTTTTATTTACTATGATGATATTCTATTGTTGGGTGTACATAGGTGTAGATAATGATCTTCACCCGCTCGAGAAGAGAATAGAACAGAATGAATACGGAGAGACATAAATTAAATTTTTAATTTAAATCTCATAATATATTAAATCAAAAATTTTATGATGTAAGTTTATTGTTTAAATAAAATAAAGCAAAATCTAGCCCGGCGAAGCGGGCTGAGTACGCTAGTATAGTATAAAGAAAAGAAAGAAACAGTTATAGAAAACCAAACTAAATAAAATCAATATTTAAAAAAAAACCTTATACAACACACAACAATTAAACTCGTAGGTACGGTGTGATCCCAGAAAGGTCTTCACTTATTATGTTTGCTGCGTCTGTTAAGACCCAGTTCTGAACTTCGATGAAGCCAGACGTGACGTTTGGACCGTCCAAAGGCACTGACAGAGCACCTCTTAATTACTATGGTATGGTATATATGTACACTATAAAATACAACAAGTGGATATATAACACAAAAAGTCACACACACAACAGACTGTCAACTTGGCGTTGTCAAGTATAACACCACGTCGTGCATCGGGGGTTAATAAATAGATAGAACAACACTCTTAATTTACAAAAGTAAAGTTGAAACACATTCTTGACGTGACCCAAGCTGTAAGATGTTATCGGTAAACAAATTGGAGCCAAGCGAACCGCTAGCATCGATTATACATTAGTAGCAATGCAGCCAGAATTGGTCGCCAGTCGCCGCTGAAGTCAAAGACGAATTATTAGGTCTTGGTAATTGCCACAAACCTACTCGTTACGTGTTCAATTATGGTTGGTTTGTTGTTTCTTGGCTACAGTGAACATAAAGCTTAATTTGCTGTTGTCCGCAAAAACCAGGTCATCTGCATGGTGCAATAAATACCTACCTCAATCTAAATATAGCAACCCTACATATCTTCCAAATTGCAACCTTACGTAGATTTCGCTCAGATACTGGGTCATCATCAGCAGTCGTTGACTTTAACTCACCTACGCAATTAAAGAATCCTACTAATATTATAAATGTAGAAGTGTGGAAGTTTCTTACTAAATCACGCAAAAAAAGGCTGAACGGATTTCGATGAAATTTGGCATTCATGTAGCCTTTGACATGGAAAAGAACAAAGGCTACCTTTTATTCCGATTCCTTAAGAAGTTCCCGAGGGAAAGTTGAAAATTGTTTACAAGTTAAGCCGCGGGCAGACAGCTTTGAAATTTGGTATGCGTGACATGCATGACTATGCTATGGAAAAGGACATGTAGGTAATTTCTATACTGATCTCTCAAATAGTTCCCGAGGTAAGATTAAAAATTGTTAACGAGCGAAGCTTTAGACCCAGTTCTGAAGTCCACGCATACAAAATCGCGTTTTATAAAATGCCGCCGAGGTGGTCCTATCTCTTTCGCTCAATGTGCGGAGTGAATGAGAAAACTTAACATCGGCTGCAATTTATTAATTTCAGTTGAGTTTGAGTTCAATATAACTACCATACCGCTAACTGGTTAGCCCGTTACCATCTCAGACTTACTACCAGCAGGTTCGGTAACAGTCCAAGCTAACTTGTAGTGAAATTAAAAGAAAATACAATCTTGTAAGGCACTTTTATGTTCAAGAGAATATATTTAGCGAACGCGATAAAAATTTATGGCAATTTGAGAACATTCGCAGGGTGGTAACGACATGTGACATTAGGCGGTCTTTATTTATATCACGTGACGTTATTACTTTTTATTTTATGATACAAACGCGTTATCGACATCGGTTTAAATATATTCAGATTTTTCCGCAGATGGCAACATTTACGCAGAAAATAACGAGAGTTGGTAGCATTGACGAAAATGGCGAGCTTTTATCTTGCTAACGTGCGACGTGGCAGCTTTTGGGTAGAAGCTCTGTTTTAGAAATTCTTGTTCCTCTCTGTTCCTTTCTGGTGCAGTGGTAAGCGAGTGGGAGGTCCATATTCGATTTTGGTGGTTTATATTTGGGAATTTAAAATTTATGAATATTCTCTTTTTCAACAGATTGAAACCTCAACCCAGCGCAGATCAGAGAAAATACTGACTAGCCTCTGGGCTAGTTACCGTCATTGATCCTACCAACAAAGTATTCGGAATAAATTGAACGAATGAATGAGTGTAAATAAAATTTAACATTAAGTATACAATTTAAAGAGAGGTAGGTGGTGCATATAAATATACATATATATTTGCATATATACCTCTATATACATAGATACTATAGTAAACTTAAAGTAATCTTTATTTGTCTCCAGGATACCAGCCAGCTATCTCAGTGTTAAGTTTTGTCAAAATCGGTTTAATATAATCTGATTTAGCATTAGCAATATTCACGCAGCAAATGACGAGAGTTGTTAGCATTGCTAAAAATGCCGAAATATATTTTATGCAGTGTATTTTATATTCGCTATCCCTACTAATATTTAAATGCGAAAGTGTATTTGTTTGTTTGTACTTTCTCAACCCCTAATTAAGTTTGCAATCAACTTGGTGTTTGGCATAGAGATAATTGAAAGGGCAGAGAATAAACTATTTTTGTATAGGAAAACAAACGTTTCCGTTAAAAAATATTAGAGTGCAAAACCGCGGGCAACAACTAGTGGACTATAACTATTGCTGCAGCTCAGTCCATCCATAAACTATCAATATTTACGTTCGAAGTCGCCTTGGAAACACTGTGCCATCTTGTTTATCAACACGAGCGTTAAATGGTTATTGTTAAACGTAATCGTTTCCAGTTTCACGTTCTACAATTTCGGTGTACGTGCTGAGTCAAAAGTACAAGCTATCTCTGTTCCCAATTCCGAACAAATGCAACAAACCAAGTAACAGACATTTTCGCATTGATAATATTGTTATTGAAGTGAAAACATCTTTAGGCACTTTTTGGTTGATCGAAAATCATGGAACCGAACGCATTCCGTGATCAATATGTATACTGTGCCTATAATGTACATAGACATGCCTCCGTGCGTTATTTGGATATATAGATATATATATCCAAATAACTCACGTATATATATTCCTATCCCTATCCCTACTAATATTATAAATGTCAATGGAAGTTTGTTTGAAACGCTTTCACGCAAAAAATACTTAACAGATCCTCATGAAACTTTGTACACATATTCTTGGAAGTGTTAGAAGTAATATAGGATACTTTTTATCCCGACATTAGGCTTGGTTCTTTTGGGAGAGGGGATAAGTGTTTGACGATTTTACACCGTAACTCCGACAAATTATAACCGATTTAAATAATTATTTTGTACTATAGAGGTTATAATATGTGTTTAATTTTACCCAAACTGTGGTTGGAGATAGAGGACACAACTCCTCAGCGGACAGCAGCAAACCCCTCATTTAAGACTTAGTGATACTGAAAACTTGAATTTTTTTTAGATCTACAACTAAATTTAATGCCACATCAAAAAACAAAACCAAACGCAGACAAAGTCGCGGGCAACAGCTAGTATACTGTATAATATATATACTTTGACAATACAACACATCGCCTATGCGGTCTAATCTAAACCCGTTAACCTTATCAACACTCCTCATTCTCTTTCATTGCTCCGTCGCTGCTTGATTTCGTTTATAACAATAGTAAGGATAGTTTTGTATGTCCCGTTACAAAAAGGAAACAAACGACGATACTATTTATTATGAAGAGCACAATATAATAGTGAACAATGTATCTAATTTGAATGCACGCTACTATTTTTCGTAACACAATAGCCGTTTGGCACGAGTCTATTGTTATTTGTTGGTATGGTAACTATATTTAACCGTGCGTTACGCAACGTAATGTTTATTAGCATTTGAATCAGGGTATCTACCTTGTTTTTTCAGTGGTTTTAAGTTAAACTTAACTCAAATAGAAAGTAAGGTTTCCGTACGAAACATGTGAAGTAGCTATTGGATTTAGATAACAAAAAATTAACTGATAACAGGATTGAAGGAAAAGATATGTGAATTTTTGGTTTTATTTCGTTCGTTTATTTTTGAAGTTATACTTCTAAAGTGGCGTTAGGAAAAAAACACGGGAGTGGAATTATACGACGTAACAAAATGCGCGCGCATATGGTTAGACGATTTGAACAGGATGAAGGTAGTCGCGAAACCAAAATGTCAGTCACAATTACAAAATGTTGAAATGCAATCAACAAGTAACTTGTATGATGAACTACTTACTTCATCCTCAACAATGCCAGTGTGCATCGATCTGACTTGTGATAGCCCTTGTGTTAAAAAAACCAAGCCTCAAATAGATCTCCCCTTTTTAAATAGCCACAATAAAATAAAAAAATACATTAGAATTAGTAAAATAATAAAAAAAACTCAAAAATTAGTAAAAAACCAGAAGAAAAGCAGTGAAAACCTGATACTAAGAAAAGAACGTTCAGTTTTGTTAAATAAGTTAAATACCTTTTCTCTTTCTTTTCAAAGTAGCAGGGAAAAATATGAGAGTGAAATCCAAACCTTAAATGATGTTATTCAACAGCTGGAAGACTCACTTAAAACTATGACTATTAAATATGAGCTGTCAAAAAAGCAGATTGATGAACAAATTCTGGCAGCTGATGAGTTGTTAGCTCTAGGTACCTACAATATGGCTCGTTTTGAGTCATTGGCAAATAAATGTCAATGTTCTCAAGATATACCTACGGCTAACCTAGACTTAAGTAGTAGTATTTTGTCCTCTAATAAGCTAGAGACCTGCCAAGAGCAGTGTGAAAGTATTATTCCTGTCACTACATCCTTAGATTATAATTTATCAAGTAAGCATAAAAAACACACTTTAGTAATTTCAGACAAGCTAGGTAAAGGTTTTGGTCCTATTATGAACTGTTACCTAGATCACTCAGTGACTAATAGATGTTCACCGGGGGCTAATTTAGACTATCTTATTGATAGTTTGAACATAGACAGTTTAGATGTAAATAAAAATGTTATATTTTTGTTAGGAGACAGCTTAAATGTAAAAAAGACACAAATTATAAGATGTGTAGAAAAATTGCTGGCTTTGCATGAAAAATCTAAATGTAGATTTGTTATGTGTGCCTTTCCGTACTGTGGCACACTTAGTTCTAAGCGAAATAAGCAAATTTATAATTTAAATTTATTAATTTATAACTTGACATGCCGTCATAGTGAGGCAGTTTTTTATTTTGATGTGAATAAATTTATTTCACCACTGTTATTGACTAGGGATACTTTTTATCTGTCAAAAAAATGTAAGCAACATATAGCCTCATTATTAGCTTACAATTTAAATGATACAGTTACAAGTGTTGTAACTAAGTCTATTGACAACTTTACAAATTGTACTTTAGGTACCAATATTTCTGATAATGACCCAAGTACTTGTTCAAGTACTAAGAAAATTTCTTATAATTATTTAAACTAGATAGCCAGACAACGGAGAAGCTCTCCAATATGAACATTGTACATCAAAATATACAGAGCTTAACCGGCAAAGAAATTGAAATAGAACTGTTTGTGGAAAAACTCAATATACACATTCTGTGTATTACTGAGCATTGGCTCACTGGTGCACATCCAGCAGTTATCTTAAGGAATTTCAAAATGTCCAGTGTGTTCTTCAGAAGGACTGCAATTCATGGTGGGTCCTTAATTTTTGTACACAATAATATAACTTGTAAGGAGCGAAAAGACATAGTTAGTCTTTCTGTTGAACGCACTGTAGAACTATCTTGTGTGGAGCTGGAGCGATTTATAATAGTGTGTGTATATCGTCACCCCTCAGGTGATTTTAGCCTTTTTGAGGATGTAATGGAAGATGTGCTTAAGCGATTGTCTGTATCCACAAAAAAAGCAATAGTATGCGGGGATTTTAATGTTGATATTTTACTTAGTAATGCAACTACGACTAGGTTGCTAAACTTATTTAAATGTTTTAATTTAAATTATGCTTTTAGTGAACCTACTAGAATCACAGCAAGCTCAGCATCGTGTTTAGATAATATTTTTCTCAACTGTGATATCTTAGGTAAATCGATAATAACCAACTTAAGATCAGATAATTGTGGCCAACAAATTACTGTTTTGAATAATATAAACAAAGATAAACATATCGTCAAGTGTAGGCCGATAACTAAGAGCAAATTGACGCGATTCAAAGGTGAAATATCATCCAAAATTCCTGCCCTTGTCTTTAAGAACGGTCATCCTGACAGCATTTATGGTACGCTCTTTAATATCATAGAAAATGGATTTAACAAAATATTCAATTTCAAACATATAGATTTCAATAAAAAAATAAAGTTTAGCGATTGGGCAACTATTGTCATATACAAAAGTAGAGATAATTTGTATGAGCTCTATAGTGAAAAACAATATAACCATACTCCAGCTTTCCTACAACACGTAAAAATGTACTCTAAAACGTTTAAGAACGTTTGCTTTCATGCTAAGTCGCTATACTTTAAGGATCAAATCATAAAATCGGATAACAAAGTACAAACAACCTGGAAAATTGTTAATAATGAAACTGGGAAAGCTAAATCTCGCAACGTAAACTTTGAATTAATTATTAATGATAATAAAGTTACCGCTGACAGTGAGGTTGCAAGTACCTTTGAAAACTTTTTTCAGAGTGTTCCTATTTTGTTGACTGATTCACTTAATTCTTCACCTACTGCAGCTCAGAGTTTATTGAGGAACAACGTTAATGAGTGCAACGTTTTATTTAATTTTAAACATATATCTGCATATGATATAATAAAAAATTTTAAGTTGTTGAAACAGAAAAAAACCGGTGATTTATGGGGTATGTCTGTAATGGTAATATCTAACATTATAGACGTTATTGCCCCTTACTTAGCCATACTTTTTAATGAATGTGTTGATAGAGGTACTTTTCCAAATTTAATGAAACATAGTAAACTTATACCTCTATTTAAATCTGGCAATAAAAACGACATTAACAATTACAGACCCATTTCAATCTTACCAGCTCTTAGTAAGGTCTTTGAAAAAATTATTTTAAATCAACTTTTGAATCACTTCAATGTAAATAACTTACTACATCCGGAGCAGTACGGTTTTACTAAAGGTCGTAGCACCACGGATGCAGGCGCTAAACTTTTAAAACATGTGTACGATGCCTGGGAACGTTCGCAGAATGCCATTGGTGTTTTTTGTGATCTATCCAAAGCATTCGATTGTGTCGATCATAAAACCTTGCTTCTTAAACTAGCCCATTATGGTATCAAAAACGTTGCACTAAATTTGGTTGCCTCTTATCTCAGTGACAGAACCCAAAGGGTTTGCATAAAAGACATTAAGTCGCAGGGGTCGGCTACGTCAATGGGTGTCCCACAGGGTTCAATCTTGGGTCCCTTTCTATTTTTGGTGTATATAAATGATCTACCACACCATGTCAGTGAAACCTGTGACATTGTACTGTTTGCTGATGATACATCTCTAATTTTTAAAACTGATAGAGGTAGAGACAACTCTGACGATGTAAGCCGTGCTATGTCGCATGTGTCGCACTGGTTTACTGTCAATAATTTACTTTTAAATGCAAAAAAAACTAAGTGTGTGGAATTTATTTTACCAAATGTAAAGAAAGTTAATAAAAATATAATAATAAATGGAGAATCACTAAAAATGGAAGATTCCACAGTTTTTCTGGGCATGACCTTGGATTGTAAGCTTCAGTGGGGTACCCATATAGATACACTAGCAGGTAAACTAAGCTCGGCTGCCTACGCCGTCAGGAAAATTAGACAGATTACTGACGTAGAAACAGCAAGACTTGTTTACTTCGCGTACTTTCATAGTGTGATGTCTTACGGGATCTTATTATGGGGCAAAGCTGCTGATATTGAAACTATATTCATATTGCAGAAAAGAGCTGTACGGTCAATATATAAACTTAAATCACATGAATCCCTCCGTGAAAAATTTAAAGAAATTGGTATACTTACGGTAGCCTCACAATACATTTATAACAATATAGTATTTGTAAGACAACATATTAGTCTTTATAAACAAAAAGTGGATATAAACAGTCGACTTACAAGAAATGGTCATAAATTAGTGACATCTGCATATCGTCTGCGAAAGGTGCAGAAGTCATTTGTGGGATTGAGTATACGCTTTTATAATATGATTCCTAAGGTAATTTTGGACCTACCAATCCATAAGTTTAAAGAATGTGTTAAAACACATTTATTACAGCGAGGTTATTATACAATTGATGAGTTTCTTAATGACAAGGTTGCTTGGAAGCATCCGGCTCCGCTTTATGTTAAAATATAAAATGTAAATTTTTGATGTTGGAAAAGAGCAACTGCTGAGTTTCTTGCCGGCTTCTTCTCGGTAGAATCTGCCTTCCGAACCGGTGGTAGAGTCACTACACACGGACAGACTTGACGTTTCAAAAGTGCTTGTATTAGGCCTACTTGAAATAAATGAATTTTGAATTTTGAATTTGAATTTGAAACCGAGTGAGAAGGGAATACATCGTCCGCCAGCTCCCTTTTTTCCTGAAGTTTCGATTAGTCGGCATTTTATAGTCGATATATACGACATTCTATTGGGAAAGTCTGCGGGCTAATTCTGGTGATTTAATTGATTCAAGTGTACAAAAATCTCACATTTTAATGTTCAGTTAAACTTGGTAGTCCGAAAATGAGATAACTAGATAATGCGTTATAATAAAACTTTCAATGTATCCAATACCTATTTTCTATTATGAAAATTAAGCTTCATTTGCTATACTCCGGGAATAATTGAATAATTGTTAACAATTATTCATTGTAAAGTCAACATCTCCTGAGGATTTCGGAGCGAAACGTGCGTAGAGGGTTCATTGCCGAAGATCTGTTTGGTGTGGAGTATAAGGATTGAAGAAATTATAAATTACACCATATAGATTCTGGTGTCTTCTGTTTTACATATAGCAAATTAAGCTTAATTTTCACAATATGTGGATTTCCGCAAAGTAACGCCTGCTTTTATCCAATACTTTTTTTTATTGTAGTTATGTAGTTTTAAAACTACAGTAACATTAAAAAAAACAACATTAACGATAAAACTTCTGAAAAGTTTTTTATCTTGTTACGCCAAAGAAGTATAACTTCTAACGCGTGTACATAAAAACACATTTTTTTATATATTAACAGTAAAGAGTTGATGGAGTCGTTAAAAAGATCCCCGTGTATACCGTCGTTTAAGAGACTGGTCAAGGAGTATCTCTTAAAAGGATTTAGTGGTAAGCACTCTTGTCTTCATGATTTCCTATTTTATATGTACAATTTATTAATTAAATAATATAATATTAGAAGCGGTGATAGCGCATCGGGCAGGAGCTCGACTTCCTTTGCGGGGGGCCGAGTTCGAATCCCAGCACGCACCTCTAACTCTTCTAAGTTATGTGCGTTTTAAGGAATTAAAATATCACTTGCTTTAACGGTGAACGAAAACATGGTGAGAAACCTGCATGCCTCACAGTTTTACATAATGTTCTCAAAATGACACTTCGAAATGAACACTTCGTTAGCGCGATGCAGGATCTTTGTGGCGCCATTTAGTTTAGTAATGTGGAGACCGTTACAAATGTAATCTTAGTTTTATAGCTAGTTCTTAAAATCCCTTCTATGTCGCAATAAAAGTTGCTAATAAGTTATGTATTTTTTCAATATTATTTTATCTCCCATTGCCCAATTGCATTAGTCCAATCTTTTTATCTTGATGCGCGCAAAGCTTCATATATAGTTAAACTTCTTTGCTTTCATTTATTTTCGAGGTAAATTTATCATAAAGCTACAAACGCTGCCCTTATCGCATGAGTGATATCTTCCGGGCCATCGGGTAGACAAAGGGCAGTTTAGGCTACAATATATGCTACATAAAGTACAATGCTCACATCCCAAAGAAAAACCTCATACAAGATATTTGTCTCAGTTTTTGGCTATTATAATTTATGTTAGAAGACTTTTTTCACTTGAAAAAGATTTGTTAAAAGGTTATTATACTAATATTATAAATACAAAAGTGTGTTTGTCTGTGTATAGTGTGGTTGACCTCATCAACCTACAAGTGCTGATAACCACATTAATAAGTGACTTAATATTATGCTTTATCAAATAGCATAGCGTAATTTTAAAAGCTCAAAAAAACTACTAGCTGATCAAAACTGATATCGAAAAAATATGAAGCCATTTGGAACAAGTAGTAGAGCTTTTTGTGACAGAGCTCGTCCGGGAAAGTAAGGTCTATCACCATACTTATATACTCCGCGAAGCAGCATTTCTGTGTTCCAGTTCGAAAGGCCTGGTTGCTAATGTAATTACAGGCTCATGACGTACGTAAAAATTCGTACGGCATGTTCCTTGCATAGCCTGCGAAGTCTTGCTCTGTTTATGTGCTATGATTTTACTGTTATAATCAAGTGGGTCAACTACTTTTTAGTCAATAAATACTCTTTCATTTTGAAAGAAGACAATCTCATTTCCTCAATAACGTCCGTAAGTTACATAAACTTTCCGCTCAAAGTTTGTTAAGTCTAAATTGAATTTCATTATAGCATCGTCTCTATATGGAGGCAGGAATACCAATAAGCCTGCAAACTTCGCCCGATAATATAAAAGAGATGACAATATAATGTGGACTAGTAAGTACCTTGACAATAGGGTTATCAACCTCTTTGTTTAAATAATAATCAGACTATGTTTAAACAATAATCCAGCAGTGAAAAAAACACTTGGATTATAGGGTTAGGTTGTACACATAAAAAGTTATATGAATAGCAATAAATTAGCAACATATATATACTACGACAATACACTCATCGCCATCTAGCCCCAAAGTAAGCGTAGCTTGTGTTATGGGTACTAAGTTGACTGATGAATATTTTTAAAATGAATAATATACATAAATACTTATAATATACATATTAACACCCAAACATTGAAAAACAGTCATGTACATAACAAACATTTTCTAGTTGTGGGAATCAAACCCACCGCCTTGGACTCAGAAAGCAGGGCCGTCAAATATACAAAATATACTTACTAAATATCTATACATAAAGATATACCATTAATTGAAATTTACATAATACAATAAGACAATAACACAAAGGAAAATATAAACAATGAAAATAAACAACAAACCATATGAGGGTCGCATAAAATACTTTTTAAGGAGTCTCTTGAATATCGTTTTTTGAACAAGAAGAGAGTTTCCAACCAAACTGCTTCAACTGAAAAGGATTGAGAAGAAAGAAGTACAATTTGAAGGATTTTTAGATTTATCAAAGGACACGTTACTCGAAATTTAAGTATACAAACTTAAGAATAATCAAAGTACTTTAACTAACCAAGTATAAAAGATAACTTTTGAGCACTGCAAATCTGTCAAATTTGCAATACAAGTGGCCAACGAACCTAAAATTTTATTGCTAAAAACAATATAATATTAGTTCCAGAAACAGCCGTGTGTCTAATGTGGCGCTTCAATTGGGGCAAAATTTCAGCTTTCATTTGTGTAAGACACTTCCATTCCAGTGTAATGATAGGGGTCAGTGAGATCTTTGAATTCAAATATGAGTTTGATATGTGACTCTCTGAACATTGGCTTCGTTCAGAAACGTAAAATTTGTATTGCTTTTACGATTAGATTATAAAGTCCAAAAAAATCTGCTTTTATCTAAATATCTCTATTTAAAAATAGGTAGGTAAAAATACTTTATTGACGTTACATCATCTGCAGAATCATTTGCATAATCGGCGGTTGGCAACCCTAAACTACGGATGCAATATCTTGGAAGCAGATAAGTTACTCCGGAAATTAGATTTAACAAAGCGGATACAAACACAATCGAAAGACAATAAAAAAAATTGGATGAGACATAAAATAGATACCAATAAAAAAAAACTTTGCACAAAGTAAGTGTTACATTAGAAAGAAAAAAAAACATTTCCACTATCGATTTCCAGGTTGCTTGGAAATGCTGTAGTAAATTTCGTCAAGATCGGTTAAGTGTGTAAACCTTGCATATGTTATAAAAAAAATTATTACTCCCTGGGAAACGGTTCTCGAAAGTTTTCCGGAATCAAAAGTATCCTATTTAAAAAAAAACTTTTTTTTTACCTGACATAATTCAGAAACTTTAAATTCTCAAATTGCCCCAACTGGGAATCAAACCCGGGACCTCCTATTTAAATTCCACAGAGAGGTCGTCGAGACCTAACCTAACCTAAAACAAAACAATATTAACTCGTGACTAGTGTGCGATTTAAGTATCAAATTTTTTAGTTACAATTTAATAACCTTCCTTTAAACAAAATCTATATCGCTTAAGACTTTTCGTGGTGTTAGTAGAATACCCAGCGTAAACTCTGACACCCGAATTTATGGTTTCCTTTGATCAACGATCATAGTAAGTAGCTTTAGGTGGCAAAGATGGCCGAAATTCAGAGATTAAGTTGTAATATTATAAAGAAGGTCGACCCACTCGGCCGTGGATAATCGTTATAGGTACGGTACGTTTCTGAGGCTTCTATGAAACCATACGGAAAGGTTTTCAGCGGTCTTGGAAGTAAAATTAAATCTGCTAACCTCACCAGACGTAACTGATAAAGTAACTAAGTATCTTTGCTTAGCAACAAAATAAACATAGTGAAAATACAAACTTTCTTTATTTTATTTTTTTACAATTAAAATATTACTTGCTTCAATGGTGAAGGAAAATATCGTGAGGAAACTTGCGTAACTTAGAGTTGTCTATAATGTTTTTAAAGGCGTGTGGAGTCCACTAATCCGCACTGGGCCAGCGAGGTTGTGTATGGTCTTTACCTGTCTTACTGTGGGAGTCCTGTGTCCTGCAGTGGGCCGGTAATGTTGATTGTTGTGTTGATATGATGATGATGATGTGAAGAAGTAAAGCTACGATTCCAAACGTGGCTTGGTCTAACTAGAAGTCCTATACAAACTAAACCAGGTTTCTTTCTTATTACCATTTGTCATACTCACTGTTCACGGTTCATAAAAGGTTTAGGGGATACGGAACCCGGAAAGTCATCATCTTGGCCGTGTCTATTAGAAACAAAACTATACTTTAAACCGAATATTACGGTAAAACTTATCACAGAAATTTGGTAACTTACTGAAGTAATATTATAAGGACGTAAGCTACTTCTACTTAAAAGCTTGAGAGAATATCTGGTTCTACGGGAAATCGTAAACTCAGCGCGTTCCACTGTTTCACATAATATTTCAGAACTTATGAGTAACATAATTCTAAGATTATGAGGAAACTTGAATTAAAAATAAACAAAGAAATAGTATTTAACATTTAGTACGTGTCGGTAGGATAACAACTGACGTCCAGATCAGACTACACGCGAGACGCATTTCTTTTTTTATTTCATTTCAATTAGCCTTTCATGAGCTGAGGCAAAGGTGTTAAGCTTTATGTGACTGTTCATACATCACACCGGCAACCACGCTGTTCAAACCTCGTCACAGCAATGATCCTTGGCGGCAGAAATAGGAGCGACGGTACCACTTCCTCGGACGAGCTCTGTCATAAAAAACTCCACTTCTACCAGCGTGTGAACGAAACGCGCAACCGAAAAGTCCTGGGCCGCTTCCTTCGACCGAAACCTCAGTAGATATAATTTGTTATTAGTATCCAAACCATACAAAAAACAAACAGACAGACACAATTTCACAATTATAACTTTAGTGTGGATAGTCAGTAATGACGTAAGTAACAAGAAACGTGATTTCCTAAAGTCCGTCCAACAAAACATCCGTGAACTATGACATATCCAAGTTATCAAATAGAAGCTGCATTGTTAAATAAATAACTCCACTGTGAAGTTACGGCTGCCACAGTAATATGAAACCTGACGAGTTGTCATTCTGAAGGAAACCACACAATATCATGGCGATTATCGAACGTACTGGAAGCGGTAATATTAAATAAACCTACTTTATATAATGATATAATGTACTTTCACCCGCTTAGAGAATGAAATTAGATATATCGCTTATATGAGGATGTTATGTAACGAGGCTCGGCTAATGGCGCCATAATGAGGAGATTGGAATCGTTGCCGCAACTCTACACCCTATATTTAACCGTGAGGCAGTATTTGTAGCTTTACGGATCCTATCGTCGCTGGGAGTCATCAAGATCAACCCATTGCTGGCCCACTACAGGTAGTTACCTCTCAGAATTAGGAGGTTTAGGCAATGGTCCACCACGCTGGCCAAGTGCGGATTGGTAGACATCACACACCTTTGAGAACGTTATGGAAAACTCTCAGGCATGGAGGTTTCCTCACGACGTTTTCCTTCAACGTTAAGGCAAGTGATAATTTAAATTTCTTAAATTAAAATAGAAGAATGCAAGCAACAGCCAGTAATATTATGAACGCGAAATTGTGTTTTTTTTGTTTGTCATCCTTTACGCCCGAACGAAGCAACCTTTCGACTTGATTTTTGGCATAGAATCAGTTGAATGGACAGGGAGTAACTTAGGTTACTTTTGGTCCTGAATAAACATAAAGTTCCCGAAGGTGGTTTAGAGGTCTCACATGGGTAGTTCGCGTGTCTACAAATTTTACTGGTCTTAGCAGTTAATGGAAAGACACACAACATTGTGTATACAAGCGTCCTTAAATAGTGCGCTGCATATGCATGGTCGTTGTCTTATTCCTCACATATAATAATATCAACATATAAATCTAAGCCGCTGGACCCAAGAAGCGCAAAACCGTTGTATTTGAAACTCCCTAAAAAAGACCTTTGTCCAGCATTGGACGTCTATTGGTTGACATGATGATGGTATTGATATAAACAGGAGTGTTTAGTTACCGTAAAAAAAAATAGAAAAGGGTCAAATTTGACGAACGTTATATTAAAATACTCCTCTTTCAAAAATGTACACCATTAAACTTTCGAATATTCAGAATCCGAGTTTTTTCAAATTTTATAAATAGGAACCTCGGTATTCCTCCAATATAATCTCAAGATAAGATTAAGAGCTACCAACCTCCAAAAGGATGGGGGCCCTTAGGTATGACGTATTCATCGAATACATCAAGTAATGGTACTGATACATTGGATTGTAAATATAATGAATACCGACGATGATATAAAGTCATAGCAGACTACCTCAACAGATTCATCACCCGACCACCGCTAGACTAAAAGCCTCTCGCAGCGTGAGGGTTTGTCCATGATCGTAGTAGACGGTAGTAGTAGCACAGAGGACGCTGCTACCCGTACTCCATATATTCCCTCGGTCGCCTCGTAATAAACCCTCGGGAAGATAAGGTCTCGTGACTCGTGAAGCAACCCCCAGATATTCATGATCTTAAAAAGCCGCAATTCTGTTATCCTTTGGCGCATGCAATGCCATCAGTTGAGCTGAATTAAAAATTTTCGAATCTCTTAATAAAAAAACCGAAGACCCTTTACTTTACTTTGTAGTGCATCCGTGTGTTAAGACTTTTATATTCAGTACCAGCTAGAGACCTTACCTCAAGCTTTTAAGAATTATTCAGTGTACATTCTTACTTGTTAAAACCTAAACTGAATACAAATCTTAATGGTTAAAAACCACTGACTGCGAGATTCAAATTGGTAACGTGATATAAAGTAAAAAGAAAAAGAAGCAAACTTTTAAACCGTGTATTTCTACAAAAGATTACGTACCTATACATCGCGGTGAATCATATTTAGCAAAGAAGTTAGGTTTTTTTTCAGCTCAAGGAAGTATAAGAATTCTAAAGTCTATACTTTTCAATTATCGGCTGTTAACCAGCTTTGGAGCAGTGCGGTGGATCTATGCTCTAAATTCCAAAGTCCTGTGACCAGGAGTGGGACATTAATACTACCTACCTAGTGTATTATACCTACTAGTGTATTATAGATTTAGTTTAGTAACACCATATCCCTAGTTAGTTACGATGCGGCATGCATCGTATTGTAACGCATAGCAGTGGTTGCATCCGAAATGCCATACGTAGACATCATTGACGTTTTCTGCTAACGCAAAAACGTGGCATGGACTCTCAAGCATTTTTCGGCTCGTAAGGTAGTCTGCGATTACTTTAACTTACTTTGTTTGTTTCTGCCTACCGAGTCGACAGCAAATAACGTACGAGAACAATTTCCAAACGTCAATTATATTGAACGATTATATTCGCTGCTAAAAGACGATCCGTGGTTAAAAACAACAACCCATTTGGATTACGGCCGAAATTAATCATCAGTCTAAACCAAAGTTTTCAGATGGCAGATTGACTTAAGATGTGCTATCCTTTTATGCTATGCCCAGTAGATAAGAATATTACTAATAAATTCAATCTGCCATCTTCAAATTTTTCATTTTATTAATTTCAGCGTTAGTGGTTAGGTTTTTCAGACAGGAAAAGGGACGAAATATCAAAAGAACCAATTTATATTTATTATGTGTTTTAGACCGAAAAATTACTGTACACTGACTGTAGGTATTTCAAAGCGGTCAAACCTCGGTTTTGATGTACCTCCTAAATTATAATATTATTTGTCGTTTACCATACCTTGTTGGGGTTTAATAGTAAAATTTTGCAGATATCTATATTACACAATGAAGTTATAAACATCAATTGTATGCGAAAAACCTCAGACAATTGCAAAGTTTTGGATGATTGGAAACTAAGTCAGTTTTATCAAGGTATTCTATCCAACAAAACCTAAGTAGAACCACATGAAATTATTATTATGTTGACGATGTTAATGTTTCACATTAAATGTTATGTAATAACTTATGTAAGAAATATTTACAATTGAAAAACTTTGGAAACATAAATTTACTAGGTAAAGTTATTATTACCGCCATGGGCGTGACGGGTTGACTTGATTTCTTATATAAATACAGCGAGAACTTTGGTAATAAATATTTATTTTTTAGGCGCTACATTAAAGGACTTGCCACATATTCCGACGGACGGTAAAGTAGAAAGAAAGTTATTAAGGAGATACGGCTCTATTCAAAAAATCAATTAGTCGTAAGATCTTCTTTGGTATTAAATTTCTGTATTTTAACTATAATATAATCAAAATATAAGGTTATGATAGAGTTAAAGAGATACGATTCAAATTTCAAAGTATTAATATTAATCAGCCAAGACAAGACTCATCTAAATTTGACATACGATCTCAGCTAATTTTGTCAAGCGACGTAGTTATTTCGTAACAGTACATTCGTCGCACTAATACTATTATTAAAATAAACACTCTTACTTTACTAATTCAATAAAAATCAAAAGTACTCACTCTGTTTCGTTGTTTTCAAAAACGACGTGATCTTGCACGGTCTCATACTGAGCCCCACCCTTCGCGGTGCCGTCTTCCGTCCAGTAAGGAATCCGCACCTTCCCCCGAGCACCAGCTGTCCTCACCACACGGAGATCGTAAGTCCCAACCGACTCAGTCAACTCAAAGTCCCTCTGAGGGAACGAGAATACTCCGGAATGATCATCGTCCAAAATCACAATCGTAGCGGTAGATGGAGACGCCAAACAAGCGCCTTTAGGGGAACTCAAACGCACGTAAAAATGCTCATCCTCCTCAAACACCTCATCATCAATCACTTGGACGGTAAATTTCTTCTCCGTCTCACCATTCCCGAATGTAAGAGAACCTTGAGCTGCTACGTAATCAGAGCCAGCCTCCGCAGTCCCGTCTTCGGTAGTATATTGCACCGTTACTTCTCCATTTAGATTCCCACGGCGAACTACTCTCACTTCAAACGATCCACAATTCTCCATAACGGTATAGTGGTCAGGATCGAAGCGTACATTGGGACCCTTGGGTTCAGCGACTACGGACGCTGAATCTCGGCGCTGTAACTCCGCCTTTACTTCACTGAGATCACTCTGAGCTCGCTCGTGTATTTTCCGAGAAAAATCGCCTCCACCAATCATTTTCCGCGTTGCTGATACTCTGTAAAAAGCGCGCGACTTCGGACCCCGAGCCATCAATGTCTCAAGAGCCATCCGCTCTACTGTTTCCAAATCTTCATCAGGATGTTGCCTTTTTAATTCACGCAAAACTGTTATGTACTCTTTGCGAGATCTTTCCAACTCTCGACCTTCTTCGTCATCAGAGGCAAACTCATCAGCGTTAGGTTTCAATGCCATTTCAACGGAGCCATCCCCTTCGCCTTCTACGATCACACCACGCTCGTTAACTCGATAGCCTTTTTTCAGATATTTGTAAACTAAAAGCCTCCGATCCGCAATATACGCCGTCATCACGGTGGCAGGGAAAAACAGGAAAGTGACAGCACCCTCCCAAACCTCCACTTCACTGGGCGATATCACTGCTAGAATTAGGTAGAGCCATACATACGCGAATACTGACCAAGTGGCGGTGACTAGAAACACTCTTAAATGCTTAATCTTTCGCACTTCTCCGTCGGGTATCACTGCAACACAAATTGCAATAATCACAAACAAATTGTAAGCAGCCGATCCGACAATGGTGCCTGGTCCTAACTCTCCAGCCTCGAAGTTTTTCCCAGCGATTTCGATAACTGATAGCAATATTTCGGGTGCACTGGATCCGAGGGCCATCAGCGTCAAGTTAGCCACGGTTTCATTCCACACTCGGACGACTATGATTTGGTCGCTGCCGTTTCGTCGCACGCGCACCTCCTTTTCCCTGGATGTTATTACTTCTATCGCGGCCATGAATCTGTCGGAGACGATGGAGACTCCGATGAACAGGTACATGAGTATGAGGAAGTAGACGAGACCGCGGAAGGCTATTTGAAGTGTGGGGACATCTTCGAGGGGCAACCAGGCGGGGAGCACGAGCCCGTCCGAACACTGGAGCACGTGGGAGATGGTGGTGTTGCGCGTGGCGAGACGCGCGGAGGGCAGCTCGGCGCGCGCCCCCACGCAGCATGCCGCGAGCGCGGCGAGCGCGGGCCGCATGCCCTTTACCTGGCGCGGGCCATAAGTGCGACCGGCGCTGCCAAAGGCCGGCGCCCGACTGAGCGTCGCGACGACTTTTCCCCCCTCGCAAAGGCTTTAAAGCCGCTGCGGATCAGTCCTTGCACGTACCTCTGATGAAGTTTTATTGGCGTCGTGGGTCATAAAGTTGGGCGGCGCGGAAAGAACTTATTAGCGCCCTACCGAGTTATTGAAGTTTTTGATGATTGCTTTGATTGAGTTCGAACTTTGAAACCTATCCTTATAAGAGTGAACGGATTTGTTCACAGAACGTTGCAAACGTAAATATTACTTTTACAGCTAACCGTTCCGTGCATTTTATCATTTCCATTTTTATTTTGCATTTCTATCTCTTTAGTTGCCCATAAAGAAGTTAACTAACCAAAATTAGCAGAAATCCCATGTACTTAGTCTATTTTTTTTATTTTAACCCAAAATGTTAATAACTAACTGAGAAAATATATACCTATCTAACTTTCCACCTTTTTATCGGCTTCGCACGCTCAGGTTGCCTTTAAAAATCACTTTTAGTGATAAGGCCGCCTTTTCTATTCTATTCTAACTTCAAAGATAACGTTGAATTATTTCTTTCGGTGAAATAAATTTTACTTTATCGTGTATAGCAGATCTAATTCACTAAGAAAAATGGTCAACATATATTTTTTGCTAATAAGAACTACATAGTTTAAAAAAAATCGCTATTATTTTAACCTCATTTTGAAATACTCAGCATCTGAAGATACAGATTTTTCGGGGACGACAGTAAAACATGCCAATGAAGTCTACTTTGTATGGGTCACGCGACGTAGCATGCCAGGTTTCTTATAATTGATCCTTCGCGCCGCTGAAAAGTACCCAATCACTTTGAATCAATAAACTAAATCGGGTCATGAATCATTCATACGGCCATTTACGCAAAAACGATCGATATTTTAAAGGGCAAATTTAGGCAAGCCCTACTTTACTTCGCCTCAACATTTCGGAAATGAATCTCTATAATAACTAACAATATGGAGCCATATAGATTAGAGCATAATACTGATTGCCCGTGACTGCGTCTGTGTAAAATGGTTTTCTCGAGCTAAATACTAAGTCCAAACATTACCCTTAAATGAATTACTAATTTTTTGCAGCCTACTAAAAATATTCTGAAGGCATTAACAAATAGATACTACTCTTCAACTTTCAAGCTATATTAAACTCCATGTAGGGCTGTCTGGAGGCAGAAATTCTAATTTGTTATTATTTTGTATATTTAATATTAATATTTCATGTAAGTTTTTTTTAATTTAGTTTTTTATTATTACTGTTTTTAATTATTCTGTTATAGCGTAAATGGGTCATAGATACCAAATAAAGAATTATTATTATTATTAATTATTTAAATTTAATTTATGTCCATAAAAATATAGCAAAATATAAAAAGAAAATGGACCGTAACAATATAAATATAAGAAGCATAAATAAACTCGTTGTGCAGTTTACTAGGCTACACAAAATTGAAAATTCATTCAATTGTATATTACTTTATAACAAATAACCAAATGAAATCTTTGTGATGTCTCTCAATAATTTCAAAGTTTATATAAAAACGTAAGCTTACAGAAAAATCCTATTATAATATTAAGGATTACTTAAACGATAAAAAAGCTTAGGTGTGAATTGCTCTAGCTTCATAGCTTAATATAAATTTACGGTGAGATGGTGATAACAAAAAAAAAAATACCCGGCTAAGTTTGTTGTGGGCTGGCAACCCCACTGGCTGTTGGAACCCTCGTAGCTTTACGTTTAAGTTGGCGAACGAAGTTATCACCAGACACCATCCCCTTATAATTATGTAAACATATATGTATGAACACTTCATAAGTGCCTGTGATAGGCCTACATGAATAAAGAAGTTTTGAATTTAATTTGAATTTATTATAATATAAGTATCTATACGTTAAGTCGGTTGAAAAAAACTTGTGTTGCTTAGTGTAGTCCCGCTTCTATTTTAGTGCGTGAAAGTACGAAAAATTTAAAAAATAAATAGACTGTAACAGTAATTAATTAATTTAAATTTCTTCTAATTAAATAAGAAGTTTATTTTTCTTCTTATTAAATTAAATTAAAAGAAAAATAAACTTGTAATGCAGTTTACTAGGCTACTTAGAATTTGTAATTCATTTAAGGGTAATTGTATATAATTTTATAACAAATTACTATAATGGTAATATGGTACCCTTTTCGTCATCATCATCATCACCATCTTTGGCCCACTTTAGGGCACGGGTCTCCTCCCACAATGAGAAGGGGCTATGGCCGTCAACGGCCGAATCCACCACGCTGGTCAAGTCTATCAATCCGGTAGACACGCCTTTGAGAACATTACCGAGAACTCTCAGGCATGCAGGTTTCCTCACGATGTTATCGTTCACCGTTTAAAGTGATCTTTTAGACTTGTGCGTGCTGGTATTCGAACTCGGCCTCCCGAAATTGAAGTCGAATTTCTACCCACTGGGCAATCACCGCTATCACACTTCCTTCCTATCTACCCTTTGCGTACGTAGCCCTTAAAAGAAAGGTTTCACATGAAAATGATAAAAAATGGATAAATTAATATGTTCCTGATTCTGCAATATCATTTTTTGATCCCTATCATTTTTCAAAACGACTAAACCATTACTCTTCTAAACAATATCTGCGTCGGAGTGAATTGAGAAAAAAATCCATTTTACTCAGCGCCCGCCTGTCCGAGAACAAGATCAATTATTCAATTCTTTATTATCTTTTTCCATGTAAGATTAGCAGTTGTCTCCATGAAGCGGTGATAGCCTAATGGACTTCGGCTTCTCTTTTTGGGGGCCGAGTTCGATACCCAGCTTGGGCTCAGTAGCGTGGAGGGTATGCACAGGCAGTGGCGCGCACAAGGTTTTTGACCAGGGTATGCGAATAGAAGGAAGATGTCATGAAATGGACAAAATCTTCTCATTTATGAGACATACAAAAATGTTAGGGTAGGCAGTGCTTTTGTGCTTGTATAAAGTGCATGCCACTGTGCACAACACAGGGTATGCAGATGATATAAAAAGAAGAAAATCACCAGTGTGAGTTATAAATACTTAAGGGTAGGCTTTTTATAACTCTAACAATGCCTAGTTTGTTGTGGGCTTCTTCTTAGACCAGATAGTTATCAATCTTGACTTTGACTTTGACTTAGTGTTAAGGAGATTTTCTTCATTTTATATCATCTGCATACCCTGTGCATACCCTCTATGCACGCCAAGCTCGCACCTCTAACTTTTCTCACGTCAAAGTCATGTGAGTTTTAAGTAATAAAAATATCACTTGCTTCAACGTCGAAGGAAGACATCGTGAGGAAACCTGCATGCCTGAGACTTCTCCATAATGTTCTCAAAGGCGTGTGAAGTCAACCAATCCGCACTGAGCCAGCATGGTGGACTGCGGCCTAAAACATTCGTATTGTTGGAGGAGACCCGTGCCCTGTAGTTTGCTGATAATGTGTTGATATGATAAATAAATAAAAAAATACGACAATACACACAACGCCATCTAGCCCCAAAGTAAGCGTGTTATAGGTACTAAGATGACTGATGAATAATTATATGAATAATATACGTAAATACTTATAATATATACATAAACACCCAGACACTGAAAAACATTCATGCTCATCACACAAACATTGTCCAGTTGTGGGAATCGAACCCACGGCCTTGGCTCAGAAAGCAGGGTCGCTGCCCACTGCGCCAATCGGCCGTCTTATATGATGGTTCATCGATAGCCTATACCAGTCCACTGCTGGACTAAAGGCCTCTCCTAATGGGAGGGTTTGCCCATCATCATTACGCTGGGCAGGTGGGTTAGTAATCGCAATAGATGGTAATAGTAGCATGGAGGACGCTGCTGCCCGTTTTCCGATATGTTTTCTTAGTCGCCTCGTACGACACCAGAGAAGGGGTGGTGACAACTGTCTGTTGGTCTGCCGTCACCACACCTCACGGCGATAGGTTATTGGCTGATGAAGATCAATCCATACTAATATTATAAATGCGAAAGTATCTCTGTTTTTTTGTTGCCAATGTTCAGCCCAACCTTTGAGCTAAGAAATTATAAATTGCACCGTACAGATTCTCCTGCTTTTCGCGGAGTATAACAAACTAAGCTTAATTTTCATTGGATTGATTAATATGTTATTGGATCATTGTATATCATGGAATCCCGCAAAATAACGCCTGCTATTGACGGCCGATTGGTGCAGTGGGCAGTGATCCTGCTCTCTGAGTCCGAGACAACCGGAAAATGTTTTGTGTAATGGACATAAATATTTTTCAGTGTCAGGGTTTTTATCTGTATATTATAAGTTTTTATGTATATTACTTATAAAATAAACATTAGTTATCTTAGTGCCCATTAAACAAGCTACGCTTACTTTGGGGCTAGATGGCGATATGTGTAGTGTCGCAATATATTTATATATATTCATTTGCTTCTATCCATCACTCATACGAATTTCAACACGCTCGGACTTCTTATGATAAAAAAATTTAGTATCAATTTTTTTCCAATTATAACGAAAAAATGTTTGTACTAATTTAGGAACCTAAGAGTTCACTTAAACTAAACTGCAGTTCCCTCTAGACTTCTAAATTTAATATCGGTATATTGGAACACGTCAAGAAGTTTCTGGTGATATATCGCCATTTGGAATTACTTGCGGGAATATTGCGGGAAGTGTAAATTTTCACTTAAACACGTGGGTATCTAGTATGAGACCATAATATTGATATCTCTAATACCCTGGTGGGTAACTGTGGGTCTCATAAAAAGGCTCAGGCTCACTCAGCAGGCGATAGAAAGAGATATGTATGGAGTATCTCTACGTGATCAAATCATGAGGAGATTCGTAGAAGAACCAGTTACCGAAATAGCTTAAAGAGTCGCGAAGCTAAAGTGACAGTCAGCGGGGCACATAGCTCCGATAACCGATGGAATTTGTGGTCCCAAGTTGCTGGAATGGGGAGCTCGTAGTAGTAGAACCCCCCACGAGGTGGACGGATTGCATCAAACGAATAGCTGGGAACCGCTGGACACAAGGAACTCCATGCAAAACCTATGACCTATGGCCAACAGTGGATGTCCGTGATGAATAAACGTTGGAGTCGTCAATTTGACTCTGAAATTATTCTTTCGAAGCGCATTATAAAGTTTTTACGTTGACAACATTACTAGTCTCTAGTCTGCGGAAATTCCTCCGTAGATTCAAAAGTCACGACACATCAGGTGTTTCTATGTCTCTGGACATAAAACTTAAATTATTCTCACTTTATTATTTAGGCATCGCGGGTGCGTTTTTCTTACTAGAGACTGCGATGTATCTAGTATTATAAAACTGCAAAATTGACACGTCACAGGGTCAACAATATCGCAGAGTGAATTGGCACACGACCACAAACTGTAGGAATCCCTAGAAACCTATCTCACTCTATCTCACATCGAGTATTGGATTGAAATGTTTCTGGGCCCAAAACGTAAATTAAATAAATTTGATCTTCCGAGTGCTCTGGTGCCCTTATTTTGTTAACCTGGCTTTCTATTGTATGTGCAGTTGCGTGCATAGAGGATATGCACAGGGTATGCAGATTATATACACTTCTTCTACATATACTTCTTCTTCTTCTTCTTAACGTAGTTTATATTTTACCTATTATAAAATTGATAAATTGACGTATCGCAGGGCACGGTGGTAGCCAATAGGCAATAGCACCAAGAAATCTTTATGTCGTCCTTTATTAATCGTGAAAGTAACGTCACAGCGGGTTTTTGTATGTGCCTGTACCATAACTTTATTATTATTATCGACATTCCGTTAGACCTTTTTGATGATATATTGCATTTTGAAATTACTTGTGGGAATATTGCGGAACTTTGTGTAAATTCTCACTAAGACACGGGGGACCATTTAATATTGATACATCTGTTTTAACCGCACTGAAGTCGTATGATTCACTCCGTAATTATTTTATTATTTTGGCGACTCTGATGCGTTTTATAATACACTCTGCGTTGTGTTTACTAATATCGTTGATCAATAGCCTATTGCAGTCCACGGGTTGATAAGCGCAGTTAAAGGTAATACTAACACAGAAGACGCTACTGCCCATTCTCCGTTATAGCGCCTGCGGAAAAAGGAGGGGTGGTGATAACTGTATTCTCACAGAGAGACATCGCCGTACATAAATTCGTTAAAATGACGTCAAAGAGGCAACCAGATTACCCCATCACTACCATATTACCCCAGCACGGCTAGCACTGGCAGGAGATAAATATTATATCCCCCGACAGGGGATCTAATTAAAGTGTCCACCCGCTAAAGCACGGGAACATGGAATAGGAGAACTTTACTCCCGTTTATTATTACTCATATTATTATTTGGATAGTATTTCCACTTGTGCAGCAGTGCTCTGAGAGATGATAAAGCTATGGGACAAGATAAATTTATATCCTTCCCCCCCCGCGAGATAATTGTCTCCTGCCCATGCTAGCCGTGCAGGTAAGCTGTTAGCTCTTCTTAGACCAGGGCGCGTTAGGAACTCTCCTAGCTTTAGTTGAATGTAGTAATTTATATATTTTTTTATATTATTTTAAATTTGTTTATTTAGCTGTTTGCAGCAGCCTTATGTACCCAACGGATTTGCATGCTATGTTCGCATCGAGAAGGCACAATTGTATACACATGCCAACCAGTCCTATAGTTTATATTAGAGTAAGCAGTTGATTGTCAGTTTTGTGAACTAAATTAAAAAAAAAGACTCACCAACACCTCACAATAACGGTAACATATTTATATGTGTGATGGATCTACATAAATAAAACATCGTCGAATTTGAATTTGACAGGTTGAAGTTGGCATACGATCGTAAACTATAGGAACCCCTCGAAACCTATGTCGCTTTATGTCGCATCGAGTGTTGGTTTTATATCTTTCTGGGCATAAAACACAACTTAAATATCGTAGTTGGGTAACAACATTTCTGATAATATACTACAATCTGGAAATGCTTGCGAGAATATTGCAGAATGTTGTGTGAATTTAACTTAAACACATTTATAACTAATAGTAGTCTTTATAACATCTTAACACAAAAGGACGTGCGTGAAAAACGGATGTGGGTGTGGCAAAAACTAAACTTATGGCAGTATAAGTATTACATGATATATATAATGAGATGTTGTTTGAAGTTTTTTAGTATACAAATTGGCATAGTTATATTAGTTCACACTTCACGCATGTAATCAGATAGAGGTAAGAGAGATATATAAAGGGGAATATTTTTACACGACTTAAAAGTTAGATTTTTTAAGTTATGTAACTTCTATTGGTTAGCGTAGCGTTCAGCGTTACGGAAAAATTGTGAGGTAAAATTTTTACGATGAGGGCGCACACCGTCACGAAAAACCGACACCCTGAAGTTAGCTATGGTCAACAATTTTGTTTTAAAATAAAAGGTTTGACACTGTACACTTTGAATTGTCAAAGTTTGCAGGCTCATTCCGGTGATTTAATTGATTTAATTGTACAAACAAAAATCTCAAATTTCAATGATGAAACATGGTTTTCCGATAGTGAGATAACTAGATAATGCGTTATAATAAATCTTTCAATGTATTAAATAGGTACCTTTTTCTATTGTTAGAAGAGTTTTTTCTTCAAACGCAGAATAAGGCGAAAGATAACATTTATGAAAAAAAATTATCTTGTTACGCCAAAGAAGTATAACTTCTAACGCGTGTACATAAGTACACACACGTTTTTTTATCTTTTTAATTATTGTATAGTATTTTATGTTTTTTTTACATCGTGCTCTATATCTGGATCACACTTACACATAAGGCCAGTCCAAAAACACGATAAGTATACGTGGCAAGCATAGTCAACGTGACATTAGCGTATTGATTGCGTTTCACTTACAATATAACCGCGAAAACACGTTCAAACAGTGCTGTAAGAGTTTTGTACGACGGGCGCTAACGACCGAAAGCTTCTTGGAAAGAATAAAATACATACAAACTTTATCCGAACTGTGTACAGCTTTAATGTTGCGTAATCTAATACATTTTAGCTTCTCAATTCAATTCGTGGGTGTTATTTATGTTTGTTTTGTAAATCAGTAGCAGTAAGTTCGTCCGCGGATGAATATCAACAAGCATTTTTTCCCACTTGAACTCCCTTTCCCTATTCTACCATCTAATGCAATTTTTTTTAATTGCTATTGAATTAAATCACTCATATTTAATCCATTAGTTCACGTTGTACGAAGACAGAGTTGAGATAAGGAGAGAGAAGAAGGTGAATATTTTTACACAATTTTTTACAACACAGAATAGTGCTGCACATATTTTGAAGCACGCCTCTGTGTAGCTTAAAAGTTGTATAAAAATATTTACCTATCTTTCATGCATGCACAAAACGTCATTCCAAAAGCCCAATATACTCGACATGCACAGTCGACGAGTCATTAACGTATTAATTGCGTTTCACTCAAAGTATTGCGAAAACACGACAAAACAAAATAGTGCTGTAACAATTTCGCAACACAGGTGCTAACGAACGAAAGTGCACCGCTTCATGGAAAAGAATATAATACATACAAACTTCATTCGAACTGTGTACAGCTTTAACGTTACGTAATCTGATGCTGTTTTAGCTAGCTTTACAATTCAACTTGTAGGTATGTTAAATTTGTACTTCATATCTTGGATGGAAGCTGGCGTTTCGGAATTCCATGATAAACATTGAACGTAAACCTTGTTTGGCTATACTCCACAAAAGCTGGAACAAACTGTACAGTGTAATTTATAATTTCTTGAATCTATATCCACACAAAACAGATCTTCCGTCATGTACTATCTACGTTTCGAGGACATTGTTAGAGTACAAAGATTGAAGATATAAATTACAACGTATAGATTCTCTTGCTTTTCGCTGAGTATAGCAAATTAAGCTAAAATAAACTACAATAGTTACTTATTCCATGGTCAGCTGGGCACAGCATTCCTACCAGTCGAGAGAAGTTAGAACTTAAACTCACCATGGTCAAATTCAATACGAAACGGGAGGAGTTGTTAACGATTATCACATGTTAAAGATGGTTAAGATGACACGGGTTAAGGACGACTTGACGTGGTATCAAGAGCGTGAATAACGCTTATTATTTAAAGAGTAAAAGGTGTGTGTCCACCAAACCGAACTGGGCCAGCGCGTGGTGGATTACGGCCTTAACCCCATCTCACTGTGGGAGGAGATCCGAGCTCTGTATTGAGCCCGCAATGGGTTGCTAAGATGATAATAGATAAAACATAGACAATATGGTGAACACTAAGGGCAGTACGTGCTAGGGTTCCCGATAAGTTTGGCCACGGTCCGCCCTTGACCCCACTCCGGGAATAAACCCAGCACGCCCCCGTGTCGTAAATTAACCGCCCAACATAATTAGCCGCTTGTCGTGAACACTACCTAATGACCCGGATTTCTTATAAACGACTACTTTAATTTATAAACAACTAGCCTAGACGTGCCTACGGCAAACCATTAATTTCCTAAGGATAAAAAGTATCCTATTATCAGTGGCATGCACTTCATACATGCACAAAAATAACGCGTTCCCTGAAATGCTTCTATAACTAGTCTGGGAGGAGGATTTTTGCCATTTTATTCTATCTTTTGTGTCTACCCTAGTCGAAAAACCTGTGTAAGCCTGTGTAGCCTGTGCTATTATACCTATTTCTATATACATATATATACTAGCTGACCCCAGCGCCATCTGTCGGGCTGATTTGTGAATCTAAACCATCCAGGGTGCCACCCAAACGCATACCGAAAAATTCACTCAAATCGTTCCAGGCGTCTATGAGTTCAGTAGCATACACACGCACACAAGAAATATATATAGGTACAAAGATATACCCAACCCATTTCATCATCAGCCCATTTCCGGCCCACTACAGGACATGGTCTACCACGCATGCAGGTTTTCTCACGATGTTTTCCTACAACGTTAAAACATGTGATATTTAATTGATTAAAATTCACAGACCATTGAAAAGTCAGTTGTGCGTGAAGTCGGCCCTGCAAAAGTAAAGCCGAAGTCCTAACCGATTGGCTATCACCGCTACCACCTACTGTACGTAATTATCATTTCAACCAATTGACGTCCACTGCTAGACGTACCGTATACGGAGCTCCAAAATCTACGGTCCCGAGCCGCTTGTTTCCAGCGGCTCACAGTGACTCGTTCGATGTCGTCTGTTCACCTCGTTGAAGGCTGACCAACGTTGCGTTTACCTATGCAGGGTCGCCATTCCAGAACCTTGGGACCCCAAGGGCCATCGGTTCTCCGAGCTATGTGCCCCGCCTATTTCCAATTCAGCTTTGCGACTCGCTGCTAACTCTAGTTCTTCAACGCCCGCTTAGTGATCCTAAGCCTTCTTATGAAGCCCACATTGACTGACTGTAATTAAATTAGATTTTGAATGTTTTAGTATAACTGTAAACTATCAAAGATGTTTTATAAATTTATAATGCATATCAATTTTTTCGGTACCGACAGCATTTGAACAGGCGACTCTCTGGCAATCGCGGTCCGAACGCTTTAACCACTAAGCTATGGCTCTTCTACCGCCGATGCCAAAATAAGTACACAAATTAGAACAGCGACTGTAGCGCTATCTAGTAGGAAACATTTCAGTTTCGATCTACCTTTTCTAAGGTCCATTAACAATGAGACACGTTTGAACATACTTGTCGGTTCCAAAATATTTTTATATTATAAATGTTTTTTTTTTAATATCGGAGGCACAAGGTCTTTTTAAAGAATTATCAATAAGGCTTATTGAGTCTACCGGTGATCCTAGAGCGGGCAGTTAACTTGGCCGAAGAATTAGTTTGTTCATCCAAAGGGGCAATGTGGCAGCTGCTTAGGAACTTTGCCTCGCTGCGATGGTTTCTAAGACGTTTTAGATTTTATTTAGATTTACATAGTTTATTTTAGGTTATATTTATAAAACAAATGTGAAAGTGATATTATAAACTGTATATAAATTATTAAATATTTTATTATAAAATTTATTGCTTAATTATAAAATTGATAACTCCTCCAAGTGTAGGTAAAAACAATAATAAAAGTTGTAAAAATAATGAAGGTGTGTCAATGTAAAGACAAGTACAAAAACCCCACATAATGGATTGACAAACAATTTTCCGTGCAATTTGAGTGCTTTTAAATTGACATCCACTAAGGTAGGGAAATTCTCACCTTATTTCTAGAGGAAAAAGTCAGCGAAAGAATAATCGATTTAAATAAAGTAAAAAAATTAAAACCTTAGATATTATAACAACCTTCCTAGCGTAGTTGTGAGCACTATGGACTGATCAGTGGGGGATCTCGGGTTCTATCTCTAGCAGGTGCAATTTTGGAGTTTAAATTTTTGGATTTCCTCTAATCTAGCCGGGTGGGAGGCTTCGGCCCTGGCTAGTTAAATAAATAAATAAATATACTACGACAATGCACACATCGCCATCTAGCTCCAAAGTCAGCGTAGCTTGTGTTAAGATGACTGTTGAATATTTTTATGAATAATATACGTAAATACATATAAATAATAATATGCAGAACACCCAACACTGAAAAACATTAATTTTCATCACACAAACATTTTCCAGGAATCGAACCCACAGCCTTTGACTCATATGTGGGGCCGCTGCCCACTGCGCCAGTCGGCCGTCAAAAATTGCTAAGCGATTTAGGGTTTCGGTACGATGTTGCGTAGTTACCGATTGGGGTTTAATATGGCCGATTGGCGCTGTGAGCAGCGGCCCCACATATGAGTCAAAGGCTGTGGGTTCGATTCCCACAAGTGGAAAAGGTTTGAGTGATGAAAACTAATGTTTTTCAAGTACAGGGTGTTTATCTCTTATTATTCAATTGTTTATTGTTTATTTATTATTCTATTCTATTATTTTTCTATATAATTAAATGTGTGTTCAATAAAGTTTTATAAACAAACGCACAAAGCGATTATCTGTTAATAGACGATGGTTTTCATCGGCCATCTGCTTTGTCCGTCAATTATTATTATTATATAAACACACAGACAAATGGACGAGCCATTTAAACTTATAAATCCTCTTGTTTACGGGAGGTAATTAACATTGGGTTATAATAAATTTATAAAGTCGGCAAATAATTTAACTATACATAACTATACATTCATATTATACGTCCAGATACGTTATTAAATTGATTAGGATTTTTCCAAAACGCGAAGCATTATTATTTCGTTAAATTAAAATAAATAAATAAATATACTACACACACCGCCACCTAATCCCAAAGTAAGCGTAGCTTGTGTTAAGGGTACTAAGATTACTGATGAATATTTTTATGAATAATATACATAAATATTTATAATATACATATATACACCCAGACACTGAACAACATTCATGTTCTTCACACAAACATTTTCCAGTTGTGGGAATCGAACCCACGGCCTTGGACTCAGAAAGCAGGGTCGCTGCCCACTGCGCCAATCGGCCGTCAAAATTATATTTGATTAACAACCAATGTTCATGACATTGGTTGGTATCTTTATATATATAATTCTTGTGTGCGTGTGTATGTCACTGAACTCCTCCTAAACGGCCGGACCGATTTAAATGAATTTTTTGGTATGCCTTTGGGTGGATGGTTTAGATTCACAAATCAGCCCGACAGATGGCGCTGGGGTCCGCTTGATAAATAATACGACTTAAATTATATATATACTTAAATGATATATAATACGACTTCTTTACTGACACACTTCAGTCCTACATGGACTCGAACGATGCGAAGATACCTCCCGTTGTCTAAGTCGTTATCAATTAATAAAAAAAGTAAAGCTGGTAAAAACACAAAGTTCCTCAGTACAATTCCTGTCAAAGGAACAATAAATGGAAACTTTAATAGCTAGAATAGCTGAGTAAATACACTCTTTCTTTTACTGAGATACTCTTTTATGTTTTCTTAAGTCGTTGTAAATTGTAGAATCACTATTCGAAAAGCAAAATACACATTTGAAAACTTAGTTTGTATATTCAAAGTTTTCATAATTAAATTGAGACTGAATAAACAAACTAAGAAAATGAAATAATTCAAAAAGCATTCCGAGAACGCTCCGGTTCACTCACTCTATCATTAGTGAAATGTATTCTTTAATGTCTCTCTTGAGACGTTGAGAAATGTTCACGTTTTATAAATTACTCTATTACAACGCAAAGATAAAGAAATAAAGGTGATATGTATTACTTTACATAAAACAGGGTTGACAAAAAACAACCTCTCATAGTAAAATATGATGATGTTGTTGACGTGCGATCAAAGCGCGTTCGAGCAGGAATCCTGTGATTGGTCGATAACTGGACGCAAACTTGAACGCAGGAAGGACGCAGGCAGGACACGGTTGCATGGCCCTCAATTTATAAGCCAGGTGTGTGACTTTGTATAGTGTAACCCATGTCATTCGTAGTGCTAGAGTTTGGGTCCAGCTCGCGACCTATTACAAGAAGCGAACTTTCAAGCAAGAGTATTGCAAGATCTTGAACGCTTGTAGGTGATTGCGTGGCTCTCGCTTTGAAGGCAAAGGCAAACCGCGGCATCCAACCTACGTCGTTCACTCCTGCTCGAACCTGCCCTTTTAGTGATTTTTCGCAAGCTGGACGCAAACTTGAACACCGCTAAGAACGCAGGAAGGACGCAGGCAGGACACGGTTGCGTGGCCTTCACTTTATAGGCAAGGTGTGTGGCTTTATATCGTATAATCGTGCTCAATTTTGGTCCAGACGAATTACAAGAAGCGCGCTTTCAAGTCTTGTAATTGGTTGCTTGTCGGACGCAATCTTGAACGCTGTGACGGACGCAGGTGGACGTGGTTGCGTGGCTCTCGCTTTGAAGGCAAGGGCAAACCGCGGCGTCCGACCCACGCCATTCGTCCCTGCTCGAACGTACTCTATTTATACTTTGTCGCTGGCTGGACGCAAATTTGATCGCCATCTTTGCATATATTTCGGTGGACGCAGAGGGGGAGAGGTGTAAAAATGGTGTCACGTAGTATGGACACGTTCCCTTACGTCCCACAGCTGGGTATAATCGGCATAGCATGAACCTATGCACAGGTTTGCTCGATTTATGTGCACTCGACTTGCAGATGGAAAGGCACAAGAATGAACATAAAAGGTGGTTTCCCTGTGTATAGACCCCTTAAGTTACAACTAGGTTTAAACAGTCCCGTTTTATAACACGCACGCCGGTATCGAAATTTCTACCGCAATTGTTTGTAGGGCTGCCTCCGTCTGCGGTTTGACCCGTTTTGTATAAATCAGAACATTGTTGTGCATTTAAACAGTGCGCACCCCTGTCAAACGAAATCGAATCATATCACAATTTAATCGTATTCAAATTGTGTTTATTCATCTATCTATACTTCTATTTGTTTGGTTGATCTCTATCGTTCTAATCTCTGGAACTACCAGACGGATTACAAATATTTATTGCATTCGATAGTCTAATTATTGAGGAAGGGGGTGGTACTATTAGTAGCGGTGAAAGCTACAAGCTTTCGGGTTTTCGAATTACGCACCTATAACTTTTGTTACGCACCTATAAGTTGTGTATGTTTTAAGTAATTAAAATATCACTTGTTTCAACGGTGAAGGAGAACATCGTGAGGAAACCTGCATGCCTGAGAGTTCTACATAATGTTCTCAAAGGTGTGTGGAGTCCACCAATACGCACTGGGCCAGAGTGGTGGACTACGGCCTTAACCCCTTCTCATTGTGGATGGAGACCCATTACCGGCCCACTTCTGATGATGGATGATGATGATTTTACTATACATAATACGAAGCTAACATCATGCTTATAGCCTGAGTATTCTTGCAGGGACAGGCAATTTGACGCGGTGGGTCGTGAAATGTAACTTAACTTATCGGTAGTTATACTTACACAGGGCCGTACTCCTAATCGGTCTCTACGCGGCATCGTACCAGAATGCAAAATAACGGCTTAGTTGTTATGGAGTAACTGGCCACGACCAAAGCCTCTCGACCAGATAAAATTTAATATTTTTCCCAAATTGTCGGGGTTCAAACCTGGACCCGCCCACTTATAAGACCACAGCGCATACAACTACTGATAGGGTCGTCAAAATAAAGTATTTGTATTAATTGACCCACTTTATTCTCGTTAACTTTTAACTAAGCTCGTCTGAGTCAACTTTATCGACTTACAGCTTATTATAACATCAAATTAATTCGAAATCTTTTACATCAAATTAAATTCGTTTATAAGCCCATTTGCTTCCACCGTAGACTGATGGCCAATCGGTTTATTGTCAGGACTAATGGCCTTTGCACACCATAAATGCCTCAACACGCGATTAAGCGATATTTGAGTCAAGCGTGAGACGAGACTCGTAGTATCCCTATCCCTATCCCTACTAATATTATAAATGTCAATGTAAGTTGTTACGATTGTTTGTTACGATTTCACGCAAAAACTACTTTAACCGATCCTCATGAAACTTTGTACACATATTCTTGGAAGTGTTACCAGTAATATAAGATACTTTTTATCCCGACATTAAGCTCGGTTCCTTTGGGAGAGGGAATGAAAGTGTTTAACGGTTTTACACCATAACTCAAATTATAACCGATTTAAATAATTATTTTTGTACTATAGAGGTTATAATATCTATTTAAATTTTGCCTACTTTGGTTGGAGATAAAGGACAGAACAGCGGACAGCAGCAAACCCTTCATTTAAGGTTTAGAAATACTGAATACTTTAATTTTTTTTAGAACTAAACGCAGACGAAGTCGCTGGCAACAGCTAGTAAAAAATAAGGGAAAAGTATCTTTATTAATAAAGTGTGCCGCGCATTACTGCTGCCGCGTGCTGACATCCGAAAACTCGCCGCGCGACTGGCGTCTAGTGACTGATAGACATGTGTGGAAATATAGCCACAAGCATACCTCAGGTAGCCGCGACTAGCGACGCGGCGCACGACGTCTCTGCCCGTTCATTTATTCAAATCTCGCGAAAATTCTGCTATGCGATTTCTCCAGTTGCCAGCTCCTTAGTTCCAATTAAGTTATAATTTGAGTCTATTATACTCGTACCAATATTATAAAATAAGCAAGTAAGGATGGATTTTTGCTTCTCAAACACGCCGGAACAGCTGTACGGAATCTGTAACGAATCTACCCTACTCGGACCTCATAATTTTATTTCGTAACCAAATTCGATCAAACTTGGCTCAATAATTAAGTTTGGATGTGTACTAAAACATGGCATTATAAAATAAATACATTTTAACAGTTTAATTTTTATAAATGCATTAGGCCCGCCTCGCCCTGCGACTACTATAAGGGACTCACAATCGACTTGTTTCTATTCCGAGCTCGGGTGGCACTCCACCGTTGCGATGCGTGAGTTGGGGCTCGCAACTACCATTACTTCAATAAGAGATATTGGTACCATAAAGACTTCTTCCTGTACTAAGAGGAAGGAGTGATACATAGTGAATCCACTATACCGTTTAACGGAGATATGAATGCCTGGAGTAAAGAGATGAAGTTGAATATGCTATGAAGGATTGAGTGATGAGGTGATGGAGACAATATGTTGATAATGGGATCTAGTGGTTATCTAGATCCTATTTTTACGCCATTTAAGGAAATCTAGTCTTGTAAACTCGTTGCTTTTGACGCTCTAAAAGTCTTGAGTTATTATGGCCCAACAAGGTTGGGGTCTTAGCCTCTGGATGATCATGTGCCAGTATTATTTAAGAAATTATGAAACCTTACGGAATCTTTTGTTAGAAAAGAGTTGGTTTAGTTACAAATTGGATGTCTATCATAGAGATAGATTATGGTCTGGAACAGCATAGTGTACTTTTATCCAGTAAAAGTGTACGGCTACATAAATTTTTTTTGTAATGTTCTTTTGCATAGTGATATTTCAAGAGTCAGGATATATCATAGGAATACATATCAAAATATCTACGCAAACAATGTCGCGGGTATCAACTCGTTTATATTTAAAAATCTTTATTTCGCAAAAGAATTATAGAAATTCGCTTAGTAGAGAAAACATTAAACTTAAAACTATTACATGTTGTGATCGTGAATGTAGTTCACGATCACAACAAGGTATATATACTCGTATAAATCTATAACTGTACTTTCTACTAGCATAATTAAATGCAGCTAAAATAATAAGGTTTAAAATAAAGACATGCAATGATTCTTTGGTTTTTATTAATTTAGAGATCTACATGGTGTTTGTATAGTGGTATTTCAGGTCAAAGTGAGTAATAAATTCTATCGAATAATAACCCTATACTTTGAATTAGATGCAAGTATCCTCAGAAGGGCCATCCAGGGATGATCATCACTTCTGAGGATCATCATCATTATCATCACATCAACCAATTGCCGGCCCACTACAGGCCACGTGTCTCCTTCCACAATGAGAAAGGGTTAAGGCCGTAGTCCAGCATGCTGTCCCACTGTGGATTGGTGGACTACGCACACCATTGCGAACATTATGGAGAACTCTGAGGTACGTTTCCTCACGATGTTTTCCTTCACCGTTGAAGCAAGTGATAATTTAAATCCTTAAAACGCACATAACTTAGAAAAGTTAGAGGTGCGTGCCGGGATTCGAACTTGCTACCCCGAAAGTCGAAGTCCTACCCACTGGGCATATCACCGTTTCCCTTCTAAGTTCACTCGTATTTATGTAGTAGTTAGTTCTGGGGTCGAAGAAAAAAAAATAAAAAATAAAACTAGTATGTAATAAATTCAACATAAATTCTATCGAGTGACAACCCTATCTATACTTTGAGTTAGATACGAGTATCCTCAGAAGGGCCATCGATGCGGAGATTATGTTATCTGTTTTATATCGTACGGATGTTATATTCGATCAAAATCGAACAAATCGCTCTTCACCCCTTTATATTACATCATAAATAATTCTAATTAAATTTATCGCCTTTGTATAAAGAGTGATACATATTACACCTGTATTAAAAACACGACTGCATTTAAACGCACAGTGAAGGTTCCACCAATCCAATAATTCTCTAAAGAGTTTGCGCCCCCAAAAATATATTTATTACACCACACTAAAATTGTTGTAAATACTTATAGTAGAAGGCGAATATGTAAAGCCATATTCGCCTCATACTATATTTGCTCCTACTATATTGCTCCTATATATGCCTGTAATTACACCGGCAACCACGCCCTTCAGACCGGAACACAGACTAGCAACAATGCTGCTTAGCGGCAGAAATAAGCAAGGTTGTAGTACTTCCCCGCACGAGTATATCACAAGAACTAGAGGTTCTTGTGATAAAGCTCGTCTACTACTGATAATGAAACCATTCTCACCACGTGACCAACAAGGCGGTTTTGTCGGTAACATGAACGACCTCCCTGGTGCAACGGTGCGCTGTGGTTTTAAGTGCAAACTCCCGGGTTCGATCCCTAGTAGAGGTATTGGGAATTTATAACTTCTGAATTTCTAGGTCTGGTAGGAAACTTCGGCTGTGGCTGGTTACCAAAAAGACTTGCCGGTAAGCGATTTAGCGTTCCGGTACGATGCAATGTCGCGATGGAAAAAATTAGTGGTATGAGCTTAAACATATACAACGTGTCAATATTACTTCAGGATTTAGAGAATTATGTATATCTTATGTCTTTCAGTGGCGTGCACTCCATACATGTACAAAAGCACTGCATACCCTAACATTGATATATAACTCGTATAGGAGGAGAATTTGTGCCGTTTTATGCAATTTTCCTGGTGTATGCATACCCTGGTAAGAAACCCAGAGCACGCCACTGATGTCTCTGAGACTTATCTGTGTAACTTATCTTTAACAGTATTTCCTAATTCAGTAACACGTTGTATGTATGAACGCTTCATAAGTGCCGGTAATAGGCATACATAAATTAAGAATTGATAAATTTAAATTTGAATTTATCACTACCATACCTCTAAAATGGTAGCCTGTAAACATCTTAGACTGCATTATCACTTACAATCAGGAGATATTACAGTCATGGGCTAACTTGTAGTGAAATTAAAAAACAAAAAAAAAAAGAAGTCAGCTGTAATGTCCCATAGTGAAAACGGGGCTATAAGCTCCCACCCAGGTAATGGCATATTCAAATGGCATTATTAGTAATTATTATTATATCGTGGCGTTTCATGGCCTCGTCCTGGACGGACAACGGACGGACGTCATCTCAATTTCCCAAATCAAATTAAGTTATTAATAACATTGTCAGATGACGTATGAACAAACACTTGTGCGCGAGTTAAGCAGTGTCTACACGTTGTAAAGTGATGGCGGCTGCGGCTAACCGCAGATCTAAGGTACCTACCGATTGCTGCGCGGGGTGTTTCAGGTTTCATGTATGTATGTAAGTTTATTCCACCGTAACCTCAAAAGGAATGAACTTATTTGTATTTATTGGCAGTGGCGTGCACTTCATACGTGCACATATGCACTGCGTACACTAAAATTGATATATAACTCGTATAGGAGCAGGATTTTTGCCTTTTTATTCAATTTCCCTGGTAAGAATCCCAGTGTACACCACTGTGTGTATATATTTGAAATATATTGTACGTAGAATCGAATCTAATATAACAATCGCAATCGAAGGACACGTGGAGTGAAGGTAATTATTTTATCAATCGGGCCTAGTTTCCATACTGTTTTAAATATTTACTGTGGTTCCTTTCTGATTTGATCACGTAGAGCTACTCCGAGTAAAAGCTAACTTGCTTAGTGACTGGACTTTCTTATTCGGCCCATACTTAGTGACTAAGTTACAGTTTCATAAGTAATCATTAGAAACACACACTATTTAATGACTTTGGTCTTACTATACTGGGAAACAGTCCTGTAGTGAGATGTTTCTCGATTCCATACAAATCTTAGTTAAGTATCATACGATTTTTTTTAATTCTACTACAAGTTGGTAAGTGCAGTTAGGGAGTATGGCAGTTATATTAAACCCCTAAACGGTATCTACGCTAAATAGCTTAGTGGCAAGTGTTTGTCGGTAGGGTGGTAACTAACCACGACCTTAACCTCTCACCAGACCAGACCAGAGAAAATTCAGAAATTATAAATTTCCAAATCGAATAAGTAATAAGAATAAGTTAGAGAATCTTCATAAGAAGAATTTTGGGCGAAACATGTTAGAAGTTCCCGAATGCAAATTAGATACCTCTTACTTAAAACTGGTGTCACATACCTGGATTATGTAACCTAGGTGTATGTGTAGATATTATACTTTCCAATGTTGGGCCAATTTTAATCCATATCCTTACTAATATCATAAATGCGTAATTGTGTCTGTTTGGTTTGTATGGCCTTAATCTACACCTTAAGTAAGCAACCAATCAAAATATATTCTTAGTAGAAGTACAGCTTTTTGTGACCGCTCGTCCGGGGAAATACTAACGCCATTCTTATTCCTGCCGCTAAGCAGCATTGTTGCAATGCTGTGTTCCGGTGTGAAGGTCGTGGTTGCCGGTGTAATTACAGGCGCATGAGGCTTAACACCTACGTGTCAGGTTGATGGACACAGGACAGCACGCAGCAGGGAGTGTTGGTCAGTTTTTAGGCGCTGGTTTTCCACTTATTATTAGGTGTTTCATCTGCTTGGTCTGTAAATTCATCATCATCATCATCAATATATACAGCCCACTGCTGGACTAAAGCCTCTTCCAACTGGAGGATTTGCCTATAATCATCACCCTGGGCAGGCGGATTGGTGATCGCAGTAGATGTTAGTAGTAGCACAGGACGCATTCCCTTAGTCGCCTCGTACGACAACCGTGGGAAGACGAGGGGTGGTGACAACTGTATTCTGATCTGCCGTTACCACGCGGCAAATTAGAATACTAGTCAGTCAATTATTACTATAAAAAAAATTATTTAAAATGACGGAAAGTAAAATAGACGGACGGACGGACGAATAACACTGGCAAGTAACTGGCTAGGCTAGTACCTTTCTCTGTCGCTGTCCACCCGCAGTTCTAAACAGCAACGAAAAACGCGCCCGTGTACACAAGTCCTTACAAAGGTATCGTAAACACAGTTAAGCTGTCCCCATCTCCCCGGCCCGCCCCCCGCGACCCTCACTGAAGCCCTATGCACATTAATATCACTGCTCCATGTACCTACACCTAATTTAATATGCGCTACTTTGCAACGTGTTCTTAATAGCCGACTGTTGTGAGGCGGAAAGAGGGTTATGTTTTTACAATGTTTGTTTGTACGGTCGCTTACTGTTGACCTCATTAGTCTCAGAGTCACTAAGTGGGCGATGGATATTGCGATACTCGGAGCTACGTTGTCAAATCAGAAATGAGAAGAAGATCCCAAGTTCCTGACATAGAAAGCCAGGGGTCGCGAAGCTGAAATAGCTTGGAAAATCGATTGGAAAAGCGCGGCGTTGGTCGAACTACAATGAGGTGTGCAGATGACATCAAACGAGTCGCCGGGTGCCGCTGGAAATAAGCGGCCATGAGCCATGTATTTTGGAACTCTCTAGAAAATACTAATGTCCAGCAGTGGACCTTTCTTGTAGTAATTCGGTTTGCCTTGTTTTCCTTAGCCTGAGGTAGTCTGGCAGAGATAAGCTATGTCGATACGGCCGCCTTTTGTGGTGGTGTTCAAATAAAGGTTATAAACAAATGAATAACTCGTTCAGGGAAACTTTTCAATAACTTGTGCTTTTTTAATTTATCAAGAAAGGAGGTTAGTTTAAGTCACACCTATTTTTTAAATCATAGCAAAAAAATATGAGAAAGCAGCGCTGATATTTCAAGCGAAGTTTCGGACATGTACATGGTCATTCAGACTAATTAAACGGCACTACTACCATAAGGTAAAATAGTGATGCGGTTGTGAGCTATGTTCTGTTCTACCAGAATTACAAAAATCGGACATAACGCCAAGGCATTTTCTACCAGCCACTTACATTTGGGCATACTGGACGTCTATCCATAAAAATTTGACAAGAAGTTTTAGACAGGAAGGAGTTAAAAAGTTGAAGCAAGTGATATTTTATTTGTTTAAAACGCACATAACTATGAAAAGTTAGAGGTGCGTGCTTGTATTCGAACTCGGCCGCCCGAAAGTGAAGTCAAAGTCCTAACAATATTTACAAGCTTTCGGTTGGTTGTTGGATCAAGGGTCGGATACAGAAGGCAGTTGTCTTGTTTTCCTCACTCTGGAGCCTTGACCGCTAGTTGCTTGGGTAGTATATTTATTTATTATTTATTTATTATATTCAAAAGCCCCGCAAGCGGAGGGTGGCAGGTTTTTTTTAATAGTTTTTTTTTTTAACTAAGCATTCTTAAGAATTAAAAAAAAAATGTAAATCAAGTAATGATAGATAATAATTATAACGTTTATTTCGGATAATATTCCATAGCTTGTAACAATTATCTTATACTTATTTTATAAATTAAAATTGGCCAAATATATCTCCTAATTATTTTCTTTTATTGGAAAACCAACAGTTGTAGATACTAAATAGTTAACAAAATTGGTTGACTTAAAACTAATAACAGGTTTCCACAGAATTCTTATGGGTACCTGATAGAACCCAGCAAAAATGCAGTAAACTATAACTAAATATTAAGTTTACCTAGCATGCAACAGTTTATCTACTAAGTTGCGACGTACACTGTTCATATTACCATAAAATAAGTCAATTTCGGGGTCATTGTAAACAGAATTAAGAAGGCGAGAGACACGGATTAAAAAGTAAATAAATCTATTCTTGGTTATAGTTAAGGGTACGTGCAGAATCTTTTTATGCCTTGGGAATCGTGAGGGTACAATAAAATCTAACTTAGTAAGTAATTCCGGACTATCTATTGACCCTCTAACAAAGTTAAGTAAGAGATAAACATCGGCAATGTTTCTACGTGTATGTTTATCTTTTTATTTTCAGTTAATATTATAGTAATATTAACTGAAAATGAAAAAATAAACAAATAATATATCCACCGGGCTATCGCCGCTTCTAAATATATGAGATAAATTGAATAGATATAAGATCACTTAAGTACTAATAGTTTCGCATTGTAACTCACGACACGTGGAGCTAAAGGTTTCCACTTCGACCTTTCGAAGGGTTCGAAGGTGCGAAAAAGGGTATACGGGTCACTACTTGTATTGCCTTTGCTGATAACATTATAAATTGACAGTCCTTTGTATGGATCAATTTAAAAATTGTATTAAATAAAAAAATATACTACGGCAATACACACATCGCCATCTAGCCCCAAAGTAAGCGTAGCTTGTGTTATGGTTACTAAGATGACTGTTAAATATTTTTATGAATAATACACATAAATACTTATAAAAGGTATAAAGATAAACACCTATACATATATATATATATATATATATATATATAGATCGATTTATTGCCCCCGAAACCCCCTGTATACTAAATTTCATGAAAATCGGAGCCGATTCCGAGATTCCAATTATATATATGTATACAAGAAATGCTCGTTTAAAGATATAAGATTCAACCCTTTCCATTGTGAGAGACCAATGCCCTGTAGTGAGCTGGTAATGGGTGGATAAGATGATGATGATAATGACATGATCACAATTTTTTTAATTATTTTTGGAAAAAATGCAATGTCTTTTCTTGTGAAGGTAATCTTTACTTATAATAAAACTGTAACTGGAAGATTTCTGTACATTTAATATATTTTGAAAATTTTAACCGGGGGATGCTTCACAATCGATACTGAGTCCAAAACTGATTTTAATAGACAGACAAAAATTCATTGTCTTTCTATCTGTCTGTCTGTCTGTCTGTCTGTCCGGGCATCACGTGAAAACTACTGAAGGGATTTAAATCAAATTTGGCATAGTAGTAGCTGGTATTCCGGGTCAACATATAGGATACTATTTATCCCGATAAATAATAAGTTTCCTCCGGGAAACGGGATGAAAATTTTATAAATTTTACTTCATAGTTCCGTTAAATATGAAACGATTTTAATAAATTTTTATTTGAAAGTGTATACTACCAAGCATGAACTGTCTAATTTTAATGGAGATCTGATAAATATTGTCGGAGATAAAGGGCATAACTCTTCACAGATAACAGCAAGTTGCACGGCATATAGGACAGCGATCGAATGCATGCGTACCATCCTACTAATATTATAAATGCGAAAGAAATAAAATAATGTAAATATTAAGCTTGATTATATACCTGCAAATTCATTTTTATATTATTCAAATTGAACATATCGCTAAGAAGTTTCGCGGCGACGACTGGTCGCGAATAACATAGTTTGGAAATAAAACTAGACTTGGTAGGTAGCGCTGCAATTAAGTTTCTAGGTTTTTTTTTAATATATTAAAACGATTCGGTGCAGACGAAGTTGCGCGGGTAAGCTAGTCATCTTATATATTAAAGCAAAAGTCTCTACATAAGAAATTGGCCCAAGTTTTTCTCAAGATCTCTCATACATTTGGTCATCCACACTTAAACCTATTTCACTTTTTTGACTTAATTAGAAGGTTGATAAACAAATCACAGCAAATGGATGTTTTCCATTTTCGAAATTAAATTTCATTTATTGAATTATGTACGACTATGTACAATTTACGTGTAGTGAAAATGTTCAAATTGAATTTACATTTGTAAGCCACATTTGAATGCTCGAATTTATCGTTAAATGTCCTAGAATTGGAAATCCAATTACTTTTGCCCGACTATGAGTTTAGTAGTTCGATTGTTTGTACATGCGTGTATCTCTTTTTTCATGTTTATTAATTTCATAATTTTTGATTTTGTTTATTATTTACCTCTTTGATGATTTTGTATTTCTCGATGTAAATAAGTTTGTTTTAATGAAAAATATCTTTTGTTTGTTTATATATTATATTCTATGTTATTGTTCTTTTTTATGATTATTTTGTTATTGTTATTGTTTAGTTGCGAGGATTCAGTGACGACGAAGATAATGGGGCTGGCTGAAAACCAGTGCTGCGCGTTTTAGTTTGCAGCTATACTGAGCCAGCTCCTTTGTCACACATTTTTTTTTTAATTTTTATACATTAACAATTATTTTATTTCACAAATGTAACATTTTACACAAATGTGTGAAAATAAATACGATTTTTCTTTCTTTCTTTCTTTTTCTTTCTCTTTCATTATATTTCCATTAGTTTGCCATTTAGCATTGCGCGCAGTGAATATATATAAAAAAAAAATAGTTGTCAATATATAGCTGAAGCCTTCTTTTAAGAGTAGTATTACTACCACTGTGTCAGAAGACTTCGCCCTTCCATTACAATTAAAATAAACTTAACAAAGTACATTAACTTAAAGGAATAAATACCAGTAAATGATTGCACTTATCAAAATTCTGTAATCTAAAACACATGAGTAGCAGATAAAACACTTTTTTGCTTATCTATCTTTTAGAAATTAAATGCTTCCATATAATTGTTAAACGTTCGTTATGCCACAGACAATATTGCTGGCGGAGATCGTTACTTTTTTTTTTATTCCACTAAAAGTTAGCCCTTAATTAATTGACGATGCAGTCTTAGATGGTAGCGGGCTAACCTGTTAGGGAATATGGTACTCTTCATACCCCTAATAGGTTTGTACGCGACATCGCACCGGAACACTAAATCGCTTAGCGGCACGTCTTTGTCGGTAGGGTAACAAGCACAAGCCTCCCACCGGACCAGAGAAATTTCAGAAATTATAAATTTCACAGCGCACACCGGTGCGCCAGGGAGGTCGTCAAAACTTAATATCCCCATTAATATTATAATACCTAATTGCCGAATTTTATCAGAGCGTCCATGGCCTTTTTTCAGCACCATCATCAGATCAGCTCCACTTCTTAATAACATCCGAAAAATTTGACATCCGTTTTACATATGCATGCAATGTTTCAGCTCAATCGGAAACCGGGAAGTGGGTATTTTGCAACATTTTATACCAGACAGACACTGTTACACGTGAAACTAAATAAAAGCTTATAACAATAGATTACCTTTTAGGTCTTCACTTAACATTGCGTTCATAACAAGCCTTTATCTATTAATAGTATTATCGGAGTTACCTGTCTTGTGAATTTTGTAGAGATGGCAACAGTGACACTTTCAATCTTTTTGCCCAATGCTAAGCTCGTTTCTCCATTACCGGCCCACTACAGCGCACGAGTATCCACAATGAGGAGGGGTTAAGGCCGTAGTCCACCACGCTGGATTTGTGGACTCCACTTTTGAGAACATTATAGCGTATATAAATCTCAGGCACGCAGTGTATTTGTTCTCACGGTGTTTTTCTTCAAAGTCGAAGTGATACGTTAGTAATTAAAACGCACATAAGTTATTTGTGATTCGAACTCGGCACCCCTAGGTGCCGAGTTCGAATCACAAGTTCGAGTTCTTAATTCATCATCTTAACTTTAGGAAGTTAAGATGATGAATTAAGAAAATGCAGGGCAAAATAAAGAAAGTGGTTTCGTTAATCGAATAGAAATATTAGAAAGAAGTTGGAGGAGTGACATGACGGCATAAAAGAGCGTCATGCCGTTTGCCGTGACGCCACATACGCACTAGGCGTTTAACAAAAGAAATACTAGGACTCCTATTTTAACCTTCGGCGTAGGAACGACGGGATTTTTTATCTGCTTGTGTGTATGTGCCTGTGTCTGTGAGTCTGTCTGTGGCTCAGGAACGGATGAACTGATTTGAATTTTGTTTGTTTTTTTTTAAGTTGAATCAGTCAGGAGTGTTGTTAGCTTTGTTTGATTAAAATCGGTACAAGATGACCGTTGCCACAAAATGGCGTATCACATATTTTTTTCACGACTCCCTCAATATGGGTCCAACATCTAACTAACAAACTACTCCGCCTGGATAGAAGCAAACTTAAGAAGGTGGTGGGACTCATAACAGGACATAGCTCCTTAAACAGACATCTTTCCATTATAGGTGTCACCGACAGCCCTCTTTGCAGAGCATGCATGGAGAAGAATGAAACACCTACGCACGTGATGCTGGAGTGCACGGGCGTGACAGAGCAACGCGAGATCTACCTGGGATCACCAGCCACTATCCCAGAAATCCTCAGCAACCTGGGCGGCATGCTGGGATTCTGGAACGAGCTTGGATGGCTGGAGTAGCGAGCAACATTGGGAAATTTCACGTACAACAAGCGAAGCGCTTACGTGCGGAAACTGCCCAGAAGAAGAAGAAGAAGATGGGTATCAAATGAGTAGAGAAATGTACACATATTGAAAATCAGGGGTTTTCAAAAATTTTGATTAATATATTGTATGAGTGGGCTGACATCATGGTAAAAGTAATTTGACATGTGTAATTAAGCCGCAGTCAAGTATTATAGAGTATAGGCTGTCGGACGACACGAATATTCATGAAGTTCAATATTCCGAATATTAAATGATGAATACTAAGTTTTGTTTATATTCACAATTGAACTGTTTGCTGATGTGATTCATTGTTTGATGATATTAGAGTTAAGGTGGCCTTCCACCGAGGCCTATGCCAGCTTTTTGTTATAAAAGGGTTGTTTGTTCGTTTGTCTCTCTCTTTTACGCAGCAATAGAGAATTTTTTGATAGATAATATTGGCTTTGGCTTATTAATTTAAATGAATAAGGTTTCATTTTATTGTTCACATTTTTTTTCCATACTATATATTCCATTACTAGTTAGCTCTTGACTGCAATCTGTCTTGCTAGTAAGTGATGATGCAGTCTCAGACAGAAACGGGCTAACCTGTTACGGGTATTCGGTTTCTACGCAACATCGTACCGAAACGCTTAAACGGTTAGCGGCATGTCTTTGTCGGCAGGGTGGTAACTCGCTACGGCCGAATCCTCCCGCCAGACAAACTAAAAATAAATAAAATGTGAACACTTTTTATTTATTTAGAACTAGCGTACCCAGCCCGCTTCGCCGGGCTAGATTTTGCTTTATTTTATTTAAACAATAAACTTCCATCATTAAATTTTTAATTTAAGTCTCACAATATATTAAATCATTTAATTCTCTCCGTATTCATTCTCAGCTATTCTCTTCTCGAGCGGGTGAAGATTATTATCTACACCCATGTACACCTAACAATAGAATATCATCATAGTAAATTAAAGCAGTATTTGACAGTTCAAAAATAGGAGTGCTCCGATCGTCACCAAACTTTACAGGGTTACTCGCCAGATCAACCCGAAGACTCCCTGAAAGTTTGATTCATTGAAATCGTTCCAGCCGTTTCGGAGCCTATACGGAACATACCCACACACACACTTTCTTTCTCTTTTATGTAACTATCATATAACTGACGTAATGCCAGGTTGGTTTAGCCCGCTACTGTCTTAGACTGCATCATGAAATACCAGGTGAGACTGAGATTACAGGTAGGGCTAACATGTTGGGGAGTTCAAAAAATCCGTTCTTAGTTCTAAAAAGCGCATTTTTTTATTCTTCTACAAGTGAGTACTCGACTGCAATCACACCTCGTGATAATGATGATGCAGTGTAAGACGGTAGCTACCGTTCGGGAGTACTGTAGCCCTAATAGGTTTCTACGCAAAATCCCACCAGAACACTAATTCGCTTAGCGGCACGTCTTTACGGCACAGAAATTATAATTCCCAAATCGCCTCTGGACCTCCTACTTAAATTCATAGCGCTAACCGTTGCGCCAGGGAGGTCGCCGAACCAAACAATGTTTAAATGCTGTGTAATTATTTGAAAACCATTGTGCGGAATACATAAATATTGAAACTAACTCATTAATTTTACCTAGACTCTTAATAATACAACTGAGTATATTTATATCGGTAATATTGAAATTTGATTAGTAGTTATTGCAAATTAAATCAAATGAATGTTGTTAGTTGATTTACAGGTTCATTAGTTTAAAAAAAAAAATTAAAAATCAAAAATATTTATTTCGTTTCGTACAGAAAAATATTACATTGAAATTGGGGTCATCCTAGTAAGTTACTAGTATTACTACTAGCACTTGTGGCAGGCGGCCCCGCTCTTCCATAACATAATATACAAATTGAAATAAATAAGAAGATCAAAGTTATATAAATCAAAATTAAGTATCATTTAAAGTTATAAGGTTAACCAAAGATAATTACAACAGTTGTTGCCAACGTTTTTCGTTTGTATATTACGTTTTTTTTTTATCCCGTGGGAACCGTTAAATTCAAAATTCAAATTCAAAATTCATTTATTTCAAGTAGGCCTAATATAAGCACTTTTGAAACGTCAAGTCTTTCTGTGTGTGGTGACTCTACCACCGGTTCGGAAGGCAGATTCTACCGAGAAGAAGCCGGCAAGAAACTCAGCAGTTGCTCTTTCCCAACCTTAACAATTTACATTTTACAATTTAAAATTCATTTTTCTATCTTGTGAGAGATGAAAGTGGAGCCGGATGCTTTCAAGCAAACTTGTCATTAAGTAGCCTATGTTACTCTCCAACCTTTCGACTAAGTATTTGCCATAAGTCAAGTAGATTTGTTGCTTAGTACGGGCGTAAAGTAAGGACAAACAAACAAACAATACTTTCATATTTATAATATTAAATAAAATAAATAAATATACTACGACAATACACACATCGCCATCTAGCCCCAAAGTAAGCGTAGCTTGTGTTATGGTTACTGAGATAGCTGATGAACTTATTTTTATGAAAATTATACTCATAAATATATAGATAAACACCCAGACATTCATGTTCATCCATTTTTAATGAATTTCCCAAGATTCAGAGCATCATTTTAACCACTGCTGGAAATAGATCTTTTGGAGGGAGTTCCTTTTATAGGAGGTCCACCAAGGTTGCATTTACCGGTACGAGGTCGACATTCCAGCAGCTTGGGAACCCAACCTAAATTGGTTCAGTGAGCTTCAGTTAGGTAGGTCCAATTTCGAGACAGGTGAACCTGCGAAACAATTTCGGATATTATTATGGCGTATAACTCAAGAAGCGTGTTGCTCCATGTGACATACACTTACGACCAATCCAAATTATTATTTTTAAATTGCAGAAACTACACAGACATCTGACGTAAGCGTAACTTCCGTGAAAATATCTCAGTTACTCTCTAGTCGGGCCTAAAAAAGTTTTACTTCAAAAGTTATGTAACTCGTTCAGATGGAGAATGTTTCAATTGGATGCAAAATATCTCCTTTATGCCCACCTTGCCCAGAAACCCTGTGAACGTCATTGCCTATAACATTTAGTCCACAGATCATCAAGTAACAGTGCCTAACTTTGCGAAGCAAGATATGCACCTGAGTTGACAACTTATGACACGTCATACATCCCTATACCAAACAGTTTGTAGATAGTTAAGAAATAAACAACACCCGGTTGGTATTGGAAGGTATAAATTTCATAACAGTACCCGATAGAACTTGGGGTATTACGTACGCTATACACGTATCCTGGAATCAGGCTGCAGGGGAAAACGGGAGACTGCGTTATATCTTACGAGTGCCTTACTGCGACATCGTGTATTGATCTGATGCAGTCCCACTTTGAAGATTATGAACAGAGTAATATATAAAATATATTACTCTGTTCAAGTCAAATAATTTGTCAGGCACATAAAATACATTTCAATAACAATTTTTTTGTTTAACATAGTAAATAATAACATTAAACATAATCTTTTCTGGACGTCCGTGTATGGACGGGTGTATGTGGCATCAAAATTGGTCGAAAAAATTATCGTATCGGAATATTTTTTTTTAATTATCTAAAGTACACACGACATAATTTCTTAGTTAATATGAGCGTTCAATTCACTGTCGTTAAATTTCCATGTAATTATTCTAGCTAATATTAATTGTAACTTTCAATGTGCAATCATTATGACATTCCCGTGTCTTGTTTACAAAAAATGAATAATAATTAATATGAAAAAAAAAAATTGTAATGAGCATTTAAAGTTTCAGTTAAAAAAAATTCAATTTTATTGTGAAAAAAATGAGATTATGAGGCGTGCACTTTTGGATTTTCCAAATTTTTAATTTTACAATAAACTACCCATTTGCATCTTAGAGATGTCAGTGTCAGATCTACCTAACGTAAGGATATTAAATTGTAAAGCCAATAAAGTGTGACGTAGCGCCATCGCATTAATGTTACCATTATTTATGTAACCACGCTGCGCAGATATGTTTAGGTTTAAAGACTTTATTCAATTCTATTCGTTTATTTGATGATTGGTTTTACAATGTTGGTAGATAAAATACAAGGAAAAAAAAATCCGCCTTACACGGCGTGCAAAAAAAAATATATATGTACTAATTTCTACTTTCTATAATAATACAAGCTTAAAATTCAATTAAGATTAATCGATTATATCTCTGATATTTTGTGTTCTCCAAAGAACATACTGTTCATGTACAAGAGAAGTTAAATCTAATGAAATGAAGTCTTTTAATCAGTTTTTAATTTTTTCTTTAAAATGATACATGACTTTTCTACAAAAAATAATTTTGGAACATTATCATATAGTTGCACTCCTCAAACTGAATAATTTTTGCACCAAGTTTAGTTCTGGTTCTACCTACTTATAATTTAATGTATGTTATTATATGGTCTAGTTTTCAATGTGATTTGAGTGTTTATAGATTCAGAGATCTAGTATACATATTTTTTACGTGTATAATTAAAAAAAAAAATATATTACGGCAATACACACATCGCCATCTAGCCGTAAAGTAAGCGTAGCTTGTGTTATGGGCGTTAAGATGACTGATAAATATTTTTATAAATAATTTACATAAATACTTATAAAATACAGATAGACACCCAGACACTAAATTGGTTAATGGATTGCGATTCCGTTCTTTTATATAGTTGTTTAGATAGAAACCGGTAGTCAAGATGGAACAAAGTTATTAATAATTTTCCTTGGTAATTGAAGATCTTGTAAATAATTTTTTTATGAAATAATTATGAAAATTAAGCATTATAATGAATAACTTTTAAGTAGGTACTTTACAATTATTCATTATAAAGTCAACATCTCCTCCAGTATGCTCCGGTGTCGGAGCGAAACGTGCGTAGAGGGTACATTGCCGAAGATCTGTTTGTTGTGGAGTATATAGATTGAAGAAGTTATAAATTACACCATACAGATTCTCCTGCTATAAGCTACAGCAAGTCAAATTTAATTTTCTTAATATTATATCATCACAACTGTATTGTAATCTGTCGTCAAGGCACCACACAGCATTTTTATTATTGTTTTTTTTTTTTAATTTAAAATTCTAATACTTCAATGTATCACATCTGCTGGGTGCCTCGTAATGGGCAACTTTTTTTTAAATCTACATCTCGTCTAAAAAGGATTTGATGTAGGCATTTTCAAGCTAACTTAAACGACACAAAGAGACGTGCGGTTGGAGGCTTCATTTATTGCCGTTTTTAACGTACCGTATGAGGGGAAATGTCGTAACACTAAATAGGGCGTGAAACGAAAAGATTTCACAAAGTTTTCCCCCTCCGCGTGCTATTAAGGGGAAAACGTGTTGCTCAAAAGAATTATTGGTTCACAAATATGTTCCTGACAAATTGACAAGCTTCGTCTATTTTTGATAACAAAGGCTTCGTTGTTTTCTCTGTCTCTGTACCTAAGTACAGCAGTGCCTTATTAAGCAAGCGCGGGGCTCGTAGCAAATTATTTAAAAGAGCCCTTAATCTGCTATGGGTTCTTAGGAATAAAGTGGTCCCATCCCACTACTACCCATAACACAAGCTACGCTTACTTTGGGGCTAGATGTCGATGTATGTATTGTAGTAGTATATTTAATTATTAATTATAATACGTATTTGCTATCTATAGGTTACAATTTTGAAGGTAATTAAAAGTTTAGTAAACTACTAAAGGCGATGTTTGTGAATGGGCGATAGGCGATGGGCGTGTGCGTGTCTTTCTGTCTTTCAATCAATCCGTCAGTCAGTCAGTCAGGCAGATATGTGCGGTATTAAATATGCGGGGACCCCTTTCGCGCGGGGCCCGTAGCAATTACTACTCTTGCTACGTGGTTAATCCGGCACTGCTCCACAGACCAAAATGTTTTCGGCATTTCATTATTGTGTCAGCGAAAAGAAATTGCCTTAATTGTTAGTGGTTAGTCAGCATCGCGTGTTACGAGTCAAGAGGTGATATTTCGATAGTCGCGTCGGACTTTGTTTGCATACATTTATTCAGCAATTTTTTCATATGAAATGAAATTAACATTTGCCCACAAAATCGCTTACAATTGTATACAAAAATGCATGTGGACAATTAGGGTTCCGCCTCAGAACTACAGCGCTGGTTATCAGGGGGGGCCCAGGGTTGTGTGCTCACAGTCGTGTTTGCGACTGCTTCATCATATCCGTGTTACCGCGTGGGGTTGAAGTTTGAACGTTAAAATTATTTGTAATATTGTATAATAAGCGGTGGTAGGCAGGTCGGAGGTAACGAATTTTGTCCCCGGAACGGACCCAAACTTTATGGAGGTATGTGCGTTTTTATTTGGAGCAATTAAAACATTATTTGCTTTAACGGTGCAACGGTGCGGTGAAGGTGAACATTTCAAGGAAAGCAGCGTAAGAGTCGTAATAAATAAATAAATATATATTTCACGAAAATACACACATCGCCATCTAGCCCCAAAGTAAACGTAGCTTGTGTTATGGTTACTAAGATGACTGATGAATATTTTTATGAATAATATAACATCAATACTTATAATATACAGATAAACACAAAGACAATGAAAAGGATTCATGTTCATGCAACAAAACTGGAAAATGTTCCAGTTGTGGGAATCGAATCCACGGCCCTGGACTCAAAATCATACAATGTTAACAAAAGCGTGTAAAGTCTACCTATCCGCACTAGGACAGCTTGGTGGCCCACGGCCAGTGGCGTGCATAGAGGGTATGCACAGGGTATGCAGATGATAAAATATGTTGAAAATATCCAGTACGAGCAATAGATACTTAAGGGTAGGCTTTTTATAAGTTAAACAATGACTATCCTTAAGTTTTTTATGACTCGTACTGGAGATTTTCTTCGTTTTATAACATCTGCATACCCTGTGCATACCCGCTATGCACGCCGCTGTCCACGGCCTACGACCTTCTCATTCTGAGACGAGGCCAGTTATCCGTAGTGAGCCGGTAATGTTTTGACGATGATGATGATAAATTGATCACGAGCTAAGATATTAGAAAAATATGTGAAATATTCCCTAATAAAAACTACGAAAAAAGCGGTCAGTTCGCACGCCATAAACGTTATCCCCATGGAAAACCTCGAACATTTTAGGCGCCGAATAAACGGAGCGTTGGGAATCGCATTTATCCAATAAAGTTAGCTTGCCAGCGAGAAGTGAGAATATATTATTATTAATCTTTACTTGTAAACCAAGTGAAGTAAAAGAATTATACATGAAAACAAAAACAAAAATAGAAGGAACACAAAAGGCCTTATCGCTTGGCAGAGATCTCTGCCAGGCAACCTTAGAGTTTAGAAAAAAAAAGAGGAGACTAAAATGCAGGTGGTACTAATACTATAACTAAATACTTACACATAAACTTTTAAACTCGAATACATCTATAAATCATAAATATATATAAAAAATATATATATATATATATATAATTTTTATTAGTGTTTTACCTACACTTGGAGGAATTATCAATTTTATAAATATAATTATGTTATAAAAAAGCAATGTGTCATCTCTTATTACAAACGTGTCTCATTGTAATATAGACCTTTGAAAAAGTAGATCGAAACTGCAACGTTTCCCACTAGATGACGCTACAGTTGCTATATGGCTGATGTGGAAGGCATATACTAATTTCGGCATCCACAGGAGAGCCGTAGCTTCATTGGAGAAAGCGCTCACGCCGTGATTGCCAGAGAGTCGCAGGTTCAAATCCTGTCGGTTCCGAAATTTTTTATATGAATTTATATGAAAATTTATAAAATTGTACGTAAGTAAATAATGTATATATGTAAATAAAGTACGTAAGAAAATAATGTAAATAAGTACATAATGTATGTAAGTAAATAATGTGCGTAAGTAAATAATGTATGAAGTAAATAATGTAAATAAGTACAAAATGTATGAAGTAAATAATGTACGTAAGTAAATAATCTAAATAAGTATATAATGTATGTAAGTAAATAATATACGTAAGTAAATAATGTATATAAATTAATAATGTACGTAAGTAAATAATCTAAATAAGTACATAATGTATGTAAGTAAATAATATACGTAAGTAAATAATAGAATAGAATAGAATAGAAAAACTTTATTGCAACACAACAAAAAAAAAGGAAAATACAAGGAAAACAGTAATAGTACTTAGTGCTAGGGTGCAAAGGCGGCCTTATCACTAAAAGTGATCTTTTAAAGGCAACCTGAGCGTACGAAGCCGATAAAAGAGTGGAAAATGGATGGTGCATAAAGTAAGTTACAAAAAAAAACAAAAAAAAAAAGAAATGTAATATAAACTTACATGAACATACATACTACATTTACATATTAACTACACAAATACCAACATAAATTTATATATACTATGATAGATATATATTTATGCTATTATAAACTTACATACTACTCAATTACATAGATAAGTAATAATTCTTTAAGCGTAAGTAAATAATGTATTAAGAATGCTTTAGAATCTTGGTCTGCTTCAAAGGATTGTCGCTAGGTAACGTTTATTGTTTGTTTGTATACTCTTTGGTCGCTATGCTGCATTGCCAATGTAGACTTTAAGACGCCTGACCGAATGCGGATACAAATATGAATACGATTGGAGGAACGTCTTCTTGATTATATTATTATTTTTTATTTACATAATTATTTCAACCAAGGAATAAATAAAATGAGTTCCAGCAAAAAGAGTGACAAGGATATTGATTGGACTTCCCAAATAGCATAAAGTCAAGTTAGCTATGGAAATTTCATTGCATTTTTTTGAGAAAAGCTTTATAAAAACCTCATTGGAAATAGCAATTTACTGAATCGTTATAATCGATGGTTTTCCACTAACCATTAGATACTTTTTCGGCAACGACAATAATGCGCTTTTTTTTTAATTATACATACAGTAGTCGTAAAACTAGGTGTAGGCACATGAGACTTAAAACCTACGCGTCAGGTCTGTTCTGATTTCTGTATCCTCAGGTTGACGGGCACATGGAGTTTCTTTATTGGACGTATTCCTTGTATGTGCTTCGTAGTTGTGTCTTCGTTTTAGGCGAAGTTTTTCCGATAACCATAAGATATTTTTTAGGCCTCGACAGTTACTATTTCTTATAAAAGAGGTCATAATTACTCGAGGCAAAAAATTGAGGAGGCTGATAATATTGGATAGAAGCAGGCGTTACTTTGCGGAAATCCATGATATATTAGGAAAATTAAGCTTAATTTGCTATACTCCGCGAAAAGCAGGAGAATCTGTTCTTATATTAAATTCATTCTTAAGTCTTAAATTTTATTCTTATTTTAATAGTGTCGATTGATTTAGGATAGTATTATTATAGTAAGTAGGAATTAGCGTGCGAACATATATATTTTTTGCATGCCATCTAAGGCGGATTGTTTGTCCCTATATTTTATCTACCAACAATGTAAAACCAATCTGCAAATAAACGATTTGAATTTGAATAATTTCTTAAATCCGTATGCCCGACACCAAACAGATCTTCGGCAATGTACCCTCTACGCCGGTTTCGCTCCGAAACCGAGCATGCTCAGGAGATGTAAACTTTACAATGACGATTTTCTTAACAATTATTCATTGTAAAGTCGGAGTATAGCAAAATAAGCTTCATTTTCATAATGTGAAGCTGATAATGATAATAAATTAGTGTAATTGACCTCAATCAGTACTAATTGATAAAATTAATAAACCTCAAAGAGCGTGCGCCATTTTTCCTGAAAATTAAGCATGAAACTAATACTAAGTGGGATAAAGTACTTACAACACATCCACGCCCACCGACATCGTCCCACGTCTGTATATCTACTTTTCTGGCTTCAGGCCTCATGGAATATGCCAGTCTATGTTTATAACTTTGTGCATTATTTTATACGCTACAATAAATATTAACGTAACATTTTTGGTATCTTTTGGCCTGACACAATTTCCAATTCAGATCTCTGGCCCCTTGCTAAGGAAACCCCTTCCTTGAAATTTTTTTTGAAAATCTCAACAATATAACCAATAATAGTATAGCCCAGTGGGTAGGGCTTTAACTTCACTTTCGGGGTACCGAATCCGAATCCCAGCACGCACCTCTAACTTTTCCAAATTTTTAATCCATGTTTTAAGCAATTTAAATATTACTTGCTTCAACGTTCATGGTGAAAACATCGTGATGAAACCTGCATGCCTGAAAGCTATACATATAATCTCAAAGGTGTGTGGAGTCCACCCGCACTGATACAGCGCAGTGGACTACAGCCTTAACCCCTTATCATTGAGGGAGAAGACCAGTGTAGTGAGCCGGTATTGGGTTGATATGATGATTCCATTACGAAATTCTTAGTATCAGTTCAAAGTTGGGAAATTCGCGACAAAAAAACTGACCCCAATGAATCTGAGAAGCCTGATCTCTTTCTGGTCGTGTCGACATGCTATTTATAAAATTTCTTGAGAACCTATAATAAAAGCGGGTAAAAACCGCGAGGAACAGCAAGTCTAATGTGCTAAACTTTTTTTACACTTTTACTTTTGCTTCACACAGATGTTGAGACAATTTCTCGAGTTCGCACTTAAGTTCATACTTCCCAATGTGATAATTTTCACCTCTGTGGCACATAGGGGTTGTCAACATTTTTTCAAAGAGCCATAATTTCCACCTCTACGGCACACAGAACCTCGCTCAATATTCTTGGAATGCCATAATTTCATCGCTATTTTTACCGACCTCAAAAATAGTTGGATGCTCTCAATTGGGTTGTATTTGTTTATGCTTGTTACCTCAGAACGCTGGTAATTCATAAAACGAATTTAAAAAAAAAACTGTTTTTATTTTGGCAAAAACAGTCATTACATGGAAGTAACATAATACTTATAATAAAAATCTTTTTTTTTATAGACTTAACAATTTCAAATAATATAGGTTTATGAAAAAAGAGTACAACTTTTTTTACATAAATGGATATTATTGATTGATCAAATTCAGCGGAAACCAAATAGAGCACTTTTTTATTTTAGTTTGTATTAATTACAATGATAACAGCATTACTCGCCACATTACAGACTTAGTTAATACCATCTATTTTATATGCAATATAAAAGTATTTAGCTAGTTCACTTAAACTAGACAATATTATTTTAGAGCTGGATATTTTTCAGTTAATAATTTAAGGAATTAAAATATTACTTGCTTAATCTATGAAGTAAAACATTGAACAGGGTTCCTACCTGTACAATCAGCATTTGACCTTATGGCAGAAAACTAGTGCCCTAGTGTAAATGTTTGTCAAAGAAAAATGTTTTGATCTGAGTTTTATAAAAAACTTTTTTTCCCAAAAATCCTTAGAGGCCTTGAACCCATAGCCGTAAAATAATATTTAAAAAAATCAAGACATAACTAGGCCAGACTTCGATAGTAATTGGTGTGATGCCAAGTTGGGCGCCAACGTATAAATCTAACCCGATGCGATGTGGCTGGAACCGTGTTGTAAATCCTCGGCAGTTTGTTACGTGATAACTATCTGCCAACTACCTAGTTGATGCAGTGGTAAGTTTGTCAGACTAACCACTGCGTCCTTGGTTCGATAACTAACTGACTCAGTGGTCTTATCTTAAAAAACTGATGTATTCCCTGAATACATCAGTTCTTCGTCACGATGTTTTTCTTTAGCTTTAAAGCGAGTGATGTTTTAATTGTTTAAATTAAAATCGCACATAAGTACGAACCGCTTGTAACTCTAGAACTTGCAAGAGTCAAATTCCGTCCACCCAAAGTGTTGCCTGAAGCCACTAGTCCATCACCGCTTTACGTATATGATTATCATACATTTTGGTAGGTATTATTCAAGGACATGCCCGTTTTTTTGTCCCACTACAAGTTAGCCTGCGACTGCAATCAATGCTGTCCAATTCCAAAGATGAGCTCTGAAATTCGATATAGATTAAACAAGGATAGGAATTCTGAACTCAATGCTAGAGAATCTTCACTAATCGTCGATCCGGCACACGGAAATAGGCAATATCTTGGAGCCATCTCTGCAGTGAATCGATGTTCACTGGACAGAGGCTAAATGCAGTTTACTCGTAAAATTGATCGGAATAGTCTTTGCATACAGACGTATCTTTGTGACGATATGCCGACGACATGTTCTGTATAACGAACGCTGTTTATTACACGACTGTTTTCATATATTCTACTAAATATATAGGACTTGAGGAGAGGAATTGGTGATAGCCCAGTGGGTAGTACTTCGACTACACTTTTGTAAGTAATGCGCGTTTTAAGTTATCAAATATGTATTGTGAATGATGTAGTGTTTGGAATATATAAAAAACATTATATCTATTTGTTTAATAATATTAGATACACACCGATACACAAACATAAATTGTACAAGCAATGTAGATAATGTAAGATAATGACAGTTTTTAGCCAATACATATTTGAAAATTTAATGTATGTTCATAAAAGTATATCAGAGATATTATGTGAGTGTGTAAGTATAACTGAGATGGTGATAACAAAAAAAAACAACCGGCTAAGTTTTATGTGGGCTTCTTCTTAGACCAGGGCACGTTTGGGACCGTCATAGCTTTAGTTTTAAGTTGACGAATTTAGTTATCGCCAACAACTCAATATGTCATATTTTACATACGCATCAAAAGTGACATATATGTGCCTATTTGAATTAAAGGAATATTTGACTTTGACAATACACTCTCTCGAGCGTACTTGAGAGCTTAGGCGTTATTGTCCATAATGTTCTCAAATTCGCACTGAGCTATATTTGTAACCTGCATTCGAAGCAAAATTTAAATGACAATTCGCAAGCAATGTAAAGTGCATACAATAATAGTGCGTACAGCATACGTGCGTCCGCACTCCAAATACGATTTGCACAGATCAGAACGAAGTGATCCCCTTAGTCTGCACACTTTTATTAAACCAGCGTATTGGCACAGTCTAACAATCGTACACCACCTATACTCCAACGTGGATGCTTAAAGTACTCCTCTTCCCGATTATAAAAGTAAACTTGACCGGTTTATGTCGCGTTATCTATACTTATAATAAAACTGTAACTGGAAGATTTCTGTACATTTTATATATATTGAAAATTTTAACCGGGGCATGCTTTATAATCGATACTGAGTCCAAAACAGATTTACATTTAATTTTTGTCTGTCTGTCTGTCTGTCCGAGAATCACGTGAAATCTACCGAACGGATTTAAATAAAATTTGGTATAGTGGTAGCCGATATTCCGGGTCAACATATAGGCTACTTTTTATCCAGATAAACAATAAGGTTCTCCCAGGAAATGAGATGAGTTTTTTTATCAATTTTACTTCATAGCTCCGTTAAATTTGAACCGATTTAAATAATTCTTTTTTATTTGAAAGTGTATACTATCAAGCACGTGTTGTGTAATTTTAATGAAGATCTGATAAATATTGTCGGAGATAAAGGACATAAATCTTCACAGATAACAGCGAGTCGCAAGGCATATGGGACAACGATCGAATGCATGCGTACCATCTTACTTATTTTATAAATGCGAAAGTTTGTGAGTATGGAGGTATGGATGGATGGATGGATGTATGTATGTATGGATTGATGGACAGTTATCATTATTACTTAAAACAAAGTCTGGGAGGCTAAATGTCTAACTGTTAAGGCACAATAACCGCTTTTTGTTATAATTTGTCAATCAAAACACGGGTACAATCTTAAGATTTGGACGTTCCTATCAGATCTTTATACAAATAAATAGTTTTTAGTTAAAATTGATTATGTACCTGCAAATTCCTCTTTCAATATTCAAATAGGACCTATTGTTTAGAAGTTACGACGGGTATAGAAATGCTTAAAAATATTTTAATTATATTTGATGTTGACGAAGTTGCGCGGGTCAGCTAGTTTTTAATAACATTGATACTTCGTTACAGTGGTCAATCATCTGTGGTTTCATCATCATCATCACATCGGCCCATTACCCACCCTCAGAGCACGGGTCTCCTCCTACAATGAGAAGAGGTTATGGCCGTAGTCAACCACGCTGGCCCAGTGCTGATTGGTGGACCTTACACACTTTTGAGAACATTACGGAAAACTCTCAGGCCTGCTTTTTCCTCACGGTGTTTTCCTTCGCCGTTGATGAAAGTGATATTTTAATTGCTTAAAACACACATAATTAGGAAAAGTTAGAGGAGTGTGCTGGGATTCAAACTTTGCCGCTTCACACTATCGCTCTGCAATATCTATTCATTTAGCGAAAAATCGAAATGATGCAATTTTTAAGGCTCGCCACTAATTCTACTACGTATAGGCACCTCTTGTCGATCTTAGCCCAACTGTATATTTTTAAACCGAGCCCTTCTATGCACCAGACGCGTTTAACAAAATGAGATGGGTTTTTGGCAAGTGCGCAAGCTTATCAGAACAAACTGCTCTGCAACGCTGTCAAACGATTAAACCCGATTGTTTATTTCAAAAGAGTATACATCACTATTTTATGAGCTACGAACAGTACCCGATTTCAACCGAGTTTAATATAGTTAAATTCCTATAAATCACATGAACTAGATATTCATAGTTTTAATATTTTATTTTACACAGTTCCTATTTCCTTTAATTTAGTTTGATTATATTAAGTACCCAGCCCGCTTTGCCGGGCCAGATTTTGCTTTATTTTATTTAAATAATAAACTTACATCATTAAATTTTTAATTTAAGTCTCATAATATATTAAATCATTTATTTCTCTCCGTATTCATTCTCTTCTATTTTCTTCTCGAGCGGGTGAAGATCATTATCTACACCCATGTACCCAACAATAGAATATCATCATAGTAAATAAAAGCTGTATTTGACAGTTTGACTGTTCAAAAATAGGAGTGCTCCGATCGTCACCAAACTTTACAGGATTACTCGCCAGGTCAATCCGGAGATTCCCTGAAAGTTTCATAGAAATCGTTCCAGCCGTTTCGGAGCCTATACGGAACATACCCATACACTTTCTCTTTTATATATATAGATAGATTGGACGGAACTCTGAATAAGTATGATTATTTTAAAAATATCTTTTCATATTTGGCGATAACTGCACATTGGCGTCAAACCGTACAGCAAATTAGTGTGTACTAAAGTTACATTATGAATTGTTTTTTAATTGATACACCGGAGTAGGAAGTCAGACACCAACATTCTTTGCGAAACCTATTTATTTTACCTATTAAATCATAAGAATATAACATTAATATAGCAAGAATGTTGGCAACATTCTACGATAAAACATGAGCTCGCATGTACCATGAGTCAGCTTATATGCCAAAAGAGGTAATTAACAATGCAATATCACGTGAAGAGAATGAGCATTAAAACTCCATGACTCCATGACTCTATGGACTTTCTCTTTTATATATATAGATAGATAGATAGAAGACGATGTACAGAGGTACTAAGTAATTTAAAAAGACGATTCTTTCTTTCTTTTTTTTTTCCTTTTTGATAAATAAGGATAAGCATCATCATCAAATGAGCCGATAGCAGTCCACTGCTGGACATAGGCCTTTTGTATGGAGTTCTATAATGCGACTTGTTTGATGTCGTCTGTCCACCTCATTGGGGGCCGACCAACGCTGCGTTTACCTATGCGGAGACACCATTCCAATTATTTGGATCCCCAACGAACATCGGTTCTGCGAGCTATGTGCTCCGCCCATTGCCACTTCAGCTTTGCGACTCGCTGAGCTATGTCTGTAACTCTTGTTTTTCTAAGAATCTCCTCATTTCTGATTCGTTTACTTAGATACACTCCTAACTCTCTCCATCGCCCGCTGAGTGACTCTGAGCCGTCTTATAAGGAACATTGTAACTGCCCACGTGTCAGATTCATAAGACATCACTGGCAACACGAAGTCTTTGGCCTTCAGGACTTTCAATACCTACTTAGATTCTTTACTTCCTTTTTCAACTGATTCGAAGTTGGAATCTTCTGTTGATGCAGCTGTTAGGTAGATCTTTCACTCACTCCTGGATATATGCTACAACAAAAGCGTGCATTTGAAAAAAAAAAACAGATATAATTATCCCCAGCCTAAGAATGCCTTACAGCTAGGCAGGTAGGTCTAGGTAGCCAAGATCTATGTCCAACAGTGGGCATCCATCGATGTATTATTGCGCACTTGAGCATTGGGCAGTGACCCTGCTTTCTGAGTCTAAGGACGTGGGTTCGATTCCCACAACTGTAAGATGTTTGTGTGTTGAACTTTAATGTTTTTCTTATTATTTTTTATATTACTTTATATTTTGTTTGTATTCACGATAGGCCAGCGCTTGACGAAAATCATGCCCGTTAGAAAGCAATGATGAGGTCTAGATTAGAGCACGCTTAAATAGAAAAAGCCTATTCACTCTAACCTTGAAGGTACTCAAATTATATGTGGCAGGAAACACAGTGCCCAAGAGGGCGTTCTACATCTTAGAAGTACGTATCATAAATGTGGATAAAAAATGTTATTAATTAAGAGAGATAAGTATTTATTTTTATTATTCCTAGATATCAGTTTCTTAACGCTACTACTAGAGAGAATTCAGAAATTATACCGGGTAATGAACCACCTAAAATACCACAGTTCTCACCACTGCGCCATTAAGGTCGGCACTGTACCTGTAAAATAAAGAGCTTAGGCGTAAACGTTAAGCTTTATCGGCCTTCTTATCATCGGCCCCTTGTTTTATCTCTCCCATCAATCAGAAGCTTAACGTTAAGCCCAAATGATAATTAACGAAACGGCGAACGGAGAACGATGTTACTTAGCTATAGACGGCTTGCCAAGTAGGTAAAAATACGGCTGTATAATTAATACGCATCAGTGCAGGTGGACTGAGCATGGAGAGGATAAACTCTTCGCGAATCTCATCTGATCGAGGCCGCCAACTTAAACCAGCTTGGACCTTGGCAACTGGCTTTCCTCAAACTGGAGGTCCCCTGAACGAAGCGGTGATAGCGCATTGGGTAGGAGCTAGACTTCACTTTCGGGAGGCCGAGTTCGAATCCCAGCACGCCGCTCTAACTTTTCTCAGTTATGTGCGTTTTAGGTAATTAAAATATCACATGCTTCAACGGTGAAGGAAAACATCGTGTGGAAACCTGCATGTCTGAGTGTTGTACATAATGTTCTGAAAGGTATGTGGAGTCCACCAATCCGCACTGGGCCAGCGTGGTGGACTACGGCCTTAACCCCTTCTCACTGTGGGAGGAGACCAGATGGGATGATGATGCTGATAATTTATACAGGGTTAAATATATAAACCAAAAAGCTCTCGGCCTGTATTTGTTCCTTACATTAAACCTAACAACTCTTGTTCTGCGATATTATTAACTCCATATTTTTTCATATTTAATCCCTATTATACCGATCCTCATGAAACTTTTTATACATATTCTTGGAAATGTTAGAAGTAATATAGGATACTTTTTATCCCGACATTAAGCGGTTCCTTTGGGAGAGGGGATGAGTGTTTGACGATTTTACACCCTAACTCCGACGAATTATTACCGATTTAAATAATTTTGTACTATACAGGTTATAATATGTGTTTAAATTTGTCCAAACTTTGTGTTGATCTAAATGTGGTTGGAGAAAGCGGACAACAGCTAACCCCTCATTTAAGGCTTAGCTATACTGAATACTTTAATTTTTTTTAGATCTACAACGAAATTTAATACCATAACAAAAAACAACATCAAACGTAGACGAAGTCGCGGGCAACAGCTAGTATTAAATATTTAACATAGATACTCTTCTCGTTACTACTCTGTAATGTAACATTGGCAACATCGAACCACGGGTCTATCATGCGTGCTCGCAATGGTTTGGCAACAGGGGCATGTATTTGGTTTCACATTATAACGTAACTTTAGAGATATAACATGATTTATATATATTTTTTATATGAAATAAATAAATACTGAATTTTAAAAATTCGTAGAACAAAAGTTGTTAGTTTTAATGGTAGGCACTACAAGGCCGGGATTTTTATTTAACCCTTTATATATATCCTCATCAGAGGAAATATAGGAGGTGGGAAGACGACATTAAACAGACCGTGGGACCTAACTGGCGCAGAGTAGCGCACGACAGGAAGCAGTGGCGAGAGCTAGAGGAGGCCTTTGCCAACAGGCAATCCGAAACTCGGGACATAATTAATTAATAATTTAAGTACATAATTTTAATTCAATATTAATGTTAATATAATACATAACCTAACAATTCAATATATTAATGTTTATTAAATTTAAAAGTATAAATGTTTATTAGTGTGTATGAAATGACGTTTTGGAATTAAAGGCTATTTTATTTTATTTATTTTATTTTATTATATATCCTCATCATTATTGTAAACCCATTACGCCCACTACAGGGTACGTTTCTTCTCTCAGAATGAAGAAAGTTTGAGCCTTAGTCCACCACGATGGCCAATTGAAGATTGGTAGACTGCACACATACAATGATAAGTAAGCAGAATTTGTTTGTTTGTTTGTTTGTTTGAAGTCTTTATTGCACACACATTTTACAAAAATTAAGCGCAAATACAGAAGAAACTTAGAAAATAAAATAGAGCGTGCAAAGGCGGTCTTATCGCAAAAGCGATCTCTTCCAGACAACCTTTGACGTTAGGAAAATGCTATAATCCGCGAAAAGCAATCTGTGCCGTTAAATTTATAATTTCTTCAAAATTCAAAATTCATTTATTTCAATTAGACCTAATATAAACACTTTTGAAACAACTGGTTCGGAAGGCATTCTACCGAGAAGAAACCAGCAAGAAACTCATATTTTTTACTTTTCATGTTCACCGTTTGCTTCAATCTTTATACTCCACACCAAATAGTTCTTCGACAATGTACTTTCTACGCAGGTTTCACTTCAACACTATACAATTAATAATTGTTAAGTGTTGTGGTAGTTTTTACAAAAGTATAATATTGTACAACTAAAACCTTATTTTTGGATTTCATAGGAACTCGAGATACAGCTCTGTTTTATGAGTTCACTATAAAGTAACATTCGCAATGCTGACTCGTAAACTCCGATAGTCGGTACTCACATAGATACGCTGCAGAAACAGCCGAAAATATTGGCCATTTCCGTGTATAACGCTGGGACAGATACAAATCTCATCTTCCACTTCGGTACCAGATATTTACCATGACGTCATGATCATTTATTTCAAGAAGTCTCATACAAATAATAATAATTAAAAACTAACACTAATATTTACAAAAATAACTGCTCACTTATGGGCATGGTACCCAAAATGCTGCAATTGCCAGATCTTGGGTCACCAGAGTACAAGACAGATTTTTGGGACACGATGTTAATAAATTTTCTCGTGTCCGAAGACCATAGTCATTACAAATAACGGAGTATTTACGGCGCTTAAACATTTGATACGACGTCTCATTTTGTAAAAAATATCTTTTACGCTAGTGAAAAGAGAAATATATACTATAAGTTATACAGGGTAAATAAAATAAGTAGGTATACCACAAAACTCTCGGCCTGTTGTTGCTTACATTAAAACGTTGTAAGTTTTTATAAGTTGTGGGGACGGGTAATAATATAAAATATGCTTTTATAACATGATACCGAAGGTAATATTAGATCTACCTTTACCTAAGTTTAAACAATATATTAAAATACATTTAACAAATCGTGGTTACTACACGATTGAAGAATTCCATAACGACAAGGCTGCTTGGAAGCAGGCCACTCCACTCTCATTTCTCACAAAACAGAAAAATTCTAAAGATTGTTAATCTTTAAAATGATGTTGGAAAATAGCAAGAACAGGTGGTAGAGTCACTACAAACAGACTGACTTGGCCGTGGTTGTCTGATGATTGTTGATTTAACCCTGTATATATAAATCATCAACATAACCATTTTGGGAATCGAGCCCACAGCCTTAGACTCAGAAAGCAGCGCTGCGCCAATCGGCAGAGTGGGGTTTTAAACTCTTATTCCCTCCCTCCCCCGTGTTAACCTCCTCCATCCTGTGGTACAGCCACAAAAACCACTCGGCTTATGAATTGTTACTTCTTCAAACAACTTAGCAGTTGTCAATGTCAACTAGAAAGAAATTATTTTACCTCTAATGTTCCAAGCGTTCACCATAAAATGGGAAAATGGGAAAAAAATTGTGAGCTAGCAACATTCCGCTGATGTAAAGTGAGACGTGCGCGGGGCGTTTTCACTGTTTTTGGACACAATGCACTGCATACAATAATGGCTGAAAGAGGACTCTGTATGTTCTTAATTAAATGGAGTGAGCATTGGTAGACTTCGCACGCCTATCGAATGTTAGGGATTTTGTCGATTAGGTCTTGGCCTGCCTCAATTCCTTTTCTCTAAAATAAACACGCCAATAAGTCGATACATTTATTTGGAAATCGAAACAGTAAAACACGTAGGTACACGTAAGTGTTTTAGCTAGCTATAATGTGAACCAACCACAAACTTATTTCGCATTCGGTGAAGAATATTAGCACGGAAAAGCTATTGACTCGATTGGCTTTTGTATTTTCGTTAGTTTTTTGCATCTTTCGGGTAGACCAGAGACTTTAAATTAAAAGTTAAACTTAAAACTTAAGACTAAAAGTTTTTGTTCATTCGCCTGCACATACCTTTGTGCCTCCCCATGAGTAGAAAAAATTAGCCCGTAAGTAAATTAAGCAATTGCTCAGGGCAGCCCGTCTCTGGTGCGCCATAAACCGAAATAAAATTTGCTAGCACCTGAAAGGCTGTTTGAAAACTCGCGTAGGTATGAAGAGTCGCATATGTTATGCGTCATTAAATTACGTTTTTTTATAATAATAATAATAATCTCTTTAATTATGTACACTGCTATACAGCTGTATACATATGTACAATGTTTGCACACGCACACACTTTTTTTTTAAATAAAACTTATTATTATTTATTGAAAAAAAGAGTAAAATGTTCCTGGGACTTTTATATTCCATTTAAAAGTCATTAATATCACTTTCACATTTTATAAATATTTTCATTTGTTAAATAGAATAATTGAGAGTACAAAATTAAGGGTTAGATCAGCAAATGTTAAATTGACCTTGTCATTGAATATTATAGAATTTCGCAATCGTCAGAAAAATTATTATTAATAATTTATTTATTACAAAGGAAAAAATAAACAAGTAGGTATGTCTCGAGATTTTCAAAAAACTTTGCAATTTAATATATTTTTTTAAAACAGTTGAATTTTTATTCACTTTGCTATTCACAATTGATCCGTTTGAAAATATGGAAAAGAAATAATCCAAATTGATTATGATATTTGCCACTAGCTAGCGTATAAGTCAAGAATACTCCAGTATATGACATATACTTACGACCAATCCAAATTATTATGTTTAAATAGCGGAAACTAAACAGACGTCTGACGTAAGCGTTACTTCCGCCAGAAAAAACCTGAGTTAATCCCTAGTCGCACCTACAGAAGTTTTAAAATGTTAAAAATAGTAAAAAAAAAAAATTGCAATAATCAATCTTTACATCCCCCACTATCTTTTCCATTTGTCGCACAAAACGTCATGATCTATTTGATTATAATAAATACGTTATAAAACGTTGTTCGTTTATTAGTCTTCGTGGCATCAACAGTTTGACATTTATGTTTGCGTAGAGACAAACTTGCATAATTATTAGTGTGCGTTTAGGTAACGAATCCCCAAAAACACCTCATCGTCCATTTAATTGGGCTTACCTCCCAGCGACGTTACCCTAAAATACACCTCGTCGTCCATTTAATTTGGCTTACCTGCTTGCGACATTACGCTAAAAACAATTCGTCGTACATTTAGTTTGGCTTACCTGCTTTCGACATTTTGTAGATCAAATGTGGCAAATGTAACGTTTCACTTACAAAGCCAAGTTTTTGATTCAAAATGTCGCGGAAAATTGGTATAAAATGCAACAATTCTCCAAATGGCTCTGCGCTGTATTGCAATTCCAGTTGGGCTTGATATGATATGAGAGCTTGTACATCGCTCGACAATTTCTTGGCAGAGAGTCAAATATCGAGTGCGGAGTATTATTGCTTCTTTACTACTTCGCATCTCGTCTCCGAGTAATATATTACAATGTTTAAACTTAATTTAAAATCAGTTAGCATGGGTAGGAGACAATTATCTCCCCGGGGAAAGGATAAAAATTTACCTTCTCCCACAGCTTTATCAACTCTCAGAGCATTGGCACGCAAGTGGAAATAATATCCAAATAATATATGTGTAATAATAAACGGGGGTAAACTTCTCCTATTCCATGTTCCTGTCCTTAAGCGGGTGGACAACCCTCGTCAGGAGATATAATCGGGGATTTAATGTTTTTCTTCTGCCTGATGTATTAGAGATTTAAATAAGGCACCATTATTATAAATGCAAAAATGTATTCACTTGTTTGTAATTCTTTGCCGAAGCAACAGGGCAACGGATTGTCGTGTATTTTATATAGTTAATGGGCAGACGGACAAAGTCGTACAGTTATTTTATTTATTTATTTATTTATTTATACTCTTTATTTGTACACCACTCAAAAAAAAGAACAAACACATCAAGAATGAAGCAGTCGGCCTTATCGCTAAGTAGCGATCTCTGCCAGGCAACCTTAGGATTAGGAAAACTAAAAAGAAAACAAACAGTTACGGTTTTTATATTTACCATTGTGGTAAAGAAACCCTAAAAAACCTCTTCCTAGTCGTCAATTGTACGATTTGGTTATTAAAGAACTGCACCTTGTGCGACATTTTGTTTATCTTATGTAGCAGATGTCGCTTACAAAGCTAAGTTGTTGGTTCAAGAATGTCTTGGAAAATTACTATAAAATGCGACGATTCTCCAAATGGCTCCGCGCTGTATTGCAATTCCAGTCGGTCTAAAGGTGAAATGAGAGCTTGTAAGTCGCTCTGCGACTTCTTGGCAGAGAGTCAAATATCGAGTGCCGAGAATAATTGCTTCCTTACTACTTTGCATTTCGTCTCCGAGTAAAATCCCCTACTTATATATTACAAGATGACGGGTGATAGCGCATTGGGTAAGAGCTGGACTTCACTTTCGGGTGGCCGAGTTTGAATCCCAACTCGCACCTCTAACTTTTCTAAGTTATGTGCGTTTTAAGTGATTAAAATATCACTTGGTTCAACGGTGAAGGGAAACTTCTTCAAAATTCATTTATTTCAATTAGACCTAATATAAACACTTTTGAAACAACTGGTTCGGAAGGCATTCTACCGAGAAGAAACCAGCAAGAAACTCATATTTTTTACTTTTCATGTTCACCGTTTGCTTCAATCTTTATACTCCACACCAAATAGTTCTTCGACAATGTACTTTCTACGCAGGTTTCACTTCAACACTATACAATTAATAATTGTTAAGTGTTGTGGTAGTTTTTACAAAAGTATAAAATTGTACAACTAAAACCTTATTTTTGGATTTCTTAGGAACTCGAGATACAGCTCTGTTTTATGAGTTCACTATAAAGTAACATTCGCAATACTGACTCGTAAACTCCGATAGTCGGTACTCACATAGATACGCTGCAGAAACAGCCGAAAATATTGGCCATTTCCGTGTATAACGCTGGGACAGATACAAATCTCATCTTCCACTTCGGTACCAGATATTTACCATGACGTCATATTTTGATCATTTATTTCAAGAAGTCTCATACAAATAATAATAATTAAAAACTAACACTAATATTTACAAAAATAACTGCTCACTTATGGGCATGGTACCCAAAATGCTGCAATTGCCCGTTGCCAGATCTTGGGTCACCAGACTACAAGACAGATTTTTGGGACACGATGTTAATAAATTTTCTCGTGTCCGAAGACCATAGTCGGAACCATACGAACCATAACGGAGTATTTACGGCGCTTAAACATTTGATACGACGTCTCATTTTGTAAAAAATATCTTTTACGCTAGTGAAAAGAGAAATATATACTATAAGTTATACAGGGTAAATAAAATAAGTAGGTATACCACAAAACTCTCGGCCTGTTGTTGCTTACATTAAAACGTTGTAAGTTTGTATAAGTTGTGGGGACGGGTAATAATATAAAATATGCTTTTATAACATGATACCGAAGGTAATATTAGATCTACCTTTACCTAAGTTTAAACAATATATTAAAATACATTTAACAAATCGTGGTTACTACACGATTGAAGAATTCCATAACGACAAGGCTGCTTGGAAGCAGGCCACTCCACTCTCATTTCTCACAAAACAGAAAAATTCTAAAGATTGTTAATCTTTAAAATGATGTTGGAAAATAGCAAGAACAGGTGGTAGAGTCACTACAAACAGACTGACTTGGCCGTGGTTGTCTGATGATTGTTGATTTAACCCTGTATATATAAATCATCAACATAACCATTTTGGGAATCGAGCCCACAGCCTTAGACTCAGAAAGCAGCGCTGCGCCAATCGGCAGAGTGGGGTTTTAAACTCTTATTCCCTCCCTCCCCCGTGTTAACCTCCTCCATCCTGTGGTACAGCCACAAAAACCACTCGGCTTATGAATTGTTACTTCTTCAAACAACTTAGCAGTTGTCAATGTCAACTAGAAAGAAATTATTTTACCTCTAATGTTCCAAGCGTTCACCATAAAATGGGAAAATGGGAAAAAAATTGTGAGCTAGCAACATTCCGCTGATGTAAAGTGAGACGTGCGCGGGGCGTTTTCACTGTTTTTGGACACAATGCACTGCATACAATAATGGCTGAAAGAGGACTCTGTATGTTCTTAATTAAATGGAGTGAGCATTGGTAGACTTCGCACGCCTATCGAATGTTAGGGATTTTGTCGATTAGGTCTTGGCCTGCCTCAATTCCTTTTCTCTAAAATAAACACGCCAATAAGTCGATACATTTATTTGGAAATCGAAACAGTAAAACACGTAGGTACACGTAAGTGTTTTAGCTAGCTATAATGTGAACCAACCACAAACTTATTTCGCATTCGGTGAAGAATATTAGCACGGAAAAGCTATTGACTCGATTGGCTTTTGTATTTTCGTTAGTTTTTTGCATCTTTCGGGTAGACCAGAGACTTTAAATTAAAAGTTAAACTTAAAACTTAAGACTAAAAGTTTTTGTTCATTCGCCTGCACATACCTTTGTGCCTCCCCATGAGTAGAAAAAATTAGCCCGTAAGTAAATTAAGCAATTGCTCAGGGCAGCCCGTCTCTGGTGCGCCATAAACCGAAATAAAATTTGCTAGCACCTGAAAGGCTGTTTGAAAACTCGCGTAGGTATGAAGAGTCGCATATGTTATGCGTCATTAAATTACGTTTTTTTATAATAATAATAATAATCTCTTTAATTATGTACACTGCTATACAGCTGTATACATATGTACAATGTTTGCACACGCACACACTTTTTTTTTAAATAAAACTTATTATTATTTATTGAAAAAAAGAGTAAAATGTTCCTGGGACTTTTATATTCCATTTAAAAGTCATTAATATCACTTTCACATTTTATAAATATTTTCATTTGTTAAATAGAATAATTGAGAGTACAAAATTAAGGGTTAGATCAGCAAATGTTAAATTGACCTTGTCATTGAATATTATAGAATTTCGCAATCGTCAGAAAAATTATTATTAATAATTTATTTATTACAAAGGAAAAAATAAACAAGTAGGTATGTCTCGAGATTTTCAAAAAACTTTGCAATTTAATATATTTTTTTAAAACAGTTGAATTTTTATTCACTTTGCTATTCACAATTGATCCGTTTGAAAATATGGAAAAGAAATAATCCAAATTGATTATGATATTTGCCACTAGCTAGCGTATAAGTCAAGAATACTCCAGTATATGACATATACTTACGACCAATCCAAATTATTATGTTTAAATAGCGGAAACTAAACAGACGTCTGACGTAAGCGTTACTTCCGCCAGAAAAAACCTGAGTTAATCCCTAGTCGCACCTACAGAAGTTTTAAAATGTTAAAAATAGTAAAAAAAAAAATTGCAATAATCAATCTTTACATCCCCCACTATCTTTTCCATTTGTCGCACAAAACGTCATGATCTATTTGATTATAATAAATACGTTATAAAACGTTGTTCGTTTATTAGTCTTCGTGGCATCAACAGTTTGACATTTATGTTTGCGTAGAGACAAACTTGCATAATTATTAGTGTGCGTTTAGGTAACGAATCCCCAAAAACACCTCATCGTCCATTTAATTGGGCTTACCTCCCAGCGACGTTACCCTAAAATACACCTCGTCGTCCATTTAATTTGGCTTACCTGCTTGCGACATTACGCTAAAAACAATTCGTCGTACATTTAGTTTGGCTTACCTGCTTTCGACATTTTGTAGATCAAATGTGGCAAATGTAACGTTTCACTTACAAAGCCAAGTTTTTGATTCAAAATGTCGCGGAAAATTGGTATAAAATGCAACAATTCTCCAAATGGCTCTGCGCTGTATTGCAATTCCAGTTGGGCTTGATATGATATGAGAGCTTGTACATCGCTCGACAATTTCTTGGCAGAGAGTCAAATATCGAGTGCGGAGTATTATTGCTTCTTTACTACTTCGCATCTCGTCTCCGAGTAATATATTACAATGTTTAAACTTAATTTAAAATCAGTTAGCATGGGTAGGAGACAATTATCTCCCCGGGGAAAGGATAAAAATTTACCTTCTCCCACAGCTTTATCAACTCTCAGAGCATTGGCACGCAAGTGGAAATAATATCCAAATAATATATGTGTAATAATAAACGGGGGTAAACTTCTCCTATTCCATGTTCCTGTCCTTAAGCGGGTGGACAACCCTCGTCAGGAGATATAATCGGGGATTTAATGTTTTTCTTCTGCCTGATGTATTAGAGATTTAAATAAGGCACCATTATTATAAATGCAAAAATGTATTCACTTGTTTGTAATTCTTTGCCGAAGCAACAGGGCAACGGATTGTCGTGTATTTTATATAGTTAATGGGCAGACGGACAAAGTCGTACAGTTATTTTATTTATTTATTTATTTATTTATACTCTTTATTTGTACACCACTCAAAAAAAAGAACAAACACATCAAGAATGAAGCAGTCGGCCTTATCGCTAAGTAGCGATCTCTGCCAGGCAACCTTAGGATTAGGAAAACTAAAAAGAAAACAAACAGTTACGGTTTTTATATTTACCATTGTGGTAAAGAAACCCTAAAAAACCTCTTCCTAGTCGTCAATTGTACGATTTGGTTATTAAAGAACTGCACCTTGTGCGACATTTTGTTTATCTTATGTAGCAGATGTCGCTTACAAAGCTAAGTTGTTGGTTCAAGAATGTCTTGGAAAATTACTATAAAATGCGACGATTCTCCAAATGGCTCCGCGCTGTATTGCAATTCCAGTCGGTCTAAAGGTGAAATGAGAGCTTGTAAGTCGCTCTGCGACTTCTTGGCAGAGAGTCAAATATCGAGTGCCGAGAATAATTGCTTCCTCACTACTTTGCATTTCGTCTCCGAGTAAAATCCCCTACTTATATATTACAAGATGACGGGTGATAGCGCATTGGGTAAGAGCTGGACTTCACTTTCGGGTGGCCGAGTTTGAATCCCAACTCGCACCTCTAACTTTTCTAAGTTATGTGCGTTTTAAGTGATTAAAATATCACTTGGTTCAACGGTGAAGGGAAACCTGCATGCCTGAGAGTACTTTTAATGATCTTAAAGGTATGTGGAGTCCACTGGGCCAACGTGGTGGACTACGGCCTTAACCAATTCTCATTGCAGGAGGAGACCTGTGATCTGCAGTGGGCCGGTATTGGGCTGATGTGATAGTGTTGATTACAAAATAGCTGTTTTTCGCGACATAATATGCGTTTTTTACACCGCTTGTTTTTCCGCGATAAAATCCTATTTCCTCCAGGATGCATAAGTCTTACCACTTTCACCAAGAGCGGTTCCCATAGCTGTGTAAAGGTACCAGAGGCTATATTTTTAAATCTCCCGGAAACTTATTAAACTTGTGCGTTTCAGGGATAAAAGACGGATTTCCAGGATGCAAGCCGTATCTACCTATACCTACGTGTGCCAGATTTCACCAAGATCAGTTCAGTGCTTAAGCCGAACATGGGTAATAAATACGCAAACAGCCACACTCTCGCATTTATAATATTTGTTTAAAATAAAATAGATACAATTTAAAGTACAAAGCGTGAAATATTTCTCAAAGATCCCTTCAACAGAGAAAAATACAAAATATTTTTCATATCGGTTATAAATCATAGAATTCTAAGGTAAATGAGATTTTAAAAAAGTATATTAAAGAATTGATAACCTCCTCCTATTTTGTAAGTCGGTTAAAAATAGAATATCTTCATTTGCTGAAATGTGGTTCTTTTACTCTTGCTATTATTATTTGTGTACTTTTGCAGTCAAAAAATTTAGGAGTAGGTATGCAAACATTTTTTAAATTAAAATAATATAAGTAAATTTAGTACCTACATAAACGCAAAACAGCTTACATGTCATTAAAGAAAATCACTCTATTTATAATAAATAAAAAACTTGAATGAATTATAAGATAGGTACTATAATAACTGAGAGCAAAAAAATAATCAAATAAATGCGTGTTAATATTACGTAAGTACGGATTAGTAAGTACGGATTAGTAAGTAGGGCAACAGTGCATGCAAATATTACGCAAAACCGTGGGTAAGAAGCGCTAGTAACTACCTATACACTTTAATGGTCTAACAAATAAACGTGGCATAACGTTGGAACAGTTATGCAGTACTTTTTGACACTCTGAGATTTGAAAGTGGAGTAGTGTGACAAAAAACTGCAAAACTAATAAATAAATAAATATACTACGACAATACACACATCGCCATCTAGCCCCGAAGTAAGCGTAGCTTGTGTTTATGGGTACTAAGATATCTGTTGAATATTTTTATGAACATAATACATAAATACTTATAATATACATATACACAACCAGACACTGAAAAACATTCATGTTCATCACACAACCATTTTCCAGTTGTGGGAATCGAACCCACGGCCTTGAAAGCAGGGTCGCCGCTAACTGCGCCAATCGGCCGACGACCGAATTCGGTAACGTTGGTTACGGAAGTTATGCAGTCCTTTGTTTATTTGTAACGCCCATAATCTTGTTCCTATCTAGATGCTTTCACCATTATGAAGTTAAATGTTCAATGTTTTTTAATGAACATCAGTTCATTAAAAACATTGAACATTTAACTAAAGTTGTAGAATTCCACACAAACAAATAGAACTACACTTCAGATATTTATCTGGCGTTTACCCAAAAACCGCTATTAACAGCTGATCGTATCGACATCAAGGCAATTACGTGTGATTTAGCTTTGTTATGATAACGGTATAAATCGTAGCTTGGTCTAATTTTCAACTTATTATCTAGTAGTAAAAAGCGGCGATAGCCTAGTGGTTAGGAGTTCGCCATCAATTTCGGTGGGCAAGTTCGAATCCTCTGACTTTTCTAAATAATATGTTTTTTAAGCAATTGCAAGATCATTTGCTTTAAATGTGTTTTAATATATTGTTTAAACTTAGGGTAAAGGTAGATCTAATATTACCTTCGGTATAATGTTATAAAAGCATATACCCATCCCCACAAAGGATTTCTGTACTTTTCTCAGACGATATGCAGATATCACTAATTTATGTCCGTTTCTAGTTAATCGACTGTTTATATCGACTTTTTGTTTATAATTACTTATGTTTTGTTTAATAAAGATTATATTATTATAAATATATTGCGAGGCTACTGTAAGTATACCTATTTCTTTAAATTTGGTACGAAGGGATTCGCGTGATCCAAGTTTATATATCCATTGTGAGAGGAGACCCGTGCCCTGTAGTGGGCCGGTTATAGGTTGATATTATGATATAGTAGTAAACCTTAGAACTCGTCCGGGGAAGTACTACCACTATGATTCTGCCGCTAAGCAGCATTGTTACAATGCTGCGTTCCGATCTGAAGGGCGTGGTTGCTGGTGTAATTACAGGCGCATGTGGCTTAACACTTACGCGTCAGGTGGATGGACACAGGGCGAAACGTTACAGGACGTGTTGCTGGCATACTCTGCGAAGTGTTGGCGGGCAGAGTATGCGAAGTATTGGCGGGCTATTATCACATGGTAGTGATAGTAAACACAACCGACAGCTTCACGTCTAAGATATACTATGTCTGTCTGCCAGTCCGTCTGTCTGTCCGGGCATCACGTGAAAACTACTGAACAGATTTAAATAATATTTGGTATAGTTGTAGTTGATATACCGGGTCAACATATAGGATACTTTTTATCCCGATAAACAATAAGTTTCCTCTGGGAAATGGGGTGAAATTTTTTACCAACTTTACTTCATAGCTCCGTTAAATTTCGACCGATTTTAATAATTTTTTTCTTATTTGAAAGTGAATACTATAAAACAGGTATTGTTTCATTTTAATGAAGATCTAATAAATATTTTCGGAGATAAAGGACATAACTCTTCACAGACAACAGCAAGTCGCGAGGTATATGGGACAGCGATCGAATGCATGCGTATCATCCTACTAATATTATATTCGCATTTATTGTGCGAGGATGGATTGTGAGGATGGATGTATGGATAATGGATAGATGAGGGGATTTTTTTTATCAAATAGCGATACCCGCATGTTTTGAAATTAATCAATGTGTCACAAAAATGAAAAGTCTATTAAGAATATTGTGGCAAAACTAATACAAATAAAAAAAAACGTACCAAACTTCTTATTCACCGCGTCACACCTCGGGACGCAGCTAGTTGATGGATAATTTTACACAACCCTTCAATATGTCCAAAAGCAGTAAAACAGTAAAAAAATTCCCACCGTGTAAATTAAAGTTTAAAATATTTTAAAGTTCCATGAACTCGCGTTACAAGCGTACATATAAACCACGTCACGATATTGAAACCCGCGGGCGCCGGCCAAAAATCTGTACCTACCCCACATGATTAAACGTTCAACTTTCCAGTTGTAGAAGCGGGTGCTGGCAACACTCCAGCGTGCAACGTGCAATGTTGCCAGGCTACTGACATTCAGATATACGAGTATATCGTAAAACACCGCATATAAATACCAGCACTATCCTACTATCCTACTATCACGAATAGTTTAAGACCATTGAGATCCATAATGGACCGGACGGAGAGCACGTGAAAATGTTGGGTTATTACTGATTTTTAATATCTTCGAAAAACCTAGGACCTAAATGCACCGCCACCGGGTCCATTTTTATTTCCAAACTAATTTTTTTTATTATATTTTTTTATTATACGTGGCCGGGCGGTCTACGGCAATTTTCACTCCGGATGATGTAGGTTAGATACTCGTAGGAGTTCTCGAGTTATAATGTTCTCAAAGGTGTGTAAATAATATAAATAAATCAAGACGTGGTGGACAACGGCCTTAGCCCCTTCACATTGTACTTTGTAAGAGAAGACCCGTGCCCTGTAGTGGGCAGGTAATGAATTTATGGGTTGATTTGATGGATGATGATGATTCAAAGTTATTGTGTGTGTGTGTGTGTGTGTGTGTGTGTGTTTCGATGCGAGTTCTCATGGCAAGCTCTTGCGCTCGCCGTCACCGGGGAGTGCCCCCGGTGACGCCGTAGCAACCCCTAAGGTGGTTATAGGCAAGTGTCCATCCGAAAAAGAAAGAAAGACAGTTATTGTAGAAACTAGCATACATGAACTCTGTAATATAACACTCCTTTTGTGGAGATTCTTGTAATAACCGGGACCCAGAAGCTGAGCTATGCGATTAGTTGCTTGTGCTTTACCGGCGATCACGTTGAATATTTGGGTTGTGTTACCCATATATATATAATAATCGACAGTTCATTTTAAAGATTTTTGGATTTGAGTCTGCAAATTGACTAACACTAATTCGATTGAAAGGCTTTTATTGCTCAGTAATACAGATATCCATATTCTATATCGTACTCCAAGTAATCCTGGGGGCTTCTAACATTCCCACTGCGCCTTGTATTTAACACATTGGCTAACTCAGGATGCGCTTTCATCAACATATTCATATTATGTCTGCTTATCGAACCATTTATGATCACATCTCTAAACGTTTGGTTTTTCACGTACTCTTGGTTGAGGCCTCGTATCTCATTCAGTCGCTTCTGTAACGCAGCATCAATTTTAATAAGCTCCATTTCATGAATGTCTTTCACCGTTTTCCTTTCCTTCATGTAACGATGCTTTAGCTCTTTGATAAACTTCTTGAGTTGTTTAGTCTTCTTTTTCCTCGCTGTGGTACCATTCCTGAACGACCTGTTTAAGATCTTCCTTATTTCCCTTGTTATCTTCCTAATGGTCCTCTTTATTTTTCGTTTACGCTTCAACCTGTCTCTCAATCTTTGTCGCCTTTCCTTAGCCCTCTTTCGCCGCTTCCTTTCTTTAGATCCTCGATCTCTATTCTTTTTTTCTTCTGAGTCTGTCTCTAAGCTGGAATCGGCGAAAGAAACATCGAAACCTCCATATAAGTCATAATTTGTAACTTGCAGAGCACAGCAAATGAACTTAGTACGGCCACAGAAGTAATCTCCTCTGTATATTCTGTATTCCGCCTCACATTCCATTGGTAACATGCAAGTTCCCCATGGCGCATCGTGCTGGTTTGGATCTCCACACGGCACGCCCCATGGTCCTTAAAATATAGTAAAAGATATAAATTTTTGAGTAAGGAACTTGCAATGGTATAAATTGGAAAGTTTGTCAAAGCAGGGATAGAATAACGGGTAAGACTTTAGCCTCCCTTCTGAGGACACTTTTGTGCTCTTACGGTGAAGGAAAACATCGTGAGGAAACTTGCAACGCTTGCTTCTCATTCGGAGAGGAGACCCGGACCCATTGTAGCCCGGTAATGAGTTATGATGATGAAAGTATGTTTTGTTTAAAAGTTTTGATAAATAGGCTTTGACGGATGGCCCAAATGACAGCAAAGCTATCACATATAAACAGAGCAGCACTCCGCAGGGTATGCAAGGCATACGTCCTGCAACGTCACGCCCTGTGTGCGCCAACCTGAGGCATAGGTGTTAAGCCTTTTATGCCAGTAATTATTATATGCTTGTTTGTTACCACCGAACCGATTTTGGCGAAATTTGGCATCGGAAAACTTGCATAGTTGAGATGAACATAGGATACTTTTTATCGATGACCTTCCTGTCGTAGTGGTAAGCTCTGTGATCTCATAATTGCAAGGTCCCGGAGCCGATCTCCGGCAGAAGAAAGTCGAAAATTCATAATCTCTTTTTTCTCTGTTCTGGTCCGGTGGGGTGCTTACTAACCCTACTGACAAAGCCAAGCTATCAAGTGATTTGACGTTCCTGTACGGTGAGTAGCAGCGATTAGGGGTAAGGGTTTCATACAAGTGCCATTGCCCCAATCTTAGACTACCTCAACACTAAGCTCGGGTGAAATTACATTTCTTACTTACTTGCAGCAACCATATTAACCATATCGCCTTTAGGCATAGAAGAATTGATCGCTTCTAGCTTTTTCTGCAACCAGTGCTGTTTCCACTCATCCTTCCAATTCGGTAACTCCAAACTTGAACTAGAAGTGTCGCTAGTCTCAAAATCAGAAGAGTCCCGTCTTGCCCTTCGTAAGTTACTTCTCTTCATGTAGTTCAAAACGGGATCTCTGTGGTACTTTTCTGAGTCGGGATTTTTTACAACTTTTCCAATGTCGTCAACCATATTCAGCGGTTTTTCATAATTCTTTGATCTTTTCAACACTTCCGCCTTTATTTTCGCAATTTTCGCGTCTTTAAGATCTTGTATTATTTTTCCATGATATTTGAAATGTTTGTCCACATTTTCGTTATTAATTTCATTAAGATTTCTTTTACCGTATATCGAGAACTTTTCATCATCTCCAATGTTTGTGTAAGATGTTGTACATAAAATGGTTGTATATATTACGATAATATATAAATGCGCTCTCATTTTTGGTCTACATGTCTCTAAAAAGCGGTAAAAGTGTGCTAGGAGTCGAATGAGAACGCCATAAAAATGTTTTATAGTAGCGCCTATAAAATTACGAAACGTGTGGCTATTTCCTTTCCCGCACCACTGCAATACTTTATTCCAATGGTCATATTATTATACGTACGTTTATATGTTACCGGACTTACTTGTCATGTCTTTAACACACTGTAACATTTTTTTTTTTTTAATTTAATTTGCTAATTCCATAGGTTTTTTTTTATTCACTACAAGTTAGCCCTTGACTGCAATCTCACCTGGTGGTAAGTGATGATGCAATCTAAAATGGTTGCGGGCTAACCTGTTAGGGAGTATGGTAGTCAATGGGTTTCTACGCGACATCGCATCGGAACACTAAATCGCTTAACGGCACGACTTTGTCGGTAGGGTGGTAACTGCCAAAGCCACCAGACCAGACCAGATAAAATTCAGAAATTATAAATTCTCATATTGCCCCTGCCAGGAATCGAACCCGGGACCTCCTACATAAATTCACAGCACTCACCGTTAACTTGGGGGGAAATCTCCTGGTGGGATACCCAGCTTCCTGAAGAAAAATCTACATTTTTCAGTGCAAATTATACTTTTAAAAATCGCTACTTGATCCAAAGTTTGGATTGATTCCCTCACGAATCCTCCAGGTATATGTGGGGTACATGTTTTACGTGCGCTATCCAAAATCATAAACATGTATAGGTTGTTGTTTTCCCAGTACCGCTTTTAATCTTCCACTTTTTCTGGAGACACCAGTATCTATGAAACTGCCATATTTCATTTATTCGATACCCAAATTTTTATTTCATAAAGATAGATATCGAATGCGAATTCTATTTTATTTAAAGTGCGCGCTCGGAATTTGATTTATAGTGGCTGGCTCATGCATAATGCAAAACAGTTTTATCTGCTCCCAGCTATCATAGCGGGCCGATCACTGCAGATGACATGCCGCTCCCAACATATTGAGTGCTCCTGGACAGCTAAAATATTTTTTGCAAACTGCATTTGAATAATTTTGTGAAGGCACCGTTTTGTATAAAAACATGGCGATGGCGGAAACATTTTAACCGGAATGGATCAGCTAAAGTGGAGGTGAGCGGGTCACATGCTATGGGACACCCAAGGCAAGTGGTGTACCCTATTAATTTATTTTAACGGCTGATTGGCGCAGTGGGCAGCGACCCTGCTTTCTGAGTCCAAGGCCGTGGGTTCGATTCCCACAACTGGCAATTCTTTGTGTGATAAACATGAATGATTTTCAGAGTCTGGTTATTTAGATGGATATTATAAGTATTTATATACTTAAAATTATTCATAAAAAATATTCATCAGTAACTAAGATGTTACCATAACACAAGTTACTTTGGGGCTAGGTAAAGTGGCATAAAATTTCAAAATCCCCTTCTATTGCCTAGGGCGGAAATGTGGCGAGGTGTAGATATATCTTTTCGATATACGTACCAAGTAGCCGTAGATACGTCTGTAGCAAGTACGACTATCTACAGAAAGCGGACGTGGCACCTACACCGCCACTTTCCCTGCGTATAACTAATTTCGTTAATAATGGCTGGCGCACGTATATTATTTACGTGTATTTTAATAGGTATTATACGAGTAAATGATAATTTATGTAAAACACTTTTGACTGCTTCCAAAATTTTAAATATCTTCAATGTTCAGAATTTGCGATAACGACTCCACTTTCGGGGGGCTGACTTCCAGCACAAACCTCAAATATTTCTAAGTTATGTGCGTTTTAGTTAATTAAAATATCACTTGGTTCAACGGTGAAAAAAAAACATCGTGAGGAAACCTACATGCTTCTAAAGATCTAATTCTCAAAGGTGTGGGGAGTCCACCAATTCGCACTGGGCCAGCGTGGTGGACTACAGCCTTAACCCTTTCTCAATGTGGGAGAAGACCCGTGCTGTACTTTGGCCCGGTAATGGGTTGATGTGATGATGTTATTTATGAAAATTAAGCTTAATTTGCTATACTACGCGAAAAGCAGGAGAATCTGTATAATGTACTTAATGTATAATTTCTTCGATCTTTATTCACAACACCACAAACATGGCATACTCCCTATGTATATAGCTATTGATTTATATAGTTTTATTTAGAATTCATGAGGCCGGAAGCGTGATAAGGGCGAAAGCGTGACGAGGATACCTAAATATATTACCAAAAATATTCAATATTCATCTATTTCAAGAAGGCCTAATACAAGCACTTTTGAAACGATTACTAAATGTGTTAAGGGCGTAAACGTTACGCAGACACTTGTATCCGCCTCAGACCTCCTCCCCGCTCGATTTCTGTGTGTACTTTGTTGAAAAGTAGCCGTCACTTTACGATGCAAGTAAGTACGCACTTCACGAGCACCTCTATACCACCCATATTTGATTGCGGTAATAGCCTAGTGGTTAGAACTTCGGCTTGCATGTTAGGGGAACCAAGTTCGAAAACCGGTCGCACCTCTAACTTTTCGGTGTAACGTGCCTTTTAAAAAATTATATCACCTGCTAAAACGGTGAAGGAAAACATAGTGCATGGCTGAGAGTTTTAAAAGGCGCGTTGAGTTGGTACTACCTACTTGGCCTCATTGGAATGGTCTAAATTAGTAGTTATAGGTGAATAGTTTTATATAACCCATGTCGAGGATCATCGTTGTTTTTGAATATTATACCCAATAAACGTAAAGTAAACGTATTATGAAAATTAAGCTTAATTTGCTATACTCGGCGAACAGCAGGAGAATCTGTATAGTGCAATTTATAATTTCTTCAATCCGTATAAGTACTCCACACCGAACAGATCCTCGGCAATGTACCCTCTACGCACGTTTCGCTTCGAAATCGGAGCATCCTCAGGAGATGTTGACTTTACAATGAATAATGTTACCATCCAGATTCTCCTGCTGTTCGTGGAGTATAGCAAATTACGCTAAATTTTCATAATATATTATGGGTTTCCGCAAAGTAACGCCTGCTTCTATCCAATATGTAAAGTAAACGAATAAGTTCAGGTTGCCTTTAGAAGATTAGGTACCTTATGTAACATGTGCACTCTAGTTCTATTTTCTTAATTTTTGTTTCCTATATTTCGTGTTTTTTGCAATAAAGTTATGTTATCTTATTCTATCTATGTCATCAAACGTAGATGTTTAATATATACAAAGGTTATAAACGGTAAGTGTTAGCTTCTGCATGTGATTTATAACAGCTAGGTAGCTCATGCATAATGCATATTCACCTGCTCGCATGTCCAATACCGCGGCTGTCGAATCACTACGAGTGTAAACATCGTTTTATAACATTACTAGCTGTTGCCCGCGACTTCGTCTGCGTTTGATTTTGTTTTTAAAGTATTCAGTATCGATAAGCCTTAAATCAGTCTGGTCTGCTGCTGTCCGCTGATGAGTTCTCTCCTCTATCTCCAACCACATTCATCAAATTATAACCTCTATAGTACAAAAATAATTATTTAAATCGGTTATAATTTGTCGGAGTTATGGTGTAAAATCGTCAAACACTTTTATCCCCTCTCCCAAAGGGACCGACTTAATGTCGAGATAAAAAGTATTCTATATTACTTCGAACACTTCCAAGAATATGTGTACAAAGTTTCATGAGGATTGGTTAGGTAGTTTTTGCGTGAAAGCGTAACAAACAAACTTACATTGGCATTTATAATATTAGTAGGGATAGTAGGTATTGGCAATATTTTGCACAGTTTACATACTTAGTTTAAAACTAAGGGAATATAACGGAGAACGTGCAGCACGTCATCTACTACCATCTACTGGAGGACCAAAAACCCTGCCGTTGGGAGAGTTCTTGAGTCCAGCAGTTAACTGTAAGTTAATGACATCATTTAGTATTGTTACGTGCTACGATTTGAAGATTTGGGATAAGAAACCTAAAGACTTTTGTAAGTCGCAGTCATAAAATTTAGTCTGATAACGTCATCATTGAAGCCTATAACTCCGCTGCTGGACTAAAGGCTATTGTAACGGGAAGGCTTAGCCATTATCAACTCGCTGGGCAGACGGATTGCGGATCGCAGTAGATAGTAGTCAAAAGGTATTGTTTCCTAAGGTATTTAATACATACCTACATTTAAAAAATGTGTAAAAACACATCTAATACAGCGAGGTTACTATTCATTTGATGAATTTCTTAATGAGAAGATGGATTAAAAGCAGCCAGCATCGCTCTCTCGCAAGATAGAGAAATTATTGTAAATGTTGATGTTGCAAAAGAGCATCTACTGAGTAACTTGCCGGCTCTTCTCAGTAGAATCTGCTTTCCGAACCGTTGGTAGTGTTATTACAAACAGGTATACTTGACGTTTTAAAAGTGCTTCTAATTTGATTTTTTTTAATTTTGTTTAAAAAAAAAGGGTAAGTACCTACATGTAAATTTGTATCGATTCGCCTTCCCAGAAATCGACGAGATTTTTTTTATTCACTTATCATGCTATCATATATATATTATATCTTCCTTATTTCGGCTCTATTGTTAGTAACTGAGATACGGTTATATTTATTATATATATATATATATATATAGTTTGTGAGTGTTTTTGTGATTGTCTAACTGCTCCTTGGTACGGAACCCATCTTGTGCAAGTCCGCATTAAATCCAAATCAAGATTGCATGAATTTACGAATGAATCATTTACTTGATTGAATTTTGAATTTTTATTAGATGCACAAAGGACACTGCTGGTAATTCTCCGTTATGTTCTCTTAGTCGCCACGTACGACACCCGTGGGAAGAGGAACCCCTCCGTTACAACTACATTCTGAACCCTCACCATATGACAAAACGTATTTCGCATAAATCTCTAGTAATGAAAATAGAATATTTTACTTGGTTTGTGCCGTGTAGGTATTACTAGCGGAACCGCGCGACTTCGTCCGCGAATCAGCCGACTTAAAAAAAATATTCGTATGTTGTCGCGGACTGTTTTATAGAACTTTAAAGAAACAACCATTCCGATATACTTACACGTTTGGCGTAACGTTTACCGTTCACGCATCGCACGCATCAGAATCTCTCAAAAAGGATATTTTTGCAGTTTTTGCCCGAGATTCCAATATAAATGAATCCTAGCTAGATCGATTTATCGCCCCCGAAACCCCCTGTATACTAAATTTCATGAAAATCGTTGGAGCCGGTTCCGAGATTCCAATTATATATATATATATATATACAAGAATTGCTCACTTAAAGATATAAGATAAAGAAAGATCAGATTAAACAGACAAACATAAAGACGCAGGCCTAATAATAGAGGAATGCAAAGTAAAAAGCAGATAGGTAGGAAATGCATATATATATATTTTATTCAACTATCTCACAACAGTATGAGTTCTACGATTTTAAACCTTGGTCCAGTCAAGAGACCTTTCAGGTTACCACTAACTAGTGCGATATTTTCCACCTCCGTCTATTTATTCGATCTCGTGGAAGTGGAGTACGATTTCCGAATAATATCGGGGGACAGAATTAATGATGCAGGCCCATTCGCTTTTTTTTTAAATGCCATTTCACCTGATTGAAAGTGATGATGCAGTCTGCGATGGTAACGAGCTAACCTGGTAGGGAGTATGGTAGTCATACCCCTAATCGGTTTCTACGATCATCGCACTGGAACACCAAGCCTCCCACCAGACCAGACCAGAGAAAATTCAGAAATTCAGAATTCCCCTACTGGGATTCGAACCCGGGACCTCCTACTTAAATTCACAGCGCTCACTGTTGCGCCAGGGAGGTTGACAAAAAACAATAGTAGTACAAATAATATCCAAACCATTATTATACATTATGTTATTGTATTTGCCAACTAACTTGAAATGAAGTTAACAATTGGATTTAAAAGATTATTTGATGGCAATTTTTCAGAGTAGCTGTCTCAGAATATTCTGTAGATGAAACCCACTCAGGCATGACTACATATCTGTATAATATTTGTATACTTTTTTTTTTAATTTATAACTTCTTCAACTGCTTCTGGCCTTTCCAGCCATACTCTATGATCTTTGTCTTTATCAGCAGGGAAAACTTTTTTTGTACCACAAGTGTTACATATCCATTCAATACATTTAGATTTATCTTTATTTTTTATCTTCATTTTCGCAGATGTACCATCAACTAGTGTTGAACGACACTTCTTGCATATTTGCCTTTTTATATCTGGGTGGCTGAAAAAAAATAAGCTTATTAGTTATTATTATGAATAAGGTAATTAAGTCGTTATTTCATTTATAAGTTATATTGTAACATTAAAAAATAAATAGAAAAAAACCTATTAAAGTTTTTAATAATCTCAGACTCTTTAATTCTGCTCTGATTTTGCTGTATGAAGAAGAATTTTAGGATACACAAAAATCTTAACTTTGTAGCTATGAAATTGAAATAAAAAACATATTATTATATAATGAAGAAAACGGAACGGAACAGCTGAATCCTTAAATCCAAACAATTTAAAGATGCTCCATTTCAAAATAAGATTACAAAGAAGAAATAGACATTGAATTACAAAAACAGAGAACATGACCAGTGGAACTGTGGACGATAGCCTCTGGGTCCAAACCAATGGGCAGAAATGATTTTTTAATTCTTGCAGTTGTTACATTCTATAGTTTTCAGATGAATAGGTTTTAAACATCTTCAGGCCATGATGACTGAAAAAAACTATCTCTCTGATGCTAGTTTCTACTAAAATATCTGAAGCATTTATACTATGTTAACATTTTATATTTATTTAATCTGTGATTGACAGTAAGAAAAAAAAATAATGTATACTTTATTGCACACCCACAAACAACAAAATATTAAACATAAGTAGAACAACTGTTGTTGGCAGTTTTATAAGTGATTTCAGGCAGGTAACCAAACTGAAGGTATAAGTAACTAGGTAACATTTGATTCCATCCTTACATTTTTAAAACATTCTTCTTTGCCACATTAACTATGAGATTCCCATAATATGCTGAAAGTACTGGATTGATCCCAGCCATGTGCTTACTTATCTGCAGAGATAAAAAAATCTATGTCAATAGATATTGTAAGAATTTGCTGTATAATGCCTCCTGCAAATATTTGCAATGGGTCCTTGATTTGCTATAGTTAAATAAATAATCAAGTGTAGATTTAAATAAAATTTTACTTTTCAAAAAAATTACTATTGGAATTATAATTTGGGACCATTTAAAAAACACTATGAACGAAAATTATTCTAAATAGTCAGATTATACAAACAGTTTCAAGAAATAAATTGGGTATTATGCAATAGGTATGGATAAAGTGCATAAGAATTAGAATCATATACAATTAAATTACATTCAGAATAAGAATCAAATTAAATCTAACATTATGTTAGGAGCATGTAGAATTTGCTGACACTTGCTTGGCTAATTTGGCACTGATAAAGATATATTATCAACTTATACTCACTTGATATAAATAATTAATCCTTTGGAAAGAATCGTTTCCTTGTAATTTCTTCATAGTTTTTAATCAAAGTAGTGTACTTTCTAACTGAAAGACTTCCATAAAACCCAAATCCAAAATTATAAGCTTTATATTCAGCCTTCGGTTGGAACACAATTTTTATAGATTGACTTATTACTTCCAAACAACAAATAATTTATTTATTTGAATTCGGACTGTAGATAAACAAAATAGCAAAATACCTACAACAACAAACTTGAATCTAGATATTTGGCATTGACATTCAGTCAGCTGTTTAACGTTTAAAATCGCGGTAAATCTTAAAGAATTTGCAAGTTTTAGTTTAATTTACGTATTAACTTTGTGAAATTATAAGGCTGGGAAAGATTATTATCTACTACTATTATACTGATTTCTTCGCAGTGAGCTTTTAATCTTTATTTCCGTAATCGGTATTAATCTAAAAAGCCGTAATTAACGCAGATGAGGAACTCGGGCAACGGCTAGTCTTTTCAATATGTTTGGAACTGACAAGTACTTCTTCTTTCATAGGATGGCTTTATACGTGCTCAGAGCACGTAAGTAACAGTTACTATATAGTAAGTACTTTTTTGAACGTTTGTGCAATTTGACATTGACTTTGACAGTTTATTATCAATTGTCAAATTAATGTCATTCACTGTTTGGTTTTTCTGAAAATGATCTTCTATTTAGTAAGTTAAATAACTAGATTCATTCGAATTTGTTACCGGCTTTAGTTTTCTGTATCTCACTGAATTCATTTATCTTTTGACATTCCAAGCAATAATTTGGTTAATTTAAATTACATCAAGACATAACCTTGTTGGTTAGCCTCTGCAAAATTGAGATGCTGCCTAAAAATACAGCTTATTTAACAAAACTAAGACCTCGGAGTCGATATCACTGGCGATTTCTATCGTCGCAAACTATCATTGGGGAAATTGAAGTACCTTTTTCTAATGGGTAAGTACCTGAAATAGGTTATGTTATAGGTTGATACAAATGGACATTGAGATGTTATCTCTTAAAAGACCAAGTGCACTTCGGCACCGTCCGATTACTCGTTTGATTAGTCAAAGACGATACTAGGTCTTTTTCTTTCTTTCTTTTCCTGGGCCTGTCTCCTCCTTACTTGGTTGGCCTGAACCATCCGTTGTATGTGTGGTGCTGGCTGCTGTATCACTCCAGCCAGCCAAGCTCACTCCAGAAGCTTAGCAGGTTGCCCAGGTCGCCAAGTGTTTGTTGAGGTGTTGCTGAGGAGCAAAGGTGTGCTGTGGGTTGCTCTACCACTCCATTGCACTGGAGCATTACGTGTTTCGGAGTTTCATCCGTCTCCATGCATGCACTGCACTGAGGACTTTTGGTTATACCTAAAATGGAAAGGTGTTTGTTTAGTGGTCAGTGCCCCGTTATACCCACAACTGTCCTTAGTTTAAACCGGTTAAGTTGCAGTAATTTGGTTGTTAGTTGTTCGTTGAGATCTGGTAGGGCCTCCTTTGTGTGTTTGCAGTCTTTGGTTCTACTCCAAGACTGAGTGTGTTGATTGCGCTTGTTTGTAGAGTCATGTTTTGTATTCACTGAAGGATATGGGTATGATTGGTTCTGGCCCAGCTATCTTTAGTGTTGTTATTGTGCCAAACTATGAAAAGTAATTGGTTATTGGTTGAGCTGAACAATAGTAACAAACCACCAGAAACACTTTCTTTTTATTGGAGTTTACTCCTTAAGAATCGATTTTCATATATAAGGCGCCCGGCTTGAGAAAAATGTGAGAAGTATAATCTACTGATGAATGACCTCATTACATTTTCGTTGCATGCCCGGCAACTGTGATGCGCGAACAACGTTGCTTTCTTTTAATTATCTTATTTTTTTATTAAAATTTTAGTGCAAATTATTACTCATTTATTAATGTTTTATTTTTGATTATTTTTGTTTTTAGTATCCCGCTAAAGCTGTCTTCTGGGAGATATGCAAGGTTCGCAGATGGTGCTTGTGTTGCCACCCTGGGCAACACCAGTGTCTTGTCCACAGTGGTGTCAAAGGCTAAACAGAGTTCCAGCAACTTCTTACCGCTGCTTGTGGATTATAGGCAGAAGGCGGCTGCCGCTGGTCGTATACCTACCAACTTCTTGAGGAAGGAATTGGGTAAGAACCACAAGAAAATAATATTTCTGTCAAAATTCTTTGACAAACATTTACAATGTGAATGCTTAGATCAGAAGACTGAAAGTTACTTATGCAACTCTAGCTGCTTCATCTGTAGAGGAACGTAATTTGTAGTGAATAACTCGTTTTTTTTTTAAATGGGTATTTTGTTACGGCGGCCATCTTGGATTCGAAATTAATCAAATTCTACAGTTTTCTACTAGTCAAGGCCTTTAATTTTAAACCAATACTGAAAAAGTTGTATGTAATCCGCCATCTGGGATCGATTTTCATCAAGATCTTAAGATCTCTCGCTTAAGTTAAGAAACAGGTTATTACTTAAGTAATTTTATTTCCACAATATTTTGTTTTTCTTTTCTTAATAATTTATATATATTTTTTTTTATATTATTCTAAATTTGTTTTTTTAGCTGTTTGCAGCAGCCTTATGTAACCAACGGATTTGCATGCTATGTTAGCATCGAGAAGGCACAATTGTACACACGTGCCAAATAGTCCTATAGTTTATATTAGAGTAAGCAGTTGATTGTCAGTTTTGCGACCTAAATAAAGATTCATCAGATAAGCTAAGAACACTTTCGACAAACCACACCTTTCAAACAAAATCAAAATTGGTTCATCCGTTCGGGACCCACGATGTTACACACGCACACACACAGACACGTCGTTTTTGCGTTGGAGTTACTAAAAAAAAGGTCATTGTAAAGAAAATTCATTCAGTCATTGTTATTAAAATATTTTTAGACATTTATTTTGTAATGCAATTATATATAAAATGTAATTAATTTTGAAATTATTTGTAAACGTTGTGAAAACCTGTAATAAGCTGAACATTCACTTAGCTCGCAACGTAAAAACTTGGACATGAAAAAATGTATTAGCGGTTGGTTTTCCTAAATAAATAAATAAATAAAAATAAATAAATAAAAAAAATCAATAGACAATTCTTACCTTCTGTCTTATAACAGGTCCAACTGAACGTGAAATCTTAACATCGCGTCTTATCGATCGCTCGCTCCGACCACTCTTCCCGCAGAACTACAACTTCGACACGCAGATAGTGTGCAACATGCTAGCTGTGGACAGCACCAATCCTCCAGAAACAGTTGCGATCAACGCAGCCAGTGCTGCATTAGCCTTATCAGATGTCCCTTGGAACGGTCCTGTTGGAGCAGTTAGGTAAACTTATCTTTTATTGCTTTTAATGGAAGCCAGTGAATGCTTCAAAAGGCAAACCCTATACCAACCAACCTATACGGCTTCCTATATGAATTTTTGAAGTTATACTTCTTTTGGCGCGTTAGGGAACAATTGTGAGAGTAAATTTTTAAAGCAGTTTTTGCGTGATTAAGTAACAAACATCCACACTTTTATTTATTTCATCATCATCATCATCGTCATCGTCATATCAACACATTAGCGGCCCACTACAGGGAATGGCTCTCCTCCCACAATGGGAAAAGGTTAAGGCCATAGTTCACCATGCTTGATGCTGGCCCAGACCGGGTATTGGTGGACTCCACACTCCTTTGAGAATAATATCAGAGCAGAACTCTTACGATGTTTTCCTTCACCGTTGAAATAAGTGATATATAATTACTTAAAACGCATGTAACTTGAAAAGTTAGAGGTGCGTGCTGGGATTCTAACTCGGCCCCTCGAAAGTGAAGTCAAGCTCCTACAGAATACGCAATCTCACCAGTAAGTTTAGCACGAGATAATTATGTCTACGCATTATCTCGTCTATCACGAGACGTCTCGTCTATCTCGTCTAAACGGATATATATAGAATAATTATTTTGTGGCACGCCTAGCTCTGCTGGTGTCAGTGGTGAATAGATGATGATGAGTCAAAAATGGTAGTGGACTAACCTGTTAGTTGTTTGTTCCATTAAACCCGTACCCCAAACTGGTAATAGCGGCATCGTACCGGAACGTCTTCGTCGTTAGGATGGTAGCTAGCCTATATTTTTAGGCTTGGTCTGAAAAACGCGCGATGATTCTTTACATAAGTGAGGCCGCAATGTATATAAACAACTAAGTATCATCACCATATCAACAATCAACCGATGAACGTCCACTGCTAGACAAACATTCCCCTACAACCTTTTCCACATCAAAGCATTTCAACTGTAGCTTTCCACATCAAAGCATTTCAACTGTAGCTGTAATACATTTTCACCACAGACTCGGCCAAATAGACAATGAAATAATAATAAACCCAACACGTCGTGACCTTGAGAAGTCGAACCTCAACCTGGTGGTTGCGGCGACGGCCAGCAACTTGGTAGTGATGCTGGAAGGCCACGCCAACGTCATCCTACAACAGGACCTGCTCAAAGCCATCAAACTAGGTACGAATGTAAGTCGCATTGCAATTTTTTTCTTTCAATATCTTTATTTATAACAGTCCGCCGATGAGTGCGGTGACGTATACGTAACAGCCTGCCCAGACGATCATAAATTTAATTTTGTTAATGATAGAGCAGACTTTTGTATGAACAACTTATGATCATAGACAAAAATAATAACTACTTATTCTATTCATACAAACATTTAAATGTCAAGTGCCAGAAAAAAAAGAAATATGTGCAGTTGATTTGGATTACGATCTTTACGATGTTCGAATGCTTTTACTTCAACTTTATCACGGTAAGTTCAGTATTTTGTGCAATAACTAGGTTAGTGTTGATAAAGAAACAGTACGGCTATTTTGGTAATTGGATTTGTAAATTTCGATGTATTTTTATCGCCATAATACACAAATACCGGCACGATGTTTTAGCCAGTATTAGCCATATTTATGTGATTTCTATACAAAATGAGTGCAACATGAATGGGCAGCAAATATTCATTTCCAATAGTTATTTATTCAAATATATATTACGAAGAAATAATTCAGAAACAAAAAAGCAGAAACAGCCGTTTCGAAATTTAAATTCCAATTTTTTAGAAAGCCAATGCTGTTTAACGAAACATGATATGTGTTATGGATTTTGGACGCATATCTCTGAAAAGTGACGTGAATTTAAAAAAAGGAGGCAATAAATAACTATCATTGTGACAACTGACATAAAAAAAGTTAAAGTCCATTTAAAAAGCCTTAGGGCCTGCCAGGAAAATCAAAAAAAAACCCTTTTATAAATTATTATTATAGCTAGATTTAGGTTGCGTTCACTCATTAGATTCAGTATCGCCGTAATCTCTACCTGACCGGCTTATACTGTATTACTGTTATTTTTCATCTTTGTCTTTTTGTTCTTCTTCTCCCTCTGTTTCTTTATCGTCTTTTTTCTTTTTTGATCTGCTTTTTTCCATACTCAGTTGGACTTTGCCGTTCCGTAACCGTAAAACCGTACACGTAACCGTAAGAATAAAATTACGATTAAAATTGTACTAAACTTGCATCGTAGTAAAATCTCTTTTTTATTAAAACTGCCCCTGACTATGCCGCCCTGTATTTACATGTTAATAATTTCAGGTACCAAAGAAGCACAACACGTAGTCAAAAGTATACAAGCTTTACAGAAATCTCATGGGAAAACGAAAAGAGAATACGAAGTCCAGGTTCCGATAGACCAAAGCGTCTTGGATTCCGTCAGAACGTTGTCTTCTATGAAGATTAGAGAAATTCTCAGGTATATCAATCTAACTTATATGTGAATATTATATTGGATAGAAGTAGGCTTTACTTTGCGGAAATCCATGATATATTATGAAAATAATTAAGCTGATAATTAAGCAAACAGATCTTCGGCAATGTACCCTCTACGCACATTTCGCTCTGAAACCGGAGCATCCGCAGGAGATGTTAACTTTACAATGAATAATTGTTAAGTTAACATTAGCATTCATTCTTCATGTGTTTGTTCTTTTTTTTTCGTTTTTCTGAGTGGTGCACAAATAAAGAGTATAAATAAATAAATAAATGGATTTCTTTCTATAGTGACGCAGGCCACGACAAAATGTCACGCGACAACGCAATATCTGAAGTGAGACAGACAGTACTAAATCAGTTACGGGATACGGAGGTTGACGTCACCATACTGCAAGACTGCTTCAACACTAACCTGAGGAAGATATTCAGGGATATGATCTTTGAAACTGAGCTCAGATGCGATGGAAGGGAGTTAGATGAATTGAGGAAGATTTCTTGTGAGGTATATTTTCTTGAAGTTATACTTCTTTTGACACGTTAGGGAAAAATTATCAGAGTTAATTTTCACGATGCGCACGCACACCGTCACAAAAAACCGACACCCTGAAGTTAGCTATAAGGTTTGCCAGTGTACACTTTCAATTGTCAAAGTCTGCGGGCGCATTCCGGTGATTCAATCTTAATATATATAAATCTCCTGTCACGATGTTTGTCCGCGATGGACTCCTAAACTACTTAACCGATTTTAAATTAAATTGGCACACCGTGAGCAGTCTGCTCCAACTTAAGAGATAGGATAGCTTAGATCTTTAATTATAGTTGCAATTTTATTCTATTGCAAATTATTTGTCTATAATTAATTGACAGTCACATGACAGTCATACTACTATACTCATTTAAGGCTTAGCGATACTGAATACTTTAAAAACAAAATCAAACGCAGACGAAGTCGCGGGCCACAGCTAGTTGTATATAAATCTCAAATTATAATGTTGGTTGTCCGATAATGAGTCTATATTAGTATTCCAAATAAATATATTTATGTTTATTATGTCCATTTCTTTTATTATATAGAAATATATTTTTTGTGATATTTAAATAAACTTTATTTAACTTTATTTCTTACAGTTTTTTTATGAATCCCGTAGAAACCGTTTGTTTTCCTTGGATATATCTAGTTTATGGTTAGGGCATGAAGGAAGGACTAACAGACAAACCCACTTTCGCGTTTATAATATTGCTAAAGATTCTCGTGTTGCTTAAAAACAGTGAGGACATTACCTACATTTATTACATACTAACCAATACAAGATGTGAAGTACGCATTTGGTTGTATGTACGAGTATATATCAATAATTAAATTTACTTTACTTTGTATAAAAATAAATGGTTTTAGGAATTAATGTAAGTTAGTCTAAGTTCAGTTAAAGTTAAATAAATAATTACTTATGACAGACAGTTGGCGCAGTGGGCAGCGACCCTGCTTTCTGCATCCAAGGCCGTGGGTTCGATTCCCACAACTGCAGATGTTTGTGTGATGAACATGAATGTTTTTCAGTGTCTGGGTTTTTCTCTGTATTTTATACATGTGTATTATTTTCATAAAAATATTTATCAGTCATCTTAGTACCCATAACAAAAGCTACGCTTACTTTTGGGCTAGATGGCGATGTGTGTATTGACGTAATATACTTATTATTTTATTTATTACTAATTACGTCCTACATAAGGAGAGCTAGCTGCTGCCCGCGATTTCGTCCGCGTTTATATTGGGTTTTTAAAAAACACGTTTTGGGTTTTTTTCCCGGGACAGAATTGTCCCCAGCATGTAAACTATTTGGATACAAAATTTCACCAATATGAATTAAACGGTCAAGCCATAAACGGTAGCAAATGGTTTTTTTTTAAATAAAATAAAATTAACTATTTCAGAGATCGGTATAGAAAGTAAATGTAATTTTCCATAGCACAGCTGTCTGCCAGCGGCTTAGCTCGTAAGCAATTTTCAATTTTCCCCCGGGAACTATTTAAGAAATCGGGATAAAAGGTAGCCTATGTTCTATTCCATGGCACAGGCTACATGCATGCCAAATTTCATCCAAATCCGTTCAGCCGTTTTTGCGCGATTAAGTAACAAACATCCACACTTTGACATTAATATTAGTAGGATAGGATTTAATAAGGAATTAAGGATTTTTTTAGGTTGGCCTGTATGAACCATTGCATGGCAGCGCACTGTTCCAACGCGGGCAAACGCAAGTTCTATGCACGGTCGCCTTTGACTCGCCCGAAAGTGCCCTCAAAATGGATACGCTTACTATGATTACAAGGTGAGACAGACAAAAGGTCATTTAAAGTAACAATTTACGTTGTGACAACCATGTCATCAGTTGTGTTACATTCAAGGTTTAATGGAGTTTCTATGGCAAAAAAAAAATATCCCGGTAATAACTTACAAAAATTGCATACATGTGTAAATGTGTTTTTTTTTTAATCGACTACAAGTTGGTAAGTGATGCTGCAAAGATGGTAGCGGGCTAACTTGGTTGGTTTAATATAACTGCCGTACCCTTAACAGATTGGCCCGCTACCATCTTAAACTGCATCATCACTTACCACCAGGTGAGATTGCAGTCAAGAGCAAAATTGTAGTGGAAAAAAAAAAAATTAATACATCACGTGTATCGGATGAATTATACTAGAGCGTGGCGGCAACGTCCGTATCGGACGAGACATTGATCCAAAACTTCGCTTTATTATTTCATTATTATTTCTTTAAATCGAGCTTTTTTAGATGTTGTCTTTCTGACCCCTCGACCCAAGTGACCTTTTGCATTAGATTATCTTCTCCTACAGCGGTGTAAAAGAGAAAAACTTCTTCCTACACTACGAGTTTCCGTCGTACGCGACAGGGGAGGTGGGGCGAAGTGGGCCGGCGGGCAGGCGGGAGGCGGGGCACGGGGCACTCGCGGAGCGGGGCCTGTTGCCCATCGTGCCCCAGCAACAGTGCACCACCCGACTCACTGCTGAGGTGCTTGAGAGCAATGGTAAGATACATGAAGATGAAGTATTTAATTGATAGTATTTGTAAGAAACATTACTATATATAAACGAAGAGTGGATATAAACAACTGCCTTCTTCTTCTGCTTGCGGCTCAGGTTCGTCTGGTCCCTGGTGTCACGTCGACTGGCTACGATCTATTGTGACGCCGCTGTCTAGATCTCCCAGCAAGCGTTGGTCGCCTTCAGGAAAAGCAGCACTTTCCTTGCTGGAAGAAATTTAGCATCCTCTGGTTGCATTATGTGCTTCACCAAAAGAGTGCTGCGTTTATGCATCAGCGCGGGGCAGGAACAGATCAAATGCAGCGGCGTCTCCGCACCCTCCTTACAAAGTCTACATAGATCTGTGTCCTGCAGATTTAGGTTGAACATGTGTCTATTGAGCCCACAGTGCCCCAAACAACTGCCTTACTCGAAATGGATATAAGTTAGTGACATCTTTTTTTTTCAACGGGTCACCTACTCAGATCTGCATATCGTTTGCGAGAAGTGCAGAAGTCACTTGTGGGATTGAGTATATGCTTTTATGATCTGTTTCCCGAGGTAATTTTGGACCTGCCATTGCATAAGTTTAAACAATGTGTTAAAGCACCTTTAAAGAAAATATACGATTGATGAATTTCTTAAAGACAAGGCTGCTTGGAAGCGGGTTCTCGTCTCTCACAAGATAAAAAATCCCTACTTAATATTATAAATGTCAATGTAAGTTTGTTTCTTCTTCTTCTTCTTCTGTTCCTGGGCCTTTTCCGCACTTGGTTGGTCTGGGACCGTCCGTTGTACGTATGGCCACTGATGCGGCTCCCCGCTGGATCACTCCAGCCAGCCGAGCTCGCTCCAAAAGCTTAGCAGGCCGCCCAGGTCGCCGAGTGCTTCATGGAGTGTTGCTGAGGAGCCAAGGTGTGCTGCGCGTTGTTCTGCTACTCCGTTGCATTGGAGCATTACGTGTATCGGTGTTTCCTCCGTCTCCATGCATGCTCTGCAGAGAGGGCTGTCAGTTATACCTAAAATGGAAAGGTGTTTGCTTAGTGGGCAGTGCCCTGTTATCATACCTACAACTGTCCTTAGTTTAGGTCGATTCAGTTGCAGTAATTTTGTTGTTAGTCGTGGGTTGAGAACTGGTATGGCCTCCTTCGTGTGTTTGCACTCTTTTGTTTTAGACCATAGCACCGAGTGTGATGTTTGCGTCTGGTTGTGGAGCCATGTTTTGTATTCAGTGAAGGGTATGGGTATGATGGGTTCCGGTCCAGCTACCCTTAGTGATGCTGCCTGACGCGCTAATTCGTCGGCTGCGTCGTTTCCTCTGTTTCCGTTGTGACCTCGTATCCATTTTAGGGTTACTTTGTTGGATTTTGATAGGGCTTGCAGGGCCTTGTGACAGTCTAGTATGAGTTTTGATGTTGTTGTGTGTTTGGTTAAGGCTTTTAGTACAGCTTGACTGTCACTGTTTATGTTGATGCTGAAGCCTTTTACTTTTCTGTTTAGCATGGCTATGACTGTACTTAAAACTGTAAGTTTGTTTGTTACGCTTTCACGCAAAAACTACGTAACCGATTTTCATGAAACTTTGTACACATATTCTTGGAATTGTTAGAAGTAATATAGGATACTTTTTATCCCGACATTAAGCTCGGTTCCTTTGGGATAGGGGATGAAAGTGTTTGACGATTTTACACCATAACTCCGACCAATTATAACCAATTTAAATAATTATTTTTGTACTTTAGAGGTTATAATATGTTTCTAATTTTGCCCAAACTGTGGTTGGAGATACATGCCAGAACTTCTCATTTAAGGCTTAGCGATACTGAATACTTTAATTTTTTTAAAAACTACAACTAAAATGAATGCCACATCAAAAAACAAAATCAAACGCAGACGAAGTCGCGGGCATCAGCTTGTTTATTATATACATATATTTTTTCATTGTAAACTGTAAAATTATGTTGAAAAAGTTTTTAGTCATTTAAAATATCTCTTGCTTCGACGGTGAAGGAAAACATCGTGATGAAACCTGCATGCCTGAGATTTCTACATAATGTTCACAAAGACATTTGGAGTCCACCAATCCGCACTGCGCAAGCGTGGTGGACTACGGCCTTAACCCCTTCTCATTGTGGGACCCGTGCCTTGTAGTGGGCTGGTAATGGGTCGATTTTATGATATATCCTCCAAGTATAGGTAAAGACACTTTAATAAAAATTTTATATTGGATTTAGGGTCCAGTTCGATGGCATCTGTGTGCGGAGGGTCACTAGCACTAATGGACGCTGGTGTGCCCCTAACTGCCCCGGCGGCGGGCGTGGCCATCGGCCTCGTGTCCCGGACTGACGACTCCGGCCACATCGCGGACTACAGGATACTGACCGATTTGTTAGTAAGTCCAAGTCACACTCGTACTGACGTAGCCCAAGGTCATAGACCCATCTGCCCATATCTACCCTTTCTTTTTATTGTATTTATGGCCTTGAGAAGCGGTCGTGATTGTCCTAATCCTAAGGTTGCCTGGCAGAGATCGCTTCTAAGCGATAAGGCCGCCTTCTGTATTCTATTCTAGTCTTTGTGTATCTCTACATTCGTCGTTTATTTTCCTAACTGTGTAGTTGTGTACAAATAGTTTTTTTTTCTTAAGCGATGATAGCTCAGTGGTTTAGACTTCCGACTTCACTACCGGGGGGCGAGTTCGAAACCTATATTCTAAGTTCATTCAAAATTAATATTCTAAGTTATGTGCGTTTCAAGCTATTAAAATATCACTTCTTAAATATAGTTCAACGGGTACCACGATAATATTTTTGGATTTGTCGATATTTCGACTCAGTTGCATAGATCGACTTCAGGATACTGAACGATTTGTTAGTGACTCCAAGTCACATTGTTCTACTTACATAGCTCAAGGTCATGAATAAATCTGTCCCTATCTATACCTACTTTCGGCGTAGCAATCAGCCGCAAAACAAATCACGGACTTCAGGATACTGACCGATTTGTTACTGAGGCAAAGTCATAGTTATACTAACGTAGCCCAAGGTCATGGATTTATCTGCGCCTATCTACGCTTGCTTTCGGTGTAGCAATCGGTTTCGTAACCTGGACCGAAAACTCCGGTCACGTCGCGGACTACAGGATACTTACAGATTTGGTAGTGAGACCAAGTCATATAGTTCTACTTACGTAGCTCAAGGTCATGAATTAATCTGTCCCTTTCTATACCTACTTTCGGCGTAGCAATCAGCCGGTAAACAAATCACGGACTTCAGGATACTGACCGATTTGTTAGTGAGGCAAAGTCATAGTTATACTAACGTAGCCCAAGGTCATGGATTTATCTGCGCCTATCTACGCTTGCTTTCGGTGTAGCAATCGGTTTCGTAACCTGGACCGAAAACTCCGGCCACGTCGCGGACTACAGGATACTGACGGATTTGGTAGTGAGACCAAGTCATATAGTTCTACTAACGTAGCTCAAGGTCATGAATTAATCTGTTCCTTTCTATACCTACTTTCGGCGTAGCAATCAGCCGCAAAACAAAGCACAGACTTCAGGATACTGATCGATTTGTTAGTAAGTCCAAGTCATAGATGTAATAACGTAGCCCAAGGTCATGGATTTATCTGCGCTTATAAATCCATGACCTTGGGCTACGTTAGCTTGCCAAGCCGATTGCGTTAGCAAGCCCAAGGCTTGGTTTCGGTGTAGCAATGGGCTTCGTAACCTGGACCGAAAACTGGAACTGGAACGAAAAAGCTCGGTCACATCGCGGAGTACTGACAGATTAGTTAGTGAGTCCAAGTCTCATAGTTCTACTTACATAGCTCAAGGTCATGAATTAATCTGTCCCTATCTTTACGGACTTTCGTCGTAGCAATCAGCCGCAAAACAAATCACATACTTCAGGATACTGACCGATTTAATAGTGAGGCCAAGTTAAAAAGTCGTACTTAAATCTTAAAGTGAGCATCCGCGTAGCATTTTCAGTCGCGTTTAAGTTTCAACTATTTTATGGTTTGTTATTTTATTTCTTGCGATTCATTATTTAGGGTATAGAAGATTACATGGGTGACATGGACTTCAAAGTGGCGGGCACTAAGAAGGGCATAACCGCGCTGCAAGCCGATGTCAAACTGCCGGGGCTGCCTCTCAAAATCGTGATGGAGTCCATACAAAAAGCCTGCGACGCGAAAAGCAAAATAATTGATATTATGAACCAGTGTATTGATAAACCCAGGTGAGTTAGCAATTGTATTTTTTGTTATTCTAACCGACTTCCATTTTGTAATTCGCAAGAGTACTTAGAAACGGTGATAGCCCAGTGTGTAGGAGTTCTTGCCGGCTTCTTCTCGGTAAAATCTGCCTTCCGAACGGACAGACTTGACGTTTCAATAGTGCTTATATTAGGCCTACTTGAAATAAATGAAATTTGAATTTTGAATTTTGGCGGGCCGAGTTCGAATACTAGCACGCACCTCTAAATTTTCTAAGTTATATGCGTTTAAAAAGGTTAAAATATCACTTGCTTCAACGGTGAAGGAAAACATCGTGAGGAAACCTGCATACTGAGAGTTCTACATAATGTTCTCAAAGGTGTGTGTAGTCTACCAAACCGCACTGGGCCAGCGTGGTGGACTACGGCCTTAACTCCTCCTCATTGTGGGAGGAGACCCGTGCCCTGAAGTTGACCATTAATGGATTGATGGTCATGATAAATAACCAAAAAAATAAGTAGTAAATATGTTCTATTAAAAGAGGAAAAAAAGATATGTTATTCCTGACAATATTTCCGACTAATTGATTGTCCGCGTTACACGATCCAGTTAAATTCTCTCGAAGAAATTAAATGTAGGATTACATTTTTGACTAATGTGTGCAATGCTTATTTATTATGAAAATGAAGCTTAATTTGCTATACTCCGCGAAAAGCAGGAGAATCTAATGTATGGTGTAATTTATTGGATAGAAGCCGGCGTGGCGTTACTTTGTTAAAATTTTGCAATTTTATGGAATTCCGCAAAGTAACGCCTGCTTCTGTCCAATATTTAAAAACGGTGAGCTCGACCTTGCGGGCTCGACTTCTATCCAATATTAACTAATTACATACGATTTTGTTGAACAGTTGAAATTTATCACAGTTCCTGAAACTTGTTTCAGACAAGGTCGCAAGGAAAATATGCCAGTGATGGAGGAAATGGAGGTAGAGGTTCACAAACGTGCCAAGCTGCTTGGCATTGGTGGATCTAACCTTAAAAGGCTTTATTTGGAGACTGGCGTTCAGGTAGAGAAACCTATTTATAACATAAACGATAAAATTTGCTAGAGCATGAATTATTTATTGTTCAACTATATTAACTAAGTATCGGAGCTTTTTCACGCGCTTTCACATCTTTTTTTTTTATTGACATTATTAAGCATACATATTCATTTTTTTCACGTTCACGTTCTATTTCTGAGCTACTTCGAAATTTAAATAAACCCTGTGACAAGCTACCAATTTGTTGTAGATAAGTCCAATCGACGAGACTCGGTACAGCGTGTTCGCGCCATCGCAGGCCGCTATGGAAGAAGCCAGGACCCGGATAGCGGCGAATCTCGCCACGGAACGAACGCCGGAACTCGAGTTTGGTGCTATTTACACTGCGAAGGTAAAAAATAATCCTATAATAGTCCAAGTCAGTGGCGTGCACGGGGTTGTCGACTAGGGTATGCATAAAGCTGGTTCATGGAAAAAATCGATGGAAAAATTCCCTTCCAATACGAGTTATATAAAATAATTTGGGTAGGCAGCGCTTTTGTGCATATATGAAGTGCACGCCACTGTAGTAAAGACCTCTCTCAAGACTTGGTTTGACTGTAAAAACCACGCTGGTCACACTGGGTCGGTGATCGCAGTAGATAGTATTAGTAGCACAGAGAACGTGCAGCTCGTTCTCCGTTATAGCCCCTTAGTCGCCTCGTACAACACCCGTGGAAAGTCGGGTGAATGAATGAATACTCTTTTATTGTACACCACAGAGAAAATTTACAGAGATACAAATACAACAGCACAATAAGGTAGAACGTACAATTTGGCGGCCTTATCGCTAAATAGCGATCTCTTCCAGGCAACCAAAAGCATACAAGAAAATGCTATAAGAAATAAGTAGGTGGTACAACAAATATTAGCGGGTGGTGACAACAGTATTGAGATCTCACCAATCTGTGTTTCTAAATTAATTAATAGCAATAAAAAATACTAGTAGCCTAGTACAAACGCCGTAGTTTATACTCGAGCCAAGAACAGCTATTTATGCAACTGTGACGTCACTAATAACAATCAGTTCAAAACAAACGTATGCTATGGCTATTGGTATTTTGCATAGAGATTTGATTCCAATATGCTGTCTGATAACAATGTCTGTCTTGATCAACTCGTCACAATGTGTAATTGAAAACCGAAATAATACTTCACAGGCTTTGGATGTACATTATGTACTGTCTCTGAGACTTATCTGTGAAACCGAAAACTTAATAGTTTTTGAGTATACCACTGCCATAGTTTTTACTGAAAGAAATCAATTAAAATGATGTGATTCCTGTCACTTTATTAAGTACGCGTCTTGAACCGTAGGTACTATGCGGGTGTCGTTATTTTATCTTCGATAGGGTTGTCAGAAGTAAACATTAAGAATAAAAATAAATATGCTTCTATTGATTTAATATTTTTACATTACTTTTGATTTAATATTATTCCTTATGTAATATTATGCATCCTACAATATTATTTCGTAATTCCGTAACACGTTGTATATGGTTATAATGATTGCAGGTGGTGGAAATGAAGGACATAGGCGTGCTAGTGACGCTGTATTCCGGAATGTCGCCAGCGCTAGTACACAATTCACAGCTCGACCACAGAAAGGTAAGCTTAAACTTTAAAACCATCGTTCCGGTGCCTCGCGGTTCGATGGTAAAAAGGCGAGGAGGCTAGATCAAATAGAGTTACTTAATTTTACATCCTTTCCAGATAATGCACCCATCAGTTCTTGGTCTTGACGTGGGATCTGAAATCCAAGTGAAGTATTTCGGGCGCGACCCGGTCTCGGGACAAGTGAGGCTGTCGCGGAAAGTCCTCACATCCCCGCCACCAGGCATCGTCAGGAAACTGGACAAAAACTAGCCCATCAACTTCCATCGTTATGAAACTGGACCCTAAGTGACCTATCCAGCTTCCAGAAATAGCATGTTCCAAACCATCCACCCATTTAACGCAAATACATGGGTTTTTTGATAGATTTTTTCACAAAGCTAAATTGTCACATAAGAAAACGTGCTTGAAAAATGTAGCACAGATCTAGTAGAAAATTTTGCTAGTAAAAAAAAATGCGCCTCGAGTTACAGTATTTTTAAACAACAAACAACTTGTGTTTGGAATTTCAAAATTATTGTTTAGGTGTATTTATTGTAAAGGTTCTACCCTCTGTGCCATCTTCTGTACCTCACAATAATCCTCTTACCTTATCCTCGTACCGTAGGAGGTTGGGTCTAAGAGCATATAAACCCATTATTGTTATTACATGTATTAACCGTCTCTACGGCTTAGCCAATGTACGGAAGATTCTTTATTCGAATTCTAATTTCGTAACTTCATAAATTTATACCTGTGCTAAGCTAAGGATGTCTATGTACAGTGTAACTGCGCAGCCATTTGTGATTTACTTCAGTTTTGCGAACTGATCGCGTTTTTTTTGGTTTTGTTATTTAGGCGTAATATGAAAGACTTACTTAGTTAAATCAGAAATAATTTAGAATAAGATTTATTGTTATTGTAAATATTCTTCTATTATAAAATAAATGCTGAAAAACATCCATTTTAATTTCGTTTTTTTATAAAAACTAGATAGTAAAAGCGCTCGCAACAAGCTTCGCTAATAAAACTCCCCCTTATCACCACACATCGTCAAAAGGTGGAGGAAATAAAACAAAAATAAGTATATTTTTTCATTTTTTATTGAAAGAAATATTTCTGTACAATCTAAGAAAAAAAAAATATTTATCACAAAAGGACGTTTGTCGAAGGCACTACAGTACAGTGAAGCTTTATCCGCAACCAACCATCAGTGGTACAAATGTGGCAAACTGGATAGGTAACAAGTTGTCTAGATCGAGGTAATACCAAACTCCGGACTGGCACTGAGAATTTTTTGACTGAAAAACCCATATTATGCCTTTAATTTGGGTATGACCACATGATCCATATTACAACATACACATTACTAAGCAGAAGCCAACGAAATTAGGTAATTAATGGAAACAAAATTAATATTTGCGTTCGAGACCAAAGTACCAAAGGAAAGTATCTGTGCCCTGTTCTCTCGCACATTACGTCAAACTTTGTGTACATCGATTACCTGCTTTCGTTTGTCTTTATTTAGGTATTGCCACTGAAAGATTGTTTGCGTATACTAAACATCCCCGCGGGATCTAAATAACTCCTATGCAAATAATTCACTCGAAAATGTATGAATTCTATCAAAATTATATGTACTTCAACTACTTAAGCTATATAGGTACATTATAATACATTTTGGAGTGAACTATTCGAACCCACGGGGAAACCTTAAAATCTAGGAACAAAGTAAATGTCAAAAAATAGACGAATTCAGCTCACCTCACCAAAGTTGAAACTGTGTTGGTAAAATTATTTGCTATTAGTCAATTTCTGGCAGTTGCTAAACAATACCGGTGGCTCATTGACCTCCGATATATTTACAAGATTAGCTTTGAGTGTACAACGACCACTGTCAAACCAAAATGGCGAGGTCCTGATTTTGTAACTTAAGTTGACAACTTTAACCTCCTACTCCAACTTTCGTGACGTGACCTTTCTTAACAATAATCTTGTTTAGCTGTCTACACATGGAATGAATATTAACAAAACCGTGAATAATAAATTCCAGGCGTAATCGGCGATTGATTAAATATTCAATTATACAATATTTAAATATAATTACAAAAAGAGAAATCTATTTATTTAATTTAATACGTAACTATTATGTCAAATTCCACTTGTTAATACCTGCAGTCTTTGATTTCGTTGTGACTACCAGCATTAAATATAATTATCATTTATTTATGTATGTATAAACATTTAAATATAAACGCTATTTACAATATTATATTCGACGATTAATTATTTAAAAAAAATATAATTTAATTCGAATAGGAATACTCTGCGCAGAGAGAAGACTAAGAAAACACCTAACACCGTGCGAAATAAAGACATACCAACCAGCACAAAGCAATAATATGTGTTTAAAGCTATTATAGCTGTATAATAAGTAGCTCTTGTATTGCTCGCGGTACGCGATATAGCCACTATACTTTTCATACTAGCTGGGTTTATATGCTCACTATATAAGACCGTAACATGAACTTAAGAGTAATGCTTACAAGTAATATTATAAGTTAAAGGCAATCTCTTTTCGCCTAAATGGAGTGCACACCACAGAATATAAATTCGGCATAGTTTAACATCATCAAAGATTCAAGAACACCTATCGTATTAAGTATGACAAAGGTGATTAAGCATTTTATATAGTGAGCGATATACGTAAACAGTGCCCATATAAATATTATCCCTCAAATGACACTATATCTCTATGACATTCAAATCGCTACACTGAAATACAATTCTTGACGTCACAAACCGTTCTTATATTGATTAAGACATGTGGGATGACACGTCATGCAATAAATTGTGTTTAGATTTCAAAATCGAAGAGAAACAAGACCTAGAGATAATAGTACAATATTTTTTTACAGTAAATAAATGGGCACTGTCATATATAATACAGTGGCAATATGACATGGAACCTAGCTCTAATATCATTTTGGCAGCACTCGTGAGGATTTTTACATATGGCTACACCGTCATAAACAAATCCGCATAATAAAAAACGGATAATACAAATATTCGAAAACCGTTACAAAAAATAAATGAGAACTTGACAGTGACATTTATGTTGACAGTTATACTGGCGACACCATAAGTTTCAAGCTGAACAAAAAAAACAATTAAAAAAAAATATTATAGACTGTACGGTCTACGATCTTTGCCAATACTTTAAAACATAAAATTAAAAGAAAAAATAAAATCATAAATTATAAAGGCAACAATGCTACCAACAGAAAACATTACGGTGAAGTCAGTGTTTTTTTTTTATTTTTTTCTTTACACATAGATTTATTGAGATCATTATGACTAAAGCTGTCATATATTGCCACCATATTCTATTTTTAGCCCGTGTGCGCTGAGTTAATGCAAGACTGTCATAATTATTATGTCGTATTATCACTATAATACACTTACACTAAATTTTTGTTAACATGTGTCTTGTGCATCAACTAAGCGCATACGGGCAAATAAAATATATCTGATCTAAATCGGTTGCACACAAATACCTGAACTAAATCGACAGATCTTAAAGTAGTGTCACTGTACTCAATGTTATCTGTGGAAAGGGGGAAACTTGTCAGTTTAGACATTTGTGATACAACGGAAATATCACCATTGAGTAAAAATACAAGAAACGATGTGCAACACGCTACAAAAACAACAAAAAAGCTTACACTAAATAAATATTGGCAAAAAATACCACAATAGACAATTAGTTAAAAAATAATAATTATAAACACAGATTAAATAAACATCAACGCTGCAATACAATGCATCGTTACTACCTTCTTTTTTAAATTTAAAAATAAATGGCATTACATTTTTTTTTTAAATTAACGATTGATTTTGCAAAATCAATTTTGTATTTTTTATCCATAACCTAGTTTAAACCTGGCCGGTATTTGAGTTTAACTAGAGAGGCATGATTTTATGATTAAAAATCGATGGCAAGAATTTTTGAATGCAATATTTTTCTATTTATTGTTAGGATGAAAATAGCCTCTAATGACACAGTCGAGACATAGCAGGATAAATGGGCTCAATATTAATTAATTAACTGTTAATATAAAGAATCAAATTCATTAATATTACAGTCCTTGGAGTTATAAAACATTTAAATTACATATCGCTACCAAAAATATATATGGCTAATCCTATTCAGGCATTTTAATATTAAAAAGTAATAATGTTATTATTATTTTTTAATATTAAAATGCTCGTGATTTAAGGTATTTATATCTTTATCGCAATTAAGTTACAAAATTATATCTTTGTCACCAGTTAAATTCACGTTTCACCAATTAAGTATTTAATCAAAGAATTAAGAAAATACGAAAAACTCAGGTACAGCCATTAGTCCATGCAAATGCATTGTGTCTAAAATAAGTATGAAAATCTTCTAGCCCACAAACTTTTCCCATTTGCCCCATTTTATGGTAAACGTTTAGAACATTAGTGGTAAAATAGTTACTGTCAACTGCTAAATGTTCGAGAAACACTACTAAAGTGGAGTGGTTTTTGATGCTATGATATCAGTCGCGTACAGGGTTTCTGTATGATGTTTTAATATTATTCCTAAATACCCTGCTTTATCTTATCAAATATATCTTCAAAAATGAAAGTTCATTAACTTAAAAATATCGTTTAACATGAGTATATTAATCGTTCAGTTTATCGATTTGTCAATCATTGCTGACGTCCGAAGAAACTCCATAATAATGATAAAATATTTAGAATAACATTCAAATAAGTATTTGAATAAATCTCTTATTATTTGGGTAACATTCAATTCTTGTAAATATACTTTATCTTTATTTTACAATGAATATAAAATATGAATAACCCTTGTAGTTTTCTTCAAAAGGCACATTAAAGTTTTATAAATAAGGTCATTAATATAGACTTCGATTCTTATATAAAGTTATCATAATTTGTCATCTATGGGCCTGGAGAAGATAGCTTTTGGAACGTCAAACAATTCACCGCTTGTTACCGCACGAGGGACAAAATAGGGATTTTGGATCGGTTTTAATTATATTTATTATTAAATCACAAATATTTCGAAAATGATCGCACACCATTTTAATTATATTGATCGCGAAAACCAAATCCTTTCCTATCGTAATTCTTATGAATTTCATGTGTTTCATTTCAATGACAGCCTAACAAAATTAAACTCGCTATATCTATTTCTAAGAAGTAGATTAGTAGTTCTTTACAAAAACAAATAAATAAATTATGAAAAAAATATTTTATGACTTCATTTTTAATAAATGGGAAGGCAAAGGTGACTGACTGACTGAGTGATCTATCAACAGACAGCTCTAACCGCTTGACGGATCGGGCTGAAATTTTACACACAGATAATTATTACAACGTAGCCATCCGCTAAGAAAGGATTTTTAAAATTCCAACCGTAAGAGGATTAAATGGAGGATGAAAATTTTGTATAAAATCCTTATTTTATAAATTTATGTTTCAAGTTTGAAGTCATGAAACTTTGATTTTAGGTTTTCGATTAAAAATAAAGAAATACGAGTTTCACAAAAATTTTAAATCCCAACTCCCAAAGGCATCAAAACAGGGGATGCAAATTTATATGAAAGGTTCTGATTTTTTAAGTAATTTACTTTCATATTGTTCTTTTAGCAGCAAGACATTTTTTTAAACCTTTTTAGTCAATTTACCAAATCTAAAAATGAACTTAACGTGAGCGAAGCCGCGGGCAAAAACTAGTTTTAAATAATTTAACAATGGCAAGAATAAAAGGCTTAATCGTTCAGTCTTGTAAAGTCCTTTTATAATACTCGTTTAAGAGAAGCTGACTGAGTCAAAGAGGCTCTGCACTAAAATGGACAGAGTTAAAAACTTCTGCGAAGCCTCTGTACTATAATTTAACAGAATTAACGAATCTCTGCACTAAAATTGAGAGTTGCAGAACCTGTGAAATAAAGTACCAGAGTTAAAGAGTCTCTCCATCAATGTAAATAACAGTATAAACTATAAACGAGCCTCTTCACTAACGTTGAAATACTTAGTTAACTTCAGCAGTAATTTTGACAAAATGAATGCACTAAAGTTGACAGAGCTGACGAACCTCTGCACTACAGTGGACAGAGCAATAGAGCGTCTACATTAAATTGTACACAGTGAAAAAAATGTCTGCACTAAAGTCGATAAAATGTAAATTGCTAAAAAATTCATAGTGTCGACTATTTTAAAAGGGTCAAAGTTAATTTGTTCATAATACATTTTTTGTACTGTTAATTTAACTCAGTTCCAAAAGCTATATCTTCCTCGAGGACGCATAACCTTCTAGGACTGAAGGTTGAAGGGCCGGTTTTGATTTCAATATTGGCAGATCCGAAGGTCCCATCCAAATCATACTGCCTAAGCCCTGAAGTTCCCGACCTGTTCCATTTACTGGCTAAGTCCAAAGAGTTTCAGCGCGTTGAATGCAGTAGCGAGTGCCACGTCCTCCGGACCCTGGCCCAGGAAGCCGGCGATCAGCTCCACTATGGCGGGCAGAGCGCAGGGTTCGTTCCGTTGGAAAGTGCAGTAGCGGTTCACGAAGTTCATGGATCTGGACAAATATATCCTAACTAATATAATAAATGCGAAAGTGTGTCTTTCCTTGCTTTACGTTTAAAAAAAGCTATCGGTCAACTTGATTTTTGGCATAGAGTAAGTTGAAACTACGGAAAGTAACATAGGCTCCTACTTATCCCAGGAAAACAAACGGTTCGTTAAAATCCGTTATAAACGCGGAAGAACTATTATGAAAATTAAGCTTAATTTGCTATGCTCCGCGAAAAGCAGGAGAATCTGTATGGTGTAATTTATAATTTCTTCAATCATTATACTCCACACCGAAACCCAAGCATTTCCTGGGGAGATGTTGACTTTACAATGAAATAATTATTTTTTCTTAACAGGAAATTTTAAATTACACCATACAGTTTCTCCTGCTTTTCGCGGAGTATAGCAAATTAAGCTTAACTTTCATAATATATCATCGAATTCCGCAAAGTATTCCGCAATTCCAGCTTCTTCTATCCAATGACCATCTGTAGCAATTTCGCTCGTTTTTCAGGGCTAGAAAGTATCCTTTATCGGTCTCCAGGAGGCAAGCTATGAAGATGGTGATGACAAAAATAACTCAGATGGCCTAATGAACCTGACGGTAAGTGGAAAAAAATTGGATAGAAGCAGGCGTTACTTTGCGGAAATCCATAATATAATTGTTTGCAATTATTCATTGCAAAGTCAACATCTCCTGAGGATGCTTCGGTTTCGGAGCGAAATGTGCGTAGCGGGTTCATTGCCGAGGATCTGTTTGGTGTGGAGTATGCAAATTGAAGAAATTATAAATTACACCATACAGATCCTCCTGCTGTTCGCGGAGTATAGAAAATTAAGCTTAATTTTCATAATATGGAAAAAATCATCATTTAAAGATTTATATTCTTTGTATTATTTTCATTTCCATGGTCTTTCATACGCTTATCAATGTAAGTGATACAATCTTTTTTTATCTATCATCTCACTTCGTTGGTTATCTGACACTATCACTTATGACCTATCGATTTTATCAAAGAAAAACAAACAAAATAAAAAAATATGTTTTTTTTAAGTTCCTACTTGCTTTTATGTCATCCTGGTATTTTAAAAAGTGCTTATCCAGACCTGCTACTCACGCGGGGTCGGATAGTAGTACCACCTGTGATAGGTTAGTAATGAGATTTCCTTTTAGGGTGGCCGAGTTCGAATCCCAGCAGGCACCGCTAACTTTTCCGAGTTATGAGCGTTTTAAGCAAATAAAATATTGCTTAAAACGCACTTGCTTTAACGATGAAGGAAAAATCGTGAGGAAAAGACATGCGGATACCACGAATCCGCACTGGGCCAGCGTGGAGAACTACAGCATTAACCCCTTCTCATTGTGGGAGGAGACCCGTGCCCTATAGTGGGCACGGGTCGATGTTTTCCTTCATCGTTAAAGCAAGTGATATTTTAATTACTTAAAACGCACATAACTTAGAAAAGTTAGCGGTGCAAGCTCCTACCCAATCCTACCAAAACAATAGAGAAGTGATCTACTGGTCCACAGACAACAAAATTGGAAGGAAAACCTAGTGAGGAAACCTGCATGGCTCAGAGTTCTCCATAATGTTTTCAAAGGCGTGCGAAGTCTATCAATCCACAATTCGACAACCGCCTAAAACCTTCTCATTCTCAAGTACCTGTAATGGTTGGACAAAAATGATGGAATATTAGTAAAAGATTTACGCACCTTTCTGTAAGCGAATCCTTAACGTGCAGCGGCAGTTTGGAAGCCCTCATGTTAGGGTACATGAAAGGAGAGTCGGTTTCAACAAGTAATTTATCCAAGGGCAGTATCCTCTCGGAGAGCAAACGCCTTATCCCACCATCAGATTTATCCTTGCAGATATACCCAGTTATACCAAGGTAAAATCCCTTATCGATGTACTTGATCCCTTGCTCCACGGAGCCCGTGAAGGAATGGATCACTACGGGCGGTAGGCGGTTGCCGAACTCGTCCAAGATCTTTATCAAATCGTCCTGAGCTTCTTTCTCGTGCACGAACACGGGTTTCCGGAGCTCGCAGGCCATTTCCACCTGGAAACAGTGAAACTATTGTAGCGATGGAAAAATAAGGAAGACTAGCTGTAGCCCGTTAGCGAAAAGTTTACTTATTTTATTTATTTACTAGCTGACCCGGCGAACTTTGTTCCGCCTTAATGTCAATAAATAAGCAGATTTTTTTTTTATTGGAAAAAATACAAAAAAAATTAAATTTCTACATCAATCATTCATAATTATTTCTGTATTTTAGTACATAGGTTGCTCTTCATTTAAGTACCTTGTGATACACGACATTTTTTGTTTTATTATCAGGCGCAAAAACAAACAACGCAGATGGTCTTCCGACCCGTGAACATGCCACGTATAATTGACCATGGGAAAAACATGAATGTTCTAGATTTAAACCACAAACTTTTAAGGATTGGCCTTGTGATTTGTTGATGGTCATGGCAAATGCAAGACGTATCGGAAATTGAAGTCTTTTAAATTCAAACGGCATATCGGTTGGGATCATCGGTATCCTCGGAATGAGAACTTGCTCACCTTTGAATTTTCCTATCATTATCGTAGCGTAAATTACATTGTTCATCAATTTTCTAACCACCAAACGCGTACCGTTGCACAGTTTTGGTTGGTTTATGTTTCGAAGCATGATTACTACGGAGCCAACCTTTAGGCGTAAATTGTGCGGTGGTAAGCCAGGCACGTCCAAAGAGTTTAAAAATTCAATTGGATAGTTGGTGGCTTCATCTTCATTTGTGACGCAGTCAATAGATTTGAATGAATGCATTGTTCCAATGATCTTATTTTGAATTATGTTGTTTAGGTCATCTACATCTTTATTCTTAGCCGCTAAAATTGCTCGCTCACTCATCCATTCATAATTTTTGTAGTTAGAAATAATTTCTGGAAATACATTGTTGATAAGTTCGTCTTTTGATGAGACAAAATTACAGAAATTATTTGGAAATGATATTAATCCGCTCGATTCATCGACAGGTACTTGACCATTACCGATAGTCAGCAATTGCTCCGAGAAATCTTCAGCAGATGTATCATTAAGCAATGCAACTCTCATGTTTGTTGTCAGTTGCAGTTTCTTCACATGGCGCCATAGATTTGACGATTTGAGGCAAGCGTTTATTTCGTCGGCAGCCGTAGATCTTGGAATTACTGGCAGTATTTGGCGGAAATCACCAGAAAGTAAAATCATTGCTCCTCCAAAACATCTCGAGTCATTGCGTAAATCTTTTAATGTTCGGTTAAGTGCTTCTAATGCACGTTTATGCGCCATTGTGCATTCGTCCCAGATGATGATTTTCGATACCGCTAAAACTTTGGCCATTGCTGAGTGTTTTGCAATATTACACGTTGGTTCTTCAATAGTTTGAAGATTTAACGGTAATTTGAATGCTGAATGAGCCGTACGGCATCCTTCTAACAATGTGGCTGCTATTCCAGAAGAAGCAACTGCAACCGCTATGTTAGATCTCGCCCGAACAGTTGCTAAAACTAATGACATGAGGAATGTCTTGCCAGTTCCACCAGGGGCATCTAGGAAATATAAACCACCATTTTCATCATCGATTGCCTTCATTAAAGTATCATAAACTTTCTTTTGTTGGTAATTCAACAGGGGTACATTCGTTTGAACTACTAAATCTAATTCCTGGTGATCATATTCACGTTCCCGTTCCAATTCTCGATTAAATGCGTCATTCATTTCACGATATGGTGCTGGCATTCCTAACCTGATTAATAAATTACCGCACATGAGGTAACACATATCTTCGATCAAGAGTAAAGCACGATTATGTATCTCCTCATTCATCTCAATATCGTGATTTCTGGAACTGACACGAATTTGATGTAAAATATCTTCTGACATATTATCCTTGTATTTGTGCCACAGGTTACATGGGTTTGATGGAAAACATGTCGAAATTATGATAGCGAATAATGTGCGTATCTGACTTGGAGATGCACAGATAATGGCTTCAGCGATTGTCGTATCCCAATGACTATCGTTTTCTAATAACTTCAATTCTTCACATGCAGCACGATATGTTGGGAATATTACACCATTAACAGTTCGTAGTGACTCAAATGACGTTGGCCCACGCACATTTACCAGCAACAACCGCAAATAGAAACATTCATTATTCTTTGGATGAACTGTATACATACGACCAAGAGCATCAGTAGAACGCACATCTGGATACCCAGGAACCGCATCGCCTTGCTTCCGTCTTTGAAAATTCTTCGATGAAGCATTCCAAGTATAATAACGTGGCATCTCCGAGTAAAGCAAAGTTCGTGCAAACTGATCGCTTTGGCAGATTGCAAAAAAACTGGTCAATGTAGTTGCTGGAGGTGTTTCAGCACGTTGCGTAGCATTCGAAGCCGTGAAATATACTCGTTGACCATTCTCCAGATGCACCGCCAAATGCGTAACAGTAGGATGACGTTCGTGAATGGGAAATGCGAATATACGCCAAATCGCTTCATTACAGTTCACATAACGACCAACTTGATAGCGTGAAATTTCATCGTTGGTATTCGAGGATTGCAATCCAAAAACCGCCATATCACTGCCTTTCGTGACATATTTGCAAATATATTTTATGGACTTAACTGAATTGCAGTATTCAACGTTGCAATGTGTCTTGAACGATTTAGAAATAAGTGGCGAATATGGAACAATCCAACTGTTGTCGACAACGAAATCCATTCTTTTCACTTTCGTTGTGACAGTTCGACCGTTGTCATCTGGTGATCGACGCCGATACAGCGGATAACCATCATTGCCAGTGACAGTCTCCGCCGTTAATTTCCGTGGATATCGTTTAGAGCACTTTCCATCGACCATGCAAGGTGATTGGGGATTGATGGCACCACACGGTCCATGAATCATATTAGTAGTAACAACATCATGTAGGTCTGGATCGACTTCATAATCAGGAATCTCAGCACATATGATATCATCTATTTGGTCAGGCTGAATTCTTTCCACTAACCAAATAAGAATGTGTGCGTGCGGCAGGCCTCGCTTTTGCCATTCGATTGAATACATCCAGCATCGAGTATCTCCAAAGACGCGTTGTTTAACAATAAAGTTCATCAGGGACCGAATTTTTTGCCTGAATATACGTGCTGTGATGTCGTGTCTATCACTTGATGTTTGTCCGGGAAGCAGCAATTGAGTAATTTCTATCCATTTTGGATTACAGGTAAAAGTAATAAAGAGATCGGGCCGACCGTAATGACGAACATATGTCATTGCATCTTGTGCATATTCATGCATATGACGTGGACTACCAATGTATGTCGCCGGCAGAATAGTTAATCGACCAATATTAGCTGCATTTCCTTCAGTATTAACTGCATCACGTAAATGGATGTACTCCTCAGAACGCAGTTTGGCTTGGTTCAACCTAATGAATGTTAAACGTTCCGTTTCTATTTTTACATACATGTCAACGCAATACTGCTGAAACAATCGACGAAACCGCAGCAAATAGTTGTCAGCATTTTGACGAATCATCAAACGATATGCGTAATAATTCATTGAGCTAACTTTCTTTGTAGTTTCTTCACCTGAAATTAAAAATTTGATAATTAACCATTTCAAAGGCAAATTTTAAAGGCAAACAATACAGACATTAACCATTTTTTTAATAAGCATTATTTTAAATCAGTGTCTTTCACAAATAAATGAAATAAATTATGATACTGATACTCACCATTCAATGGATTTTTCATTTTAATATTAAAATAATATCCATCTTCTCCTTGCCAAAACATCAGCGGGTATTGCAATGTGTCATATGATCGATGAGTTTCAGATATTTGTTGCAGTTGCCCAGTATCGCGACGTGTAAGCACAATATCGCGTTTTTCCAATTGTTCACCAACAATCAGGATGGCAACTTCGTCTACTGTTGGAGCATTAAATGTCCTTTCGTGTGTTCCAGATGGTCGTTTATCTGCTTTGATAACAACTTTATAGTCATCACTTGGCATGCGCTCTAAAGCACTCTTAAACAACCTGACCAACGCATGATGTTCATGAAGCAGACACTGCAAGTCTTGAAGAATTGCTCGCTTCATTCCTGCATTGATCTCTAGGCGTCGATCAAGTTGTTCTTCCATGTTGCCCATGAAATATATTTGTAAAAATTTATTCTGTGTATCTTCGAAAGGTAGTAATGATCCAATTCGATGATGAATCTGTCCTTGTATCTACAAAATAAAAACCAGACAGTATTAACTGGGTTATAAACACTTTTTTCGGTGGGAGAGTAGAGTTCAGAATTAGCAAATATACTACATAGGTACCAATAGATAAAGTAAGTTATTCTTTAACTACATTCTATATAAGTACAAAAATAAATACCTTAAATGTCGGATTAAATCCCCGTTCTTCGATAATATCTGCCCCAAATGACGTCATCTGGAAACAACCATTGTATTTTTGAGTATTTGCAAGAAAGTGGCGTGATTCTTGTGTTTCGCCACAAAGCAATGAATACAATGGCTCAGGTGGCGGAGTCAACAATGGCAATTTCACTTTACCATTAAGGCAGCATAATCCAGGCGTTTCTCCGGAAAACTTTAATGCACCACAATACTCGCAAACTACGTCCATTTGCCCAATGCAAACGCTAGGATGCAAGCTGTAATCATTGCTGCAATCGTATTGAAACGCTGCTCGATTCAAATCAGCACTTGATAAATATCTTGTTCTGCGTCGCAAATTATCTATTTGTTGACCTCTGTTGTTCGCTCGACGATTCTGCATTGCCAACCGAGCTGTTTCACGGGCTGCTTCACTTTGCTCTCGTGATTGAGAAGCACGAAGTCGAGCCATACTATCGCGGCGCTGTTCACGTGCAATTTCTTGTTCTTCTTCAGTCCTTTCATTTGCAGTATTTCGTATTCTTCTTGCATCACGGCTTTGTCGGGAAAGATTCGATCGTCTTGGTCGCGGCATTATTAATTAAACTTCACTTCACCTAAAAACTTAAATTTTTAACCATACCGAGTTTTATAGTTCACTTCACTGTTTATACGAATGGGCAATTGGGCAATAATGTTAATTATTTATTTAATAGAAATAGTTATATTATTGATTTCTTACAAATATCAAATAGTCATCCATACGTCATTACATAGCTGTCATTATACGTCAATTTTGTTATTCCAAGTCTGATTCTTTTTTGTTATACCACGTTTTATAGTGACTGACGTTACATGTCAAGTCACACGGGAATGATGTCGAACGGGATAAAAAGTATCCTATGTCCTTCTCCTGGCTCTAAACTACCTCCCTGCCAATTTTCAGCTAAATCGGTTCAGCCGTTCTTGAGTTATAAGTGAAGTAACTAACACGACTTTCTTTTATATATATAGATTTATTTATCTATTCAAACAAAAATATAACATATCTTGTAGGTTCTTCGCACCCATAAGCCTTCTGGACTTGTTAGGGTACTGCACATTCCTCTTAGATGACATATTAGGTACTTAAATCCCTACTTATATTATAAATGCCAATGTAAGTTTGTTTGTAACGCTCTCACGCAAAAACTACTTAACCGATCCTCATGAAACTTTGCACGCATATTCTTGGAAGTGTTAGAAGTAATATAGGATACTGTTTATCCCCACATTAAGCTCGGTTCCTTTGGGAGAGGGGATGAAAGTGTTTGACGATTTTACACCATAACTCCGACGAATTATAACCGATTAAAATCATTATTTTGGTACTATAGAGGTTATAATATGAGTTTAATTTTGCCCAAACTTTGTGTAGATCTGATGAATGTGGTCGGAGATAGAGGAAAGAACTCATCAGCTGACATATTATATCAGCGATACTGAATATTTTAAAAACGAAACCAATCAATCAAACAAGACGAAGTCGCGGGCAACAGCTAGTACTAAAATAAAACGAAACAACATTCATCATACTCGCAATGTAGATATGCGAGAAAACAGTAGCCCTTGTCACTCTCTGTCCTTTCAACTAACTCTATGCCTAAAATCAAGTTGAATGACTGAATGCTTTGTTAAGGCGTAAACCAAGGACGAACAAACAAACTGAGGTGTAGGTGTTAAGTCCTATATTCATAATATTCATCGATTACACTGTCGCAGTAATTCTACGATAATCGATAATAGTTAGCACGGTTCAGATGTACCAGACACGTCTGTTTATCGTCAGTGAAGCTGCAAGAACGTCCCGAGCGGCGAGCGGCTAAATATAGCTGGTGACATGCACCCACCGTGCCATTGAACGTATCAGGAACAGAACAGGCCACTGTAAGGGGTGACGAGTCTTATTCACTAACGACGGGACAAGGCAATGCCTAAGTTAGTAACGCCTAATCAAAGAAGATAAGAGATATGGCATACATTTACCTGCCACCTGTCGATTTTCACTAGACAACTCATAGTTACTAACATACTTGTCTATACCTAACTTGTTTGTTTTGTTTGAAATCTTTATTGCACACACAAATTTTATACAAAGTAAACACATATACAGAAGAAACTTAGAATAGAAAATAGAGCGTGCAAAGGCGATCTTATCGCTAAAGCGATCTCTTCCAGGCAACCTTAGACGTACGAAAAAGGAAGGAACGGGTTGGTGCAGCAATTTAAGTTTAAAATATATATATATATATATTATAGTACGTAGTATACTGCATAAATATATATATATATATAGTATATACATATTTATGCAGTATACTACGTACTATAATATAACATAGATAAGAAATGGTTTTCCAAACGCTTCTTGAATATATTTAGAGATTGAGCCTGAAGTATGTCAGCAGGCAGATAATTCTAGAGTCTGACACAATTAACCGTAAAAGAGTTACTATAGTATTTGTCTATAGTTCTTGCGCAAGGTGTGGTATTTTGTGTTTGTATTATCACATTTTTACATTTTTCTTATGGACTATTAAAAAAGAAATACGGAATTTAATTTTTTTTCATCTGTCAAGTGTCAGTTTACGATTCCCCTAAACTTTCGGCGGCGTAACTTTAGACGGGTCCTAAAGCCGTTTACCATCATATAACAGTTCGTGAAACGTTCTATTTTCAAAAAAAAAAAAACAAAATTCATTTACATTTCCCTAGGAATCTCCTAAAACACTAACATCTGATTAAGGCGGATATTTTATTTTATCGCAGGCTATTACGATTTCCTTATTCCACTACAAATTGAAGACCTCCCCCTGGCGCGGTGAGCGCTTTGGTTATAAGTTGGAGGTCCCGGGATCCCGTTACCACCTTACCGACAAGGACGTGTCGCTTAGTGATTTCGCGTTCCGATACGATCACGCGAGATCTTACCGGAACGCGAAATAACCGATTAAGGGTATGGTTAGATTAAACCTCTTATATTCATTACGTTAAAAGTTCACAAGGATTATTTGATAGAGCTACTGGCAACCCTAGGATCGAAAAGTGCAAGTGTAGGCGAGTTTTATTAAATCGCTTTGACCTCTAAAGATCGCCACAGACAGTCAGGCAACCAATTCATACAACGGCGATAAATTTCCGTCTGAAACCGGCGAGATTTGATTAACGCATTCCAAAATAGTTGTAGATTTATTGATAACAACCAAAATGGCACCACTGTACCACAATATTATAAACCTATAATATGTTAATTATTTTAAAATTAAAAAAAAAAACCCGACATTAACGCCCAGGAACTAAAAAGCAAAAAAAAAATTGCTTTGGGTTACATTATTATTGATTTTTTAATAACAGCTTGACCGATTTCGATAAAATTTAAATGGGACCACCTTGAAAGTATGCCCTTTAAAAGAAAAAAATATTTTTTTAAATCGGTTCACGCGTCTCCGAGTAATCAGGTAACATACATAAAAAAAGATTCCGACGAATTGAGAACCTCCTCCTTTTTAAAGTCGGTTTTAAAAATTTTTTTTACAGGATTACTAGTGGTTGCCCGAAACTTCATTGGCTGCAAATGAGTATGTTATACTCTGAACCCAGGGGCCCAGAAAGACCCACAAGGGTGGTAACTAGCCACGCCCGAAGCCTCTTAACAGCGCAGATAAGTAAAAATTCCAGAAATTGTAAATTCCCAAATGTTACCCCGGGAACCTCCCCTTTCGTAGTTAAAGGTCGTCAAGGTCGTCAGGGAATAAATAGGTCACTAGGCATTTGGGGTTAAGAGCAAAGACACCACGCTGCGAGCTGGCAAGCAGGTGTAGTCATGTATAAATATAAACCTATGAGACACGGTCTAGATTGGTAGATCCAATTTGGATTGAGCTAAACCGCCGAATCCAACTATGTGGAATGCGTTTGGACGTTCGCGAGATCGCTTCTCACAATTCTGTACTCCTAGTACCCGAAGACCCACCAACAGTGCAGTGTGACTTTTTCATCATAATTAGGTGCCATTTTCAAATTAAAAATCGTGCGAAATCTTCTACAGATCCGAATAGGAAGGTATGTCCGGCCCACTCTCTTATGTCGTCGAAACATATTTTTCTCGGTCTCCCATGGTCTCTTTCCTTGGTAATTTTGCCTTCAAGGATCAACCTTGGAAACTTGTACAGGGACCCTCTCTGTAGGTGACCGAAATACGCAACCTTTTGATGAACGACAAGGTTGCTTGGAAGCGTCCGGCTCCGCTTTCATCTCTCACAAGATAGAAAAATGAATGGTCAAATATAAAATGTAAACAGTTGATGTTGGAAAAGAACAACTGCTGAGTTTCTTGCCGCCTTTTTCTCGGTAGAATCTGCCTTCCGAACCGGTGGTAGAGTCCCGGTGATCGCAGTAGATTGTAGTAGTAGCACAGAGCACGCTGCCGCCCGTTCTCTGTTATCTTACCTTAGTCGCCTCGTACGACCCGAGTCTTAAAAACTCATCAACTTCAGACTCAAACACAACAATGTTGCTTGGAATAAGCATGGTACTTTCCCTTAAGATCTGTCAAAAAAGCTCTACTTCTACTTAATTATATATTATTACAAAAATATTCTTACAAAAAGTAAAAAAAAAAATATATACTTTCAGAGCTGTTGCGTGCTATTATTAATTACTTAGCACTGTATAAACCTCATAGTAGGAGGATGTATCTTATCGCGAGATTATACTCATTAGGGCTATCCAATATCATCCATTGTTTACATCGTGGGCCAGACGCGTGAGTCACTTATTAGACACTGCTGATACATGAGTGAGCGTTAATTATATGCATCATTAGATATGCTGATTAGCGACATGGTAATTTCACGTCAATTTCATAAGCCACCAACCTTTGGAATGCTTCAATATATTTCTTAAATATAGTTCAACGGTTAACATACCACGATAATATTTTGGATTTGTCGATATTTCGACCCAGCATGGGTACGAGATGTCATGTTGGATGTAACGGGCAGAATCTGACTACCCGCTTTCGTGTTCTTTTTGTCGGTATTTCATGAACTGTTCGACACACTACAATGACAACGTCACTTTTAAATTGAGAAGCTGTACCATGCTTTCTCAGTTTGCTTAATTCTACCACTGGGTTCCACACACTAGCTAATTTAAAACCGTCCTCACGATTGAAATTTTTGTGCTTCCGAATTTCAATCACTTAATATAATCAGAATTTCAATCGCTTAATTAATGTTGATTAACCACGAAAATTTTAGTTTTAAATCTTTAATTGCTTCAATATAGACACTAAAATTTGCTTCAAGAGTATAGCTCTGTTTCAGAACGGTAGTTGGTAGGTAATTTTCTTCCACTGTCATACCATATTTCACAACTTATAGTTAGCATCTCAAATAACCCTTTTTGACTATCAACTTTACTCAACACATAAAACCAGACATTGTATAAATATATTAGACACTACTGATACATAAGTAAGCGTTAATTGTACGCATCATTAGATATGCTGGTGATTAGCGAAATGGTAATTTCACCAGCCACCAAACTGTGGAACGCTTCAATATAAACACTAAAATTGGCTTCAAGAATATAGCACTATTTCAGAACGGTAGTTGGCATCTAGAATTTTCTTTGACGGTCTTACCTTATCTTACAACTTACAGTCAGCATCTCAAATAAACCTTTTTAACTATGATTGACATTACATCAACTCTACTCAACCCATAGATACAACCTGATATACTATGACTTTTGTGGACAACTTTAAGAATAATTATCTAATGAACTGCATCAACTACTATACGCAGCACCATGAAGTTTTTTTTACCTTCGTCGTTATTACTTCTTAACTCATTTAGAGTCCTAATGTTGAAATCTTTATCCTGTATGGCTCTTAATTTCAAATAGACAATAAAAATGTATAGTTAAGTTAATGTATAGTTAAGACTTCATGGCAAGAATTTGTAATTCCAGCACTCTCCAATACATACGCAACAGAACACAAGGACTTTGAACAGTCACTGATACTCATCAACTTTGCTCAATCCAATTCAATTAAATACGAACCCGTCGTTTAAACATATCCCTCTGAACCTTACTGCAAGAAATCCCTGCCATTTCATAAAATATTGATTTAACATCAACTCTGCTCGATCTTAATCAATCAAATTAAACTTACCTGTCGTTTGAACACGTCCCTCTGCACCTGCGGCTCTGAGAAGTCCTTTGTATAGTTGAGCCCACACTCTCCAATTGCTACACACTCGGGCGCTGCTGCCGTCGCTGTCAACTCCGCCCACGCCTCTTCATCTGTCATTGATTTTGCGTCATGAGGGTGGACACCTAGGAACGCAAATTGTTAACTTAAGAGTTGTTCTTCAGACTTTTAGGGACTTAACACCACACATAATATTCTGAAGTTGTGAGCGCGGAAAATATGCTTTATAGGTGGATGCTTGCCTCAATGTTCTCCAAAAAATTATCAGAGTTGTGTCATGATCATCAGACATATCATTATCATCATCATGACAACCAATGGACGTCCACTGGACATAGGTATTCTGTAGTGAGTTTCGAATACCACGATCCTGTGCCGCTTGGATCCAGCGGATCCCTGCGACTCGATTGGTGTCTTCCGTTCACCTTGTCGGGACGGATGACATCAACAAAGGTGTGTGAAGTCTACCACACTTTGCCAGTAAGGTGGACTACAGCTCTTCATTGCGAGAGGAGACCAATGCCCTGCAGTGGGCCCATAATGTTTTGATAATGTTGATGATAAACGATTTTTTAAAGTAATCATCTGCTAATGTGCAATATGCTGCGGACGATGATAAAAAAATCATTTGATTAATCAAGAAAGACAGTTAGCTAGGTCAAGCACATTGCACAAGCAAAAAATATGCATCAAACAGGAAACAGTTTGCTCATTTTGAACATGAAATTCAACACATACACATTCATATATTATGCAACCGTTTTGCCACCTACCAACACTGTTACATAAAAACTTATGTAACAAAATTAAGTACCTGAATTTCATTCTGGTTCTACACACTGAGATCGACATTCCAAAATAGTGGCAAATGTCAAATGGTGTTACTGAATTGAAACAATTATTACAGATTTCTCGAATAGACTTCTATCTATCCAATCCCACAAAGTCACATACCTTCTGCCCTTTATACTTGGATCAATGGGATATAATGCCCTAGGGGGCACAGGCTTCTCCTATGAGAGAGATAAACACACACACCCTCCATTTTTGCTCCAATATGGGACTGTATTTATCTTTACTCTGGTGCTGATAATTTGTTGGCAGATAAAACTTGACAACTAACAACTTAAGGCCTAAATTTACCAGGGACCTGTTGATGTATAATCAATCACATTAACCACTAAATATATGAAGCCGCTCCACACTGAAGAACCAATGTAGCTCAACATTGGCAGGGCATTAAATGCACAAGGCGTCATGGAACTCTCTAGACAAAACCTTTATGTGTAGCACTTTACAGTAATAGGCTGTTTTTGGCAAAGTATGCGAAAACTCACCTGCTGTGGAATATATTGTGCTGGGATATAGGCGGGTCAATCTTAGTGCCTCCTTACTGCTGCGTACTGATGTGCCAGTAACCATGATCTTTTGGACTCCTGCAACAAACACTTTTTTCAGAAGCAGAAATAAAAAAATGTTTAAATATTACACCAAAACAATTTGGCTTTGCAATTTACCATAAATCTAAATGGTGCAACATCAGCTATCGTTGGCAAGTATAAAAAAAAGTTTGCAATATTTCTCATAACCATGGTTTATTATCAAACCATTACAATGCATGGGTCTCTTGGCAGATGGTTTGAGGTAGGAGTCCACCTCGCTGGCCACGTGCATTTAAATAGACTTCACATACTTGAGCACATTGTGCAGAATTCTAACTAAGCCTAAGGAAAATAACAGAAAATAGCCAGCACTGTACTCTGTATTACCTTCTACTCTGATCACCAACACGTCTGACCAAAGTGTAGTGCACGATTATGGGAAAGCTCTACAATTGGAAGAAGTCTTCAGTCGAAGCAGAGGAAGGCGGGTTATAGTGAGGTTTACAGCTCATCACCATTAACATCATCATATCTATTACCGGCCCACTACAAGGCACGGCTATTCTCCCACAATAAGAAGGGCATAGGACCATAGTCAACCATCCTGGCTCTGTGCGGATTGGTGGACTACCTAGGTCTTCCTAAACCTATTAACATGACAAGTGGTTTAAGAGAGAAAAGCAACCTCTAGCTTAGAGGATCAAAGCTCTGATCTCTCTTTCCCATGAGATAGTAGTCAAATGGCAATGACTTTTTACATTCCATCTGTATGTGGCTACTACGCAATCCATCATGTAATAAAGATTAAATTGAGTAGAAATAATTAATACGATTGATGCAACTTTTCTTAAATTGAATACTAAAAAAAGATTATGAACAATTGCAAGATTCCAATTGAAATTAAATATTTATATCTGTTAGTTACATTATAACTGAATAAATGCATCAGCCAAGATAAAGATTGTTTTGATTTAGTTTTTCTAACAGTGTTTACGAAAAAAGAAAGGTAAGTATGACCAAATGTAACAACAAATAGAAGACAAATTAACACAAATATTTGGCACACGAGTAATTACTTCACGCTAACGAGTGCTAATGTATTCCGTTGTTACATACACGAATAATATATAACATATTAGCACGCAACTTTTTAATTTGATACTAAAATCCCATAAGGTGTTTTATACCTGCATCTTTGGCCCTTTGCACCACAGAATCGAGATCACGACCGTATTTCTTGTTCGTTAAGTTAGCGCCGATGTCGATAACAATAAGGTTCTCATAACATCCCTTCAATTCCTCGGAAATCTGGTTATCTTCGGACGTCATTGTTTAATTTGGTATGAAGCTTATTGGTTCGGTGTTTACCTGAAATTAGTATATGATTGTTACCTAATACTATTTATTTATTATTTTATCAACGGCAATAGTACTTACAATTTTTATCAAACACTCTAGCTTAATAAGCTTCCTAAAATTTCTTATGACTATGAAACGAACACCCTTTTCACTGAGATGCCACCATGATTTTGAAGAATGTTTCCTCTTGCAATTTCAAATGCCAACATAGTCATATTGACGTTGAATGTCAACTTATTCAACTGACTTAACCTTTGATTGGTTGTTAAATAAGTTGGTGGTACGTCTCATTGGTCAGTAAAACGCTTAAAAGTAGCACAAAGAAAACCATATTTAGCGTTTTGTTTGCAACGCTACCGGAAAACTAAAATTGTGTATGTGTAAAAATTAAAATCAGGGATTTATATTTTATTGTAGTTTATGCATTATCAAATATATTTTATTCTATATTATGTAGATGATAAAATTCATTAATATTATCTACATAATATGGAAGGCGGAATTATCAAAACGCAGCAATTAAAATGACATTGACGGCTCTCGCAAAACATTACGCTACTAAATAAAAGTGACCAATCGGTAATACAACAGCGTACAATGTTGATTACCTTTAATCTCATCGCATTATTATAGGTATCTAAAAAACCAAGACCTTTTTCTACTCATTTCTTTACGTAAAGAAAACAAATATTATTAAATATGAGTGTGCGCAATTTTATATCCAAAAATCTAGTCGTAATTGTCATGGTTCCTTTTATGATTGGAGCCCACTATGGCTGGATGAAACTACAGAACATTGACAATCTTGTACCTCCAGAAGAAAGGGAGAATCTACCGAAGGTAAAATTTATCAGACAACCTCTCTTCTCGATTCAGTTATGTCACACCTCACACTCAAATCATAAATGTGAAATTTTCTGCAGATCTCTGTCTGTCTTTGTTGAGTAAAGCTAATCAGCAAAACTAATTTGGATTAGGTTTGGACTACAGAGAACCTTTAGTCGAGCATACTTTTATCCCAGGGAATATTTTAGTCCTGCTGTCATGCAAATAAAACACCTATGTAATTTGGATTCTAGTTAATGAAGAATTGGTTTTTGTGTACATCATCCAAAACCATCTTTTGCAGTTAAGGAACTTAATGCATCAATACCCTCAGCCTGTGTAATGTGACATTTTCTCGCTTTATAATTGGAGTGGATTTTTTCTGCATTTCACTCTTATCAAAGGATAATTGAGCCACACTTCCCACTAAGCCCCAGTGTACATATTAGAGCTGCGTTGTGACCCTCTATGCTGCTCTAATATAGGTTGCCAGGCTTAAATTATTATCGTATGTTAGTGATAATAACTGGGACACATGACTTAAACTGCTCTCCCAATATTCAGACCTCCAAAATCTGAAAATGCCCTTTCCATTTACCTGGATCATGACTGCTTACTTTTAAATACATTCTTTGTTTTTTTTTTGTCCTTTACACCTAATTATCCCATCTCTAGACTTGATTTTTTTCATGGAATTACTTGAAAGGATGGAAAGTAACATAGGCTACTTTTTATACCAGGAAAACAAAAGGCTCAAGAGGATTTGTCTGTGTTTATAAAGTTTTATTTGGAAAATAAATGCAGACAAATAACTTTGGCAACAGCTAGTTAATTAATAATTATGAATCTTTGTTTCAGATATTCAAACAAAAGATATGAGGACTAAAAGATAATATACAAACTGAACCATAGCAATTACATTTTATGTTTTGATTTATAAGTATATTTAGCTAAATAAAACCTATATAAAGTACCTAGTGTGTTTTTTTTGAGCACACACCTTAACACATGCTCAACAAGGATACAATCAAATTGTAAGGACATCAAATCATAGCTTAAAATTAACTACAGAAATGTTGAGCATATGTAATGTAAATATGTAATGTTTGTTTGTTATGTAATAAAGGTGAGTAATTGGAGAGAGAAAGAGTATATAATAAGTAAAATGGTAAATATGAAATCCACAATTTTGCTTGTGGTGCGGGCGCTTATGCCCTCCAATTTATCCTTCTGAAGTTAAAGAGGAATAGTCAGTCAAGGAAGTAAGTGTAATTAAAGAAAAGTATAATGTTCAACCCGCGGTCGCGCGGGCGGCGCTATGCATATGGTAGCCGGGTGTCAGCTCGAAATTCAACTGCAGGTAGAGAGGAATAGAGAGTGAGGGAGAAGGGATGAGTAGAAATGAAAGAGAGTATAAATAAGAAGAAACATTTAATATTAATTCCGCGGTCGCGCGGGCGGCGCTAGTCATATAGTGGGCAGGTGTCCGCGTGCCTCCAGCTCGGACTTCTTCTTGGGCTGCGATCGCTCTGTCACTATCAGCTGTGGCAGCATTGGGGATGATTGCACCTGGAACATTTGTTATTTGTTCGTCTACATAATAAAAAAATATTAAAAACTGAGCTGCCGAAAGCTGTTTGAATTTTCATAATATTTATTATTTATTACAATTAATATAATCTGTGTCACACGGAAATCTATTCAGGCCCTTAGAGAATATGGTAAAACAAAGAAACTCACACGCATTCTCATCATCATATAAACCAATTACCGTCCCACTACGGGGCACGTGTCTCCTCAGAATGAGAAGGGTGTAGGCCGTAGTCCACCACGCTAGCAAAGGGCGGATTTGTAGACTTCACACGAACATTACGTAGAACTCTCAGGCATGCTCACAAATCCTTTGCCGTTAAGGCAAGTGATATTTTAATTGCTTAAAATGAATTACCATGCATAACATGAACCCCAAAAGCATTATATATTTTGTTCAGGGAATGGTGTGTAAAGTTAGCTAGCTACATTCGTAAATTTCTAGGCTAAACTAGTTTATCGTGTACATACATAATCTACTCGGCGATAGCTAAAATTAAACATAATTTCTACCACCTAGACGCTGCAGGAAATGGACTCCGGAATGACTTGCGATTTCGCGCCACGATAATAGGTTGACCTTTGCACCAAGCTCGTGCCTTTAGCACAGATTAGAAATTATACTGTTGGGCAAAAATTCCACAGAACGATACTAATACAGGCATTATTAAAATAATTTTAAAACGTTGGAATAGTTACACAGTGTTTTTTACGCTCTGATATTTCACAGGTGCTGTAACACCTAAAGGACGTTTGGTTTATAGAGTGTAATTGCCAAATTACATTACGACTGTGAAGAATGGCATGCGTTATGTCTGTTTTGAACACTATTCCTAGCAGTGGCAATTTCTGTGTCTTATTCAACCAAGCAATTATTGCTTTAGAAACTGCTCTAGTACGCGAGTAGCAGCCTGTTATTTTATCTACATAAAACAAAATAGGTGTTTGTGTTCTAATTGTGTTCAAATGTGTATACTGACTGTAAAACAACATATTACTTTTGTTTTAAACAACAGGTCGTGACCTACTAGTCAATCGCAGCTGTCGATAAGTAAATTTAAAGTTAAATGTCTAAAATATTCAGCTGGTTTAACACCGCGGTTAGTTTTGCAAACGAGTATTAGCGACACAAATGTACTCGCAAAATATACTTTGTATAGCGTCCTTAAAGTCGTTGGCCATCTGTATGATTGCCAAACTACGACTCTATTATCCACCTTTTATCCATGGCTTAACCTTTTCAACCTTTTGACAAGGTAAAGATATGGATTTTCAAGCTACCTATGTTATACTTATGTAAGTATACACAGTGGTATTAGCTTTTATGCTACATAGCGTATTGTGGTAATAATAAAGTATTCCTTGACCGTACGAAATGTTTGAATGCGAAATATATGTTAGTCTGTTTTCTAATGAGGTTTCGGAAGTGGAACATTCATCTTCGTAGATCTTCGTCAGATTTAAATTAAAACAAAGTAACTACTTAACTACCTATGCATCTAATAAAACTACTTTTATTTGAGACATCAACTATTACTATATAACAACTCTCTCAAATCATATTTTTTAATTTTGTAGGTAAGCTACAATAGTCTATACCTAATCTTTACTCTAGCCACCCTAAAACTTCGTGCAAGCTCCAGAAGTTGTACACTTATGCCCGTTTTTCACTAAACCTAGGAAACGCTTAAATCGAATGCTAATGATTTAAATGATTCCTAGAAAAAAAAAAATGTTACACCAATTTTTAGAGGACGACTAACGACGTTAGGCACCATCTAAAGTTACGACACTGATTCAACGGTGCGTAATGTTTAGGTAAAGCGGAAGCTGAAACACAAGGTATGATGTATGTATGTTGGTAATATTCTGACCATCTTCGTTACCATAGACTACCAGCTTATCTCTCAGAATGAGCAGTGTTTAGACCAGGGCTTCCCAACCTGGGCCCCGCAGAAAGTACACAGGTGCGCTGCGAGGCAATCTATTAAAAAAATCTAGATTTTTTAATGGTTTCTGTGCAGCGCTGACACGGGCATGTTCCACAATATGAATTTTTGTGGAGATCACCTAGTTTAGCAATCCCAATTTTGGTTTTATAAGTTCCATAATGAGATTTTTTTTTACGCCTATGTGCGTAACTAACAATTGTCTATATATTTTAAATAGCTAGGTTAGAGCGTGCCACGCTTTCACAGGTTTCTTAACTTGGAAATGCGCCGATGGCTTAAAAAGGTTGGGTACCCCTGGTTCAGACGGTAGTGACCACCCTGGCCAAGTACGGATTAGTAGACTTCACATGCCTTTGAGAACATTATGTAGAACTTTCGGCATGGCACAATACTAATGGTACCTATATTCGTTAAACAAACCCAAAAATATGTATCCATACCTAGCTAGTACCTACTTATAATACTGTCAATATACCTAACTCTAACTGCTGAATTATTAAAGGAAAGTAACCTTCAAATGGACCTTATTGTAGTTAATCAATAACGACTCAGGCCATCAGTTTTCAGTCAATTAGCTCTAATTTTCAGTGTTGTTTCAGTGGCGGTTATTGATGCATCTGATATCTTTGCTCTCATTTTGTTTTGCTGGTTTTCATACTGCTGCTGTGCGGTAAAGGTGATCTTTTATATTCTAGTTACTTTGCTAAATATGTATACTTTTCTAGCGCATGCGCTGGCGTGGAGTATGATTTTAGAACAAGAGCATTAGCTCTATGTCACTATGACATAACAGTTTCGCGTTAGCCAAATGGCATCATCATCTTTCTTAGCCTATAATTGTCTACTGCTCGGACACAGGATTTCTCAAACTTATTTCCGTTATCACAATAGACACAACGTACCCCCATTTCGCAACGGAACACTAAATCGCATAGCGGCACGTTTTTGTCGGTAGGGTGGTGAAAGGCCTCCACGAGCTAACTTGTAGTGTAACATTTCAATAATTTCTTACCTGTGTCCTTCTCGCCTTCTCAAAGTCTTCGTGGTCTGTATGGGGCACTGTGAAGAGAAAGTTCTCGAAGATGGGATGCCTCAGGAGCTGTTCGCACGTCCACCTCATCATCGGGTCCTTATCTAGGCATTTCTACACAAATGATCCGGTTTCAACGATCAAAAGTTGTCATTATACGAAAAATATGTTAACATAGTTAATGGCAAATTATCAGTCTTTAAAACATAACATTATACATAGAGTGTTAAGCCTCAGGTACCTTCAATTACACCGGTAACCACGCCTTTCAGACCGGAACACAGCATTCCGACAATGCTGCTTAGCGGCAGAAATAAGCATGGTGGTATCAAGCACAAAAAAGCTCTACTACTCAGCTGACATCCTGAAAAGCTATAGATACTTTTCCTATCTGAAAAGCACATGGGAAGCGTTCAAAGTAAAATATTTGATATCTATGCATTTTTCATGGACACAGCGCGGTTCCTGTAGACGTAAATAGGATAGCTTTTAGCCCAATTAATGACATATGCGTGAGCCATGCCAGCCATCCAAACATAAAAAATATGAAAACTTACGTGTAGAAAATCTAAAACCAATTCGTTGTTGGCGTATCTTTGCGGTACTTTTTTCACCAGGGGCTCAAACGAAGTCGGTTCTGGTAACGCCATGCCCTGCAATAAATAATAATATATTCATCGTTATCAACAGCCTACCGTTAGTCGACTGCTGGACTAAAGGTCTATTCCAGCGGAATAGTTTGCCCCTAATTACCACGTCGACTAAGGAACGTGATGGAGAACAGGCAGCATCAGTGGCCTCTGTGCTACTACTGCCATATGTGATTTTTTCCAAATCCGATACCCAATAATCAGGGTCAAGAATGAAAGTCAGGGTTCTTGTCGGACGCTGACTTTGAGCATGCCGTTTCATTAAACAAAGTTCGTTCATCGTTCAAGCTACTGAACTGTGGAATGCACTCCCAATAAGCATACGACAGTCAAGGCAGTAAACATATTCAATCATGCTGTTAAAGCCGATTATCTTGAGCAATAAAGACGACTTTAGGTCATTTATTCTTAATTAAGTATGTATGGTATGCAAGTATATATTAGTTTATTATTTTTGATATTTAAGATTATTTTATGTGCGTAATCTTGATAAGCGTTAGTGTGTAATTATTCCTAAGTTTCTATGTAATAATACACCCCACCAAACGGTTTCTCTTTGTTTTCCTTATTCTAAGGTTGCCTGGAAGAGATTGCTTCTAAGCGATAAGGCCGAATTGGTATCCTACTTTTAAGTTTCCTCTTTTACTGACCATATTTCTCTTTGTTGTGTACAAATAAAGTCAATAAATATATTTATTTCTTTCAAAAAAATCTCAGTACCTGCCCTGAGTTGGAGAATTGACGGTGTCTAGAATAAAATAGTTAAAAATAATTGCTAGTAACTTCGAGGCTCTTTGCTTCAAAACTCTCTCTCTCTCCTTTGAGAGAAGTCTGAGTTGAAATGGTTAGAACTAGAAGTAGGTACGTAGCTTGGCAACATCGAAAAATGTACCCACCTGAAAGAATGTGTTCTGGGAGAATATGGTCATATGCCTTGGAAGTAGATCGCCGAGGGTTTTCCTAATGAGGTACAGCTGGTCCAAGTCGCTTTTGCCCGGCCATAGTGCTTCGCTTGATAGCAGCTCCGCAAACACGCAGCCTAGTTGAAAACCAAAAATGCGTCTTCCATGAGTAGTGCTTTTTGTGACAGAGCTCATCCGGTGAAGTACTACCACCAAGCCTTTTTCTGCCGCTAAGCAGCATTGCTGTGTTTTGGTCTCACGGGGGTTGCCAAATTTCAGTTTTGTTCTTAAATGACATATACGAGTCTGACAGCCGCTGGAGACAAGTGGTCCGGGAGCGTGGATTCTGGAACGCCCTACAAAAGACCTATGTCTAGCAGTGGACGGCGATCGGTTGTGTAGTGATGATGATGGACACATACCCTTGTCCCTTTTTATCAAAAAATCTTAATTCATGTCATCACAGGAACCTCTGAAGCGTTTGTTAGGAAATAGATAATTACAGCACTTTATCTATGATAAACTCAATACCTTATTATATATAATATATCAACAAACCATGGATTGTATACTGATTGGTACTATATTTAGTACCAATTAGTACACTCATTGGTACTAAATACAGTACCAAAGAGTATACAAACTATGGTTTGTTGATATATTTAATATAATCATCGTGTTAATCCTAGATAAAGTGCTGTAATACCTTATTTCCTAACACGTTCATATACACCATACATGTGACCATTATTGTGACCATTATTGTAAGGTGGTAGTGATAACCACATTCGGTTTAGGAGGTTTCCAAGAACGCCCTATGCTAGCTATAACTGCAGGGCTAGCACAGGCAGGAGACAAATATTATATCCCCTGACAAGAGATATTTAATAAATCTGTCCCCTGCTAAATCACGGGAACATGGAATAGAAGAATTTTACCCCCGTTTATTAATATATATTATTTGGATATTATTTCCACTTGTGCGCCAGTTCTTTAAGAGTTGATAAAGCTGTGGGAGAAGATAATTTTTTATCCTTTCCCCGGGGATATAATTGTCTCCTGCCCATGCTAGCAGTGCAGCAGGCATTTTTTATCCACGGGAAAGGTTAAAATTGTATCTTCTCCCAAAGTTTTACTTACTGTTCGAGGATTGGCGCACGTGTGGTAGTAATGTCCAAATAATATGCCGTGCTTTCTTAGAAGGGAACGTAAATTTTATCTTTTTTCATGTGATATAATCGGTTAGTGAAATAAAATTTCTGTTTAGTTCATTTCTTTTTCCAGATTAAGATCTTAGACTCACCAATAGCCCAAACATCCACAGGTGTGCTGTACATGGTATCGCCGACAAGCAATTCAGGCGCGCGGTACCACCGCGTCGCCACGTAGTCGGTGTAGCTCTCGCCGGGACCTGGACATGTATTGGGAAGACGGATGTAAGATACTGATGCTACATATTTACTTTATTATTTATAATAGTTTTTAGTTAAATACTTATTTTAGTATTTATTTTTTATCGATAAGGACATGCCGCTAAGCGATTTAGCGTTACGGTACGATGTCGCGTAGAGATCGATTAGGGGGTATGGTTTTAATACAACTGCCATACTCTCTTACAGCTTATCGTGCTACCTTTAAGACTAATTACCACCTCAGAACAGGTGAGACTGCAATCAAGGGCAGAAAAATTGATTTAAAAGAGATATGTATTTGTATTTTGTATGATATGATGATTACTTTATTAAGATGCGAAACGAAAAACAACTAGTATAATTAATGAATACTACCTACTTAAGAAACTAAGGTCCTATGTCTAAGTATCTTAAAAAAATTATAAAATACCTCATGAGACCCACCGAGTAAAACGGACAAAAAAAAAGAACATAAACGATAAATATTCATCATTTGCAGTCTAATAACGTCCCACTGCTGGGCACTGGCCTCTCTCACATGACAGACGTAAACACACCACGTTGCTTCAATGCAGGTATGTGGGCTTTAACGTTAGTGATAATAATCGTGACAACGGCTTAACTTGCTCTCCGAGGCACGTGGGTCACCACCGCCATTTTCTTAACTGCGGACTGGTACTGACATTTCTTAAGAAAAATTTTTTTTTAGTAAAACTCTTAACTAACAATTTTAGGCCCGACCCGGGATTAGAACCCAGGACCTTGTAATCCGTAGTTGAACAAGCTATTTACTAAACCACCGAGTGATGTTGATATTGAGAATTATTGAGCAACAGATACCTCCCAGAATCGTGATTGTGTAAAGGCCCTTATTCACAAACGATCTATGGCAGCGATCAATTGCATGCAAATCCCATCGACCCATCGCTTCAAAACTGCCATTCACCCACTGAGTAACTCCCTAGTCGCGCCTAAGGAAGTTTTACTTCAAAAAACAATCAAACAAACAGTCACAATTTCATTAGTATTTACAAGATTGTTTACCCAACCGTGGATAATTCACCTTAATAAAAAGACCTTTCATAAAATCTTGTAAAAGACCGCTATCTATTAAATAAACTATCATTTGTGTGTAAGTGAGTAGTCATTAGAGCCCTGACCTTGTACCACAGTTAACTCAAAGCTGTTATATATGCGTTTCGACACCCCATTGCGCCTTAATAGATCTCATCAAAGCCATCAATCTTACTTACTAGCAGACTGTATTTCTACGGCTCACATTTTTTTTTTAGTTGGCATCACTATGCCATTTACTATTCCATGATATACAATAAACATTCAACTTCATCATACCAACCCATTGCCGGTACACTACAGAGCACGGGTCACATTCCACAATGAGAAGGGGTTAAGGCTGTCCACCACGTTTGCCCAGTGCGGGAACATTACCTATAATTAGTCTTTATGTTTTAATGGCACTTTTTTTGGCAGGAATGCCTTCATCACAGTCCTGATATTAGAATCTCTCCCACAATGAGAAGGGATCAAGGCCGTAGTCCATCACGGTGGCACAGTGCGGATTCGTAGACTCCACACACCGTTGAGAACATTATGGAGAACTCTCAGGCATGCAGGTTACCTCACCATATTTTCCTTTACCGATGAAGCAAGTGATATTTTGAACTAATTATAGAACGCACATAACTTAGAAAAGTAAGAGGCTCTGCAGCTTTAGAAGTTGGAGGCTTGGATTCGTACTTTTATACTGAAAAATAAGGTAGACAACGTTACCGGGTGACAATAAAACATAGCTTTGCCTTACGTCTTAACCAATTTTGCATAGAGATAGCTCGCTACATTAGATGTTTTACATCCCGGAAAAACTGAAGGTTTCCGCGGAATTTAAAAAAAAACGAGTAAGTTTCGAGATTAAAGCTAGTTAACCTAGTGATTGAATTTTCATGGCCGTATATGAAATTCGATTTTTAGGTATTAAAAAAATCACCCCGAACATGTCCCATTGGTAAGACAACCTTACAACCTAACCTAGGGGGCCCATGCGTGGCGCGTGTCTTCGTTTGCAAAATTCAAAATTCATTTATTTCAAGGAGGCCCAATTAATAAGCATTTTTGAAACGTCGTGTCAGTCTGTTTGTAGTGACTCTACCACCCTGAGAAGAGCCGGCAAGAAACTCAGCAGGATGGTAGAAGATAAGAATCAGCCGCGGCCGAAGCCTCCCACCAGATTAGATAAGAGAAAATACAGAAATAATTAAATTTCCCAAATCACCCCTGCTGGGTATCGAACCCGGGACCTCCGCGTATAAAACCACAGCGTTCACTGCTGCGCCACGGAGGTCGTCAAAACCTTGTGTAGGCAAGGGAAATGACTACAGGGTTGTTAATTGTTTCGTACCGTCTACTACGTGTACGCAGCTTATAATAGATTACCCTAAACCGCGAAAGCCCCGAGCGATTCTATATTTAGCTGGTTACCCAAGGACACAAAAGTTTCTTTGTAGTTGCGGGGCTAAACCGGAACAAACTGGTTTAACTTGTACATTTAACTTTAGTTTACGATCGCCTATTCCTTTAAGCTTAGATCCAACACTCGATTCAATCCCAGGACGTTGGAGACGAACGTGTTTACTTCTTGACCAACGAGTTTTGTTTAAAATAGACGTAGAAAATTTAGTTACCTTCTCAGTAAGCCCATGGGACATTATTATTATTATTAAATTATTAAATTCTTTATTGCACAGACAAAAACAAAATACAAAGAGAAACATTAAAAAATAAAAAATAATAAAAACTAGTTTAGGTATGCAAAGGCGTTCTTATCGCTAAAGCGATCTCTCCCAGACAACCTTTGGCGAAAGTAGTTCATACTCGTATAACAAAAGGGTTGGGGGGCAATAAAAATTTATACCTACATAAAAATATTGCAAACTAAACTAGATGTTATAAATTCTAATACTACACATATAATTATTATATATTATACATATTGTTCATACACATAATAATAAACTACATACTATAACGCTACATAGATAAAAAAAATGATGTAGCGTTATAGTACATACATACATAATTATGTGTTTTATGACTGTTATTTTCACAATACACTAGCCCATTAGAGACATCGGTGCCGATTCTGTTGTACAAAATTCTCTAATATTATAAAGCTAAAGTGTCTGGTTGGTTGAACGCACTAATCTCAGGAACTAGTTCTATTCGAATTGGAAAAATGTTTTTCAAATAATAAAAATGACGTATGACGGGACTGGTACTATTTAAAAATTTAAAAAAAAGACTGCGACAGCATATGTCTACAGACCCGGATAAAGTCCCGGGGGACACCTATCTATACAATTTTTTGTAATAATGGATAATAATAATAAAGACTTTTATTAGTAGAAACCTATTTTAAAAATAAATATTCCAACTAAGTAAATCTATTATATAAATTTCCCCTGATACGGTTGGGAGGAGGCTTCGGCCGGGGCTAGTTACCACTCTGCTGATAAACGAAATGCCGCCACGCTTTTACAGGGTATAACCGCCATACCCCTGTTAGGGGCATGGCAGTTTATCCGCTAATAGTACCTCACAGGAGGTCTCCTGCTGGATAGGCCTTTTAGTAGGGATATCCACTCGCTACGGTTTTGTGCCACTTGCATGGGCGTACCCAGGGGTGGTAGGGGAGGTCAGCTGCCCCCCCATTGGAATTTCACAGAAAATGTATGAACTCTCTTAAAAAATGTATAGCAGCCAAGATACCGACAGACAAAAATGAAAAAAAATACTGCTTTGACTATGAAATTTCACAAAACAGCCGCGGACGATCTGACCTAAAAAATCTCACTTGTCCATGCTAGTTCAGAAGCTAGGTACGCCCATGGCCACTTGTATCCAGTTACACCCTGCGACTCGTTTTATTTCGCCTGTCCACCTCGGGGGTCTACCAACACTGCGCTTTCCAGTGCGTCGCCACTACAGCACCTTACGACCCCCAAAGTCCATCGAGCCTATATATGTTTCACATTTAACTAAGATCTTTCTAGCAAGTGATATTTAAAAGCTATTAAACTATCATCTTTTGAGAGCAAACACGAGTGGCCGAGTGACCGTGGCACGCTTGCACGGGTTCGAACTCAGTCTCCTCAAATGTCAGCTGTTGCAACCATCGTCTAAATGGACTGGTTTTGCACAATCCCTAAGCCTAGACGATGTTTCAAAACAAACTGGTTTGACGAGTTGTACGTAAACAGTCTTGCACATGCAGTTTTAGAATGTTTACTTAATAATTTTTTGTACCACTACACGTTAGTCTTTAACTTCAAAGTCAACTGATGGTGAAGTTATGATGGCAAAGAGCTAATCAGATAGAGATCATTATCATCGTCTCCTTCCACATTCAGAAGGGTTTAGGCCGTAGTCTACCACGCTGGACTCCGCACACTTTTGAGAACATTATGCAGAAGTATCAGGCATGCAGGTTTCCTCACGATGTTTTCCTCCACTGTTGAAGCAAATTATAATTTTAATTCCTTGTAAGTTCTTAAGTCTTAAAAAAGTTAGAGGTGCGTGTTAGGATTCGAACTCATCCGTCCGACAGTGAAGTCGAAGTCCTACCCACTGGGCTATCAACACATCCGCACCAGGGTAAGTAATATTCTTCTTCTTCTGCTTGCGGTAAGGTTCGCCTGGTCTCTTGTGTCGCGTCGACCGGTTACGATCTATTGTGACGCCACTATCTAGATCTCCCAGCAAGCAATGGTAGCCGTCAAGAACAGCAGAACTTTCCTTGCTGGAAGAAATTAGCATCTACTGGTTCTCTCCCTCTTTTTGTACCTCTCCACTTCTGGAGGTTGGACGTCAGCTCAGCGATCTACTCGCGGTCTTGTGCCAAGCGAAATCTTAGAAATGCATTAAGAAAACAAAATTCTAAAGCCACCAAAATATAAACAAACTAAATTAAACAGTTTAGTATTCCACTTTTACACCTTTTTACATATTTTTTACACGTTCTGTAGCCTTAGTGCAATATTTACTCGCTAGCAATTGACGAGTCGTTTTCTAGTATCAAATTACTTGAACATCGCAGTAAAATAGATCTTTTGGACATTATATTAAAGCCAATCTTCTGGTTGTATTAGGGTAAGTAAAACAAGTTGATATATATGAAAGATCTTCAATGTTATCGACGTTTTATAATGCTCTACATTCTCTCGGCCGTCAGTACAGATGGCGCGATAGCAAGTAAGCGGGCTAGCGCTTATCCGCGATCGGCCCAGTTTTCAACTTGAGTAGTTCTAGCCACAGCTCACTCCATTTGCTATATTGTATTTAAAAAAATATAGTTTACCACTTTCATCGTCCGCGTTTATTGCGGTTTTTAAAAATTCCAGTGGGAACCGTTTGTTTTCCGAGCTCAATAAGTTTCCTCCGTCCTTTTAATTAATTATATGCCTAAGATCAAGTTGTTTGGTTGCTGAGTTGGGACATGCAGGAAAAACAAACAAACACATTATGTGTTTGTTATAGTAGTTATAGTTAGAAACGCATTAAGAAATCAAAATTATATAGCCACCAAAAAATAAACAAACCAAAAAAAAACAATTTAGTTTTCCATTTTTAGCCCTTTTTTACACGTTCTGTAGCCTTAGTGCAAGATTTGCTCGCTCGCAAACGAGGAGCCGTTTTCGAGTATTTAACTCTGCATAGTTAAAGTAAAATGGACCTAATGCATTTCATTTAAGAGTCGCATATCCTTTACTTCTGATTCTTAACGTTCTGTCAAAAGCCGGAGGTAGGCAAATTTGAGCTTTAAAATAGTGTACAAAAGATCAATTTTACTGCGATATTAAAGTAATTTGATACCAGAAAACGACTTGTTAGCGAGTAAATCTTGCCCTAAGGCTACTGTTGTCGATCATCGCTCAGTCAAGTCGTCGGATTAAATATGTAGATAGGTATTTGTACAAATTCTGTGGTACACAAATCTGTAAACTAAATTGACATGACAGATGTAAAAGTAGTGCTGTCCTTTTTGCAAATTTATTGCCCCGGCCAGGTAATCGAACCTCGTGATACTTAGTTGACATGCTAATCATTGAACCAACGAGGCTTTTACAAATCACCAATACTTGCTTACATTAGTTGCATCTACAACCTCGATTTTGATTTGGTCGTATAAGTATGAAATATTACATGATTACCTACTTTACCATAAATACCTAATAATACTGAGTCATAAAATAACGTAAACTACCTTCGTACGGAGTATATGAAATTATGATTCGGCACGCTATAAGAATATTGTAAAATCAATAGTTTAAATAACTATACTATAGTCTAATCTGGTGCTACTAATTCTGAATTTATGTCAGAGTATGCCTGTGACATAGAGTAGTCATCCGAGGTCTTCATTCATGATTTTACGATGTCTGATTGCTTGCGCATCATTTTATTTTTATAACAGTCATAATAGACGGGCCAAGCTGGTTGGCCACATGATGGTTACTGGACAACCATCGCCTATAAACAGGGCAACACATCGCAGTGCATGCAAGTAACACGTCCGGCAACGTGCACAGGGTGGCACGTCCAGCATCTTGAGGCGTAGTTGTTTAACCTCATCTGACTGTAATGACACCGGCAACGACGCCTTACAGACCGGAACATGACATTGCAACGCTTAGCGGAAGAAATAAACATGGTGATAGTACTTCCCCGGACGAGCTCGGTCACAAAAATGTCTACTATTACTTACGTTAGAGGTGCGTGCTGCAATTCGAGTTCGGGCCCCCGAAAGTGAAGTCGAACTTTAGAAGTTCTACCAAATCTAATGGCTGGGCTATCACCGCTTCTCAACAACATGAATCATCATTGTACTTTTTCGGCTATGTATAGTCTATGTTATAAGATTGTTATTATATATGTATTAAGTTACTTCCATGTAATGACTGTTTATGCCAAAATAAAAAAGGAAGTATATTTCTGTTCTTTTATTTCTGCCAAAAGATTATTTTGCTACTTTTCGGTAGATATTAGAAGGCCGGTCTACTTTCCGGACAAGTACTGAGCTAAAAGCCTTACTACTGCTAAAAGATGATACATAATATATATTTTTTAAATTCGCTTATTTATAATAAGCGATAATAGTTACTAGCTCTGCGCCGCACATCGATTCCGAATGGGATCATTGTATGGACCGAGTATTCTGAGGAACAGCTACCACCTGGATAAAGGAAAGGAGTAAGGATTAGGATAATAAATTGTCGCCAGGACTAGGTTTCCAGCTCAAAAATCAGACCTGCATGCTCTAAATGTAGGTTTAAGGAATATAGAACAATGCTGAGTAGATTTACACTGTGCCACACATGAGTATTCTAGATCCGGCTATCTCTTTAGAACACAGTTTCACTGTAGTTGCCAATCTGTTGCGAACTGTCATCTCTTAGAACACGTTGAATTCGTTTGACATCAACCCTGTTTGGGAATGTTTATAGTAGTGGAATAAGCAATGCTAATCATGAGAATCGCTAAACCTATACTAATAATAAACCTGAAACGGGTCGAACAGATATTACAAAGTATTTTAAATTAGGCGTAGGTCCTCGGGACGTTATTGAACATTTCAAATCGTGCGACTAAAGCTCCAGCAAGAACAGATATATTATTCGCCCACACCTCAGTCATTTGTTTAAATATAATAAAATACTGTTTGTACTTAATATCATAGGTTTGTATATTTTGCACTTCCAGTAGGTACGATTGAAAAAAACTTTACTTTTGCTATCTGATTTATCGAGGTAGGTGAAGACTATGTACGCTACGTCCCGTAATTAACGCGGGCGAAGCCGCAACGCACATAATATAGTGTACAATAAAATACAAAACTAGGCGCAACATAGTTATAGGAATATAATATTATTCATATCAAATTTTTTTCCAATCCATTTGTCTTAAATGGGAAAAAAATGCTAAGTAGATGTTTGAAATCTAAATTCTGAAATATGATGTCTCATTTCGGATCAAGTCGGATTAGAGACAAAAATAAACGTTGACTGACATACGCTGGCCTTGAAGCTAACAACGTTTTGCAACTTGTATCTACATTTTTAAACTAACTGATCCGCGACACGATTAAAGTGTACGTATGTAAATGTAACTTTATTTCCTTGGGCAAGGCGGTTTGCTGGCGGACTTTTTTTTTAGTCGCAATACATTTTGTACAGATTTCGGAAGCACTAGTTGGGTTGTGTAAAAATTTTGACAGGTTTTTCCGTCTTTCTGTCAAGACTGACACTTAACACAGATCGCGACTAATCCGAAACTCTTAAAGCATCTAATAATGGTGCCAATTCTTTTCTTAAACTGGTGCCTGCTTTCTGAGTCCAAGGCCGTGGGTTCTATGGCCATGGCCATGGCCCACAACTGGAAAATGTCTGTGCCATGAACATGAATGTTTTTCCGTGTCTGGGTCTTTATATGTATATTATAAGTATTTATGTATATTATTCATTATTTTATTCATCAGTCATATTTGTAACCAAAACACATATGATACGCTTACTTTTGGGCTAGATGACGATTTGTTTATTGTCGTAGTATATTTTTTTATTTTGTCTGTAAACTAATTTCAATTGATAATCCTAAAACTAATGCCTCCTTTTCGTTGCTCTTTTTTTGATTTATATAACAATATAGTTGAATTTAGATTTAAGTACGTTGTCAACCGAATTAGGATCTGTATATTATGATCCTAAGTCTAGTAAAATAAGTCTAAGTAGTGTTGTTCTTCTAGATTTTTTTTTACCGACCGAGAATGAATCCCAAACGGGACTCAAAGATTCTACCTCTGGATAGCATCATCGTTTCGTTGTTTTTTTTTTAGATTTGTCAATACCATCATCATATAAACCCATTACTAGCCCAATATAGGGCACGGGTCTCCTCCAACAATGAGAAGGGTTCAGGCCGTAGTCCACAGCTGGCGCAGTGCGGTTTGGTGGACTTCACACGTCGTTATGGAGAACTCTCACGCATGCAATTTTTCTCACGTTGTTCTCCTTCACCGTTGAAGCAAGTGATATTTAAAACGCAGGTGCGTGCTGGGATTCGGCCCTCCGAATGAGAAGCCAATAAATCTAATCCTAACAATCACCAGTTCAAGTCAATGAAAACGCCCCGCACACGTTTTACTTTACACCCGCGGAATGTTGCTAGCTCACAATTTTTTGAAGTTATACTTCTTTTGACGCGTTAGGGAAAAATGATGAAAGCAAATTTTTACGATGCGCGCGCACAGCGTCACGAAAAACCGACACCCTGCAGTTAGCTATAGTCAACTTTTTTGTTTTTTAATAAAAGGTTTGACACTGTACACTTAGAATTGTCAAAGTCTGCGGGCTCATTCCGGTGATTTTATTGATTTATTGGTACAAACAAAAATCTCAAAATTTAACGATGAAACTTGGTTTTCCGATATGAGATAACTAGATAATGCCTTTACCTTTTAAATAACTTTTTCTATTGTTTTTTCTACAAACGCAGAATAAGGCGAAAGATAAAAAATTTTGACAAGCTTTTATTCCGTTACGCTAAATAAGTCTTATCAAAATTATTAAGACTGTGACTTAACAATTATTCATTGTAAAGTCAACATCTCCTGATGATGCTCCGGTTTCGGAGCGAAACGTGCGTAGAGGGTATATTGCCGAAGATCTGTTTGGTGTGGGGTATAAGGATTGAAGAAATTATAAATTACACCACACAGATTCTCCTGCTTTTCGCGGAGTATAGCAAATTAAGCTTAATTTTGATAATATATCATGGATTTCCGCAAAGTAACGCCTGCTTCTATCCAATAAATAAGTCTATCGCGTGTACATAAGTACACACACGTTTTCCCCATTTTCCTCTTTCATGGTGAACGCTTAGAACGTTAGAGGTAAAATAGTTACTGTCAACTGCTAAATGGTATGAAGTAACTAATATTAGTCGTGTACACGGCTTAATTCTGTGGTTCATACGCACTGATCATCCTCGCGAAGCCGAAGTCGCAGAGTTTGACAACGCCGTCACTCGTCAGCAGTATATTCTCGGGTTTCACGTCGCGATGGATGCAATTGTGCCGGTGGCAATAGGCGACGCCCTGCAGCGTTTGCCAGATGATCTGCTTCGACAGTAGTTCTGGACAGCCCTGTTGAAGAAATCGTTATACTTTGTTTTTCTAGTCTTATGCTTTTGCTCGGTAGTATTTCTGTAGCTACCCGCTTGAACGAACATTTTCTATTTTAGCTGCAATACGTTATGCTAATAGGTAATATAGTTTATAGATTTATACAACGTGTGACCGAATCACGAAATAATGCATACGTATATTTCATAAGGAATCCTGTAAAAATATTAAATCTAAAGAAACATATTTATTTATCCACACGAATTAAAACATTCTAAGTGTTTACTAATGACAACCCTATTGAAGATACGCGACGAGTACCATATAAAGTGACAGGAGTCACATGGTTTTAATTTTGCATGCGATGTGGGGCTGTATCTGATTACTTACAGTGAAAACTATGTCAGTGGTTTACTTAAAAACTATTAGGTTTTCGGTTTCACAGATAGGTCTCAGATACAGTAAATAATCTTTATATATATATTTCTTGTGTGCGTGTGTATGTCACTGAACTCCTCCTAAACGGCCGGACCGATTTGAATGAATTTTTCGGTATGCGTTTGGGTGGCACCCTGGATGGTTTAGATTTACAAATCAGCCCGACAGATGGCGCTGGGGCCGCTAGTGTTTCTCTAAAGCTTGTGAAGTATTATTTCGCTTTTTATTTACACGTTGTATCCTCCTATAGTGTCACCACATGTTATAGTTTTAAATTTAATGTCTCTACTTTAAATTTACTAAGGGAATTTTTGTAATCCTTCTGAGAAATAAAGTCGGTAGATTTAAGTCCAATGATGGCAAACTTAAAGAGCTGGCGCATCAGTGAGTGCTGTGGACTTATAAATGGAGGTCTCAGGTTCGATCCCCAGCGGGGGTTATTTGCGAATTTATACTTTTAGAATTTTTTTCTGGTCTGCACTGGTGGGAGGATTAAGAGGACAAAAGCGTTTAAGATAACCTAACCTAACAGTTAAGCCCGCTACCATCTTAGTCTACATCATCACTTACCACCATTGAGCCCTTGACTGAGATTGCAGTCAAGGGCTTATAGTAAAGTATGAAAATCCGGTGTCCCAGAACACTAGGTGCCCGTAGAAACGGGTCATTTAAGCCCGAAATCAAAAGATTTATGTTCAACTAGCTGTTGCCCGCGAGCCTAAGCCTGGTGTAAAATCTTCTAACACTTTCGTCCCCTCTCCCAAGAGAAGTGAGCTTCATTTCGGGATAAAAAGTATCCTATATTACTTCTAATACCTTCAGGAATATGTGTACAAAGTTTCGTGATGATCGGTTTGGTAGTTTTTGTGTAAAATCGTAACAAACAAACTTACATTCACATTTATAATATTAGTAGGGATAGGGAAGTAGGGAAGTAGGAATGTTGGCAAATCAAAATTTTCTTAAGCAAACATACAAATTCAAGTTCAAAAACAAAAAAAATCTTTATTCATGTAGGCCTATCACAGGCACTTATGATTCGTTCATACATATTTAAATATATGTTTACATAATTGTAAGGGGATGTTGATAATTTCGTTCGCCAACTTAAACTAAAGCTACGAGGGTTCCAAACGCGCCCTGGTGTAAGAGCCCACAACAAACCTAGCCGGGTATTTTTTTGTACATACTTTACCGTACACAGAATTAACACATAAAGAATCCTCATTCATCCATCGTTGTATGCAGTGCATTGTGTGTCTCATTTTACACCGGCGTAAAGTTGCTAACTAATTGTTGCATTAGAGGTAAAATAATTATTGTCAACTGCTAAATGGTATGAATTTACTAACATTGTTCGAGAAACGCTACAAAAATAATTTAACTCCTCTACAAGGTATATTTAGATTGATTCACAGTTCGGTGGAAGTACCACTAAATCAGTAGCTTAAGGGCGGCCTTCGAGACCCCTTTGTTTGATGTTTACCATCACAAACCACACACACAGCGAAATCAAAATATTACTAAGTGTCAATTCCTTGGAACAATCCCGTCACCGCCGGAGGTCATCGTCCGTCCATCGTACTGCCTTACTCAAGCTATAACGTCGTTAACCAACATTTGGCCAAATCTGATTTTTAGCACTATCTTAATTAGATTTTTTTTTTCTATCGATCAATCCAACCGGTATTTTCCTATTTGCTGTAGTGTTCGATATAGCAATATAAAGAAATTCTTTATCGATTTTTTTTATCCTGTTACGCCAAAGAAGTATAATGTCTATCGCGTGTACAAAAGTAAACCCATCTGCATCTATAATGAAGAGTAGCGTTTCAGCAAGCAAACAAACTACGATGTGATAATTTAGGATCAATAAGGGATTTAATTTAAATTAGGAATTATTAGTTTCCTTATTACTGACATAGGCCTACTGGATCGCAAAGAACGAAAATAATTTTCAATATGGCTGTGAAAAAATTCAGTACAAACAAAAACATATTTTTAGACATTACTAAAGCATTTGACTTCGTAGACCACAAATGACTTTTAATTAAATTAGAAAAATACGGTGTGAGAGATCCAGCGTATAAGTGACTTGAAACATCAAAAATAATAAATAATACAAAAAAATATACAGGAATTTAAACCCATTGATAGAGGTGTGCCTCAGGGCAGTATAATGGGTCCGTTTTTGTTTCTTACGTTCATAAATGACCTTCCAAATAGAGTAAGTCATCCTTGTATCTTATTTGCTGTACGTATGATGACACAACAGTCCTTCTGCGAGGAACTAGTCTTGATTACCAGCAATTAACAAATGAAGCTTTAGGAAATAAAATGAAATAAATGGCTGAGCAAAAATAGCTTAAAGGTTAATTTAGAAAAGACAAAAATGGTACAATTTCGCACCTACTGGTAGGCCAAAAACCGGCTATAAAAATCCAGCACGGCTGTATTAAAATAACTGAGACTAAAATAAGTAAACTCTTAGGTATCGCTCACGACAGCCACTGTAGCTGGAAACAACACATTGCTGTTTTATGTGGTAAGCTCAACAAATTCGTTTACGTTCTTAGAAGACTCCGTGTGACAAAATCGAAGGAAGCCGCGAGAACGGCTTACCATGGTTATGTAGCATCCATTTTGTCAGGGGAAATTCAGTGGATATTGGTCCGGTCCGGTCAGGTCCGGCCCAGCGGCGCTGCCCTTTATTAAAAATTATTTATTTATTTATTAATTTATTCGTAATCAACAGCTACAATAAAAATATATTTATAAATGCTTTCAATAAAATCTAAGGCCACAAAATTACATAAATATAACATTTTGAAATAGGTACGGTCTCTCGGTTTTAACATAAAAAGAATTAGGTATTTTGAATAAGTAAATATGTAAAAGAGTTAATAACATAAAACTCTGAACAAGACGTAAAGAAACAAAGAGCAATCGATCAAAAACAATCGGACAATATTTATTCGTAGCAAGTGAAAATGCAGTTATATGTGAGCGCGTTGTACAAGCGCAAACGTCTCCGAGAGGAACTTCAGGTCATTGAAGTAATGCTCGATTTACATTGGTGTTAAATCAAGTAGTACTGTGATGTCAAAGTATGCTGACACTGATAGTACCGCGTCAACTTGGCTGTAGTAGAAATTTGCAACTACATAGATCGTAATAGAATAGTTTCTATTTATTGTAGCTTGACTCAGTTTACTGGCGTTGTATAAACCGCGAAACGGCTATGTCTGCGCTAAAATAAACAGAAGTAGTTAAGTAAGTAATAAACAAAGCTTGTTCTTTCACAAATGAAGCGTACATGCAAATGGCAGGGACAAAAACATGGCAAGCTTTTTGATGTGACATAACTAAGCAAATGGTAAACATCGATTGACGTTTTGCATTAACTCGGTGCTATATCTAAGTACAACGTTATTTTACTTTGTCACGTGTTAGCATAATAAAACTTAGGTCCCGAAATATTAGAGAAAAAATATTATTAATTTGAGAAAATTAATTTTTCACTCTTTTTAAGGCTTATGTTGAACTTTTGAAGTTCACACGACGGCATTTTGCAAGACGTTTTTCTAAAATTCCCAGCCAAGTGTTGCTCTGTTTATAGGCAACCGAGTCGGCCTCGGATCGAGGGGCCGAATTCGAATCCAAATCCCAGCACGCACCTCTAACTTTTCTAAGTCATGTGCGTTTTAAGTAATGCATATATCACTTGCTCCAACGGGGAAGGAAAACATCGTGAGGAAACCTGCATGCCTGAGAGTTCGACATAATGTTCTCAAAGGTGTGTGGAGTCCACCAATCCGCACTGAGCCAGCGTAGTGGACTACGGCCTTAACTCCTTCTTATTATGGTTAGGAGACTTCTGTAGTGGGCCGGTAATGGGGTGATGTGATGATGATGATGAGTAGGTACCTACCGTATTCTTATCGGCTAGCAACAGTCAGAAATAACGGCCAGCAACTGTCAGTGAAGCGGTCCAAAAAGCAGTCAACACCAATACTACAAGTTATAGTACAAAGAAGAAAACTCCAAAGTGAAGCGTATACACGAGTAGGTACGACGTCATCTCTAGTAAGTTATGCTTACCTAGTACATGTGCCTGCATTATTGCTTAAAATTATCATTTTAAAATTAAGCGAATCAGTTGGTTAGCAAATACCTACCACCTTTACTTTTCGCTAAGATACGCCCTTGGTCTGAATATTGCCACACAAATATGGTGTTAAATTACACATAAGTATCTATCTTGTACGCATGCAGGCATAGGAAATAAGCCGCGTTGCGTAAACTTCGTCGCATAGACAAGAATTATTTTTTATCCAGCTGCAGAAGAAGGGCAATGTTCTACAATTCAACAGGTTTGGGAGCCGTTTTTAATTGTAATGTTTTAAAACCGCATTTATTTTTAAATTTTCTAGGATCATTATTTTATTACCATTTCCATAGTAATCCTTGAACCAATTTGACCTTAAAGTAAACACATATTGTTATGGTTGGCACTGCGTAATATTAATGGCAATATTGTACCCCGGAAAAAAGTTGGGAAACAAAAGTTTTTGCTGTCATAAATACTATAACGCTTACAGACAGTGTAGCCTTGTATATACTGATTTAACACTGCGGTTCCGAGACAGATATAATCTTCTGACTGGATAATCTTGTTACATGTTGGTGGATTGCAATACGCATCGTGCACACAACCGGGGGAATTAGTGTTATAGCCTGATATTCAAATAATAATAATAGATATACTACGACGACACACATATCGCCACCTAGCCCCAAAAAAAGCGTAGCTTGTGTTATGACGTTTTGCATTAACTCGGTGCTATATCTAAGTACAACGTTATTTTACTTTGTCACGTGTTAGCATAATAAAACTTAGGTCCCGAAATATTAGAGAAAAAATATTATTAATTTGAGAAAATTAATTTTTCACTCTTTTTAAGGCTTATGTTGAACTTTTGAAGTTCACACGACGGCATTTTGCAAGACGTTTTTCTAAAATTCCCAGCCAAGTGTTGCTCTGTTTATAGGCAACCGAGTCGGCCTCGGATCGAGGGGCCGAATTCGAATCCAAATCCCAGCACGCACCTCTAACTTTTCTAAGTCATGTGCGTTTTAAGTAATGCATATATCACTTGCTCCAACGGGGAAGGAAAACATCGTGAGGAAACCTGCATGCCTGAGAGTTCGACATAATGTTCTCAAAGGTGTGTGGAGTCCACCAATCCGCACTGAGCCAGCGTAGTGGACTACGGCCTTAACTCCTTCTTATTATGGTTAGGAGACTTCTGTAGTGGGCCGGTAATGGGGTGATGTGATGATGATGATGAGTAGGTACCTACCGTATTCTTATCGGCTAGCAACAGTCAGAAATAACGGCCAGCAACTGTCAGTGAAGCGGTCCAAGAAGCAGTCAACACCAATACTACAAGTTATAGTTCAAAGAAGAAAACTCCAAAGTGAAGCGTATACACGAGTAGGTACGACGTCATCTCTAGTAAGTTATGCTTACCTAGTACATGTGCCTGCATTATTGCTTAAAATTATCATTTTAAAATTAAGCGAATCAGTTGGTTAGCAAATACCTACCACCTTTACTTTTCGCTAAGATACGCCCTTGATCTGAATATTGCCACACAAATATGGTGTTAAATTACACATAAGTATCTATCTTGTACGCATGCAGGCATAGGAAATAAGCCGCGTTGCGTAAACTTCGGCGCATAGACAAGAATTATTTTTTATCCAGCTGCAGAAGAAGGGCAATGTTCTACAATTCAACAGGTTTGGGAGCCGTTTTTAATTGTAATGTTTTAAAACCGCATTTATTTTTAAATTTTCTAGGATCATTATTTTATTACCATTTCCATAGTAATCCTTGAACCAATTTGACCTTAAAGTAAACACATATTGTTATGGTTGGCACTGCGTAATATTAATGGCAATATTGTACCCCGGAAAAAAGTTGGGAAACAAAAGTTTTTGCTGTCATAAATACTATAACGCTTACAGACAGTGTAGCCTTGTATATACTGATTTAACACTGCGGTTCCGAGACAGATATAATCTTCTGACTGGATAATCTTGTTACATGTTGGTGGATTGCAATACGCATCGTGCACACAACCGGGGGAATTAGTGTTATAGCCTGATATTCAAATAATAATAATAGATATACTACGACGACACACATATCGCCACCTAGCCCCAAAAAAAGCGTAGCTTGTGTTATGGGTACTGAGATAGCTGATGAATATAATATACATAAATACTTATAATATACAACGTGTAAATGAAAACCGAAATAATAATTCACAGGCTTTATAACCTACTAGCTGACCCGCGCAACTTCGTCTGCATCAAATCGATTATTATCTGTTTTTATATCTTAAAAAAACTAAGACCCTTATAGTAGCGCCACCTACTGGGTCCAGTTTTATTTCCAAACTATTTAATACGCGGCCCGGCGTCCCTCTGCATTTTTCTTGCTTTTAGCCTCGTAACTTCTAAACATAGGTCTAATAAATATAATTTAATATACCATATGCCTTGCGACTTGCTGTTATCAGTGAAGAGTTCTGCCCTTTATCTCCGAGAATATTTATCAGATCTTTCTTAAAATTAGATAATACATACTTGATAATATATACTTTATATAAGGATAAAAAGTACCCTATATGCTGACCCGGAATATTAACTGCCACTATACCAAATTGCATTTAAATCCGTTTCAGTAGTTTTCACGTGATGCCCGGACGGACAGGCAGACAGACAGACAGACAAAAATGAAATAAAAATCTGTTTTGGACTCAGTATCGATTATAAAGCATCCGCCGGTCAAAATTTTCAAAATGTATTAAATGTACGGAAATCTTCCAGTTACAGTTTTATTGTAAGTATATAAGGATAAAAAGTAGCCTATATTAACTACCACTATACCAAATTGATTTTAAATCCGTTCAGTAGTTTTCACGTGATGCCCGGACAGACAGACAGACAAAAATTAAATAAAAATCTGTTTTGGACTCAGTATCGATTATAAAGCATCCTCCGGTCAAAATTTTCAAAATGTATTAAATGTACAGAAATCTTCCAGTTACAGTTTTGTTGTAAGTATAGATAATGTACCTACATTATGTACTGTATTTGAGACTTAGCTGTGAAACTGAAAACCTAATAGTTTTTGATTAAACCACTGCCATAGTTTTTACTGAAAGAAATCCGATATAGCCATAATATCTCATGCAAAATTAAAATCATGTGACTTTTTTCACTTTATTAGGTACCCGTCGCGTAGCGTAGGTACTATGCGCGTATCGGTATTTTATCATAAGTAAACACTTGGAATGTTTTGAATTCGTTGGTATGAAAATTTAATATTTTTATACCCTCCAATCCGATCAGTGGTTCCTTATGAAATATACATAATATGCGTCCTTCAATATTATTTCATAATTCTGTTACACGTTGTATATTTAAACACCCAGACTCTGAAAAACCTTCATGTTTATCACATAAATTTTTATTCTTATATGTGTATGTTATATTGTATGTAGTATATATATATATATATATATATTTTCTCTTGCCTGTGTATGTTTCATTGTTTGCACTGTCCCTCTTGTTTTCTATTATTACTTTCACCAAGGGTTGTCTGTAAAAGATTGCCTTTGCAATAAGGCCACCTTTGCACACAACTGTATTTAACTTTTTTATTATTTTTTTTAAATTGTTTTTAATTTTACTTATTTTTTTTGTTTTCTTGTGTGTTTCTTGTATTGTTTCTAAGTATGTGCAATAATTCTAAATAAATAAATAAATAAAATAAATATTTTCCAATTGTGGGAATCGAACCCACGGCCTTGGACTTAGAAAGCAAGGTCGCTCCACACTGCGCCATTCGGCTGTCAAATATGCTTATCCTGACAAATGAGCATGCATGTGATAACCAAAAGATACGATATTTTGATAAGTTGTACCATCCACGTGCAGTCAAGGCCGGGACGGGTCAGGTCGAGCAAATCCCTAATACGTAAGCATCGTGACTAAAATATATCTACCACAGTATTTATAGAAGTTGTTGAACGCGACTTCGTCCGATAATATTCAGTTTTTTATAAAAGCTATTAAAATTATTGTTGAATGAATGAATTAATGATTTATTTACCTCATTACTTATATAAGTAAAAAAAATACAAGAATTAATATAATATAGTTTAAGTAATGCTAAAACTACAGTTATTAGAAAATATTTAATTTTCAGTAAGAGTAACTTTAAGGTTCAATATTATAAATAATAATAAACAAAGGTACCCCCTTTGTTTATTGTTATTTTTAATATTGAAGTTAATATTGGTGGTTAAATAATACCACGGAAATTGGGAAAGAAATCGAGGGTAACTGCTATAGTAAATATTATATCACATTAGTATTCCACGGGGCTTGCGAATTGTGAATTCAAATTAAAAAAATGTTAGTTCAACCTTGGATATTAAATAATACGCACTTTTATACAGCGTGTTCTTAACTTTAAGAACTCGTTCGTGATCATCTGAACATTGCTCGATTCAGATTTATTTTCTAAATAGGTATATAGGTGTACGCTTCTTCTTAGATAAACACCCAGACACGTTTGGAACCCATTAGCTTTAGTTTTTAACCGACTTACGTAGTACTAATTACCTGGAACCGTCTTAAAAATGTTGTAGAAAATATTTATTTCTTGTTTTTACTTGTATAAAAGCTTCGGTCCTTTTTTGTCAAAAAATCTTTTTATGTTGACGAATTTAGTTATCGCCATCAACTTACTCGTCATATTTTACATGATATGTGCGTATCAAAGTATTAAAATATTTAACTTTGACTTTGTCTTAGACAGATGTGATAGTATGTGGGATGCTACCTAAGGTAGAAAGCGCTTGAGAAGAAGATGCCTATTCACTGCCTATATTATAGGTGGTAGGGTAAACGGAAAATAGAAGGACATTTGTAGTAGAAAAGGGGAAGAAAAGAGCTTCATACGTACCCATATGATCTCAACTACGTAATGCGATGCCTCACAATTCAATTTTTGACCCCGTAAAGTGCCGCCTAACACCAATGGGCCGGGCTATTTCCGGTTAACGAAAACTCAAAGGATTTTAAACAAAAGGAGCCCAAAGTGCTGTAATGGCGACATCGCACCGGTAAACGCAGCGTTGTCAGAACCCCGACGGTGTGGACAGGCTGTACCCAAGATGTATAAGACAGTAGTATTAGGAACCCCTTTTAACCCCCTACAAAAGGCCTATTTCTAGCGGCTGACGTCAATCGGTTAATATGATGATGATTGCCTGTAATGTGTAATTACAGGCAATCATCGGCAACCGCACCCTCCAGACCGCAATGAGGGAATGCTGCTCCGCGGCAGACATAAAAAGCATGGCGGTAGTACTGCCCTGTACTACTGTGACTTTATTTGTACAATCGTGTGTTTATAGAGAAGATTCAGCAGATGTAGTCATTTAAATAAGAAAATAATGTTCATAGTTGTTTTTTTCGGGTTACTTTTTGACGTCCGATTGGCGTAGTGGGCAAGGCAGAGGGTGCGATTCCCACAACTGGAAAATGTTTGGTGATGAACATGAATGTTTTTCAGTGTCTGGGTGTTTATTTGTATAGGTATTAGAGGTATTTATGTATACCTATTATTCATAAAAATATTCATCAGTTACCTTAGTACCCATAACAAAGTAGCCCCAGTAAGCAGGTGGCGATGTGTGTATTGTCGTAGTATATTTATTTATTGAGAACTGGCATATCCTTACCATTTATTGTTAATTGCGAAAGTGTGTTTGTTCGTTTGTTTGTCGTTCTTTCACGCCCTTACAAAGCAACATTATTAATTATTATTGGCTAAAATTTAGTTGAAAGGACGGAGAGTAACATGGGCTACTTTTAATCCCAGGAAAACAAACGTTTCCCACAGGATTTGTTATTGTAAAATACGTATTATTGAGAACCTTTATTAATATAAGTTGAATTAGTAAAAAACCGTAGTAAGATTGACGAAGAACACCGCGTTCTTAAAACGTATTTAGTTTAACACACTGTTTATTTTTAACGGCTAGTTAAAAATAAACACTGTGTTAAACTAAACACTTGAATTACAATATTGTTTGAGGATTTATTTTAATCAAACATAGATTAGTAAATATTTTATTTAACTAACTCAATATTAAATTGGGAATCCCAAATGCCAGTTGTCAAGAATTTGAGTACTTAGATGGTATGTTTGTACTCGAAATGTAAATTAGGCTGAGTAGGTAATGTACGTAAAGAGCCTTAAACACACAAACATTGGTCGTTGACACCGAATTGATGTTGGCTATACCTTCTACGGAGGCCTTTAGTCCAGCAGTGGACTGTTCAAGTCTAAGAAGCAACTTACGGATGGATATTTCTCTAGCTCGTGAAGTACGGTGTGGTCGCAGTATTCAAACACGAGGTGCAGCTTGCGCTTGCGACGGAATACCTCGATCAGGTTCACCAGGTTAGGGTGTTTCAGATTCTGTAACAAAATATTTTAGTTTATTTGAACGGCCGTATGTTAAGAGTGTCTGTAGGTGATCATAAATGAGGAGATCCGTGAGCTGGACCTGCTGACAAAGCTCAACGAGTTGAAAGCTCAACGAGTTGAAATGGTAGGGCACACAGCTTAAAGAACCGATGGACGTTGGGGTCCCAAGTTGCTGGAATGGCGACCTCGCATCGGTAAACGAAGCGTTGTTCGGCCCCGACATTAAACGAGTCGCTGGGAGCCGCTGGAAACAAGCGGCCCAGGACCGTGGATTTTGAAACTCTTTTTGTTTGCTTCTACAAATTAAACTTTGACTCCAATCTCAACACGTCGTAAGGGATGATGCAGTCCAAAGATGGTATCCTGCGAACCTAGTTTAGAGTGTATGACAGTTACATTAAACCCATATCCCCAATCGGTTTCTTCGCGACATCGTGCCGGAACGCTGAATCACTTAGCGGCACGTCTTTGTCGGTAGAGTGGTAACTAGCCAAAACGGAAACCTCCCACCAGTCCAGACCAGAGAAATTCTAAAATTATAAATTTCCCTTGCGGGAAATCGAAGCCGGGACCTCCAACTTAAAACGATTCTGCTCACTAACCTGCGCCATGGAAGTCGTCAAAAGACCTATGTCCAGCAGAGGACGTTAGTCGGTTTAAGTCATGATGTAATGAAAAATCCCTAAATATCTAAAAGCCTAAAAGGTGTCCTTTTGGTTTGGATCATTTTCGTTTATTTATCAATCAATTTATCTTTAAAGTATTCATGATATTAAGGTACAGTTTACTGTTTTTGTAGTTGGCCAGTAATAATTTAAATTGACCTTTTCTAAAGGTGCATTGACACAGATGATTCATCATAATTAAGCTTTTAGCATCCTGGCGCGTAAAAACTGGTTTCCTTTGTTCTCTACTAGGTATTCACCATTGATCGACAAAGCTACTACTACCTACTTTCTCTGTAAAAGGTCATCTTTGAACAACATCTCTGACAAGCTTCCTGACCTAAAAAGTCTATGCACAAAAACGCAATTTAAGAAAAACAGGATGTGAAGTATTAAGATAATAAATTAACGATGCTAATCCTGAACGTATTTTCACATTTGAAAATGGAATATTTAGAGCAGCGTAAACTATATTTTTAGCAGTTTTTTTTACCACAATTTTAGGTTTAACCTTGAACCAACCACTTTATAGAATGCGGTAGCGGATATATCGAAGTAATATTTTTTTCCTAGCCATAAGTTATAAGTTACCATTAATCTAAATCTACTTTTATAATTATAACCAGACAACGGAAGTTGTGATATGGAACCGATTATTAAAAGTTGTCAATCATGATGTTTGGCGTAAAAAAGTTTGTAAGTGTGCAGGTGTTAAGATCATGACATGGACCTGATACGATTTCCGAACGTTGAAAACTAAAAAGCCTACGTGCCCGCTCCGTACTATTTCTCATTTTCAGCTTTTTTACACGTGCCCATACGAGCTCTCGCTGAACTCTCCGAGCTTCTAGAACAGCTCCATGGAACACTGTGCTAGCGGCGACGTTCTCGCTTAGTACTGCTCCATAGCGGATACGTTGAGTTAGTTACCTTTGCATTCGTATCTCTCGCAGCGCAATCTTCCGTATTATTGTGTCGTCTTCTTTCCCGACGAACTTCTTGACGGCAACAATCTCGATCGTGTCTCTTTACTTTCCGACTTTTACACGACACCATACAAACCCTCGCTGAGTTTTGCAGCTTATCGTACCGTTTAATGGCAGGTACACTGCTCTAGTTACCTTAAGCATGCGTATCTCCCGCAGCGCAATCTTCCGTATGAGCGGGTCGTCCTCGTTCTCAACGAATTTCTTGACGGCAACGATCTCGCCAGTGTCTCGGTTGCGGCACTTGTACACGAGCCCGTACGAGCCCTCGCCGAGTTTTGCGAGCTTCTCGTACCGCTCCATCGCGCGGCTACTCGCGCGCGATCTGTCACCAAAGAAATAGGATTTAACATAATATGCTAGAAATAATGCATCATGTATAATTAAATTTTCATGTCAGGTTTTACATAATTGCTCAAAAGTTTGGTTTTTTCGGCCTAAACATTCAAAATATAGATGTTAGCAAATCTGCCTTTTTATGTACGTTTGGTTAAACAAACAAAAGTATCTTCGTTCAAACTGAGAGGAGGAATTCAAAATGACAGGAAAATGAAAGGCGGAAAAAATCAAGGTACAGAAGAGTTCAGACAGAAGTGACAAGGGAAGATTGAGAAGTTATCTTTTTGTAGTTAATTAAAACTGTGCTATAAGTTCAGATAGGTAGTTCGAGATACTAATACGATTAAACGTTGTAAGATGTGAATATGGCGTTTCTTTTATACGTAACAAATTAGTTTTTACAAATCGATTTAGCTGTTTCTGCTTTGCGCTCGAATAAAAAATAAATAAATAAATAAATATACCTACTACTACAATACACACATCGCCATCTAGCCCCAAAGTAAGCGTAGCTTGTGTTATGGGTACTGAGATAGCTGTTGAATATTTTTATGAATATAATACATAAATACTTATAATATACATATAAACACCCAGACACTGAAAAACATTCATGCTCATCACACAAACATTTTCCAGTTGTGGGAATCGAACCCACGGCCTTGAACTCAGAAAGCAGGGTCGCTGCAAACTGCGCCAATCGGCCGTCAAACGCATGCAAATCGGCACAGGCGCCGTCTATAATACTCGAACCAAGACTTAGAGTAATAGAATTGTTGCACTGAGTTGGTCCCGAAGACCTTACTATGGAAACCGTTTCCGTAAGACGAAAATTATTGTACAGTGTAATTATACGACATACGAGTATGTAGCCTTTTGCGACAATCTGACCGAGCTCTGTCTGAGTTATGGAGGGATTTGTTTTTACAAACACTCCTCTATGGTTCGCGCTTCGGCTCTGGTGAGTGATGCCATCATACGTTAGAGCGAGACAGCAATATTAGAATGAAAAGATTTTATTAAGATACGCTGTACACTGTTGTTCCTTATTGAAATGATAAAATACCCCTAGCTATTAAACTTCATTCAGAAATAATAGGGATCATCATCATCATATCAACCCATTACCGGCCCACTACCGGGCACGTAGTCCACCACGCTGGCTAAATCGCGGATTAGCGGTCTCAACACACCTTTGAAAACATAATGGAGAACTCTCAGACATGCAGGTTACCTGACGATATTTTCGTGCAGAAGCTCTAAGACTCGAACCATGACAGAGGTATGGAACTGATGCACTGAGTTGGCCCCAAAGATCTTACTATGGAAACCGTTTCCGGAAGACGTAAATTATTGCAGAGTGCAATGATACGACATATGTAGCCTTTTGCGTCAAGCTGACGAAGCAATGATTTACCTATCACTATCATTTGAGTGTTCTGACGAGTTAGAGAGAGCTCTAACTCGTCAGAATACCTTCCTTGCAGTCAATAACTATTTGTGTTAAATGCATACAATACGTACGCTTGTACCTAATTACAATTAGATGCCTAAGTGGAAGCCGCTGACCGCAACGCGTTCTGTTTGACCAAGGTTTTTTTATCAGTTTACTGATGACATTAAAGTGTCAAATGGTAAAGTTAATCTATATATATAAAAGAGGATGTTTGTATATATGTCATCGATAAACTCAGAAACTATTTGACCGATCATTATGAAAATTGGTATGCTTATGTATTTTTTCACGGAGAAGGTTTATATGCTATGCCCATTGATGTAACTCCCCACCAGGCGGCGCTGTCAAGTATCGACTTCCGCCCCGTTCAACCGATTGTCATAAAAATTGGTATGACCATGTATTTTTCCACGGAGAAAACGAACATGCTATGTCCATTGATGTAACTCCCCACCAGGCGGCGCTGTCAAGTATCGACTTCCGCCCCGTTCAACCGATTGTCATAAAAATTGGTATGACCATGTATTTTTCCACGGAGAAAACGAACATGCTATGTCCATTGATGTAACTCAAAGGCAAAGGTCACTGACTGACTGACTGATTGACTGTTCTATCAACACACAGCTCGAACCACTTGACGGATTGGGCTGAAATTTAGCACACAGATAGTTATTACAACGTAGGCGTCCGCTAGGAAAGGATTTTTTTAAATTCCATCAGGGTTAAATATGGGATGAAAGTTTGTAAAAAATTCTTCATTTATCAATTTATTTTTCAAGATACATCAATTAAACTTTGATTTTAGGTTTTCGATTTATAATAAAGAAATACGTATTTCATAGGGGATCAAAATTTATATGAAAGTTTCTGATTTTCTAAGTAATTTTCGTTCATATTTTTCTATAAGCAGCAAGACCTTTTTTTAACCCTTTGTAGTAAATTTAACAAATCAAAAATAAAACTTAACGTGAGCGAAGCCGCGGGCAAAAGCTAGTAAAATATAAATATACTTCAAGTCAGTTAATTACATAATTAACATGTACGTGCGATATCGATTTTATTATCTTTCATTGAAATGCTAATTTAGAATTTATCAGATACGTAGAAATGTTATTGGCTTGACTGATTTTTGTTTGTTCTCCTCGGAGACAATCATACCTGCACGCACAGAATTAAGAACATACAGAAACCGTGTTCACTACTCATATTGAAGCATAAAAAGGTTTCTCGAACAAAAGGTTTGTCACTTTACCTCTAATGTTCTAAGCGTTCACCATAAAATGGTAAAATGAGAAAAAGTTATAGCTAGCAACATTCCGCGGGTGTAAAGTGAGACATGTGAGGCGTGTGAGTGAGGGCTATTTTTGCAGTTTTTGGGCACAATGCACTGAATGCAATAATTGCACGCAAAGCAGAGCACGGATGTCCTGCCACAATGAGAAGGGGTTAAGGCCGTAGTGCGCCACGCTGGCCCAGTGCGGATTGGCGGCTTCAACACACCTTTCAGAACATAATGGAGAACTCTCAGACATGCAGGTTTCCTCACGATGTTTTCCTTCACCGTAGAAGCAAGTGATATTTTTATTGCCTAAAAGTCCTAAAACGCACAAACTTAGAAATGTTAGCGCGCGCTAGGATTCGAACTCGGCCCCACGAAAGTGAAGTCGAAATCCTACCCACTGGGCTACCGCTAATGGATCACCCTGAAAAAAGGCTGAAAGTTGTGACAAACGGTTGGTTAGATAGATGTTCAAAGTAAAAATCTCCAACTTTGATACTTCTCTACCACTGACTTAGAACTCGATCTTATATAAGTAAGATACATCCTAACCATATCCTAATTAATATTATAAATGCAAAACTGTTTGATTGTTTGTCCTGCCTTCACGTCCCGAATAAGCAACCAATAAAATTGATTTTTGGCATAGAGTTACACAGATGAAATCTCAAATCACGGAACTCACATGTGCTTCTTTTTATCCCAGGAAAAAATGATTCCCATCGGATCTTTAAAAACTGAAAAACGAGGACGAAGTTCGTGGGGACGGACTAGTGGGTAAATAATTGTTTATTCTTTTGTGTACCTTGCGGGAATAGCATAAGGCGATACAACGGAGACATTGATTTTCCCCTTCATATTGATACCACTGTCACTGTAATTTCATCTTTAAACCAATAATGATAAATTATAGTTTACGTCGCGGTATAATATCGATCCTCCGGCATAATTTATGTTTGATAAAATGGGTCGAAAAACACGGTTAAATTATAGCAAACTTTACATAATATAACATGGGGATTCGATTTATTTGATTTGGTGCCTTCTTTGACAAATTCTCGATTGACAGAACCTTAAGAAGGTAAGTAAAATTAAAGACTCTTGACCACAGAACTATATATCAAAAGAAGAAGAAGAACCGCCAAGGAGTACTTGACACTGGTTCAATCGCTCAAGGCGCAGAGCCAATAAACAAAATAATAAGGTATATATCAAGAATTAATCATTGTGATAAGTTGGCACTAAGAAAACCATAAATCAAAAGAAGCATAAGAATGAATGAAAGCTTATTTAACCTTCATTCTTCTTCATCCATCCGTTTGTGTGTTTGTTTGTTAGTAGGTCTTAAACATTTATTGCAGAGACTGCTATGACTGTAAATCTGCCATGCTAAAGAATTAGGGGAATTTTTGGCATTTTGCTAAAACTGGGATTCAGACTTTTCCAGCATAAGCAAATGCAATCATACCTACGTGTTTTGACGTGACACATCTATAGGCGGAGATTGGAGATATTTCCAGATTGGAGTGGCGACACAGGCCGTGTCGCCAGGACCACACACAGGATTGAATTTTTGTATTTCGTATGTAACAATAAAAATGAATATTTGTAATAAAACAGTCATTATTATAATAAATAATAAATAAATATTTGTGGAACAATTTGTAATGCTTTATCTGTTCATTATGCAATATCTGTAATAACTTACAGAAAACAATTTCGATGTTTCACATCTGCCAGCCGTCCCGTGACGGCTCACACGTTTTTTTAATGAAGAGCCACGGAAAGACAAAAAGGAGTTAAAACCTATCTAGAAAAAGTTTGGAACTCTGTTTTAGTAAAATGTCATAAAGTCGCCGTTTTCACAGCCACGAAAGTTTAATATCGATAAGACGGCAGATCAGAATACTCACCATTGTCACCACCCCTCCTCTTCTAAGGGAATATGTCGGAGAACGGAAAGCAGCTTCCTCGATCCTTTGGGTCAACCTAAACCGCTTAGCACTACGTCTTTGCTGGCAGGGTGGTGACCATGGGCGTACCCAGCTTATGGTCTAGGGTTGGGCAAATTACATTTTAAGTCAGATCGTCCACGGCTGTTTTGTAATTTTTTTTAGAGTGCCCTCTATAATCGATACTGAAGCCAAAACTTATTTTTTTTTCATTTTGTCTGTCCGTCTGTCTGTATCTTGGCCGCCATCCATTTTAAGAGAGTTCATACATTTAAAGGGGGGAGGGGGGGGGGGGGGCTTCCCCTATCCACCACTGGGTTCGCCGATGCCGGTAACTAGCCACTGCTGAAGACCAAATTACACCAGACCAGACCAGAGAAGAGAAAATTCAGAAATTATAAATTTCCAGATTGCCCTTGCCGGGTATCAACCCCGGGACCTCCCACATAAAACCATAGCACACACCGCTGCGCCAGGAAGGTCGTCAAAACTGTAATTACTTAAAGATTTTATCTCTAGGTAAGTACCGGCGTTATCATCACGTACCTACTAAAAAAGTGACTATAATAATTATTGTGTTTGCCAACATGAGAAATTTTTTATTCGAGATAGCGTATGACTGTAATCTTACGTCATTAGCGATTAGCTAACAATACGCACGAGGCAAATTAGCATAGTTATATTATAGAAGACAGAAAAAAACATAATTCTAACATGTGTAAATAAATCGGATGATTTGAGTGTGTGATCACGCCAATGATCTTGAAACTTCAATCAATACCATCCTACTATCCTACTATCCTACTAATATTATAAATGTGAAAGTGTGGATGTTTGTTACTCAATCACGCGAAAACGGCTAAACGGATTGTAGCCTTTGACATGGAAAAGAACATAAGCTACCTTTTATCCCGATTCCTTAAAAAGTTCCCGAGGGAAAATTGAAAATTGTTTACAAGCTTAGCCGCGGGTAGACAGCTATGAAATTTTGTATGCATGTCAGTTGTCACCCATGCTATGGAAAAGGAAATGTACTTTCTATGCCGATCTCACAAATAGTTCCCGTGGTAAGATTGAAAATTGTTAACGAGCGAAGCTTTAGACCCAATTCTGAGGACCACGCAGATGAAGTCGCAGGCAACAGCTAGTATTATTGTATAGTACTAGCTCCTCGTCGTATTTCGCTCGAGGTTATTAGGGTTTTTTTAAATCCCGTGGGAACCATTTGTTTGCTGGAATAAAAAGAAGCCTATGTAACTCTCCGTCCTTTCAACCAACTCTATGCCAAAAAATCAATCATCATCATCAACTATGACCCATCTACACTATTATATAAAAGTATACTTTAAAACTAAACTATAAAAAAAAAAAAAAGTAAGTTAAGTTCGTCACCAGGATGTCTATCTCTGTGCCAAATTTCGTCAACATCAATGAAAGTTGAGTCAAACATATATAAAAACAAATAAACAAACAGACACGCTTTCGCAATCAACATTATCAATCTTAAATGACTGTCCCGGGGACGCACTAGTAGCTACGTTTTACTTTACGTAACCATTCCGTAGCACAAATGAATGCTTAAAATATAATCGGGAGTAGTGTGACTTAGCAACGCAAATTAGTTATCGCCCTGGATAAGCAATGTAAACTACGAAGGTTTGTAGGAAAAAATCGGAATTCCCTCGAAGGTATAGTGGCTCCTTCGCCATTTCTTGTCAATTACATAATAGGTATTATGTATAATGTAGTATTACCTCTACCAATCCGCTCTTGGCCAACGTGGTAGACTACGGCCTAAACCCTTCTCATTCTGAGAGGAAACCCGTGCCCTGTAGTGGGCCTATAATGGGTTGATGACGATGACGATGACTGTAATATATAGTTGTGACAGACAAGGGTTAATTAATCAATAAAAATAATAATAATTAGCTTAGATTGGTCGGAGGTATGGAGTATCGCAAAAAAATACATAGTCAGGTTGGTAAACATATGAATTAATCATTATCATCATTAGGTGCCATCTTGAAATTGAACTTTCAGAAGTCAGGTGATAAATCGTAAGTTGATGAGCCATCTTCTTGAATTCCCAATAGGGTTCTTCCGACTCCGGTCCGCACTCCTATACCGTCGAACCGTTTTCGATTACGTATCTCCCAACAGGTTTCCGACAGGCGTAAATCTTGAGATCATTTCTGTCAAACGTAACTTTGGCATACAAAAAAAACTCAAAAATTACATTTGGCAACAAAGATTTATGCCTGTCGAAAGCCGTTCGTGAGATATGTTCTTTTTTTCCCCCCAATTCTACATTCAAGGATTAAACTCGGAATCTCGGATCGGGTCGAACCTCTAGGTTTCAAAAAAACACAAACTTTCTTTGTATGACAATTGTCATCAGTCTTCATTACAAGTCAACCTCGGAATCTCGTAAACAGAATCTCGAATCTCCGTCGGTGACCGTAAAACGCTACTTTCTTTTGTACGGCGGTTGCCATCAGTCTTCCTCTACAACTTTTCATCTCTAAAACCTAAGTTTCGCAGCCATATAAAATAGTTAAATTAATATCCAACTTTTTAAGAAGTCGGTTGAAAGCAAGGAAACTTACACCTACTAACTGGTTTATAATATTAAGAAATCAATCTTGGCATAATTACGTTCAAAATAACTAATTATTAGGGTCAAATTATAATTAATAATATTTATGGTTTTGACATCTAAGTATACAGTTTATAAATAATTAAATCAATTCATCAATACGTACAAGTAATACAATTTAAGTTTGTTTGTAGTTTCCATTGAACTGTTTCCGAACGACTTAAAAGTATTTAAGTATTCAAAAACTGCCCCATATTAAGCTCATAATAACTACTCATATATGAACGACTAGCTGTTGCCCGCGACTTCGTCACACATTTGATTTTGTTTTTTGACGTGGCATTCAATTTAGTTGTAGAGCTAAAAAAAATTAAAGTATTCAGTATCGCTAAGCCTTAAATGAGGGGTTTGCTGCTGTCCGCTGAGGAGTTCTGGCTTCTATCTCCAACCACATTCATCAGATCTACACAAAGTTTGGGCATATACATATACATATATTATAACCTCTGTAGTACAAAAATAATTATTTAAATCGGTAATTTGTCGGAGTTATGGTGTTAAATCGTCAAACACTTTCATCCCCTCTCCCAAAGGAAACGAGCTTAATGTCGGGATAAAAAGTGTCCTATATTACTTCTAACACTTCTTCTAATTTTCATGAGAATCGGTTAAGTAGTTTTTGCGTGAAAGCGTAACAAACAAACTTACATTGACATTTATAATATTAGTAGGGATAGCGTAACTCAAACACATGGTCTTAAATTTTTTGTCAGTAAGATGTTTTGACGACCTCCCTGGTGCAGTGGTGAGCGCTGTGGTAAATAAGTGGGAGGTCCCAGGTTTGATTTGGCGGTGGGAATTTATAATTTCTGAATATTCTCTCATCTCTTCTTGCGGGGCTTCGGCCGTGGCTAGTAACCACTCCACTCAGAAAGAGGTGCTGGTAAGCGATTCAGCGTTCGGGTACGATGCCGCGTTTAGAGTTATAAGTTTAATCACAGAATTGAGAACATACAGAATCCTCATTCAGCCATTATTGCATGCAGTGCATTGTGTCCGAAAATAGAGAATACTCGGAATGTTGCTTACTCACAAACTTTTCCCATTTCTCCGATTTTTTGGTAAACGTTTAGAACATTAGAAGTAAAACAATAATTTCATTCAACTGCTGAATGAATAAAGTAATATAATATGGACTAACATTTGGAATAAATGTAAATAAATAAAACATCCAAACAAACAAATTGTAATAAACAGCACTAAGAATCAATTAGGATTCGTGAACGAAAACTGTAGGTCTTGGTAGGCGGAATGTAAATGTCAGTGGGAAAAAAGGGGGAATTAACCGGTGATGGTGGAAAAACAAGCATGGTTAAAACTAAAAAGTACAGTTGATAGAAGTTTAAAAGGTCATTCTGTTCTCTTACACCTAATTATGAGAATAAGTAATTATTAATAAAAGAAAGTAAAACGAACAACCACTTTAATTGCGAGTCATTGAAACGTACTTTCTTACAAACCACAAGTTGCTGACGAGATTGGAGATGAGTATTAACACATTTACATTAAACCTAGTTGCTAGAAGCCGTTATAAGCACCATTGTGACAAAATAATAATCGGTTATAGTTTAGGCATGATAATTTAACTTTATAAAACTATTCAAACCTATTAAGTCGGCAGGTACGATGATAAATTATAAGTACCTGCTTTAAATAAAGCAAAAGCAAAGTATTACTTACTAAGAAAAATGTTTACCTAGTAGGTAACTAAAATAAATCTCGAAGTACAAAGTACCTAAATAAATAACTTAAATATGTGCACTGTATTTTATTTATGAGAGCCTAACCCAATATTTCTAACAAAAGTGACTACGGTTAGTCAATTTATTCATTGTTCACCTGTTCAAGAAACAGTACTAAAGTGGATTGGTTTTTGATGCTTCAATATTAGTCGTGTACACGGTTTCTGAAAGCGAAGCGGTGACAGCCCAGTGGGCAGGAGCTCGACTTCATGTATGAAGTGCACGCCACTGCTAACAACACATGCGAAAGAAAATCAAGTGACTCCTGTCACTTTATCGGGTACGCGTCGCGTAGCGTAGGTTCCTACTAAGCGCGTGTCGGGCTTTTATCTTTATCCGTTTTTGTATAGGTAGTAATGAAATTGACGGACCAAACATATGGCTCTCCATATTGTTAGTGGGAACCCATCGCCTATGTCTGGAGCAACTTTTCTTAAGGCATGCAAAAAACATCTTCAAAAGTCCGAACTGGCGTAGGTGTTAAGAATCATGCGCCTGTAATGACACCGGCAACCACGTCCTTGCCGCAAACTAATGAGAAATTGAAACGGTATTTACTTTTACCGGTCGCGGTAGCAAAACTTGAATAGCCTTCGTAAGGAGCTTCTTTGTGGTACTGTTAGGATTTTCTTTTTATTCAAAGAGATTAAATGCAATTTGTGGGATTTTACGCCTCACTATTTCATCAAAATATTTCATTATTTCTTTCAAACGGCTTTCAGCGGTCCATAAAACTTTCTAGTTCCAATGATAGCTGAGTGGAGGTTGTGACAGTACTATATTGCTCTTCAAAATTCTTGCCACCCTATTAACGTCCAACTGCTGGGCACATGCCTCCTCTCTTATAGGAGAGAGGGTTTTTAGAGCATAGACCCACCACGCTGCTCTCATGCGGGTTGGTGGAATTTAACAACTACATATTATCACAAGTTCTCAAGGGCATTAGGGTTGACACTGCCAATTTCCTAACTCGGGGCTGGTATCGAGAATTCTTTAACAGGAAAGCTCGAACATTTAAGAAGTTTTGGCCCGACCCGGGATTCTAAACTTACACACAAATCAATAAACCAAAGTCGTAGTAACTTGTAATGAGACGAAAAACAAAGAGGTATTAGTAAAGGTCACATCGCGGCCGTTCTTTGCCCTACAATCAGATAAGATCGCGGTCAAACTCGACCTGTCATAAAAAAAAAAACATAACCTGGCAACCAACCTCCTCGGCAGCAACGGCAGGTTGTTACCGAATAACCACAGCCGTTTATCACCGAACCATTTCTCCATGCAGGACGCCACGTTGTTCCACAGTTTGAATTTCGAACGATCCTGATCCCGAACCACGGCACTATTCATTCGGGTTCCTGAACGAGAACTAGCATATCCCGCCTGTATCACTGTCAAAAGATTTCGCGCTTTTTTATTATTAGGTAGGTTAGGTTTACGTGTAAACTTCAGTGTTATTATAATTTTTTAGCAAGAGATGCTTAGTCGGCGAAAGCTGCACGGCATTTACTTTGGAGTATGGAAATATATCGATCGTTGGGTTTGTTTACAGTTTCAGTTAGCCTGTGTACATGACAACCGTAGTGGGCGGGCTTTAAGCATTGGTTATCGGATTTTTTTAGCTAAGTAGGTACTACGGAATACGTTACGTACCTTTTTCTACGGTCCTTAATTATTTTAGAGGTATGTACAAGTATGTAAGCCTAATAAAATAAACTGTACTAGCACAGCTGTGCGTGCCTGAAATAAATATGGTTCTACATAATATATTAAAGGTCAGACTGTTACTTTTTATTTTGATTGGCACTATTTTCTTTGATTTTAAGAAACAGAGCGAAGCGTGCTATCTTTTACAGTGCAGCGGCCAAATCTTTCCACTGGAATATCCAAGTGACTACCGACTGAAAAATGTAATTGTCTTTCCAGGTCTTACTAGAATGGAACACAAACCAAATAACAAACGAATCCCTGAATCGAAAAATTGTTTTTACACACTGTGAGACAGACTCGAGACAATCGTCCCCCATGTACGTGAAGGCAGTATAGTGTTACGGAAGTACTTACCTTCCCTATTTTTTTTCTATATTTTACTTAACTACTTTGTCACCGTTAAGTGTCTCTAAGGTGAGCCGCAGACAGACTGGCAAATGGATGTGCCGTATTTATATAGCTTTTTAAGTGTAAAATACACTATAAATAATAAGTAAAAACGCTTATTGCATCAACATCAGTACCGGTCTTTGTGCTGCCATCTTGTATGAAGTAGCTATACTATACTATACTTATACCAAATAGCATAACATCAGTCTCGAGTCGGATGCTTTACTTCATTCCAACGAATGCGAAACATGTTACTTGTCTCGCTCTTCCAATCATTGGTTCCATTGTTCATTATGATCGTGATCCATAGACACTTGTCACTTGACTGTCTTGAGTCTATGCCATTCAATGGGTTATCTGTCAAATGTCAAGCTGCCATCAATTTCATTCTTTAGATTCTTTCTATCTCATTCTGTCAAATTACGTTCCACGGAGTGGTGCGTCGCGATATTTATTCCGATCAATGTTTTTGTTATGATAAAGCTCGTAATAAACATTATTTAGAGATCTCTTATCGACAAGGTTATACCCATACAGCGGATTATTCTTTACTGCAGCTGCGTGGAACAATTGGGCAATAAAACCGCACGCGATTCGCCAATTGTTGTCGAAATTCGCGAAATAGAATTGGACAGAAATAATAGATTGTTCAGTGCTAAAAATGTGAAGAAATGCGCGTGTGTGTATTTTTGTGCTCAATTTTGTGATGTGAACCGATGTGTCCTTTAGTTGCCCGTACTGTAGTGCGTGTTGTTTTCGTTTTGTGATCTATTTGGGAAGTGCAAAATGGGCACGACGGGAGTCACTTTGGCGGACTTGCCAAATATATTTATTATGATCGGGGCCCTCGTTGCCTTCTTTATGATGCTAGTCATACTCCTGAGGTGAGTTGGAGAGAATTTTTGGTAATATTTTAGCTCTGAATCGCGATGATACAGTTTGGTTAAGTATTTGTTTTGAACACAGCTGGTAGGTTGCAGTCAGTCAAATTATCAGATAACAATAGATAAGTGTCTTGAATAGAATATATGGTATTTCCAAGTTTCTGTTTTTGTGTTTTAAAATTTATTACAACCTCTAAGTATTGTTATTGATTGAATTAATTAATTCTGAAAACTTAATTTGTTTGTGCTCAAACAAATAAGCACATTAGTAGTTTTCCTTAGCTACACAAAAGTTTAACATCTCACTGTGTTTTCTTTTATTTTTAATGTCTAAGTAGTGTCCTATGCACTGACCTTAAGTTGTTCTTACAGGAAACAAACATTGTAAGGAATATTAATATAAAACAAACTTTTATTTTTTGTCTCTGGTATGCATACATATATTACTACAACATTTTTTTTACAAAATAATATAAATAAACTGTATAGCTAATATCAAATATGTACTATAAAATTTAAAATAAATGTAAATTTAAAATAACAAAACAAGTTATGCCTTAACTGAACTAGGCTATATATATATATATATAACTTTATTACCATGTTGATTAGTTAGGCTGATATTTGAGCAAACAGCCATTCTTCACCAAAATAGGAAATAAACTTCACTCATAAAAGGAATAGCATAGACCAATCACACAACAGGCACTACACTTGGACACACTCGGAGTAATTTCATGACTTCCAGCTTCTGAGCTTTTTGTTAAGAACCCAATATAAACTTTGGTACTAATCCGAATCTGACCCAGGACCTTGTGATCCTAAATTGAACATGTGAACCACTAGACTACTGGGGCTGTTAAGCGCTATGTAAAAAGTACAGAATCATCTTTATAAGGTGTGTAGTTTTTATAAATATTTATGAATGAATGAATGAATACACTTTTATTTATATTTTTGTCAGGTTATTTTTTTGCTATCCATTGAAGGAATCTCTTGAGAGCAGCCTTTTTAACTTTTGCCTGCCTTTTACTGTCTGGAGTTTGAATAATATTAGCTAAGATGTTGATGTTGGGAAAAGAGTATCTTGCCAGCTTTTTCTTGGTAGAACCTGTAGTATTCACTACAAAAAGGCAAAGAAGAAAGCTTCATTTGAAATAAAAATAACTGTTGTATTCCTTAGTGTCAAAATACCGAATTATAAAGATTTTTGCATTATTATACTTTTGAAAATAAAATGCAACACTTTATATTTTACTAGCTGTTGCCCGCGACTTCGTCTGCATTTGATTTTGTTTTTCAGTATCGCTAAGCTTAAATGAGTTTAGTTGTATATATAATATATATATATATATATATATAACATGTGACTGTCAATTAATTATAGACAAATAATTTGCAATAAAATAAAATTGTGACTTTACTTAAAGATCTAAGCTATCCTATCTCTTAAGTTGGACCAGACTGCTCACGGTGTGCCAATTTAATTTAAAATCGGTTCAGTAGTTTAGGAGTCCATCGCGGACAAACATTGTGACAGGAGATTTATATATATTAAGATTATTATTGTGACCTAGCTGTTGTCCGCATTTATTACATTTTTTTTTTACAAATGCCATGGGCGCCATTTGTTTTCCTGGGATACAAGTAGCCTATGCTAATTACTCTCTGTTCTTTCAACTTACTCTGTGCCAAAAATCAATTTGATATGTTGCTTAATTAAAGTGTGGAGAAAGGACAAACAATTAAACAAATACATTTTAGCATTTATAGTAATAGGCAAGCTTTTCTTATTGGAATCCTTTAGCGCCATAAAGCTTGGTCCTCCACATTAGAGATTTTTTTTTTTAGACTCATTTCTTATTAGACTCATGAGCCAAGTTATGCCCATAGAGATAAGTATTTATTGCTATGGTACCCATAAGTTATTACACAATATTTTGTAATGATGTGTTCTTTGTCTAGAAAGTTAATCCTGGAAAGACAGAAAACCCATATTTCTGACTTTCCAGGATGAGTTACTTATTGATAATTTGCGTGCTTAAATCGAAATTGAAGCCTAAGTATATTTTCTCAATGTTATTATCTAAGTAAATATTAAAGAAACTCTTTTATCAGACCATTTTACAAAAAAGATGAAACTACTTAATTATTGTAGTTTAATTCCAAGTTTTATTGTAACATTAGAAATTAAAAAAAAAAATTAAGCTAATTGCAGTTCAGAAATAGCCCAACATCAATACAAATATAAAATATGCCACATTCATGGATTGAAACATTTTTATAAAATTAAGGATGAGGAAATGGATACAGTTTATTTAATAACATTCTTTATCTTGATAGTTTTGGAATTATAATATTTAATACCTGCCCCTACCTTTAAAAAATAAAAGTTTTCATTTTCCAATCAAGCCTAATAAGAATTGTCTAGAAAAATTCCAAATTTAAACTAGATAACAATAAAAACAACCTCTTTATTAGGTTGTGTCAGAAGGAAAAAGTCCCAAAGGGGTTTTCATCATTTTGTGACTGAACCCTAAAAACTATTAAAATATTAAACTTTGTATAACCTTGTAAATGAAAAAAATTGAGAGAAGTAATTTGCAATTAATTAAATGTAATAGGTATTATTATTACAATCAACCCATTATATATAAAAAAATTGCAAATTCATAAAATATTAAATATATTAAAAAAATATTCCTCAAGAAACAATTTTAATTTGCATTACAACTAAGTTAATTAGTTACAAAAATCAAAATTGTTTGATGTTTTATTTTCCTGTAATACAGACAATTATTCTTAATATAAAAAAAACGATTAAAAAAAAACATCATGCTTAGTTTCTCTCTCATTAATATTCAAACTTTACTACCAGTTCCCTGCGGACGATCTCTCTGGCGCAGTGGTTTTAAACTCTCTGGTTCGATCCCGGATAATGGCAATTTGGGTATTAATAATTTCTGAATTTTCTCTAGTCTGCAGGGTGACGTATCTCGCGACAGCAATGCTACAGGCGTAAATCTTGCAATCACTAATGTCAAACGTCACTTTTCCATACAATAAATAAACAAAAGTGACGTTTGACAGCAGTGATTGCAATATTTGCGGCTGTCGCATTGCTGTCGCGAGATACGTAATCACCCTGCCGGTCTAATAGAAGGCTTCGTCCGTGGCTAGTTACCACCCTACCGACAAAGACTTGCCGCTCAGCGATTTAACGTTCTGGTACGATGTCGCGTAAAAACCGCGCCATACCCATAAGAGTTGAGTTGCCATCTTACACTGAACCATCACTTACCAACAGGTGAGATTGCAGTCAATGGCCATAACTTGTAATGAATAAAAAAAAACAGCTTCTTGACGAACTCCGTGGCGTAGTGGTCTCATAAATGGAAAGTCTCGGTTTTCCTAAGGTTGCCTGGCAGAGGTCGCTACTAAGCGTATCTTGTATCCTACTACTTGGTGTCTGTTTTTTTTATAACTTGATGTGGAGTGCAAATAAAGAGTATAAATCCCTACTTCCCTACTTAATATTATAAATGTGAATGTAAGTTTGTTTGTTACGCGTACACGCAAAAACTACTAAACCGATCATCACGAGACGTTGTAGTTGTACACTTAGTCCTGAGGGTATTAGAAGCAATGTAGGATGCTTTTTATCCCGAAATTAAGCTCAGTTCTTTTGGGAGAGGGGGACGAAAGTGTTAGACGATTTTACACCATAACGCCGTCAAATGATAAATTTAAAAACTACACCAGTTCTTACTATAAAAGAATACACAACTTAAAAATTTCAGTAGAATTACACCTAAATTGAAAGCCACATGTCTTTCGAAAAACAAAAACAAACGCAGACGAAATCGCGGGCAACAGCTAGTAAATAAATAATTAATATAAAAAGTTAGAATTAGAATATAGATTTTTAAAGATCAACTCAGACCCCACGTCTAATTCCAGCATGAGAATGACAGTTGTTCTTCTTGTTGCAGGAACATGGAGTTTATAGGAATAGTGGGGGAGGGTCGAGAAGACACATGGCCGCGGACTATGCAGCCACCCCGACTTCTCATGCAACGGGTCCACATACCGTTCACATTCAAACTGCAGGAGAATCAACCTATCGCATACAACAGTAAGTACAAATTATATTAAGCAATTTACATCAGGGTTGATATCGCGATTAAATAAATATACTACGACAATACACACATCGCCAGCTAGTCCCAAAGTAAGCGTAGCTTGTGTTATGGGTACTAAGATGATGGATGAATAATTTTATGAATAATATACGTAAATACTTAAAAAAAACAGATAAACACCCAGACACTGAAAAACATTCGTGTTTAACACACAAACATTTTCCGGTTGTGGGAATCGAACCCACGGCCTTCGACACAGAAAGCAGGGTCGCTGCCCACTGCCCCAATCGACTGTTATTTAAATCAAGGTTTTTTTTTTAAGTCAATGATTTAATTATTTTTTACTGCAAACTTCCACCGAAATATTATTCGATAAACAAGTCATACAGAACTCTCAACTGATTGGTGCGTAGAAGTACATAAAATTAAAAAATCTTTAACCGAAACGGAACACTGTACGTACAGTTGATTCTTCGGCTGGGGTCGAAAAAATATTTTCGGCATTCTATTTGGTGTACCTACAGCAAAATAATAAATAGATTAAACACCGATGCGTCTAACACTGTTACGGTCATTCACTTCAACGAAAACATTCAATTGAGTGTTTCCTTCGATTAACTATTATTAAAGTCGAAGTCAAAGTCAAAAATATCTTTATTCAAGTGGGCCCATAGGCGGCACTTTTGATGCGTACATTACAGAGTATTACACGGCAGTGAGATGATGGCGATAACAGTATTCGTAAATTTATTATATACCAGCAGTTGCCCGCGACTTCGTCTGCGTTTGATTTTGTTGTTTGATGTGGCATTGAATTTAGTGGTTGATCTACAAAAATATTCAGTATCGCTAAGCCTTAAATGAGGGGTTTGCTGCTGTTCGCTGAGGGGTTCTGTCCTCTATCTCCAACCACAGTTCGGGCAAAATAAAACACATATTATAACCTCTATAGTACAAAAATAATTATTTAAATCGGTTATAATCTGTCGGAGTTATGGTGTACAATCGTCAAACACTCATCCCCTCTCCCAAAGGAACCGATCTTAATGTCGGGATAAAAAGTATCCTATATTACTTCTAACACTTCCAAGAATATGTGTACAAAGTTTAATGAGGATCGGTTAAGTAGTTTTTGCGTGTCAGCGTAACAAACAAACTTACTTGACATTTATAATATTAGTAGGGATATTAGTAGGGATTATAAAAGTACATTATATTGAGAGAACCATGCCGAAATAGTCTACTGGCACTCCTTTAGCGAGAGAGTTAAGTTCACATTGAAAATTTCAATTCGGTGCATCAGGTTCAACCTAGAACGAGTACGAGCGATGCGATGCGTATAACACTTTAATCACTTATGCGGTCATTCACTTCCACGAAAATATATTTAATTGGGTACTTCTTTCGATTAACTATTATTATTTATTTGCTTTTTTTTTTAAATCAAGTATTGTTCACTTCGGTCTCCCTTTCGGACCCAGTTCGATCCCCGGCACGCACCACTCAACTTTTCTGAGTTATCTGCGTTTTAAACAATTAAATATTGACGTACTAACATTGATGCTAGACATCCCGAGGAAACCAGCATTACAGAGAGTTCTCCACCTCTAATTTCCTCAAAGGCGTGACCAAAGGCGCACTTGGCCAGTATTGTGGGAGGTCGTTTCCTAAACCATTCTCATTCTATGAGGAGACTCGTGCCCTATACTGAGGGCCCTAAAGTGCAGTAATGGCTTGAAAATGATGTTGTTGAATTATATAATCTTTTTTGGAAATTGCCACGTAGCCGGCAGCGGCTTGGCAACTAACCGTGATAAGTTACGCCAGAGCAATAGTTAACAGACATACTTGGTTAGTGCTAACCGTCCTGCCAGACCTGATGTACATAATCCATTTTCACGTACACGCTAAATAAGCGTTGTAATTTATTTATTTAAGGCAACATATCAGCAGACTTGACAAATTGTATTATCCGTAGATTCACATAAAATTTAATTTCAAAGATCAGACTTAGGTATCGCATCCTGGCCTCACATACCTATGCCCGTTTTCACTAACGACGTACAAGGCAATTCCTTAATACGTAACGCCTAATCTAAGGAGATTCCTAGGCATACAGCAACCGTTCATCAATGGCTATCACCTAAGTGTTCGTGAATCTTTTTTTTCTATTGCCTATGTAATTATGCATTCGATTTAGGCGATGCCTAGAGGTCGTAAGAACAGGCATTAACTTCTAACCCATCCTTAGCTAGAATCTGTGGCGGTATAGTCACCTACCAAGAAGTTCCTATATCGTGCTATCGAAATTTTCACATACAAAAGCCCATACATGAACGTATGGACACACAACACCAGCTCGGAGGAGGATCTTTGTATTGTTACGGTCGAGCGCATTACCATGGCTCACGTTCAAAATAATATTTTTGACGGCCGATTGGCTTAGTAGACAGCGACCCTGCTTTCTGAGTCCAAGGCCGGTCCTAGGTTCGATTGCCACAACTTGAAAATGTTTTTGTGATGAACATGAATATTTTATAGTGGCTGGGGGCTTTATATATGTATATTATAAGCATTTATGTATATTATTCATAAAATTATTTATCAGTTACCTTAGTACCCACAACACAAGCTACGCTTACTTTGGGAGCTAGATGGCGATGTGTGTATTGTCGTAGTATATGTTTTATTTATGTCTATAATTTATTGATTTTAATATTTTTTTTAATTCTTAACAAAGCTTAAGAAAATAAAAAACACTTTTAAAAATTTATAAGAAAAAACATCAACCCCCCCCTTGCGGGGCTTTTGAATGCCCAAGCAACCGGCAGTCAGGGCTCCAGAGTGAAGAACCTCCTCACAATACGCGCCGTTTCAAGGACTACTGCCTTCTGTATCCGACCCAAATATTCCTTCTGTATTTATTATTATTATAATTATATGTTATACTAAAAACAGCTATGTTGAATTGTTTTTACAAAGGTGCTTAGCAGGCTATGAAATTAAATAGTTCTTATTGGTGGATAAAATTAGCCTTAGCTAAACAGCTTAGTACAGCATTGGACGGAAAGCGGCCCTCTATGTCTACCCCAACATCCATCGAATACCGATCCATCAAGTTATGTGCCCCGCCCATAGCCACATCACAATACCGACGACGTTAGGTTCAAAGTACCTTACTGATTATAAGCTATTGCACTGATTGAAACCGATTTACTGTGGTCCGACGAGGACTCCCGTTCTCTATACTCAATTATATTAATCAGATCCCCAACCAGTTTAAATGGTCACAACTAGACGGACGGTCTTTTATTAATTGAACCTTTTGGAAGTCTAGGAATTTCACACCACCGATCCTCGTTGCTTGTTTATCGATTTTAACGGGATATTGTTCGCGTGCTCGATTCAGGGACTTGTAAATTTACTCCTCTATCCTCCGCGAGCGGTGGCTTCCCTCTGTTGTTGATACCCAATCAACTGGCATAAAGTTAAGATAAAATTACGCTATTCAAAGCATGCTGTCTAACCACGGGAGGTCTGTGGATCATCTATAAACAAAGAGCAATAGAAACTGTAAAATAATGGCATAATTTTTTTCTATTTCATTTGCCGTAACGTTTCTCAGGTCTCAGCTAAAAATAAATGCCATGCATGCAACTATAATGCATGGCAAATGTTGAGGTGTACAACCTTTCTGTCTGGTTGTCCGACAGACATTCTGTTTCTATAATAATACAAGATGTACTGTTTGTGTAACACGTGACATGAATAAATGTATTTTCATTATTTCTTGATATAGTCACCGGGGGAAAAAAATCTTTATCGCACGGCATATCAGAGATTCTTTGCAGACGAAGTTGCTGGCATCCGCTAGTCTGATGTAAAAGCGAAAAAATCCATGCAATAAGGTCTTGCTTTAATGATAAAAAAAAGTATTTCTTAATGAAGAATTTTTATTTGTCAATTTGAATTGAATACTTATCTATTGCGTAAAGTATTTAATCAATTCTGAGATATATAAATTATTACGCAAGCGTGATGGTCATGTATAATTGCCAAGAATTGTGGTACCAGTAGACCCGTGCCCTGTAGGGGCCCAGTAATTGGTTGATATGATAATGATGATGATAATTGAGGGACACGGGAGAAGAGACCGATCAAGACTGTATATTGACAAATAAAACGAATGGTTGGCGTGGGGACATCCCTACTATTATAAATGTCAATGTAAGTTTGTTTGTAACGCTTTCACGCAAAAACTACTTAACCGATCCTCATGAAACTTTGTACACATATTCTTGGACGTCATAGAAGTAATATAGGATACTTTTCATGCCAAAATTAAGCTTGGTTCCTTTGGGAGAGGGGATGATAGTTTTGAAGATTTTACACAATAACTCCGACAAATTATAACCGATTTAAATAATTGTTTTTGTACTATATAGGTTATAATATGTATTTAATTTTGCCCAAATTTTGTGTAGATCTGATGAGTTTGGTTGGAGATAGAGGTCAGAACTCCTCAGCGGACAGCAGCAAACCCCTCATTTAAGGCTTAGCGATACTAAATACTTTTAATTTTTTTAGAACTACAACTAAATTGAATGCCACATCAAAAAACAATATCCAACGCAGACGAAGTCGTGGGCAACAGCTAGTATAATATAGATAGAAAAGGTTGAAGCACGCCTGCACCGACAACACCGAATTGTGTTTCTCTGTTAAACAATTTTCGGTACCAGCGCGGAGTTAAGAAATTGGCGGTGTCTACCCTCGCGCCTCGGAGAGCACGTTAACACGTCGGTTCCGTTTATCATATATAACTTTAGACAGTAATCGTCAAAGACCACCAATCCACATTGAAACAGCGTGGTAGGTCTATGCTCTGAAACCGTTTCTCCTAAGAGAGAGGTACAATATAACAGTTTTAACAAAAAAATCTGATGTAACTAAATTTTTTCGGCTGTCGCATTTCTGACTTTACTTGTGCTACGATACAGTGCTACGATACAGTGCTTCTTGCCAAGTTACATGATTCTAGGTCAACGGAAGTACCTACCCTATAGGTTTTGATTCCCCTGCGATTGGCAAGATATTATGTAGCATGAACGGTCGTATCTTTTGCTCGCGCTGTTTTAGTTTTTTGATATTCACACAGTTCTGAGCAATTGCAGTGCAATCTTAGTATTTTTTTTATTTATTTCAACTATAAAGTTGTACCGAAAGTAAGTAAACCTAACGAACGTTAATAATTTTTTACAAGCTTGACAATAATTTTTATTACCATTACCAACTGCCACATTTTTCTAGTGGCGAGCATGAAGTCATACTTCAGATCAAAGGTCCTGGGTCCGATCCTGAATAGTCTTCATTCAGAAATTATGTGCATTTTAAGCAAATAAATATCACTTGCGTTAATGGTGAAGGGAAATATCGTGAGGATACTTGCATGGCTGCCTGCCTGAGAGTAGCAATCCGCACGTGGGCTTTGACCCTTCTGATTCTCAGAGCAGAACCTTCCCCTGCATTGGGCCGTTAATGAGTTGATACTTAGATTTTACCCTTTTGTGGTATTTTGTGGTATTTTACCATTATGAATTCCCATTTGTTTGATCTAAAATAAATATAGTAGCATGTTTTTGATATATCAAAGTTGAGCTTTGAATCCGAGCGCTGGACGATGTGTGGTGGTGTACAGATAAATCCGATAAACCCGAACCGAAAGGGTTAAGGCCGTAGTCCACCACGCTGGCTCAGTGCGGATTGATGGCTCCACATACCTTTGAGAACATAAACAATTAACTCTCAGGCATGCAGGTTTTCTGACGATGTTTTTTCATCGAAGTAAGTAATATTTTTAATTACTTGAAACGCACATAACTTAGAAAAAGGTTGCGTGGTGGGATTCGAACTCGGCCCCCCGAAAGTAAAGTCGAGCTCCTACCCACTGTGCTATCAAAGCTCTTTGATAAGCCTTTTTTTTAAATAAAGCAGTGTTGAGTTCAAATAAATAGGTTAAAAAAACGTTTAATGAACTATATATCTTCCTACTTCCGACTAGCGTCACGGTCTGCAGACGCTACTACCTTCCCGTGTCTAATATATTATACATACCGGCACGCTAATTGGAAGTCGCTAAATCTAAAATTATGCAAACCCGGTTACCCTTGGAGATTTTTTAATAAGGATGCAATAATATTTCTACCTGTCGACCTCCCTAGCGCAGTGGTGAGCGCTGCGGTTTTAAGTTGGAGATCCCGGGTTCGATTCCCGGCAGGGGAGAATTATTATGGTTTGGTCTGGTTACCAAGTTACCACCTTATCGGCAAAGACGTGCCGCTAAGCGATTTAGCGTATTATGTGTTAACTGCCATATTTCATAACAGGTTAGCCCGCTACCATGTATCATCATTTATCACTAGGTTAGATTGCAGTCTAACTTGTAGTGTAATAAATAAAATATACTTAAATTATGAATACGAAAGTTTGGGTGGATGGTTTACGTTACTCAATCATACCAGAACGGCGTAACGTTGCATATCCAACTGACAAAAGTTGGCAGTTAGCTTCGTACATTCTCTCTCTCAGTCTCTGGTGTTACGTAGTCAGTACTTCTTTCTGCTAACAACGCCTCTTCTTCCGGCACCTTCTACCATTTAATGAGTTGCAGAAATTCATATATCTCGTGCCTGTGCCGTGCCCCAGATATGCGGCTTTCCTGACCTTGATGTTGTGACGACAATTTTGGTTGATGCGACGCAGAAACTCTACGTTGGATACGCAGAGTGATTTTCTGTAGAGTACTTGTTTCATTCCGTTAAAAGTACTTCTAGCTACTTCATCAGGGTCTTAACTTCCTGATCACTGCTCTCTAGGTTACAATTAAGCCACGTACCGAAATATTTAAATCTGCGCACTCTCTCGACTTTTTGGCCTTCTACTAAGACATCAATGTCATCTAATTTTATTTATAGATATGACCATGAACTTGGTCTACTAAATGTTCATCCCAAGACCGTTGGTCTAACACGACACCTATTCACTCTCTATAGATATAGTCTATAGATATACCGGCAAAAAAAATGTTAACCTCGCTACCACTTTTACGCTTCCCCTGTGGGTTCCAGTCGGTAGTCTGGGGAACGTGGCGCGGGTTCCTCCGCAGGGTGTGAACATTGCAATAGGATCCTTGTTCGTGATTAGAAATGAGGAGATCCGTAGAAGAACCAGAAAAACTGAAGTGGCAATGGGAGGCGCACGTAGCTTGGATAACCGATGGGCGTTGTGGTCATAAGATGCTGGAATGGCGACCTCGCACCGGTACACGCAGCGCCAGTACCCCCGATGAGGTGGACGGATGACATCCAACGAGTCGCAGGCAAACGCTGGACTCAAGCGGCGCAAGACCGTGGTATTTGGGACTCGCTATAAATGACCTATGTCCAGAAGTGAACGCCATTTGTGGCACAATCTCCACAAAGCTTTCGTGACTATCAGGGATTATTGATCGCAGTATACAAACATTAGCATACGATATATTTAGGAACTCAACTCACGCAAGAACCACAGAAAAATTAATTCAAGCGACTATTTGAATTCAAATCTGGCCGCTCATAATAAACCAACGACAATCGAATAATTGCACGCAACGAAGATATTACCATAACACAAAGAAATATGCCCTTTATCCCATTTATATTAGTATTCAATAATATTTCTCAAAAATATTCAAAAAACCGCTCATGCGATTGCCTGTGACTACTTCAATGAATATTTTCATATTAGTCTTTTTTGCTTAATATAGGGAAATATGTATGCAGCGTCGATTTTTCGCCTATCCAACACAACATACCCCGACCCATCGCGTCGCGAGTACGTACGAGAAAGTACTTTATTATAGCTTAGTGTAAGGAACACTAAGCTATAATTTAGCGGGCTTTTTCCTTTTTGCTCGGCCTCTAAGGGTCATAGAGTGATGTACTAAAACGATTTCTTAAGATTACAAAATAAAAGATAGATAGATAAATATGGATAGATCAAGATAAATAGAACTTACGGTATTTGCGATACCGACAAATGCGCTCCAATAATTTCTAATAAGGCAGAATTGAGGATATGTAATATAGCGCGCGTGGGATTCGGAACGAGACAAATCTTTATGCAAAGGCACAACCCACGTTAATCTCTTAAGATAAATCACTCAATTGCTTCTCGTATACAGGCAAACAAAAATCTAACAACAGTGTCTTTATTCAAATACCCATATGTTTGTCTTTTTATTTAATTTTTCTTTTATATCTATTCCTTTTTATTAGCAATAAGAGATGTTGCATTAACTTGCCCATTTATTTTTTTAATTAGGTAGGACCTATATACCAGCAATAAACTTTAACGGCCCGTCAGGTAAGATAATCAAATGTTGGTGCTTGGTGGGACACTCGTTTACACCTACATCACGGCTAGCATGGGCAGGAGACAATTATAAACCCGGGGAAAGGATAAAAAATTATCTTCTCCCACAGCTTTATCAACTCACACAAAATATATATGTGTAATAATAAACGGGGGTAAACTTCTACTATTCCGTGTTCCTATGCTGTAGCAGGTGGACATGTTAATTATATCCCTTGTCAGGGTATATAATCGGGGGATATAATTTTTGCCTCCTGCCTGTGCTAGCACTGCAGTCCGTTAAAGCACTTAACGGGTCGCTAAAGTAACAAACATTGGTTGGTGAAATCGGCCCTTAGTGTAACTTGAAACTAAAGTGTATCGCCCTACTGCTCCTTACAATATTATAACATGTTATTGTTTTCTGTCCCAAAAAAATTAAATAAAAAATATGTTCGGTTAACCTACCTGGCGCAGAGGTGAGCGTTGTGGTATAAAGTTGGAGTTCCCGGCTTCCAGCAGGGGCAATGTGCGGATTTATAATTTCTGAATTTTCTCTTGTCTGATCCGGCAAAGACGTGCCGTTAACTGATTTAGCGTTCCGATACTAGGGCGCGTAGATACCGACTAGGGGTATGGTATTAATATAACTGTCATACTCCCTAACAGGGTAACCCACTACCATCTTAGACTGCATCATGCCTTACCACCAGGTGAATTTGCAGTCAAAGGTTAACTTGTAGTGGAATAAAAATAGTTGAATATCACTTGCATTATTACGATTGGCGCAGTGGGCAGCGACCCTGCTTTCTGAGTCAAAGGCCGTGGGTTCGATTCCCACAACTGGAAAATTTTTGTGTGATGAACAGGAATGTTTTTCAGTGTCTGGGTGTTTATATGTATTTTATAAGTATTTATGTATATTATAAATTTAAAAAAAATATCCATCAGTCATCTTAGCACCCATAACACAAGCTACGCTTACTTTGGGGCTTGATGGCGCAGTGTGTATTGTCGTAGTATATTTATTTATTTATTTACTAGCTATTGCCCGCGACTTCGTCTGCGTTAGATTTTGTTCTAAAAAAAATTAAAGTATTCAGTATCGCTAAATGAGGGGTTTGCTACTGTCTTCTGAGGAGTTCTGTCCTCTATCTCCAACCACATTCATCAGATCTACACAAAGTTTGGGCAAAATTAAACACATATTATATAACCTCTATAGTACAAAAATAATTATTTAAATCGGTTATAATTTGTCGGAGTTATGGAGTAAAATCATCAAAAACTTTCATCCCCTCTCCCAAAGGAACCGAACTTAATGTCTGGATAAAAAGTATCCTATATTAAGTAGTTTTTGCGTGAAAGCGTAACAAACAAACTTACATTAACATTTATAATATTAGTAGGGATTATCGGTAAAGCAAAATATCGTGAGGAAACCTGCTTTCCTCTAGAGTTCTCCACAATGTTCTCAAAGACATGTGAAGTCCACCAATCCGCACTCTGCCGGCGTGTAAATCCTGCTCATTCTGGAGGAGACCCGTGCCCTGTGGTGGGCCAGTAATGAATTGGTTATGATGACGATAAAGTTTGGGTACAAAAGAATAAGCACCATTGTACGCAAATTCAGGGCAAATTGAATTCTAATAATGTGAAAGAAGGTGCGTCTCTCTCCGAGTTGCGTGGGATTTTGGCACTTACAAAAGCCGATGTACGAACGTGACTCGCCTCGCTGTTCTGCCAATACGCCCACATATAGGCATACGTCCGAAGTAAATAATGATTTTTTATTTATTTATTGCACTACAAGTTAGCCCTTGATAAATTAATTGATAATTAATTTGTCGCAAAAACTTAAATATATTAGATATGACGTTATTAACAAACAGCAAACAATGAAACTGAAAAAAAAATTCCGCGTGTAGATCCTTACATTGAGACTTTAAAATTTTATTCTAATTATTTATCGTGTACTATATAGAACTCTGTGCCAGAAATTAAGTTGATTCGTTGCTCAGTTAGGGCGTTAAGGTTATACACACAAACAAACTAACAACACGCACTTTCGCGTTTATTTTCAGTAAGGATACACGCAATTATCAGGTTCAGATGAAGTTTTTTTTTTTTTTTAAGTTTCACTACTTGTAGCACATTGCACATACATGTTCGTTTTAAGCATTTAAATTTTACTTTAATTAATGGTGAAGGAAAGCATTATCATGAAATCCTTATGCCTGTGAGTTCTCCGTAAAGTTCTCAAAGGTGTGTGGATTTCAATCCTCACTGGGACAGCGTGGTGGAGACCCGTGCCCTGTAGTGGGCCGTTAATAGGTGGATATGATGACAGTTTAAATATAAAACCCATACTGTTTTAATATAACTGTCCAGTTGTGATGGACTAGTCACTAGAGCACAAAAAAAATTGGAAGTCTTCAGTGTCATCTTCGGTCTATTAATAGTCCACTGTGGTCATAGACTCACCATACAGGTGTATAGGATACGAAAAAATAAAGCGTCTTAAAGTATTTATTAACTAAAATGTTATTCCATAAAAAAATCTATTCTCGTCCGCGTCGCGTTCTATGTGAGACTATTTTGAAGACTGCCAAATTGTATTCATTGTTTAAATGTCAATGACGTTTCTTGCATAAGCTGTTAACATACCTACCGCTGTCTATGCACGAGAATAGCCAACAAATAATACTACTAACAACATTATATGGATGATTACCCAAGATGTCAAATCTTGGAGATGTCTCTTAAAAAGTACAAAGTTTGTATTAAACGTAAGCTTATAGAAAAGTCCTAGTATAAAGGACTACGTAAACGATAAAAAAGCTTGGGTGTGAACTATTGCTCTAACCAGGTTGCTCTTCTAATCATTTGAAATGGCAATGTGAGATGGTGAAACAAAAAAAAAATGATGGGGGCTTCTTCTTAGACCAGGACGCGTTTAGAACCCTCGCTGTAGTTTTAAGTTTACGAATATGTGTCACTCACACGCCATGATCTCACCACTGTGTGTTTCTCATGTAATGTACTCATCAAAAGTGCCACCTATGGGCCTACTTGAATAAAGATATTTTTGACTTTGACTTTGATTTGTGTAGCATAAACGAACCTTGCCCCGTACTATATAAAGACGGGACACGGACCCTAACAAATGCGATTAGCGGGTAAGGTCAAGAATATGCATCGGGTTTTCCTGTAGAATTTAAACACCTGAAGTAAGGCGTTTGGCGCTGTGAATTGGAAAGCTCGTTAAGACGTTGGTCTCGATAATTATCACCGTTTTGACATCATCCGCGATAAGTCAACCCACAGTCAACCTTAAAGGATAGACATATGCTGTCGCGACTTTGTTTTAACTTTATCATACATGCTTTTATCGAAACTTGAACAACAACATTGAGAAAAGAAAACCCGATTTTGGAACATTATTCATTCGTGCTATGCTCCTTTTAGTCATAGCGTTATGATATATAGCTTATAGGCTTTCTCGATAAATGGGCTATCCAACACTGAAATAACTTTTTAAAACGGACCATTAGTTACTGAGATCATCGCGTTCAAGTACACAAACCAACTCTTCAGCTTTATATATTATGGATCAGCGTAATGGGTCTTACCGATTAGTATGACTCGTTTGTGGTAATTAATGAAACCGGTGCCCGTTTCCACTAACGACGAATACAGAAATGCATAAATAAGTAACGCTTTATCTAAGGATATTCCTGGCATACATCTACATTTAAGCAATAGTTATCACCTAAGAGTTGTTGAAACGTTTTTTTTCTATAGCAGCTCCTAAATCATTAGCAATCGATTTAGGTGACTCCTAGGTTTAGGGAAAACGGGCTATAGACACCGACAAATAGGTAACTCCGGTACCGATACGCATTCTAGACCCGAACCATATAGTATCCAAGATACCGAATAGTATCCAAGACGTCGTAAACCGCATTGGAATACGGTAGACTGCGAGGCAACAAAGAGTTAAAAATAACTAGTAAAGGTCAAGGCGCAATATAACAATGTACAGTTTAATAAGTTACTACTATGTGCGCAAATATAATTTTTAGGGTTTCGCCTTTAACGAACCCTTATATTTAAACCTAGTCCGCTTGTCACAAAGCTATTTTAAAGAAAAAACATTACATATAAAAGGGGTTTGAATATTTTAGTATAAAGCCTAGGCCTATACCTACTGGCCGCTATAATTTTTTTCACAAAATAGCGTTCACACGTAAAAACTAGACTGATCCATAGCTGCAGCAGCTAGTGTTATTATACAAATATTTTTTAGGTTTCTGAGATTATAGCTTATCATAGTTTTAATGAATTTAGTGAATAAACTTAACTAAAATAGACAATTCTTGAGTCTGAGCAGTGATAGCCTAGTGGGTAAAGCTGCGGCTTCCCATTCGGGGGACCGAGTTCGAACCCCAGCATGCACCTCTAACTTTCCTGAGTTACGTGAGTGTTAAGCTACTAAAATATCACTTGCTTCAACGGTGAAGGAAAACATCGTGAGTAAACCTGCATGCCCGAGAGTTCTCCAATACTTTACGTTGGAGGTCCCTGGTTCGATTCCCAGTGGGGCAATTTGAGAATTTATAATTTCTGAATTTATTTCAAGAAGGCCTAATATAAGAAATACAATATACGTATAAATATACTTAAATATATTTATACAGGTTATTTAATTTTTATTATGTGTAAACAAGTAATATAAACGCGTGATTTTGAAGTGGCCCAAATATGTTTGCTAATGTATTTATAACAATCGCGTGACTATCGCCAATTCATACTTGCAAATAATACTGGATTACGTAAATGGTATTTAATGTTACGATTGTCTATTCAACAAGAACAGCGGTCTTATACGTGGGAGGTCCAGGTTCGACCCGCGGCAGCGGCAATTTTATAAATATATGTTTTTTTTTATTTTCCTTTTTTTTTCCCTAGTCTGGTTTTCGGCCGTGGCTTTTGACTACCCTACTAACAAATACGAGCCGCCAAGCGTTTAAACGTTCCGGTACGATGCCATGTAGAAACCATTTACGAACCAAGTATGGCACTTACCTCTAACAGGTTAGCCCGCTACCATCTTAGACTGCAACTTCAACTACCATCTGGTGTGATTGAAGTCAAAACTTTAGGAAAATCGAAACTTTTTTCGAAATTAGAACTTTAAAACACACTTCTAACACACATTTAGAGATGGATTTCCGGGATAAAACTAAGTCTACATCACTCCTTATACAGTCCCCTTCATATATGTTAAAGTCTCATCAAAATCGAAACAGTCGTTCAAGATTAGCGAGCACAAACATATACGTAGGACATAATTGAATAAAACAGAATGTCTCAGTTATGCTTTCATTAAAATCGTCATAATATGAGCTTAATAAGAGAAAGTTATTTCAAAATCACATACACTTATACTTTTATATATATATATACGTATATGTATAGACGCGAAAGTGTGTTTGTTGCGTTGACCGCACTCTGCAGCGACGATGACGACGTGATTTTTGCATAGAGATAGTAAAGACGCCGACGAGTGACATATAACCTACTTTTTATCCCGGGAAAATATATCCGCGCTGCTTCATCAACAGTCTAGAACTCAGTCTGTTGTCCCAATGCAGGGAACAGGTCTCCTCTATTATAGGAGAAGGTTCTAGATGATTTAGTCTCACTTACGCGGTAAAAAGCGGTGGTAGCCTAGTGACAGCTAGTAGTGTTAAGGGCTTCGCTTTCACTTTCGGGGTGCCGAATACCAGCACGCACCTCTAACTTTTCTAAGTTAAAGTGCGTTTTAAGCAATTAAAATATCACTTGCTACAACGGCGAAGGAAAACATCCCGAGGAAACCTGCAAGCCTGAGAGTTCTCCGCGGATTGTTGCTAGCTCACAAACTTTTCCCATTTTCTTCATTTGCGTAAAATGGCTAAAGTTTGTGAGCTAGTGTGTGAGATGTTCGCGGGGTGTTTTCACTGTTTTTGGACACAAAGCACTGCATACAATAATGGCTTAATGGTTTATGTATGTTTTTAATTCCGAGCGAATACATATTTCGCTTATTATAAACCTGTCTCTTTTCCTCCAGGTGTGAGGTCCTGCGTGTCTTCAACAGTCCGTTACTGGCACGCCAGCTGGTGGGGAGCGCCCGTCGGGGACCTACATCAGACATTGTGGGGCACGTTGCCAGAAATCCTTGCATCAAGGCATTTAAACTTCACCAGGTAAGCTTTTTAGGCAATAAGATACAGTATACTTTGCAGTCAGTGTGACCAGGGTAGGCATGATGCAGGAACTTCGAAAATAAACAGCAAACAATGTGAGATGGTGATAACAAAAAAAACATCCGGCTAAGTTTGTTGTGGGCTTCTTAGACCAGGACGTGTTTGGAACCCTCGTAGCTTTAGTTTTGATATTACGAATATGGTTATCGCCATCATCTCACTACCGTGTGCTGCTCATGTAATGTACGCATCAAAAGTGCAGATACATTGTGTTTGAATTGATGAATGGCAATACTATAGGTATGTATAGCACAGCATAAAATCGGAGCTTGTGAAATACCAGCGCGTAAATTACTTACGTCAGAAGAAAGATTCATTGATTATACGCGTATGTTCCTTTCGTGTGAGTAATACGCGGAAAAAATAGGGATTTACGAGTACAGCATGGTACAGGAAAAACACCAATTATTACAATTTTATCGAACTTATAAGTACCTTATATATATTAGGAGTTACATCGCGACCGAGACTTAAGACAGACACGTGTCGCCTGACGCAACTAGAGGTATACTTAAAATATAGTTTCATGTCTCGCTGAAAATAGATGAAAATTATTTTTTTAAAACTGCAAGCCGATTACATAAAAGTTGAAAACAATATTAGATAAGTATAAAAAAATTAAACCCTTATGTTTAATAAACAAGATGTTATTTTAACAAAAAGGCGTAGTCGGTGGCCACCGTAGTGGTAGTCGACTTGAGTTTTGTTATGCGTTAGTTGAAAGGCTGTAACATAGGCAACTTTTTATTCCAGGAAAACAAACGGTTCCCACGGGTAAAAACGGTAATAGACGAAAAACGCTGCAAGAACCGGTGGATTGTTAGGTGGTTTTCAAACGTTACCAATAGTGACTGCGTAAAAGATCCTACGGTGTTCTAGTTGAGTATAATATGTGGCCACCGACTGCGCCACAACTTTAAAATTCGAGAGTTGAAGAAACCATTATGTGCAGGTTATTATTAGTGGTATTTAAACATATTTAAAATTTGATGTATGTTCACAAAAATATTTCTAATTGTAATGAAAAAACTGCAGTAACTTGTTTATTAGAAGTAAGAATAAACTTGCAGTGCAATATACTAGGCTGCATAAAATTAGTAACTCGGTCGTTCAAAGGAAATTGCAAACAATTTTACAATTAACTACCGGTTGACATTTTGGAGGTATCTCTTAGTTCAAAGTTTGAATTAAACGTAAGCCCATAGAAAAGTCCTGTTATAATTTAAAGGATTGCGTAAGCGATAAAAAATCTTGGGCGGAAATTTTTGCTCTAACCATGCAGGCTAGCATGCGATAACGAGATAATAATGAAGCCAATACCTACAATATGAGTACCTTCAAATCAAGAGTGAATAGGCATCGTCTAGGCAAGCGCGCTCAGCCTAAGCAGGATCATCTCTTACAATCAGGTGTGATCGCAGTCAAGCGCTCGTCTATAAACATTAAAAAAACAAATATGTTTGTTGGTAGGTACGCTACTCGCGGTCACGAGTCACGGGCATTAAATGTAGTAATCGAGCGTTCAATTGTTTTGATTCAAAACAACGTATACAATTCCTACTATTGTTTAATTTGCCAATAGAAAATAACCGTGTTAAGTAGACCGAATAAGCGAGGTCTACAAATACTCAAGTATGTTTGCACTTTGTTAGTTTTTTAGGGCACCGTATACAAAGGGTCCACCAATCCGCACTGGGCTAGCGTGGTGGACTGCGGCCTTAACCCCTTCTCATTGTGGGGGGAGCCCCGTGCCTTGTAGTAATGGGTTGATACGAGGGCTCAAAGGACCTAGGCTCCTATTATTAGGACTCCGCTGTCCGTCGCGTCGGTCTGTCACCAGGCTGTATCTCATTAACGGTGATAGTTAGATGGAAAAAGAAATAACGTTATTCTTGACCATATAACTGATTCAATTCTTATCAGCTGTAAAATTTTAGTGCTTTTCAGTGTTGATTCGATATGGTGTGCGTTGACCGTTATCGTGCTCTGTGGGGCACGGAGACGGTGTTTGAATAAATTTCCTAATTCTGTTAATGAATGCACTTTTGGTTGATAAGAGGGCTCGAAGGGTATAACGCGACCCTACTATTAGGACTCCGCTGTCCGTCACGTCGGTCTGTCACCAGGCTGTATCTCATTAACGGTGATAGTTAGATGGAAAAAGAAATAACGTTATTCTTGACCATATAACTGATTCAATTCTTATCAGCTGTAAAATTTTAGTGCTTTTCAGTGTTGATTCGATATGGTGTGCGTTGACCGTTATCGTGCTCTGTGGGGCACGGAGACGGTGTTTGAATAAATTTCCTAATTCTGTTAATGAATGCACATTTGGTTAATAAGAGGGCTCGAAGGGTATAACGCGACCCTACTATTAGGACTCCGCTGTCCGTCGCGTCGGTCTGTCACCAGGCTGTATCTCACTAACGGTGATAGTTAGACGGTTGAAATTTTCACAGATGATCTATTTCTGTTGCCGCTATAACCTAGATGTGTAAGGGAGCTCCCATACAACAAACTTTTTTGTACGATATTGATTACGGCATCAAGTAGACTCTTGAATATATTCACATTATATTAAGTTATATACTCGTTGGAAAAAATATAAAATTAAATTAAATAAATCAATTTAAGGGGGGCTCCCATAACGACATGAGTTTTTTTTGTTGTTTTTATATAAATAATTGTACGGAACCCTTCGTGTGCGATTCCGTCTCGCACTTGGGCAGTTTTTTTATGCCGTCAAACGCATTGCCTTCATTGCAATCTTACCAGGTTAGGTTGATGATGATAAGGGATGATGTAGTCTATAATCGGGCTTACCGGTTTGGAATCCCTAATCGGCTTCTAAGCTACATCGCACCGGAACATCGTAATCGTAGGATGGTGATTAGCCATGGCCGAAGCCTGCCAGCAGATGGGAAAATCTTTCGTCTGTGGGGCTTTTATAAAAGTACACATATTCCGAAATGAGGTTAAAATGAATGAAGTTCGTTACAGCGAATAAAGGAATTACGTTATTCTTGACCATATTACTGATTTAATTCTTATCACCTGTAAAATTTCACTGCTTTTCAGTGTTGATTCGATATGGTGTGCGATGACCGTTAACGTGCTCTGTGGGGCACGGCGGGGACGGTGTTTGAATAACGCTAATTTGCTAATTCTGTTAATGAATGCACATTTCCTGTGCACCACAAAGAAATTGTATTTTCAGAGATATAAATTGCACTATACAGCAAGGCAGAGGGTAGTTGCAATCGCTGCCCTGACAAATTTCCGACGCGGGAATCGAACCCAGCAATTCGTGATTGCTATTAAAACATGGTCACCACAAGGCCAAGAAGGTTTTTTAAAAACAATGTCTAGACGCATTTAATTAATTATTAAAATAATTCACGATTATGTCAGTACGCTTGCATATATGTATATATGAAATATTCATTATTATGACTCATACAGGAAGTCAAATGACCGTCAGTAATAATACACCTACTCCTGGTAAATCCGGTGCCGCACCTTCTTAACATAATAGTAGTAAGCTCTGCAGAGTTCGTGACAGAGCTCGTCCAGCAAAGAACTGCCGCCACGCTTATTTCTGCCGCTAAGCAGCATTACTGTGTTCCGGTGTGAAGGGCGTGGTTTCCGGTGTAACTACAGGCACATGAGGCTTAAAACCTATGCCTCAAGTCGACGGAAACAGGGCAGTTGCAGTAAGTGTTCCTGGAATGCTTTCCGAAGTGTATACTCTGCCGCTTAGCAGCAGGTGGGCAGCGGCGTGCATAGAGGGTATGCACAGGGTATGCAGATGATATATAATGAAGAAAATCTCCAGTATTAGTTATAAATAACTTAAGGATAGGCAGTTATAAAAGCCTACCCTCAAGTATTTATAACTCGTAGTGGAGCGTTTTCTTAATTTTGTATCATCTGCATACCCTGCGCATACCCTCTATGCACGCCACTCCAGGTGGGCCATCTGCTTTGACCGTCGATTAATACTTTACAAAAACATACATTTAGGTTATATATATACATATAGGTAAAGATGGCGTAATGTACGTAATTGTTTATGACGTCAGGCTTGCAATTAATGCGATTGTTCGGCGAAATGATACACCTTTGTACATATTGATTTTGAACTGAGTTAAAAATACTTTTTCATTAGGTTTGAAATTTTCTTTAGGTATTGAATAGTAGTGCTCCCTCAACCTGTATAGTTTTAATGCCATACTTTGTTCTAGTCTTGGGTAATCTTAATTTATGCCTATTTCATGTATTTAGATGTGATTCAGTTTTAAAAGTAATTTGTGTATGTATGACTTCGGTAGGTATTTGCCTGACTATATATTCATGTTTTGTATTGATACAACTGGCTAAGGCAAAGCATGTTAGTTTTTTTTATAAAGTTCTTTGGTATGATAACGATTATCTAGTTGAAAAAAGGTTTTCAAAAGGAGAAATAATCATAATGTTTCTAATTCTTATGAACGTGTGTATTGTCTAATTCCTAAACGGCTAGATCAATTTGGATACAAGTTTTTGTGTATATTTCACCGGGATCCCGTATGGTTTGATATATAATTAGACCCGGTAAGAGTGCTATAAATTGGAGTGCCGTAAATTTTCTCCTGCCTTATTTTAATAATAAGGTTTTCTGTACTATTATATGTATATTAATATATTAATTTAATACATGAATTAAAAGTCAACATCATTATATCAACCCATTACCCAACCACTAAAGCGCAAGTGTCTCCTTTTTCAATGAGATGGGGGTTAAATCTATAGACCACCACGCTAGCCCATTGTGGATTGGTGGACTTTACTTACACACTTTTGTTTACATTATAAAGAACTTTGGGGTATGCAGGTTTCTACTCCATTTCCTTCACCATTAAAGCAAGTGATATTATAATTGCTTGAAACGCATATAACTTAGATAAGTTAACAGTGTGTGCTGGGATTCGAACTCGGCCCCGCGAAATTGAAGCTAAAGTCCTAACCTCTAGGCTATCACCGCTTTCAGTATACTGTCGTATACTGTATACTGCCAGTAGTAACTAAGATTGTATCGTCGTAAATAGAAATAGTTGTAAAATCAAAAAGTGCACGCCTCATAGTCTCATTCACTACAATAAAATTGAGATTATTTGTAAATAATAATTAAACTACATCTAAGTTATATATATACATATAGGTAAAGATGGCGTAATATATATATATATTACGGCGTAATATATATATATATTACGGCGTAATATATATATATATTACGCCATACGCCATACGGCTATAACTAAATACACTGAAAAGTAATAAGCTTCTATTTCTCAAAATACTGAAGCCTATAAAAAATAACCAACTCGATAAGTGAAGTATTTCGCTCGTTATCGTGACCACAAGTTACGGGATCCGCACATACAGACACACGGACGTCCACGACAGACCTTTTTTAAACAATGTTTTTATTAATTTAAATAGTAAAAAGAGATTTAAAAATATCATGACTGCTAAAAATAGTGTTTTTTTTCAACATTTGTCTATTTATATTCACTTATAAAAGCAATGAAGAATATAAAAGTGACATTTTAAGTTGGAGAATCACTCGGTGTGCGTAAACTGACAGTAATTCAGTAGTTAAACAACGCTTCAACTCTTCGCTTATGATGCGTGCAAAAATATAAAAGAAGATAAATAATACGAGTATATCGTGTCCATCCAACCTAAGTTATATTCCAAGTTTAAACAAACAATTCATACGTCCCGTTACTAAGTTCTGCGAAAGTCAATATGTCATCCACTAGAGGCCATATTGAGGGCAAAGAAGAAAACGAAAGTCAATTGGACTGACCGCGGACTAGGGGACTGTGTCAAGTGAGGTATTATTGAGTGGGGCTTTTAAAATCATATTTACGTTTTCAACTGACTAACAAGGAGCTTATTTTACAATTGGTCACGTCTAATATTTATATCTTTACTAGCTGTTGCCCGCGACTTCTACTGAGTTTGATTTTGTTTTTTTATGTGGCATCCAATTTAGTTGTAGTTCTAAAAAAATTTAAAGTATTCAGTCTCGCTAAGCCTTAAATGAGGGGTTTGCTGCTGTCCGCTGAGAAGTTCTGTCCTCTATCTCCAACCACATTCAGATCTACACAAAGTTTGGGCAAAATTAAAAACATATTATAACTTCTATAATAAAAAAATAATTATTTAAATCGGTTATAATTTGACGGATTAAAGGTGTAAAATCGTCAAACACTCATCCCCTCTCCTAAAGGAGAGGCGAGCTTAATGTCGGGATAAAAAGTATCCTAAATTACTTCTAACACTTCCAAGAATATGTGTACAAAGTGTCATGTGGATCCGTTAAGTAGTTTTTGCGTGTAAGCGTAACAAACAAACATACATTGACATTTATAATATTAGTAGGAATTTCTATACTTCTGTATCTATTATAATACAAAGAAGAAAATTTGCTTTGTAAACAAAACCTTTGTAATCGTTAAATTCTGAGACTACTAAATAGAATTTAAATTTTTTTTCACTATCTCAAAGCTATTTTATCCAGAAGTAACATAGGCTATTATTTCTTACTAACGTACTTATAAGATTTCAATCGGGAATAAATAGTATTTGTAAACTAAGCCAAAAGCGCGGTAACGTGTTGCTTTAGCCGTGTGAATATTTGACTTGTTATACATTAATATTATGTAGTTGAAATAAAGTTATAGACTTCAATTTTAATTAATTTTGTCCTTGATAGCATGTTTTTTGAGCGCTTAGTATAGGGCAGGGCTTTCCAACCTGGGGTGCTGTATAAAGTACAGAGGTGCACCGCGAGGCGCTCCTTTAGTATTTCAAAAGTAATTCTTGTCCTAGCTATTATAATATAACTAGCTAAGTTAGGGCGCGGGCGCCGCGCCACGCCGCGCCGTGACAAATTTCTTAACTTGTAAGTGCGCCTGCGCACTGCGTGAGCCTTGGGAGCCCCTGGCTTAGCAGGAAGGATAGTATTGTGACCCAACAATATTAGCTTTTAATTTTTAAAGCTTAAATAAACATTTTATTATGACGGGTCTCCACGAGGACTTCTCGTGGCAATGAGTGGGGCACATAGCTTGGAGAACCGATGAACGTTGGGGTCCCTAGGTGCTGGAATGGCGATCCCGCTCGGTTACAAGCAGCGTTGGTCGACCTCTAAATTGGTAGACAGACGTCATCAAACGAGTCGATGGGAGGGTCGTAGATTTTGGTACGTCCTACAAAAGACCTATGTCCAGCTGTGGACGTCAATCGACGAAGATAGACGTGTGCCGAAAACGCGAGTCAACGAGTGATGATGGCTAGGTAGAATAGTAGAGGCCGAAGAAGACCTAGAAGTCGGTGGAGTCAAAGGAGCATGGAGTGGGTTCTGGGAGTTCGGGAAACTGCTTCTGACCGTCTTCCATGGAGAAATTATCTTGACCAAGCCAAGCTCCACCCAGAGCTGTAGAGCTTTAGTTATGATGACTAGAGACGCTATATGGGGACAAAGAAAAACAAAAAACTCGGGGGAAGAGATTTGTTAAGACATATTTGCGCTTAAAACTTACTCACATCTCAAGGCTGGGATCTAGTTGACCCCATTGATATTTCAAGTATAAATAACAGTGCAACGAGTTCTACGAATGTCAATATGCCAATCATTATAGAAGTTCAATGAGTACAAAAAAACCAGTATATTTGACTACCTATAGTTATTTCGCGTTAATAAAATAGTGAGTCATCGACTAACAGGCTCAAGCAGGCAAGAAAAAATATAGTATTAATGTCTATGTATGGTAATGTGAAAGATCTATTCGCGCATTTTAGAAGTAAGACCAACTTGTATGTCGTCACGGTAATCGGTATGACGCCTTTTTTATGCCGTCGTCCTCCCATACTTATTCTGTAGGTCTAATTGCATTAAAAAATATAAGAAAAATAATATTTTATTAGTTACAAGTTAACATTCAATACACATCATCCCCTGCCTATTTCTCCCACTGTTGGGAACAGACCTCATCTCTCGTTGGAGAGCGGAAATTCGCTACCTCACCCACGAAGCTGCTCTCATGCGGGTTGGCGGGTTTTACTGTTAACGGTTATTACCACTTGTTTTGATTTAACTGGGACCGAAGACATGACACGCCAATTACCTCAATACCTAATAATTTTAAACCGACCCGGATATTGATCCCAGTATCTCGTGTTCCGTAGTTTTATACGCTAACTACTGGACAGACGCGGCAGTTACACACCCATACATCCGTTTATTATTAATACCAGTAGCATACGGGTTTTAAATGTAAACCGCCTAACCATCGTCGGTTCGTTACCGTTTAATCTCGGCGTCTGTTTTTTGCAACCGTGTCACGAGGTCTCCATTAAAGTCAATATGGCGACCTCTAGACATCATATTGAAACAAAGAAGAAAACGCGAGTCAATGAACTGTGTCATTTGAGTCATTGGATATTTAGTGCACAAATAAGAATTTTCATATTTATAATATTTTAAACGTTTTTTATACAAATCTATGTCACTTATACAAATCGATTTGTATAATAAGTAAGCTGAAAAACGTATTTTTTCAAAAATATCTTTTGGTAGAATATTATGTACATAGTTGTACTTGCTCGAACTGTTTTTGCTCCAAGTTTAGCTCTTGTCTTAGCCATTTGATATTTGCCATTTGACGGACGATTGGCGCAGTGGACAGCGACCCTGCTTTCTGATTCCAAGGCCGTGGGTTCGATTCCCACAACTGTAAAATGTATGTGTGATGAAAATGAACGTTTTTCAGTGGCTGGGTGTTTATGTGTATTAATGTATATTATTCATAAAAATATTCATTAGTCGTCTTAGTACCCATAAAATAAGCTACGCTTACATTGAGGCTGGATGGTGATGTGTGTATTGTCGTAGTATAATATGTATTACTTGTAATTATTATTATTTGTAATTGTGTTTGGTTTGTGCAAAATATGTTTGTGATCTAGTTTTTAATGTGATCTGAGTGTTTACAAATTGAGAGAGTATTTTTGAAACTAATAAGCATGTTTTGTACTTATCAATGAATAGTTTTTTTTAATTTACTTCTTTTATCAACAAAGTTTCTAATAATTTGTATTGGGATAGTTGAAAATCTTTTAAATATAGTTTTATGATCACATTCCCATATTAATATTAAAAATTCCAATAAAGGCTTGGCTAGTGAATTATTAATGATAATTCGTACTTGATATAGTACACTTATGATGATGATGAAATATTATAAGCATTAGACATGCAAAAGTAGTGAATGTTTGAAGTTTAAACAAACATCCATTCGACCCGCTAACCGTCGTCGGTTCGTTGCCATTGAATCGTAGCGCCTGCGTTTCGCAACCACGTGCCACGAGGTCTCAACACGCAGGGGTGCCAAAAGTCTCGGGATACAATTTTGATTCGGATGGACAGTAGCTGGTGAACAACTTTAAGGGTTTGCTGTCAACTTGTTTTTTTACTTGTCCCCACCGTCGCTGAAGGGTGGGGACAAGTGTGGAGGTCGTAACTAAGGCCTGGGAAGGGGAGACAGCTATTGACGGCAGTGACTGAAAACCCCTGAAACTGTATTCCGACGTTATACCATGTTTGTTCAGGTTGAATAATCATTTATTTCTCATAAACAATTATTTTTCATATTCACTTACAGAGAAATGGTATTGATCTAATATTTTTTGATTAGCAATCATATTAAACTTATTATACGGTATACATATAAATTATTTAAAATCTACCCTCAGAATCTTCGATATCAGTAGGTTGCGAAATGCGAAGTCGTTGCCATAGTGTAACTATAAGCGGTATTACAACTGAGAAAGTACGCGATTTTTTAGTTTGCGTTAAAAAATTGTAAACGATTTCGCATTTTTGTTTGTAAGACGTTAACCGTATGAATTAACACGAATTAAAAATTGGCGTGTTGGCTTAAATTATTAGAATTTAACTCTGCTCTCTCTCTCTCTCTCGCGCTCTCTTTCTACCTCTCTCTCTACCGTCCCTCTCTCTCTCCCCTCTCCCACAATAAAAAAGGTCTCCTCCCACAATAAGAAGGGTTTAGGCCGTAGTCCACCACGCTGGCCCAGTGCGAATTGGCGGAATCCACACGCCTTTGAGAACATTATGGAGAACACTCAGACATACAGGTTTTTTCACAATGTTTTCCTTAACCGTTGAGCCAAACGATATTTTAATTATAAGAAAAATTGCGTGCTTGCTGGGATTCACACTCGGCCCACCGAAAGTGAAACCGGAGTCCTAACCATTTTCTATCGCTTCGGTGAGTCATTATTACATTGCAATTAAAAAAACCTCGATTGATTGCACAAACCGTCCGACAACCCTACGTCACCTAACAACATATCGTGTGCTAATCACTTGGAAACAATGCTTGACTGCAACTTGCTTTTATGTAATTTTTTTGCATTAAATTATTGCTATTGAAGCCATACATAACATTCGTTGTTAAAAAAAACTACGTTGTGAGCTCAGCTTGTGTGTAGCCATGCAAAATGTATCTACCTCCAAGCCAGTGGCGTGCACTGGGTTTCTTACCAGGGTATGCATACGGCAGGAAAATTGCATAAAGTGGCAAAAATCCTCCTCTTATACGAATCCCTACTAATATTATAGTCCCGACTATATATCTAATCCCTACTATATTTGAAGATTTTACACCATAACTCCGACAAATTATAACCGATTTAAATAATTATTTTTGTACTATAGAGGTTATAATATGTTTTTAATTTTGCCCAAACTTTGTTTAATCTGATAAATGTGGTTGGAGATAGAGGACAGAACTCCTCAGCGGACAGCAGCAAACCCCTCATTTAAGGCTTAGCGATACTGAATACTTTAAATACTTGACGTTTCAAAAGTGTTTATATTAGGCCTACTTGAAATAATGAAATTTGAATTTGACTTAGGTAATTATTTTCTATTATATATACCAAAACTTTCTTTAACCCGTGACGCAAAAACTACGAGGTGTTATAATTTTGACATGGCTCTATGTGTGTGTGTGTGTATGTGTGTGTTTGAAAGGTGAATAAGTTAAAGAAAAGAAGTGTTCTTAGCTATGTTTGATGAAAATCGATCCAAGGTAGCCGCCGCGACAAAATGGCGGAATAGGTACATATTTTTCCACAGCTCTCTCAATATGGGTATCAAATAAAAAGGCTTGGAATACTACACTACACTTTGACAATACACTATGACAAAATAGTACACTATGACAACATTTAAATCCAACATGGCCGCCACAAGATGGTGAATTACATTTTTTTCCCCAACGCTTTCAATCGGGTATCAAATCTCGGGGTTTTTTTTAATTTTAAATTCATATATTATGTTTGATGACTGTTGCAGAAGTAATTCGCACGATGAGAAAGAGTTAAAACTTTCGTCGGAGCCGCTTCAGCTGGGGCCGCCGCCTCGAACCTGCTACCCACTCGTGGTGATTCTGGCACGCGACCAGCGGGACACGGCCGAGCTGAGGCCTGACGATACGGTGATATAGCCATTCATTTTTTAGCGAAGAAATAAGCGGTAAAATAGGCCCGTGCAGCGATACGTATAGACGCTTTGTGAGACTGATTTTCCTGTTACTACAAATTATGTAAATTAAATAAAAGAACATTAACATTTAAAAATTCTACGAATATGACAAATATACAGTTTGGTAATTAAGTAAGTTTAGGATAGGTTTAGGTTTAAAGACATTTATTCCCATAAAAAGACCTAAGTCACTTACATAGGAACCTTAGTTTTCTATAATAAATTAATACACTTCGCCATTAGACTAAACTAAATTCAATTTTAATATTATCTACTCATCCAATGTATTCGTCTTTAAATTTATTGGTATTACTTAATATATAAGAAGCTAATTTAGTTTTGAATACATTGAATGAGTTTACATTTCAGATCTTTAAACTAATGTAATATCAGCATATCGTCTTAGAAAAGTGCAGAAAACCTTTGTGGGGCTGAGTAGGTATATGCTTTTATAACATTATAACGAAAGTAATATTAAAATGTATGAGAACACATTTAATACAACGAGGTTACTAAACTATTTATCAATTTCTTAATGACAAGGTTGCTTGGAAGCAAGCAGCTTCGCTTTCATCTCTCACAAGATAGAACAACTGCAGAGTTGCCGGCTGCTTCTTGGTAGTATCTGCCTCCCGAACCTGTGGCAGAGTCACTACAAACAGCATAGTTGAAGTATTAAAAGTGCTTATATTAGGCCAGTGGTGTGCATAGAGGGTATGCACAGGGTATGCATATGATATAAAATGAAGAAAATCTCCAGTACGATTTATACAAAACTTAAGGATAGGCATTGTAAGAGTTATATAAAGCCTACCCTTAAGTATGAATAACTCGTACTGGGGATTTTCTTCATTTTATATCATCTGTATACCCTGTGCGTACCCTCTATGCACGCCACTGTATTAGGCCTACTTCAAAATTTTGAATTTTAAGATAACACAGAACAGCTTCTTAATGTTAGGGTTATCAATACTCGAATAGCAGAGATAATCAATACTCAGATTGCCTTACCATATATCACATTCCGCCGTGTGGTGACGGAAGATCATAATACAGATGTCACCATCCCGCCTCTTCCCGCGGGTGTCGTACGAGGTGTACCTACTGAGGACAGCAGCGATCTCGTTGCTACTACTACAATTTGCTATCACCAAACCGTGGTGCCCAGCGTGGCGATTTTGGGTGAACCCTCCCGTTCGAACAGGCTTTTAGGCCAGCAGTGGTCTGTTGATAATTCCCACTCAGCAGGGTATGAGCACGTCCTGCAACATGCCACCCTGTATCCATCAATTTGAGGCGTAGACTCATGTACCTGTACCCGTAATTACAAAAGCAACCACGACCTTCAGACCGGAACACAGCATTGCAACAACGCTGGTGTTAGCGGCAGAAATGAGCATGGCGAAGCATTCCCCGGACAAGCGCTGTTAGAAAAAGCTCAGCTCTACTGCTACTAAAATATCATCATCATCATCAACCCATTACCAACCCATTACCGGCCCATTACAGGGTAATTAAAATATCACTTGCTTCAACGGTGAAGGAAAACATCGTGTGGAAACCTACATGCCCGAGAGTTCTTCATACCGATCTCAGTAAGCCTTTTGTTGACGGGGGAAATCTTCTTAAAAGATACCCAATTCTCTGTGGGAGAATTTGGGTTATGTGGGATTTCTACCCACTAAAACCCCCTCGGTAGCCAGCCTCAGGACGTAATGGGAGGTGCCTCACTTGCACAACTAGTGTTGCCCAAATTCAGTCTTGGTCTTGCAGTCTTGGTCTTGTTCTTGCGTTTTTGCAAGACCAAGACCAAGAACAAGACCGCGTATTTTTAGCAAGACCAAGACCAAGACTGACCGTGCAAGACTTGAGCAAGAACAAGACATAGCCTGCAAGACTCTTGCGTCTTGCAGCTAGGACTTAGCGCTATTTCACGGAGTAGTTAGGTGTAACAGTTCGGTGTATAGGTAGGTAGGTACGCTTAGGAATTCTATGAGACGCAAAAAACTATATCAAAGAATATGAAAAACTGGACCTATGCGCATTACGACTAATACCATAAACATAGCGAATAAAAAAATATCTATTAAAATCAAACTGAGTGCATGCATAGTTATGTTTTAACCATCGGCACTTTGATAATGCGGCATCAAAGGTTTTGTACTTACTTCTCAAAGAAATTTGCCGCTTTTCGGAAGTACATGGTTATGATACACGCGCCGGCGGCTTCTTTTGAAATCTAAAACAATCGTTGCCGCCGCGCCGAAATCATAACATTTGACACTATTCATGCAATTCATGAATAAATAAGTTTCAGAGTGCTTAGAATGAAAATGAATACATTATACTGATCACGCAAGTAGTATTATGATTAGGATAAAATGGTGAGGATAGGTAGTAGATGTCATAATAATTCATTCTAGTAAGTAATTATAATATTGATTACTTATATGGTTTTAAACTAATTACTTAGGTACTATTATTGTACATTTAGTCATTATATTTCTTAAGTTTTTACAAGTTGTTTTAGCAAATGTAAGCTTATAAATCATAAATGTTTATTAAGAAACAGTTACTTCCATGGAAAACGACATATAGGTCAGTTGATTTTTCGAATTTCGTATCAAATCTTCAGTTATTTATTAATCTGCTTGATCTTTACTATGGCTATGTTAATTCAAGCTCACAATGTTCCAATTCTAATACGTTTTTCTAAGATTTAAAGTAAACTTTAATAAATAGTAATAGACTAATAGGTAATTGCAAGACTTGCAAGACTCTTGCTGCAAGACCAAGACCAAGACCAAGACTGGGAGCGCAAGACCAAGACCAAGACCAAGACCAGGTGTATTGGCGCAAGACCAAGACCAAGACTGGCTAAGTCTCGTCTTGTTCTTGCATTTGGGCAACACTATGCACAACGCTTATAGCTCGTCACGGGAAGATTTATGATTCCCTATTTCCTGTAGGTACGTCACTTTGAGGTAAGGCAACACCTTGTCTCTTCTTGTCTTCCCAGGGTCGTAAGTAGAGGTGATGACGTGCCTACTAGACCCCGTCAGACCATTCTCGACCCTGATGTCCCTTCGTCTGGAACTATTGAGAAGGTGAACGAGCGTGATTAGCACCAGCTCTCGGGCGCTGTCTTCTCCGAGCAGGATTGGCTCGCTCTCGATCTCGCTCAGCAGCCTCCTTCTCGACTAGTACAGTTTCGGAGAAGGAGACATTGCTGCTATCACTGCTGTAGGAGAAAGATCTCTTCCAACGTGGCTGATCAGTATATGGCGCTCCTGGTCCCAGGCAGAGCACTCTTCGAGTGTATGCTGCGCGGTGTCCCGGTGTGATCTCAGTGGGCCTACGAAGTCTACGAACCCTTGCCCTATAATCATCAACCCCATCACCGGCCCACTACAGGGCACAGGTCTCCTCCCACAATAAGAAGGGGCTAAGGCCATAGTTCAACACGCTAGCAAAGTGCCGCTTGGTGTACCCCACACCATTAAGAACATTATATAGAACTCTCAGGTATGCAGGTTTCCTCGCGATGTTTTCCTTCACCGTTGAAGCAAGTTTAATACCTTAAAACGCACATAACTTAGAAAAGTCAGAGGTGCGCTCTGGGATTCAAACTCGGCCCCCCGAAAGTGAAGTGAAACTGCTACCCACTGGGCTAACACCGTTTCTACTTAAATATAATGGAGTTTTATTTCCAGGTGGCGTTAATAAGCGTGGTTCACATACAAGACGAGCAGTGTCGGCTGCCCAGCGGCATCATCGCGCAGTATCTCAAGCAGGCCAATGGACACTTGTCCTGTTTGAAGGTAAGCAGCCAGATCCCAGGCCCCAGACATTTGCAATTTTGTTGCATTTTTTTTTTCTCTCTTGCTTTATGTTTATATCTCTGTAACTACTATTTTTCTTTGGTGTACAATAAAAGTGTATTCATTCAATCATTCATTCATACCGCAACGTGCGTTTTTACATACTTTTTAGCACATATAACGTGTAAATGAAAACCGTAATATAACTTCAAATGCTTTAGAGCTACATTATTTACTGTCTTGGAGAATTATCTGTTAAACCGAAACGCTTATAGTTTTTAAGTAAACTACTGCCATAATTTTTACTGAAAGAAATCAGATACAACGTAACATCACGTGCAAAATTAAAATCCAAGTGACTCCTATCACTGTATGAGGTACGCGTCGCGTAGCGTTGATACTATGCGCGTGTCGGTATTTCATCTTCAATAGGGTTGTCATAAATAAATACTCCCAATGTTTTGAATTAGTTTGTATGGAAAAATAAATATGATTCTTTTGATTAAATATTTTTACAGGGTAGTTCCTTATGAAATATACTTATGCAACTTTCAACAGTATTTCGTAATTCGGTTACACGTTGTTTGTTTATCCCGGTTAAACCAGATTGGTTTTTGTGGTGCATATTATTTTACCAATAATGTATTACGGGGAAAGGATAGAATTGTATCCTCAGCTCTATCAACTCTCCGAGCATTGGCGCACGTGTAGAAATAATGTCCAAATAATAGACGTGTAATAATAAACGGGGATAAACGTCTCCTATTTCCTTTTGCCGTGCTTTGGCAGGTGGATACGATATTTTTTTCCCTTGCCAGGAGCTATAATCGGGGCGCTATAATTTTTTCCCCTGCCTATGCTGAGGGATACAGGCGCGCCCCGAGCACTTCCTTGAGACTGTCTACTCGTTACATAAAATAAAATAAAATAACAAATAAAACATGTACTCGTATATTAATGAAACACTTGACTGCCAAAAGACGTTTCTTCACATTTCAAAAAGGTTTTATACAGCAGCCAGATTTAATTTTAAAAAAAACGTGTTCGACTTATGTACAAGCGTTAGAAGTTATACTTCTTTGGCGTAACAAGATATAAAAATCTTTTTAAAAATTTTATCTTTCGCCTTACAACAATAGACACACATTGAAAGTTTTATTATAACGCATATATTTTGTCTTCAATATCCAGCAACTGTACGTGACGGGCGAAGCGGGCGAGCCGTGCGACACCGGCGAGATGAGCGAGGCGGGCGGGTACGCGCGGGGCGAAGCCCTATGCTGCGTGTGCGCATCTGCGCCGCTGTCACGGGCGCTGCTGCCGTGCCGCCACGCGTGCCTATGCGCACGATGCTTACGTAAGTAACAATAATAATAATCAACCTTCTAAATGTAAAGGAAGAGATGAACAAAGGAAACTACAAGCGTGAACTCAAAACAAATAGTTTTTGGAGCAACCTATTTAGTAGCAATGCAATAACTATGACCTTCATACATTTCCCTAGCAGCGATGTTTCAATGAACGCTATAATGCGATTTATTTACCTACCCACAAGTATAACCACAAGTATAAGTTACTTTTTTTTTTATTTGTTTGTACTAACGTGATCTTAGTTCTGAATGTTTTATTAGATAACATAATGCACAGTAAAAGCAACTGTGGTTTCTGTGGCAATTAATGAAACACAATTTAGCATGTACTTTTTTAGAAAATAAACTTATAATAATAAGAATTATAATATAAATAAATATACCACGACAATACACACTTCTTCTTTTAGCCCCAAAAGTAAGCGTCGGATGTGTTGTGGGTACTAAAATAATTAAGGTTTTTTTTGTATAAATCATATACATAAATACTTATAATATACAGATGAACACCCAGACACTGAAAAACATTAACGTTCATCGCACAAATATTTTCCAGATTTGGGAATCGAACACACAGCTTTGGACTCAACTTTGGGCAAAGTGTGTTAACTTTGCTTAGTTTCAATCAATCGATCGTTAATTACATTATAAATGCCTTCCCCTGCCCTGGTTACGCTCATGGAAAGTCGACATAACTGTCCACTAACTAATGGCCGCTATCACTAAACCTAGGAAATTCTACAAAAAGAAAAACGTTACAACAATTCAAAGTCAAAGTCAAAGTCAAAAATATCTTTATTCAAGTAGGCCCACAGGTGGCACTTTTGATGCGTACATAAGAATTACACGGTAGTGAGATGATGGCGATAACCACATTCGTAAACTTAAAACTAAAGCTACGAGGGTTCCAAACGCGTCCCGGTCTATTCATATATGATCTATTCATATATGACTAACGACTAAAGGCGCCATCTAAAGTTGCGACACCGGTTTAGCGGTGTGTTATGTTTATGGGATTCGTAAACTGACACTTGACAGATAAAACAATATAACCATCCATACCAAAAATTAAAAATGATTATATGAGGATTATATGAGTTCCCTAGTGGAAATCGATAGGTGAGAGTTATATACATATGCCTATGAATCTTCTTAGACTAGTTGTTACTTAGGCATTGGTGCAGTTGTTACGGTGAAGTAAAGAGCTGTATTTTTTTCCAAGAAATTTAAATAGTTTACTTTTTGTTTGCTAATTCATGTTTGAACACACAAATTTTCGCCACGGAAACAATTTGCACACAATCTGAGCTAATATTTAACAACATTTACTGTATATTACTTAAATTAAGCTTAATTTGCTATACTCCGCGAATAACAGGAGAATCTGTAATTGTAAATGGTGTAATTTATAATTTCTTCAATCCTTACACCAAACAGATCTTCGGAAATGTACCCTCTACGCACGTTTTCATAATATATCATGGATTTCCGCAAAGTAACGCCTGCTTCTATCCAACATTTAATTTAATTTATAAGAAAATAAAACATACCAGTGAAATGCACTTTTCAACTCAAAACAACAATAATAAAGTCCTAACTAGTTACTTATCAATAATTTTAAATTATTATTACTTTGGTTGCCTGGGAGAGATTACTTTGTAGCGATAAGGCCGCCAAATTGTATACTTTTTGTTAAATTTTTATTTATAATTTTTCTAAATGTTTATGTGGTGTAGGTACAATAAAAGTGGTTTCATTCATTCATTCATTCATTCATTCGTTCTTTCATTCATTCATTAATCTGTGAACTAGTTCTAACTCAAATCATAACTAAACTTAACTTTAATTATTTAGTGAATTGCATTTCGGAATAGTCGCGCAAAATTTTAAAGAGATATTTACTGTAACACAAGCCCGGCTTTTCGGCTTCCATGGTAGTACCGCCACTGCTTAAAGAGGGTTTGCCCATGATCACAACGCTGGGCAAACGCGCTGGTGATTACATTCGGTAGTAGTAGCACAGAGAACTCTGCTGACCGTTCTCTGTTATGTTCTCTTAGTACGACACCCGCGGGAAAAGGCCGGTGGTAACAACTGTTTTCTGATCTGCCGCCACCACACTGCTAATAAATAATACAGTAAACTACGTTCCTAACCTCACCTCAGTAACCTTTAGTTGACAACGCCTCCGGTCTTACATAATCTATAAATATTCATATCGGATTAATTATGAATTCCGTATACATTATTAGTTGGCTTGTTAACAATCTGTATGACGTCCTGAATGAAAGTAGACAGGTCATTTGAATATTAGGAACAATAACAGCGTTTAAAATACAAATAGGTCAAGTGCGAGCCAGTGTCATGGCACTGAGGATTCCGTACTGCACTGTATAAAATATATATATACAATAGAATATATATATATATATATATAAACACGTGTATAGTACTAATAGTGTATACTAGTTGACCCGCGCAACTTCGTCTGCACCAAATCGGTTATAACAGGTTTCATATGCCTTGCGACTTGCTTGCCTGAATGAAGATCTGATAAATATTTTAAGAGATAAACTCCTCAACAATATATCAGATCTTTATTAAAATTAGACAATACATGCTTGATAGCATATATACACTTTCAAATAAAAAAAGAATAATTAAAATCGTTTTAAATTTAACGGAGCTATGAAGCAAAATTTATAAATATTTTCATCCCATTTCCCGGAGGTTTTAAAAGTATTCTATATGTTGACCCGTAATATCAGCTACTACTATACCAAAAATTAAATAAATTCTGTTTTGGACTGTTAAAATTTTCAAAAAATATCAAATGTACAGAAATCTTCCAGTTACAGTTTTTTATAAGTAAAGATATATATATATATATATATATATATATATATATATTATTTATATATTTGTGTAAAGTTTAAATCTTATTTATTGCACCACCTCTTTTCTATGTAGCGATAAGGGCACCAAACGTAAAAGTACTCTTGCTCTATGTTTTTATCTCTCTGACTACTTTTTTCTTTGCTGTACAGTAAAAGTGTATTCATTTATTCTACACTTCGCAGGGCATGCAAGGAACGTGTCTTATAAAGTTTCGCCCTTTATCCCGTCAACCGGAGGAGTAGGTCTGTGATTAGGTAACCGAGTCATGTTTACTTCAGATGGGGGAGGGGAAGGTAGCCATAAAGCTTTTCCACCACCCGCACGGTACGCCCTTATGTAACAAATCAATAATATCGGTACAGATGTAAATAATCTAAGTCGAGCGCTGACTAATATTATTCTTTCGATGCGCATTGGCATTAACTGCTATCGTATCCACGCGTTATTAAGTATGCGTTGCGCACGCGCACACTGCGATCTGAATCGCACAACTACAATTACAAGGTTGCGGTCACGAATACTGATCGAGCGATGCCTCCGCTATCGGGATTCGCTCAGCGGCTGCGTTTGTGTTCTTTAATACCGAGATGATAATCGCGGTGAAGATATCTTTTTTTTATAGGTTTAATTGTCGGTTCAAATAGATAACCCACCTGATGGTAAATGCATGCCTTACGAAATGTAGCACGTTGCACGTTACAGGACGTGTTCCTTACACGTACGTACCGTGCCGCCCTGAGACCGAAACCCACCCACTAGGCTATCACCGCTTTATCATAATCCATCATCAAATTTACAAAGTAAGCTTTATAAGTATTTATGAAAATTATTCATAAAAATATTAATCAGTCATCTTGGTACCCGTAACACAAGCTACGCTTAATTTGGTAGTAAAGAAAGAAAGAAAAATCGTTTTTACTAACACACATTTGTGTAAAATGTTACATTTAAATTGTTTAACATAAAAATGTGTGACAAATGAGCTGACTCTGTATAGATGCGTACTTAAAAGCGTAGCACTGGTTGTAAGCCATCGCCCGAATCCTTGCGACTAAACAATAACAAAACAATCTTAAAAAGGGACAATAACACAGAATATAATATTTAAACAAACGAAAGTTGCACATTTATAAAATTTAACAAAACTAAGTACGAGGTAAATAATAATAATAAAACCACTACTATACAAAGATTAAAAAATTTACCTACTATTATGTAAACAAAAAACAAAAGCTATGAAAATAAATAATAAAGACACAAAAACTAAAAACTAAAATAAAACTAGATGGCGATGTATGTATTGCCGTAGTATATTTATTTATTATTTATTTAAGTAACTATCAAAGCAACCTTTGATGTTACACGTATGTGAACTTTTCCACTGTATAAAATACATAATAATTCCGATCACGCCCCGTACATCCGATCGCATCGGTGCCAATGCCAGCGTAAACTTTGGACCTTCCCGCCGACCTCTGGCGATCTCTATGGAACAGATAATGACCGATCGCGACCCTACGTGATCGCCCGTGCTAACGAGGTGATCAGAAGTAAGATGCAGATAGAACCATGATAATAATAAATAATAAATAAATATACTACGACAATACACACATCGCCATCTAGTCCCAAAGTAAGCGTCGCTTGTGTTATGGGTACTAAGATGACTATTGAATAATTTTATGAATAATATATCTACCCAGACACTGAAAAACATTCTTGTTCGTCACACAAACATTTTCCAGTTGTGGGAATCGAACCCACAGCCTTGACTCAGAAAGCAGGGTCGCTGCCTACTGCGCTAATCGGCGGTCAAATGATAGTTATCAACCCATCACGGGCCCGCTATAGGGCAATGGGTCTCCTTTGGGAACAAAAAGATTTAAAGTCATACCGGCAGATGCGAGCGCCTCTAGCAAACTTTGTGAAGACGTAGCGCACTTTAACTTGTGTTTTACGTCAGTCACAAAAAAAAATCCGTATTCGGAAAAAAAAACTTATTCGGGTTTCAGTTTTTAATTATTATTAAAAACTCCCCTCTCCCAAAGGAACCGAGCTTAATGTCGGGATAAAAAGTATCCTATATTACTTCTAACACTTCCAAGAATATGAGTACAAAGTTTCATGAGGATCGGGTTAAGTAGTTTTTGCGTGAAAGCGTAACAAACAAACTTACATTCAGATTTATAATATTAGTAGGGATGGTTTTCCACTTACCATCAGGTGCCCCATCTACTTGGTCCGTCAATTATTACTATTAACAAAAAATATATATATCGAACTCCGTGCTGTTATCCACTGGGAATTGTGAAGGGAAAAAATGTAATAGGTAATAAAACCTCATCAATTCTTGGCCCGACCCGGAAATCGAAACTCCTCAATCGGACCTCACGATTTATAGTTAAACTTGCCAACCACGAGACAAAGAATCAGGCAGACAGTTAGAGGCTAACCTAATTGTACTTTTTTAAATTTCCAGCGAAACTCGACAAGTGCCCAATCTGCAGAAGTGTGATCACCAGCTACTTCTGCATCCGAAACGAAGAAGAGCCCATGGAGCTGAAACAGCAGTTCCCGCTGAACCGCCGTCTTTTGAACCTGTTCCACTACCACTAGCAGGGAGGCAGACGTTTTAATGGAATCTACAAAGGGGTCGTCCATTAATCGTGTAATGTTTTGACCCACCCTTTTTTACAGAGACGAATACCACTTCATTGGGGGGAAACGGAGTGGTTATGTGGGGCTTACAACAAATACTGCATATTCCTTAATGGACGTATGGGTAGTACCAGATCGCGCTAAACCCCTCTGCCCTAATGATAAATGGCGAGACTCCCCGCTCCCAAATCACATTTGCTTTGGTACAAAGTATCTTAAATTCACACGTGTCACTGGCGGCTTTTCGGTTTAGAAATCATGCGTTACACAAAATGTAGATAAAATAAAAACACATTTTATCTCACTCTGTGATTCTCCCCCTTACGGGGATTCGAGGCATATGTAATAAAAGGGCAATCCCTAGCCGCGGGCATTACCTTGCTGATTTCAAGAGCTGTTTTTCGGTGGGGAATCGTGCGCTCCCAACCTTCCTTCCACCTGTGATATTTTGAGATTTATCTGAACCCTTGTGGGTCTTGTGCCCCCTACACGAGTCACACGTGATAAATGGGCAGTCCCAAGCTGCTGACATAGCCTTGCTGATTTCACGGTCTGCTTTTCAGTTTATTAATCGCGCGTGGTAAATGCACATTGTATCTCTCCCCCTTCCAGCCTTGCTGATTTCAAGCCGAAGTTTTCAGATTGAGAACTAGATGTGACGTCACTGACTAACCTCAAACACCGGCGGCTCTGGTGCGTACACTACTTTAAAGACAAAGATACAGTGTTATAAAATCATATCCTGTCCTAAAAGTCTATAATAGGCGATTGCTGGGCAGACTGTGCTGTGAATTCAGTAGATAGTAGTAGTGCACGGAGAATGCTGCTGCCCGTATTGAGTTATATTCCCTTAGTCGCCTCGTACGAAAACCGCGGGAAGAGAAGGGGTGGTGACAACTGTATTCTGAACTGCCGTCGCCACACATCAATATTAAAGTTATAAAATAACTATCAAAATTTGATGTTACCACGTGAAAGAAATTTAATCTAATTACCTGATAAAATTGTTGAACCACTTTTAGCACATCGGGTTAAACTTTTCAATGATTACTGATTCATCTCTCAAAGAGAATAACTATATGAGTTTATTTCTTGAATGCACGTTTTTGAAAAACATTTGTTACATGATTTAAAAATAGGTGCGTTCAATGAAAAACTCATTTAAAATACATTTTGCATTATCTGTGAACGTTTCCTAGTTTGACTCTACACATTGTAATTTTCTGTCGACATTAAACTTTTTTTTCTTTATTTATTAAGCAACATTATCCGATCCGATAAGATTTTAAATCATTATTCGGTAGGAAGCTATATTCCAATAGCAGCACTGTCACTAGAAGATCGAATCTAGCTGGACTGAAAGGTTCTCCCAACAGGTTTGCCCATAATCACCACGCTGGGCAGAAGTGTTGGTGATCGCGGTGGATGGTAGCAGCATGGAGGACGCCGCTGCCCGTTCCCCGTTATATTCCCTAAGTCGCCTCGTACGACGAGGGTTGGTGACACCTGTATTCTGATCTGCCGTCACCACACTGCACTACCCCTTATCCAATTAAGTTGTTATTGCGGAAACATTTCTTTATAGTGTTTTATTTTTCTGTAGCATATGAACAAAAATAAATATAGAGACTACCCTTTTGCTAGTCTTCATTGCTTTTAATTTTAGGTCGTTTCATATTATTTTTAATAAAAAAAAAGGATACTTGTGAATGGTTAATTGTGTAAAGCAAAAGATATTCATCGAAAAGTTCATTTTAATTTTTACTGCTTTCGTTCCTAAAGTTAATATTAAGGTTTATATTATGTTATATGAATTTTGATTTCGCATAGGCCGAGTGCACACTTGTGTATAAATTATTATTATACAGGGTGACATAAAAATACCAGAAAGCTCTCGGTGTTGTAGTTCCTCTCATTAAAACAAACAACTTTAATTTTACGACTTTTCAAAATTTAGTATTAATTTATTTCACACAAAAAAAATATCAATAATATGTTATTTCTGTAAAGTTTCATTACACTGTGGAACCAAATACTTATGATTCGACAACGTCGCGTAGTCGGGTCAGTGACCGCATGATAGACCGCGTGGTGCGGGCGCCGATGCTGATGTTACGTTACAGAGTAGTTACAAGTAGAGTATCTATATAAAATATTTAATATTTCATCATTACATATAATATTTCACAAACTATCGAGTTAAAAAAAAGACGTAGAACGAAAGTTGTTACTTTAATGTAAACAACTGCAGAACGCGAGCATTCAGATATTTACTATTTAACCCGGCGTATAACACTTTTTTTTGTTAAAATTTGTTTGGCTTTAATAGCATTATGGTTAATTTTGACGAAAAAAGAAGATGTCTGTTACCATATTGTAAAGTAATATTGTCCTTGTGTGAAAAACACTACTAGTTTATACTGTACCAATCTCGAGCTCGAAATACCTTATTTAATGGGAATAAGGTTTCTTTTCATCTGTAAAAACCTTAATAACGATATTATGCTATAGCTTAATACCGTTTTAAAGTTATAGCTCCATCACTTTCTATTAAAAAAATATAAGAAAGCCCTACAGAGTAAAATAGAACTTATTCCCATTATCATAAAGTCCTCCGAGCATAATGTAATGTAAAATAAATAATGTTACATAATCAATGAGAAACCCTTTGGCATTACATGATTTGAAGAGTACTGAGCTGTCGTATCCCAATTTTAAAATATATTAAATATTCATGAAAAGCTATTTTCTTAAACCAAAAGGTTTTCTTATTTCTCTACTCTTTTTCTAAGGTTTCATAGCAAGAAAATTCGCATTCTTACATTTCAAACATACCAGATTACGTTACCATATCGACAAAATTATATTTATCATTATCTTTTAAAGATTTATGTTTTATTGTTATTAAAGTGTGTACTCGGTCGTAGTTTTCACCATTGTTACACCTATTTTTAAATTTAATTTTTACTTGGTTCATTCTAAACTAATATTAGACTAAACTTTCCTATTTATTTTGTCTTTAAAACTGAGCACGTACGTGTAAATTAAAAAAAGAACTAGTATAGAACAATTAAGCGTGTGGGTGCAATGTATGCAACTGTGATATCGAAATGCTTTGTGAATTTGCTATGCAATAGAATAATGTAAATAATTTTTAATGTTAAGTAGATTTTAGTAAGCCTAGGACTTCACTAGCAAATTTGAACTTTCTTTGCATGGAAATGTAAATATTTCAGCATTGTGCCGCAAATAACTTGGCTGGATTTTTTACCACTGCGCCGCTTGCGTTCAACTCATGCCAGTGACGTCATTCACATTATCAATACTACAAATACGTTGCGTGCTGCTCTGGCGATCAACTCGTGCCTATGACTTCATTCGTGATATCATTACGGCTCTGGTAGTCTAGTCGTGCCTATTGGCACCGTCATACGTATTGTTAGTACTGTTAAATTCGTTGCGCCAGTGACGTCTTTAACATTATCAATAATACAAAAGCGTTGCGTGCGGCTTGCCACGATCCACTTGATCTTGATCCACTCGTGCCACTTGGCACGAGTGGATCGCCAGAGCGCCATTTACAGTTTCAATACTACAAATGTGTTTCGTGCGGCTCTGTTGGTCGACAAGTGAAAATTGAAGGAAACAATGTGCACGAGCACTGAAAAATTCGTTGTTTGTGGCTCTAACGATCGACCAATGCTAATGTCGTCATTGGCATTATCTGTACTGTTGAATGTATTGCGATGACTCGTGATTGCATCATGACATTATTCGCATTTTCATTTAAAAAATACGTTGCTCTCGGCTCTTGCGATCGACTTGATTATAACTTCATTCATATTATCAGCGACTACTGAAAAATGCAATGAGTGCGGCTTTTAAGCTCGACTCGTGCTCATGACGTCACACGCATATTCAGTACAAGAAAAAATAGGTTTCTGTACTCTTGCGTTCGGCTTGTGCCAATCACGTCATTCGCATTTTCATAAGTGAAAAATGCGTTGCGTTTGGCACTGGCGATCAACTCGTGCCAGTGACATCATTAACTTAATCAATAGTACAAATGCGTTATTTATAAAAGCCAAATGAAATTTAAACCGTAAAGGAGATTTCTATATAGTTTCCATTTGTTAGGAGTCCTAGGGTTCCGCAGTTGAGATACGGCCGGAATATAGACCGGTTACGGTTAAAATTTCCATTTCGCGATAAAGTAGCTTCTTCAGGCACTAGACAGTAGATTATGCATCGTTATGTATTGTTATAAATAGTTATTATGTATAATATATGTATACTAGACATTACATTCTGTACAGATATATCAGGATCAGGGCGCGGTCATGGTACCGTCAAGGATAAGGAGAAAATTGTTTGATTCCGACTCTTAAGTGTTCTGCAAAGCTCTGACGGAGGCCTTTGTCAATGCTATCCTATTGACGCCACCCAGCAACCATATACCTATACCATATCGAGGGAACCCGGTATGCCAAGCTGGTCTCTAATTTCCTAATTTTACAAAGATAATAAAAGAATTGAAAAAATATATCCAGTAGACTGTTAATAAGAGACGCGCGAGTTCTGACAACACAATATCATGATACTTAAAAGCTTATCATTAAAAACAAATACGATCGATACACAAAACAGTGATAGCCTAAAACGGACTTTGATTTTTACAGAGTAAATTTAAAAAAAAACTTAAATTGTACAAAGTTTATGGTTTCTCGATTCCGGAGCCCTGACTCTGATATATTTAAATATACCTTCAAAAATAGCGGTCATGTTTGCCTTTAAGCGAGTCGTATATACATGCTCGACGAGAAGTTTCTTATACAGCAATACTCGACGTTGGGTGCAGGCAATCGAATGTCATCGCATGAACTTCTACCCTATTACGAATTTAAAACGAAATTCTGGATAGAGTTACTCAAACTTAAATACAAATATTTTTTTATTCAAATAGGCCCATACATGTTTATGGGCGCATTACTAAAAAATTGGTACAATTTACGTCCTTAAAATATGGAGGTTTAGCTACATTTTACTCGGACTTTATGGGATGACTGGGCTACCAACGAGCGTTGCGTTTAAAAGTGTAATTGTTTGTTTGTCCGAACCAGTTTTTTTTTTATGTAGCTATGAAAGGGCGGAGAGTAACATAGGCTAATTTTTATCCCTCAGGATTTTTGGCAAACCGTAAAAAAACAATAGGGCAGTAGTTAATCTATAAAAAAATACTAGGGTAACATAAAAACGTCGAGCATGTACTGACTTGGCGAACTGGCATTCTAAAAACAATGTTTCATTATCATGGGTCTTCCAATTCAGTGAAAAAAAACCTAATATACCTTGTAAGACGAATAAGACGAGATAACTAATGTATAGTACAAAAATCACAACTACATCTAAGATTGCTAACATTCTTTATCTCGTCTCACTAGTCTGACTTGACAGATATTTTTTTATAAAATTGACAAATATTTTGGATAAAATATGAAAAAGAAACAAACCTGACGTGTGATTTCAGCTAAAAAAATAAACATTAAAATTATTTGCCACCCCTTGAGAATGTTAAACTTTTACCATTCATTACACTATACCGTCCAATATTCCATTATCATTTACATTTAATTAAGTCTTCTGTGAATTTTGCAATTGTTTATAAGTAAAGATTGCTAGAGATTGCCGAGCAATTATTCCTGAATAATTCTAATTGGTAAATAATATTATCCATTGTAAAATGTCGTCAATATTGCCAAATATCCATTGGATATATAAAGATAATTGAAAGACTTCAATAGTGTTTTTTTTTTAATTAGACTAAGTTATAGTCTAGTAAAGACGTTATACAGCGCTGCTAGCGGAAAAATGGAGCACCACAGTTTTACGAAATGCTTGACTTAAACTGTGGCCAACGAGCCAAATAATTTTTGTATTCCAACTTTGACGTTATTTTCTTAAGGGAGAGAAATGAATTGTCTATACTTTTCTCACGCAAGCAAGGAACGTCAATGTTTGGTTCCATCATTTATTTTCGTTCGCCTATATTTAGACGAGTAAACGATTGCAAAATCATAGTAGTATCATTACTTTGAACCCATATTAGTTTGCTTGGGCAACTCTGCGTTGACTTATTAATGGTAAAAAATAGTTTTCACAAAATTTAAGCGCCGGTTTTTTTCAATAATCAATTAATAACCTTCGATTTTGGAATAAATTTGACGTTTCAAAAGCGATACCTGTCAAATAGATTCCTCACTCAGGTTATCTATGGATTGTAGAAGCCCTTAGTTCACTAATTAAAAGGGACCGTAAAAATGCACTTAAAATATATCTTAACATCGTACACAAATAGATAATGTTAAAAGATTAAAAGTATTAGGCCTACCATAGACGACAGATTTTAATGTAAATAAAATAATGTTTACTCTATTACTATGTTATCAACGAAGAACCGAGTCCCAAGTCTGCTATTACAAACTTCTCAATGGTCTGTCTATCAATGACAAAAAGTATCTACTAATTAAAAAAAAAGGAAAAACTTTCATTTACGATAAGCAATTTTTGAATAAATATTTTTTTTGTTTCGTATACACAATAGGCAAGCCTGTATCGTAGCCTGCGCCTTATCAAGTTGTGTTTTCCTGTCGCTCGGTTAACGTCAGTTATTTAAAAATTCAAAAAATTGAAAATTCATTTATTTCAAGTAGGCCTTCTTTATAAGCACTTTTGAAACGTCAAGTATGTTTGTTTATAATGACACTACCATGAATTACTTAGAAAACAGCCTCTCTTTCGGAATCACACACCTTTAACTTTCCGGCGACCTTTATGACCTTTATAAACATTATAGTCGGAAAAATGTAATAGGCCCGTTTTGACATTTGTGCAAGACCATAGAATGTAACTTGGAACGAAACTGAAAGAAACAAAAAAATAAAGATCAATTACATACAGAGTTTTAAAAAATACGTAAATTTTTTTGGGGCGTTAAATAATATGAAAGAATATATCGCGAGTATTCTTTTTGCGCTTACTTCATAGTAGCGTGCAATTTATAATTGTTGCGAAACGTTCCGAAAACAGTTACGTTCTCAGTCTTTTTTTTTTACTGAATATCGAAATTAAATATTGTGTAGTTATCTTTACTGCAAAGAATGAGCTTGGTTCTCAAAATGGGTTCTAAATAATGAGTCTGAGATGATGTATCTGACCAAGCGGCACATGACTGAAGAGTCCCCGCGCGCACTGCGCAGTTTTTCGTTCCTCATCTTGTAAAGTTGACTGTGCGCTCGTTTAAGTTTGATATATATTGTTTACTATTACGTTAACTATGGCTCTTCTATTTTTGTGTTTGTTGTTATATAGTACTAACTCTGTTTCAACATGTTGAAAAGTGGACGTATAATCAACAGCCAGTCACGCGTATTGGTTGTGAAGTTAAAGGAATACTTTGAACGAACGAACACTTTACAATACATAATAATATCAATCAAGTACTGATACAAACTTGAATTGATTTATCGTGAGTATCGAGTACAGAGTCTTATGGTTCCATAACTAGTTACGTCGCGATGACAAATGTCAAAACGGGCCTATTACATTTTTACGACTATAATATATCACTTACTTTAACGGTGAAGGAAAACGTCGTGAGGAAATCTGCAGTCTACCAATCCGCACTTGGCTAGCGCGTCGACTACGGCCTAAACACTTCACATTCTGAGAGAAGACCCGTTCCTTATGGAATAGAAATGACTAGGACAGCAGAAATAAAGAGGTTTTTCCACCCGCTTTAAGTATGTTCATTAATCCCCAGTGAACGGAAGTTCCTTATTTTAATTTTAGTAAAGTTCCGGATTTATAAATCTATATATATAATCTGTGGGTATGTTCCGTATAGGCTCCGAAACGGCTGGACCGATTTCAATGAAACTTTCAGGGAATTACCGGATTGACCTGGCGAGTAATCCTGTAAAGTTTGGTGACGATCGGAGCACTCCTATTTTTGAACTGTCAAATACAGCTTTTATTTACTATGATGATATTCTATTGTAGGGTGTACATGGGTGTAGATAATGATCGTGGATCACCCGCTCGAGAAGAGAATGAATACGGAGAGAAATAAATGATTTAATATATTATGAGACTTAAATTAAAATTTTAATGATGTAAGTTTATTGTTTAAATAAAATTAAGCAAAATCTAGCCCGGCGAAGCGGGCTGGGTACGCTAGTATTACTATAAAAAGTTTTCTTATCTATGATGCCATTGAAGTACAATTGTAGTAGCAAACTTGCAGCTCAATACAGTAAGAAATGTTGCAAATATTTTGCTAAGCCCTTAATTATTTTAACAAAATTAAAGAACTTATATATAGTGAACTTAGTTTATATTATAGTCTGTCGTTCGCCTGCGTCTGGCATTAGACTAAGGGCCTAAGTGGCATGACATCGCAATAGTTAAGCAGTGCTTTTTTACGCTATTACCTATAAAAGTCGCTGTCAGTTGAAGAGTGACGAAACACTGAACTATTTCGACTTTGTGCCACGTTTTATAATACCCTAAATGAACAGATTGTGAAGTGGTGAGTCAATAGTTCTTAAAGAGGCTGTACTATGTCCTTAATATTAATATCTCAAACTGATTTGTATCGTGTAAAGCACAATACACAAACACCCGGGGCGGCAATCTGTGTAACAAAAAAGTAAAAATACCGCTGAACTTCCGTCTCGGTATTTTTGTCTTAAACACCTGCATCATCCAAAATAACTTTGAAGTCTCACAGTGCATCCCAATTGATAGTGCGAGATCTAATCAGATATTGAATAATTAACGAGATCGAGTTATCTTTCGATGATAATGTTGGTGGAACCTACACTGCTCGTAAAACTGCATAGCATTGTTTGAGTGTAATGCTGAATTCGTGAAAATTTAATATAAAGTCACCATAGAGGCTAACGGAGTACGTAGTGACTGTATATTTTTGTCTAGATTATTGTAACAAATATTTGTAAATAAACATTTGCCAAAGTATTTAGATTGTTTATTTTAATTATATACACCTTTGTATTTTTTTGGTCCTTCGAGCCAGATCAAAGTGACCATAAAATAAATGAATGTATACTTTTTTATTCCAAATAACTATATAGATATAAATAAATCCAAAGAACAAAAAAAGGGGTTATAGAGATATGAAATATTAACAAATAATGGATGGCTATTGGCTCTGGTATGTAATGATTTAAATCCTTAGACTCCGTGGATGGATGCTCCAAAAGAATCATCGTCGACCAATCGTTAACACAGACAAAACGTATGTTTACAGTTATTTTATATCTGACATAACAGTACGTCAACCTTAAACCTTAAATAAGAGGTATTTTTGACTACAATCTCACCTGATGGTAAGTGATGGTGCAATCCGAGATGGTAGCAAGTTAACCTAAAAAGACAAAAATATGCAGTCGCGGAGTTTTTTTAGAACTTTTAAAGGGGAACGACTTTGTCATACATGATTTTATCTAAAATTTAACCGTTTATGCAGCATACGCAGGGGGAGCTCTCAAAAGGGAAAAAAACACCGGATTTTAGAACATACTGATATTCTCTTATTTGTCTTAGCGTGATGCTAAATAATCAGGCGATCAGACACTGAAAGAATTTTTCAAATCTGACCAATAGTTCCTGAGATCGTCGCGTTCAAGTAAATAAACTCTTACTGGTACTGGTACTGGACAGGATTGGACATTGCAACATTACTTTATTTTTCTAAAATAAACGTAGTCTAAGTTACTCCATATTACATCAGCTACATGCCAACAAGTCCCGTTTAAATCGGTCTAGCCATTTCAAAGATTAGCCTGAACAAAGAGACAGACCGACAGACAAAATTGTAAAAAAAAAAATTTTGGTGTATGTGGCGCATATCTTATCTTGTATTTTTAAACAAGCAATTCTTGTATATATATAATTGGAATCTCGGAATCGGCTCCAACTATTTTCATGAAATTTAGTATACAGGGGGCGATAAATCGATCTAGCTAGGATTCATTTATATTGGAATCTCGGGCAAAAACTGCAAAAAAAAAACCTTTTTGAGAGGTTCTGATGCGCGCGATGCGTGAACGGTAAACGTTACGCCAAACGACGGAAGTATAGTAAGTATATCGGAATTGTCGGAATTGTTGTTTCTTTAAAGTTCTATAAAACAGTCGGCGACAACATACGAATATTTTTTTAAGTCGGCTCAGTCGGTCGCTAGTATATTATTATACATGTAGTACAAAGCGGTTATTTCAATATTACAAACAGACACTCCAATTTTATTATATGTAGGTTTTTTATTATATGCACCTATTGATGATGAAAAACCACTCCACTTTAGTATCAAGTGTTTCTCGAACAGACGGCTCGTCACTTTATTCCATTTAGCAGTTGACAGTACTTAATTATATTTACCTCTAATGGACTAAACGTTAACCATAAATTTTAGAAAATGGGAAAAGTTTGTGAGCGAGTAACACTCTAAGGCACTGGTCTCACCGGCAACGATAAACGAGTAACGAGTAGAGCTAGAACTAGAAACGAGTTAGCGAGACGCGGGGAGCGAGTGCGTAGTTCCGATATTTGTGTAGCTCGGCTATAAGCGAGTGTGCGAGTGAGGCGGGCGATTACTCACATCACTCGCTCATAGTATATATACTCTCAAATCCTATCATAGAATTCATCATCGTCGTCTGAACTAGATAACAATGATAATTCAAATGATTTTTCGATATTCATATTAAATAAAAAAAACGTGTACTTTCAGATACGCACTGTAGAGAAATGACCACTGGTTGCTCTCTCGGCGTGAGTTCTAATCGCTTGGCGAGTATCGCCGAGCGAGTGTTATCTTTCATGGCTCTTGTCGCTCAGCGACAAACTAGTGCAGCGAGTGGTCGCCGGCAGTGTGAACAGTCAGCGATCAACTGTTTGTATATGCATCTCTTTTGTTCACACGGAAAGTATATCTATTGTACGTTTCTTGAGCGAGAAAATAGCCGATAGTTAGTCGTTTTCTCGTCGTTGGTGGGGCAACTGCCTAAGGCAGTGAAAGAACGTTCGTCGCCATTCTCCCACAGAACAGCGACACGCCGCACGGTTACATCATAAAAATCGGTCTACTTACCGCTTATTTCTGCAGCTTAGCGTCATTGAAGTCGCAGCATTGCTGTGTTCTTGTCTGAACTGCTTTGTTGCCGGTGTAAATAGAAGTACATAAAGCTTAACACCTACACATGACGCAACAGGGTGGCATGTTTGTAGGACGAGTTAGAATTCGTACAGAAAACACCATGTCTAATGGCAGGCATATATTAAAGATCCTTACAGAACCTTACTCAGACACAATCGCTTTATAAGGCCCTGGAGCCGATTGTTTCGATAGATACCTAGGTACTTACCTGTATCTCCACCAAAATTATCATAAAAATAAAGGCAACAAAGTAGGTACTTAATGAAAATATTTATTTCTCTTAAATAATATACAAAAATATATCTTATTCTACCCCCCAACCTTCTCTTTTTCGCGCTCGGCGTACAGCTGCGAGTTTTTGACAGCGGAATACAGATTAAACAGCAAATGTAAAGCTTGTATTCTGTCATTTAGGCTATCACCTTGCACTGGGATGTCGAATAGGGAGCACACAAAATCAACGTATTGGGATAGAGTACAGTCTATGTTGGCTGGTGGGAATCCGACCTCGTTGAGGGTGTCCTCCATGGTGTCTGGCCACTCCTCCATTAGGCTGTCTATGTCGGGCATTTTACTGGAAATATTATATTTATTTAACTTCCACCTACTTCTGGGCAAGTAGCTAAGGTGGGTATACTTAGCTACTTGCCAAGAATTGGATACCTAATAAAGAACTTGCAGGATTGCAGGGTGTCAAGGGACATCAAAACAGATTTTAATCGAACCTTACCACTAGTAGAATTTACGTATGGATTCACGCAGATCTTATTTGATGTGAAACATCTATAGGCGGACCTAGCGGTAGGCGGCAGGTGGTGAACCTGATGTTGGCGTGGCGTATTTAATAATAAAAATATATTTTAATTTTGTAATAAACAGTCATTATTAACCGACTTACAGAAAGGAGAGGTTATAAATAAATAAATAATTTATATACTACGACAACGCACACATAGCCATCTAGCCTCAAAGTCAGTGTAGCTTGTGTTATGGGTTTTTATGAATAATATACATAAATACTTATAATATACATATAAACACCCAGACACTGAAAAACATTCATGCTCATCACACAAACATTTTCCTGTTGTGGGAATCGAACTCACGGCCTTGGACTCAGAAAGCAGGGTTGCTGCAAACTGCGCCAATCGGCCGTCCAATGATTTCGAATATTAATTCGGTTGTATTTCTTTTTTATTTTCGGAAAAAATTTGCAATGCTTTATATTTTGATAATGCAATATTTGATTCCTGTAATATTCGGTTCATAAAACTTTTTTTTCATTTTAATTTGTTTTTAATAAAAATGTTATAAACAGTCTTTATTTTATGGAACAAATTTGTAATGCTTTATCTTTTCAGTACGCTATATCTGATTCCTGTCGCTGCTCTCGTATGCATATAAAACAGCGTATAAAACAGTTTCAATGTTTCACATCTACCAGGCGTCCCGTGACGGCTCACAGAAGTTTTTTATAACTTTGGTAATATTTTGTCCTTTCCACTGGCAACTCTAAGTATCCACGTCACGAAAATTATGGCAAAAAAGCCGTAACCGTAACTGGCAGGTTTTTTTTTAATAGTTATAATTGACGGACCAAGCAGATTATTTTTCAGAGTTTGTTGCACTTTTTACAGGTTTTATGCGGTTACGCTATTTAAAAATAAATGACGTAGGTACCACGCATGTAAGCGAAATATCTTTCCGGTTTTAATAGTTTAAGCTGCGTGTTCTATGTGAGCTAGACAGTCAGGGAACTGTTTTTAATAACAATGCACCAGTTATTACAATAAAATGATAGCATCTATAAAGTGACTTTCTCCAGCTAAATCTGAGTAATATAATTAGTTATATTACAACGTATGCGGCTAATGAAGGAAATTAGAGAGTAAACTGGCACTATTGTCACTGTTATATTTCTTATCTTATCTTTATTTTTGTTTCTTATCTTATAGTAGGTATATTTTCTTTTTAAATTTTTTAGGTTTCCGACGACCTACCTGGCGCAGTTGTAAGCGCCGTTCTCTTATTAGTGGCAGGGGCAATGTGGGGATTTATAACTTCAGAATGTTCTGTGGTCAGAACTGGCGGGAAGCTTCGGCCATAGCTAGTTACCACTCTACAGACAACGACGGGCCGCCAATCGATATAGCATTTCGGTACGATACCGCTTAGAAACTGCCATATAGAACATGCATACAAGTTATCCCACTACCATTGCATTATTACCTACTAAGATACAAACGATGAGATTGCTGTCAAGTGCCAACTTATAGTGGCATGAAAAAGTAAATTACTTATAAACGCCTTATTCCCGTTTTCACTAAACCTAGGTATCGCCTTAATCGGATACCAAGTGATTTAGGTGATTCCTAGAGAGTAAAAAAGAACGAACACGTATGTGATGTCTAACGACCATAGGCGCGGTCTAAAGTTATGACACCGTAAAGTTTAGGGGACTCGTAAACTGACACTTCACAGATGAAAAAAATAAAAATTTGTTTTTTTAATAATCTTGAATCCATTCTAAAAATTCTAAATATGATACGGCAAAAACAAAATACCACATCTTGTGGCAAGAACCATATACAAATTAGGTTATATGGGTTGCCTAATGAAAATAAATAAATAAATAATAAATATACTACGACAATACACACATCGCCATCCAGCCCCAAAGTAAGCATAGCTTGTGTTATGGGTACTAAGATGACTGATGAATAATTATAATATGAATAATATACATAAATACTTATTATATATAGATAAACACCCAGACACTGAAAAACATTCATGTTCATCACACAAACATTGTCCAGTTGTGGGAATCGAACCCACGGCCTTGGCTCGGAAAGCAGGGTCGCTGCCCACTGCGCCAAACGGCCGTCTATATCTCGTCTTCAAATCGATTGTTGAAAGGTAAATATATGCCTTGGAATCGCAGGGAAAAGCGAGTAGAGCATATTGTGTTACTACAACATGATTGCTAACGTAATTTTGGATCTACAAAACACCAGTTTAAACAATGCAACTAAAATTAAAAAGCAGTATTTCTTAATGACAAGGTTGTTTGGAAGCAATTTCCAAATGAAGGCCAACACATTCACAAAATGACAGTGTGGAAAAAGAGTTATGCATTTTTAATCTCAGGCGTGGTTGTAGTAACCGGCGTAAGAACCACTACAAACAGATAGGTATGGCTGTACGCTACTTACGTTGGGGCGCAAGAAAGTGCAAATTTTAATTTGCACTTTCTTTTAAAAATATCAAAATAAAACTATCACTACCGATCATTGTTACATCAAATAGTGACCATTATGCATTTTTAATCACAGAGGCACCCGCGGTTGACTTCAGTGAATCCAGGTCACATCCAATAGGTTTGTGGGTCGCTGCTGACAGAGCGATTAACTGAGGTTAGGATAGTATGTCTGTAACGCGCTTAAAAATAAAATTATGTAAATGCCTGATATCTGCAAGTACATACTATTATTATAGGTATAATAATTAGTCCAAGTATTTAGATACTTTTTCCTTTTCAGCTTTCACCAGATTACCGCCATGTGGAATGTTGAGTCGACCGTTGTTGTTCCGATAGTCGTTTCAGTCAATGGTCTTCTCGCGAAAAGCTTCGACCAACATCTCAAGAAGCTTTCGCTTGGTTGTTGGATCAAGGGTCGGATACAGAAGGCAGTAGTCCTTGAAACGGCGCGTATTGTGAGGAGGTTTCTCACTCTTGAGCCCTGACCACCGGTTGCTTGGGCATTCAAAAGGCCCGCAAGCGGAGGGTGGAAGTTTTTTTTTTTATAAATTTTTAATAGTGTTTTTTAATTTATTCTTAAGCATTGTTAATAATTAAAAATAAAAAGAAAAATAATAAATGATAGAAATAAAAGTTAAAGCTATAATAGTTATTAAAGCTAATAGATAAATAGATATAGGTTAGTAGAACTATATCTAATTACCATTATTACTTTACTGGCTTTGGCGCAGTGGGCAGCGACCCTGCCATCTGAGTCCAAGGCCGTGGGTTCGATTCCCACGACTGGAAATGTTAGTGTGATGAACATGAATGTTTTTCAGTGTCTGGATGTTTATATGTATATTATAAGTAAGTATTTATGTATATTATTCATAAAATATTCACCAGTCATCTTATATAGTACCCATAACACAAGCTACGCTTACTTTGGGGCTAGATGGCGATGTGTGTATTGTTGTAGTATATTCATTTATTATAACAAATTCAATTGGGATAACCCCTTTTTATACTTTTCGTTGTAGAATTAGTAACGTTTTTACTTGCTAGGTTTTGTGAAAACTCTATCCTTACATAAACTCTTTCGTTTCTAAGCATGGCGCATTGGATTCGGTTATGTATTAAACTATATTTTGATCAATAAAGGAAAAAAATGCATATTAGGATACATAGTGCCTAAAATCCTGCCTAAAATCAGTAGTTCTTAAGAAGAATTTGAAGGACAACCTACTTTGGAACTCCTTTTAATTTCTTCACAGTTTAATAAAGCCTTGAGTAGTAGATGTATGTAAGATGTGCGCTAACTCGCCAACTGGTTTACCAGTTCGGGGAGAATTTTTTATGGTAAATTTGTGCATCTTTTGATAAAAATAAATTATTAAAAAAAAGGTACCTACTACCTGCCTTCTTGAAGTACTATAAATGAATTTTGTTTTTTTTTTTACCACGAATACGTGAGCGTGGGTGCTGGTTTCGCCATGTGCAGCTCACTCACGTCCTTTATCCAGCGCTCTATCGATTTAGGATTCTTCTCAGCTTGTTCGACCTTCCTGGTCAACTGAAACATATAACTTTACTTAGCTACACCTATCATGCAGTCGGGAAAATGTATAAAAGCGGAAGTAATGCCTCAAAAATTACGATTTCAAAAGATGAGAACTACATGTTCACGTTAAAACTGCTTCTAATTTTATTGGAACTGAATAGAAAGGAATAAAATAAGTTTATTTATTGCATTTCAGTAATAGTCTAGTCTAAAAGTACAAAAAAAAAAAACCAAATTGAAAATCGAACTGTACTTGTTAATTTCGTAAACTGGCGCGCACTGGCACTTTCAAACCTTGACAGTGGGTGCTCTAACGAGCCTTCTCTCTCAACCGGACACAGAAGGTTTCAGGTCTGTTGTTGAGATATTTGTGCATAGGCAGCAATAACAGATTTTATCTGTTACATTTCCCTTATATTAATATAATTATTAGGTTTTTTGTTTACTAGTTACTTAAGGGATGATGGGGCTGGCATATCCGTGTTGGATAAAAGTCCCAAATAAATAAAGATTAAAAAAAAAAAACCTTGACAGATTTAAATGACTGCTCTTGGTAAATTATGTAAAAATTGTTGAAAAAACTTAAATATATTATATACCTACTGGCTATCTATCCACCAGAGTAATAAGTAAGAATAAACATGTTGCCATTGGCGTCATGCTTCGGAAGGGTTATTTTAAATTTAATTAAAGTTTCATTATTATTTCATGGTCCACCAGTCCGCACTGGGCCAGCGTGGTGGACGGCATTAACCCCTTCTCATTGTGGGAGGAGACCCGTGGCTTGTAGTGGGCATGTAATGAGATTATAATGATGATGATGATTATTTCATTAAAAGCCTATAACAGTCCACTTTTGGACTAAAGTCCTCTCCAAAAGGACCTTCAATTGGATTCGACACGACAACTCGCTTAATATAATGTTATCTTTGAGATGTCAATATTGAAAAATTGCAAAATTATAGCAGCCTTTTTTATTAATTACCTTAATAATTATATATTATGAGTACTTAATACATTTTTCATTAATATTTTTCATTTAATAACCTTATATATTATTATATATTTACATATTATTACATACTATTCAATAATTCTTAATTCAATTAGACAAAAAATGCGACTCATGTTTCTTCTTATTGCGTTGCTAATACAGAATAAAGAACATGCAGAAACCGTGTACACGACTAATAATGATGCATAAAAACCACTCCACTTCAGTAGTGTTTCTTCAACAGGCGATCACTTCACACCATTTCGCAGTTGACAGTTATTATTTTACATCTAATGTTCTAAAGTTTTACCATTCAATGGAAAAATGGGTAAAAGTTTGTGAGCGCACGTCTCACTTTACACCCGCGGAATGTTGCTAACATTAACGAAGTGAGACGTGCGCGGGACGTTTTTACTGCTTTTGGAAACAATTCACTAAATTAAAGATTTTAAACTAAGATTTTCTTGGTTAATTAACATTTATTAAATGTAGAAATACACTACATGCAATATTGGCTGAATGAGGGTTCTGTATGTTCTTAATTCTGTGTCTGCTAACTGTTTTATTATTTTTTTATTATCTACTGAATAATTAAAAATTCAATTAGACGAAAAAGGTGACTTATCTTTTTCTAATTAGCAGAGCATTGTTGTCCCATTATATATTTGAATTAAGCCCTAATGAGTATATCTCTGATACCAAAAACGAGTCGAGGTGTATTTAAGTCTTTATTTACAGCGGAAATGGAACCTGAACCCTTTTGTTCGCGAGGCAACTGGCAGTTTTTCGCACCGATGCTCCTGAGGTCACCGAGTTAATACTGTTTTTAAATAAGTTAGTTGGTAATGCTAGCATTAAATGAATATACCTCATTGGTGCAGTGGTTAGTTTGATCGGCTATGGATTACGAGGTCTTAGGTTCGCTTCCCAGGTCAAGCAGCGACTTGAAGTTGAGCTCCTACCCACTGCGCTAGCACCGCTTCGATTGAGACCTTACTTCATAGGATCATTTATAACTATGGAGATGACGAAATGGCAAAACGCATCTATTCCGTTAAATGAAATGACCCGAGGTTTTGATATCTTTCCAGTGTTTAAATCCGATCATCCCTGACCTACTTTTCTTCGGAGAATTTCTAATATGATATATCTGGAATAAGACAGTAGAAAGTAAAATAAAGTATTGTAGTTTTGATATAAGATACCAGACTACTATCGGTTGAGACTTCTTTCGCTTCTTCTTATGCGTTCTTAATCTTGTCGTAATCCAAGGAAGTCAAAAAAAAGGAACCTCTAATTTTAAGTTATTTCAAGCAATAATTGTTGTTAACCTATTCTATGATCAAATAACATAATTCAATTTAAAAAAAACATTCAGTGTAACTTTTATCAGGTTTCAATCTTGTAATCGTGGCCGGATTTCATTTTAGTAAGCAATATTGCAATTTCCAACTTTTTTTCTTGCTATTTAGCATTTTTTTTTCCGTCACAAACGTAAACGTACCTTCACTATAATATTTTGTTTTATAACACTACAAGGAAACCCTTGACTGCAACCTCACCTGGTGGTAAGTAAAGATGCAGTCTAAGATAGTAGCGGGCCAATCTTTTAGGGTGCATGGCAGTTCAATCCATACCCCTAATCGCTTTCTACGGGACATCATACCGGAACGCTAAATCGCTTAGCGGCACGTCTTTCTCGGTAGGGTGGTAAATAGCCACGGCCGAAGCCTCCCACCAGACAAAATGTATCATGTTTAAGCTGTGACATCCTAGTGAATGCGATCCCCGGCATACATCTCTAAATTTTCGGAGTTTTGTGAGCAATTAAATATCACTTTCTTCAACGTGAGGGATCTTTTTCATTCCGAGAAGAGTCGAATGCTCTGTAGTGGGATGATATTGAGGATAATGTAATCTATATATTTGTGTCTAGTGTTCCGTACCTAATTGGTAAAGCAAAGTTCCACTAGTTGTACAACTTAGTCCTTCTATCAATCCGTAACAGGCGACTAATTCATTTTATCTATATAGGTATATAAAGAAAGTGTGTGGGTATGTTCGTATAGGCTCCGAAACGGCTCGACCGATTTCAACGAAACTTTCAGGGAATCTCCGGATTGACCTGGCGAGTAATCCTGTAAAGTTTGGTGACGATCGGAGCACTCCTATTTTTGAACTTTCAAACTGTCAAATACAGCTTTTATTTACTATGATGATATTCTATTGTTGGGTGTACATGGGTGTAGATAATGATCTTCATCCGCTATAGAAGAGGATGAATACGGAGAGAAATAAATGATTTAATATATTATGAGACTTAAATTAAAAATTTAATGATGTAAGTTTATTGTTTAAATAAAATAAAGCAAAATCTAGCCCGGAGAAGCGGGCTGGGTACGCTAGTTATTTATATTCACGAAAACAGGCCCTATAAATACGATTTTGTCCAACACCGGAGTATCTTCTGGAGAGGTGGTTGACAGGGACGATAGCTAAACTTGACTGAGGAAAAAACTGCGTTTAGTTCCTTTTAAGCTTTTTATATCTCACCACTGTGGACTTGGCGCTGGTGCTCTTTGATAATGCCCGAAGCTGTAAGTGTAGCAAAGCCGAATCGCTCTGCTCCGCCGACGGCTCGTCCAGGACAGTTAGACCTGCAGAGCAACACTCTATATATAGTAGGTACCTTCGTACATAAAAGTCACAAAGGAGCATGGCGGTAATACTTCCCAGGACGAGCTCTGTCACAGACAGCTACTTCGCAGAGCATGCTAGGAACATCCTTCAAAGTTCCGCCATGTGTCCATCAATTTAAGGCATAGGTTTTGAGCCTCATGTGTTATTACACCGGCAACCCTTCCTTCAGACAACACAGAAATGGTACTTGGCCGGAGGAAAAAGCTTGGCTTGTCAACATTTTATCAGAGAGGTAATTTGGTTTCAAGTAATGAATTAGCGGAACACGCAGTCCTTCTTTTGATCAAGATCAGTGTCTGCTTGGACCAGCATAACGTTTGCACAGGTTTTTACTGGATCTTGTAAAAACCTATGCAACCATCCTTTGTCACAGTGTCCAGAACTCTACTACTTAAGAAACTATAAGGCACTGATATCAGAGGCGTACTAATCAAAACACAAGTGTTAAATCTAAAAGGTCACTTCCGTGGACATGCTCAGTAACAAAAAGCTTTACTACTACTAAAACTGCCCACTGTCTAAAAGTGGTCCACCTACCCAAATTGTCGATGTGTTCGAGAGCATGGTCGGCGAGCGGTGTGGCGCGCAGACCAGCGGGTGGCGTGCTGACCTTGAGGAACGCGTCCGTGTCGCCCACCGCCGGAACGAACTCCGGCACGAATGGGGACAGCTTCAGGGAGATGTCGATCTTCTGCGGCGTGTACCTTGCGCAATATTAATTGATATTCTTAGGATATCAGCACTATTCCGTGTGGAGACGACAGATTAGTTGTTTGTTTCCCTCCTCTTCCCGCAGGAGTCGTAGGAGGCGATTAAGGGAGTACAACTGAGAACGGGAAGCAGCGTCCTCAGAGCTACTGCACAGACATGTGATTATGTGCAAACCACTGCTAGGGTAAAGCTTAAAGGCTTTATAGGCTATTGATATGAATTACCCAATTAAATACATATTCCTGAACGCCCGGAAATAAGTGGTCATATTTCGTCCTTTAGTGCTAGTCACCTCTGGCGGTATGACACAATACCGCCTGACCCCTGAGGTGACTAGCATGCGCTTAATTACCTTATTTTAATTTCATTTTAAGCTCTATAGCTACCCAATTGAAATTTCTCTTCACTCACTTCATGATGTACTGGAAAACGTTCTCCATCTCCGGAGAAACCTTCAGGTCTTGATAGTGCTTCGGGTCGTAAGCACCGTCAGCTAGTACCACGACTCCAGCTCGTCTTCTTCCACTTCCCGCCGGTAGAGGCTCCACTCGTTCTACAATATCCACGCCCAAATCCGCGCTGTCTGTATCTAAGCATTTTATAAGTGGTTAATCATCGTATTATTGAATAGGTGTCCACTGCTGAACCTATTTATTTTTGTAGACATTTTAACTTTCAATGGTCTGATCTGCTGGGCTATTGATTGTCTCAGTGGACCCCAAATTTAGCTAGCCACTGAGGAAAGTTGCCATCAAATAACGCGGAAACCATTATTATACTTAACGTTATTTCACCTGCCTGATCATGTTAAGATTTATAAAACTAAATATGAATTTAGCAGGTTATTGGGTTGTAACTTTCCACCAAAACTTGGTGGTTTCTGTCCACCTTGTGAGGTGCGTAGAATACCACGACCACGACATACGAGAGTTTTACCAACGGTGCGCTTGCCGGTGTAGCGTCAACAACTTGGTACCCCAGCGTCCTGCGGCCCCTCGATCTTTGACCGTATGACGTTGTTACCGTGGGAATACACGTATATTTCTTCCTCAGCCAAATTCTGCTCTTCCATCTTTGGAACCAATTCCAATGGATCCCTTATAACATAACCTGAATGGAATCTCAACCTGAATTAGAAGAATCGTGATTTTTGCTCGATTGTCTCGACACGTCGCTATTTGCTTTTGCTTTCTGCTTTGGCGCCTCCTCTTGATCTGATTTTCTATCTGGAGACTGAAAGTTAAAAAGTAAGCGATAACGCGTTAGGACAGTAAAACAAAATGAAAGAATTTTCTACCAGCGACTTTTATAATCATTTTCACTATTGAGAGTGTGATTCGGCAGATAACCTGGGTTACCTACAAAATGTACCTTATGTTTAGAAGCTTAATAAGCACACTGCTTCATAAGTCGGCTCCGTTGTTATGTCATACAATATAAAATAATTATTGGTAAATAAGATTTTTAAAAAGCGGTGATAGCCTAATGCAAAAAAGCAGCTAGCTAAGACGTAAAAATAAAATGCTTTTGATGCATGTTATATGCCTAGGTAATATTATATACACACATAACAACAAAAACCCATAGATTAATTAGGTATCTACTATCATATTTGCATGATATGGTACCTGAGCTGTAGACATAAATATCGATACTTATTCGTCGATATTTCGCATCTGTCTGACCTCTTTCAATGTTGCGTTACAAAATAATTGGCACTGGTATTAATTAGGTGCATACATAAATAGCTCCTATATTTTTAATTATGTTTATAAATTGAACTAGTTTCCCACCTGATCTTCCTCAGAAAGGGTACCGAACTTCTCAACTTCCGATTCACTCTCGCTCTCAGAATCGAAGTCATGTCTCGCGGTGTGTCGTACTGGAGGGTTGAACTTTGCCATTGCAGCTTTGACCGGTTCCTCGTCTGAACTTGGTGGGCTTTCTATATCTCTAGCGTTCACCTCCACGGTTTCGTCATACATTCCTTGGGGCGCTCCGGAGATATCCTGCCTTGGGTAGGACAGAGTTTGACAGAGTTTGTGATGTTTGTCGCCGGTTGCCATGGCAACGGTGGCGGTGTTACAACCCGAGTGACCTTCGGATGCGATGAACTTTTAGCAAGTGGCTTGAAAGTGCATAAAAGTGGGGCGTCCCGGTGGTTTTTTTCGACTCCTCGCCTGGCACTGAGAGGCACGGAGCGGCTCGCGTGTGCTTTGTCACACATACAAATATGTTTATGTAGATCAGGCCATTACTCATTAGTGTAGGTCAATTAATATAATAACATGTAAGTAGGTTCTAATAAAACGGGATTTTTTTTTTCTTACTACCAGTTAGCCCTTGACTGCAATCTCACCTGGTGGTAAGTAATGATGCAGTCTAAGATGATAGGGGGCTAATCTGTTAAGGAGTATGGTAGTCATACCCCTATTATCGGTTTCTACGCAACATCGCACCGTAACACTTAATTGCTTAGCATCACGTCTTTGTCGGTAGGTTGGTAACTACCGACGGCCACGGCCAAAGCCTCCCATGACCAGGCCAGAAATTATAAATTCCCAAATAGCCCCTGGCGGGGATCGAACCCGGGACCTCCTACATAAATTTACAGCGCTCACCGATGCGCCAGGAAGGTCTTCAAATACAAATAAATAGATCCTAATATAAGAGTACCAACCGCAGGTCAGCGAACGAATGTTTTTCATTCTCAGCTACCTATAGGTACATCGCTGTAGTATCTATCGAACTTCCGGTAGGGCTAGCAAGCGCACCACGAGATAATTATTTCCTCTACCCGTTACGCGTATATTTTCTATAGAGACGAAATAATGTGTAGAAACAACCTTACCGTGGCGCGCATGCTAGACCCACTGGCCACGTTAATAATGGCGTCCCGTGATGTGGTCCCTCAATTCCTTAGCAGATAGTCGTGCCCTGCTGTACATAGGTCCTATGTAAGGAGATCCCAAATCCCCGGTCTAGGCTAGTCTCTAACGGCTTCCTGTGACAATTTTGATGTTTTTGTTCAACTCGTAAGCCGACCGACGCTGCGGGGTCGCCATTGTAGCACCCTGGCAACCGATCGCCGGATTAATCGTTACTTATCAGCTGATCCAAAATTCAGTAACGTGCTTATTATTGATGCAAGGACAAACACTACGCATCACCAACCCGCATATCAAGAGAAGAGTGGTAATTTTTGTTTATGGTATGTTAATTATAACCTACTAAAGAAGCGGTGATAGCTTAGGGGCAGGAGCTCGACTTCCCTATCGGGGGGCCGAGTTGGAATCCCAGCACGCACCTCTAACTTTTCTAAGTTATGTGCATTTTAATTAATTAAAATATAACTTGCTTCAACGATGAAGGTAAACATCGTCAGGTAACCTGCGTGCCTGAGAGTTCTACATAATGTTCTCAAAGGTGTGTGGAGTCCACCAATCTGCACTAAGCCAGCGTGGTGGTCTACGGCTTTTACCCCTTTTGATTGTGGGAGGAGAGCCGTGCTCTGTAGTGGGCCGGTAGTGGGTTTATGTGATAAAGATGATGATAGAAAAAAACACCGTAAAATACAACTTATCAATCTGGTTTTAAAAAGATCAATATTATCCCGATGACGGCCGATTAGCGCAGTGAGCAGTGACCCTGCTTACTGCGTCTAATTTTGTATGATGAACATGAGTGTTCTTTAGTGTATGGGTGTTTATTTCAATTTTATAAGTATTTATGTATATTATTCATGAATGTTCATCAGTTAGTGTATTTTGTATAGTTGTGTGAATTGTGGTATATTACATTTGTTTAATTCTATAACAAACGCCGCTAGCGGAACATTCTTGAAATAAAAATCAGTTGTACAGAATTTTCGACTCTGAAATGAGTATCATTAGGTGTACTTTACTTGTATGGTATAGTTTTTTGATCCAGTTTCGATACCTTCTTTTTCTTTAATTAAATAAAAAACTGGTTTGTCAAGACAACTAATTTATTACATAACAATGTACAATACATTTTTGTGGAATCTTTAAAACATAATTATAAAAATATCTGAGTCAACTATTCGAGTGGGACTAATGTTTGCACATATTTTAAGGGCACGGTCTCACGAGGCATGTAGCTTGCGATAGTATCTGTGGAATGAAGAGTGAATGAACGCTGTTAGTGCGAGTTTGAGCACGAGCGGTCAGTCACCCCAGTCAACACCAACAAAAGAAAATCGCTCATTATCACAGTTTCAGTCAATCATTACGATCATTATAATGACGCTGTCACTTTGATTGAATATGGACCCACTATTTATAAAAGTGCAAGTTATCGAAGTACAAGTTATCACGACCTGCGTTTTTATAAAACCACCAGTCCTAGATGGTTTAATATCTTAGGTAGCTGCTGAATTGTCATCTGGTAGGTATACCTTGCGAATTTTCTATGGAGACAACATTTCAACAACCGATTAGTTACTGTCAGAAAATTTACATTATACGTTCGGTTGCCTATGGCTTTCAAAAATACAGTCGCGTACTAAACGTCTAGTGAGACCGTTACATACGAAATTAAACCATGCTCTAGTATTTTAAACACTCAAGACAAAAACATAATTGCCTAATAAAAATAAGATATTTTTTACATACTATTGATCTAATGAGTACAACATGATTATGTAGATTTCAAAGTTTATTGAGAGCAGTTAAGCAAAATCCAAAATTAGGCAGTGTTTTTTCGAATATATGGAGTGCAGCTATTGGTTCTTATTGTAATGTCAAAAATTTGTTACTTAATTCTCGTATCTGAAAGGATCAGACACAATTAAGGCCTGTTCAAATTATTCTAGCGGCTGCAACCAGTTTTACGTAAAGAGAGAGTTGGACGGGAATGGAATGGGTCGCATAATTTCATTTAACCATTGCTAACCAGAAAATGATGAATATAAAAAAAGGATAATTCAAATTCTTATCATCAAGAATATTACCCTATCAAACAACTAAACTAAACAATATGCCTACTTTTAATTTTAAAGATATACAAAAATATTATTTTAATAAAACTGTATTACATTACATACTTAATTATAAAAATCCAAAAATATGTAACTTTTTTCATAATCTAATGCTTACTATAATTAACTATTCAAAATCTAGCAAACACAAAACATAGTGTACAGTTTATTCAACCATGCTTTAAATAAAATAGGTAGGTACACATTATTAAAAAATATAATTCCTTTTTTAAGTCTGCTAAAAATGGCAAGAATGAACATAATATGTGAATTAGGAGAAATTTGGAGAGAGCAGACTTTAAATCATTTCCAACATATATTATGGCGAGCATAACACATTTGAAATCAAATGAAAAATCTTAGGATTATTGTCATCAATGTCATCATATTTTATTAAAATGTCACTATAATAAAACAAAAAAAAATAGTACATCAATAAATTAATTGACAAACCAATAAAAAAAAACTCATTTGTGTACTGGCTTACAATCGTAAGAAGAAATATTCATTTGGCACTTAATCAAAAATATTTTTATAAACAATCTAATAAATTTGAACTGAGTTAATGAAAAAACTGAAATATTGCAAATAAATCGTAACTATTGCTTTATTTAAAAACTCCACTATCATCTAGATTTACATGACCCACCAAAAGAAGTGCTACTTATAGAAAACAGTCTACTTTTATTTTTGATTATACAGAAATAATGGAAGTTATTTCAATCGCGTTTTTGGAGTTATCCATATTTCCTTTTAAAAAAGGAGGTTTGCCATATAAGTTATTGATATAGGAAATTACTTTAAACCAAATAATTATTACAACAAGATAAAAATAGACAGGAAACCATAAAAAAAAATTACCTAAGTACTCCAGTATCTGGAAGTTACACCCAAATGAAGTGAAACTAGTTGGTTTACAAAAATGCTTAAACAAAGATACTCTGTTCAAATCCATTCATGTTCTGGTGTAAAAAATACCAAAATTGCACACATGAGATTAAGCTTTAAAATTATTTTTCGCGAAAGATTAGATTCCTTTACTATTTTTATATGCACAGGTAATAAAATTTATAGATTCATAATGTATCACAAACAACAGTCTTGGCAAAGATTAGCGCAGATCAACAGAGTGGTGGCCAAAAACAAAACTCAGATTTACTTACGGATGTATCTGATGTAATTTTACCAATTTAGACTATATACATTTAGAAGTAGCAAACTATTAATTACAAACTAAACGCATAGCTTTCAGTTAATCTACTTTTGGACTCGTTATTGCCCATCTCCACCACTCCATGCGTCTACACCAACAGGAATAGTACTTTCAGAATGTTTGGCACTTGGTAAATTTGTTCCTTAGCTTGTTGATAGATTTTCAAACTTAATGCAACTTATCGTTGGATAAGTGCACAAGTTGGTACATCAGTCGAGATCCCAGGATCTGTGGTTACTACGAATTTGTTCACCCAACTTTATTGATGAGTTCGTCACAAATCTCAGTCAATTCTTCTATGGCCTTCTTCTTCTGTGAAAGAGACTCTTCTAATGAAGTTATATGCAATTCTTTACGCTTGATCATAGCGTTTAGTTTGAGAACATCAGCGTCATGCGCTTTATTCATTTTTTCAAGTTCCTGATTTGCATGGTTCAACTTCGATGTTGCATGCTGTTTCAGCAAATCATAGTTCTTTTGCATTTTGAGCAGGTTTTCATCAAATTCTTTCAATGATTTCTTATAAGCGTCTTCGTTTGCCTTCATGCTGAGTATAATTTGCTTACATTTCTCATATTTGCTATTTAAATCACTAAAGGAACCCTCCATACTCGCTAGATGGGCTGTTTGTTCATCCCTTTCACAGATTAACCTTATTCTTTCCTCAGCATTTCGCTTCTTCTCCTGCTCTAGTTCAGCGATCAAAGTAGCTATTGTTCTTTCGTATTCCTCTACAACAAGAGCCATACTTCTGTTACATTTCGTCTGCTCAGTTAAACGCTGATTTAGATTATTCACTTTTTTTAACCTTTCCTCGCCTTCGTTTTCTAAGCTTTTCACTTGCGACTCTAACGAAGTTAATCGCTCCTTTAATTCTTTACTTTCAGATTTCAAATTATGAACATGTAGTTCTTTTTCACCTAAGAGTTCTCTTAGTTGAATAAGAACCATATTAGCGTCGTGATTTCTACTCGCAGCAGCAGTCGTTACACCTTCATCTGTTAAAGATGTATTAGCACTTAGCGAGAGAAGCCTATCAATAACAACCATGGCAGGCGACATGAAATTCAATGAATGCCTATTCGTTCTTGGAGTGAGAGATATCCTTGGGGTCGCAACTGGTTGTTTGGCGACTGCAGGATTTACCACCATCATAGGTTTAGATATTGTGCTTATTATTTCTGTACCGCTATCTTCAGGTATCGACGCAACGTTGGAAGGACCCGCCGTTGGCATCATGTATGTTTCTTGTTGTGCTAAATTTACTAACGGCGCCCTTGTCATTTTTTTTGGTGTACTTTGCCTTTTTTGGATTGAACTTAAAGCTGCAAGTACCCCATCTGATGATACTCTTTTAGCGAAAAGTGGATCAAATTTTAGGAATAGACTCTCCTTGCCACTGTCTGCCACGACATTACTTTTATTTTGATTAAGTAAAAATTCAAACGCCTCAGCGTCGATGAAAAGTTCACCTTTTTGTTCACCTATATCTTTATTGTATGTTGAAGCGGGTACGTCTTCAAACTGAATCGCATCTTTTTCAAGTGGTATATTCGGTAATTTGCTTACATCGTCTAAATCTTCGGCTTCAAAAAATGGTCCTTCTATAGTATCTTCATCTTCTGTGTTCACTTCTCGTACGGTTACGTCTTTGTCAGTATTTATAGATGATGAAGTTGTATTGCTGTTGATCGGTGATACCTTCACTTCATTTTGAACACTATGTTCAGTACATACAGTAGCATTTATATTTTTGGATTCTGTTATCACTTCAGCATTATTTACAACCATTGAAAGATCTTTAGCGCCTATGGTAGGCGGTGGCGATGAACAAACTCTTGATTTAGTCGCAAAAGGATTAAAATTCATATCATCAATTTCTGGTATATTAAACACGCTTCTAGAAATTGAGTTATCCTTGTTTAAATTTGGCTCAAGTATACCAATGGTTTCATTACATTTGCTGAATTCTGCCGTATTATCTAGTCCTGGTGAAATTTTAGGAACAGTTCCATAATGTTCACAGTTACCCTCACTTATGATCTCTTTTTCCAGTGTTTTTTCATTTGACGTTTTACATTTCTGGAATTCTGTTGCATTATCTATTCCTTGTGAAATTTTAGAAACAGTTTCATAATGCTCACAGTCACCCTCATTTATGATGTCTTTTTGCAGATTTTTTTCATTTGATGTCATAGGAGTCATATCATACAAATTTTTATCATGGTCGGTTTTATTATCTTCAGTATTAACAACACTCATACGTGATTCCTCGGTTTTACTATTACTGTTGCCAAGATTCACTCTATCTAAAGATCTGTTAAGTCGCTTTTTATTCATATCTGAATTTTTACCATCCTGTTGTGACATTCGTCGAATTGGTGGTCGCCTTTGAACTATTATTTCTTTTTTCGGATTATTCTTTACTGGTGAACATGTTTTTATTATTACTTCTTCTGGTGGTGGTGACATTCTTACATTAGTTTTAGTAGTGAACGGATTTTCTATTTCATCAAAGTTTATGTTATATCCTTTACTAGTACACTTAGGTGAAATGGGAGGCGAAGAAATTGTTTTAGTTTGTGACAGAATTAAATTGTCATGTTCTTTTACTGGCCCACTAGAAGTTGAATTCAAAACTAATTCAGTTACTGATACATAAGGGCTATTGTTTGCAGAGGTCAAAATTTCTTCATCAATCAAATCAGTTTTTGTATTATCACCCAAACATAATGTATCATTCGTATTCTTTACTTTGATTTCATAATTATTTGTATCATATATTTCTGGTGTATCGTTTACAGTTTGCACAACATCCGGGAGCTTTGTTTCTGTTGGTATAAAATCAACATTTATCTGAAGTTGATTTACAATGTTAGAACCAGTAAAGGTGTCGTTTACGGTACTTGTTTCATTTGGTAGTGCAGCTATCGGTTGCTCTTCGTCAGTAATAGACCCTACATGTAATTCTTGTAAACAACTGGCTAGATTAGTTGATAATTGACTACATCGTGCTTCTTGAATAATATAACTACAAATTGGGGCCATTTCAACATGACTATTACTTTGCATTTCATCATGGATATCAATAACTTCAATATGCGGTGTTTTTGAAATTCTTTCTGTAAGCATCTGGGGATTTATGGTTTCTTTACAATCAGAGGTACTTTTATTCTTAATACTAGGGTTTTTTACAGTTTCAATTTCTGATATTACTCCAACTTCATTATTGTTTTTAATGGACCAAGGGTCAAGAGAATTATCTCTTTCATTATCGTCATCATTTGGTAGTGGAACATCTAACGGTAGCGGAAAAATGGTCAATGGATCATTTTTTAACTCATTTTGGATGTTTGTTATAGTTTTGCATGGTGGCTGGTGCACATTGAGTTCCAAACTGTCCATAGTTATATCTTGATGATCATCACTATTTTTCAAGTCAAAACCAATCTTAGTATTTATTTTATCTTCATCAAAATCAAATACCATTTCAGGATTAACAACATTGTTAACAAAATTTAGACCATATTCCATTTCGGTTATTATCTTTTCTGTAGCAGATAAGGACAGTGAATTATCAACATTCATATGCAAATTTGTTTCTAGATCAAAAGTCTTATTTACACTAATATTTTGTAATTTGATATTTTCAACAGGCCAGGTTTCTTTCTTATCCGTTGTATCCATTGTATTATTATTATCTGCACTAGCTATTTCATCAGCAACGGTTTTTTCATCTAATTGGTCAATCATTTTAGATATATCATTATTTTTAATAGTAGTATTATCTAATGCTTTACTATGTTCTGACGTGTTTTCAATATAATTAGAAATATTGTAATTGGGATTTACTTTGTTTAATATAAGGGCATCTATATCAAATAATATTCGAGCTGTATTCATGTCATCAGTATCTAAATTAAAATCATCTTCTGCTTTTATATTGCTACTAGTATGAGGATTAATTATATTTCTAACCACATCAATTTCAGAATTGTTGCTATTTTTAATATCATTTTTTGTATCTAGCTCTTGAACCAAATTATTAGTTGGAACTACCATTTGTAATGGTTTGTCTTCAACTGACTGTTGAACGTAGGATGGGTTCATAGCTTCTGAATATTCAACATTGCTTTGAAAATCATTATTGATAGTAGTTTTCACATTATTTTCAATATTTATGTAATTTGTGTCAATTAATCCTTCATAAACATTATCAAAACCTAATGCATTTTTAGATGTATTTTCAGATTTAACGTTTTTAATAATATTAACAATATTTATGTCAGCAGGATTATCCTTAATAATATTCATGTTATCTTCACAGTTGACATTAGCTTCAATGGATAATTCAGAAGACAATACAGTTATTTCAGCTGATATATTAGTATCTTGTAAAGGTGTGTATGGAACATGTGATATGACCATTTCAGAACACCCAGACAAATCCTTAGGGCGATCAAATTGGGTTTCTGCTTTTAAGTCATTTGTTTCAGCAACTAGTTCATTAACTTCTTCAAATTTAGGTAGTACATGTTCACATATTTCTTTATCATCACTCAGTATTTTACTTTTGTCAAGATTGTCAGTCCCATTTTTAGGTTCAACATAGTCTTCAAGACATGCTTCATGTGCTATGTTATCCATTTGATACACTACTGGTGAAGTTTTACTTTCTTGTACAGTTTCAAGTACGTAAGACTTGTTCTGTGTATATGTTGTTTCACAATCTACAAACTCATTATCAGATTCTACACCACTCATGTCATTGTTAACTCTGGAATCAAAATTGTTCAATGTTTTATTTTCTACAACTGATTTATATGAAATATCTGCATTGGAAACATCCATATATTCAACTGTTGTATTTAAATTAGTTGAATCATTATGTTGCCTGGGTAATTCAGTATTGGGATCAACATTTAATTGCCCAGTTTGAAATAATAGCTTATGAATTGGTATTTTTTCATGTTTAAAATAAATTTCACTCTCATCTTGCCATTGCAATTCTCTTTCTAAGCCATCATTGAAAACAACACTGTCTTTTAATGGGCTGTTCCTTTTTAGTGTGTCTTTCAATTTGCTGCTAGAAATTGGCGTAGAAGCAAGTAAAGGGTTTGATTGACCCTCTTTTACAGGAGTGGAATTGCAGCTAATTGAAGTAGTGGCTAAACCCAGCTGGGTATTTGATTGTCCTCCATTTTTATCTAGATCATTAAAATGTATATTTTCGGTACTAGAATCATCCTCTATAGGTGGTACAGGACTGTGTGACGATCTAAACATATTCAAAACACTTTTTAATCCCCTCATTATTGGAGATCCATCACTTTTGGGAATTTCTTTAGTTGGTGTTGTAGCCTCTGGAGTCTGCACAGCTGAGGATGATGTACTGGGCATTGACAGATTATCATCATTTTCTGTTCCAGTGATTCCTACAGCTACATTACCTTAAAAAAAATATACTATGTAAATATGGCATAAATTTACACCTAATAGATAACACTGTTAGAATTTCAATGATTTTTTAGCTATTATAACAGAAAAATAATTTATTGTATATAGTAATCCCTACTAATATTATAAATGTGAATGTAAGTTTGTTTGTTACGCTTTTGGGCAAAAACCATCATGACAAAACTTTCTACACATATGTAATGTAATTTGAATGAGGACAATTTAAAAAGATAATAGTAGTGGTACTTCTACATATGCCCCATTAATGAGAAAATATAATATATAATATATATTCATATCTGATGACAAGTTATCATCAGAACTGCAATCTAATATGATATACAGTGTAAACTCTTTATAACGTTATCCTTTATAACGATAAACTCCCTATAACGTTGGAGTGAGCCCAAGTTGGTTGGTTTGCGTTAAAACTCACATATTGAAACACTCTTTATAGCGATACGCCATTCTCTATTACGAAGAAATGTGTTCATATTTGTAGACAGTAAATATTTATTATCGGTATTATTGTTTATGTTATGTTATCAGGTAACAAAAGACTTTGAAGCTCCGAAACATCCCAGGTCGGTCTAGCTTTTGTTATCCTTAATTGCCTTGTACACGTGCAGTATGACGCATTGTTTTCTCGGAAGTGATGGTCTTCGACCAAGCATACTGGGTACCTATCGTATTATCAGTCGTAAACCTACTTTGAAACTGTTAACATGGCCAGTAAACGGAAAGCGATTAGTGTTGACGAAAAAATTTGTGTGATACGTGCGATTGAAAAGGGAGAAAAGAAAAGTGACGTTGGAAGGCGTTTTGAACTAAGTCAATCCACTGTTGCTGTCTTGTTTTTTTTGTTCACTCCATATAACGATAACTCTCTATAACGACAAAAAATGCTCAGTCCCTCGAGTTTTGTTATAAAGAGTTTACACTGTATAATATATAAATTAAATAAATTCAAATTACAATATATTACAGCCAACATACAACAAGTCACCAATTGCAGATTTTCTACAAAAGGCCTATGTCCAGCAATAGACATCAATCTGTCACAGTGATAAAATATTTTTTTTTCCTTTTAAAAGGAGTTGAAGTGGATGGGCTTTTGCTTCCCTCTGCTCTATCAAGAAACATTTCTGAACTTGAACCTGAATCAAATGCTGGGAATCCATTGAATGCTTGCATTACAAGATGTTAGATAAAAGTATATAGCATATATAAGTAATGAATGAACAAATAAATAGAGCCAAGAAGACAATGATAATAAATATAATATTAACTTAAACAACTAATAATCACCTTCTGTATCACATGACCTTCTGTCGATATTGGTGTATAAACTGGCAGGCAATGCCTGTAGTGGTAGCTTAGGAGACTTCAGGATATCTGATTTTGTGACCGTCGAGTTTAATGACCTGGTTAAATTGTCAACAACAATAGTGTTGTTCAAACTATTAGGGCCTGAATCAGCTTTGTAGCTTGCGGTGTAACTCCTTGACATAGGCGAATTTCCAGGGGTATTCGAATATCTTAGTTTCATATTATACTCAGATACGTCGAGCTCATCGTACCCCTTTTCCGTGCCGGAAGTTTTAAGCACATTGCTATGCTGTAGGGAGTTCTCTTTGTCGTCGAACTCACTTGCTAAGCTATCTACGTCCATCGGCTCGTATTGAGCCATTTTATCCGCTGTTTAAATTTTACTCGCACAAGTCATACACTAAGCCTATAAGGCCATGTTTCAATAAACAAAACCGCACTATAAAAAAATCAGTTCAATGTTTACAGTATCTGATTCCAGTTCACAGTTTCACTTAGATTTCTAAAATGCAAACTCAACAAGTGAGGCGTCGCGGTATGTATGTCATATGAAAACAAAAATGTCCGAACACGCAACTCACTGTGAAAATCTATTTTTAAACTTTTACTGCACTGCGTATGCGCCGTTCGTTTTATGTAACGCGCGCCCGAGGGAATCTTGCCAAAAAGCAAATAGGCCCGATTCGAATCGTACACAGCCACCGGTTAGCAATTTAAAAATCCGTTTGAAAATTTTCCTAACTGTCACCAGTGTCAACGTCAACAGCTGTCAGCCGCCTCCCGATTTATTTGGTATTTAATCTGCTCGTAACACTATCCAACTTGTAAATTACTAGTCTTTTGAGAACAATATATAATTGTCAATTTTAAATGAGCGATAAACGTATGATTTTGAATCTATTAGTAAATCAAAATATTAAATTATTTGGTTTACCACTCTTTTTTTTATTATTACACCAATTTGGTTTTTAATCTGTACATAAGTTGTCATATGCCAAGTATTTAAGGTTATGTTTTGTCTATGGTTTTGATTCAAAATATTTGATTTTTCGACTCATATCTCAGTTTTTTTTTGTGTTATGTGCTTTTCCTAGATTATGTGCGTAATTCGTTTTTTTTTATTCAATGTTAATGTTATTTTACATTTAATGCGCTAACCTAACCAAATACAACGATTGCTTAAAAACCTTTGTTTATATATTATTCCACTAATACGATAATGAAATATCTTATAACATGACTGGCTTTTAACATACACTACGTACAATGTAAGAAACAATACACAAAGTTATTTCTCAACACTTGGCACTCTACCAAAGACACTTGGCATAGTATTTTAATTAAATCAAATTTGTTCCAGTATATTTTATAATAACATTCAATATGCTACAATCTTAACCAATCCTTGTGGAGAAGCAACTATTATATGTTTCTTAAACTCCATATAGTTATAGACTACTGTACTTCAAAAATCGCTGGAAATATCTTTAATGTTTATCATAATAATCATACATAGAATAAGTACATGTTATGACATATTCCGTACATTTGAATCATTTATGTGTTACATCTTTACTAACTTGTGATTGGTCAGCTGATTTTATATCATCAATGTAATGTCAAAGTCAATTAAGAGTACACATTGAAGTGCTGCAATTTAAATACCTACTACCTGTTTAGGCAGTTTGCCTGTTACATTTCTGAGTGAATGTTGTGTAAAAGGTTGTTTTTTTCATTAAAAAATTTAAACCAGTTTAAATACACAGCATTGAGATAATTTTAATGTATTGTGCGGTGAATGTAAGTTTGAAACTTTTATAAAATTTAATTGTAGTTGTAAATTGTATGTATTATATTTTAAAAGCTTTTTTAACTCTCCTTAGTTAACCTTTTCAAAATTTGACTTTGTGCTTCTAGGGTTGAAAATTATTTCTTTTTTTTTGTCCTCCTGAAAACATTTCAAGAACCTTAATTTGTATTCTATTGAAAAATAAGATATCCATTTGTCCTTTTGTACACTTATGTTACTGTGTATGTCCCTATTATGAAAATTTTAAGCAACATTGACTAAAGCCCAATCTGGGTAAGTGATTTACTTGAGAATGAATTTAAGACTTTCTACTGAGACGGCTTCAGCTATTATTGTTACTAACAGCTGACCGATAATTTGCCAGTAGCTGTAGATTTATAAGTGATCAAAATATTTACTAGAAATATGAATAATTTTATTTATTTTTCAGGATATAACATGGAAATTGAGCATGGTGTGCCTGTAAAATTAATCTTTTTCGCTCAATCCAGAGAACTGGCTGGTGTTAGGCAGACAACCATAAATTTACCAACAAAAATAGCATATCAACAGCTGTTGAATTTGATAGCTAATAGGTACAATTTGGAATCTATCAAAAACAATATATTGTTGGCAAAGAACGAAGAAGTAATATCTGATAACTGTGATATAGAACTAAGGGAAAGTGATAATATTGCTGTGATCCCACCGTTGAGCGGTGGCTAATTACCTAATAGAAGTCTAGGTATTGCTAATTTTAAATTTTAAAAAGTCCAACAAAATTATATTGGGCTTCAAGGGTATCAATAGGGTTGTCAAGAGGCTAGAAATTAAAGTTAGCAATGGATCACCTGAAACTGATACCAGATAAACTGTCTGTCGAAGAAGTTAGTGATTTGGTTCTGGACAGCCGGTGTGGAGCAGTTTCTGTATTTGTTGGGATCACCAGGGACAGCTTTGATGGAAAAAAGGTAATTTTTTTTTAGATTTTATTTTATTGGTAGGAAATACTTAAGCATTTAATCCGCCTTTTGTAAATTATTTTGTTTTTTTGGTGTGCAATAAAATATATATATATATCAAGGAATGTATGAATATACTTTTATTGTACACCACATTTTTTTTGTAGTGAAAAGTAAGAATATCTAGAGCAACATCCTCTGGGTTTGCGATAATATTTAATTTTGTAGTTGTGAGTGCTGTGTTGTTGAAGGGGTTACCCCTTATCCATGACTATAAAAATTCAAAATTCAACAATTCTTTATTCATGTAGGCCTATCACAGCACTTATAGATCCACAGGTCTTGATTCTTGGGTTTGTAAAAATTCAGTCAGGGTTGGGATATTGCTAGGTTCTGTGTGTCCAGTTTTGTTTAGGCCAGGTGCGATTTACCTGGTGCAGGTGATTAGATTTCGGCCTTCTACGAATACCTAAAACTCAATCATTTCCATGTAAAGCCTGCAGATGTATTGTAAGTAAATATTTTGAATTTGATTCTGAACTAAATAAAGAAACAACAAATCACGCAAAGATTGTGACTATTCTGTTAGACTACAGAGTGATTTAGTAACCAGGTTTTGTGTACAGTATGGAACACCAGACTTCACTTGTTATTTTAATTTCTTGTCAAGGTTGTCAAATTGAATAATATTTCTAAATGCAAACAGTATTTTATTATTTGTTAAAACAGGTGGTGCGTTTGGAATACGAAGCGTATGACTCTATGGCCTTGAAGGCTATGCAGAGTATCTGCGATGATGTCAGAGACAAGTGGCCTGCGGTCCACAGCATTGCAATGTACCATAGGTATGTATATGTTTTTAGTAGTAGAGCTTTTCTTGACAGAGCTTGTTCGGGAAAGTACTACCGTCAGTGGCGTGAATTGAGGGTATGCACAGGGTATGCACTAAGGGGGCAAATGAACGAAGAAGTAATATCTGATAACTGTGTCATAGAACTAAGGGAAAGTGATAATATTACTGTGATCCCACCATTAAGCGGTACCTAATAGAAGTCTAGCTTCAAGGGTATCAATAGGGTTGTCAAGATCACCTGAAACTGATACCAGAAGGGGGCAAATGAAATAAAATGAAAAAAATCTCCAATACAAGTTGTAAAAAACTTAATTATAGGCATTGTAAGAGTTATAAAAAATTTAATTAATGTATGTTCACAAAAATATATCTAAATTTAAGAGAAAATGTGACTGCAATAATTTTACCTTTAGAAGCAAAAATAAACTTGCAGTGCAATATACTAGACTACATAAAATAAGTAATTCATTTAAAGGAAATTGTATACAATTTTACAATAAACTACCAGTTGATATCAGATGTCTCTGAAAAAGTTCAGAGTTTGTATTAAATGTAAGCGTATAGAAAAGTCCTATTATAGTATTAAGTTAAGGACTGCCAACGATAAAAATACTTGGGTGTAAATTAATGCTCTAACCAGGTTGCTTCTTTAATAGTTTTAAAAGACAATGTGAGATGGTGATAACAAAAAAAAAAACAACCGGCTATGTTTGTTGTGGGCTTGTTCTTAGACCAGGGCGCGTTTGGAACCCTAGTGTGCAAATCCATAAGTATTGGTTTGTATGGATATACTTCAACTTTACCTAATCACTCGTTCCCTTCAATATAATATTGGTAATTATGCACACCTAAAGCGGTGCTATTCCAGTCGGTAGGACTTCGATCCCATTTTTGGGGGGCCGAGTTCGAATCCCAGCACGCAACCTTACCGCTAACTTTTCTAAGTTATGTGCGTCACAAGCAATTAAAAATACCACTTTTTTCAACGGTGAAGGAAAACATCGTAAGGAAACCTGCAAGCCTGAGAGTTCTCCATTATCTTCTCAAAGGTGTGTGGAGTCCACCAATTTCTGGGTCAGGCCACAAATTCTTATTTTAGTTGTTGCTAGCACCAAAATTAGTACAAATTTGAAAAAAAATTGCGATCTCCACCTTCCGTGCCTTAAAGAGCATGTTATCCTGGTCACAATATGTCATAAATCTATATAGGTATATATATATGAAAGGAAGTTGTGTTAGTTACACCATTTATAACTCAAGAACGGCTGGACCAATTTTTATGATATTTGATTTTTTGGATTTCTCTTAGTCCGGAATAGGATAATAAGTATTAAAATATAACAAGGACAGCTAGTTATTGTTAAAAATTAACCAAACTACATTAAAGTAGCGTGGTGGGCTTAGACTAAACTACAGCATACACGAAAATTAATCTCATGGTTTTGACCTATTGAGTATGATTTAATAGTTCTTCAGATACACTCTTGAAGTTCTTGATAGCGAAATAATAGATTTTGTAACATAACAGTTTAGCAAACGTACAGTTGGGCAGTTGATAGTTGGTGGCTGCCACTGCTAAGTGGATTAAACATTTCAAAAGTCATATAGAGGTTGAGTTATGCGACTACCTTTGTGTGCAAGTCACCAAAACCCTTCGAGAATTTATTATCCATGTATAGTTTGTAATGCGAAAACTACTATATTCGAAAAAATATCAAGAATGAAGTTAAATTTCAAGGCTTTTGAATCGATATCTATTAAATTGGAAGTTTTATGGATTAATTGGTCATCATCACTGGCTAACTTGTAATGGAATACAAAAAAAACAAATGTAGTGTCGTGGGTCACCCGATAGAAACGAAGTTCTTTATTGCATAAATATTCATTTCATGTATAGAGTTAGCATACACATCTATACTTAGTGTATAGTCACCGTGCGTTTAATGTGGTGGCACTGATCAGATGGTTCCACTTTTAACCACCAGACGGTGTAATTATCGAACGATATTATAATAATTACAGACATCTCGTATACTATACATTAGACACTGTAAAGCGAACACACATTAACTATAAATAAAAACCCTACTCCACACCTTACTCGTTACGGTCGTTTTTTGCCGGCTAGGGTACCCCGCTCATCGTGCCATAAATCCATACACAAAACGAAAATAATAACTAATAGGTTAAGTCTACAGAATAATTAAATGTACGATGTGATCCCAAAATTGTCTTCATGCAGCACGTTTGCTGTGTCTGTTAAGACCAAGTGCTAATATTCCGTTAAAACCAGACGAAAAAAATATCTTGCTTGCCGAACTGTACTGTTGTTAGACTGGGGCGAACACCGTTATCCGTTTGTATGGAACATACGAGTACATTTACATCATATTAACACGAACAAGGCCGTCTTCTTTTATCTCACAGTATTGTATTAAGTAAACATAATTTAAAGATATGTTTCATTGCAAAGTAAACAATTGGTTTTCTGATCGCTATGCAGTAATAACAAAATGAACACCCGGTTAAGTTTGTTGTGGGCTTCTTCTTAGACCTGGGTGCGTTTGGAAATCTCGTAGCTTTAGATTTGAGTTTACGAATGTAGCTGTCACCATCATCTCACTACTGTGTACCTACATATTTTGTATGCAATGTACGCATAAAAAGTGCCATCTAAGTGCCTATTTGAATAAAGAAATATCTGACTTTGACTTACAACGTTCATCACCATCTTCATATAAATCCATTTCCAGCCCACTTCAGGTCACGGGACTCCTCCCACAATGAGAAGGGGCTAAGCTAGCTACCACACTGGCCCAGTATGGATTGGTAGACTCTGCATGCCTGACATGCAGGTTTATTCAGATGTTTTCCCTCACCGTTGAAGCAAGTTATATTTTAGGTGCTTGCTGGGATTCGAAATTGAATTCGAATTTCTACCCACGGGATATTACCGCTTCCGACTACAACATTAGTATTATCAAAATTAAGCTTAATTTGCTATACTCCGCGGAGTGTCTTCCGCAAAGTAACGGCTGCTTCTATCCAATATACAACATTAGTAGTATGTAACTAGATGAGAGGTCCAAAATAGAATCTCTACGGGCCACAGGGTTCTGGACGTATTGTGTTCCACAAATAAAACGTACGTAGTGCTGGTAACTGAGGGGCTAGGACTTTTTGGCCCTTTTTCGGAGCGTTTTAAGCAATTAAATGTCACTTTATTAAACGATCAATGAAAACATCCCGAGGAAACCTGCATGCCTTAGTGTGTTAAACACTGTGTTAAAACACATTTAATAAATCGTGGTTACTATACGATTGATGAATTTCTTAACGACAAGGCTGCTTGGAAGCAGGCTCAGCTCACATCTCTCATAAGATAGTGAAATTAAAAGATTGTAAACTGTGAAATGATGTTGAAAAAGAGCAAACTACTGAGTTTCTTGCTTGCTTGGCTCTTCTCGGTGGAATCTGCCTTCCGAACCGGTCATTACAAACAGACTGACTTGACGTTAAAAAGTGATTATAAACTGGGCCTACTTGAAATAAATGAATTTGAACTTTTTTGAATTTTTGTACCCTATAATGTTCTTATTTTCTTCTCTCATTTTCTATCAAAGGTACAAGCATATTTTTTCGCGATTGGAAACTAATATTCATGTTGATTTTTCCAAAATGTCTATTTACTTTTTAGTTGGTGCAAAATCTGTTTAATATTTTGTTAAAAAAAAATATATCTCGTATTGAATGTCGCTGGCCTCGCCTTTCTATGCGTTTACTGTTTATAAGTGTGTACCTACTTAATATAAGCAGGCGTAATTCTAAATAATCACACATATCCTCTGCTACCTACTTTATAGCTACAATGACTACTCAATTATAGTAAACTCTGCGTACGATGCATTCGACCTATTATTATTATGAGTATTGTATGGTACTAACGTTGATGTTGAGGACACATTTTTTTAGTAGTTTATTTTCATTAAGAATTACTACAGTATGATAAATTACAAACATTCCGTAAAACTGTAGAATAGTTTTTTGACAAGATCTACTTTCTTATAATACTATTGCTCAGCTGGTCGAAATTGGACCATAATTAATTTAAATTATAACTTTGAACATTATTAAGATGCTATTGTCAAAGACTATATACTTCTATTATACTTCTTTAATTGATTTCGCCAAAGCCACTGTTAATTAGTGTTGCCCAAATGCAAGAACAAGACGAGACTTAGCCAGTCTTGGTCTTGGTCTTGCGCCAATACACCTGGTCTTGGTCTTGTTCTTGGTCTTGCGCTCCCAGTCTTGGTCTTGGTCTTGGTCTTGCAGCAAGAGTCTTGCAAGTCTTGCAATTACCTATTAGTCTATTACTATTTATTAAAGTTTACTTTAAATCTTAGAAAAACGTATTAGAATTGGAACATTGTGAGCTTGAATTAACATAGCCATAGTAAAGATCAAGCAGATTAATAAATAACTGAAGATTTGATAAGAAATTCGAAAAATCAACTGACCTATATGTCGTTTTCCATGGAAGTAACTGTTTCTTAATAAACATTTATGATTTATAAGCTTACATTTGCTAAAACATGTAAAAAAACAAATTAATTACAATAACTTGACTGTATTTTAAAGAACAATACTTATCTGTCTAGAAAGAGATTGAACCCTCAACTTATAAGAAATCTTAATAAAAGAGTTTTACGATTTATCATTTATTTGAATAAAAAATAAAATACAACACAAATCAACAGCTTTATCATTAGGTTATGATACTTTATATCAATTCTTTTGACCAAGAATTAATACAAAGTAACCATCTGGCTGACTCATCACTTAACCTATTTCTATGTTTTCTAATTACTAATGATGCTTTAGAAAATAACCTCTCAGCAGGTACTGAAGTTGCAGGTATTGAGAGAAAATCACGGGCCATTTTCGATAAAATCGGATACTCTGTCTCATGCGTCCTCCACCAATCTAAAATCACCAATCTGAAACTTATTTATTCTTTGGAACACCTGTAGGTACTCTTAAAATTCGAAATTATTTTGCATGAATAGTGTCAAATGTTATGATTTCGGCGCGGCGGCAACGATTGTTTTAGATTTCAAAAGAAGCCGCCGGCGCGTGTATCATAACCATGTACTTCCGAAAAGCGGCAAATTTCTTTGAGAAGTAAGTACAAAACCTTTGATGCCGCATTATCAAAGTGCCGATGGTTAAAACATAACTATGCATGCACTCAGTTTGATTTTAATAGATATTTTTTTATTCGCTATGTTTATGGTATTAGTCGTAATGCGCATAGGTCCAGTTTTTCATATTCTTTGATATAGTTTTTTGCGTCTCATAGAATTCCTAAGCGTACCTACCTACCTATACACCGAACTGTTACACCTAACTACTCCGTGAAATAGCGCTAAGTCCTAGCTGCAAGACGCAAGAGTCTTGCAGGCTATGTCTTGTTCTTGCTCAAGTCTTGCACGGTCAGTCTTGGTCTTGGTCTTGCTAAAAATACGCGGTCTTGTTCTTGGTCTTGGTCTTGCAAAAACGCAAGAACAAGACCAAGACTGCAAGACCAAGACTGAATTTGGGCAACACAACAGTTGCCTATTTTTTCAAACAATTTATAGTTCATAAAATAATAAAAAAAAAATACTAAATATGCGTGTGTGTGGTTGTGTGTGTGTCATATACATAGGTAGTGTGTGTAATGTTTTTACATTAATTTAATAGTTTCGTAAAAAGCGGTGTAAAGTTTTTGCTTTACGTACTATTACGTATATGTGAGTGGACTGAAACACACAGCAGACACGGATATGTAGAGATATACATATGCTGTCCACCAATCCGCATTGGCCCAGCGTGGTGGACTACGGCCTTTACCCATTCTCATTGTGGGAGAAGACCACTACAGGGTAGTGGGCCGGTAATGAGTTGATATGATGATTAATAATTATAAAAAATATAACGTAGTAATAAATTTGAACCAGCCACATATAAATGGTAATTAACATTACCGTTACCGTACCGTTTTTTACTACCATCACTTAAAGCGGCATGATTTTAACATTGTTGTCGCTTTGTTTCATAATTATGAGTCTGTTTCTAAATAATGTTATATCTTTAAACGAGCAATTCTTGTATAATTGGAATCTCGCCATCGGCTACAACGATTTTCATAAAATTTTGTATACAGGTGGTTTCGGGGGCATTTTTAGAAAATGTCATTATATTCGTATTTTCCGGTAATAACCGATTTGGTGCAGACGAAGTTGCACGGGTCAGCTAGTATTACTTTAAACTATAGTAAAAGGCTTTAGTGCAGAATTCAAAAGTCACGCATATATATGTATTCAAAGATTTGCAATTTGAAAGTTTGCTACTTTCTCCGATACGAATTCCGCAATATAGCGCGCAGGCCACCTCTTGGAAACGAATTTAGAGTTGAGAGTTGTATAGACCCTTCACGCCCTAATAAAAGTTGGCGTTATTATAACTCAATTCTACGATTATTGTAGCTCAATTTCAATGTTATTATAAACTCAATTCAACGGTTATTTTCACTCAATTCAATGGTTACATTACATTACATTTATACATTTAATTTACATTACTTTTTGGGAAACCGTGTAATAATGCCCATTGACAGCCCAGTGCCAGGGCAGAGTTTGAATCCCAGCACACACCTCTAACTTTCCTTAGTTATGTGCGTTTTGAGCAATTAAAATATCACTAGCTTCAACGGTTAAGGAATTCGTTGCATCGCGGGGAATCCTACATGCCTGAGAATTCTCCATAGTGTTCTTAAAGGTGTGCGGAGTCCACCAATCCGCACTAAGCCAGAAAATATTTTTTTTACATTGCGCCACACATTACAATATTCACAACACCACATATGTTATGTGTGTGTAGGCACAACCTAGAAAAAAGGTGCCAGCTCAGCATTGTGCTGCATGATGATTTAATAAAATAAATTTGTTAATTTCTTCTGGTCATCCACAGGTTAGGCTGCGTGCCAGTCAAAGAAGCCTCGGTCGTAATAGCTGTGAGCAGTCCCCATAGAGTGGACTCTTTAGAAGCCGTATCCTACTGCATAGACCAGCTCAAAGCGAGTGTGCCGATATGGAAGAAAGAAGTGTACGAGGATCAGGAGCCTGTTTGGAAGGAGAACAACGAATGTGCGTGGTCCAGTAAAAGTAGAGCTTGCAATGGAAAGGGATCTTGTAATGGGAAGGCTTAAGTTAGGCTAGCTGTATGAAATGCGATCAGTGCTAAATGCTGGTCGCCCAGTAAAGTAGATCTAGCAATGCGAAGGGAACTTGTTATGGGAAGGTTTTAGATACACTGGATTGTTAGAAGATAGATTGATAAATCTTCATCGCACAAGTTACAAAGAAAACAAAAGATGGCATAACAAGAAAGGACAAAAAAATGCGGTCTCATCGCTTTAGCGATCTCCTCCAGTCAACCCTAGCGTGATCCATTAAAAGTAGTTGTAATGGAAAGGGATTTTATAATGGGATGGTTTAAGTTAAGCTGGCCGGTAAAAGAACGAATATGGGTGATCTAGTTACACTAATGTTTGGGAAAGGAAGACAGGTTTTTACTGGATGATGTAACTAGGCAGTTAGAATTAACACATAAGCGTAGTCTAGTACAAATAGACCTTGTTATGATTTAATTTAGGCTGACTTGTTAGAAGAAGTAAAACGAATGTAGGTCCATTAAAAGTAGGTAGATCATGCAATAGAAAAGAACTTCGAACGAAAATGTTTCAGTTCAGCTGTCCTGTTAATCCCATGTTGGTGTCTATATTATAGGTATTTATAACTAAGTGTGTCCCGCTTTTTCCCCAGCGTTTACTAAGCCTCGTTACGTGATATAATAAACTACGTACTCAAAGACGTAAACCTGAGTAAGGTAAACAGATTTAGTGCGAACTTATTTTAACTTTATTATCTTATGATATCAAAATATTATATTGCAAAAGGAAAGGTTTATCTGAAAAAGTTCGTCTTGATAATAAAACGACTTTTTTCTTGTAAGGAATTATATTGTGTGTTAGACGTACGACTCGCTGAGAGCATGTAGCCTCCTATAGATGGTAGAATTTTTAAAATCGCTGTAGATGTTTTTGACTTTATAAATTAGATAAAAAATAACTTTCCACTTTATAATATTAGTTAGGATTTGCCAATAATAGATAGAATTTTTTTTTTTGGTTTTTCGAGAAGTTCCGTGATACAGTTGTTGAAAATTGAAAATGAAAAAAATCACATATAATTTATTTATAATCTCAATTTCATTACAAACTATAGGCTAAGACCTCAGTTTAGGTTTGAAAAAAACCTGTATTTGGAGGCCTCGCTCTTTCCGATAGATAGTTTATAACTGATAACATGACGTAACCAATTTATAATGATATATTTTTTTGTTAATGTTCAAAATCAATTGAATTGGAACTACTCGAACTCATGAAATATTAAAATTCGAGGTAGGCTAAATTGTAGGTAGGTAGTTTAATAAGGGTTTGAGAATCTTTTTATTGCTAGTTTTTTTTAAAATAGTTTTTTATTCAAAAGGTTGTTGGTTAGAACAAAGTTATATATGTTGTAAATTTCTCAATTAATTACAACAGATTTTATCTTATTTAATAGCATATGCTAAATTACTTAAACTTTCAATAAAGTCAGCGGTGACGTGTGACTTAAGGGTTTGTGTACGAACAATCACAATCCTTGCTCAAATCTGCGCGTTATGTGATTGGTCGAATTTTATACGTTGCCCTCAACTGCGAACTCCGGTTAGGTGCCTTTATTGGGCTATCACATAAGTATATTCAATTTATTTTTCTAGAACGCTTAAATAAGACATTAATATAGTAAAAAAAATATAGAATAGAATATTTATTTATATTTATATATTAGATTTAATAAATGTAAGAGATCTTTATTATACACGCCATCGCAATGCAAAGCAAATGCTATAATTATGCGCCCTGAGTGCCAACCAATCACAAGGCGTTTGTGGTTTGAGTGCGACCAATCAAGAGCTGCTAAAACTAAATATCAACCCATTACCAGCCCACTACAGGGCACGGGTCTCCTCCCATAACGAGAAGGGGGTTAGTAGTCTACCGCTCTGGCCAAGCGCAGATCGGTGGACTCCAAACACCTTTGAGAAAATTATGGAGAAGTCGCAGGCATGCGCGTTTCCTCTGGTTGTTTTCCTTTACCGTTGAAGCAAGTGATATTTTAATTATTTAAAACGCACACAACTTAAAAACGATAGATGTTTAGGCCCCCGATTCAATGTCGGCCCCCCAAAAGTCCCGTCGATTCGATATTAATAAATTAAAATTATATTTGTAGTGTTATTATTATTTAGTATTTTATTGAAAAGCTTGTTGGTTATATCAATGTTATATTTTTCAGAATTTATTGCTACAAACTTCATACTGTATCAATAGTTCACAGAATGTCTTATTTTATATATCGCTGCTTATTCTTATACGGAATCTACAAACTGAACTACATTGATGAGTTTATTAAAAGTATCGCTATCCTTTTCACAATGTTACCTGTTGAAAAGGATAAAAGTGTTTTTAGACTCGTCTATTTAATTTAGAGAAGTGTAGGTACAACAGAATTGGCTGCCATTGCCTGTTGTAATCTAGAACCTAGAGTGAATAGGTATATATTTTTAAGAATTTATTTCTCTTTGATATATAGTAGTCTTTAGTCATCTAGCATGTGATATAGTAGAAAAAAATTATATATTCAATAATATTCGCAATGCGAAGAAATGCAAGCAATATTTTAAAGTTAGATTTAAGGGCGTGAGACGACCATTTTTAAGTACATATAATTGGTTTTAGATGCGAACTAGGTTCATATATTAAAAAATATATAAAGTTTTGATCATAATAATTTGTTTTTTTTTAGCATATTTTATGTAACACGTCACGAGAGTTGAAAATGTTAGAGTAGAAAACTAAAGTCCAACAAAATAATGTTTTAAAGTTAGCTACGAGTATGTTTCAACCTTTATCCACTACGCAGTTTCAACTTTAGTGATGACTAATGTACTTTGTTTGTGTTCTATATATGTTTATTTGTTATATTTAAGGATTCACTGATTTTATGTGATACGAATAAATATATTTGGCTGTTAAAGTTGTTCTAATTTTTTTGGTCCTTCGAACCGGATAATACCTTAAGACTTTTCTCACCTTCCAGGCATATCGAAGGAACAAATAAAACCACCAGAAAACATAGACAAGAATCTTGTACAAATCAATGTATCGAGTGAGGAACTCGAGAAGAGAATACAGAATTTTATTGCGAGAAAGAGAGAGCAAGTTAATATAAGCAATATACACGACTTCATTCCGTCTAAGGGCGAGAGTGAGACTGAAGATATGGAGACGTGCGCTAGAGTGAGAACGCAGTTCGTAAAGCGGAGCGATTCTAAGGGACATTTGAAAAGTAAGTATATTCGAAGGCGTGTTTCGAATTGCCTCGTGGGTCTTGTGCTTAAATGTTCTACTACGGATGGCGAGATCCTGGGTACTATTACCGGGGCGGTTTTTATAAAACAATACAAACCCAGGCAAAGATCACGGGCATACATACACGAAACAGATGTATACGCTTTATAATATTCGTAAGGTAATTTTGGACCTACCAATGCATAAGTTTAAAGAATATGTTAAAACACATTTATTACAGCGAGCTTACAATACAATTGATGAATTCCTTAATGACAAGGTTGCTTGCACCCGGCTCCGCTTTTATCTCTCACAAGATAGAAAAATGAATTTTAAAATGTAAAATCGAAAGTGTTGATATTGGAAAAGAGCATCTGCTGAGTTTCTTGCCGGCTTCTTCTCGGTAGAATCTGCCTTCCGTACCGGTGTTAGAGTCACTACACACAGACAGACTTGATGTTTCAAAAGTGCTTATAAACTAGGCCTACTTGAAATAAATGAATTTTGAATTTTTTGAGAAGGGACTGCTACATATACAATCGCCCAACCAAGCTCGCGGGATTTTCCGGTCACTCTATTCTGAACCTTAACGCACAAGGTCAGTGCAATCGAATTATACTTAGGTATATTATTCGGTCGGCATGTAACATATGTATTTATTCAAGTGCTTTCTAAAACCAATGAGCCGTTAAAATACCTATGTCAATATTGCATTTGCATTTTGCACTATTTACATATAGCGTTGCCAACGAAAACCTGTTACCTGTTTACTTGAGTAGATGCAAAAATTGAATAAACAAAAGTAAAAAAAAATCTAAATTCATTTATTTCAAGTAGGCCTAGTTTATAAGCACTTTTGACCAGTCTATTTGTTGTGACTACCACCGGTTCGGAAGGCAGATTCCACTGGGAAGAGCCGGCAAGAAACTCAGCAGATTGCTCTTTTCCAACACCATTTTATAGTTTAACAATCTTTAGATTTTTTGTTTTGTTAGAAATGAGAGCGGAGCGGCCTGCTTCCAAGCAGCCTTCTCGTTAAGGAATTCATCAATCTTGTAGTAACCACGATTGGTTGATAAATTAAGTGTTTTAATAAATTGTTTAAACTTAGGTAAATTTTAATTACCTATATTTTTTGACTCGCTATTAACGAAACGAAATTATCATCCCTACTAATATTATAGATGTCAAAGTAAGTTTGTTTGTTACGCTTTCACGCAAAAACTACTTAACCGATCCTCATGAAACTTTGTACACATAATTCTTGGAAGTGTTAGAAGTAATATAGGATACTTTATATGCCGACATTAAGCTCGGTCCCTTTGGGAGAGGGGATGAAAGTGTTTGACGATTTTACACCATAACTCCGACAAATTATAACCGATTTAAATAATTGTTTTTGTGCTATAGAGGTTATAATATTTGTTCAATTTTGCCCAAACTGTGGTTGGAGATCGAGTACAGAACACCTCAGCGGACGGCAGCAAACCCCTCATTTAAGGCTTAGCGATACTGAATACTTAAATTTTTTTAGAAGTACAACTAAATTTAATGCCACATCAAAACACAAAATCAAACGCAGACGAAGTCGCGGGCAACAGCTAGTATATTAATACCTATGTTAGAGGTCGCGTGTGTCTTTGTCATAATATTCCTAAAAAAAAACTAAGTACTAGGTCGTTTTAATTAGTGTTGCCCAAATTCAGTCTTGGTCTTGCAGTCTTGGTCTTGTTCTTGCGTTTTTGCAAGACCAAGACCAAGAACAAGACCGCGTATTTTTAGCAAGACCAAGACCAAGACTGACCGTGCAAGACTTGAGCAAGAACAAGACATAGCCTGCAAGACTCTTGCGTCTTGCAGCTAGGACTTAGCGCTATTTCACGGAGTAGTTAGGTGTAACAGTTCGGTGTATAGGTAGGTAGGTACGCTTAGGAATTCTATGAGACGCAAAAAACTATATCAAAGAATATGAAAAACTGGACCTATGCGCATTACGACTAATACCATAAACATAGCGAATAAAAAAATATCTATTAAAATCAAACTGAGTGCATGCATAGTTATGTTTTAACCATCGGCACTTTGATAATGCGGCATCAAAGGTTTTGTACTTACTTCTCAAAGAAATTTGCCGCTTTTCGGAAGTACATGGTTATGATACACGCGCCGGCGGCTTCTTTTGAAATCTAAAACAATCGTTGCCGCCGCGCCGAAATCATAACATTTGACACTATTCATGCAAAATAATTTCGAATTTTAAGAGTACCTACAGGTGTTCCAAAGAATAAATAAGTTTCAGAGTGCTTAGAATGAAAATGAATACATTATACTGATCACGCAAGTAGTATTATGATTAGGATAAAATGGTGAGGATAGGTAGTAGATGTCATAATAATTCATTCTAGTAAGTAATTATAATATTGATTACTTATATGGTTTTAAACTAATTACTTAGGTACTATTATTGTACATTTAGTCATTATATTTCTTAAGTTTTTACAAGAAAAAATAGCAAAAAAGTGTTCGAATATCTCTGAGAGAGATGATGAGAGTAAGTATTTACTAGCTGTGCCCGCGACTTCGTCCACGAGGAATAGTAACTTTGGAGGTATAGTGACGTTCAGGATTTATTTATTTATTTTAAAACTTCTGTCATCAAACATACAAACGAACTCTTCAGCTTTATTCAAATAAATGATAAATCGTAAAACTCTTTTATTAAATTTCTTATAAGTTGAGGGTTCAATCTCTTTCTAGACAGATAAGTATTGTTCTTTAAAATACAGTCAAGTTATTGTAATTAATTTGTTTTTTTACATGTTTTAGCAAATGTAAGCTTATAAATCATAAATGTTTATTAAGAAACAGTTACTTCCATGGAAAACGACATATAGGTCAGTTGATTTTTCGAATTTCTTATCAAATCTTCAGTTATTTATTAATCTGCTTGATCTTTACTATGGCTATGTTAATTCAAGCTCACAATGTTCCAATTCTAATACGTTTTTCTAAGATTTAAAGTAAACTTTAATAAATAGTAATAGACTAATAGGTAATTGCAAGACTTGCAAGACTCTTGCTGCAAGACCAAGACCAAGACCAAGACTGGGAGCGCAAGACCAAGACCAAGACCAAGACCAGGTGTATTGGCGCAAGACCAAGACCAAGACTGGCTAAGTCTCGTCTTGTTCTTGCATTTGGGCAACACTAATTTTCAAACCACTCGCTCGACAATGCCTTATTACATAGCGTATTATTGAAAGGTCAAGTACGTCAATACATCCTTTAGGATGTACGTATGTATGGCTTACGGGGTAGATAAGTAATGTTGTACCTAGGGGCTTTTATGGTTCGAATAAGGAACATCGCGCACGGCGTATCTGAATAAAATCTCTTCACGCTAAGTATCCCCAGAACCAGAACCTGTGAAGGGCGAACCATAGAGTAAAAATTGTAAAAGAAATCCCGCCAAAACTTGATTAAATTGCCTCGGGAGGTGTAAAACATGTGAATTCATTTGGGATTAAAGCTGCCTTCGTTTTTGGCACCCCTAAAACGGTCGCTTCACTCAGGATTCTAGATGCAACACCCTCATTATGCTCGGGAGCTACCAAATCCCTCGTTTGCCTGGAACCTATCGCAGCAACCGTAACGTAAGATACTGCTATACAGGCATAGCAGTGTCTTACGTTACGGTTGTTGAACAATCTACTATTTCGTCAAAAGTATCGAAACATCAATTTTTTTCTGTAAGCTACCCAGTTCACCCTAAGGCTTTTAGTTCGCAGAGTATACAATGAATGGGGCCCACAAACCGTGTCCAGGCACCACCCTTATATAAAAGAAGACAGCTCTCAAAATCTACCTCATTCCATCGCCGAAAGAGTGCAAGCGATCGAATCCTTCCTGAACACCGGACCCGTTGCACCGGACATATACAAGCGGCTTAAAGATATGGAGGACAAAATCGCCTATCTACAGTCTATTTCGCCCGAGTACGCGATGTTTTGGGTAAGTTGTTCTTTTTTTGAATCAGGCAAGAAAGTCAAATGTCAATGTAAGTTTGTTTGTTACGCTTTCACGCAAAAACTTCTTAACCGATCCTCATGAAACTTTGTACACATATTCTTGGAAATGTTAGAAATAATAAAGGATACTTTTAATCCCGACATTAAGCTCGGTTCCTTTGGGAGAGGGGATGAAAGTGTTTAACGTTTTTACACCATAACTCCGACAAATTATAACCGATTTAAATAATTATTTTTGTCCTATAGAGTTTATAAAATGTGTTTATTTTTGCCTAAACTGTGGTTGAAGATAGAGGACAGAACTCAGAAAATTCAGAAATTATACAAATTCAGAAATTATACAAATTGCCCTTCCGGGAATCGAACCCGGGATCTTCTATTTAAATAAACAGGGCTCACTGTTGCGTCAGGGAGGTTTTTACTCGATAGTTTATGGAATATTCAATATTTTACATAAATACTCTACTTGTTACTACTCTGTAATGTAACATCGGTAACAGCGCTAGTTAGTTAGTTTCAATGATAGGATCTACAAGGCCTTTTTTTGTTTGTCGTGGTGGAAAAGCTTTATTGCTACCTCCGACCCTTGGGATAGACAAAGGTTATGTGGGACTCCCCCCTCCAAAGGGGTATACCCAAACTAAAAACTACCACGGCATGTCCCTCTTAGGAACAGAGCTTTAGAACAGAACGAGAACTTTCTGTTATTTCTTTTTAACCCTGTATAGTGTATACAGATTAAACAAAATCTATAACTTACATTTGTTACTTGACATTTCAGAAAAACAAGAAAGTGGAAACGGAAGAATTGCCAGAAACTCAATCGGAATACACCTTCACTGCGGAAGATATAGCTAAGAGAATAGAGTTGTTGGAGAAGCAACAGTAGCATAGTAGAATAGTAGTACTATGAAAATAAATCTTAATTTGGAATACCCCGCGAAAAGCAGGAGAATGTATCTACGGTGTAATTTACAATTTCTTCAACCTTTATACTCCACACCAAACCAGTGGGGTGCATAGAGATTTGACGGATTTGACGGCCGACTGGCGCAGTGGGCAGCGACCCTGCTTTCTGAGTCCAAGGCCGTGGGTTCGATTCCCACAACTGGAAAATGTTTGTGTGATGAGCATTAAGTGTTTTTCAGTGTCTGGGTGTTTATATGTATTTTCTAAGTATTTATGTATATATAATTCATAAAAATATTCATCAGTCATCTTAGTACCCATAACACAAGCTACGCTTACTTTGGGGCTAGGTGCCGATGTGTGTATTGTCGTAGTATATTTATTTATTTATAGAGGGTACGTACAGGGTATGCAGATGATATATTATATTAGATATTTATACTGGAGATTTTCTTCATTTTATATCATCTGCATACCCTGTGAATACCCCTATATGCACGCCACTGCACCGAACAGCTATTTGCGATTATATTTTTTTTTGTTATTTAGAGTGCTTTATTGCACAAACTTAGAAACAATACAAGAAACACACAAGAGAAAAAAAAAAATATACATATAAATACAGTTGTTTGCAAAGGCGGTCTTATTGCAAAAGCAATCTCTAACAGACAACCCTTGGTGGTTGGCAATGTACCCTCTACGCAAGTTTCGCACCCACACCGGTGTATCCTCACTAGATTTTGACAATGAATAATTGTTTTAACGTTAACTAATTGTTGTGACAGAACTCTTCCGGCAGGGTGATTACGTATCTCGCGACAGGTTTGCCTGAGACGTAAATCTTGCAATCACTTGCTGTCAAACGTCACTTTTCCATACAATAGATAAACAAAAGTCAAACGTCTAATAGGGCTAGCATACGCGCCAAGAGAGAGTTTTATCTATAGAACATCTCTTCCATCTTATAGAAAAATAATGATATTATTATCTCGTGGTCTCGTGGAGCATGCTAGCTAACATATTAATGTTATGTCATTAGGATTATTTCATGAAAAAAAAAAATGGATGTAATATTAATGTATGAAAACCGTTGTTAATCAAACATTACTGCTATGTAAGTTAAAAACATAATATAGGTATGGAATAAAACAAATATACCTTTTAAAATCTATATATTTTATTTTATTTACAAAAGCGTTTTCATCACACAAAAAAGTAGACCTAAAAATACAATAAAAAATTATTTGCTGCGTCACAAACTTTAAACTGTAATAACTGTTCAATTATTATCAATATTGGAATTAGTTGATATTCCGACGTAGTTATAGTTATTTTTTGTTTCCGAAAAAAAAACACAACTGCTTCTGTAACTGGGTCGATGTACAGATAAAATAAAATAATAATATGTATTTACATATAATGGATTTTAGAAGTGAAACCTTCTTTAGAATCGCTGGAATTTGAAACGCGATGAAACGAAAATGCGTCACGATGCAGAAACAAACACAAATGTATAGGATAAAGTCACCGAGAGAGTCAGATAGAATACATTATACGTTTTCTTTAGTAATACAATAATTTATATTGATATATTGAATAATTTTTAAGCTTGGTAAAATACATTAAACCTTACATTTATATATCCTAATAATTCTGATACTCTTTTACCATCTTAATCTCTCGTAGGCTATTTTTAAAGAATTGCACTTCTACCGTGTGTGAATTGCAGAGGATTTTTTTTTTAAATGTTGACCTGCAACAATTCATTACATACAGGTTTACTACAAACATCGATTCCGTCGGCCTGTTAGACCTCTTCGGGCTGCCTAGCCTAACTTAACATTAGTCTAGCAGTAGTCTAGCATAAATAAGAACTATATTATTTTGCCCTCTCTCCTTTCTTCTTTAGAGAGAAAGATTCTCTAGAGCATTCAAAACTTAACTGCATATGATGTAAATTTTGATACCTCTTTTCACGAGGATGGTATATTTTTATTGAAATAAATATTGTTTGTGACGCAAATTTTTACAACTTGCAACACAAGGTGATAATTTATTTATTTACGTCAAAAATTATGAAAGTGTGTTACAATTTCGATTCTACAGCAATGAAATTTTAAATGCGTAATTTTTTTTTGTTACGTGACGTAAATTTTGACAATTATGTCAAAGAAACTGTAAATTTTTACGTCACAAATTGTTATGGGTAGAATTAGAATGTAATAGAGAATCGGGATCATGCTCAGTTTTTATAAGGAGTTATTATTAAAAGTTTCTATAGTCTGTTCAACAGCGTCCTACAATTAGAGAAATAATAACTTGCGGGCTAGCAGGGAGCATTTGCTTCCTGCGGATCCTTGTCAAATGACAGAAAAATAATGAAACGTGTGACGTCACGTATTACTGTACTTGTCAAATGACGGAAACAGAATGTGCCAAGTCACGCATTTACGTTAAGCGCAGGCTTGATATAAACAAAATATATAAGAAATACACGCTCGAATCAGTTCCGTATGTATACTAAATCAAACAAGTAGGTATATATGGGGAAATACCACTGACATTTATTATTAACACACTAGACTGGCTGTCTCTATACAAATGACAGCTTATATTCTGTCCCCATTTGAAGCGCCATATGTGACATAAGAGTGTCTTTGGTACTAAAAATAGTGTTTTTAGTTCTTTTGACACTTCTATTAGAGCGCCACACTGGCGTCAATCAATTCGAGACGATAATAAAGTGTACAAAAGCCTTTCCAATGGTAATAACAGAGGCCCAAGATACATTCTCGACGAACGTGCTTTATATACAGCATAGCAGTATTGTACGTGACATCGAATATTACATTTGATTATTGAACTAGGAACGTCGAGCACGCACATGCGTGCAAGTGGTACCGTAGTTTTACCTTTCAATAAAGTAATCATAATTTTTATCACACATAAATAACAAAAATAATTTATTTATTACAGGAGACCGCCCAGTTTTGGACCCAACGTTTAACGAAATGAAAGAAAGAAATAATGGGAATGAAAAATCATTTTCTTTAGCGATAAACAAAAATCACAAAAAAACAATAATTCAGTTGCTAATTATTATATGTTCCTACAGATTTATTTTAGTTTTAGACACCAATAATATTTTAACTCTGTCAATGTATTGAGTTTAACATTATTTTTTTAGTAAAAGATCAGTTAAAGTGATAAGGCCGCGTTTGCATCTACTTTTGTCTTTATTTTTTTTGTGTTTTGTACCAACCAAGTTATTCTATCTATATATCTATCGCAGTTTACGCACGAATCGCCAATAAAAATAAATAAATAAATATACTAGGACAATACACACATCGCCATCTAGCCCCGAAGTAAGCGTAGCTTTTGTTATTGGTAACTAAGATGACTGATGAATATATTTATGAAAAATATACATAAATCCTTATAAAATACAGATAATCACCCTGATACTGAAAATCATGAATGTTCATCAAACAAACATTGTCCAGTAGTGGTGATCGGCACGTCTGTGAACCCACGGCACTCAGGAAGCAGAGTCGCCCACTGCGCCAACCGGCCGTCAAATGAAACTAAAGCAGTCTAAAAGTGATATTCTATTGACACTAATTTGGTACTTGTAATGAAAGTAAATCAAGTTCCGGGCCAAACGACCAGTCTCCTTTCCAAATAACATACCTAGTAATATAAACAGGCAAATAACTTGAGCAATAGCGTCAGCTTATTTTAAGGTCCCTTTGGATACAAAATGTTCAGATGACAGATTGAGAGAATAGTTGCGCTATCCTTATCTATAGGCAAGAGTAGAAAAAGGATAGCACAACTGGCGAAATTTTTTAAAACGAAAAAAAATTCAGTTCGTTTTGGTAGATTAATAAACATTTTTATTTTGCTTTCTGTTTGTTCTCATTTTATTTACATATGGGCACAATTAGTTTGGTATCGTTGATTCAGTTTTGTTTTAATTTATAATAATGACACGTTTCTCGTTTACCCATTTACGATGCCGCAAAGGTATGAATGCGATCAAGAACATATATGTTAAACGTGTTATATGAACTCTTATTATCTTAATGTATAGTCTGTTTCTCAAAAGGGTCAGTAGCTTGACAGGGTCGTTGTGTTTTTCACGTAAAAACGTACTAGCAAGGAGTCTTGCATCACGACTTAAACAAACAACGTTAAAAAATGTATTATTTTTCTTTTTAACTATTGCTTTTTATTTGTAATATCAGCTAAACTGGGGCCTACTAACTGTTTTTCGAGTTAGTTTGTTACGCTTTCACGCCTTAACTGCTCAACCAGTCATTTTGTAAACACATTGTCACCGGTACGCTACCGATTCAGAGTAGTAGTCCACGGTAGTAGGGAACCCTAAAAAGAAGCGTATCGCGTCAAAATCAAAGAACGTTGTGATACGCTAAGGACGTCTTGTGTTAAAGTTATTTGCCGATTGGTATTTTTTTCTTTCTTAGAATATTGCACTTTTTACATTTAAAAGGAAAAATGCGTGTCCCAAGTTGTCCTTTATTAAAGCAAAGCCAAAACGCGGTTTCAACGCGCAACCTGCGTCCTTAACGGCGTACAAAATTGTGTCTTGATTATGATGAATTACAAGAAATGCAAGCCCGAGCAGCCTTAGTACAAGATTTGCCAGTTCGCAATCGAGCAGTCGTTTTCGCGTATAGAAATACTTGAGGATCTGAGTAAAATGAATCTTTTTGGAATTGTGTTTTTGTGGAACAAAAATCAGAAGTACAGGATTTGCGACTCTAGACCGAATGAAATTAGGTCCGGTTTACTTTGACAATATGGAGTTTAATTCTCGAAAACGACTACTCGATTGCGAGCAAGCAAATCTTGCAATAAAGTCTCTTGTGATTGGCCGAACTCAGTACGCAAATTTGAACGACGCTAAGAACGCGGCAGTATGGTCTCCGCTTTACAAAAGTCATACCACTAAAGCACGCGATTTCAATATGGAATAGTCTTAGTAAGTATCCCCGGTCGCTCAATTGGCGGGCTGCGGAGGCCTACGCAGGTACACAACGATGCCCAGGGCTCCGACCAGCACCGTGATGAGGTAGACGTCCCAGTTGGACAGTAATGTCGACTCGCCTGTCAGGAAGATCACTGCTAGCGGGCTCTGCCAGAAGGACTACAAATTATTGCGATTATAGCGCGGCTGAATGAAGTTTAACAATTATAGTACATTTAATTATAAGAATTAATCTCTCTCTCTCTCTCTCCCCCTCTCTCCCCCTCTCTCTCTCTCTCTCTCTCTCCCTCTCTCTCTCTCCCCCTCTCTCTCTCTCTCTCTCTCTCTCTATGTAAAACATATATTTGGAGAATATAAAAATAATGGAGATAGAATAAGCTACTACCATTACTAGCCATCTTAGATTGCATCATCACTTACCAAATTATTGTGGAATCTATTCCTACTCTAATCGGTGCCTATGCGACATTGTACCGGAGCGCTAAATCGCTTAGCGGCACGTCACCAGAGCATACCAGAGAAAATATTAATCGGGAATCGAACCCGGGAAATTTAACTTGAAATCACAGCACTCACCGCTGCGCCAGGGATTTTGTGTGCTTTCAGTGGCATGCATAGAGCGTATGCACAGGGTATGCAGATGATATAAAATGAAGAAAATCTCCAGTACGAGTTAGAAATAACTTAAGGATAGGCAGTTATAAAAAGCCTACCCTCAAGTATTTATAACTCGTACTGGAGATTTTCTTCATTTTATATCATCTGCATACCCTGTGCATACCCTCTATGCACGCCACTGCGTGCTTTATATAACTCTCTTCTCGTGGCTACTCGACTAATCTAAACTATATGTAACTATATGGTTGTTTTTTTTTGTTTTCTGCTTGGTCCGCCAATTATAGTAATAATTGATCTAACAGATGGTCCACCTCAAGTGGAAAACCATCGCCATAATAAACAGAGCACACTTCACAGGGCACGCAAGGAGCACGTCCTGCAACACGACGCACTGTGTCCATCAATTCGAGGCGTAGGTTTTAAGCCTCCTGTAATTACACCAGCAACCACGCTTTTCAGACCCGAACACAGCATGGTAACAATGCTGCTTAGCGGCAGTAATAAGAATGGCTATAGTACTTCTCCGGACGAGCCTGGTCACAAAAAGCTCTGCTTCTTCTAAAACACAGTATAGTTTTCGTACAAAACCATTGTATGGATAGAGAGATGAGATACCTACCTCGAGCATATTCTCAATCGCAGAATGCGCGTGCAGTCTCGCCAGGGCCAGGGCTGCGGGCAGACGCGCGTCGGGCGACGCGTCGGCCGCGAGGTCGTAGCATCGTTTAGCCAAGTGTAGGTCCCTACTCAGACCGAGACCTCTCTCGTGCATGTAGCCCAAGTTGAAAGTTGCCTGTGGCAATATCACATCAATACTTCAATACCAATATTAATGCGAAAGTGTGTTTGTCTGTTTCTTTGTTTCTGATTAAAGTCAAGAGAGAACTGCCAAAACGACTGGTCGGGTCTTTTTGATCAGAGGTCCTAAAGTTTCCACAGCAACGGGATTATGTCATTATCTATAAGACGACAAAAAGTCATCGTAAATCGCATCGCAGTCATTTGTCAAAAAGACAAGCGCGTCTTTCATAAACCGGTTAACTTAGGTTTATTAAACGTTATGAAATCGTTCGCTCAATTAGAACGGTAACCAATACAGTTTCGGTTCATTCAATATTTTAACCGGTAATACGCAGAATATTAAAATAAACCGGTAATCAAAGAAACTTTTTCACTTTGCACTATATACGAGTGCACATAAGATCTGCCTACCCTTAAATTTATGGCATCTTCCTTCACATGCCAGATTACGTTTGTGATTACGTATCTCTCTAGGTACCGTCACTTTATCAGTCCGTCAGTTTATTTATTGTACGTAAAAGAGACGTTCGACGGCAGTTAGCGCAGGATTTACGCATGTCACGGGATACGTGTACGACGCAAGACACGTGTACGCATCTCACCTGCGCGTTGTGCAGTTGCTCGGAAGCCACCCGGTAGTGATGCGCCGCGGTGTCCAAGTCCTGCGGGGTGCCCAGCCCGTAGTAGTGGTAGTCCCCGAGCTTGACGCGTGCGCCGGCGCAGCCCTGCGCGGCCGCACGCGACCACAGCTGCAGCGCGCGCGCCCAGCTCTCCGGCTCGGAGAACAGGCGAGTCTCGCCTGGATGAAGTAATGCCCGTTATTCCATAATCTTTAGGGAAATTATATACATACTAGCTATTGCCCGCGACTTCGTCTGCGTTTGATTTTGTTTTTTGATAGTTGTAGTTCTAAAAAAATTTAAAGTATTCAGTATCGCTAAGCCTTAAATGAGGGGTTTGCTGATGTCCGCTGAGGAGTTCTGTCCTCTATCTCCAACCACATTCATCAGATCTCCACAAAGTTTGGGCAAAATTAAACACATATTATAACCTCTATAGTACAAAAATAATTATTTAAATCTGTTATAATTTGTCGGAGTTATGGTGTACAATCGTCAAACACTTCTATCCCCTCTACCAAAGGAACCGAGCTTAATGTCGGGATAAAAAGTATCCTTACTTTTATTATTACTTCTAACACTTCCAAGAATATGTGTACAGAGTTTCATGAGGATCGGTTAAGTAGTTTTTGCGTGAAAGCGTAACAAACAAACTTACTTTCACATTTATAACATTAGTAGGGATAGGAATGTACATATATTTTTTTAATTGTTTCTTTTTTGTTTCAACTTTAATTTGATCTTAACTTTTTGTTTAATTTAATTCCAAGTTGTGTACGCATACTTTGGGTTGTAGCTTAGAACAAAACTTGTTATTACTTATATTTAGATCTACTTTTAGTTATTACCTGTTTTGTGTAACTTATACCAATAAACAATAGAAAATATAATGGCCTGCTGGACTAATACCCGTTTTTACTAAAAGAGACAATGCAAAGTATGAGTAAGGCTTTTCGCCGAAAAGTCGCCGACTACTAAAGTAGCCGGATAGTCGGCTTCAGACTATTCCTCGAGTAGTCGGCACATTCCTAAAACTTGACGCCCATTTTCACTAACAACGGACAAGGTATGGGTAGTATGAATGAATACACTTTTATTGTACACCACATAAACATAAAGAAAAATTTAAAATAAAAATCTAACGAAAAATAAGGCCGCCAAATTGTTTGGCGGCCTTATCGCTACATAGCAATCTCTTCTAGGCAACCAATAGCGTAAAACACTGCTTAAGAAGAGAGGTAGGTAGTGCATATAAATAAACATATATTTGCGTATATACCTATATATAATTAACTCACAATAAGTACATAATGCCTAATCAAAGAAGGATCCTGGGATCGAGATTCACTATGCAACGCATAAAACTTGTCTATGGTTCTTGCCTCGAGATGTGGTGTTTTGTGTTTGTGTTATCATATTTTTCTTGTGTCAGTTTACGAGTCCCCTGAATTTAAAGACGGTATTTATGCGATCATCATCATCAATAAACAGGTCACTACAGGTCACGGGTCTCCTTTCAGAGTGATAAGGGTTCAGGCCGTACTCCACCACGCCTGCCAAGTGCGGATTGGTGGACTTCACACACCGTTAAAAAGCTTATGGAGAACTAGAGTTCTCCATAAGCGCCTTAGAAGGCATGCACGTTTCTGCAAGGTGTTTTCCTTCACAGTTTTAAGCAAGTGATATTTAAATTGCTTGAACTATAAACGCACATAACTCCGAAAAGTCAGCGTGTCGGGGCTCAAACTCGGTCCCCACGAAAGGCGGGTTTCCTTTTGTGGGGACCGAGTTTGAGCCCCGCTTTACCCGCACTAGGCTATAGGAAAAAATTGAAAAAAAAAGAACATTTATTTCAAGTAGGCGTACTTTATCGGCACTTTTAATACGTCAATTGTCTGTTTATAGTGACTCTACCACCGGTTCGAAAGGCAGATTCAACTAAGTAAATAACGAATACCAAAAGGCAATGCCGAAGTTTCTGGAATAACTCTTATATTCAATAACGCTCGGGAAAGTTCTAACTCACCATCATCAAGAAGGAATGCAGCGTTGCTCTGCGCAACCTCATAGCCTCGTTCAGCTAAAGACAAGTACTGGAGGAAGGCAGAGTCCGAATCTCTGGCCTTGTAGGCCCGGTGCGCCAACATCAGACGGGAGCCCCAGCGACCTCTTTCACACACGTTCTTGAATAACTGAAACGGACAAAAACTTCGTTAAAGTAAAAAAAAATGCGGTGTTGTGTTTGGGAACTAGTCCAGTTTAGTCCAGTCTAGAAGTCTAGTCTAGCCGATAGCAATCGGTAAGGCAATAGCCTAATCGGTAAGGCTGGCTTTCGCATACGAGTTCGATCCCTCGCATACTTTCCGTATTCGAATATATATACAAAACGTAAGCTTATAGAAAAATCCTATTATAATATTAAGGATGTAATCCATGTATGATAATAAAGGTTTTGAATTGCTAACTTCATAGCTAAACACTAACTCGTCTGTGATATGGTGATAACAAAAAAAAAAACTGGCTAAGTTTGTTGTGGGCTCTTCTTAGACCCTCCTAGCTTTAGTTTTAAGTTAACGAATGCAGTTATACCCATCACCTAACATTAGTGTTAGCATATCAAATGTATCAACGCTTAATAAGTGCTTGTGATTTGAGGTCTACATGAATAAAACACTTTTGAATTTGAATTTGAAATAACAACTATTCTAAAGAAGTTTGATTAAAAAAAAACGTGTGAGCCGTCACGGGACGCCTGGCAGATGTGAAACATCGAAATTGTTTTCTGTAAGTTATTGCAGATATTACATAATGAAAAGATAAAGCAAAAATATACAACCAAATGCATAACCTTTTTGAAAGTAGGTTTATAATGACTGTTTTATTACATAATTAATATTCATTTTTATTGTTACATACGAAATACAAAAATTCAATCATATAGCGTGGCGAAGCGTCGCCACGGCCTGTGTCGCCACGCCAACAAACAGGTTTACCCTCCGCATAAAGCTGTTACACATCAAAAAATGGAAAGTAACGCCTGCTTCTCTCCAACTGTCCCAAATTCAAATTAAAATCTTTATTTTCGTGTTTGCAGGTTAATATATTTTATCAGGTTAAATATTTTTATTTTTCTTTTTATTTTAAACATCTTTATTGCGTAGCAAAGGAGAAATTACAAATACACTTAAAAAAAAATAAAAGCAAAAGGCGACCTTATAACTAAAAGTGATCTCTGCCAGGTAACCTTAAAGATAGTACACAATAATACATGAGAGACGGGAAATCGCAATTACAATAAACAATACATAAATTTACACACTTAAGTACATACTACTAAAAAAGAGATAAATAAAATATGAGATAGATATATATATATACAATAATAAATATTTATATATATTTTTATTATTTGACGGCCGACTGGCGCAGTGGGCAGCGACCCTGCTTTCTGAGTCCTAGGCCGTGGGTTCGATTCCCACAACTGGAAAATGTTTTGTGTGATGAACATGATTGTTTTTCAGTGTCTGGGTGTTTATCTGGATATTATAAGTATATATGTATATATGTATTATATTCATAAAAATATTCAGTCATCTTAGTACCCATAACACAAGCTACGCTTGCTGTGGGGCGATGTGTGTATTGTCGTAGTATATTTATTATTATTTCGTTAAAGTTGCCGGCATAAACTGGATGCAAATAGCCAAGGATAGAGACCGGTGGTCATCTCTGGAGGAGGCCTTTACCCTCGCATGAGAGGGGTTCCTGCTAGAAGTTATATAACACCAGATAACACTTATTAATTGAATCACTTGTTATTTTACTTTTTTTTTTTTTTTTTTTATTGTTGATGTTATCAGTATGTTGTAAGCAAGAATTAAAAGGCTTTTTTTTTTTTTTTTTTTTTTTTTTTTTTTTTTTTTTTTTTATTTATTTTATTTATTTATTTATTATTATTTATATTATATGGAAAAGAAACTCCAGAAAGCCTCACCTCCGCAGCAGTGGGGCAGGAGCGCATCACACCGAGTCCTTGCGCGTGCATCTGTGCCAGGTGATACAGCGCCAGCACGTGGCCCGACTGGGAGGCGAGGGAGAAATACTTGTTCGCTTTCTTGAAGTCGCGCTTGACACCGATGCCGCCTGTAAAGCAGGGACTCTCATGAGCTAAAATCAGTTCTCGCAACTGCGTCTAATCAAGCAACCTACCTCGAAAACCTGCATTTTAGTAGTACTAGTATAGTACTAGTACAACTAAAATGCAGGTTTTCGAGCCGACTAGACAGCCGATTGGCTTTTCTGAGTCCAAGGCCGTGGGTTGGATTCCCACTACTGGAAAATGTTTGAGTGATAAACGCAAATGTTTTCACTGTCTGGGTGTTTATCTGTATATTATAAGTATTTATGTGTATTATATTCATAAAAATATTCATCAGCTATCTTAGTACCCATAACACAAGCTACGCTTACTTTAGCTAGATGGCGATGTGTGTATTGTCGTAGTATATTTATATTTATCTATTCATGTTCATCACACAAACATTTTCCAGTTTTGGGAATCGAACATCAGAAAGTGTAGTAATAAACGGGGGTAAACTTCTCCTTTTCCATGTTCGCTTGCAGGTGGACCGGGTAATTATATCCGGGAAGGGGAGGGGTGGGGACCAGGGGCGTGCATAGAGGGTATGCATACTATATAAAAAGAAGAAAATCTCCAGTACAAGTTATAAAAAACTTAAGGATAGGCATTGTAAGAGTTATGAAAAGCCTACACTCAAGTATTTATAAATCCTACATTTTTATACTATCAGTATGGGATACGGATGTTTTATCATTTCCTTACTGAAATACATGAATCCAAGATGCAATTGTCCTTCCACCCAACCTTGGTTAGCAGCTACGGTGAAATACTTGTATGCCTTCGCAGAGTCCTTCGCTACTCCGCGTCCCTAGAAATATGTTAAAATATATTTACACTAGCTGTTATATTCCCTTAGCAGTGGCGTTCCTGGGGTTTTGAATTTGAGCAAGCCCAGTTACCTAAAGGACAAATTCAACTTGTCATGACAATATTAACAAATCTTTGAAAAACACTACGATTAAGGTCAGCACGCGAATTATGAATGGAAATTTCAATTGATAGTTGGTTGGATTGAGAAGATACTATGCGCTGTTTGCCAAAATTAAAAAAGTCATCACAGAACTCCAAGTGTTTCTGTGAATTCTGGTCATATTAAGTTTTATGACGTAATTTGTGTAATAACCAGCCGCGTGCCAACCATTCTTTTCATTAGAATGGGAGCAATTTATTAGAATGGGAGCATCAAACAGAGTTCTACAGATCCATTAGGTAAACTTTGGGATACTAATCAATAATCATGAATAGTTGTAACGCAAATAATAACAGGCGTGTAGTTGTTTTAATTTGCTTGCTGGTCATCTTCACTAACTTCAACTCGCAATCTGGCATTTGATCTCCATATTAAATGTTCAACACCGGCGGGAGCCCTTTTCTTCTCGGGGTGTTTAAAAAAAAAATATATAAATTCATTTATTTCAAGTAGACCTCATATAAGCATTTTTGAACCGTTAAGTCAGTCTGTTTGCAATGACTCTACCGCCGGTTCGAAATGCAGATTCAACCGAGAAGAAGCAGGCAAGAAACTCAGCAGTTGCTCTTTTCCAACATCAACTATTTACATTTTACCATTCACTTTTCTATCTTGTGAGAAGATGAAAGCGGAGCCGGATGCTTCCAAGCAACCTTGTCAGTAACAAATGCATCAATTGTATAACCTCGCTGTAATGTGCTTTAACATTTTCTTATTTTTTTTTTTTCATTTCATATACATTGCTTTTATGTAGATACATACGTCCATGTCAGGACGTTGCAAATATAATTATTTACTTTTCTTTATTCATGGTTTCACTAAAAGATCACAATATGGAATTATTTAATATTATAATTAAATAATTCCATGTCATACAAAATGGAATTATTGAATTTAATTAAAATTAAAATGTAAGTCCGATAGTAATATTTGTTATTGTTAATCGTCAGATTGGAATTATTTGATTTAATATAACACTTAAAATATGAATTATGGATATTATAAAGATAAATTTTAATAATAATGATATTAAAGACCTGATATAGTGCTAGTCGATCGATCAGTGCGCCGTGTAATAATTTTTGACATTACCATTCTATATGACGATAATCTCGTGAAAGCTAAAAAGGAAAAAGTTCGTGAACAAGGTCCAAGTATTTAGATAATACTAGATTACCGCCATGTCGAATGTTGAGTCGACCGTTATTGTTCCGATCGTCGTTTCAGTCAATGGTCTTCTGGCGAAAAGCTTCGACCAACATCTTAAGAAGCTTTCGCTTGGTTGTTGGATCAAGGGTCGGATACAGAAGGCACTACTCTTTGAAACGGCGCGTATTGTGAGTAAGTTCCTCACTCTGGAGCCCTAACTGCCGGTTGCTTGGGCATTCAAAAGCCCCGCAAGCAGAGGGTGGATGTTTTTTCTTATAAATTTTGTTTTTTTTATTTTTTCAAGCATTGTTAAGAATTAGAAAAAAAATAAAAATCAATAAATTTGAAAAAAAAATAATTTATATTTATTTAAATTATATTATCTGTTACCTGTAAATACATAAGGCCCATGCCACTCTGTCCCACTGGGTTGTTAAGCTCGGCTGCCTTTTTGAAGTACTCGAGCGCTGTGGCGTTGTCCGCCTTGATGCCGTCCCCACCTTCCAGGTAAATCTGGTAACGATTAGAAATATGATATTATTTATATGTTATTATATACATATAAATAATATATTTATGTGATGTTAAGTATATCATAATGATGTCCAAACAACCTTTTATCAACCTGCTCTTGGAATGACAAGGGTTTTTATAAATAAATAAATATACCACGACAGTACACACATCGCCATCTAGCGTAAGCGTAGCTTGTGTTATGGGTACTAAGATGACTGATGAATAATATATACAAAACCTTGTAATATACGCATGCAAAAATTTTCCAGTTGTGGGAATCGAACCCACCGTCTGCGCCAATCGGCCGTCTAAATTTTATTTAATGTAATAATCATTAGAAGAGCAACCTGGTTCGAGCAATAATTTACACCCAAGCTTTTTTATCGATTACGTAGTCCTTTGTACTATAATATGACTATTATATAAGCTTACGTTTAATACAAACTTTGAACTATTTAAGAGACATCACCAAGATGTCAATGGGTAGTTTATTGTCTTATATAATGAGTTGTTTTTTTCGAACTTCGCTTGAAATACTGTAGTGTCTAGTTAACTCACCTTTCCGAGGAAAGCATTAGCCACGGCGTTGCCAGACTTGGCCGCTTGCTTGAAGTAATGCAACGCCTTGCTCTGGTCCAGTGTGACACCGCGACCGCCTTGGAAGTGGAGCTGGCCGAGACCGATCTACAATCGAATTATACAAGATAAGTTAAAAGTTTCATTTATTCAGAATATTGGTAAGGGTACAGAATTGAGTTATGCGGAAGGAATCTGAATATTAGTTAACTTGTAATATATATACATCTCTTATAATATTTGTCTCTTTTAATAACTTATTATATTAGCTATTAGTAGTATCTACTTAAGTGTGTAAATTTATGTATTTGTTTATTGTAATTGCGATTTCCCGTCTCTCATGTATTATTGTGTACTATCGTTAAGGTTACCTGGCAGAGATCACTTTTAGTGATAAGGTCGCCTTTTGCTTTTAATTTTTTTTAAGTAAATTTGTAATTTCTCCTTTACTACGCAATAAAGATGTTTAAATAAATAAATTAATTTATTTGACATACTGCGTCCAAGGCCGAGGGTTCGATAGCCACGAGCAAGAACTAGTATAGGTACATAAATGTGAAAGTGTATATGTTTGTTTTTCTTTTTTTACGCCCGAACTAAGAAATCAATGGAATAGATTTTTGGCATAGAGTTAGTTGAAAGTACGGTGAGTAACAAGGGCTACTTTTTATCCTAAGAAAACAAAAGGTTCTCAATATAACCGTAATAAAAGCGGACGAAGAACGCGGGCAACAGCTAGTATTTTCTATAAACACGTATTGTTACCATTACTTACCACCTTATTACTTTGATCATAAAGGTTTAAATTGCGCGTGACAACGTAAGGTGTAGGAATTTCTCTATGCATCTTATATCTTTAAACAAGAGTTGCTTGTTTAAAGATATAAGATAATATATTATATATTGTTTATATCTATTGGCTTGTATATATATATATACAGCTTTTATTTACTATGATGATGTTACTACAACGTAACATTATTATATAGATTGGAATCTCGGAATCGGCTCCAACGATTTTCATGAAATTTAGTATACAGGAGGTTACGGGGGCGATAAATCGATCTAACTAGGATTCATTTTTAGAAAATGACATTTTAATCGTGTGAACGCACCCTAAGTGGCCCTGCCGTACTAACAAGATGTAAATAAATGATGTTATTTATGAAGTCCAAAATGGCCGCCGTATCAAATTTTCAATTTATCAATATGGGTGTAATTTTCGAGGTACACTGGGATGCTACGAACGAATATGATATTATTATTGAAATCCAAGATGGCCGCCGCTAAGGCTCACTCGACTTCACTAGACGCGATATCTATACACACCTGCGCCTGTACGTCCCCCTTTTCGGCCAGCAGCTGGTAATACTCGATGAGATCAGTGTCGAGAGCGGAGCCGGTGGAGACGCCGTCCAATTCGTCCATCAACCTCACGCGATGCACCGCCGGGCCCCCGCTGAGGCTCACTTGACTTGCCACTGCAAGAAAAAAATGTATTACTATTGGATAGAAGCAGACGTTACTTTGCGGAAATCCATAATCTATCTATATATATAAAAGAGAAAGTGTGTGGGTATGTTCCGTATAGACTCCGAAACGGCTGGACCGATTTCAATGAAACTTTCAGGGAATCTCCGGATTGACCTGGCGAGTAATCCTGTAAAGTTTGGTGACGATCGGAGCACTCCTGTTTTTGAACTGTCAAACTGTCAAATACAGCTTTTATTTACTATGATGATATTCTATTGTTGGGTGTACCCATGTACACCATCCATGTAGATAATGATCTTCACCCGCTCGAGAAGAGAATAGAAGAGAATGAATACGGAGAGAAATAAATGATTTAATATATTATGAGACTTAACCCAGATAAGCCTACTGTCCTATATTTAGGACAGTAGAAATAAAAAATAATATCAGAATACCCTCTTTATCTAAGATTATTTAGTCTTATGATTTGCAGTAAGAAACGTGTCAGCTTTATTAGAAAAAATAAAAAGACAGTTATTTTAACAGTTTTTACCTTATATTTTACCTTATAAGTGTGTAATAAAAGTGCGTTGCAGACATGGCAAATGACAGGTATGTATAAAAAGTTATATTTTACTCGTGAGTTGTTTTTTTCTGTGTTAATATCTAGTTGATAACCTTAACTTTTGTACTAAATAAATATTCTAGCAAAATAATATAAATAAATTACGTATAACTTGTTACAAATACTAGCGTACTATATATAGGACAGTAGGATAATATACATGATTTTAGTACAATAATACAACTTTTTCTTTACAGACCGTTAGCTGCGCATGAAATTTTAGATGCTTTAGAAAATGTTTCTGATAATGAACAAGATTATAGAGAACGACTGATATGTATTCTACCTCCTCCTGTTGATCCTGACTGTCTCACTGACGAAGATTCGGGTGAAGAAGATAATGTAACTTTGAATAATTTGCCACGAAACATTCTGCTTCACCGGCTGAAGTAATGATTCAAGGGCAGATTATGGTGAGAGATACAGAAGAAGAACCTTCTACAGGTCGAACTAAACGTAGGCGTACCTACGCATGGAGAAAACGGGACTTGGCAAAAAATCAAGTGAATTGGCCAGATGTTCAAGACGCTTGCCAAGATAAGCGCCCAATTGAGTGGTTTGAAAACTTCTTAGATGAAGATGTTATTTCGTTGTTGGTGTCAGAGAGCAATAAATATGCTGTCAAAAAGAATTTGCCTGGAGACATAACCACTGAAGAAAGAATAGAAGAACCACAAAAAGAATAGAAGAACCACATATGGTGTCCATCTATAACAAATATATGGGAGGAGTGGATCGGTCTGATGAAAATATTTCACATTACCGAATTGTTATACGAGGTAAGAAATGGTACATGCCGTTGCTCACACACATGATTGATCTTGCCGAACATAATGCATGGCAGTTATATAAAATAAATCATGGAAAACTGGATCATCTTGGCTTTCGCAGAAGGGTAGCAATTGCTTTGATTGAATCAAACAGAAAAAATGCCAAAAGAGGGCCTAGCCGACCCTCCCATCATGAACATGCTGATAGTCGTAAAGACCAAATGAATCATCTGGTTATTCCTCAATCGAAGCAAACACACTGTCGTCAATGTCACAAAAAATGTTTGACACGTTGCAAGAAATGTGATGTTGGAGTGTGTGTCAAGTGTTTTGAAACATATCATTCATAAATAGTGTTAATCTAGTAAATTACATATAACAATGGGTAATATAATCAATAGTTATCTAATAAACTACACTTTTTGATTACATTCTGTTTTGTCATAAATGGTCTTTTATTTCCTCTTATTATCCTACTGTCCTACATATAGGACGGCTGTTTCCCTGAAAGCCTTACACTTAATTTTTTTTTCATCATTTTTTTTATGTTGCATAAGATCTAATAAACTAAATAATGTAACTTTTTTCTAAATTTTCAGAAAATTTTAGTTTCAGGCTTATCTGGGTTAAATTAAAAATTTAATGATGTAAGTTTATTGTTGAAATAAAATAAAGCAAAATCTAGCCCGGCGAAGCTATACTAGCGTACCCAGCCCGTACACTAGTATATTATGAAAATTATGCATATTTTACTATACTCAGCGAACAGCAGGAGAATCTCCTGCTTAGGAGAATCGTTAAACAATTATTCATTGTAAAGTCAACATCTCCTGAGGATGCTCCGGTTTCGGAGCGAAACATGCGTAGCGAATGTACCCTGAATTGCCGAGGATCTGTTTGGTGTGGAGTACACGGATTGAAAAAATTATAAATTACACTATACAGATTCTCCTGCTGTTCGCGGAGTACGTACACAGTACGAGTACACAAACGCGCGCGCACACACACACACACACACACACACACACACACACACACACGCACACGCACAAACACACACACACTGTCAATATTGTTTGATTTTGATTTCTTGTGCCATATTTGAGAAATATTTGTTTTATTAGAGCATTATTAAAGGCTATGTTAAATAGCGAAACCGAAGCGAAATCTCGCGAAATCTCGCGAAAACTCATAAGGAAACAAAATAATACAGCGGGTGGACGATGCGACACGGCGGGTCAATGTATACTTTTTTTTTACTTTACTACAATCTGACCTGATGTAAAGAGATGATGCATTCTTAGATACTAGCGGGCTAACCTGTTAGGAATTATGGCAGTTAAAAAAAACCCATACTCCTAATCGGTTCCTACGCGACATCGTACTGGAAAGCTAAATCGTGGTAATTAGGCACGGCCGAAGCCTCCCACAAGACTAGACCAGAGAAAATTTCCAGCGGGGAATCGAAACCGGGACCTCCAACGTAAAACCACAGCGCTCAACGCATGTACGATAGTAGATAAAAGTTTGCACAAAAAAAATGTACAAAAAAGTGGCATACGGGGAATCGCAAGTGTATCAACATACCTTTGCTTGCAACCTTCATGTACAGTTCCAAAGCTTTGGGGCAGGAACTGGGTACAGTGACTCCGGCCCAGTGGCGGTACGCGAGCGCCATCTGTGCGTAGTCGCTTTGCCCCAGGGCTCCCATCGTGTAGTGAACCAGGGCCTTAGCCTGCGAGACCGGCACAGCTATGCCGTTTGCGTACAGGAACCCCATACCCTATGAAAAGATATGAACATAAATAATATATATAATAATGTTTATACTTTATTTATACTTAATTACTCCCTTCAATGGGTAGTTGGAATAAATTGCGTTTCTGTGAAAATACAAGAAACAACATTAAAGCCCTTACTTCAGGTATTTAAAATGCAATCATTTCTTCATAAAATAAACTCTTAAATATCTTTTTTAAATGTCACATATCACTGAAAAAACATTGGTGACTTTAAGAAAAGGTTCGAAATATATGAACTCGAGAAATTATTTCTTGACATATATATACAACTTGTAACCGAATAACGAAATACTGTTGAAGGGTGCGTAAGTATATTTCGTAAGGAACAACCTTGTAAAAATATTAAATCAAAACAAGCATATTTATTTATCCGTACAAACGAATTCCAAACGGTAAGCGCTTACTTTTGACAACCCTATTGAAGATAAAAGACCGACACGCGCTTAGTACCCACGCTACGTGACGCGTACCTAATAGTGACAAGAATCACCTGAATTTATATATGATGTTAGGACTTTATCTGATTTGTTTCAGAGAAAACCAAGGTAATGGTTTACTCAAAAACTAATAGCGTTTCGGTTTCACAGATAAGTCTTAGAGACAGTAAATAATGTACCTCTAAAGCCTCTGAAGTATTATTTCGGTTTTCATTTACACGTTGTATAAACTAGCGCTCGACTGCAATGACACCTGATGGAGCAGCCTGAGATTGGGCGCGCTTGCCTAGAAGATGCCTATTCACTCTTCATTTGAAGGTACCCAGATTATAGGTATCGGGGAAGACGGAAGATGGAAGGGCATTCCAGAACTTTGCGGTACGTATTAGAAAGGAAGAAGCAAAGCGCTTCGTACGCTTTTATGGTATTTCAACTACGTGACGGTGCAGATTTTTGGGTACCTCGCATGCCTTGATGAATAATTTATATATATAAATACTTCTAATATAGCGATAAACAGCTCGACATTGAAACATTATTTTCGTCACACAAACGTCTGCTATTTATTTTTATTACACTAGTTATACAAGTTAGTATATGAGAGCAATCCTGAATTTCTAGAAATGACAGGAGACAAAAAATATATAACTGGATTATATCTACCCGCGGGGGATACAATTAACTTGTCCACATGTACCGCAACAGAGGAATGGAGAAGTTAAACCACCCATTTTATCCCGCATGACTTTAAAAGTCCTATATAATAACAATACATTTTTATTAAAGACAAAAGAGCCAGTATACATAAAATTCACAAAATATATATATGATAATAAAATTAGGTTAAAATAAATAACAATGACACTTAAGTACTAAAAGATGAATAAAAAGATATGTATATCATTTTCACCAATGCGCCCATGCTTGGAGAATAGATCCCTATCCCTGCTAATATTATAAATGTCAATGTAAGTTTGTCTGTTACGCTTTCACGAAAATCTACTTAACCGATCCTCATGAAACTTTGTTACACATATTCTTGGAAGTGTTAGAAGTAATATAGGATACTTTTTATCCCGACATTAAGCTCGGTTCCTTTGGGACAGGGGGTGAAAGTGTTTGACGATTTTACACGATAACTCCGACAAATTATAACCGATTTAAATAATTATTTTTTACTATAGAAGTTATATTATGTGTTTAATTTTGCCCAAACTTTGTGTAGATCTGAATGTGGTTGGAGATAGTAAAACTCCTCAGCGGACATCAGCAAACCCCTCATTTAATGTTTAGCCATACTGAATACTTTATTTTTTTTTAGAACTAAGTACTTATTGAACGCCACATCAAAAACCAAAATCAAACGCAGACGAAGTCGCGGGCAACAGCTAGTATATATATATAATGGCAGCGGATATACATTTTGCCCATTCCCCTTGGAGAGTAGCACTCTGTCAGTAGGGTGGTACCTAACCTCCACCCACAAGACCAGACCACAGATAAGGAATCTCGTCTACAACAAAGTAGTTTTATTAAATGCTTACTGCTTATTTGCATCACATTAAGGCTCAAATTTGCTTAAAATACTTTAGCTCGGGATTTTGACACAACGTAACAGGATTTGCGACTCTAAAACGAGTGTCACTAGGTCCTTTTTACATTCACGTTGCAGAGTTTAACACTCGAAAACGACCCCTCGATTACGAGTGAGTAAATCTTGTACTAAGCCTGCGGTAGTGTAAAAAGGACTTACACCGTGAGCATCTGCATTTCCTTCCGCAGCCAATTTTTCAAATATGTCCTTCGCTTTCTGGACATCCAGTTCCACGCCCTCGCCGTAGATATACGACCAGGCTAGCTTGATCTTAGCTGGTACATAACCTGTATCAGCCGCTTCTTTGATGCTCAGTATCGTGCCGCGGAGATCTGGGGTCCTGCGTTCTAGTTTATCCACTGCATCCTCGTATATATCTTTCGCTGTAGAAAATGTTTTTAGTTATTTCAAGTGTATTGTTATTAATAGTTTTTAATACTACTTAAGGGGCATACCCATACTTTGTGACACATTTTTGTACAATTTTTTAATACGCTGGCTACCTGCCAGGGCTCTGAACCGGTTTCAATTTATCGGAAAATTTTGGTTTATTTTAATGACCGTTTAAACGATTGAACGAACCGAAATGCTATAGGTTACCGTTCTAATTGAGGGAACCATTTCATAACGTTGATGAATTTTAATAATTTCAGAAGCGAACGAACGTAACTTAATTACAGAACGCCACGCGCCGTAAAAAAACATTAGATTATTCATTTAATCATTTAGAACATAACAGACAGAACAGATAAGTTTAATAAAATTCAACTCACAAGGAAACAAAAAATATCAAGCGATTCGCGTTTTATTTGAATATGGTTCGGAGAAGATCTTGCTTTTCATGGAGGATATTGACTACGTGACCAAAACCTAACCATTCCACTCGCCCTCGTGACCAAGTGTGGTAAGTAAGTCAGCTCTTGACTGCAATCTCACCTGTTGGTAAGTGATGATGCAGTTTAAGATGGTAAAAGGCTTACCTTCTAGGGCGTACGGGAGTTAAATAAGCCCCATACCCTAAATCCCTCGGCGGCATGTCTTTGCCGGCTGAGGGGTAACTAGCCACGGCCGAAGCGTCCCATCGGCTAAAGGTCACGTAGTATGGCATTCCCTTATTCGGACCAAAAGGTTGGGTGTTAAAATGTATACAACGTGTAAATGTAAAACGAAATAATACTTAACAGGCTTTAGAGGTACATTATGTACTGTGAAATCGAAACGCTAACAGTGTTTGAGCAAACCACTGCCATAATTTTCTAAAATAAATCAGATACAGACCTAACGTCAAATGAAAAATTTAAATCAGGTAACTCCTGTCACTTTTACCTTTCACTGTGGTTGTCATAAATAAACACTTCAAATATTTAGAATTAGTTTGTTAGGAAAAATAATCCTTCAACAGTATTTCGTAATTCGGTTACACGTTGTATGTATAGGTAGTTGTCTATCGGGTACTGCTGATTTAACATATTATTATGTCTTACCTGTTTGTAGCTCGGGCGACAGCATAGGCTCCTCTTGTTCAGGTAAGGGTGGCAGAGCGTCAAGTATATCCTGTGGATTTTCTGCAGAATTCTGCAAAAAAAACGTGTCTGTATTATATTACATAATACGTATAAAGATAAGTAGCATTGTAAGTATGTTATATATTTATATGTATATATCGATATATGTATGTATATATATTGTTAGGTATTAAGTTTAATTTTATGTATAACTAATTAGTTTGAAAAGTGTATGTTTTTTATTTTATCACCTGTTTATTAACCTGTTGCTCTATCCCGTTTTCCCAAACTTCATTCTACCATAAAGGGTTGTCTGGAGGAGGTCGCTTAAAGCGATAAGACCGCCGATATGTAATATGTATATACATATATATTTATTACATATATTTTTTTTGTTTTTGTTATTTCTTATTTTAACTTTTATTTTTTACAATAAAGACTATCTATCTATCTACCACAGTCTTGAACACTACTACGGGTAATTTTATTTTAATATAAGACTGATTAGTAGTGCTTAACTAATATTATTATGGTTATATTAAAGGGATGGGTGAGTAATATAAATAAATCATACGAGTTCAGAATGTATTAACTGGAAGGTTAGTTTGAGTCAAGCAAAGTCATATACCCATATTCCAACATACCCACCTAATTAACTTTATTAGTAAAAAAATACCTACCCTACATCAAACCTTAAAGGCAAGAGCCCTTTTCAAAGAATTATCGAAAAGGGTTATCGAGTCTACCGGTGATCCTAGAGCGGGCAGTTACCTTGGCCAACAAATTAGTTTGGCCATCCAGAGGGGCAATGCTGCCAGCATCTTAGGAACTGTGCCTCGCTGCGGTGGTTTCGAGGACGTTTTAGATTTTATTTAGTTTTTAAATAGTTTATTTTAGGTTATAGTTATGTATTAATAAAAATTATATTTTAGAGATAATCAAATAAATTAATATATGTTTAAATAAACCTTAAATGTATATACTGCTATACTTTGTATATACTGTATACAACAGTTAGAAAATGCTATCATGCAGATTCTTAAGGCAAATTCACAAACAGTGAAAGAAAACATTGCATTTGTACAAACATTTTTTCTTGAAAGTGTATGGAGTCTACCACTAATCTACGGGTTGATAATGTTCTTATAATTATACTGTTATTATATGTCACTTACCCCTAATTCATTTTCATGTGTGCCCACACCTTTGGCATCTTGGAGCCAGTTGGGATCATGTCTGAAAAAAGTTTTCTTCAACAACTTTAATGTGTGATCCACTTGTTCTAGACCACTTTCTACCTGCGCTGGATCCAATTCTAAAACACATATTAATTTATATTACTTATAATTTCCCCAGTTTAACACATTATATTATTTCCTCTAGACGAGTTTGGTAGCTGATTATGACCATGGCTATTTACCAACAAAGATATACATTTAGCGTTCCAGTATGGTTTTGGGAGGTATGGCTTAGGCACAGAATTGAGAACATACAGAAACCATGTACAATACAAAAACCACTCCACTTCAGTAGTGTTTCTCAAACAAACGGTTAATCAGTTCATACCCTTTAGCACTTGACAGTAATTATTTGACCTGTAATGTTACCATAAAATGAGAAAAAGTGTTTTAGCAACATTCAGCAGGTGTAAAGTGAGATGTGATGGGGCTTTGGCCACAATGCACTGCTTACAATAATGGCTGAACGAGCATTCTGCATGTTCTTAATTCTGTGGGCTTAAATAAATCTGCTATACAGCAACCATCTTAGATTGCATCATTGCTTACCACTAGGTGAGAATGCAAATCAAGGGCTAACTTCTAGTGACTTAAAAATAAATACCAAATTATAATTTCTCAGATAACTATATAGCTTTCCATTTTATGATTTAAAGAAAATTTACACATTGTTTTCTGGATTGAAATATTATCAATGAATAATTATCTGTGAGCCACTAGCACAAGCAATATTTTTAATTAAATAAATTATTAATAAATATACTACAACAATACACACATCGCTATCTAGTCCCAAAGTAAACTGAATCAATACTCATAACACAAGCTATGTTATGAGTATTGATTTAAAATTGTTTTAATTAAATTTAAAAAGGTATAGAATTTAAATATTAATTCAGATCATAGTAGCTTTTTTTTAAAGCCATTAAGTGAGTTTGTATCTGCAGAGTTTCTCAACATGCAGACCTTATGAATATGAGCAAGACAAAGATCATGCCTCCATCCAGTAATTTTTGAGCCCCTGCACTGAAAATTCAAAATTGTAGATGAATATTCGTATATTCATCCTAGGATACACAATCCACTTATTTATTCTTTCTATGGACGTAAAAATAAAAAATATATATTTAAAAAGACAATTTACCTTTATCTCCTACATCCCCTTTAAGAAATTCTGCTGCTTTACTTAATGCTTCAGCATATTCCCTTAAGTCTTTCATTTGTTTGAATTCGTTATTCAAGGCCTCAGAAAATTCATTGAAATACTCTGGATCATTACTGCTTTCTTCTTTGACATTCTCCACCGAGTTCTCATCATCCTTGTCCTTCTTTTGAGCCTCTGGGCCCAAAAGTTCGGCCGCCGATAACACAAAGCAAAGCCAGATGATATACAGTTTTAAGTTATCCATGTTTACATTTGAAGTCGAGATTTCGACAGAGACTTACGTGTCCCTAAAATAATGCAAATTGTTTTGCATGAAATATTTGTGTACGCTTATATTGATATGCACAAGTGCTCAAGACCTCCAATTACGATAATACACGTGTACTTTTCGACTTCGAATTACATGTTTTAAGAGTTAAATTTATTTTAGCTCGTATCAATTTCTGGATGAATTCTGTCAAGTTGACTCAAAACTGAAAAGTCAAAACGAGTGTCAACTGTCAAACAAAATAACAAATGCCAAAATATATCTGTGGTCTGGTATCAATATAACCCCAAATAAATTACCTAATATCTGCAGGATAATACAAGTTCTATAAAAATATTTTTATCATTACAATATATTCAAAATAATAGCACAATCACTTGAAGTACGAACTCTAAAAGTAAATTCAGTGTAAGGTATCCAAATATTCCAATTTTAAAAATTTGACATACGGGCATTTGTCAATGTCAAATTTCGCAAAAGTTTTGTTTTGCTAAATTTTGTTACTCAAAAATGCAAATAGTATTTTGGTCTGTGAAATGTCCAGTATGAGAAAATTAATAAAAATAAAGTCTTAATTATGTGTATACATGTAATATGTTAAAGAAGAAAAGGTTATTACAGAACATCTATTCGAGATATTTATCTTAACCTGATACTATGTTACGATTACTGGTTTTGAGGGGTACGCTCGGGAAAAACACCCAAATAAGAAGGAAATCGTCTAGCAGTGAAATACGAGATACATATGTAGAGTACTTCGTAGAGAAACATGGCCATAAACACATTAAATCCAGTTCAGTTGTGCCCTTATGTGACCCAACTGTGCCCTTTGTAAATGCTGGCATGAACCAGGTAACTATGTCTTCCGTTTGATGCTTATTCTGTATAGACATATGCTATGAACTCAATATTTGAGGACATAAGACCCTCACTGTTAGGCTTCTGGAGTGAACCTGGCTGGCCGGGTAATCCAATATTAAGCTATATCTAGGCAAAGCTAAGCTAAGCTTTATAAGTCTAGAAGCAAGCACATGAACAAGATAAATAATACACTATCTTTGATTTCCTGTTAAATATGACAATAATGTTCATCAGTGGCGTGCATAGAGGGTATGCACGCCACTGATGAACTGTAGTGCAATGCCTTGCCTGAGTAAGTAGTGACTGCAGTATCACTAAATCAGTTCAAGAATAGACTGGACAGACATCAAATAGACAAAAAGTACAAGAAATGAAATAGGCAACTTTGGCTGATGCCACGCTTATTCTATTATAAATAATAATAATAATAATAATAATAGTGAAATTGTGACCATTTAATTTTGTATGTTTCCAAAATCTAGTAATTCTTGGGGATTTTTTGAAACACTTTGGTGAAATGCATGGTTATGAAATGTTAACCTTATTAATCTATGAAATTAGATCTCTTTTGCAACTGTAAGAACTGTATGTGAGTATATAATGCTAAAGTACAATACACAACTGCGTTTTGTTAATTTTCAAATTTAAATGGATGCATTGCATTCTGATTAGACAAAGGTAAATCAAACAATAGAAATCTTTGTTATTACTTGGTAGAACAAAGAATACAAAGGCTTATTGCCTAATTGGCAAGGGTGCTTGCTTACACAGAACTTTTGGCAGCAACACTATCCACATTGTATGTATCTTTACTAAATATAACACTGTAAGTAAATATATGTTTGTTTGCCATACTTATAATTGTACATATTCCTTGATAATAATTTTGTGTTAATTTGTATTCTTTCAAATGTGCATATAATTTTTAGAAGTTTTATAAGGCCTTCTATATAAAATATATTGTTTTAAAAATAAAGTTGTCTGAAATTATCACACTACCTAAATAAGATTTATATTTTAGATTTTATGTCTTGTTCAAAAGAAGATAAAAAAGCTTTATGATAGTTAGTTTAATGTTGAAATTAGAATTTAATAATACCAGCAACTTTTTTTGTTGCTGGTATCTGGTTCTCCATATTTTTGCAAAAATATGGAGAACTATTAGCCATGTAGGGTTTTATACAATATTTTCCTCACTGTTAAAGCAAGTGATAAAATGTATTATGTCTTAAGTTAAAATGAAAACGCGTAGGGATAACTCACAGAGGTGCGTGATCGAACTCAGAGTCGAGATCCCATCGCCAGGCTATAATCGGTGCATTTGTGTAAACCCAAGTGGGTTGGCTTGCAATTTGTACAGGTTGTTTACTACCACCGTTTAAAGCAGTTTTATTTAAAAATGATTATTTATATGTCATCATCATCATATCAACCCATTACTGGCCTACTACAGAAGGATTTTGGCCGTAGTCCATGTAGCTGGCCCAGTGTGGATTGGTCCTGTAGACCTTTGGGCATACAGGTTTCCTCGCGATGTGTTCCTTCACCGTTAAAGCAAGTGAATTTACTTAAAACGCACATAACTTACAAAAAGGTAGAGGTGCACTGTGTATGCTGGGATTCGAAATATATTATATGACATACCTTGACAAAAATAAAGATTCTGTTACAAGTCATGAACAATGTTATAATAATACTGTGTCAAGCAATGGAAGTAACACCCCTGGCATGAGATACTGAAAAGTTTTAACATTAGATTAACTTATTTTCAGTTTAAGGGTGTGTTCCTTGGTGTGGTAGAAGCTCCTTGTACTCGAGCAGTGAACTCCCAGAAGTGCGTGAGAGTAGGTGGCAAACATAATGATTTGGAGTTGGTTGGCATGGACGGGCATCATCATTCATTCTTTGAGATGCTGGGGAATTGGTCCTTTGGAGATTATTATAAGGTGACGTTTATATTCTTTTAAGTAGCATTTAACAACATTACAGTTTTCTTAATAAAAAGGTGTAAATAAAAAACTCATGAATGAATGAATTGAAGATGTAAAATGTACTTACCAAATAACTATAACATATAAATAGTAAGTATGTGAAGTTTTTACATATTTGTAGTTGCTATGTGTACAATATGTAAATTAAATTAATCTATACTTATAATAAAACTGTAACTGGAAGATTTCTGTTCAATATATTTTGAAAATTTTGACCGGGGGATGCTTTATAATCGATACTGAGTCAAAAACAGGTTTTTATTTAATTTTTGTCTGTCTGTCTGTCTGTGTCCGGGCATCACGTGAAAACTACTGAACGGATTCAAATAAAACTTGGTATAGTGGTAGTTGATATTCCGGATCAACAATTCAATTTTACTTCATAGCTCCGTTAAATTTGAATCGATTTTAATAATTCTTTTTTTATTTGAAAGTGTATACTATCAAGCCTGTACTGTCTTATTTTAATAAGAATCTGATAAATATTGTCGGAGATAAAGAACATAACTCTTCACAAATAACTGTTAGTCGCAAGCCATATCGGACAACGATCGAAGGATGGTAATCCTACTAATATTAAAAATGCAAAAGACTGTGAGGATGGATGTATGTATCAACTAAAATACCACGTAAAATAATAGTAGGTAAATAGCTACCCACGATGATTATGATCTTAGCATCAGATATATTCTAGCTTCTCGATTGACTCCTACGCGGACGAAGTCGCGGGGGTCCGCTAGTAATTAAATAAATTGGTATACTTAACTCAATTTACAATCTGAAATATAACTGCGCCGAAATATTTCTATGTTATAGATATGTTTGACTATAATAATAATACCTACTTACGGTCATTGGTCAAAAAGTTATCAACATGGGGGTAGGTTGAAAATTTATTTTAATTATCACACCCACCACCAATGTAATAAAAATTAATAGAACAGTCCACTTCTAGACCAAAAGCCTCACTGGTAAAGTTTGCCCATAATCACTCACGCTGCAATTGCAATCAATCACGCTGGGCTGGGCGTTGATACAAAATTCATTTATTTCAAGTAGGCCTAATAAGTAATTTTGAAACGTCAAGTATGCATGTTTGTAGTGACTCTACCACCGGTTCGGAATGCAGATTCTACCGAGAAGAGCCGGCAAGAAACTCAGTAGTTGCCCTTGATACATTTAAATAACTATATAGATTCACTTAGCAATAATATTTATTCGCTTATTATACAGAAGGATGCATGTCAAATGGCGTGGGAACTCCTCTTGGGTCCATACAGATTGAAGCCAGAAAATCTTTTAGTGACTTACTTTGCTGGTGATGCAGTTATTGGCCTGGAAGAAGACAAAGAGTGCAGAGACATTTGGAAACAGATTGGGTGAGCTTGTTAATTAGATTTATTTTTGTGTTCTCTCCCGCAAGATATAGAAATGATAGTAAATGTTGATGTTGGACAACAGCAACTACTGAGTTTATCTATCTTTATCCTAGTTTATTTGCTCAAATTGATGCACGAGCTAATGTATCAAAAACAAGTTAATAATAATAAAAAAAATATTTCAATTAACAGTAACACAGTAAATTACAAAATAAGGCGAACATAAGGTAATGCGTATCATGTAACCCAAATTCGTTAATACTGCTATAGTGCTAGACTGAGTCGCAGTTATTGTCGCCCATCTCTGGAGCGAGAATCATACACTTAAAATAAATCTAGTAAGATGAATAAAAATAAAAACCTAAATAACTTTTGAATTAAACTCAATTAAATTCTTTGTTTGCGTTTCCAGAGTGCCTTTAAGTCGCATCAAAGCCCATGGTGCTAGGGACAACTTCTGGGAGATGGGCCCCACCGGTCCCTGCGGGCCCTGCACAGAGATACACTACGTGCATCCGGATGGGAGTCTCACAGAAATATGGAATATCGTCTTTATTCAGTGTAACAGGTAATATGCGAAAGCTTATAGAAAACTCCTATTATAGTATAGTATAACGGAATTACGTAAACGAAATCACAGTCAGTACAAATTTGAAAATTCAATTTATGTTCATAAAAACATTTCCAAATTTAAGAAAAAAAGTGACTGCAATAATTGAAACATTAGAAGTAAGAATAAACTTACAGTGCAATATACTAGGTTACATAAAATTCATAATTCGTTTAAAGGAAATTGCATACAATTCTACAATAAACTACCCATTGACATCTGGGAGATGTCTCTTAAAAAGTTCCAAGCATGTATTACGCAAGCTTATAGAAAAGTCCTATTGCAGTATAAAGGATTACGTAAACGATAAAAAAAGCTTGGATGTGAACTATTACTCTAACCAGGTTGCTTCTTAAATATTTTCAAATGACAATGTGAGATGGTGATAACAAAAAGAACACCCAGCAAACTTTGTTGTGGGCTTCGTAAAAAGTGAGCTGCCGGATGATGTATTCCCCTCCCATTCCCATTCACTCGGTTTCGCAACTACCTTAATCCTTTTAAAATCGTTGAACCATGTGCTAAAAAAATATAAAAAATGGAAGGCCATGGTATTCAGATATTCACTATAATACCCACAATGTTCAGGATGGCACTTAGATCTTTCATTAATTAACAGTATTATTGAAGCTAAATACCTAGTTTCTTAGCAGTAATCATTTATTCTCATGACTAAAAGAAATCTTTAAAGCCCACCAACCTGCTTTAGAGCACTGTTGTGGGTCTGTACTCTATAAACCTGACTTCCCAAGGAGTGAAATAAAACAACTGGACTGACTCTAATACTGTATATTAAGCTTCTCTATAATTCATATTACTTGTTACCTTCAAATGACTCTACTACCAGTTCAGAATGCTGTCTTCGGCAGAGAAGACCACTGGCAAGAAACTCTACCGTTGCTCTTTTATTCAATTAAAACAACTTATCAACACAATTACAACATTGTCATATGTAATAACGCTAGGCCCTTTGATACAAGACATATTTTAAGACAGGTAAAACATAACTACTATTATCACTTATAACATCAGGACTTTTGGAACAAGTTGTTTGTATAGAGCAACCTCTGCTACATAAACTATCTGTATAAAATAATGCTAGGACTCAATATATGATACCTGAATAACCCAAAGGATATAAGAGATATACTTATCTGATGCTACATCAGGTACAACCATAGTACCAACAACTTTTAACAACTTATCTCAACTCCATCACCAGTATATACGACTCTTGTTTTGCCACAATAATATTCCGTTAAGTATGTCGTTTCCATTATAAATCATCTATTCCCAATTTGTAACGTTCTATCCACAATACTTTACTTAATCTTCTTTTCTCAATTAATTAATTAAAATCCGTTCTAACTTTTCTTTCCCGCCAATCGATCTTGTCCAACTCGCGTCTCCCGCCATAGATCCTATACTTTTCTTTGACAGTCTACTAAAGTCCATTATTCTATTTTCAATACATTATCAATGAGTATACAAACTATGATTTGTTGATATATTTAATATAATCATCGGGTTTATCATAGATAAAGTGCTGTAATTCCCTATTTCCTAACACGCGCGCATTTCGTTAAATCGTATACGTAACATTAATCCCATGATTTTTTCCTAACGCCGCTAAAGAAGTACCCACTTATGACTTCAAAAATACCATTATTAAATTTTATGCACAATCTAATGTAATGCTCACTTTCTTTTTTTTAATCTTTTTTCTTTAAGGGCTTTTAAAAAAAATTCTCACTTTAAAAATCTTTAGTACAAAAGTCATTAAAGACCCTTTGATGATTGTCATTAACAGAGAAGCCGACGGCAAAGTGACAGGGCTGCGAAAACAACACGTAGATACCGGTATGGGACTCGAACGGGTGGCAGCCCTGCTACAAGGCGTGCCCACAAACTATGACACTGATTTGTTTCAACCTCTCATTGCTGCTATACAAAAGGTATGTTAAGGCCCAGTTACGCATCGTTTTAGATTTTTTTTCCCAACGAAGATGTCATGGGTGAATGGGCCGCAGTATTAATTTTTATTTAAATAAATAGTTTTATCATCGAGGGCATTTATATATAGTAGTAAAATACGTTATATAGAAACGAAGAGATTTATTAGATACACGTTACCGAATGTCAAACAAGTAAAAACCACTGTACAACTTAATAATGAGGAGTTGGATTTGGTGGATACGACAATCTTTTTAGGAATAACGTTAGATGCTAAACTTCAATGGGGCCCACATATAAATAATTTAGCTAACAGATTAGTTTTGCAGCATGAACCGAACCGCGTTCACAAGATTCGTCATATGACAAATATAGAAACAGCAGTTTCTAGGCTAGGCTTGTGTATTTTAGTTATTTTCACAGCATTATGTCCTACGGCATTTTATTATGGGGTAATGCTGCTGATATAGATACTATTTTCGTCCTGCAGAAAAGGGCTGTTCGTGCGATATATAAAATGGGCCCAAGAGAGTCATTAAAGGATAAATTTAAAGATGTTAAAATAATGACAGTACATATTTGAAAATTTTGCCCAAACTGTGGTTGGAGATAGAGGACAGAACTCCTCAGCGGACAGCAGCAAACCCCTCATTAAAGCCTTAGCGGTACTGAATCCTTAAAGTCAAAAAACAAACGCAGACGAAGTAGCGGGTAATAGCTTGTTATATATAAAAGGTGTGAAAGTTATAAAAAAAAAAATTACTCATTCATATATCTCGTGGCGTTAGCAGTGGACGTCTATCGGTTGATTGAGTTCAATTCCTGCTCGCTAACCCGTATTGAAGAAGCATGATGGGTTAATGTTCTATGTCCTCTCGTGTATGAACGAGGACACCCAGTTGTAGTGGGAAACTAATAGGCTGAAGAATTTGATGATGATGATGTGTTAATATTAAGTTAATTTTTTTAACATCCATAGAATAGTAAAGGTGTGTTGGCGTACAGCGGTAGCTACAACGCTGACGCAGCGTTGGACCAGGCCTACAGACGGCTGGCGGACCATGCGAGGATGATCAGCGTGTGCCTCGCCGATGGCGTGTTTCCATCCACGAGGTATTATCCATACAAATAATGTAATTTTAAGTGTCTCTCTTTCAGTGATTATTTTTTTAAACGCTTAGCAGCAGTTAAAAAAAGTAGTTAAATGTAGTTAAATGTTACATTAACAGCTATTCACCACCTGCTGTCCACCAATATTATGAATATTGAGCTTATTTTGTCCGCGAAAAGCAGGACGTATGGTGTAATTTATAATTGCTCCAATCCTTATACTCCACACCAAACAGATCTTCGGCAATGTACCCTCTACGCACGTTTCGCTCCGAAACCGGAGCATCCTCAGGAGATTTTGACTTTACTTTGCGGAAATCCATGTTGTAACATGGATTTCCGCAAAGTAACGCCTGATTCAACTATTGTCCACCTATCCGCGCTTAACCCCTTCTCATTGTGGGTGGAGACCTGTGCCCCAGTGGCGTGCACTTCATACATGCTTAAAATAACTGCTTACCCTAAAATTTATATATAACTCGTATATGTAGCAGGAGGATTTTTACCATTTTATGCAATTTTCCTTCCTTATGGATACCCTGGCAAGAAACTCAGTGCACGCCACTGCTGTGCCCTGTAGGGGGCTGGTACTGAATTGATATGATGAATAGCTATTTATGCAACTGTTACGTATCTTTTTGTAACAGAGCTCGTCCGAGAAAGTACTACAGCTATGGTTATTTCTGCAACTAAGCAGCACTGCTATGTTCCGGACTAAAGGGCGTGGTTAATTCCGCAGCGCATGTCTTATTGCAATTATTTACATTGTGGTCGCAGTTTTGATATTTACTCCCAAGTGTAGGTAAAACATGATAAAATTATAAAATTTAAAAAGAAAAGTAACGATAAGTACAGGTTGAAACCTGTGCATACCCTCTATGCACGCCACTGACTAACAGTCTTTTTTCCCCAGTGACCTTTAGTATCCCCTCAGCATTCCAAAAGCAAACATCGATCCCATCCCATTTTATCCATTCCCATTATATACATTATATATAGTCAAAGTCAAATATTTCTTTATTCAAAACTAGCTGTCCCCGCGGTTTTTATTTCGCCTTCATATTTTTTACATCACAATATCTTTGTAAAGTTGTAATACGTAAAACTCATCTGACACCGGATGAAGGTATAGGTCACATCAACCTCTACGTTATAGACAACCTAACGTGCGCTGTCAGTTTTGTTTTATTACTAATGAACGGCTAGATTTGAGTTTAAATTAAAAAAATATATTGAATTTTAATACTTATTATCCTATTCCGGATTAACAGGAATCAAACAAATCAAAAATAATTAAAATCGGTTCATCCAGTTATAAATGCTGAAACTAACACGTCTTTGTTTTATAAATATAGATATAACATAGAAGTGATTTGATGGCGATAACTAAATTCGTCAACTTAAACCTAAAGCTACCAGGGTTCCAAACGCGCCCTAGTCTAAGAAGAAGCCCACAACAAACTTAACCGGTTGTTTTTTTTTTGTTATCACCATCTCACATTGTCACTTAAAACTATAATAATGGGGATCGGAGAGGTTAAACTATAGTAAACAATGGAGGTCAGTGTTTGGACATTACTGGACAATAACAAAGTGACAGGCTGCTGTCAATTTGTTTTTGTCACGTGGCTGACGTCATTGTGGCATTTTTTGTTGCAGTCTTAACCTGAAACAGATAATGCGCAAATCTTTCAAAATAAGCACAGATGTCTTCCAAAACCCCGACCTACTCTCGATCCTATACAACGAAGTGAGAAACACTTTGGGGGAGACTTACCCCGAACTGGTGTCGAAGGAAAAGGAAGCGAAGCTTATTATAGAACACGAGAGGGAGGGTTATGCAAAATTGAGGACTACCCTTAAAAAGAAGTGGAGGGATTTGGTACAAGGTCACCCCGAAGTGGCAGCCCTGCATGATGTTGAGATTGCGGGCTTCGCTCTGGGTTACAAGGAACTGAAGGAGGTGGGTATGATTTATTCTCGCCATTCTTATTTCTGCCGCCTAGTACGGTCAAAGTAAATTTTTTTTTATCCCTGGACTATTATTATTAAACTCTTTATTTGTATACCACAACATTAACAACACAAAAATTATAAAAACAAAAACATAAAGAAAGAAGTAGAATACAAAAGGCGGCCTTATCGCTTAATAGCGATCTCTGCCAGGCAACTTCTTTTTATTATCTTTATATATATATACTAGCTGACCCGCGCAACTTCGTCTGCATCAAATCTGTTATTATCGGATTTAATATCTTTTAGCATTTCTGTGCCCGTAGTAACGTCCAAACGATAGGTCCAATTTGAATAATATAAAGAGAAATTATTATTTATTTGGATCAGATAGGAACGTCACCATCTTAAGATTGTACTCGTGTTTTGATTGACAAATTATAACAAAAAGCGGTTATTGTTTCCTAACAATTAGGCATTTAGCCTCCCAGACTTTTTTGTAGGTAATAATGATTACTTTAAACATGTCAATCCATCCATCCATACATCCTTACTGACAAACTTTCGCATTTATAATATATTATTTATCGTAACTTATAATTATTAACTGATACGTTGTTGCTCTGAAAAGCACGTTTTTACCAAGTACTGTTATTTTCCTCGCTAGAGAGCTCCGATAATAAACGCGTCCGATTGCTGCTAAATTCAAAGTGCTATAGGGAGAACCGCGGCCTCCGACGCGCTATTTATAGGCATGTCTCCCCGCACTGCCCCGTCCGACCGGTACCGCCCGCCGCAAACGCAAATTTTAAATTTGTAATATCTCCGAAAATATTTGTTTAATTTACATGCTGTAAGGAATCATATTGATCTATATTAATTGCACACTGTATTTAAGGTACTTAATTCGATAAGGATTAATGCCGTATTGCTTAAAATAGCTTCGTAAATAAGCCATTTTTTCACGTAAAAAGTAAACAATAAAAATGGTTAATGTGGGTTATCCCTAAAATATAAACATATACCATCGCGGACTTTTTTGTAGACCTTTTTATGGTGTACAATACTGTACTACATTAATTTGATCTAACTCGTAGGGTTTAGGCAGCGTTTTTGCTAAATTGCTAAATAAGCCCAAAAAAATAGGTTAATTTACGACATCACGTTAGAAACCTCTAAAATTAGCAATGTTGCCTTAGTATATGATGCATGTATTATACATATAAACCTTCCTCTTGAATCACTCTATCTATTGGAAAAAACCGCATCAAAATCCGTTGCGTAGTTTTAAAGATTTAAGCGCACATAGGGATATAGGGACAGAAAAAGCGACATTGTTTTATACTTTATATATATATATATATATTTCTTGTGTGTGTGTGTGTATGTCACTGAACTCCTCCTAAACGACTGGACCCATTTGAATGAATTTTTCGGTATGCGTTTGGGTGGCACCTTGGATGGTTTAGATTCACAAATCGGCCCGACAGATGGCGCTGGGGTCCGCTAGTATTTTTGTTGTGGTATACAATAAAGAGTGAAATAAATAAATATATCCACTCACAAGGAATAAAATTTACAAGTTCACCTTGCAAAACACGCAACAGGAAAAAAGAGAAGTTTACCCCTGTATTATATTACACGCATATTTTGACGTGACAACGTCTTATAATTCGATGGAGCCGGCTGCACGCACGAAAAAACATGACAACATGCGGCGTTACCTCGCTCTGAGGCGTTCCATTGAAGACTTGAAGTGCAAGCGAGAGCGCGGAACGAGCGACAAAGAGAATCGGTCTCCGCGCTCGGCAGCGTTCGACATCTGTCTCTCTCTTACTTGAGTGAGCGATGCGTCCGCGTGGACAGCTTCTATACAATAATACATTTACATGTTTCCGTCAAGTATGAAGTGCAGTGAAAAGTGAATGTGGTGTCAATTGTTTATAGCAACGATGATGATAGAAACTATGTACATTGTAAAAAATCAATTCAATTGTGATTTCAATCTATCTACTTTCTATATCCATACAAAATATCTATCAAACAAATAAAATTAAAATTTTCTTTTGAAAAATGCAACCATTTCATCAGTATTCTCTTATGACGTTGTCACGTTTAACTATCGTCAGTAAACCGAATTTACAGACAATCTTTTCAATTTTTTTTATATATAATTTACAAACATACGCCCATGGTCAGACAGATTTGATGCTAATTAATGTCCGACAACTGAGCTTTTACCCACACCCATAAAACAGAGCTAAATGGAATTTTAGCTCTCTTTTATGTGTGTCACAATTCTAGAAAATAAGGAGCAAGGAGAGTTAATAATAATTAACTCTCCTTGCTTTTCTAATAGGTGGTGGTGGGCTCAGCCGCTATATACGGTATAAGTTAATTTGCGTAAACTAAGCCCAATAATTCTTTAATCTATTTCAGACCATGTCAAGAATAAAATCTAAAATGATACCCGGAGAATTAGTATTTAAACTATACGACACGCACGGTTTTCAAGAAGACGTCATCCAGAGGATAGCAAAACTCAATAACTTGGAAATAGACAAAAAGGGCTTCTGGAAACTTCTAGCCGACCACAGATCGAGACACAAAACTGCATTCAAAGAACAGACCTCTAAAAAAGGAACGTTATTCGACAAAGCTATAGATAAGTTACACGAAGGCGGCATCAAAAAGACCGACGATAATCCGAAATACGATTTAAAACAATCGAACAACCAAATTACCTTAAAAAATTTAAACACTAAGTTAGTAGCCATATTAAATGAAGACTGCGAATGGATAGACTTTTCCGAGCCAAGCGAAAATCGCCCTTATTACCTAGTGACCGAACGCACAAATTTCTACTGCGAGGAAGGTGGCCAAATCGCGGACGAGGGCCAAGCGTATTTCAACGAAGACGTAGGTTTCAAAGTCGAAAGCGTTTTCAAAATACGTGACATTGTCTTCCACAAAGGACACTTTGTTTTGAATAGAAACTGCGACGAAAATAGTTTGTATCAAACGAGTTTTTATATAAATGTTGGACAGAACGTCAGTTTGGAAGTGGACAGTGTCAAGAGGTTAAATGTTATGAGGAATCACTCGGCGGTACATTTGTTGAACGCAGCGATTAGGAAAGTGTTAAGGCATAGTGTGGTGTGCCAGATTGGATCGAGTGTCACAGACAAGGGCCTGTCTTTGAACCTGTCAGTTTATGGTGAGAAGCTGTCGCCGAAGGTTGTCTTGGACGCTCAGCAGTTGGTGCGGTAAGTAAATAAATAAATAATAAATACATATACTAGGACAATACACACACCGCCATCTAGTCCCAAAGTAAGCGTAGATTGTGTTATGGGTACTAAGATAACTGATGAATATTTTTATGAATAGTATACATAAATACTTATAATATACATATAAACACCCAGACATCATCATCATCTGTCTGCGCCTTTTCCCATCATCTGGGGTCGGCTCTCCTTGTCCGTTTCCTCCATTCAAGACGGTTTTGAGCAGTTTCCGCGTTAATATCATTTAGCTTCAGGTCATTTTGGACCGTCGTTAACCAGGTGGCGGGGGGTCTTCCGCGCCCACGCTTCGTCGTCGGTATGTCCAGGGCTACTCGTACCATGTGGTCTGCGGGTCGTCTGACAACGTGTCCGTACCAGCGCAATCGTTTTTCCTGTAATTTATGAACGATGGGAGTGATTCCATAACTACCTCTAACATACTCGTTCTTGATTTTGTCGAGGCGGGTGACGCCCGCTGACCAGCGTAACATGTGCATCTCAGTGGTGTGTAACTTTGTGCTGTGCTTTTTGGTAGCGGCCCAGCATTCCGTACCATACAGTATGGCAGGGCGGATTGCAGTTTTGTATAGTTTCCCTTTGATCTTTAGGGGCATTCTTCTGTCACACATTACGCCTGTGAGCTGTCTCCACTTATTCCAGCCAGCTGTAGTACGATAAGTCACGTCATCGGCAATTTTACTATCGTTGCTTATTATGGATCCGAGGTAGTTGAATTGCTTTACTGTGGGAATACGAGTATTATTAATATAGAATTTAATTTGGGCGGCGTCGGTTGTACCATCGAATATGCAGGACATGTGCTCAGTTTTTCCTCGGCTGATTCTAAGACCATTCTCTTCCAATGATGTTATCCAGAGATTTAATTGGCTTTGTAGCTCTGCAACAGTGTCAGATATGAGCACGACATCGTCTGCGTACAAGATGTTCCAGGGTACGGGTCTTTGACAGTCTTTCGTGAGATAATCCATGGTCACATTGAATAACAAAGGACTAAGTGCGGAGCCCTGATGTACTCCGACTTCAATTGCAAACCCATCACTAGTTCCAGCGGCGCTTACCACTTGAGTGGTAACATTGTTGTACATGTCCTGTATTAGACAAATGTATTGTTCGGGAACATTTTGTGCTCTCAGCGACTGCCATATCAAATTTCTGGGAACATGGTCAAAGGCCTTTTCTAAATCTATAAAGATCAATTGTAGGTTGGACTTGTTAATCTTCGTGTAATTCTTCTTGTTATAAGCACCCAGACACTGAAAAACATTCATGTTCTTCACACAAACATTTTTCAGTTTTGAATTTGAATTTGAATATTCCACTGCACAGACCGACTATACGTTGCAAAGGAGCCTATGAAATAGAGCTACTTTTATTTTAGAATGTCGCACACGCCTCGCTCGACTATGCCTTATTTGATTATAATCCTAATATAATCTTAGGTCTTGACGACCTAAATATTAGGATTATAATTCTGCAACAAAATGTCTAAAATATTAAAATTGTTTTGCTTTAAGAGATATATGGGATATATTATAAATTTTTAAAAAAGCAATGTGTCATCTCTTGTTTCAAACGTGTCTCATTGTAATATGGACCTTTGAAAAAGTAGATCGAAACTGCTATGGTCTACTAGATGGCGTTGCAGTCGCTATAAGACTGATGTAAAAGTCATATACATACTAATTTCGGCATCGAGCAGTAGCTTAATTGGGGAAACGCTCAGGCCGCGGATTGATAGAGAGTCGCAGGTTCAAATCCTGTCGGTTCCTAAAATTTTTAAATGCATCTTTAAAAAATATATGGGATACTTTCTTCGTTACGCTTGGGATTTATTCCGGCGCCCTTAAAATGTCCTACCAAGGCGTGGTATATTATGTTTGACCGCGCTTAACGTGTGTAATCATAGCGCTCAAACGCATTGACCCATTTGAATGCGATTTTGTTTTGCATTCCAATTTTTATAAACAGAAGGTTTATCGAAATTTATCATTTCATTATTTATGTTTCTTATTTTCTCTACCTATTACTATTGCATGTCATTTGACGAAACATATTTGGAGGCGTAAACGATATTTTACCATCATTTTACAATGTTTCTTGCAAATACATTTTATTATTATTATTTATTATTATCAATTTACAAACACCTACTCAGGTTGATGGAGAACGCACTTTGTAGAATGTGATACTTTCATGACCTGCGATGTGTTGCTCGGTTTAAAGGCGATGATATTCTTCTTATAATCAGGTTCGCCATCTGCTTTATACCTCAATTATAAGTATAAAAAAACATAATAAAGTGTCGTTACATATCAGTGAGGCCATTGAGTCGAACGCGCCAGTGGTCACACAAGTCCTGACCAGTACACAATTGGCAATACAAGCGCCAAATGTCCTGACAGTGCCCGGGGAGACCTACCCTGAGTCCGGCATCCGGTTGGTTTCCAGCGCTCCACCTTTGATATCAAGGTGAGTTTATTTTATTTTATACTAGCTGTTGCCCGCGACTTCTTCCGCTTTTGTTTTTGTTTTTCGAAAGACATGTGCCTCATAAATGTGGCAGCACTTTATGTATTTAGGATAGCTAAATTGCCTGGTATTAAATCTTCAAACACTTTCGTCCCCTCTCCCTAGAGAACGGAGCTTAATTTCGGGATAAAAATCATCCTATATTACTTCTAATACCTTCAGGAATATGTGTACAAAGTTTCGTGATGATCGATTTAAAAGTTTTTTCGTGAAAGCTTAACAAACAAACTTACATTCACATTTATAATATACTAGCTGTTGCCCGCGATTTCGTCTGCGTTTGATTTTGTTTTTTGATGTGGCACTAAATTTAGCTGTAGATCTAAAAAAAAATTAAAGTATTCAGTATCGCTAAGCCTTACATTAGGGGTTTTCTGCTGTCCGCTGAGTAGTTCTGTCCTCTATCTCCAACCACAGTTTGGGCAAATTTAAACACATTTTATAACCTCTATAGTACAAAAATAATTATTTAAATCGGGTATAATTTGTCGGAGTTATGGTGTAAAATCGTCAAACACTCATCCCCTCTCCCAAAGGAACCGAGCTGAATGTCGGGATAAAAAGTATCCTATATTACTTCTAACACTTCCAAGAATATGTGTACAAAGTTTCATGAGGATCGGTTAAGTAGTTTTTGCGTGAAAGCGTAACAAACAAACTTACATTGACAATTATAATATTAGTAGGGATAGGGAAGTAGGGATATTTTACACTTAACACCTTTGTAGGTGTGGTATTGTTTTGTTTTTTTTATTTATTATTTATTTCCTTTTTTCCTCCGACATGGTGATCGGAGACTATTTTAGGTCGGTACTATAGTTGGCATTTTTTTTACCTGTTTATTCTAAATCTTTTGGACTACATACTACTTATTATAAGTGTATTTTTTGTTTGTATATATATTTTTTTAAACTTTACGATCCGCCGAATTGGTGTCATAACTGTAGACGGCGCCTAACGTCGCACCACATTTGAGTTCGTGAAACGTTTTTTGAAGTTATACTTCTTTTGGCGAGTTAGGGAGAAATGGTGAGAGTAAATTTTTACGATGCGCGCACACCGTCACAAAAAACCGACACCCTGAAGTTAGCGATACGGTTTGACAGTGTATACTTGAATTGCCAAAGTCTGCGGGCTCATTCCGGTGATATAATTGATTAAATAGTACAAAAATCTCAAATTTTAACGTTGAGTGAAACTGTCTATAAGTGTTCAAAATTTAGTTATGTTAATTATGTCCATTTATTTAATTGTGAAGAAATTTTTTTTTGTGATATTTAAATAAACTTTATTTAATTAGAAATTGCGTTATAATAAACTTTCAATGTATGAAATATCTTTTTTCTCTTGTTAGTTTAGTTTTTTTTCTACAAACGTAGAATAAGGCGAAAGGTAAAATCTTTTAAAATATTTTTGTCTTTTTACGCCAAAGTATAACTTCTCTTCGTTTTTTATTTTCTGCAGTAATCACTTAAATCACTAGGCATCCGAGTAAGGCGATTCCTAGGTTTAATGAAATAAGTATATTTAGAATTTTTAAAAGCTTTTTTAAACACTATCACTTCCGGTTCGTTAAGTCTGTAATGACATGTTGGAATTAGAATATAAATAAATAAAAAGTGCACACGCAGCAATATGAATATGTAATAGTATATAATGCAACTAGTATGCTTAATTGTATTTGAACTGAAGTGTGCGCGATAAGAAAGCCAAGAGTGTTACGATCAATGCATAAGCATTTTATCTCGATGCGTGGGTTAACATCATGGATTATGAGCCTAATAACGATGGAATAAGGTTCACGTTACGAGCAAGCGGGATGAAAAAATATATTACCTGATAAATTAATTTAGTTATAGATTTATATACGATTGAATAGCTTTGGAGTATTTTGCACTTAAATGTTTGTTTCGTTTTCGTTAGGGAGTTGTGTTGCGGGACGCACGTTCCGGCGGCGGGAGTGATCGGAGAGTTCTGTGTGACGCAAGTGAAAGGCGCAGGGGGAAACTCTCCACTCCTATACGCACTCACTGGAGATTCGGCTGCACAGGTACCTAGCTGGCGTACCTCCCTCGGGAATTGATCTCCCTCGAATATATCATATGCAAAAATATTTTTTTTAATCCGAGATTAGCGCGTCCAAGCGAACTGTTCAGAATAGGGGAATTTAATTTTTAAAATTGAAAAACCTTTATTTTTTTTACGTATATGTAGAACTTTTTATTGTGTCTCCTCAAAACTATGCAAAATTGACTGACGCGCTGGCTTAGATAAGTTAGCTAAGCGACTATATGGATCCCCGACTTGCTATTAAATGATTCCATCAAGTTTATAATTTCTTTAACGGTACTTCTATACTAATATTATAAAGAGGTAAAGTTTGTGAGATCTCTGGATCTACTGAACCTATTTTGGAAATTCTTTCACCAGTATAAAGCCACATTATTTGTGATTGTGAACTCTTCGTGTTAGTCGGATTTGCAAAGTAAGTGACGGTCAAAAGAATACGTTTCTTACGAACGCTGCTGTAACAATGAATATATGATTGAGTTCTATGTAAAAGTTTTGTATAAAAGCTTGATAATGCCTACAAAAAAGTCAGCGAAATCATATGGTATCATCATCAACCTTCAAATCAACCCATTACGGGCCCACTTCGGGGCACGGGTCTCTTCCCACAATGAGAAGGGGCTAAGGCCGTGTTCCGCCACGCTGGCCCAGTTCGGGTAGGTGGACTTCACACCCCTATGAGAACATTATGGAGAACTCCCAGGCATGCGAGTTTCCTCACGATGTTTTCCTTCACCGTTGCAGCAAGAGATATTTAATTACTTAATACGCAAATAACTAAAAAAAGTTAAAGGTGCGTGTTGTGATTCGAACTCGAAACCCCGGAAGGTAAGTCGAGCTCCTCCTCATTGTGGGAGGAGACCCGTGCCCTGTATTGGGCCGAAATTGTTGTGATGAATATTTATGTTGTCTGGGCCATGTTTATTGGTCATAATATCAACAATTATGAATTAAGCTGATTGGCGCAGTGGGAAGCGACCCTACTCTGTGAGTCCAAGGCTGTGGGTTCAATTCCCACAAATGGAAAATGTTAGTGTGATGTGTGATCATATATCATAAAAATTGGTCCAGCCGTTCTTGAGTTATAAATGCTGTAGCTAACACAACTTCCTTTTATATATATAGATTTAATAAACTTATATGTTAGGCGAGGGAGTTGTACTGCCGCGCGCAGAAGCTCGCCGAAGTGATCGATCTGGCTGACCCCGATCGGGTAAAGGACGAAGTGACGGCCATCAAGCGGGCATTGTCCGAACTGACCGGCACAGCCGGCGCGCCTTACGGGGAATACGCGGATTGCCTGCAGTTGCTGATCAGCTTGACGAAGAAGGCTACTACGAATAAGAATGATTTGGCTTTGCAGTGAGTATGGTCTTAGACTAGCTTAACCATTTTAACTATCCTTTAGTTTTAGTTTAGTTGTACAGGATAATTGTTTTTTCAGTGCGGATATTTTAATATGTCATACATGAACCAAATTTATGAACATAATTTTTATGTTTTACTTAACGATACAGAAATTAACAGAGTATAGTTACAGAAGAAAGAAAAAACATTCATTCATGTTAAGTGTTACAAACAGTACATCTTATTTTTATAATTTTTATTAGTGTTTTTACCTTGGAGGAATTATCAATTTTATAAATTTAAAATGCATATGGAAATATGTTCTATTACAGATACCGAACCACCAAAAAAAAAAATCCGCAGTGGATTCAAAACTATCCTGTATTTAACTGCTGATTGGTGCAGTAGGCAGCAATCCCTTGCTTTCTGAGTCTAAGGCTGTGGGTTCGATTCGCACAACTGGAAATGATTCTGTGATGAGCATTTGTTTTTCTGTGTTTTGGCGTTGTCTTCTTAGTACCCATAAGACAAGCTACGCTCACTTTGGAGCAACAAAGTAAGCGTAGCTTGTGTTATGGGTAATAATATTTTTTTATTAATATAAAAAAAAAAATACTTATAATATACAGCCAGACATTGAAAAACATTATTTAAGTTAACTTACTATGTTTAGAATATGTTTGTATGGAAAAATAAATATCATCACATGCAAAAGTAAAATCAAGTGACTTCTGTCACTTTATTAGATATGTGTCGCGTAGCGTAGGTACACTGTGCGCGTGTCGGTCTTTTATCTTCAATAGGGTTGTCATTAGTAAACACTTACAATGTTTAGAATTAGTTTGTATGGAAATATAAATATGCTTGTTTTGTTTTAATATTTTTACAGGGTTATTCCTTATGGAATATACTTATGCACCCTTCAACAGTATTTCGTAATTCCGTTACACGTTGTATACAAACAAACAGTTAGCGACCATGTTTCACAACCTAACGTGTTACTCCAGAGCAATAGCACAGGCGGAGATCGCGGAATGTTGCGAGGAGGCGCGTCGCTCGGGACGGAGGTTCGCGGTGCATTTCCTGCGCTGCTCCTACCTGATGCAGAGCGAGACGGTGCGGGGCGCGGTCAGCGCGGACCAGACTCTGCCCACTTTGCTGCTGGGCTGCGCGGGCGGGACCGTGGTCGCTGCTGCCAGAGTGCCACTGGTAACTTACGCTGAACTGTCTGCATCTCGGTGGACATGAAATGAGCAGTGCTGATAGCCTAACCATCATCTATGGGTATTTTGTATGGAGTTCCAAATACCACGGTCTTGTGTCGTGCCGTAACAATTTATAAGGGTAACTTGAAGGTGTAATTTCTTGCACATAACAATTTATAAGGGTAAGTTGAAGGTGTAAATTCTTGCACATAACAATTTATAAGGGTAACTTGAAGGTGTAAATTCTTGCACATAACAATTTATAAGGGTAACTTGAAGGTGTAAATTCTTGCACATAACAATTTATAAGGGTAACTTGAAGGTGTCAATTCTTGCACATAACAATTTACAAGGGTATCTTGAAGGTGTCAGTCATTTCACATAACAATTTATAAAGATTAAATGATAAAATTTCGAGAGATATAAATTCTTTTTCAATTCTGGTTTAGAAATTTACAAACTATTGGTTGAATTCATTTAATTTTGCTAATTGAGTTAGGAGAATTGACAGTAAGTATATCATAACTTTAAATATGAAATGTTAGGTTAGGTTTAGATTTTGAAGTTAGATTATTAAATGGGATTTACTTTTGTTAGTTTTTACAGTTTACTTCGTGTCGGGAGTTTTTTTAATTTTGAATTTTACTTCTATTGTTCTTAGGAAATGGTAACATCGAGTTTCACGGCGGAAAAGTGGCTTTCTTGCTTACTGCCCATCTTCAAAGCTAGCACACTGCCGGCGACCGGCGACCGCTCCGTACTCACTCACGCAGAGATGACTGATACTAAGGTAAGATTGAAGTAGAAGACGAATAGCATAGAAGTAACAATGGCTCGACAACATTTATACGAATGTATAAGCTTTAAAGAAACCCCCCTCGGTTTATAAATAAATAAATAATAATAAATATACTACGGCAATACACCCATCTAATTTAAAACATAAAATAAATAATATTAAAAATATTCTACAGACAGACATTGCCATCTAGCCCCAAAGTAAGCGTACTTGGGTTAATGGTACTAAGATAACTGAGGAAATTTTTTTATGAATAATATACATAAATACTTATAAAATACAGATAAACACCCAAACACCGAAGAACATTCTTGTCTATCACTCAGACATTTTCCGGTTGTGAGAATCAAACCCACATCCTTGGACTCAGAAAGCAGGATCGCTGCCCACTGCGCAAATCGGTCGTCAAATAACTGCTATACTTGTAACAAGTTAGCCCGCTACCATCATAGACGCATCATCACTTACCACCACGTGGGATTGCGCTCAAAGGCTAACTTGAATAAATGCATGATTACACTTTTATTGTACACCACAAAAAAAAATACAGGAAAATCGTAAATAACAAGTTCACGCAATGCATACAATTTGGCGTTCTTATCGCTAGATACGATCTCTTAAGGTAACCAATGGCGTAAAACAGCTCAAAAGAGAGAGGTGGTGCATATAAATAAGTATATATAATGAATACATACTATATATATACAACGAGTACTTATGACAACCCTATTGAAGATAAAAGACCGACACGCGCATAGTACCTACGCTACGCGACGCGTACCTGATGAAGGGACAGGATTAGATTTTAATTTTGCATGTGATGTATCTGATTTGTTTCAGTAAAAACTATGGCAGTGGTTTACTCAAAAATCATTAGGTTTTCGGTTTTACAGATAAGTCTCAGAGACAGTACATAATGTACCTCTGTAATGTACCTCTGTGAAGTATTATTTCGGTTTTAATTTACACGTTTCATACCTATACAATGAAATCAATAAAACATAAATAACTAGCTTATACTGAAACAAAATAACCAAAACAACTGAGGTTGATCTCATTTGTATCTGGCTTGAGTTTTCTTCAACGGGCCGTGAGCCAGTCTCCATTAATCACCAATCCACTATTATTAAAATATTTTAATTTTTAACGCCAGGTGAGCCTCATCAACTGCGAACAGCTGGTGCAGGACGCGATGCGTGTTGCGATCAAATATGCGCAGGCGCATTACAGGCACGCGGGCGGCTCCGCCAAGGACAGGCAGGTGGAAGAGGATAGGCAACACGATCGTGTATAGAAGCATATGAGGACCACGAGAAAATTCTAGAACATGGAGGGAATTAACTGTAGTATTGGTTACAAACTTGCGGGAAGCTGAGATGTTATATAAACGTGTATCAATTTCTGTGCAGAGTTCGAGTTATCTGTTTTGCGTTTTTCTTTAAGTAGTAGAATACTTTTAGGTAGTTCCCATTAAAATTACAATAAGTTAGTTTATTAAATTATATCAGTCGTGCCTCCTTATAATATATGACACCTAAACTCACCGATAGTTGTTTCTCAATTAAGCTAGAATTATAACAATTAATTGATCAATTTTTATAATTGTAGCTACTAAAACAAAATGTTTAATAAAAAAGTCTTAAAAAATGGCCACCACCATTCCAAAGTCTTATTCAAATTCAATGACAACTTTTTTTTTTCTTATAATGTAAACGAACTTAATATTTTAGTGTAAAGTACGTTTTAAGAATACTAGAAAGTAATTAAAATATAGGTAAATTTTTAAAGAAAACCTCCGGTTTTTATATTTTTTTATTTATTTCAAATACTTAACTAAACTAAACTTAAAATACTTTACACTAAAGAGTAATAAAAATATCTTTACTCATAAAGAATATTGAAATCAAATTTAGTATGCAATATACATGACCTAAACATTTTTTTCAACTCAAATTAAGAAAAAAAAAACTACTCCGCTTGCGGGTCAAGGCTCGGAGTGGGGAACTTCCTCACAATATGCGCCGTTTCAAGAACTACTGCCTTCTGTATAGTCGTTTACAATCCTTGATCCATTAATCAAACAAAAGCTTCTTAAGATGTTGTTCGAAGCTTTTCGCTAGAAGACCATTGGCTGAAACAACTATCGGAACAATAACCATAAACAATTATTGTTCTTTATCTCTTTTGGATTTAAAGCGGCAAGCCATAATTAAAGTTGATACATGCTACATTTCTATGATTAAAAAATCATTATAATAAATTGAATGTAAAATGTTCGGCCTTAAGAAAGTATAAATGTAAATTATTTTTCTAGTCGGGCTATTTAATAAAACAATTTATTTTTATATAGTAAACTAGTTTTATTTACAAAAAAATACGTAAATCTTATCATATTTACATTTTTATTGGTTTTATTTTTACTATGCAGGGGGTAAACAAGGCTTTGACAAACACACAGTGGTCAAAATAATTATGTAAACAGTACAATATTTTTTAAAACTACTTTTTTTTTAAATTTCCTATCTCCCTGCTATTTAACAAAGATTGTTTCCTAAATTTAAACGGACTCGAACCAAGGACTTTTGCAGGTATCATTACTTTTTTGCCTAGGTTAAAAGTCTAAAATCATTATAAATGAAAGAAATGAGAAACTTGTACTTGAAAACTGGATTCAATTTACCTTCGAATTTACGGTCAATTTGAGCATTAAATACCTTGGCTCATGGCTTAAGAAAAACCTAAGCAGCATGTCGTTTTATCTATACCTAGCACATATTTAAATTTAGCAACGCACACCAAGTTAATTTTTTAATCCATGCGAATTGTCTTACAGAATCCCGTTGGATCGATATTTAAAAAATTGTTTCACAAATGCGCTGGACAAGCACGTCATATTACCTATTGCTCATATTTTAATTTTGGAACGCATCTGAGTATTTTTGCTAATCTGCGTATTCTCTCTTATAGGGGAATCCCCGTTGAGTTTCTATTACAAAAAATCTTGTTTCACTATTACGCCACATAATTATGTATCGATTTTAATTATGCAACGCATTCAAGTAGCTCTTGTAACATGCGCAGTTCGTTTGTCTTGCTAGGGGAATTCCCGTCGCGTCTCGATTAAACATTCTCACTATATTAGCTATGCGAGTTTTCTTCAGTCAATGTCATCTCAAATGCTGGAAAGGAAGGTAAATGTTAAGTTTCTGCGTATGTAAGAGGCTGTGCTTTGGACTACAATGCAAAATCCTGAATACCACGCAGGCAGTTCAACGTGGAATGGGACCCTTTATTTCAGTAATTGAGGGTAAATCCGGAACTTATTATGTTAACTTTGGATTGTCTAGTGGTTGTCCATGTATTGTAGTTCTGACAGTAGTAGCACGGTGTTGGGCAGAGGGCGCGGCTGCGGCGATAAGATGGTGAGGGTTTGACGTTCCATGTCCACTGCAGTACTGTAAAAAAAAAAAAAAACTAATTAGTAGATCCACGAATAAATAGCCAGTTTATTTTCTTTCAAAAAAATTCAAAATTTAAAGTTCATTTATTTCAAGTAGGCCCAGTTCATAAGCACTTTTAAAACGTCTAGTCGGTCTGTTTGTAGTGACTCTACCACCGAGAAGAGCCGGCAAGAAACTCAGCAGATTGCTCTTTTTTAACATCATTTTACAGTTTAGAATCTTTTATATTTTCTGTCTTGTGAGAGATGAGAGCGGAGCGTGCTTCCAAGAAGCCTAGACGTTAAGAAATTAACGCAAAGGCAGCGAGGATTATTTACTTACACGCACACAAATCCCGCGAGGTTGCAATGTAGCACGTGGTCGTCGGGCCCACTCGCGAATGACACTGACAGAACGCGGTGCGCCAAAGCGCCCGACGGCCATACGTTCACCAGTTTCGTTAGAGCGTCTTCCGCGCGCATTCCCAGTGGCATGCAAGAATCCGGCAGCGATGGGGCTCCCACCTGTGGGAAGAGCATAATAAATAAATATACTACAACAATACACACATCTATAACATTTGTACATCGCCATCCAGCCCCAAAGTAAGCGTAGCTTGTGTTATAGGTACTAAGATGACAGATAAATAATATATATAAAACCTTGTAATCCCTACTAATCCCTACTAATATTATAAATGTGAATGTAAGTTTGTTTGTTTGTTACTCTTTCATGCAAAAACTACTAAACCGATCATCACGAAACTTTGTACACATATTCCTGAAGGTATTAGAAGTAATATAGGGTGATTTTTATACCGAAATAAAGCTCAGTTCTCTGGGGATAGGGGATTAAAGTGTTTGACGATTTTAAACCAGGCTTAGCTATCCTAAATATATAAAGTGCTGCCACATTTATGAGACACATGTCTTTCGGAAAACAAAAACAAAAGCGGACGAAGACGCGGGCAACAGCTAGTATACAAATAAACACCCAGACACTGAAAAAAATTTATGTTCATCACACAAACATTAAATAATATAATAGGCGTGGGGAGTAATTTTGAAAAAACTGATCTACGATGATTTGCAGTAATAAAAGGATTCGTTAACATAAATTGCAAATTATATTTTAAAAAAATATTCCCCGCGAAAAACGCTCACCGTTTGTCTTAGCCGTGCTTGTGAAAGAGCTTTAGTAAATCCTTGTTCCATAGCTAAATGTTATTATGTTACCATCATCATCATATCAACCTATCGCGGGTCTCCTCCCACAATTAAAAGGGGTTAAGGCCGTAGTCCACCACGCTGGAGCAGTGCGGATTAGTGGACTCCACACACCTTTGAGAACATTATGTAACTTTTAGGCATGCAGGATGTTTTCCTTCACCGTTCAGGCAAGTGTAGTATATTATAATAACTGAAAACGCATATAACTTAGAGAAAAGTTAGAGGTCCCGAATGTGAACTCGAGCACCCACCAACTGGGCTATCACCGCTCCTAATCACATGAGCCGAGATTACGGTATTGATAACAAAATTCATAACAAGTGATTGTTTGAAATCACAAAATACTTGATATACACAGAGATTTCGAAGTTCAAGCGGTATAAAATTATGTTTATATAGACGTGACGTCATAATTTTGAATTCGACGATTCACCTGTCATGGCGGATCGCTCGATTTTGCAGTTTTATATAATTCATTAATTATATGTCATTGGATAAATACTACATTATAGCGATTCTATGTTACTGTCATCATGCCATGTTTGAGATGGGGTAAACTTTACGTCATTATGTTGATAATGGGGTTAAATGTACGTGATTATACAGGAGATGGGGTAATATTGCTGGCATTATGTGAGAGATGGGGTAACACTGAACAGATTGTGTTGCCGATATTGTATAATTTGATTTTAAATGTGTGTAACATTGACATATTTGTATTATCGTCGGGAATTACATTTGACGTTCATTTAAATATAAATAATACATAAAGCTAAAGAGTTTGCTTACGTGCTTGGACACGCTAATATAAGACTAAATCTTTTTTGACGACCGATTGGCGCAGTGAGCAGCGACCCTGCTTTCTGAGTCAAAGGCCGTGGGTTCGTTTCCCAAAACTGGAAAATGTGTTTAGTGTCTGGGTGTTTATATGTATTTTATAAGTATTTATGTATATTATTCATAATAAAAATATTCATCAGTCATCTTACTTTGGGGCTAGATGGCGATCTGTGTATTGTCGTAGTATATTTATTTATTTATTTTATTTATTGTTGCTTGTTAACAAACCCAGGATGGGATAGCATTCAGTGGCAGTTAAATGCCTTAATGTAATGTCATTTACATTATGTTGTGAGGGGTAAAGATGACACCTCAATATAAAGCATCATAGTCATGAAATAATATGAAAATCAATCTTAATTTGCTATACTCCGCGAAAAGCAGGAGAATCTGTATGGTGTAATTTATAATTTCTTCAATCCTTATACTCCACACCAAACAGATCTTTGGCAATGTACTACGCACGTTTCGCTCCTTTACAATGAATAATTGTTAAGCTTCGATCGAATATTTAAGTCATGCAATGAAAATTTTCACCTTATAAATCTTCAAATCTGAGAACTTGACGTCAAACGAGTGTGGATAGTATGGGGTCCGCTTCCCGTAGAAGTATTCCCTGATTCTCGCATCCCTCGCCTCCGCACGCTGACCAGACGATCTCTCTACAACCTACAGAAATTGGAACAGTTAAATAACGCAGATCAAAAAAGCTGCACAGGACAGTCCAAACGTACAGTACTGGGATAACAGGCTAAAGGTGATGATAACCAAAAGGCAAATGACAGCTAGATATGTGACCCATGTATGTGACCCATGCATTTATGTGACCTGTGTGTGTATTAACATACTATCAAGTAACAAACTAAAAAAATTAAGATTACACATTAAGATTTTCTCACTTTATACAAATGAATCTACGGTTCAAAGGGTGTTTCTTCGTTTTACTCACCCCTCCACTTTTGGGCAGGTATACAACTTTGACAAACTTTGGCATGTCCCTCTTCAGTTCATTGTATAGTCTTTCATTGTCTAACACTAATATCACATCCACCTGTAAATAAACAAAACTATTTAGAAACATCCAATAACTCAATTAATATATTTAATTTATATTAATATAATATATCATACTCTGGTAAATAAGGGTGCATTGGCCTTTAATATATACTTAATATTAATGATTTGAGGATTTCATATTTAACCCTTACCCTATTTTTTACCCGACATATAATAGTCTAAGAGATGGTTATTTGTTGAAACTTATTTTATATTTAATATGTCAATAAATATATTGCATATTAAATAATAAAAAAAAATTTTTTTTTTGAACATATCACCGGTTTGATTATTAGACAAATTCTATACCAAACGAAAGTATGAAGCCCATAGAATATGCAAACGTTAGGTTGCCTATTTTTTTCCGGTCACAACTCTCGGGTAGCCAGGTAGATCGATACTAGCATTTTGCACCGATCTGATTATTGAATTAAAATTAAATGAGAATAAAGATTATTTAATTATGAACACGATGGTATAAAGTTGTGTGGATTGTAAATGTGTCGCGAATTCCGAGTGAATATGTGCGACTGAGAGGTCCGAACCATCAACCAACCATCCCATGCGATAGAAGAGGACACAGAGTAGCATGCTATTTGTTCTTGAAAATTACCTCAAACGCTTGTGCTGCATGCGTCAAAACTTTGTAACCAGCTCCCTTGACCCAGCCGCATGTGTTGATTATCACACCCGATGTCGATGCTGCAAATAAATTATCGTTTAATTGAACTAAGATGTTTGTAGCGGTGATAGCCCAATGGGTAGGACTTCGAATTCATTTTTGAGGGGCCGAGTTTGAATCCCACGAGTTATGTGCATGCCTGAGAGTTCTCCGTAATGTTCTCAAAGGTGTGTGGAGTCCACCAAACCGCAGTGGGCCAGCGTGGTAGACTACGGCCTTAATCCATTCTCATTGTGGGAGGAGACCCGTGCCCTGTAGTGGGCTGGTAATGGGTCGATATGATGATCACGGAGAACAAAGAGGTTTGAATATTTTAGTATCAATTATGGCAAATTTCACAGCCAACTTTTTTTTTTCAATATCAGACATGCATTATATATTTATAGTTGGTTAATTAATGTAACTAAGAATTATCAGAGTCATAATCACATTAAATTCTAAAAACTAGAGCGATTTTAGAGAGTTCTCAGTTCATTCATGTCTAGATTCACCACACAGGTCTCTAGAGTCAGCTTTGCACATGTTAGGTCACCAATCTATGTAACTGTCACCGAGACCGATTACGCAGTGTACAAGTAGCAAACAGAACACGAGGCCGATTACAGTTTTTGTATTCTGGACAAGTGGGAGACTTTGGCCGTGGCTAGTTACCACCCTACCGACAAAGACGTGCCGTTTAGCGATTTAGTGTGCGATGTCGTGAAGAAACCGATTACCGCGGAGTGACTACCATACGCCCTAACAGGTTAGCCCACTAACATCTTAGACTGCATCATCACTTACCACCAGGTGAGATTTCAGTCCAGAGCCAACCTGTAGTGGAATAAAAAAAAACCCCGATCTGCGTAGGTAAACCCTTTAAACAGCAATTAGCATACCTTTTTTATTATTTTCGCATCGCTCAGCAATGACCTCTGCTAATCGTGACACTATAGTGTTGTAGAGTTCCAGGTTGTCACCGGGGCTCTTGTGTCCATAGTGGTACACCAGAGGTGCTTGCTGACTAAAGCCTTCCTCTATGGACGCAGGCCTTTCCACCAGCAATGCACCTGTTGGGAACAAAGCAAGTATTGGTTGCAATGAAATCACAGCAATTGTTGTAGTCTTGACAATAGTTCATTATAAAGTGACGATTGGCGCAGTGGGCAGCGACCCTGCTTTCTGAGTCCTAGGCCGTGGATTCGATTCCCACAACTGGAAAATGTTTGTGTGATGAACATGTTTTTCAGTGCCTGGGTGTTTATATGTGTATTATAAGTATTTGTGTGTATTATATTCATAATAAAATATTCATCATATATCTTAGTACCCATAACACAAGCTACGCTTACTTTGGGGCTAGATAGCGATGTGTGTATTGACGTATATATAGTATATTTATTTATTATTTACAAAGTCAACGTCTGAGAATGCTCCGGTGTAAGAACGAATAGTGCGTGTAGATGTAGATGTTGGCTTTGCAATGAATAATTGTTAAGATCAACCTCTCATCCGATATGCCTTGAGTGGCCCAAGCATTTCACAGTTCCAATGTCTGCACTTACGTTTTTAGTATTCAAGCTCACTAGAAGTTGCTTAGTACTGGAGTACTAAGTAGCTTCTTCTGAGAGTGGAGTTTTAAAAGGTTGCTTTTTTTATTGAAGGACTTGATTAGCGTTTAGCAGTTCTTTAAATTGGCGACCAATTTCTGCGTCCAAGGCCGTGGGTTTGATTCCTACTACTGGAAAATGTTTGAGTGATGAACGCAAATGTTTTCAGTGTCTGGGTGTTTATCTGTATATTATAAGTATTTATGTGTATTATATTCATAAAAATATTCATCATCTATCTTAGTACCCATAACACAAGCTACACTTACTTTGGGGCTAGTTGGCGATGTGTGTATTGTCGTAGTATAGCAATAGAAATAGAAAATATATATTTATTTCTTAGTATATTTATTTATTCATTTATTTATTTATTTATAAATAAATAAATATATTACAACAATACCAAAAAGGACACCCTTAAAACCAGGACACATCATTCCAAAAATGCTACTTCACTGCAGGACAAGCTCTGTCACAAAAACTAATATAATGTTATAGGAATCGAAGCCACAGCCTTGGACTAAGAAAAATGGGACACTGCCCACTGTGCCAATTAACTTTCAAATTACTATACTTTATTTTATTAAATATGGTAGAACCCTCCCCCTCCACTAGTTGATACAATAAGCTAGTGTGTGAAAATCCCGTACAAAGGAGCTACGTCCACTATTGGACATCCTTAAGTTGACGATGAAAACTTACCTACAGTCCCTGGTACACTGATATGCCCCTGGCCAACATCCAAATCAACATATATTGGCCGTCTGGCCATCCTCACAGCGTAGTTGAGCAGTATTCTAGTCAATGTTGATTTGCCTACATCTCCAGGGCCAACCACCATGGTCACAGGGCCTCTTGTGTTCTCCTGTTCCGCTGCAACCCTCTGTTGTTCCAATGCTGCGTGTACATTGAGGTATACTACCTTAAAATAAATATCATCATCATCATCATCATATCAACCTTTAATCGGCCCACTACAGGGTCCCCTCCCACAAAGAGAAGGGGTTAAGACATGATGAATTTATAACAATTATAATTGAGGGAAAAGTAGATGGAAAGAGGGGATGAGGGCATCCGATACTAGCTTTTGTAATAAAATGAAAGGCTGGGGTGGGGGCGTATAAAGAGGTAAAAGAGAGCCCTATCTCATCGGTAGAGAAGGTTGGAAAAGACTGCACCGACAAGAGCAGTAACACACTTTGGAACAGTATGGAAGGTTTAATTCCTCTTTCCTATGAGAGAAGGCCTGGCGGTGTGATTTTACTATGCTACAATTATAGTAAGGAAATATATACCATAGGCGTTTCCTTAGCGATATAGCTAACTTCCGTGCGTCCTCGTAGCTCCACCGTGCAGCCGTGCCACGTGAACACAGCAACTTTAGCACCCGTATGGAATTCATACGGTTTTCCTTTGACAAGCTCTGTTCCAAATAACTCAGCATATCCACTCTTCACCTGCAAAACATAGAGTATTTTCTCTAACAAGCAAAATTTAACACACTCAGGCGTATATTGGCTGGAATAATCTAAAAAAATATACTATATTTGTGATGAAAACCATACCTCCAAAACTACTTTTTCGTTTTTAGATTCGACTTCGAAACGAAGTTCAGAGTCTGGCTCCAACTTGAATTCTTGCAACTGCACTTCCGTCATTGTTTTAACATTTAATAAATGAGCACCTAATACATAATACGGGACTCAATTTAAATTATTTTCGAATTTGTATTGCAAAATAAATACAGCCATAGACGAATATATTCCATAGACAATTCATTATCATAGACTACAGAAAAATCAAAATTACGTCATAATATTGCTGCAATTTAGCTAAACCGCAATGATGCCAATTTTGTTGTACTCAAACCTCTGAACCATATTTGACTGGTTATTGTATGTTAGGTTGTATTGATGTGTTAGGTTAGCTTAAAACACCAGGATATCATAAAAAAAACAAACTGGTTTTCATCATTAAACCTGGTACCGGAATCGGTTGGTATCGATGGTTTAACCGGTTAAATTAAATTAGTCTATAAGTGGCTATATGCTCCGGGATCTCAATGTTTCAGTGTAGCACATGGCGTTCATATTCTCTTTGGTTTATGTGAAAGCTCGCAAAATTTTGAACCCAGAGCTGTTACATTGGACAATAAAAACAAAATAACGTCAACAAAAAACGACATCAAGTTTTCAAATTGCTCAGTTCGGTGAAATTTAAAACTTTTGTTTTTATGAACTGAACTTTAGTTTTATTGTAATTATTAAAAATTTAATGATGGATAATTCGTTTTTCGAATACCGTGATCGCACGGCCGCGGGAAGTGACTCGGACAGTGAAATTATTGATAGTAGTTTTAGCCAGTCTGTCGTATTACCAAAAACACCAGCAAAGAAAAATCAAACTGTATTCGTACCAGAATCTGATGATTCAACAGAAGGTAGTATTGCTACATACGTCTGATGTCGGTTAAATTTTTAATCGTTGTCGGTATTACTTAGCGTTATCTACAGTAAAGTCTGCATTCGATAAAAGATAGGCCATTGGAGCAGAATAGTGGGTTAAAGCTCTATAACCCTCTACTACGAAACCGGTTGTCACTGCCTAGCAGTGGGGTTCTTCCTCGTCCGTTCCTGGGTATGTTTGCATGGCCATATAATGGCCATGCAAACATACCCAGGAACATACCCAGTAAGTATGATGCATACCTTCTACTCTAACTGGAAGAAGTTCAATGGACGGCTCAGGCCAACTAAGTAGGGAGACAGGCCCAGGAACAGAAGACCCCAATCTGTTGTATATTATGAAAATTAATCTTAATTTTCTAAGACTTTGCATGTAACAATTATTCATTGTAAAGTCAACATCTAATGAGTCTGCTCAGGTTTCGGAGCGAAATATGCATAGAGGGTACATTGCCGAAGATCTGTTTGGTGTGGAGTATAAGGATTGAAGAAATTATAAATTACACTATACAGATTCTCCAGCTTTTTCCGGAGAATCTGTATGGTGCTTATTAAGCCGAATTTTCATAATGACCCCTAACTGGTTTTTTTCAAGTTATTGATGAACCAAGCAGATGGCCCACCTGAAAGTGGGAATCCATTGCCTTTACACAGAGCAACACTTTGCACAGCATGCAAGGAACATTTCCTGGAACATGCCAGCCAAGGCAACCACCTAAAGCGTGGCTGTTAAGCCTCATCAATTATCTTTATGAGATTTTAAAAGCTCAGGGTTGGTAGAACAGTATTTAACACTTTTTTACGCTTATTATTACATAACTTAGCGTATGTATTAATTTCAGATGAATCAGAGAAAGAAAACACTCCAAGAATTATATCCACTGCTTCTTCTGGTCACTGGACCAGAAGAAGCAGTGTGAAACTACATCAAGTAGTTTTGAGTAGTGATGATGGTAAGCAACATAGTTCTTAAGGCCATATTTATGAAAGTAGCATATTTTCAGAAGAGTAATACATTATGCTTATAAATTGCTGGTAATTGCGCATAGTTAAATGAAGGGGACCCAACCCAGATTAAGGCAGTTGTAAGGCATACATCTTCATCATCTTCATATCAACCCATTACTGGCCCACTACAGGGCTGGTCTCCTCCCACAATGAGAAGGGGTTAAGGCACCACGTTGGCCCAGTGCGGATTGGTGGACAAGACACCTAAGGACCACTATTATAAGGCGTTAAGCCCTTGCAAATCAATAAATGTGACATAACATCAGAAAAGCTGTGCAATGTTTTGCCTCACCTAAACTTCGCAAAACTCAAAAAGTAGTTTATAGATAGACTTAAATTTTTTAGACTAATCTTGTCTAATAGCTGCAGCCATGTAGTACTGTGTTCAACTAGTTTATTATGATGATAAAACTTATTGCCACAGATTTCTACTATGCTAATATAATTTTAGTTAATAAAAATTATCTTTTTAGACAAAAGCAATAGAAGCAGCATTAGAAGACCTTCTGACTCTACTAATAAAGTAGTTATTACCTCTTCTGATGATGAAGGTAAGTTTAAATAAAATAATAAAAGATTATAATAATATAGACTAAAGTCAGTAAAATTTTGAGCTATGTTATGTTTGACTGACTTCAAAAAGGTTTTGATTGGGTTATTTAATTAATTTTTATCCATAGGCACAACTATGTTATATATAGATGGATTTGCAAATTTCTCTTTTTATTCAGCATATCAGAGTACACCAACATTTTTATGAAGTTAGACGAGGTTGCATATTTTTCGCGACTGGATGCTATAGCACATATAATTTAACCTTGATTTATACAAAAATATTGTTTGTATTAGTTTTTTGTCTATCGTTTCGAGAAAGATCTCAAAATAGCAACCAATTGTCATTGAGAGTAGACTGTTTTTAATATGTATGATTCCTAAGCTGCTTTACTAATCTGTTGTTTGAAATAATTAAATAACTTCTAGTGGAACAAGTTTCCCCGGAAATAAAACCGAAACGTCGCCCCCCAGTCAACCCCTCACCATTATCTTCGAACTCTTACATTGGGAGGAAAAAGAAGAAACTCATGGTTCTCCTAGATTCTGAATCCGACAATTCATTTATCAAAGGACATTCTAGAAAGAAAAAATGCATAAAAGACACTCCAGTCAAGCTAGACTGTGTAAAAAAAAATGTTATTCGTGACATACAAAACATGAGTATAGAAAACAATGATTCTGTTGTAAATGATGATGGCAGTGATGGTCAGTCTGATCATGATGACGAAAGTCAAAATACCGATGAAAGTCACGACAAAGACGAAGATCAATCGCAAGATAGTGATGCCAGTGAATCTGAAAATGAAGTTATTGAAAGTGATAGTAGTAATCATGAAGTTAATGATAAAAGTAACAAACGTCGTAATAAGAAAAAACTATTTAAAATAAGTGACGACAGTGATACTTCATTAAATAAAGTAAGCGATAGTAATGAGTATGATTATAAAAATAATGACAAAAGTTGCAGTAATGAGCAATCTGACCAAAGCGATGCTACAGAGTATCTTATAAATGAAGGTAACAGTATTGCACATAATGACGAGGAACCTTGTAGAAATGAAGGTAATGATTCTCTTAATGAAAGAAAAAGTGACAATACTAACTGCAGTGAAAACAAAAGTGTAAATACAAGTGACGATGGCCTTGAAGAGGAACAGATGGTGATGTCGCGAGCTACGCGGATGAGTATCATGGGGGTGATACCCAAAGATAATGAAAGCGACGATTCAGATTATATAGAGTCTGATAATGTGAGTTCTGCATTAATAATAAAAATAATTATTAAAAGTATTTGAAATTCATCTTGTATTTTGCAATCAAGCTTAAAGGTTAAGCTACTAGAAAATAGAAGTGAACTTAATTTAACTGACCTCCTTTTGAACTCTGATAAACGTACAAATCACTTGCTGAGTATTTTGACTGTGTATTTTAGTAAATACTATTATGAATTTTAACAATTTTTTTTTATAAATTACATGTAATTTTTTATAATTAGAACAATGTTTCAGACAACCCAATCTTCCCGTGCAAGCTCAACAGGTAACTTATACAATGCATCTGATATAGAAACGCAGCCTAATACTTCTCCTGTAAAAACTACGAAAGGCGACAATCCCGATACTTCTACAATAACATGCTCTCCTATATCTAGTCCATCAAATAATTTAAGTAATGAAATAAATAATTCTTCAAATGAGAAACAAGTCTCAAATAGTAATATATATAGCCCTGAAGTGTGCGATTTGAGGAATAAAGTACTGAATAAAGTGAATAAGGAAACAAAAATGTATAAAGAAAATATTATAGATGATGATGTCACGATAATAGATAGAGAGCCTGAAATTATTGCGCTGAGCAGTGATGATGAAGATGAGGTAAGTCTTGATTGTTATACTCATATTCTTATAATCGTTATAATCACTCGAGTAACTCCTTATCTAAGAGATCCTTACCTAGGCATACATCAACCGTTCACCGATAGTTATAGAAGTAAGAGTTGATGAAACGTGTTTCTTTTTTTCTATAGAAAATTAAATCAATAGGCATTGGATTAAGGCAATGCGCATTTATCCTATGTTAAGCTCAACTTGCTATACTCCAAGAAAAGCAGCAAGTTGGGCTCAATATTCGTTACATATCTTGGAGTTCCGCAAAGTAACGCCTGCTTCTATCCACACTTACTCTGTTTTTGTTAATTCCGTTACAATTATTGGCTTGACTGCAATCTCACTAGCAGGGCTAGCAATGCGCAGGCGACAAAAATTATATCCCCTGAAAGGGGGGAAAATAATTAACGTGTCCACCTGGTAAAGCACGGGAACAGGGAATAGGAGAAGTTTACCCCCGATTATTATTTACACATTCACATTTGGATATTATTTCAACTTGTGCGCCAATATTCTGAGAGTTTATAAAGCTGTGGGAGAAGACAATAATTTATCCTTTCACGGGGATGTAATTGTCTCCTGCCAATGCTAGCTAGGTGGTTAGTTACATTGCAGTCCAAGATGGTAATGGGCTAACCTGTTAGGGTAAATCGCTGTGGAAAAGATTAGTTGCGATGGTTTAGTTTGTTTTGTTGGTTTTCTTGTCTTTGAATTGTCTTTGAAAACTTTCCCATGGCATGTTTCGATTTGATTTGAATATTCGTTTCTATTATCTGTGATTTCAACAGAAACAAAAGGATGTAGCGTTAAAACGCAGAGCCAATTCATTAAATAAAAAAAATAGAATCAAATTCAGAAATAATCTAAAAGTGTGGGTAGTTTTAAAATTCTCATAATATAACGATCGTTTAGAATAAAACCGATATGTCAAATACTCAGATGTCGTGTTTTAAATAAGCCTGTCGATTCATGCGCAAATTATTCGTAAACAATTAGTAATTTAACGAAAATTGTGATTTGTAATCGTGGATACTTGAAAAAATGCCAAAACTAGTGAGTAATTTGTTTTTTCTGTAAAACTTAACGACGAAAACATTGATTTTGATAACTATTGGACATCAATCCTTAGTAATTTGTAAATCCCTACTAATAATATAAATGTAAAAGTGTGGATGTTTGCTAAATAATTGAAACGGATTGGGATGTAATTTGGCATGCAGCCTTTTACATGGAAAAGAACATAGGCTACCTTTTATCTCGATTCCTTTAGTAGGTCCCGCGGGAAAATTGAAAATTGCTTACGAGCTAAGGCGCAGGTAGACAGTTTCGAAATTTGGTATGCTATGGAAAAAGACATGTACGCTCGTTAACAATTTTTAATCCTACCACGGGAACTCTTGAGGGTCAGTATATAAATAATATATATAATAATATATATGTCCTATTGCATAGCATGGGCGATATGCATATCAAATTTCAAAGCTGTCTGCCTGCAGCTTTGCTCGAAAACAACATTCCGCTTTCCCACGGGAACTTCTTAAGGAATCGGAATAAAAGGTAGCCTATATTCTTTTCCATGTCAAAGGCTACATGCATGCTAAATTTAATACAAATCCGTTTAGCCGTTTTTGCGTGATTGAGTTACAAAAATCCACACTTTCACATTAATAATATTAGTAGGATAATAATAATAACACCTTTATTTAATCAGAAGCAATTAATAGAAGCGCTTAATTTTACAGTTTACATTCTTTAGAATTTTCTATCTTGTGAAAGTTGAGAGCGGAGCCTGCTTCCAAGCAGCTTTGTCGTTAAGAAATTCATCAAACACGATTTATTACATTTATTTTAAAACATTGTTTAAATTTATAGTGTCAGGTTCAAAATTACCTTGGGAATGGGTTAAAAAAAAAAAATTTGATTGTAGGTGAAAGAGGATAAGAAATCTCCCAGTTTCAAAAAGTCGCCGAGGTCAAAAGAACAGAGTACAGCACAGTTCAAAACTAACGACATAAAGCAGTACCTAGCACCACCCAGCTACCCCAATCAGAATATTGTTTTCGTGAAGAAACACGTTCGGGAGAACGAACTCAGTAAGCTCAATGGACTACGGGAGGACCTGCAGAATATTCGGGTTAGTTAGTGTTTTTATAAAAAGAGATATTATAAGTTAATGGGACATTGTAATACTTAACCAAGCAGCATTCAAAATTTTATTTATTTATTAGTTTTTTCAGTGAAACAACCACTGTTACACATAAGAGTAATTCCGTATTTTTTTGACACATAAACCAATCAAGTTATATTTTAGATAAACGATTAGAAAATAATAAATCTGAGCTGATAATAATCAAAAATATTGTGAGTAACAATATTAACCTGAGAAAATTCAGAAATAATAAATTCCCAAATTGTCCCTGCTGGGATTTTGAAGCAATGGGCTAACTTTTTGATTAATAAAAAAATTAAAAAAACTAATATCTCAATATGTATAGTCCAACAAGCATATTTATGTTCCGTACAAGCTAATTCAAAACATTCTCAGTGTGTCAACCCTATTGGAGATAAAAGATCGGCACGTGCATAGAACCTACGCTACGCGACGCGTACCTGATAAAATGACAGGAGTCACTTGATTTTAATTTTGCATATGATGGCTGTATTTACTATTGAATTCAAATTCAAAAGTTGAGATAAACATAGGTTCATCATTTTATATTTATTTTTATAAATATTCTTATTTCTGCTATCTTGTTTACGTATTTGTATTTAGCTACTTGAATGTAGGTTTGAAATAATTTTACACCACCTGTCCGTTCTCGCTCATGTTGTTCTAATCCTAAGGTTGCCTGGCAGAGATAAATTAGGAGTTATCTGTGCTGCCTTTTGTATTCTACTTCCTTCTTTGTGTTTCTTTTCTCTTTTTATTTTCTTAAACTAGCCTTATTTAGAGAGAATGCATTTGTTTGGCTATTCGTATATATAACAACTTGCCAGAATCCATAAAAGTAATGAATCTTCCTTAAAATTGCATGAGTGGCTATTATTTCATTGCTTTTACTCGATTAATAAATTTTTCGATTTTATTAATGATTAATTTTGTATGTATACTTAATCAACAATATTATGGATATAATTTAAGGATGACTTTTTTAATTTAATTTAAATCTACGTGTATTTTGACTTAACTGCTTATTTTCATTTCATTAGATTATTTTAATTATCGATATTATGATTTATATATTATTGCGGTCTGATTATGGTTGAAATTTCTTTTTTAATGTTTTTATTTCATATTATATCATTGTGAGTTGCACGGCAAATTAATGGTAATAAAACACTGTTTCAATAAAAAAAGCTAAATTGTAACATCTGATGATCTCCGTGTATTTATGCAATAAATCGTGTACAAAATAAATACACATAATGAGCCCAAACAGTATTAATATACTTACTTAGATACATACAGATTAATACACTGAAATATACATTACATAAATACATATTTGCACCGGGTGGAGGATTACACCCCGGCTGGGGAGACCAGAATGCCGGGGGTCAGGGCAACAGGCTAAGAAATCTGCGGAGTATCCTAGCCGAGTCCAGCAAAACCACTTTCTGCATCTTGGCTGCCAGTGAGCTGCCACGGAACCCCAGTCGCCTTAGATGGTGTGCTAGGCTAACTGGGATTAAGCCATTTGCAGATATAACTATAGGGATGATTTCAGCGGACTCCACGTGCCACATGGCGGTAATCTCGTGAGCTAGATCAAGTTACGTTTTTTCTCGGTCTCAGCTCTCACGAGGTTCTCGTCATACGGAATCGTGATGTCCACCAAAAACACCCTAGACTGTGCCCGGTCCATTATCACAATATCTGGCTTATTAGCCAGGATCGTCCTGTCGGTCCCAATAGAGACGGACATTGTCGCGCTCGAGTACCGGCACCGGTGAGTACTTGTAGTACCGCAGCCTTTGATCTAGGAGACCGTACTTTAGAGCAAGCTCTTGGTGAAGGATTTTGGCTGCTTGGTTGTGCCTGTGTTATTACTCAGTGTTAGCAAGCGCGGGGCATCCCGAAAGCGCATGTCTGAGTGACTCGCCGGGGTAGCGACAGGCTCGACAAATGTCGTGAATGCCATCGTTCGCAATGTACTTTCGGTAGTTCCGCGTCTTAACCACCTGATCGTGTATTGCACAGACAAACCCCTCGGTTTCCTCAAAGAGATCGCGGAAATTATTATTAACTTTATAGTGGTGTACAAATAAAGACTTAATCAAATAAATCCCTGTCCCTATTAATATTATAAATGTCAATGTAAGTTTGTTTGTTACGCTTTCACGCAAAAACCTCTTAACCGATCCTCATGAAACTTTGTACACATATTCTTTGAAGTGTTAGAAGTAATATAGGATACTTTTTATCCCGACATTAAGCTCGGTTCCTTTGGGAGAGGGGATGAGTGTTTGACGATTTTACACCATAACTCCGACAAATTACAACCGATTTATATAATTTTTTTTGTACTATAGAGGTTATAAAATGTGTTTAATTCGCCCAAACTGTGGTTGTAGATAGAGGACAGAACTCCTCAGCGGACAGCAGCAAACCTCTCATTTAAGGCTTAGCGATACTGAATACTTTAATTTTTTTTTTAAACGTTTCAGTACTTGCTGGATAACTTGGACGAGGATACGCTTCCCGACCGCGGTGTAAAGCTGATGCAGCGACTCGATGCCCTGGAGCGCCAAGTTCAGCAACAGGGGGACAAAGTCGCCAACATGGTCGTAGAACCAGGTATTGATGGTCAATTTTATGGTAAAACTTAAAATAAGTCATTCTAAAGTCAACGGCTAGCATGGCAAGGGGACAATTATATCCCCGGGGAAAGAATATAAATGTGCCATTCCACATTGGTTCAGTAGAGGATGAAGCAAGCAGCTCATCATATAAATTATTTGTGGATACCATTTCAGCACTACTTAAGACTTTTCTGATCCAAGGCCGTGGGTTCGATTACCAAAAGTGGAAAATGTTTGTGTGATGAACATGATTGTTTTTCATTGTATGGGTGTTTATCTATATATCATGAGTATTTATATAATATATTATTTATAAATATATTCATCAGCTATCTTAGTACGCATTACACGAGCTACGCATGCTTTGGGGCTAGATGGCGATGTGTGTACTGTCGTAGTATATTTATTTTTTATTTAATTTTCTGCCCAAGCATCTTGTTTGAAATTTTTATTTTTAAAGTGTTCAAAAGTCGGATCCCACAGACATCTGGCATTTTGATAGGCTTCTATAATTAAAACTAACTATTCTTGTTTAAGATATGCCTACGAAGGAAGATATGGCAAGAGACGGTTTCGCTCGGCAGGACAAGGAGTTGTCTTGGGACGAAATACAAAAGGCCAGTAACGCCGTGCAGCCGCGAATGTTCGGCAAACAAGGTACATTATTACTTAACTACTGAATTCATTATATATTCACTTTGTTGCAAAACCGAAAACACGGACATACGTGTTCATTTGTTTTCTAAAGTGTATTCAGAATTTTGAAAAAAGGCGTGTAACAATGGAGAAAATAAAAACTAATTATGTACATAAAACAGTGTTCACCGGTTTGGAAGGCAGATTCTTCAGAGAAGAGCCGGCATGAAACTCAGTGGATTGCTCTTTTTCAACATCATTTTACAGAATTTGTATATCTTGTGAAAGAAGAGACCGGGGCGTTAAGGAATTCATCAATCGTGTAGTAACCGCGATTAATTAAATGTGTTATAATACATTGTTAAAACTTAGGTGAAGGTAGATCTAATATTACCTTCGGTATCATGTTATAAAAGCATATACCCATCCCCACAATGGATTTCTGTACTTTTCTCAGACGATATGCAGATATTACTAATTTAAGACTGTTTCTAGTAAGTCGATTGTTTATATCCACTTTTGTTTTACAAAGATTAAATAAAGTAAGGTATACTTCATAGTATATTTCTAATAGTATAATTTTTCACAGAGGGATTTTTGTTTATTGTTATTAGTTACACAAAACAGGTAATAACTAAAAGTAGATTTAAATATAAGTAATAACAAGTTTTGTTCTAAGCTACAACCCAAAGTATGTGTACACATCTTGGAATTAAATTAAACAAAAAGTAAAGATAAAATTTAAGTTGAAACAAGAATTGCGTGATCTAAGTTTGTATATTGATCGGACAGCTCTGTTTTGTAATATAAATCTTTATCTCAGCAATGGCCACCCACATGTTCGAGCGCAACCTTATTCTGGACCGCCTCCGCGACTTGTACGAGTCGCTCGCGTCCCGCCCGTCGGAGCAGTCGCAGTCGAAACAGCCGGCCGGCGTCAAGAGCGAGTTGATGGAACACCAGTTGCACGCGCTCGCTTGGCTGCGCTGGCGGGAGACGCAACGACCGTCCGGCGGGATTTTGGGTAAGATGTCACTATCGACTCGCTAGCGTTTCGACTCGCGACTTCGTCCGCGTATAAGTCGACCTTAAAAGATAGATGCTGCCACGTTCTTTTTTTTAAAATTTTAAACTGAAACAACACATACGTGATTTTATCGAAACTTCCGTTTATTTATCGCACGCAGCGGAAACTATTGGTCTTAGCGTGATGATATATATAACCTATAGCTCTCCTCGATAAATGGGCTATCCAACACTAAAATATTTTTTTCAAATCGGACCCGTAGTTCCTGATATCTTCGCGTTCAAGTAAACATACTAAAAAACTCTTCAGCTTATATACACATACACTTATAAAGTACTAGCGGTCCGTCGTGACTTCGTCCCCGTATAAGTCGACTTAGTATTAATAGATAGATATAGGCTGTCGCTTGATATTATCGAAACTTTAAACGTTTATGTCCCACACGCAGCCGAAGCTCTATATAGGAAAAAACACCGATTTTAAAACATTCTTCATTGGTGCTATGTTTCTATTGGTCTTACCGTGTAATGTAGTAATGATATATAGCCTAGAGCCTTCCTCGATAAATAGGCTATCTAACACTGAATTAATTTTTCAAAAGTGGACCAGTAGTTCCTGAGATCCTCGCGCTCAAGTAAACAAACAAACTCTTCAACTTTATATATAAGTATAAGATTACGGATCTACTAGAAGACACAGATCTTCTTTCGGAATAATAATTTTATGAAGCGAAAGTTTGTTAGTTTGTTTCTTTGTTTCTTTGTGCAACCTAGTTGATGGGATAAGGACAGTAACAGACGCTACTTTTGATCCAGAAGAAACATCAAACTCTATTTCAACATAATAGACTGGAACACTGCAATTACGTGTTCACCGCAGGTATATAATATGTAACTATACAAGATGAAACCGAATTACGAAATACTGTTGAACGGGGCATAAGTATATTTCATAAGGAAATCTCTGTAAATATATTGAATCAATAGAAACATATTTATTTTTCCATATAAACTAACTCAGTACATTCTAAGTGTTCACTTATGACAACCCTATTGAAGATAAAAGACCGACACGAGCATAGTACCTACGCTACGCGACGCGTACCTAATAAAGTGACAGGAATCACTTGATTGTAATTTTGCATGTGATGTTAGGGCTGTATCTGATTTATTTCAGTAAATACTATGGCAGTGGTTTACTCAAAAACTTTTAGCGTTTCGGTTACACAGATAAGTCTCAGAGAAAGTACATAATGTAGGTACCTGCCAGTGAATTATTTCGGTTATCATTTACACGTTGTATTTTAAGTATAGATATATGTATCACCATACGTATATAGAATAGATAGCTAGGCTAACAGCGCTTTACTTTTAATTGTGTTCAATTTTTCCCTTAGCTGATGACATGGGTCTCGGTAAGACCATCACCATGATATCGCTGATCGTGGCCGATAAGGAGGGTTCCATTGACAACGATGATGACGACGATGACAGAGGCCCGAGACGTGAGTTTATTTCCTTTTATACATAACAGTTTATTTCCTTCCTTATCTATTTTTAAAACTTACTTTAAACTAGTGCTATGAACAATAAGGTTAATTTCCTATACTGCGCGAAAAGCAGTAGAATCTATCTTGCTTATTTCTTCGATCTTGATACTCCACACCAAATACTCCACCAGACCGGAACATAGCAATAAATAAATAATATATAAATATACTACGACATTACACAGACAAAGTAAGACAAAGTAAGCGTAGTTTGTGTTATGGGTACTAAGATGACTGATGAATATTTTTATGAATTATATACATAAATACTTATAATATACAGATAAACACTCAGACACTAAAACACATCTGCATATTCATCACACAAACCTTTTTCAGTTGTGGGAATCGAACCCACGGCCTTGGACTCAGAAAGCAAGGTCGCTGCTCACTGCGCCAGTCGGGCATCGTCAGCAATAAAATAAATAAAAATAAATATACTATGACAAAACACATCGCCATCTAGTCCCAAAGTAAGCGTAGCTTGTGTTATGGGTACTGAGATGACTGATGAATATTTTTATTTATGAATAATATACAAAAATGCTTATAATATACATAAATACTTATAATATACAGAGAAACACCCCAACACTGAAAAGCATTCATGTTCATCACACAAACATATTCCAGTTTTGGGAATCGGACCCACGGACTTGGAATCAGAAAGCAGGGTCGCTGCCCACTGCGCCAGTCGGCCATCGTCGGCAAAGCATCAATGCTGCTAAGTACTTACCCGGACTAGCTCTGTCGCAAAAAGCTCATTCATTCATCTAAAACACCCGTTTGTTTCACAGTGGCTCGTGGGGGTACGCTAGTTGTGTGTCCCGCCACTCTAGTCCAGCAGTGGGCTAGCGAGGTGACAAAACACTGCAATCCGCACACACTGTCCGTTTGCCTACACCACGGCGCGTCGCGAGCAACGCAACCACACCGCCTGGCGGCCAACGACGTTGTGATCACCACATATAACATCCTGCAAAGAGAGAGCGAGAAGGTAATACTGTTGAAAGTAGCAAGAGAAGCATAGGGCAGGAAGAATTAGGAATTGAGATTAAACTTTTTTATAATACTTAAATACAGTAATGCCTGAATAGATTTTAACAGTTGCATTTGCAGTTATCTAGGACAAAAAAGTACGTTTATCTCATCATCATCATCATTATCATACCGGCCCAGTACAGGAGTACAGGGCACGGGTCTCCTCTTACAATGAGAAGGGGTTAAGGCCGTTTTTCACCATGCTGGCTCAGTGTGGATTGGTGGACTCCACACACCTTTGAGAACATTATGAGGATCACTGAGGCATGCAGGTTTCCTCACGTTTTCTGCTGAAGATCTGCCTGATCTGGAAGCCTGAAGTAATAGTTTTTGTATAATTATACGTTTTTGCAAAAATAACAATAACAAAGAATCTCTTAAATATTTATCTTATTAAATTCATGTATTATGAAAAACGTTTAATTGTTAACATACGAAGTGAGATTGGTATTTCTTTTCAATAAATAAAACTGCAAAATCTAGCGATCCTTCATGACAGGTGAAACGCCGAATTCAAAATTATGACGTCACGTCTAGATAAACATAATTTTGTACCGCTTGAACTTCGAGAAACTCTTAAAATTTATTTTGTGACTAAAAACTATCAGTTGCTGAGTTTTTTGGCTATCAGTATCAATACGAAAATCAATAATCCTTAGCTATGACGTCACGAGTGGATCGAAAATTAAGATATGGATGTATATTAATTGTGTAGAATGGCGTTTTATCGCGCGTGCGCTGGCGCCGCGTGATCCTAGACGAAGCGCACGTGGTGCGCAACCACAAGTCCGCCACGTCGCAGGGGGTGTCCAGTTTGCCCGGCGCCCGGCGCTGGGCATTGACGGGCACGCCTCTGCACAACAAGGATCTAGACCTGTTCGCGTTGCTCAAGTTCCTGCGCTGCACGCCGTTCGACGACCTCACTGTGAGTACTCACAGGGTGCTTCCATGTCTCCATACACACTCCTCCATAGTCCAGCAACGTATATACAACGTGTTACCGAATTACAAAATACTGTTGAGAATATTTCATTTAATCACGCTGTAAAAATATTAAATAAAAAGAAGCGTATTTATTTTCCATACAAACGAATTCAAAATATTCTAAGTGTTTACTTATGACAACCCTATTGAAGATAAAAGGCCGACACGTGCATAGTACCTACGCTATGCGAAGCGTACCTTGTAAAGTGGCAGGAGTCACTTGTTTTTAATTTTACATTCGATGTTAGGGCTGTATCTGAATTATTTCAATAAAAACGATGGCAGTGGCTTACTCAAAAAACTATTAGCGTTTCGTTTACACAGATAAGTCTCAGAGACAGATCATAATGTATCTATAAATTCTGTGAAGTATTATTTCGGTTTTCATTTACACTTTGTATATGAAAACCAGTGATTGCTAGAGACTCTGTCAAGCTAAAATTTCCAGCTAAAATCTTCATTAGCCTATAACAGTCCACTGGTGACAGGCCTAATTACATGGGAAATGTGTAGTGTGTGTGTGTGAGTGTGTGTGGTTTATTCTTAACCTTAACTAAAGCTACGGGGGTTTCAAACGCTTGCTGGTCTAAGAAGAATCCTACAACAAACTGAGCTGGGTGTTCTTTTTTGTTATCACCATCTCAAATTGTCATTTAAAATTATTAGAATTATTAGAAGCGCAACCTGGTTAGAATAATTCATACCCAAGCTTTTTTTATCGATTTAGAAGTCCTTTATACTATAATAGGGCTTTTGTATGGGTATAGGGTCTCGTTATAATGATGAGAGCAACATGGCCAAAACTGACGCGTGATAGAGATGCATGGATTATAATTAGACATGAATAATAATTGATTACATTTTTGTAATTTTGATATCAGTCTTAAATTTTATTCTTTTTTTAATAATGTCGATTGATTTAGGATAGTATTATTATAGTAAGTAGGAATTAGCGTGCGAACATGTATATTTTTTGCATGCCACCTAAGGCGGATTGTTTGTCCCTATATTTTTTCTACCAACAATTTAAAACCAATCTGCAAATAACCGATTTGAATTTAAAAATTCAAATTGCCTTTCCATTCAAATTTTCATTCAATAGTCTTCGTCCAAAGGGTGAATGAAGTACTTATGAAAACTGGCATGATTCTTTGTAGATGTGGAAGAAATGGATCGACAACAAAAGTCTGGGTGGGTCGGAGCGCCTGAACACCATCATGAGTTGCGTGATGCTGCGCCGCACCAAACAGCAGCTACAAGAGAAGGGCCAGCTCACCTGCCTGCCCGAGCGCAGCTCCCACGAGCTCACCGTCACCCTGGCGCAGGAGGAGATGAACGTGTATCAGAAGGTCAGACTTAACATTTAGTACTAGAGCTTCTTTTGACATAACTCCTCCGGGGAGTAGAAACACCGTCACCCTTTCGCAGGAGGAGATGAAGGTGTATCAGAAGGTCAGACTTAACATTTAATACTAGAGCTTCTTTTGACATAACTCCTCCGGGGAATAGATAAGAAGTCTTCATTGCACATACAAACAGAAAGCTGAGTTAATAATACCGAATTTAGGGAAATACTATCGTCTATCTGGGTTGCCGGTGTAATAGCATAACAGTCACCTGTGGCTTAGACACCTACGCCTCAAATTGATGGACACAGACCGCATGTTGCATGACGTGCTCCTTGCATTCTCTGTGAAGTGTCGCTCTGTTAATAAGCGATGGTTATCCACTTACCATTTGATGGACCATCTGCTTGTTCCTGGATACTTTATAAGTTTGTATATGCAAGAGCTCGAGAGTCTTTCTTAGTATGAAAAATGTTAAGGCAAAAAGAAATAAACATGTATCATAAGGTCAGACAACAAAATTATATATTACGTTTATTTTTTATCTATGTCGCCTATATTATATACCATAAGACCACGATTATATATCTCACATTCGAGGAAAGCTGGGAGAAATCTCTATTGTAGATAAGCTATTCCTTCGTACTTTTAATAATAATATATAATTTTTTAAAATGTTTTTGTACAAGAACATTAAATATAAAATAAATATATATAATTCTTTCCACTAGCAGCATCTTCGAATCTTAAAATGTTATAACTTTCTCCCAAGTCTGTATAATAGTGCTTTATAAAAGTCTGATCTTAGTGAAGAGTTTTTACTGTGTGAGATTTATCGAGAGCGGTTGGCAATTGCGCAAAAAATACACAATAGGTACGCTGATTTTGGTTTACAGATAGAGGGTCTACAGAAATACCACCCTAATTGTGTTAAACTGACACAGCCTTGTAACCTTGAACATTAATGTGTTTTGATTGAGTTTAGAATCAATTAATTGAAGGGTTCTTGATGTCACCAGGTGCTGGTATTCTCCAAAACGCTGTTCGCTCAGTTTCTCCACCAGCGCGCGGAGAAGCAGTCCGGCCTGCAAGGCACGATGCCGCCGAAGAAAGACAGCGAGTATGCCAAGATGCATAAGAAGATGATTGCCTTGCAAGGTAAACTTTTATTATCCTGATTCGTGATGAGGATCTAGGCGAAATAGTAATTACCTTACCATGTTTTGTGAAATTTAAACTCACTATATTATTTATGCGAAAAAAAAGGTTTCACGAACTTTTATGTGATGTCTAACGTTTTAGGCGCCGTCTAAAGTCACGATACCGATTCGGCGAAAAGTAAGGTTCAGGGGACTCTTAAATTGACGCTTGACAGATGAAAAATAAATATAAATTCGGTTTATTTCTAATAATAAGTATATTTAGATAATAATTATTGCTTTTTAATAATATCACATTCACATTTGTTTTATAAATATAACCTAAAATAAACTATGTAAAACTACATAGAATCTAAAACGTCTTCGAAACCACCGCAGCGAGGTACAGTTCCTAAGATGCTGGCAGCATTGCGCCTATGGATGGCCAATCTAATTTCTTTATAATCTATCTTTATAGTTTATTTCTTAATAATCTTAAATGCATACGAAAAATTAATAATATGAAAATACAAACACAAAATTCGCCAACTTGTAGCGAGAACCATAGACAAGGTTATATGAGTTGCCAAGTGAAAATCGATTGGTGATAGGTAAATGTATGCCTAGGAAACTTACTTGATAAGGCGTTACTTAAGCATTGCCTTGTCGGGCAGTCTTTTCCGTGGCTTGTAAATGTCCTATCTGGGCATACAGCATTTAAGTTTAGCTAGCTTTCCTTTCAAGGCACCGACTTCCCACCGTTTTTAAATTAAGCAATTAAATATCATGTGCTTTAACGGTGAAGGAAAACATCGTAAGTAAACCTGCATCACTGAGAGTTCTCCATAATGTTCTGAAGCGCGTGGGAAGTCGAACAATCCGCAATTGGCCGGCTTTATCATTCCGAGAGGAGACCTGTGGCATATAGTGGGCCGGTGAAAGGCAATTGATGATGATTTTCATGGGCGTGTACCCAGCTTCTGGCCTGACGTAAGATTTGAAATTTTTTTTGGAGGACGTTCTAGAATCGATACTGAAGCCAAAATTGTATTTTTTTTTTTAATTTTTCTCCGTCTGTCTGTATCTGGGCCGCCATACATTTTTTAAGGTAAATTATATTATTATTAAATAAATTATGGTGGCCAAGAATGAATCAATGCTCAGAATGATAAAGGCCACCTAGATAGGCCCATGATGATGATCTCCCGTGCCCCCCCTTGGATATGATGATGAAATATAACTACCAGGCATAGCAGTCTGATGCGTTTCATATTTTCATTTAGGTGCAAAGCCGGTCAAATCCCATGAGATCCTGGTACTCCTGCTACGATTGCGTCAAGTTTGCTGCCACTGCGGACTTATCGCCGCCATGTTGGACCACGACAACAACACGGAGCTGGCGGAGGACGTCGGCAGCGAAGATCTGCTGGCCGAACTCAACAAGCTCACATTAGAAGATAAGAACACCTCCAAAAGACAAGTTAGTGCAAACAACGCTACGTGGATATTGGTAACCCCCTATATCCCTAAGCTGATGGCAGTGTCGTGCACTAAATACAAGCAGAAAAGCGCTGCCTACCCTAACATTTTTTTTATAACTGGCAACAGAGGACATTCTATGCCATTTTGCTGCTTTATGCTTACCCTGGTTTAAATTCCTGCGCACGCCACTGGCTTTTTTCTTGAGGTCAATACTTTTGAAAAAATAGCTCTACAAAGTTTTCTTAAAAAATACGCTGTATCACCCAAAACATATGAAGTCAAATAGAATCATAGATAATGGTAACTATGGTAACAGAAAAATTTAACCTTCACTTCTATTTTTTTTTTTTTATAATTAGGAGGGGAAAATCCTCATGGACCCCTATGGATAGTGCCGGACTCCTACCGACTAAAACCCCTCCTGCCTTCTAAACGTTGGTGTACCTGCCGTTTGGCAGTCCACTAACGTCGTTGTCCTTTAATCTTCCCTCTCTTTCGTCCCTTTCTTTTACTTTTATTATCTCTTCCATATATTTTTTTTTAGATTCCCATTTCTATTTGGGTTGTTTAAAAAAATTATTTTCATTTTTACTCTGTTTATCTTTATTTTTGATAAACCATGGCTAAACAAGCCATCAAGTCACCTAATGTTAAGTTATTACCGGCTATAAATACCTACAGCGCTAGGAGGAGCTACCAAAGATCGGTTGACTTTTAAAAAATTTTGTTTTCGGTCCTTGGGAAAAATCTTAATTATAGATTTGCGGGAACGCCATACGTAATTTGGTCCTTCGAACCGGATCACCGAACTCAAAGAACCTCTGTAACCGAATTACGAAATACTGTTGAAGGATGCATAAGTATATTTCATAACCACCCGTAAAAATATTAAATCAAAAGAAGTATATGTATATATTTTTCTGCTAACAAACTATTTTTTGTTCTGTGTGCAATAAAGTGTTTCTTCTTCTCCTTCATTCAAAATATTTTTCCATACAAACGATTTAAAAACGATCTAAGTGTTTACCTATGAAAACCCTATTGAAGATATAAGACCGACACGCGCATAGTACCTACGCTACGCGACGCGTTTCTTAAAAAGTGGCAGGAGTAATTTTAATTTAGCATGTAATGTTAGGGCTGTATCTGATTTCTTTCAGTAAAAACTATGGCAATGCTTTACTCAAAAACTATTAGCCGTTCGGTTTCACAAATAAGTCTCACATACAGTAAAAAATGTACCTCTAGAGCCTGTGAAGAAATATTTCGGTTTTCATTTACACATTGTATATTGTTTCACACAGAGTACTGGCAACGAGTACTGGCACGAGGAAGAAGTGGAAACCGGGGAAGGTACAACCGCTGCCGAAGCCATCAAGTCTGTTTTATCGTCAAACAATCCAGTGTTCAGCCTACAGAGGCAATCATCGAAAATCAAAGCTGTTATGGAATGCCTTAATAAAAATGTTTTTGTCAATAAAGGTGAGTTCCCTTAACTTGGCTCGTAAGTTAACTAGAATTGCGGTCAGAAGCAGTTACTTTGTGGAAATGCCGAATAAAGGTTGTATATTAATGGCAAGCAGGTTACATCGATGGAAATGGAAGAGTTTAGTAATGCTCAGTGAAACGCTGCTGGCACTAACAGATGTCACTAATATATATATAAAAGAGAAAGTGTGGACCGATTTCAATGAAACTTTCAGGGAGTTGACCTGGCGAGTAATCCTGTAAAGTTTGGTGACGATCGGAGTACTCCTATTCTATTGTTGGCTGTACATGGGTGTAGATAATGATCTCACCCGCTCGAGAAGAGAATAGAAGAGGATGAATACGGAGAGAAATAAATGATTTAATATATTATGAGACTTAAAGATTAAAAATTTAATGATTTAAGTTTATTGTTTAAATAAAATAAAGCAAAATCTAGCCCGGCGAAGCGGGCTGGGTACGCTAGTATTGTTATAAATATATATTATAAGGCTACCGTAAGTATACTTATCTTCATGGATACATATACGATGGATATCCACCTCATCAAGTGAAAGATCTGGTAAGTCCGTCGATTAAGACTATTTACAATAAAATTTAATGGTATATTTCAATGTATCTAGGTGAAAAGGCAGTAGTGGTGTCGCAGTGGACTTCGGTGCTGAACCTGGTTGAGCGGGAGTTAAAAGCTGCTCGCGTACGTAGCGTCACACTACGCGGGGACGTGCCCGTGCCCGCACGTGCGTCTCTTATCACCGCACTCAACGACCCGCGATCTGACGTCCGGGTAAGATATACTTCTTTGTTTGCGGTCTGCCTGTTGCCATCCACCCACTTGAAAATACTATATTCGAAAAATTCACTTATTTATGACTTTACTATTATCGTTTTGTGTAACTAAGTTGTGGAAACTTTATTGGTTTATGTGATAATGGCATAACTCTTTATGTGTAACAGTACGGGTTTTTCCCTTGAAAAGCTCATCCTACTGATTTTTGTTACTGAAATGCGTGTAGCCTTTGACATGGAAAAGAACATAGGCTATCTATTATCCCGATTCTTTAAGTAGTTCCCGGAGGAAATAATTGTTTACGAGCTGAGCCGCGGGCAAACAGCTTCGAAATTAGATACGCATGTATGTCACCTATGCTGTGGAAAAAGACATTTACTATATATGTCTCAAATATTTGCCGAGGTAAGATTAAAATTTTTTAACGAGCTTTAGACCCGATACTGAAGACTACTCAACGAAGTCATGGGCAGTAGTTAATATATAAATAAATCAAACTTAGTCGCGTGTAATTGCAGTCATATCATAAAATATACCACATAACACTTTTCGAACACCAGGTTATGCTATTATCACTTTGCGCTGGTGGAGTTGGCTTGAACTTGTGCGGCGCCAACCATCTCCTGTTGCTGGACCCTCACTGGAACCCTCAGCTGGAGGAGCAGGCGCAGGACCGCATCTACAGGGTGGGCCAGGTCAAACACGTTCACATCTACAGGTAAGCAACCTAAAATCGTCAAATGTATCGATGGCATTTTCAAGGTCACTGTTGGAGAACGTGTTCAAGCTACTGAACTGTGGAATGAACTCCCAATACGACAGTCAAGGTCACTAGACATATTCAAACATGCTGTTAAATCTTGAGCAAATACATATTTGGCGATCTATTCTTACACATATACAACGTTTAGCAAAATTGAGAAATAATATTGAAGGATGCATAACTATATTTCTTAAGGAATCACCCTGCTAAAATATTAAATCAAAATAACATATTTATTTTTCCATACAAACTAATTCAAAACATTCTTAGTGTTTACTTATGACAACCCTATTGTAGATAAAAGACCGACACGCGCATAGTACCTACGCGACTTAATAAAGTGACTAGGGTCACATGATTTAAATTTTGCATGCGATGTTAGGGCTGTATCGGATTTCTTTCGGTAATAAGTAGGGTTTAATCAAAAACTATTTGGTTTTCGGTTTCACAGATAAGTCTCAGAAACAGTACATAATATACTCCTAAAGCCTGTGTGTTATTATTTTTTTATTTACACGTTGTTTAAGTATGTATAGTATATATTAGTTTATATTTACTATTTTTATTACTTTATGTGTGTAATCTAGATAAGTGTTAGTGTGTAATTATTCGTAAGTATTTATGTAATCCACCAATCCGCATTGGGCCAGTGTGAAACGGCCGAGTTCGAATCCCAGCACGCATCTTTAACTTTTCTAAGTTACGTGCGTTTTAAATAATAAAAATATCACTTGCTTCAACGGTGAAGGAAAACATCGTTAGGAAATCTGCATACCTATAGAGTTCTCCATAATGTTCTCAAAGGTGTGTGAAGTCCACCAATCCGCACTGGGCCAGCGTGGCGGACTTACAGCTTTAACTTTAACCCCTTCTCACTGTGGGACCCGTACCCTGAAGTGGTTTCGTAATAGGTTGATATGATGATGAGGACAGTTGTTATATATTAAGAAAAATATTAGATATTTATTTAAAAATAGTATATTTTTGCGGTACCGGAATACTAAATCGCTTAGCGGCACGTCTTAACCGGTAGAGTGGTAACTAGAGATTCAGAAATTATAAATTCGCAAATTTTCTTCTTCCGGGGATCGAAACCGGGACCTCCCACTTAAAAACACAATGCTGCGCCTAAATGCCCTATTATCTGCCAAATCTGTTTTTTTTTTCTATTTATAGCTGTCAAAGTTTTCATTCATGCCACTAATAGTGTATTGAGTATTCTCACTGCTGCCCGCGTGGTTATTTCTTTGCAGCGAGCCAAGTTTTTTTTTCACATCCGCCGGTAATGAACGCTTCTTCATTACACCGTGCGAAATTTAAGACTTATACTATTTTGCTATCAGTTACTGTTCTACAGCTAACACGAGCACGACAATGACTATAAAAAAACTATATATAACTATACAGAACATACGAATATGATTATATAAAAAACTTTTGACTTTAAATCAAAACGCCACATAAATTAAAAATTGCTTATGCTACTTCCGCATAGAATATGTTTTAACTGTGGTTCTGTATCATATCAACTCATCACCGATCCACTAAAGGGCACAGGTCTCCTCCCACAATGAGAAACCTTCCGACCCCGTTTTACCACAGAGCAGCGTGACGCCGTGAGCGTTAGCATCCTTACGTGTTGATATTCAATCGACACGCACGAAACTTGCTGGGATGTGGAACGGCGTCCAGGCAACTGTGATTCCTTCATGTGAACTATGATAAAAATGCTTGGGTATGAATTGCTCTTAACTTCATAGCTAAACATTAACTCGACTGTGAGATAACAAAGAAAACCCTGGCTAAGTTTGTTGTGGGCTCTTCTTAGACCAGGGCGATTGCAGTTATCACCATCACCTAACATTAGTTAGTAGTGTAACATGTTATATGTATGAAGGCTTCATAAGTGCCTGTGATAAGATCTACATGAATAAAATCGATGATTTCTAACAGGCATGATTGACGTCAAGAGCTGGCCTATAGTATAAAAAAAACGCTATAATAACTCGAGAGTCCTGCCGATTCGTTTTGAATTACGACATGACGTCACTGTCGGTCATGTAAAGTCATCGAGTTGCGCGCAGGCTGCCAATGATCCCACCGGTTCACGAAATGTTATCGAGATGCAAAGTATTCGGGGAATTTGGCGAGACCGCTCCCGATGGCTCACCACTGGCATCCGCCCGTGACGTCGGCTGCCAAGATTTCAGGAAATTATTGCTTTTCATTTAACTAGCTCTGCGGGCGGCGTTGCTTCTGATTACTGCATCGATACTATTTTTTTAATTTAAGTGAAACTTCTTTGGGCAATTCTTGGATGAATTAAAAGCATTAATCTCGTCACCGCACGTTTCTCCTAAGCTCTATGTATATATATTATATACCACGTGTAACGGAAATACGAAATACTGTTTAAGATTGCATAAGTATATTTCAGAAGGAATCACCCTGTAAATACATTACACCCTATTCATTTTTCCATACAATCTAATTCAAAACGTTCTAAGTGTTCACTTATGACAACCCTATTGAAGATAAAAGGCCGACACGTGCATAGTACCTAAGCTACGCGACGCGTACCTAATAAAGTGACAGGAGTCAGCTGATTTTACTTTTGCATGTGATCTTAGGGCTGTATCTGATTTCGATCATTAAAAACTATGGCAATTGTTTACTCAAAAAATATTAGCGATTCGGTTTCACAGATAAGTCTCAGAGACTACATAACGTTCCTCTAAAGCCTGTGAAGTACTATTTCAGTTTTCATTCACTTTTTATATACCTCTGTGCGTTATTAGTATATATTATATGTATACAAAGTGTTTATCTCTCTACATTTGAATACTAAGTAACTTGTGAGTTGTATGGTCGAGCTACAACACACACACATACAGCAATTTTAGCTATTTAGGAATTGCTTGTTCGTCGTTAGTAAAAACGGGGATTAGTTGCAGTAATAAGTTAATTAGTTGCAAGGCCCAAAACATTCCCATTATTCTTGTAGCTGCAAAAGTTACTAACACATAATTCATAAATAAAGATTTTAAAATAATGACAGTGTATAGTCAGTACATATTTTAAAAATTTAATTTATGATTATTAAAATATTTCTAAATTAAAAAAAATGATACTTTATTAGTTTGAACATTCGAAGTAAGAATAAACTTACAATGCAATATACTAGGTTATATAACAATAACAATTCGTTTAAAGGAAATTGCATACAATAAACCACACAGTGACATCTTGGAGATGTCTCTTAAAAAGTTCAATGTTTATATTAAAAGAAAAGTCATATTATAGTATAAAGGACTACGTTATCGATAAAAAAGCTTGGGTGTGAATTATTGCTCTAACCAGGTTGCTCTTCTAATAATTTTAAATGACAATGTGAGATGGTGATAACAAAAAAAACACCCGGCTAAGTTTGTAATGGGCTTCTTCTTAGAAGATGGACGCGTTCGGAGCTTTAGGTTTAAGTTAAAGAATATGGTTATCATCATCATCCTCCACCTATGGGAAAAAAGATATTCTTGACTTTGACTTGACTATAAACTATTTCACAACACTTTTTATACACTCAACAGCTGCTTATAAAAGGGACCAACTAACAAACACACTTTCGCAATTATAATTAATATTAACGTGCTTCCACTTCTCCAAATTTAGTTTTATGACTGTGTGAATCTTGGTGACTGTAAATTATTAATATTTAACTTCCGCGTAGCCTCAATATAGTGTTCAGTCACTCATCTAAATGTAAATGTTGACAATACGAAGTTTTTATTTGCTACGAATTTTTGATAAAATGCCGCAGGTCCTCTTAGAAAAGATTGTGGAGGTTTGCATGCAGCAATAAGGGCATCTTCATTCCTCATGCATGCCTATAGTTATTGATTTCGTACTATAAAGTTGTTGTTTTCTGCAGTATTGAAGCACTTGCTGAATAGTGCTGTCCTATATCCAACCTATGTAGATACCGTTATATTGGTCTTGACAAGTTAGTGGTATCAGTGATCAGGGATCTTACTTTAGGATATTGCCGGTTTGCCAGTAATTGGGTTAGCACTAAAACTTTATGTTTCTCAATGGTCCTTAGCTAGATTCAATGGATATCAATATACTAGGTTACATACAATTAATAATTCGTTTAAAGGAAATTGCATGCAATTCTACAATAAACTGCCCATTGTCATCTTGAAGTTGTCTCTAAAAAAGTTCAAAGTTTGTATTAAACGTATGCTTATAGAAAAGTCCTATTAACTACTAATAAAGTTATTCCTTTATTAGTAGTAAATGATTAAAAAGCTAAAAATTAATGGCAGAAATGGCATGCATGGAGATATACGTAGGGTCGGTTGAAAATGATCCTGAATACAACACCTTTATTCTGCAGTTGCAGTGATGTCTCGCCATTTTGTTTTTGGACTAATCTGATTTGACTTCCTCAGGTTCATGTGCGTGGACACAGTGGAACAGTCGATCAGACAGCTGCAGAAAGCCAAACTAGAGTTGGCGGAGAACGTTCTCACTGGCGCTAAGAACACCAACGGCTCCAAGCTGTCCATTGAAGAACTGAAGATACTCTTCAACATGGGTCCTCAGGGCGACTCATAAACAGATGCCTCCACAGTTCCCGTCAGTCTTAATGGCCGCTCAGAGTGCCAACTGGCAAGTGTGGGATTTTCTACCTACGTTCACTTATTTGGTCGCGAGAAATTTAACTACGATTTATATAGTATCCTTTGATACCATATAAATCGTAGAGCCATCTGATTACAAGATAGGGAGACCGCACTGTCACTTCGACTTCACTTTCGGGAGGCCGACTTCACCTGTGAGGTGCTGGGATTCGAATTGAATGAATTCGCTAGGCACTTGTGCTGTTTTTGATACAATATATGAAAGTCTACTTCATTACGTACCTGTAATAACATATGTTAGGTTAGTATGTGTCACTAACGAGTGAAACGCAGAGCGCAGCAGAAGTTACGCCAAAGGTTGGAGGTAGAAAACGAGAAGATATTCTGAAGGGCATTGTCGATAGAGAGATCTGCTGGTAAAATACAAAAATAAAACTACTCTGTTCTCCCACAGCTTTATCAACTCTCAGAGCACTAGTGCACAAGTGAAAATAATATCCAAATGATGAATGAATGAATACACTTTTATTGTACACCACAAAAAAAACAGGAAAAATCATAAAAAAAAAAACTAGTTTACACTAAGTATACAATTAGGCGGCTTTATAGGACATAGCGATCCCTTTCAGGCAACCGATGGAGTAAATAAAACACTGCTCAAGACGAGATAAATATATTTATAAATATATACATAAATACTTTATTTATATAATAAAATTCTACACAATATTATATATACATCCTAATATTTAATATATATATCAATACAATGAATATCAATAAATAGGAACAATATTGTCAATCCCCAAACAAAACAGAATAGGCATTACTAAATTACCGAAGATTCAGAAAAAAAAAATGATCTTTAACAAGTTTTTTGAAGATGCAAATAATATATGTGAAGATAATTTTTTATCCTTTCCCTGCCCATGCCGGCCGTGCTGACAGGGAAAATAATTAACGTGTCCGCCTGCTAAAATACGGGAACGTGGAATAGTAGAAGTTTGCCCCCGTTAATTAATCATCATCATCATCATCATATCAACCGATAGACGTCCACTGCTGGACACAGGTATTCGGAAGGGAGTTCCAAATTCCAAAGCTTTATGCCGCTTGTGTCCAGCGGCTCCCCGCGACGCGCTTGATGTCGTCTCCAACTCGTTGGGGGTCGACCAACGCTGCGCTTATCAGTGCGGGGCTGCCATTCCAGCACTTTGGGACCCCAACGTCCATCCGTTCTCCGAGCTATGTGCCCCTCCCATTGCCACTTCAGCTTTGCGAATGGCTGAGCTATGTCGGTAACTCTGGTTCTTCTACGAATCTCCTCATTTCTGATTTGATCACGCAGAGATACTCCGAGCAAAGCTGTCTCCATCGCCCGCTGAGCGACAGCGACTCTTAATTATTACACATGTATATTATTTGAATATTATTTCCACTGGTGTGTCGGTGCGCTGAGAGTTGATAAAGCTGTGGGATAAGATGATAAAAAAGAAAAATAAAAGTACATATGCCAGTTCAATTTTGCAGTATACTCTGGAATAGCCCTAAAGATTGACGGGAACTGTGTCTGCTACATAGCTTTACCGTTATGGCTTTGAGATATATTAAGTTATGAGTAAATCGTTAAAATATAAAAAATATAAGAATTCCAACAAAAAAAACATTGGTTGTACCTTGCTATTGAAAACTATACCCAGTGGTTTTAGTTTGGTTTGGCTATTGAAATTTATTTCATTGGACAGTTTTATACCTAAAACGGAAAACCTATATTGTAAAAAAAGTAATGGTGTAAAAAAAGTTATTTGGCACTTAAGATTTTTCACAGTCGCAACGACATTATATAAAAGGTTTAACTTTTATGTTGTATAAGATGTTGATATAAGAAATAGATCTAAAACGTTTATTGGTAATGAAAATATATGGCTTAGTATATATTTTTTTATAGCCACCGAAAGTGCCTATACGAAGAGTTCTTTGAGCTTTAGATCGATAAAGTTACTATTACTAAAAATACGATCTCGTAAAATGTAATTCCTGACAATGCTTTCCTTTTTTTTAACTTTCCTAATGTCTTCCTTGCGTTATTATATTTATTCACATCAAGAATATACAAGAAACAAACAACAGAAACATAAAGAAAGAAGTATAATGCAAAAGGTGCCATTATCACTTAGTAGCGGTTTCGGCCAGTCAAACTTAAATTAGTGGTGGTGTTATTAGAATAATTGTCTGTCTTAATAATATGTTTGTAGCGTAAATTAAAGCTCTTATCTTTTTTCGGTTCACACTGAGGCGAACGCGTGGTACGCGGGATTGAAGTCTCATACTACGGACTTATTCAAACTGATTGGATGATTGATCCAATCAGTTTGAATAAGTCCGTAGTATGAGATGATCGCGGCATGTTGAATCCCTCTATGCCAGAATTTCATTTTGATCTCGCAAATTAAACTACTACTAAAAATTGACACTCCACCTACTTATCTTGAAACTTGTGATTTTTCTTTTGCTACTGCTAATCAGTGGTGGGTGTTATCAGAATAATTATCTGTCTTAATATGATGATTGTAGTGACAATTAAAGCTCTTATCTTATTTTCGGTTCACACTCGAGGCAAATCCCGCGCAGGACGCGGGATTGAAGTCTCATTCTATACTGCATTCGTACCTACTACATACTATATACATATTACATACATAGATTTTCTCAAACTGATCGGACGCGGGGTGTTGAGTCCCTCTAAGCCAGGATTTCATTTTGATCTCTCAAATTGTACTTCTTTTCAAAATGACTGGACACTTGAAACTTTTGATGCTTCTTTTGCTACTGATAATAAAAGAAATGCTTTCTTCGTCTTCAACATTATATTCAACTAGCGTACCCAGCCCGCTTCGCCGGGCTAGATTTTGCTTTATTTTATTGAAACAATAAACTTACATCATTAAATTTTTAATTTAAGTCTCATAATATATTAAATCATTTATTTCTCTCCGTATTCATTCTCTTCTATTCTCTTCTCGAGCGGATGAAGATCATTATCTACACCCATGTACACCCAACAATAGAATATCATCATAGTAAATAAAAGCTGTATTTGACAGTTCAAAAATAGGAGTGCTCCGATCGTCACCAAACTTTACAGGATTACTCGCCAGGTCAATCCGGGTATTCCCTGAAAGTTTTATTGAAATCGGTCCAGCCGTTTCGGAACATAACTACACACTTTCTCTTTTTAATTATTTTCTTTTCCGGAGGGAGCCTTATGAAAAGGACAACCCTATTTTCAACCAATGGCCTATACCACCTCTGAACTAAACGCCTTTCCCATATTCACCAAGGTGGGTGGCAGACGGGTTGGTTATTTTAGTAGTAGTAGCATAGAGGATGCCCGTTCTGTGTATATTCCCTTAGTGCCTCGGTGCGATGTCGCGTACAAACCGATTAGGGTATCTCTAACAGGTTAACCCGCTACCATCTTAGACCGCATCATCACTACCACCAGGTGCGATTTCTTTGAATGGCTAACTTGTAGTAGAATAAAAAAAAACGACATACGCGGGAAGAGTTGGAGTAGTGACAACTGTATTCCGATCTGCCGTCCCCACACGGCACAGCCCTACTTTACCACCTGCCAGTTTAGTTTAGAGACTTATGGATACCGAATTGGCACTATTTTCTCTCTTGAGAAACCAAGAACAATAAAGTAAGTCACGTTTGTTTGAGAGGCCAGGCGAGCTAATTGTTTGAAATCGCTGGCGGGATTCGCCTCAGTTTTATCAGCCCTTGAAACTTATTTTTGTCAAAAATAAAATGTTATAGTTGTACTAAATGTTTATAAGATTAAGAATTATTATTTTATTTACAAGTAAGACAAGCTGATTTGTATGTATGTTTTCTTTTTATCTCAGTGTCAAATAATGAAAAATATTTTAATAATAATGTCGAATACTTGTTAGATTTTATTAAATGATTATTTGTTTATAAAATGTCATCTTAATTTTCGCATAATCTGGAATACTTATTATTAGTTTTAAAAATATAAAATATTTGATAAAACATAACGACGGATTCTCTGGTACAATGAACCTGACATCCTTACAACTCCGTAGGATCACCACACGGTAGACACCAAAGCGATATCGACACAACGTTTTTAGTGAGGCAAGGACGCAACGGGTTCACTAGTATAATATATACCATGCAAAAGACCGAACCGGTTCCGTTGGGCTGAAAGAAAAATTATTTCCTAGCTTGGTATAAAATAACGGGAATAATGAAGGAAACCTCAGTAGGTATGCTCTGGGAAATTGGGACTTTTGTGCGATGGGATTTTTGGCCGATTTTTTGTGCGATGCTCTGAAATCTATAATTTGACGTTGCTCAGACTTAAGTAACAGTTAAAATGAGACAAAGTCGTGTGACTGAGAGGCTGTCTCGTTCTAACATTAGCTCAAACTGCAAAATAAAAGCACTTACGTTCTATATAAGTTTTTGAAGACTATTTCAGAATGTAAAAAGGGAAAACAGAAACCACGCGAACGAACTCTGTCTAAATAATAAATAACAAACACGCCGTGTATATCTGGCAATGTATCAAATCGTGAGGTTAAATATCTGACCCTGACTAAGGCCGGGGAATTGCCGCTGTGATATATCCATAATCCAGTATCTACTTCACAGACTGAGATTAAGGTTACTTTGAAAAAAAAAAGTACGAACACACATCTCCGCTCAGACACAATATGACTGGCTATAAATAACTCAGGATTCATGGCCGTTGCTCGGTTACGAAATTGCTAAAATATGTCCATTGCCCGCTGAAAGAGTGTCGGTAGCATATGTTTTTGGACAAATTATTTTGATCGTGTTTTTTTAATTCCGTAAGAATGAGCATAGAGCGTAGATCGTGTACGGGCTCAGCGCCTCACGTCACGAGAAGGCTGTGTGCAACACTTGTGTTTTTTATTGGTGTAGTTTGTGTTTTTGGAGGTAAGGCGCTTGTTTGTATATTTACTAGATCAGATAGCATAAATGAATCCTTAACGTGTATCGAACATGTAAAGAGTTGATTTATGCTTTATCGTAAATCTAAGAAATTGCAACGTCCGAAGACTAGATGTGTCGAGAAAGTGTCTGTGAGTTAAATAATATCGCATTCGGTCATTTAAAAATTGCCGCGAGAACCGTTTGCTTGAATTGCTTTTTGAGGATGCAAACTCTCTGCGTTAAATTCAATCCTACGAGAACGGATGCTGGTTAAAAATATTCTATGTCCGTCTCCAGGACGCAAGTTGTCATATGCCAACGAAAATATCGATGTAGTATCTCATTTGTGCGTTGGTAACATATAAACAAACAGATACACTTTCGCATTCATAATACTTAGATTCTTTTAAGAATATATCTAAGGAGGTACCTACAAAATTTTATAATAATACATGTACCTTTATATAATATACAACGTGTAACGGAATTATGAAATACTGTTGAAGGGTGCATGAGTTTATTTCATAAGGATACCCCCTGTAAAAATATTAAATCAAAAGAAGCAAATTTATTTTTCTATACAAACTAATTCAGAACATTCTAAGTGTGACAACCCTATTCGAGATAAAAGACCGACAATTGCATAGTACCTACGCTAGGCAAAGCGTACCTAATCAAATAACCGGAGTCGCTTGATTTTACTTTTGCATGTGACGTGGGCTGTATCTAATTTCTTTCAGTAAAATCTATGGCAATTGTTTATTCAAAAACGATTAGCGTTTCGGTTTCTCAGATAAGTTTTCATTTACACGTTGTATTTTAGTTTTGTTCCTTTCTTTTATAATTTGATTTGTGTGAAAGTCCCGTCATAATAGGTCCAGAAACAGCAAAATATAACAAAATAGGTTTTTGGTTTAAGTACCTAAATTTTTATATACCGAAATGTTCAAATTGAAAAGTTTACCACTTAAATATATAAAAAAAACTGAAACTACCCTACTTACGCTTGCTCACACTGTAATTACCCAGTACCTACTACGCAAGCCAAAGCTCAAACGTTTGAATGTATTTTAAACTATTTTGAAATTTTTTTGTAATTTTTCCGCGTTTCGAGTAGTTTTTATATATAAATTGTCGAATACCACGGCTCGTTGCAGATGTGTCGTCGCACATACCTCGAAAATTCCGCTTATTTCGACTTCATAAATCATCCAAAGCATGTGTTATTTTTCCAGGCTATTTATTAGGGCGTATGGCCCGAAGCGAGGTGAGACGGAACAACGATATCGTCCCAATCAATCTCACCATCGCAGCTGAGCTTCTGTACAAAAGGGCCAAACGCGTCTCACCCAAAGCCGTGCACCACAATGATCCAGAGAAAATAGCTGCTAAATTGTTGGACGCATTCCATTGCACCGCGCGAGAATGCGGCGCGCGCGGTATAACGAATAACAATGTAGCAGAGTTCGTAAAAACTTCGATACATTACCACGTGGCTAAATTGACGAGGTCTATCTACAATGCTTCCGTTTATTTAGACTCGTTGAGATGACATTGGTAATTCACCTCCAACATTTTGCATTGGAGCGAGCGTATGAAAGAAAATACGCGGGAGTTGGGACTAATTAGGTTAAAACTGTTTTGTATTTTTATTTAACTAAGTATTTACTAATATTCACGTAACAAATAAAGATGATACTTTATGATGATTTATAATAATTAAAGAAAACAATTGTTTTCATTATCGTGCAACCGTCTGATTTTTAAATTTTCCCGGTTGTTCTCCATTTCCTAACAGAAAAGTTGATGTTATTAAAATTAGCGTGGCTATTTTGAATATTGCGTGTAGCAACATCTCCACTTGTTCCTCAGAGAAATTACGAGAGAACTATACCAATGACTATATGAACATCTATACCAATGACAATATACAGCCCACTACATTTTATATCTTACAAAATTTAGTAAAAGTCTTCGAGCAATTAGGAGCGATTAGAAAAAAAAGGCCAGTTTTGGGCATCCCGTACTGAATCTACTAAAAATAATCTCACTATACGTAAAGTTACAAACATACCTCTTCTGAGTTTAAATCTGTACTATCAAGTATGTCTGTGGTATAAATAAGCCGTTGTTCGTTTATTTAGAAAGTCGGTTAATTTATACTTACAAATTATTATTTTATAGCTAAAACAATTTAATTAAAATATAAAATTTAATTTTTTGAATAACATTGACGACTCTTAGCAATGCATCAAAATTCAAATATTGCAAAATATAAATGTAAAGATATGCTAGCCCGCCGTAGCCCGCCATTTTGAATGATTTTGACATTTGACAAGCATTTTGGCGTGGGTAACGAGTACCGAAGATTCTCTTTCATTTTTATTTCTCGATAAAGTGGTATACAGAATCAACGTTTAAATTGCACGTCTTTTATTTAAATCAAGAAGAAGAGAAAAAAGCAACAAAACACAATGGTGGCGGTATGTATTAAACGTGTTATCTTACTGTATGCAGAATGCCTGGAAGTACTAGCCACAGCGTTAATAATGCCGAATGGGTAATTTTCCAGCAAACAAAGGTTTTCGTGGGAAGATTACCAGAAGATGCCAAGCCGGAGGAGTTGCGCAAGTTGTTCGAGCGCTTTGGAGTGGTCACAGAATGCGATGTCATGAATAGGTGCGGTTTCGTGCACATGGAGACAGAGGAACAGGCCGCGGCGGCAATTCGCGATCTACACAACACCACGTTCAATGGTGGTGTTATTACCGTGGAAAGAGGCAGGATAAAGGTTATTATAGTTTATCTTCTTATATGATTATCATTTCAAGCTATAGACGGCCTACCGGTTTCTGGAGACTCGTTTTCTATTGTAAGGACTCTGGTAAACACCAACTAGGACTAACGTTCATTATTCCTCCGAGTGATGGGCCACTGTCAATATAGTTGCAACAAGTTTAGAATAAATAGAAGAAGAAACGCTTTATTGCTCGTATAACATACAGGAAAAGAACCAGTAAGGAGTATACAGTACACAATGTAGACGTGCAAAGGCGGCCTTATTGCTCTGCACAAGCAATCTCTTTCAGGCAACCTTTGTAGATTATGTCCATTTATTTCAATTTGCATAATTCTAGATTGATGAACGTATGATGCTCTAAGCATAGCACTCACCAACAGTAGTCTCCTTATTAGGGCTTTTGTTCTATATTTCGACCCCAAATGTTTACATAACTACACCTATAACATAAGTTTAAAAGTTTTGTCTGGCACCATTAGCCATATCTAGTTCTATCACTCTTGGCAAAGATGCTCTGTGAGCAATATGGTACAATCCATTACAACTAGACAATTGCACAAATATACTCAAACTTTGAAATTATTGAAAAAAATTTTGAGTGTTTTTTTTAAATCTAAAACCCCAGTAATGTGTTTCATGAAATGCATTGTATTTTTGTCATAGCTACTGCGCTATTTCAATTAGCAGACTGCATAACTTTGTACATGTATGAAACTATTAATCCAGCTTGATTATGACTTCAAATATAATATAAAACGTAACAGATTTCAGCCTAAAAACTATTTTCTTTTATTGTAGGAGAGAGGCCAGCGTGGTGGCGGCCGCGGTATGCGCGGTGGTATGAGGGGAGGCATGGACCGTCGAGGAGGCATGCGCGGCGGTATGAGGGATGCACCATATCCAATGCGTGACCGGGGAATGGGGGGGCCAATGCGTGATCGAGGCATGGGACACATGCGTGGCTCAGCACCTTACGACAGAAGTATGGACAGGGCACAGATGGGTGGCGGTTATGATGACAGGTATACCCTTGCATACACTATGATTCACACTTAGTTTTTAAAAAATGATAACTGAATACAAATATAATGTTAATAATGATGATACGAAAAGGAGATACCCTGTTATATATTGCCAGCTTGACTTTTTAAGTATCAGGGGAAAACTTAAATCAGGTTTAAAGTAAAGTTTACTAGTGGTACCCCATGGCTTCATCCTGAACCTTTCTATAGATAAGTTTATGTTTAATAGAAGTAAGTTGGTGAGAAAGAGGTAATCTCATTGAAACTTATAAAATACTGTATAATAATTACAATATTCCAAATTTTGAAGAAATATTATAAAAAAAAGGGTAACCCCAGACTAAGAAGCCTATGGTCCCAAACTTGGATTTCAGCTGGAATAGAGTTACATATGTGGAATGCTGTGCCTGAAGATGTAGTGACTGCAGTATCACTGAATCAAACATAAAGGACAAAAACCACAAGATCTTGTGTAGTACTACTGCTATAGTGTCAGTGAAATACAAACTTTCAACTTATAATATAGGCCTACAGCCCTTTAGAAATGGGCTTTCAAATGTATGTTATTGATATTTGAAATTGTTAGTTCCAGAGAGTTTTTCAAGCAATAGAAAAAAAACTATTTAGTTTTATTATTATAATTACTACAGCATATAAAAATATTTATCAGTCATCTTACTACCAATAATACAAGCTATGCTTACTTTGGGCTAGATGGTGATGTGTGTATTGTCATTGTACATTTATTTATTTATCCTAGAATGCAAAAAGGGATTATCGTATAAGCTATAAGGGATAAATAGCTGTTGGGTTTATAATAAAATATTTATGAACAGGTACAATGGTTACGGAGGCGAAGACAGACGCGGTTTTGCGCTCATGGACGGTCGTGGCGCTCGCGATGCTTACAGCGCACCGCCTCCCATGTACCCCGACGACAGGCAGAGCTACGGAGCCCCAGTAGACAACATGTACCCTGATGAGAGGGACATGATCGACAGGCGGCCCCCAATGAGAAGTGCCCCCATGACTATGTCGTCTGGTTATGACAGAGCGGCCCCACGCGCAGCGCCCATGGGCACTGATATGTACAGCAGGAGGTCAGATCAAACTATGTAAGTGAACTATCATCTGTATCCTATTAAGATCCGACTAGGGCCTCCTCTAGGAGAAACATTTAGAGCATAGATCCAGTGCACTGCTCCAATGAACAACTTATTACTAATTAACAACTATTGTCACGAGCTAGTGATTATAACCGGGGGTGAAAGCTTGACATGCCCTCTGGGGCACTGGCACACTGCTGCAATCTAGCCTGATGTGCAGTCTGATGATAGCTGGCTAATCTGTTTTTGCTGTTATAATTAACTCGTATCACTAATCAGTTTCTACTTCTGCTTGATCTTTTGTCTTAACACTAGTAAGTTTCGTGTTTTATTGAAAGTCATAAGGTTACCATGAAATCAAGCATCTTTATATACCTACTAAATAATATAAATCCCTAATAAAAGTGTATAGCATCCCAAAGTGTGTGGGAGTGTTTAGTATAGTATGGTAACAAATTGAATTCCTCCATAGGCAGGTTTTGACGCCGACTGGTCTGCTTTCCGAGTCCAAGGCCGCGGGTCCGATTCCCACAATTGGAAAATGTTTGTGTGATGAACATAAATGTTTTTCAGTGTCTGGGGGTTGGCTGTGTATTATAAGTATTTATGTATATTATTCCTAAAAATATTTATCAGTCATATTAGTACTATACTTGTTTTATGGAAAACAAGCTACGCTTACTTTGGGGCTAGATGGCGATGTGAATATCGTTGTAGTATATTTATTTATTAATTAAGTTTTTGAACTTTTATTTAATCCTATAGAGAACAACACTAAGTGTCTTTATATATTTTTAGGTGGGGAGGAGCCGCAGCTGCAGGTAGCTATGAGCGAGATCCATATGCTCAGCAGTATCCCCAAGCTGGAAGGTAAGTTACGCAAAATCCATGTGTGATTAGGAAACACTGCTTTACATGATTAGATACCAGTGTTTTGGATGTGAATAAAAACAACAGAGTTTCACATGTGATTAGCAACCAGTGTTTCACATGTGCTTAGCAACCACAATTTCACATATGAATATCAACCACAGAGTTTAACATGTTAATATACTACTAAATCTACTACTATAGAGTTTATAGTTTTAGAACAATAGTGTTTCAATAGTGAACAATTCAGAGCTATACACAACATGATTAGCAACCATGTTTCACATTCAATTATCAAGCACAAAATTTCATATACAAAATTGAAATTCAATATTAAATAGTAAATAAAATAACTAATATTTCATTTATCAAGTGTTAGGTGTCTGTCACATACATGGCAGAGCTATGAAGAAGTGTTATTTAGTATATAATTTCCATGCTTTTAATTATAGAGATATTACCGAGTAGCTAAATGAATGCAATTGACAAAACAGTAACTAGTAGAGCTACCTGTGACTTGTGAGCTTGTCCAGGAAATGACTACCGCCATGCTTACTTTTGCCGCTAAGGTAGCATCGCTGTGTTCTTGTCTGAAGGCAGTGGCGTGCATAGAGGGTATGCAGATGACATAAATTGGAGATTTACGAGTTAAATACTTAAGGGTAGGCTTTTTAATACTCTTACTGTGCATACCCTCTAAGCACACCAATGCCAATGACAATTTGTGGGACATGTTTCTTGCATGCCCTGCGAAGTGCTGCTTGTATATAAAAGAAAAAAAAACCATTTTTAAACATGGAAGTTTATCCACACTTCTATAATTAGTGCTGGTGGCAAAACGCTTCTCTGCTATTACAATTGTGTATCGAGTGGTTGATTGATTACAAAAACTAATAATCAAAAAACAAATATGTTGAGAAATAATAATTAATATTTAATTAATAAAATGTATGACAATAAATAAGCGGTGATAGCCCAGTGGGTAGGACTTCTACTTCACTTTTGGGAGAGCACCTCTAACTTTTCCAAGTTATGTGCGTTTTAAGCATTTAAAATAACACAAGCTTCAACGGTGAAGGAAAACATAGTTAGGAAACCTGCATACCTGGGAGTTCTTCATATTGTTCTCAAAGGTGTGTGATGTCCACTAATCCGCACGGGGATAGCCTGGTGGACTCCGTAGTCAACATGTCTCCTCCGTCCGTCCTTAACCCCTTTTCATTGTGGGAAGAGACCTGTGCACAGTTATGGGTTGGTATGATGATGACAATGAATAAAATTTTCATTAAGTAAACACTATAGGTAAGCCTGTATTATGGGTGCCGGTTAAGTAGTGTTTACCTTTTGCTTGTTTGTCATATAATGTTTCTGCCCAGTTGGTTCTTTTAGTAAAAAGCATGCATGCCTATCGGAAACTTGCTATAAAAAAACTTTTTTCATTTCTTTTTTCCATTATTACTTTTTCTTATTTGTCATTAGATCAACCACACAGACAGTTATTGTTATAGCAGACTTGGGTCCCTGAATGTAGAATTTAAAACTGGTATTATTAGGGTCATTTTAATTGGACGTTATAGTTCAAATCAAAATAAACAATTAGTATTATGATTTTGAGCATGTAAATCTTATACTAATGGAATAAGATAGTAAACTAAGGCTGATACCTAAAAGTGCACTTTGACTTTATGTAGTCTAAAGTTATAGTTAAAACAATATCAATTTATCTCAAGACACATAACTTTACCTTATTTTTATTGTTTCTTAAGTCTTGAGGTAAGGCTAAGCACTCTTTATCAGCCATTTACTCATATTCACACAAATCACGATAAAATTTCACAATGCATCTGGTAGATTAATAACTTTTGTGGCTATAGGCACACTTTGATATATATTATATACATATATTTTATATTTATTTTATTTTTAATGCACCAAACTACAAAATTGTGATAAAAATGTAACATCATCATCAGGACAGGGGTCCCTTATCTTAATAAGAGAACGGGAATTGGAGCATTGACCCAGCGCGCTGCTTCCAATGCGGGATAAAATAATATCAGAAAATCAAATATTAATAGCGTACACATGCGGCTCAAGGTGTGATACTAGTTCATCATAGCGCGAGCGTTTTTCTCTTGAAGCTGTTTTAGAGGTAGCGAGTTTGCTTGCGAGGTTGATGTGCGCGAGAGGTAGAGTTGGGGTGAAGGTATCAATATGCGGGTAGTGGTAAGGCGAGGCGTGCTAAGTTGCGTTCCGGGCTCTAGGTGGTGAGACGTCGGGAGGCGATGCGCGGCGGAGGCAAAGGTGACTGCGTGGCGCGATGACTACGCGCCTACTCATCATCGGGCGGTCGACATGAACCGGCACGATCCGGTACCGGTACCGGCCCGATCCAATCCGATGCGTCATCAGACTCGCGCGCGTGCATAGTATCCCCACAACTGCTACGTTTATGTCTTATTTTCATGTATCTTTTAAAAATCAATGTATTTTTTTTAAACGACTCAATAAATGAAACTGCAATACTTGATACAATCCATTTTGTCGTTCCATTCTTTGCATATCCTGCAGTAGTCTACGATAGGAATTTTTAAAATGTGACCGGGTTTAATAGATAAGTCTTTTTTAATGTATCAGTATGGTTAATTAGCAGTAATACATAATTTTTTTATATTAGATTAAAATTCATTATGGAAAATATTTTTTCTTTAATTTACATTGGATAACTCCGATACCTTGACACATGGACATATCCAATCCTGCATCCATCCTTCCATCATTTTCTGTTTTTTGGTAACTTCAAATTCTTCTGTAATTAATTTCAACAATGAATTTAAAATGTAAAGACGATATTTTTTATAAAACAAAGAAATAATAATTTAAATATGCGGTTGGCGAAATGCGTATACCGGAATGATTCAACGATTTATCTGTCACAAATGTGTTCTACCAAAAGCGTCGACTTTCACATTAGAGAGTACGTGCGAGTCCTTTCAGAGTTTAGTTGCGGCTTGAGGGTACAGCGTAAGAGGCGGTGCGTGTCTATGGCGAGGCATTTAATCTGCTTGTCTAGCGACCAATGACAATGCGGCGTATATTAGGCGTCATCGAACAGAAGAATCAGGATTGCGAAACTATACAATCGTAAGTACGGAAGTAGACGGTCTTACCCTATAGGCAAGCTGCGGTATAAAATTTGTTAAGCTTTCTTAATTTTTATCAGATAATTTAGCGCATACACAACCAGTTCGTCTTGGACATCGGTTTTTTTTTTATATGCGATCTAGTTTAATATTACGTGATTCATAAATTTACTCTGCGTATCTAGGTGTTTGCGTTGCGATACTTATACATTCTATTTAGATAGTGGACAATTTATTGCGATTATTTTATGCATAAATAAATTAACGGAAAGCTTATACAAATAAAATACTACAAGGTTGTATATAGGTTCAATCATATGCGTTAATCTGGGACTGAGAGTCTATATTCCTAAAAAGTGAGGATTCTTCTATCACACAATTTTAAACCAAATTTTTTGTTCCACTGTGTAAAACCTACGGAGTAGTCTTCAATCTAGCGTATGTTTCATAACCAGAATGTTCAAGATTTTTGCAACTTTACAGGGCTTTTATAAACCATGTTAATTAATTTTTGGTCAAATAAAACGAATAATGCACTAAGCTAGACCTTAAAATGTTAACACCAATAATCGGAACAATACTGTCTAATATGAATAATTTTTTTTTATGATTAACAGGATTTTGGCGCCTGGCTGAAGAGGCGATTCTAGTATAACGGTAACGGATAAATAGATGAGGAATCGGAAACGGAAACATGCGTTGTGAAGTCTTAGCTCGTAGTACCTACTTCACTTAACTTATTGTATAAAAAAATATAAATTAATAATAAATTTTTAAATGCAGTTCTTATGTTTATTTTATTGTACCCTATATTTTATCGTATCCATTCTAAACTCTTAATTCTTTCCCAGTTTTATTTAGATAAAAATAATGTAATCGTGGAGAGAACGCTGTCGGTAAAGTTTGCTTACACACAGATGACGTCACGTGCACAGAACAGTAAATAAATAATATATAGTCACGCGAAAGGTACCTGCTATAGTCGTAAAAATGTAATAGGCCCGTTTTGACATTTGTGCAAGACCATAGAATGGAACTTGGAACGAAATTGAAAGAAACAATAAAATAAAAATCAATTACATAGTGTTTTAAAAAATACGTTAATTTTTTTGGGACGTTAAATAATATGAAAGAATATTTCGCGAGTATTCTTTTTGCGCTTACTTTATAGTAGCATGTAATTTATAATTCTTGCGAAACGTTCCGAAAACAGTTACGTTCTCAATCTTTTTTTTTTTTATACTAGAGCTGTAACCATTTTTTTACTGAATATCGAAATTAAATATTGTGTAGTTATCTTTACTGCAAAGAATCGGCTTGGTTCTCAAAATGGGTTCTAAATAATGAGTCTGAGTTAATGTGTCTGACCTAGCGGCACATGACTGAAGCGTCCCCGCGCGCACTGCGCAGTTTTTCGTTCCTCATCTTGTAAAGTTGACTGCGCTCGTTTAAGTTTGATATATGTTAGTCTTAAAGTCCGAGTCTTATGGTTCCATAACTAGTTACGTCGCGATGACAAATGTCAAAAATATAATAGGCCCTATTACATTTTTACTATGGAGGGTAGAGGTAAGGAGAGTCATCTTATATGGGAGAAAAGTTGAAAAAGTGTCCAGTTGTTGCGCTAAATAACAGTTCAAAAATCCTCCACAATGGCGCTGGTGGATGCACAGGGTATGGTATGAATGTAGCAATCGTAGATGAATTGAAGTATGCCGAGTTAAAAAATTTAATGTCATTATCGACTAAAGTAGTTAATTATTGAGAATTTCAACAACTTACGTTGTACAAAATATTGTGGTAAATATAACCTTACTTCCTTGTATCTCCATACTTCCTTGTTTATTTTTCAAGCCTACTCTAACAATATTTATATTTGGCGCTTCTTTTAAGAGTTACCCTCATGCAAATGTGGCGCCATCCTAATTTAATACATTTTGACGACACTTTTTCATATACACAGATGACTCTCCTTACCTCTACCCTCCATAATTTTTACGATGAGAGTGAAACCACAGATTAATAATAAAGTTTAATTTGTTGATTTATAAATAAATATAATTTCACTGATATATTAACTGGACAATAGTTTCGTGTTAGGAACATTCTATTTATATAATTTTCTTTTTGTAATTAGTTTCCGGTTGTCTATTCCTCTGAACCTTTATTCCATAACCCGTAAATTTGGTCTGAATTGGCAATTGACTCGAAGTTTTAACGTAATCGCAGATTAATGATACCGCTATCAGTGCATCATCATCAACCTGGACCCAGGATACTTAGATAAACTTAATTATTCATTGTTAGACATCAACAAAAACCTATTGGGTTGACTCTCAAATCTCAGATACGGGACCTAGTTGTATGTTAAAAGTATGGAGGGTAGAGGTAAGGAGAGTCATCTGTGTATATGAAAAAGTGTCGTCAAAATGTATTAAATTAGGATGGCGCCACATTTGCATGAGGGTAACTCTTAAAAGAAGCGCCAAATATAAATATTGTTAGAGTAGGCTTGAAAAATAAACAAGGAAGTATGGAGATACAAGGAAGTAAGGTTATATTTACCACAATATTTTGTACAACGTAAGTTGTTGAAATTCTCAATAATTAACTACTTTAGTCGATAATGACATTAATTTTTTTAACTCGGCATACTTCAATTCATCTACGATTGCTACATTCATACCATACCCTGTGCATCCACCAGCGCCATTGTGGAGGATTTTTGAACTGTTATTTAGCGCATACACTGGACACTTTTTCAACTTTTCTCGCATATAAGATGACTCTCCTTACCTCTACCCTCCATAGTTAAAAGCTATGGAGGGTAGAGGTAAGGAGAGTCATCTGTGTATATGAAAAAGTGTCGTCAAAATGTATTAAATTAGGATGGCGCCACATTTGCATGAGGGTAACTCTTAAAAGAAGCGCCAAATATAAATATTGTTAGAGTAGGCTTGAAAAATAAACAAGGAAGTATGGAGATACAAGGAAGTAAGGTTATATTTACCACAATATTTTGTACAACGTAAGTTGTTGAAATTCTCAATAATTAACTACTTTAGTCGATAATGACATTAAATTTTTTAACTCGGCATACTTCAATTCATCTACGATTGCTTCATTCATACCATACCCTGTGCATCCACCAGCGCCATTGTGGAGGATTTTTGAACTGTTATTTAGCGCATACACTGGACACTTTTTCAACTTTTCTCCCATATAAGATGACTCTCCTTACCTCTACCCTCCATATTAAAAGCAAAGAGACAGACCACAGAACAAAGACCACGGAACCTGAGGCATAGACAAATATGACGCCATGGCGTTATTTTCCCTTCAAAATTTCCCCTCTTTCCCCGCCGTTTATTAGCGGTATTTTTTAGCGGGCCGCAGCCATTTTGTAAGAAATTTAAATAAAGTTAGGGTTATAATTAATTAAAAAGTGAAGTCGCTGTTAATACATAGCGATAGCAATACAAATAGCACATTTACAATGGTCGGGGTACGTATACTGTTGTGTGCATCATATTTTCATAGATTACGTAAGTGTTTGTTCTGTATAATATTGCGTCTTTCAGCAAACGAAAGTTTTTGTGGGAAGTTTGCCGCAGGGTTCGAAGCCGGAGGAGTTGAGGAAGTTGTTCGAACGCTTTGGAGTTGTCACAGAATGCGATATCATGAACAGATGTGGCTTTGTACACATGCAGACAGAGGAACAAGCCTCTGCGGCTATACGGGATCTCCATAATTCTACGTTCAATGGCGCCTTGATAACTGTAGAGCGAGGAAGGATTAAAGAGCGAGGAGGTCCTAGAGGTGGTGGTCGCGGTGGTATGCGAGGAGGAATGAGAGGGTTGGACCGGCGGGGAGGAATGCGCGCTGGTCCCCCCAGAGACGCTCCGTATCCTCCCGTACGCGACCGCGGTATGGGAGGACCAATGCGAGGTCCTCCCATGGGCGGTATGTCCATGAGGAACGGTGGATCTTACGATCGCAGTATGGACCGTTCGCCGATGGGCGGAGGAAGTTACGATGATCGGTACAATGGTTACGGTGGGGAGGACCGACGAGGTTTCGCGCTCATGGACAGTCGAGGCGCTCGCGACCCGTACGCAGTCCCCCCACCAATGTACCCAGATGATAGAAGATCTTATGCTGCTCCGGTCGACGACATGGCAGCTATGTACCCAGACGAGCGTCGCGCACCTATGTACCCTGATGAAAGAGATATGATGGATAGAAGGCCAATGAGCTCTGCCTATGACAGAGCACCACCAAGGGTTGCACCAGTGGGAAATGGCGACATATATAGCAGACGAGCCGAACCATCCATGTGAGTTTTAAAAAAAACGCCTCTTTTTCGCATTATTAGATAACATTCCCTTCACTATTTATCGCCATTTATGCCTTATTAATTATCATTATCAATCCATAAAAGATCCATCAGATCATAGCGCACAGTTCTCCTGTTGGAATGAGATGAGTTAAGGTTGTAGTCCACCATGCTGTCCAAGTACGGATAGGTAGACTTCACTTGCTTGTTGAGTAAATTCTGGAGAACTGCAAAGCATTCAGGTTTTATACTCTGATAAGTCAAATGCTATTTAATTTCTTATATAAAAACACACATAACTCCAAGAAGTTACAAGATAGATGTAACACAATGAGGCAGGCTATATTATAATAATATAAAGCTTTATTTATTCCTTCTTAATTTACAAGAGAATGTTGATCCTTACATTTGTGATTTATAAATAAATTCTTAAGTTAGTTACTGACATACTTTTACAATAGTTAGTTTTACAACAGTTAGTCAATGCAATAAACCAATTTTTTTTTAAATGAATTACTTGACAGGTTTACCATATAACCAATTAAATAAATAAAAAAAAATTCTACCATGTAATAAGTTTAACTATTTAAAAAAAAAAATCTTGGCTATAAATGAATGAAATGAATATGATATTATTTAATGCAGATTGAATTTGAACCAGAACTATGCAATTTTTAATTTTTGTGGGAGTAAGTTAGATTTACAATTTCTCCGCAGCTGATACATAGTGTATTATAGATAGTGTACAGCTACTTTACAACATCTACAGATAGAGAATTATTCAAATTCATAATATAGTCAAATACTTATAGCTAAGCAATCTGTCTTTTCAATTAATAGTAATTCTTTCCTAACAAAAAGTAATAAAAATGAACTACAATTCCAGGCGGGCCTCAAACGGAGCAACATCTGGCTATGACCGGGACCCTTATGCACAACAGTACCCTCCAATGGGACGGTGAGTTGCATTTACCTTCACTCAAGCTATTTGGCAACCAGAGAGTTCACATATCAGTATGTATTCAGTTACACTTCAGTTTCTCATAATAATTACACTGGGACACAAAACTGCATCAATCTTGTAGACACAAATATTTGTGTGCAATTTGTAATGTTTATTTTTAACAGTATAAACTTATATCTACACAATTGAGGGTTGTTTAAAAAAAAACCTCTTGTATTTTATTATAAACTATTCAGACTTCGGACTGATGAACTTAAGAAACATAGGCGGGTTAGTAAACAGTTAAACTTAGAAATTATTAAACAATTTTGATAATTCTTTCTATATTAGAAATTTTATTCAGAATTATAATATATATTTTTCTAATAATAGGATTTCAAGCTAAAATACTGGTATTTCTAAATCAACTCAGTAGAAAAATAGAAATGATTTATCTGTTTAGAACATGAAATACTATTTTCTACAAAAATAGTGGCCTTTAGATTAAAATAAAGTAATTAATATGAATAAAGTTGTGCAAAACTACCTTTCTTGTAAAAGATTCAATGAAGATGAGAATTAAAATTAAAATGTGAGAACTCAATCTTCATTAGGCATACAATATTAATAAATTCTCTCCTATAACTACTAATACTCCTTATATTAATAATAATCCTTTTTTAAAGATTACTTTACAAAAGGAGTCAGTTTAACATGAGCATTTGTTTTATCGTATAATTTAGGAGATTCAGAAACAAAATATTTTTGTATTTACGGGAGGTTCTAAGGTTAAGGTATAAGGTATCTGCGAGGCAATATACAATTAACACGAAATTTAGTTAACGTGGGAAAAATCGCGAGAAAAACCAGTCCATCAATAGCCTATAACAGTCTACTGCTGGACTAAAGGACTCCATGGGAGGGCAGACGGGTTGGTGGTTGCAGTAGTAGTAGCACAGAGGACGCTACTGCCCGCTCTCCATTAAATTCCCTTACGACACCCGCGGGAATAGGAGGAGTGGTCGTAACCACACCACACCACCCACGGTACAGTCGCAAGTTAAACATATTTTTGGTTAACTTGCGACTGTACCGTGGGTAAGAAAAGTTATAGGTCCTACTTAATAGTATTATTTTTATGCACTTTTGAAAAACCAAGAGTTTTTAGTATTGACTCTAGCACTATATACTCTACCTCTGTATACATTACCCATGCACAGTCTCTCCTCTCTGGTTGTTATTATAATAGTCAAATTAAGTTCACGGTTCTTATGACATTCAGATTCAAGCTTAGTAGATTCGGGAAATAGGGTGGTTTTCTTGAATGATGCACAGTTTTCGATTTCAAAGTAAAGACTTGAGATTTTATTCAGAATCAAACAATTACCTACAGCAGGGCTAGCACAGACAGGAGACAACCAATATATTCCCCGATTATATTCACTGACAGGGGATATAAATAACGTGTAAAGCACGGGAACATGGGAATAGGAGAAGTTTACCCCCGTTTATTATTACACATATATTATTTGATATTATTTCCACTTGTGCGCCAGTGCTCAGAGAGTTGATAAAGCTGTGAAAGATAATTTTTTATCCTTTACCCAGGGAGATAATTGTCTCCTGCCCATGCTAGCCTTGCTGATATACTTTAAGTGGCTTCGTCCAACCTACCGAAAAGGTGCCGCGCCGCTAAGCAATTTAGCGTTTCGGTACGATGTCGTGTAGAAACGATTAGAGTATGGATTCACAGGTTAGGCAGTTAATATTTTTAACTAAACTAAATATTTCATGAGAATCAATCTTCTGTCAAAACTTTATATTGTGCGTTATCAAAAATGTTGAGTATAAGAATTTCAAAATGCAGTTCAATACGAATCGGACGTAGTATTATATATAACGTGTAACAGAATTACGAAATAATATTAAACGATGCTTTAATATATTCCATAAGGTGCCTGTCTCCCTTTAAAAATATGAAATTAAAAGAAGTATATTTATTTTTTCCGTACAAACGAATTCAAAACATTTTAAGTGTTTACTTATGACAACCCTATTGAAGATAAAAGACCAACACGTGCATAGTACCTACGCTACGCAACGCGTACCTTATAAAGCGACAGGAGTTACATGATTAAAATTTGCATGTCATGTTAGGGCTGTATCTGATTTGTTTCAGTAAAAAGTATGGTTTACTCAAAAACTAGGTTTTCGGTTTTACAGATAAGTGTCAGAGATAGAAAATAATGTACCTCTAAAGCTTGAAAGTACTATTTCGGTTTTCATTTACACGTTGTATATCAAGGTGATGAAGTATTTCATTTTTATTTTCAAGTCGTTTATTTCGCCGACATCGCCTCTTGCACCTCTCTTTGCAGCTTAAGGTGCTAATTTAGTTGTACATAAGTCTCTAAATTAAATAGCCACTTTTTCGTGCAACATTGTAAACGAAACAATTTTTAAGTCTTGATAAAAATTAAAAAAATTAAAAATAAGTGTAGTTGTTTTTTTCTTTAAATCAAACGACTGAGAAAAAGTTCATAATTAATAATAACAAAAACATGTTATTGAACTCAGATAATTGTGTACAGCCGAATTAGAGCCAGTGACCGAGTTCAAAAGTAAGTAAACGGAATCACATCGATATTATAAGTTTGGATGAATACAGCAACAGTGTTAGGTCGGTCATTATGTGGATAGACGGAGTCGAGCGAGTCATAAGAAGTCGGAGGACATAAGCAACATAAAAGTGGGAATTCCATGAGCGTGGAATCCATTGGTTGGTGGCTAATATACTGCGAACGGGCAACCTTCTAAAAAATAACGAATAAAAACGGTTCTACTAGTGTTCGGGGTAGACGTGAAAATTGTATAGGGGCGTGCTAAGTGTGGTCACCACTTGCGGGCGCTGTTGTGGGGCCACGGGAGGCGATGCCCGGCGGAAGCGACAGGCGTGTGAAACTGCGTGTTTCTGTGTAGCGGCGGCGGCACGGCGAGGCGCTACTAGCGGCCACGCTTCAACAGAGCGCTCGCCACCGACGGGCGCCGATACGGTCCGATCCGATGCGTTGCGACGCGGACGCGTGTTGCGCGTACCTAGTATTGCTACAAACGAAAACGGTCACGATCGCAGCTCTGCGCTCGTCTAGTTTAAATTAACTTATAGTAACTTATGAACAAATTGTAGTTAGTTAACATGGATGTTGAAATTTTTTATCGCCAAATTACATTCTGATCCGTTGCCGTTAATTTTTTTAACATATCCTCCATATGCAATAAATTACTATTTATAATTGGATCTAAATTAAACATGACTACAATTTAATTGTTAAGATTTAACTGTGTAAGGTAATTTAGATGTACATTTTTTTTTTTTTTTTTAATGAAATTAAATTCCTTTTTTGGAACGTACTTCTTTTTGTTTCACCTTGTCTCCTGTTTATTTAATGTGCATGACACCTTGCTCCCTTTACTTGCGCGGCTTCTGAGCAGAGTAACGGGTGCATCCGCCACGTGGGCTTATAAATCAGTATAAAGCGTACTATCCCAACAGTACACGAGTGTCGCCTATCGTAGATAGCTATCGACACAGAACTGCTTTTAGGTGAAACAGTACGGTCGCCTCAAGGGCCTGAGGAATCATCTGCTTATATTGTTTGAAATGTCCAAAACTGTGTCATAACGTTGCTCCGAGCGTCGACTTTCGTAGAGAAAGTGCGTGCGAGTCCTTTCAGACGTTAGTAGCGGCCCGAGCACACGTATCGCAGGCTGCCTGCGGCGCGCCTTGCGGGTAGAGACGTACCGTGACGTAGCGACGAAACGGTGTACGGCTCGTGTTAGACACAACCACATACGACAGCGACGTCAAGACAACACTGCGATCGTAAGTACGGCAATAGACGGCATACGTTTTACGGCTTGCGGTCTTCCAAAAGCTTTCTTGCAAAGTTCACGCTAAATTGAGCGTCATTTAAACAAGTGGCCGTAAGGATTGGATGTACGTGTAAATAAGCGCACAACGTAACGTATTTATCTCTACGAGTGAAGTCAATTTGCGAAACTTATTGAATGTGCCCAAAATATTCCTAAAGGGCGACTTCCAAAGAGGTTCGATATCCACAGTTGTAATGTTTCCGGCTTGTCTGGTCTTTTATGGGTTATGACAGTAAAAACTACAGACCTACGCGTGGAACTTTCCGATTTTATTAAAGTTGCATTATGTTTGACAGGTATTTGGACCATCCCGGTTGACTCTGTCAAGAAACATCACTGGTCGTTATTTGCTGAAGAGAACAAAGGCGAGCCTCTAAGCTGGTTTATGGCCATTACAGAAAGAAAGAGTTGTTGCCGAAATAAATGTTTAATTTATATGTTTGTTTTTATTTCTACCGGTTGCATTATATAAGTATAATTCGTCATTTATCGAATATGATATTTAGAAAAGGGCTCTAAGTCAAATTTCTTAAACTCATTCTATATTTTTTGGTTTATTAAATGTAAATCAAAAAAAAAAAATATTAGGTGTTTTGCACTAGTTTTTGAAGTGAAACTTCTTTATCGGGGTTGGAAAAAAATTTTGTGTAACATTTTTCAGTTACGCATCACATTTTTTCGTTACGCGCCGTCTTTTTCTTTTGACGGTTGATTCGAGTTTATTCGAACTTCAAATGCATTGCAAAATTTAAACGGCTGAAGACGTAAGCAATAATATATCATAATACTAATGATGTTGTTAACATTGTAACTTCATCGATAGATTTTTCTGTTCTTTCTCCTGACTTATGTATGGCTCAATGCCAAATGGAAAATAGGATGAATTTTTTGATTGTTGCACTTTATATATCTCCAAATCAGAAGTTGGACGATATTAATAATTTTCTTCTTCCTCCTCCCTCTTCGTGCTCGGTTGCAATAATGATAAAAAACCGATATGCATCAGAAAAATCTTTGAAGCTAGTTGAATTTTTGAAAGATTATTTGAATTTTATATATTATAAAAAAAAAGTCCTCAAACATTAACAACAAGATCCGGCACTAAAATTGCTGGAGTTTTTATGGAATGTAAACAATATTTGACGGCCGACTTCCGCAGTGGGCAGCGACCCTGCTTTCCGAGTCCCAAGGCCGTGGGTTCGATTCCCACAACGGGAAAATGTTTCTGTGATAAACATAAGTGTTTTTCAGTGTCTGGGTGTTTATATGTATATTATAAGTATTTATATTACCTATTCATAAAAATATTCTTCAGTCATCTTAGTACGCATAACACAAGCTTACTTTAGGGCTAGATGGCGATGTGTGTATTGTCGTAGTATATTTATTTATTTATATTTATATTTCATATTTCAGTTACCATAAGCCATAATAATAATATTACAATTAAATTAAAGCTATAATAATCTTAGTAGTAATAAAGTTTCACTTTTTACGTGTGTACACTAGTACACGCTGTTGTGTATTTAAGTTAACTTAGAAAATTATATGTGGGTAGACGGAAAACGTTTTACGAATAAACAGTCACAATCAAGCAGCTGGTCGTTTCATTACATGGTGACAGCGGTGGGATTATTTTCATTAAATAGTGATTCCATTACACTGCTTGGGCGGAATATTATTAATATTTGCGTCGTATATTTACTTAACAACAAATGGAGCACGCAAGGCCTCCCGCGGACCTCGTTTTGGAGGGTGGTCCGGCAAGTCGGGCGGACGCGTGGCGCAAGTGGTACAAGCAGTTTAACGCACGCCGCGTGACGTCATGTTTTGGAATGGTATGTCTCGCGACGTGGAGCAAAAGGTACGCACGTGTGCTGCGTGTGCTGAACACGCCGCTAGGCCAGCGAGAGAATCGATGATTTCTCATTCAATACCTAATCTGCCGTGGAGAAAGGTTGGCTCGGATATATTCCTGTTTCGTCAAAAATACTTTTTAATACTAGTAGACTATTTCTCAAATTTCATAGAAGTCAGTCCTATATCTAACGCAGGATCCAGGGCGGTTATATTAGCCATGAAAGAGCAGTTCGCAAGGCACGGAATAGTTGATGAGCTCATAACTGACAACGGTCCTGCCTATTCCTCCAAAGAATTTCGTCAGTTTAGTGTTGACTGGTGTTTCAGACACACCACCACATCGCCTAATTATGCACAGGCGAACGGGCTTAGTGAAAGGGCGGTACAGACTGTGAAAAATATTATAAAAAAGTCAATCATGACCGGATCAGATTTTTATCTCGGTTTGCTTAATTTCAGGTCGACTCCGCGTGACGGAGTTAGTTCACCGGCTCAGTTGTTAATGGGTAGACGATTAAATACAAGACTCCCGGTGCATATAAATAAATTGATGCCAGAAAGAAACAATAATTCCGATTATATCAATATAAATAACAATCGTTTACGTGCTAAACTTTACTATGATAGGCAGTCGCGTGATTTACCCGAATTAAATGCTGGTGAACCGGTAGTAGTACTAGACGGTAGTACTAGACGTCGTATGATAGTGCATGCTTCGGCACGACAGCCGCGTTCTTATTTTGTTATCGATAGCTCAGGTAGAAAATATAGACGCAATCGGCGTCATCTTATTCGAGCCGAACATCCTACGGGAGGCCAGTCACCTCTTCCTTCTTTTGGAGAGAAGGAGGAAGGTGATGATAGTGCTGATCGTGTCAGTATGTACGGCGACGCTGAGGGTAATATTAGTGGAACTGAGGAGCCTCGGGTTTACGGCGAGGCTAACTCTAGGTCGGCAAGTAGCTCGCCCAGTGGCACCGAACGAACTCGAAAGGCTGCAAACAGAGCTCGCGATCAGCTGGCATTGTTTTTTAAAAAAAAAATAATGTATTAGTTATGTAATAATCAAGGGAAACATGTCTTATTTGGTAATATAGTGATATTGTCATAATATGGTGGTGGTAATTTAAGTAGCATAACTATTATCTTTAGTTTATTTAAGGGGAAAGATGTTGTGTATTTAAGTTAACTTAGAAAATTATATGTGGGTAGACGGAAAACGTTTTACGAATAAACAGTCACAATCAAGCAGCTGGTCGTTTCATTACACACGCACACATTTTTTTTTGGTTTTTACTTTTTGCTGCCCTTTTAGGTAATCCTTATTAGATTGGAATTCATTCTGAAAAATAAGGACGCTGTATAAAACCACTCCTGGTTTATTGCACGTGTTCAACTATATGAAGAAAACTAGAAGAATACCTACCATATAAGTATATGTTATGAAAATTTGAATTAGCCTCCGTAATCATACTCCGGCGGTACTTCGATTTTTCTTGCTTTAGCAATGGTTGCGACGAGACAGGTTTAGAATCTACTAGAAGAAATTCGAACTATGAAGCAACTCCGATGCAACTCATGATTAATGAGTTTTCATTTCTTCAGTCGCGATTCTCGTCGGTTTCATACTCCGCAGGAATATGCAAGACCTACGTTAAAAATAGGTACTGAAAATACCATCGAGTTTTTTTGTTATTTATGTATATATAATTAACTTATTTTTAATCATAAAATCTAATTGCAATACGGTCCAAATAGATCATCATTATCAACCCAATCCCGGTACACCTCCGGATCTCCTCAGCATAAGAAAGGTTTAGGGCGTTCACGACGCTGGGCAAGTTCGGATATTTACACTTCACACCTCTTGAGAACGTTATGGAGAATTCACATATATAGGTACAGGTTTTCTCACGATACAATTCCAAGTTGTGTACACATACTTTGGGTTTAAAGCTTAGAACAAAACTTGTTATTAATTATATTTAGATCTACCTTTAGTAAATCGATTCCCCCAGATGGAGTCTGAAGGTGGGACAGGGCACGACTTTTTTAAACCAAGATTCCTTATTTATAATATGATCCTATGTATTAAATAGTAGCAAACGTTAGACAGTTTGATATTAAATTGGACGTAGTTACACGATAAGGATCCAATCCACATTAAGCTAGTTTTGAGATATTGAATTTTAAAGTTTGCATCGGAATTCTTCTATGATGCTGTGCTGTAAATTTGTTGGTTTTATTGAAATTAGAAGGAAAACTATTTGTATTTTAACTTTAAATCAAATTTACTAAGTTTAATTTCATATTTCAAATAATATTCAAGAATATATGGGTTTGGATCCTTTTTGATAAATTATATTCTCAATAAAACCAGCATAAAATGATGTTTCGCAATAAGGAACCACATCATGAAATGTTAACTAAATATTGAAAAATAAATAAAACTACTAATAATTCACATAAAAAAAAATTAATTCATATAACCGAACACATCTTTTCTTATCAATATATAAAAAAAATGTGATAAGTACCGATAATTATTGTAAAAAATGAGATTCATTGCATAATCATTATTTTAATATGCTTATTCTTCCTGACTTACATTTTCAATATGAAAATCAGGCTGACCACTGAATCCTTCGAGGTCGTCCTCTATATTTTCATCCCCCTGTAGAGACTTGTAAAAGTCTAAACAATCTTTTGGAATTAAGTGGAACATTGACCTCAGATCATCTAGTTTAGGTTGAGCAATCTTTTTGCCCATAGGCCACAAAATGGTAAAGTCCCTTTCAGAAAAATCACAAGATTTTCCTTTCATTTTCTTTTGTATATTAAGTTCACAATACTGGTCTTCATTTATTTCACTTTTCATGAAAATAATATATTTCTCCTCTTTTTTAATGAAATTACTTTTGTTTGTAACCAATTAGTTTTTTGCTTGTTTGTAAAAGTTTTTCTGTTGACTATATTTTTTTCAATATTTTGTGAGCTCAGGAAGTCCTCTTTTACCATTTTTTTACTACTCCTAATAACCTGCACGTATTCGTCGGCAATTTATTTTGTAAATTTATTAATTTTTAATCTCTTTTAAGATTATTTATTTTAAACTATAACCTATAAATATTGTTTCTCACTAATGATCCATGAGGATTGGATTTTTTCAGCTGATTCATAATAAATGCCTGCCATACATGTGGACTGGTACCTAGTGTTGATGACAATGTCATGTGTTCGTATTTCACTGGGATCTTTTTGCTGAACGAAAATATCGACCTTTACGGTCTCTTTGGTATTAACTTTAGTAGTTAACTCAATTTTGGTAGTTTTGTGGATTGGATCCTTATCGTGTAACTACGTCCAATTGTAAGTAGGTAATTTTTGCCAAAAAAAGCGGATATTCAAGGGCTGCAAAGTAAAACAAAATTAATGTTTTTCATCATTTATTTCAGCGTATTGAAAATATATTTTTATTGAATGAGATTAAAACCATCACACCATATAATTCGAGCGAAGCTTTCTCTCTTCCGACGTGCAACAACCACCTAAGCATAAGATTTGAACACTGCGTTTTGTATTGCTAATGGCACTACTTAAGACTAAGCTATGCCGATATAATAATCATAAGCTCCGTTTATAAGTTTACAACATTATTATAGTAAACAAAACTATTTTTAAAATAAAATATACTTTTGCACACATGAAATTGATACCAGCCGGTTTATTCCGATTTTTGTTAGTAAAAAATCGTCAATCGTCCGTTGGTATTGCCAGATAGAAAAAAATTTTTTTTTTTCAAGAAACAATTAGAAGTATAACATCTAAAGAGTATACATATTTTTTAGCCTTCTACAGATAAACGCTGATAAATGTCTGTTTAAAATAAATCAGTCTAAATAACTAAAATAAAATAATAATTTTTTAGTTATAAAAAAAAAATCTCAAACCAGCTCAGCTGCCAACAAAAATACTTTGGTTTGTTTATCTAATATAAATAAATCGTACAATTAAAAAAAAAATCTATAGTTACGGTCAACGCACACCGACGTGTCCACTCCACTAGCATGCTTCACTTTACAACGGTGAGGTTGCCAATTTTTTTTAATTTAATTCTACTACAAGTTAGCTCTTGACTGCAATCACACCTTATGGTAATTAATGGTGCAATCTAAGATGGTAGCGGGCTAAACTGCTAGAGGGAGGGCATTTAGGCCTTGCTAAACCGGAGAAAATTCAGAAATAGTGAATACCCAAATTGCCTCAGCCGAGGTTCGACCCCGGGACCTCTCACTTATAAGACTACTGCGACATGGGAGGCCGTTATGGCATCTTTATAATTGCTGTGAATAGTATCAAATACCACAACTATATTTTGATATGCATTACAAGTATCGGGAAGTCTACGCGATCATGCCAGCGGGTAAGAAACAAAGGTGTGCGCTGAGAATTAAAAAAAAATAGAAATTAAAACAAAATCTGTTAATAAATACTTAAGGTTTCATATATTCATATTTTTTAACTAACGCGTGATTACTGACAAGGACCTAATTGAATGGCCCGATTAAAATCCACTTTTACAGAACTAGCATCATACAGTTTTGGATCTTCCTAGCAAAGAAATCATGAAATATGATAAAAGGAAAAATTTATAGTTCTGTTACTATTTTTTACGGTTTCTTTTTGAATGTAGGCGAAATAAGAACGGAATAAAAACTTTTCTTAAAGAAGCTATGGTCAAACGTAAATCAGGGATTTCTTGAATTGGACCATTCATTTGGCACTGACCTAATACATATACAGTGAAATCGGTTGAATTAAGTAATCAATCAATGCGCGTGTGAGTATGATCTTCGACTAGCATCGTTATCGAATCACTGATACACCATTCTTCAATATATTAAATAAGGCGAACTCCAAATGAGATTTCTAATAAAATACTATAGTATATTAATACTTTTAAATAATGATAATGTACATATGCCACCAACTTTCATGTAAATAAAGGAATACAATGATCAGTAAACAATGACAGGTTTTGGACCAGCCCGCCTCTTTAGAGAAGCGTGATGGACTTTTACTCTATAACCTCTTTTCTATCAGAGAAGAGGTCAAGTGTAATAAAACATTTATGCTGATGATAATGGAAGACCATTTTAAAATAGACTGTATTCCCGTAAATTTCTCCAACACACGGCTAGTCTGCTAATCTGATAGAAATAACATCGTTTATGAAGTTATACTTTTTTTGTTTGCGTTAGGGAAAAATGGGGAGTTTTTACGATGCGCGCGCACACCGTCACAAAAAAACCGACACTATGAAGTTAGCTATAATCAACATTTTAGTTTTTACTGCAAACGTACCTTTTTTCTATTGTTAGTGTAATTTTTCTGCAAACGTAGAATAAGGCGAAAGATACAATTTTTGATAAAGACTTTTATCTTGTTACGCCAAAAAGTATAACTTCTAACGCGTGTACAAGAGTACACACTCGGTTTTTTTCACAGATAAGTAAGTAAAATTGTATTTACTAAAATCACAACACACTCATTAAATATTAAAATATGCATACTAACTATTCCAATTTTCCAAACTATAACTATTTTTTTCCAAACTCATAACTTTTCCATTAAATATATCACGAAAGAATCTTATTTACAAAAAGGGGGGACGATCAACGAGACTGCAGCACACAGATCAACTGAGACACATAGCATGTTTATAAAAGTGAATCAGGTCCCTTGATTTTATGTGTACTGAATTTTATAGATTCGTCACAAAATGCATATCACGCGCAGATTTTGTTTAATTACCAGCACGGCTAGAATTGGCAGGAGCCAATTATACCCCCGGGGAAAGGATAAACAATTTATCTTCTCTCACAGCTTTATCAACTCTCAGAGAATTGGCGCACTAGTGGAAATAATATCCAAATAATATGTGTAATAATAAACGGGAGCAAACGTCTCCTATTCTCGGTTCCCGTGCTTTAGCAGGTAGACATAATTTTTGTCTCCTGCCTAGCCCTGAAAAGGATTCAGGACCCAGAAGCATGGATGCTTTTTTTAAGTGGACATGAAAGGCATATATGAACTAATCTGGTAAAAATAGTAGTTAAAATGCACTCTACACCCAGTATTCAGTTATCTATCATTTAGTCTGTGAGACAACTGATGAGAAATATTCATTATAATCTTTGATGTATTTTATTTAAGTACATTTCACTACAGCTAGCTCAGTCTACGTTTACCGGAGAGCTATAACTAATCCTTGAGGGCTTCGGAAACGTTCTTCGTTATGGCACAGTAAATCTATTAAAGCAAAAGGAAACAAAGAACAAACGTTCGAAACGGTATTATCGCAGAATTTTAGTCGGTTTATTACTTACTGCCTTAATATATTTACTGTGTTTATGGTGTCCCGCTGAGTATAGGTATAACCCGTTATGTACGCGCTCAGTGGCCAGACTATTCCTTATTTAAGCATCGCCGACAGAACCTTTAACTAGTAACCAGAGTGCCAAGTGTGAGATTTGCTACGTTTACTTATTCGAAAGCGTGAAAGTTAACTACGATTTGTATAGTACTGAAAGAGCGCCACCTAGTGACAGTGCGGTTTCCCAGTAATGTCACTAGATGGCGTTTCTTCAAAATCATATCAATCGTAGCTCACTTTCACGTGATCGAGTAAGTTATAGAAGCTAGCGAATCTCACACTAGACACTCTGATGTTAAGCCGCTAGCAAGATAGTTGCCAGAATTGGTGTATGATCACAAAGCCACAATAATATACCCTCTAATCAAACACATAAGTATAATTTAGCCGATATCATATCGCTAGTAGTAGTATCGTAACTAGTTATCGTAAGTAGTATCGTAATTATGTGGACTGGTTTGAATGCACCGTAATTATACTAAGTACTACGCGTAAGTACACTTTTAATAATTTAACAGACGGGCGTTATTTTCTAAAAATAAAACTTATAGTAAAGCCAAACGTACGATCATTGTAATATTATGTTCTCCTTCAGTAAAAGCACTAACTTTAAATTAGATATTTTCGTTCGCAAAATCACTAACGCGTTTTTTTTCGGACAGGACAATTGGCAAACGCGTTTTTATTCGGAAAGTACATTAAAAAAATATATCGAATTCTATGCCGGAAAGTTAAAGGTACATCCAAAGATTTAATTCCCATAAAATCTTATCATAATTATGGTACCTTAGCAAAATGTGTTGTGCTAAATTACAATAATTATGTGTTCACATGATCACAGGATTTGGACAGTGCGTATATTTGGCGTATATTCCGATCAGTTCACAACATTAATTTACCATATTTATAGTTAAGACAGTGTTTCGACTACATTGAATTATGTTTATTGTTGACTTTTGTCGATCCCAATTTTTTTTGTTCGTTATTATGCGTCAACTTTTATCCGTAATAATTTCATAATAATTATATTTGTACTGACAATTCGTTAAAGTCAAGTATTATTTAACAAACTTCTGGTATTTTATTTAACCCTGTTTATATTCCGATTTTTTTTTAAGCTGCAAGTAATTTTTTATTATACTAAATAAGTTTATAAATGATTTAAAAAAGAACTCGAAGTACGTGAAATCATTTCAGGTTCTATTTTAAAATGTGGCGCTGATTTCTCTTTTCGCTTACCAATTCGCAGTGTGTGCGGAAAATAAAAAAAATACCTGAATTAAGAGTTTGTTAAAACGGATTGTAAGGCAATTAGTTGGTTATAGCTCAGTCGTAAGACTGCGACCTCTCATTAGTGAGGACCGAGTTTGGTCCTGGACAGTTAATTATCACTTGCGGTATGCTAGAGGAAAGCATATACATATGCTCGAGAGTTTTCTTATAATGAAAGCACAGCTGATGTTATGTTTGTCACTGGGTAATTTTTATGAGAACTTCGTATATTTATTTATTCTAATGTACTGATTTAAGGAAATAAATAGGTGGCGAGCATTATCTGGAGTCCTCTGTGATAACAGAATGCCCTTAAAGACCAAGGGAAAGGTGTATAAAACCGCGGTTCGCCCTGCTTTGTTGTACGGCGCGGAGTGCTGGGCGACAAAAAGGACGCATGAGCAATAACTGCACGTTAACGAGATGAAGATGTTGAGATGGGCAGCAGGTGTAACAAGACTCGATAAAGTGCGTAATGAATACATCAGAGGCAGTTATAAGGTCGCCCCTATAACCGACAAAATGACGGAAGGCAGACTACGGTGGTACGGGCACGTTATGCGGCGCGGTGACGATCACGCCGTGCGAAAAGCCCTGAACATAAAAGAAAAAGAGGACGCCCTGCTTCCACGTGGTGGACGACGGTGGCCAAGGATATTAAAAATGCAAATCTAATTGACGTGACAACCCAAGACAGAGAGTCCTGGCGCAGAAAGACGAGGAGAGCCGACCCCAAATGTTGGGATAAGGCTAGGGCAAAGAAGAAGACTGATTTAAGGAAACAGATTTGGAAGTTTTTATCAAGAATATTGCACAATATTATATCCTTTTAAATTTGCGTTGTGTGAGATATGCATAGACGCAATCAGTGTAAAGTAAAATAAAACTATTGTTATTAGTTTTAGAGTGCAAAGCGCTCGCGCGTTGTTGCGACTAACAACTTTGGACCTATTGTGAGATTTTCTATCAACATTTACTTGTATGGAATCCAAAGAGTGACAAAAAAGAGTTTTACAGTAGATATTTTGAAAATAAATTAAATGTATTTATTCGTATGAGTATTTGATAATAAGTGTGTGTTTGAAACACAATAAAAAGTCGCAACATATCCAGTTAGGCCACCGCAACATAAAAATTTGGTAAACTTACCTAACATGAGTTAAGAAATTGCAGAAATTTATCAATTGAATTTTAGAAATTCAGAAATTATAAATTCCAAAAATTCCCCTGCCGGGCATCGAACCTGGGACCTCCTACTTAAATTCAAGGCACTCACTGTTGTGCATGGAGGTCGCCAAAATCTGCGTATCTATCTGTTCGATGTATTGTTAATACGGTAGTGTTAATACTAGTGACTATCAATGTACGGCTATTGATTGTCGCTAGGTGGCGCTGACGATGGTGACAAAAATAGTAGTTAACTTTCACGCGTTCTATTAAGTAAACGTAGCCAGACAATCTCATATAAGGCCCCGTTTTTCTACACCGTACGTGCAGCTAAAAGAAGATTATATTTAGCATTTATCTTACTAGAATTTTGGTAACTTTAGATTCGAAAGAGTATAAGGGGGTAAAGCAATGTCTTACGTTTCGGGCGCCGGGATAAATCCCAAGCAAACAAGGGATTCTAGAGTAACTCCCGAGCGTAGCGCATTGCATCTAGAATCCTGAGTGAAGCGAGGGTTTTACTGGCGCCCAAAACGAAGGCAGCTTTACCCCGAGTTGAGTGCTCCTCCCTACTTTTCACACCTCGCGAGGCAATAAAATCAAGTTTTGAAGGGGTTTTTTTTACAATCTTTACTCTATGGTTCGCGTTTCACAGGCTCTGGTGAGTGACAGGGACGCCATCATACGTTAGAGCGAGATAGTAATATTAGAATCAACATTTTACTCAGATACGCCGTGCGCGATATTCCTTATTCAAACCATAAAAGCCCCTAGGGACTCCAGTACTACATTAATTACCCGCTAAGCCATACATACATATATAAATAAATACATACATAATCTAGGAGTCTCAGCACCTAGATTATGTGTGTATTTTTTATGTATACCTACGTTATAGGGGATAGTCTTCCTAAATTAAGAAAAAAAAAACTGAAGGACCACATCCTATCGCAATACTGTGGTATTGTTAACACTTAGTATATTTTTTTTATTATTTTATATATAATTTAAGTATTTGTTTTTTTTTGTAATTTATTCTGAAATGTATGTTTTTGTTCGCGGAACTAGATCCGGCTAGTTTATGTCATAGCTTGATGGATCTTATACTCTCATGTCTCTCTTCTTAATCGATTTTTCTCTTTCTAACTGACATTCTAGTTTTTTATACGCATGTGGGTCGACAATATTACATTAATATGTTTTGTTTAGTTTGATAAGAGTTATCGTAACCTGTTGATTGTACATTAAATAAATAAATGAATCCTATAGGATGTATTGACTTACTTGACCTTTCAATTCTATGTCATTGTCGAGCGAGTGGTGTGTACACTATTTAAATGTATAATTGATGGCTGAATTCCCGTGAATTTCGTCGGATATTGCCTGACTAGTTTCGAACCTTTTCAGTGCTTTTAGTCATGAGATTCTTCGCGCGAAGCAGCACTTCACTCACGACAGTTTATATTCTAAAATTCTTAAACGCTTTTTAATAATTCGAAATTCTTTTTATACCTACTTGATAATATTTTTAATGTGACTACATTTTATAGGGGCAAAGGGGATTCATTCAGCGAGTTCTTATGACTTTATGTTTCGGACTTGTATTGGAAACCAGCTTCTTTCGATATGAACGGAAAATATTACCTTGTGGGTCATAGCTTTTGTATTGAATGAAAGCATTGATAGAGGATATTTCTAAACAGTTGAAACGTAATATGCGGTTTTTATTATCCTTTTCTGCGGAATTACGCCCTTTGGTAGGAATTTTAGGAAATTTGCATTGTGTGTTCAGTAGTGGGACATTTCTAAACAGTCAGAGCGGACGTATATGTATTTATCAAAAGAGCTTTTCGTATCATGCCCACTTTTAGATGTTTTGCTTGATACATGCAGCAGTGGGACATTTCGAAGCAGTTGGAGCGTAATATGCAGTATAACCAGTATAAACCTTTCATTATTACGTCACAACCTTTAACTTATCCAAGAGCGTTGCACCTTACGCGTTTCGCATAATGCATGTAGCAATGAGAAAATTCTAAACAGTTGGAGCGTATAATGTGCAGCTAACAGTATCCCTAATATATGAAAAACACGCCTATTTGCTTTATGCCCTCTCATAAGCGTTTTGCATAATCATTGCAATTGTGGGACATTTCCAAACAGTTCGAACGTATAGGATTTAAAGCGTCTTATGCTATGACCGCGCGTACTTGAGCGCGAGGTTTAGAGGCTTCTCCTCTTTGAGGGAGTCCTTGAGCACGACATCGGAGCTGGTGAAGGGTGGTGGTGGTGCACTGTCTGTGGTCGACGACTCCTCCTGCTCCGACCGGCTTGAGGTGTCAGCTTCCGGTCTGGAATTGTTTGTTTGTTTGAATACTTTATTGCACAGACACATTGACACAGGGGTGGATACAATAAACGCACCGCACCCATTCGAGACTACAACTTAGCTTATACCATAACCTTTGACATTATAGAATAAATAAATAAATATACTACGACAATACACACATCGCCATCTAGCCCCAAAGTAAGCGAAGCTTGTGTTATGGGTACTAAGATAACAGATGAATACAACGTGTAAATGATAACCGAAATAATACTTCAGAGGTTTAAGAGGTATATTATTTTCTGTCTCTCTAAGACTTATCGGTAAAACCGAAACGCTAACAGTTTTTGTGTAAACCAGTGCCATACTTTTTACTGAAAGAAATCAGACACAGCCCTAACATCGCATGCAAAATGTACACGCAGAGTACCTAGTAGGTACTATTCACGTGTCGGTCTTTTATCTTCAATAGGGTTGTCATTATGGAGGGTAGAGGTAAGGAGAGTCATCTTATATGGGAGAAAAGTTGAAAAAGTGTCCAGTTGTATGCGCTAAATAACAGTTCAAAAATCCTCCACAATGGCGCTGGTGGATGCACAGGGTATGGTATGAATGTAGCAATCGTAGATGAATTGAAGTATGCCGAGTTAAAAAATTTAATGTCATTATCGACTAAAGTAGTTAATTATTGAGAATTTCAACAACTTACGTTGTACAAAATATTGTGGTAAATATAACCTTACTTCCTTGTTTATTTTTCAAGCCTACTCTAACAATATTTATATTTGGCGCTTCTTTTAAGAGTTACCTTGATGCAAATGTGGCGCCATCCTAATTTAATACATTTTGACGACACTTTTTCATATACACAGATTTTTCATATATTCAGATACACAGATAGAGACAGATCCTCCTTACCTCTACCCTCCATAGTTGTCATAAGTAAACACTCAGAATGTTTTGAATTCGTTTGTATGGAAAAATAAATATGCTTCTTTTGATTTAATATTTTTACAGGGTGATTCCTTATGAAATATACTCATGCATCCTTCAATATTATTTCATAATTCCGTTACAGGTTGTATACAGATAAACACCCAGACACTGAAAAACATTCACGTTCATCGCACTTTTTCTTCCGTTGTGTGAATCGAACCCAAAGCCTTGGACTCAGAGAGTGGGATCGCTTCCCAATGCACCAATCGACCGTTAAATAAGGTCGGGTTGTACTCACCGGTACTTCCTGCAGTTGACATGCGCGAGCGCCGCCAGGTGGCGTAGCAGCGTGTGGCGCGGTGGGTCGGGGTGGCGGCGCGCGGGCGGCAGGTCCACGCACAGGGCGCTGGCGCGTCCATCTCCCAGGAACGTCGCCACGTAGTTCTCCGTGCGCAGCAATAGAAGCAATACGTCCTCTAGGTCCGCCTCACTGTTTTTTTATTTTTATTATAACACTACAAGTTACATACAGTGGCGTGCATAGAGGGTATGCACAGGGTATGCACAGTTATATTTACAATTACCCATAGGTATTTTGCGATGTAAATGTACCTACCCAACAACTATAACCTATAAATATTATACATCTAAATAATTTGTGAAGTTTTACAAATATGTATTTTGTAGTTGCGTACAATATGTAGTACTTCTTTCAATTCTAAATCCTTTTCAGTTGAAGCTGTTCGCCTATGGAACTCTCTCCCCTTTCAAATTAGGCGATCAGTCACTACCGATTTTCAAGAGACTCCTTCGAAAACATTTTATGCCACCCTAATTGGGGTTTTAAAAAAAAAAAAAAAATTTTTTTTTATGTATTTTAAAACTTTGTTATTAATAATATAGATATTTGAAGTAAAAAACTTAAAAAAAAAAAATTTTCAATAAATTATAAACAATTAAAAATTGATCAAATTTAAAAAAAAATCACGTGTCTATAAACGCGCCATGATTGGTCACCATAGTTGTGACGTCATAATGTTGTAGCTATTTAATAACAGTACGGCGTTTACGGCTTATACGTGACTAGACAATAATATTGAAAATTTATTGCTAAAAAACGAGTTGTTAGTTGGTTCCGATTAGCTATGTGTGATAAAGGATTTATGAAGGCAAAGTCGGATAATATTACTGATGTTGATATTTTTATGATAACCAATTTTTTTTTAAATGACGTTCGGTTTAATTCTGCTGAAGTTCGAGGTGCCAAGGCATCAAGGTAAGTCATTTAAAAAATATTATAATAAATAAAAATATTTAAGTATTTATTCACCATTATATTAAATATAATTATTTATTTCATAAATTGACATTTAAGAACATTTTGTCAGGAGTTGTTTTTGTAGTATTAGTACATAATGGTACAAAACAAGAACGATAACTTTTGAGGTTCGACATTTTTAATATAAATTTAAATATTTAACAATGACAACAAAATTAAATAGATCAAAACACTGTACTTATTGTTTCTACATCAACTGCAATGAGTGAAAACTAACATTATGACGTCACAAGCTCGGGTTTGTTCAGAAGCTGTCGGCGCGTCTTCGGTACTGGATTCAAAAAATAATTTTTATTTTGAAATAACTTTTGAATTATTGCGAAAAAAAAAAAAATAGTTTTGCTATAAAACTTATCTATGATCTTTCCATTAATCACAAAAAACCCAATTAGTTATTATTTTGTAATTTTTTTTTGCTTCTGAGTCACTTTTCTTTGTGTTGTAGGCTTGTACTTTGTATGATATAATAAATGATATATATATTTATTTTTCACGGGGTGTTTCGGGGTTTTCGGGCTAGTACCAGTCCGCCTCCCAAATTGCCAACCTCACCTGCACGTGGTGCACCCTGCCGTTTAACCGACGAGGCTCTGGCGACCGACAAGTGGCGGTATAACCACTTCGAATTGGCTAGGCTGAACAAATGGCACAGACCGGTGTCGCGCAGCAGCGACGCCGGGGCGATCAGTCTAGCCCTGCGATGACCAACCCGCCTGCCCAGCGTGGTCATTATCGGGCATATCTTTAATGGGAAGGAGAAAAAAACCACAGCCCCTAGTTCCCGGCGGCCCCGCTATTCCTAGATCTGGCAGCGGTTATGGTAACGGCGGGGCAAGGGGTGTTAAGAATCTCCGGCAGAGATTCCGCTGCCAACCCCGACGACTTGACCTGGCAACATACAACGCACGCACGTTGAGGACCGATGGAAAGGTGATTGAGCTGGAAGAAGTGGTGAGCAAGTTGCGCTGGGATATTATAGGATTGTCTGAAGTCCGGCGAGAGGGGGAGGACTCGATAATCTTGGAATCCGGCAACTTGTTTTACTACCGGGAGGGTGACCAACAGTCACAGGGTGGTGTCGGGTTTATCGTCCACAAGTCTCTCGTCAACAATGTTGTAAAAGTCGAAAGTGTGTCGAGCAGGGTAGCATACCTTATACTCAGAATTACCAAACGGTATTCGTTGAAGGTCATACAGGTATACGCGCCGACTTCGGCACACCCAGACGAGGATGTAGAGGTTTTGTATGAGGACATTTCAAAAGCCATACATGCCTCGAACACCTACTACAATATTGTGATGGGGGATTTCAACGCGAAGCTTGGCGAGCGAACTGGTTCAGAGTTGAGGGTGGGGCAATTTGGGTATGGGCAACGGAACCACAGGGGTCAAATGTTGGCTGACTTCATAGAGAAGGAGGGCCTTTATATGATGAACTCCTTCTTCAAGAAGCCGCTTCTTGAACACACACACAGGAAATGGACCTGGATAAGCCCCGATGGTTCCACGAGAAACGAGATCGACTTCATCATGTCGACCAAACGGCATGTATTCAATGATGTCTCTGTGATCAACAGGGTTGAAACCGGAAGTGATCACCGTATGGTAAGAGGCACATTGAGTATAAACGTTCAACTTGAAAGAGTCAGACTGGTGAAGTCTACACTCCGGCCTACTCGTGCCCATATTCAAAACCCCGAGAGCTTTCAACTAGAACTACAGAACCGGTTCGGTTGCCTAGCAGATTGCGACACTGTGGACGATTTGAACAACAGGCTGGTGGAAACTGTCCAAACAGTCGGGTCCAAATTCTACAAGACCCACCGTAGAAACAAGGCCAATAGGTTCTCAACCAATACACTCAAGCTTATGACGGAGAGGCAAGAGATGAGACTACAGTCTACAGCAGATGCGTCCGCTTACCGGCGGATTAATAGGCAGATCTCTAAATCACAGACTCGTGATATGCGGCACTTCAATACAGAGCGTATTAAAAATGCCATCGAGCAAAACAGAGGCTCTAAAGTGTTCGCTAGAGATCTGTCTATCGGTCAGAGCCAGTTGATGCGACTGAAGACCAATAATGGTAGTCTTGTCTCTTCCAAACCTGAGATCTTGGGTGAGGTTGAGAACTTTTATGGACAGTTGTACACCACAGTACAGACGCCTGTTGAAGATTTGGCTAAGGATCCTAGAGCCAAATTAACACGACACTATACCGAAGATATCCCAGACGTCAGCCTATACGAGATTAGTGTGGCTCTCAAGCAGCTTAAAAATGGCAAGGCGCCGGGTGATGACGGAATAACGGCAGAACTCCTGAAGGCAGGTGGAAAACCGATACTGAAAGTCCTTCAGCGATTGTTTGATTCCGTTATTCACCAAGGCACAACGCCAGAGGCATGGCACAGGAGTGTGGTGGTTCTGTTCTTCAAAAAAGGTGATAATACCTTGTTGAAGAATTACAGACCCATCTCGCTGCTGAGTCATGTCTACAAGCTGTTTTCGAGAGTCATTACGAATCGTCTCGCTCGTAGGTTTGATGACTTCCAGCCTCCCGAACAAGCCGGTTTCCGTAAGGGCTTTAGTACCATAGACCACATTCATACGCTGCGGCAGGTTATACAGAAGACTGAAGAGTATAACCGGCCACTTTGCTTAGCGTTTGTGGACTATGAAAAAGCCTTTGATTCGGTGGAAACTTGGGCTGTGTTTAGGTCACTGCAGAGATGCCGAATTGACTACCGGTATATCCAAGTGTTGCAGTCTTTGTACAAAAACGCCACTATGTCAGTTCGTATACAGGATCAGACTACGAGACCAATCCAATTGCAGCGAGGCGTGCGACAGGGAGATGTTATCTCCCCGAAACTATTTACCGCTGCGTTGGAGGACGTTTAAGCTTCTGGATTGGAACGGACTTGGCATCAACATTAACGGCGAGTACATCACTCAACTTCGGTTTGCCGACGATGTAGTCATAATGGCAGAGACTCTGGGAGACCTAAATACGATGCTCAATGGCCTCAGCAGAGCTTCTCAACAGGTTGGCCTACGAATGAACATGAGCAAGACGAAGATTATGTCTAATGCTCATGTTCCGCTTCAACCAGTAATCGTTGAGAACACTGCACTCGAAATTTTTGACGAATACGTATACCTAGGACACACGATCCAGTTAGGTAGGTCCAATTTCGAGAAGGAGGTGAACCGCCGAATCCAACTCGGATGGGCGGCGTTCGGGAAACTTCGTGCCATCTTTTCGTCAAAAATCCCTCAGTGCCTGAAGACGAAAGTCTTCGAACAGTGCGTGTTGCCAGTGATGACCTATGGCTCTGAAACATGGTCGTTAACTGTGGGTCTCATAAGAAGGCTTAGAGTCACTCAGCGGGCGATGGAGAGAGCTATGCTCGGAGTATCTCTACGCGATCGAATCAGAAATGTGGAGATTCGTAGAAGAACCAAAGTTACCGACATAGCTCAACGAGTCGCGAAGCTTAAGTGGCAATGGGCCGGGCACATAGTTCGGAGAAAGGATGGACGTTGGGGTCCCAAGGTGCTGGAATGGCAGCCCCGTACTGGTAAGCGCAGCGTTGGTCGACCCCCAACGAGGTGGACAGACGACATTAAGCGCGTCGCAGGTAGCCATTGGATCCAAGCGGCTCAGAATCGTGGAACTTGGAACTCCCTACAAAAGACCTATGTCCAGCAGTGGACGTCTATCGGTTGATGTGATGATGATGATGATGATATTTATTTTTAATTTGGTAACTGCTCTGCTCTTGTGTACAATCTAACCCTTAAGTCTGTGTTTTTTTTCCCTTTCCTTTGTTGTTTGTTGGCTTTTTAGCGATAAGGCCGCCCATTGTACCTGTGTTTTATTGTGTTGTTTTTGTTTATAATTTAATTTATGTTAGGTGTACCATAAAGTTCTTTTTCTTTTCATTTCATTTTTCATTTTCATTTCATTTTCATTTCATTTCATTTATGTAATGAAATAAATAAATAAACTCTTACAATGCCTACCCTTAAGCTTTTTATAACTCTTACCGAAGATTTACTTAATTTTATATTATCTGCATACCCTGTGCATACCCTCTATGGACGCCACTGCCTGGTTTTAAGTGACGATGCAGTCTTAAATGGTAGCGGCTAACCTTTTAGGGAGTATGGTAGTCATACCCCTAATCGGTTTCCACGCGACGTGGCATTGGAACACTAAATCGCTTAGCGGCACGTCTTTGTCGGTAGGGTGGTAACTAGCAATCTGCCTTCCGAACCGGTGGTAGAGTCACTACAAACAGACAGACTTGACGTTTCGAAAGTGCTTATATTAGGCCTACTTGAAATAAATGAATGTTGAATTTGAATTTGAATAGATGACGCTACAGTCGCTATAAGACTGATGTAAAAGGCATATACTAATTTCGGCAGCGACGGTAGGAGAGCCGTAGCTTAATTGGAGAAAGCGCTCAGGCCGCGATTGCCAAACTTTGCCAGATTTTTATATGCATTTTAAATTTATAAAACTTTTAGCGATTACTCGTTACAGTCATTGTAGTAGCAGACTTGGAGCGTAGGTTGGTGTGCTGTAGCGACCTCTATAGGGCCGATAGTCAGACTCACCTGGCGGAGTAGAGGAACTGGGCGAAGTGTATGTTGGACACGCAGCCGGCGCGGTCCTCACTGTCTGTACACAGGTCGGTCTCGCGGTAGTACATGTACAGGAAGTCGTTGAGCTGCTTCGCGATCACGGCGCAGCGGTCCTTGTCGCACATCTTCGCGGGTGGCCCCTGAAGCGAGACAGCGTATGACTGTGAGATGGTGATAACAAAAAAAAACCTGGCTACGTTTGCTGCGGGCTCTTCTTAGACCAGGGCACGTTTCCATTGCAATAATAAACCATGACGTTAAATGTAGACAATGGTTGTCACCGCGTAATATTATAAAACACTTTCTTTAAGAATATGGTTCTTATGAAATAGGTCCTATTTTTATATTCAAAACAAAAGATTTTTATATTCAACTTAGCGTATCCAGCCCGCTTTTCGCCGGGCTAGATTTTGCTTTATTTTATTTAAACAATAAACTTACATCATTAAATTTTTAATTTACGTCTCATAATATATTAAATCATTTATTTATCTCCGTATTCATTATCTTCTATTCTCTTCGGAGAGCGGATGAAGATCATTATCTACACCCATGTACACCTAACAATAGAATATCATCATAGTAAATAAAAGCTGTATTTGACAGTTTCACAGTTCAAAAATAGGAGCGCTCCGATCGTCACCAAACTTTACAAGATTACTCGCCAGGTCAATCCGGAGATTCCCTGAAAGTTTCATTGAAATCGGTCCAGCCGTTTCGGAGCCTATACGGGCCTATATAGATAGAAGATAGATACCACATAAACTGTCTAACTACATTTTGTAAATGTAGTTAGAGTTGATTTGGTGACAGCCACTGTCAATATTTAGAATCAAACGATATCATGGTTTATTATTGCAATAGAAAAAAGATACTATTAAAAACACACACATTTTATGCACACATGTTTACACATACATATATATGTTACATAAAAACTGAAACAAAAGTCACAATACAAACAGTTTTTTTGTGCATAGCGGCATGCTCAAAAATTATATAACATGCAAAGCGTCGAAGAGCGCATGCTTTTTCTATGAAACTTCAGCATTTGTAGGGCTTTAGTTCGGCCAGTAGTTAAAGTGCATTAGAGCAAAGAAGAATGTGTAAATATAAAATTACATGCAGTTTAACAGTTTTTGTTTTTTTTTCAGTTTTTTTTTTTTTTTTGGAACTTTAACAGTTGTATAACAACGGCATTATGTATTTCGTTGCTTACTTAGTAAACAGTGGCATGCACTGTGTTTCTTACCGGGATATGCATACGACAGGAAGATTGCATAAAATGCCAAAAATCTTCCTCCTATAGGAGTTACATATCTATTTTGTGGTAGGCTGTGCTTTTGCGCATGTACGAAGTGCACGCCACTGATAGTAAATGATACATGTTGTGGAGACCTCCTAGCAAGCATCATAATAACTGTGCCAGGAGGCCTTCCTCTTCCAAAGCAACAAAAAACAAGATAAAAAAGTAAAAAAAAAGTTCTACAGCATTACTAGTATAGTATAGTAATTAATGATTCTATGAAAATCAAAGTCAAAATCAAAATATCTTTATTCAATAGGTGGCACTTTCGAAGCGTACATTCCTTGAGAATTACACGGTAGGGAGATGATGGCGATAACCATATTCGTAAACTTAAAACTAAAGCTACGAGGGTTCCAAGCGCGTTCTGGTCTAAGAAGAAGCCCAGAACAAACTTAGCCGCGTGTTTTTTATTGTTATCACCATCTCACATTGTCATCTAAAATTATTAGAAGAGCAACCTGGTTAGAGCAATAATTCCCACCCAAGCATTATTATCGATTACGTAGTCCTTTATACCATAATACGACTTTTTCTTCAAGCTTATGAATTTTCCAATACGTTTCATTCAAAAGATGTTGATTGTTAAACTGGATGTCTCCAGTTTCTCATTGTATCGCGCTAACGGCGTGCTCATCATAAAGTAGTTTTCCGGTGCTAGAGTCACTACAAACAGACAGACTTGCCGTTACAAAAGTGCTTATATTAGGCCTGCTTGAAATAAATGAAAATTGAATTTTTTGAATTTTGTGTATAAGACTGATAATGGCTTGCTTTTAATAAATGCTCATACATTCAAGGCTTTCATTCTTATCATTTTAACGCAGCTTAAGAGTATCTGTACAGATTCTTTTTACAGGCGCTAACTTAGAAGGTACAGGGGGTAAACAAAGAACATACAATAATAATTAGTATAGTCATGTAAGATCATTTCATGACTATACTTAATATTAATTTTAAGTTGTCAGTATGGTATGCCTTTAGCTAATAAAACTTTATGACTTAAAACAAAAAAAAAACATCTAAGAAAAAATTCCAACAAAAAAAAAGTTTCCGTCATTGATATATTAAAGCTGTAATCTGAGGTCATAATAGTTAAGATATTGGTCATGTCGCGGTCGTAGACTACACAATGTAGAAACTGTAGCAAAAAAAAAAAAAGAGCAATCAGAAAGCAAGCCGTGTAGCATATCTGATTACCGACCTAAAATAGTCTTCGATGCCAATGTCGAAGGAAAAAGGGAATAATGATTAAAAAAGGGCACAGTTATGAAGGGCAAAGCGGCATGCTTAAACATTGTTACACCTTTACATTGTAAGGCATGCGGAGGGACGAAGACGCTCTGCGCAGGAATTTCAACACCAGCGCCGCATGCTGTACGGCCAACTCGTTGCTAGGCGACGACACGCGCTTCAGAACGTGCGTCAGGTAGAGGCCGAAGGCGCGACGCACCTCGCCAGTACTGGAGAAAGTATCATCATATCAACCCCACCGGGCAAGGGTCTCCTCCCCAAATGAGATGGGTTTAAGGCCGTAGTCCACCGCGCTGGCCCAGGGTGGATTGGTAGACTCCACCTTCGAGTTCTCAAAGGTTATTTTTATTATTACGGAGAACTCAGTGATAAATTTTGTTCTAAGACTAAAAGTAAATGAATTATTTTTTGATGACCACCCACCCAGCACAGCGATGAGTGCTGTTGTTTTAAGTGTGAGGTCCCGGGATCCATAGCCGGCAAAGGCAATTGGGAATGTAAAATTTAAGAATTTCTTCTGGTCTGGTCTGGTGGGAGGCTACCACTCTACCGTGGTATACAAAGACGTGCCGCTAAGCAATTTAGCGTTCCGGTACCTTGTCGCGTAGAAACCGATTAGGGGTATAGGTTTAATGCAACTGTTATACCCCTAACACGTCAGCTCGTTACCAACTTAGACTGCATCATTATATAATATCAGATGGGATTGCGGTTAGGGCTAACTTGTAGTGGAATGATAAAAAAACATTTACAAACTATATAACTATTTATTTTCTAAAACATGCCCCTACCCCTCCTAGCGATAAGAGCGCGGGGGGGGGGGGGGGTATAACTGTATTCTGATTTGTTGTCACCAAACGTCACGGTAATTATCTCCAATAGCTTTCGCAACATTGTATACGACTGCGCTTGTATTTTTTTATGTCGGAGATCATTAAAAGTACTCACGTAAGTCGAAGTCCGTCGGTGAGCTGTTTCTTCACTAGGTCTTTGGCTCTGCGCGCGTCTCTAGGGGGCTGCGGCGCGGGGTTGTCACACAGCTGTACGGCGGGGGCGGCACCCGCTATGCAAACCGCCTCGTAACGCTTTAACCTAATAATAAAATCGGTCTAGTTTGTAGTAGTTTTCGTCGCAGAGCTCGTTAATACATCCACTGTCAATGACGTCATAGTAGAACTTCCCCCCCCCCCCCACCCCCCTCTTCAGTCCTTGCAGCTAGCTAGGGTGGGCGTTGCTAAGTCACTACTGAAAACTTCTTGTTTCATGCCACAAGGTAACGTAAAGATTAAGACCGGAAAATATCTGACATTAACTGTCTACGTCGGCATAGTACCCCCCACTTGCACAGTTGCAGCTAAAGCGGGTGGGCGTTGCCTAATCGAACTCTTGAAATCTTCTTTTTTCCTGGTACCTTAACTTCAAGGTCATGTACAGTTTAAGACTGGCAACCAGGAAAGACTGACTCCAAGAGCAACTTCGCACAATGTTGATATCTATCATCCACTGTCTACGCTGGCATAGTTAACCCCACTTCGCCCTTTGCAACAAGAGAGGATGGGCGGTGCTTAATCAAACTCTTCAAATATTTGTGTTTCCTGGTATCTTAACTTCAAGGTAATTTATTGATTTTAGTGCATATTTTTTCAATATTAGGACTCCCAAGTACAAAATTCGTCTAATTGCATACCCAAAAAAGTTATAATAGATACTGGTTCTATATTCTCATTAGCACATGTCACAGTATTATTGTTTATAGTCATAAGTTACTTTGGCAAAGTTTATATCTAACTTTGCACTGTCTACGTCGGCATAGTACCGAGATCGGGTGGGTGGTGCTTAATTAATCTAACTTCTTGTTTCCTGGTAACCTAATCGTGCATAGATTATATAGATACGTAGATTATATAGGTTTCCTTACTCAGTCAAGTGACAGCATATCTATTATATACGATCGACCAATAGGTCGATGGTAGAAACGGACATACCTCTGCGGTGTGTCAGTGACGCTAGTGGCGACGGTCGCGTGCTGAAAGTGTGGCAGCACGTGGGAATGTACGAGCAGGTTGAAGTTGTGTTGTACCACGGTGTAGGGCGCGTTATTGTTGAGCGACGTCGAACAGACTGGAATACCGGTCACAGGATCTGTGCGGGCAAAATAGGACTGCGTTATGTATTATCATTTACATATGTGCCTTAGATTTTATTAGCGTACACACATTTGTGCGTACGCGTGTGTAATCAAGTTATACAATTTTGCTGAAAAATTCAATAATAACAAAATTTGTTTCAAGTAGCCCGAATATAAATACTGTGATAGATCAAGTCAGACTGTTTGTACTGACCACCGGTTTGGAAGGCTGATTCTACAGAAAGGTTCAATAACATCATTTTAAAATCAACCGATTTATGACCACTGCTGGACATAGGTCTTTTGTAGGACATCAAACTCTACGATTCTGGCTCCCCGCGGCTCGTTCAATGTGGTCGGACCAACGCTGCGTTTACCGGTGCAGGGTTGCCATTCCAACACCTTAGAACCCCAACGACCGTCGGTTTTCCGAGCTATGTGCCCGCCCATTGCCACTTCAGCTACGCGGCTGCTGTGTTGGTAACTCTAGTTCTTCTACGGATCTCTTCATTTTTGGATTTATCACGTAGATATACTCCTAAGACAGCTCTTTCCATCGCTCGCTGAGTGACTCAGCGACCGAAAAGATACCGAAAATAAACCCAGCGGTTGCTCATTTACAGCATCACCATTAAATATTTGATAGAAGCAGGAGTTGCTTTGCAAAATTCCATAATATGACTTAGAAATTGTTTATTGAAAAGTCAACACCTTCTGAGGATGCTACGGTGTACGAGCTAAATGGGTGCAGGGAGTAGACTGCGGAAGATCTATTTGGTGTTGAGTACAAAGGTTGAAGAAATTACAAATTGCATCGTAAAGATTGTCCTACTTTTTCTGGAGTACAGCAAATTAAGCTCATTGTATAACATCAGCATTTGAATATTATGACTCTGTCTCGCGAGAGATGAAGCGAAGATCACTTACCGAGGTACTGAGAGTACTTCTGCCATGAGTTCTGGCTGGGGAAGATCCTAACGAAACCACCTCTCCTAGCGTACTGCGCTCTCACCGCCCTCACTATCCGCAACTCCTCGCCAGTCAGCAGCCCCGAGAGCGGCCCCACTGCTTGGTTTTGTGCGGGGGAATTCACGCTGTTGGACTTGCCGCGGACACAGGTGTTTTCTGCTGAATGCACTCTCCGACACTAGAATTATAACATCGCAAAATTTATTGAAAGTCAACAAAGTCAACTACTGGGCTAGAAATAGATAAAACCATTGAAACTTTAGCAAACGGTAGAGATAGAGCTGTTCCGGTGAAGTCCTAGCGCCATGCTTATTTCTGCCGCAAAGAAGCGTTGTTGCAAGGCTGTGTTCCGGCCTGAAAGGCATGGCTGCCGGTGTAACGAAAGGCAAACCATGTTGATGGACACAGGACGGCATGGTTTTTTGAATATGGTGCATGCATTTGAACTACTACAAATTTACAAATAAAATGCCAGTATGTATTTTGGTAATTTGAGTTTGCTTACATTAATTAAATTAATTTAATGAAATAAAATAGTTTAACTGAAACATAAATATATATATATATATATGTACTTATATATCTATAGTATTATATATAAGTACACATATATATATATGTACTTATATATATATTTAATATATAAATATTTATTATTGTATATATATTTATATATCTTATTTTATTTATCTCTTTTAATAATTTATTATATTAGTTATTAGTAGTATGTACTTATGTGTTACACACTTAAGTAAATTTATGTATTGTTTATTTTAATTGCGATATCCCGTCTCTCATGTATTATTGTGTACTATCGTCAAGGTTACCTGGCAGAGATCACTTTTAGTGAGGTCGCCTTTTGCTTTGAATTTTTTTTAAGTATATTTTTAATTTCTCCTTTACTACGCAATAAAGATGTTTAAATAAATAAATAAAATATATCCAATTCCCACGTGAGAGTTAAAAATCGGACTGATTCTGAAATTTTAATACGTATTTGCTATATTTTCACATTATTATTAACGACCAACTATGCATGAACGGTCTTCTCTCGAAATGAGAAGGGTTAAAGCCGTAGGTCCACCACGCTGGCCGTAATATCTTATGCTTAAAACACAAAACTTTGAAATGTTAAGAGTACTGTGGGTCGAATTTGGTCCACCTGAAAGAAAGCCGAAATCCTCATCACTAGGCTATCACTGATCAAAACATCATCGTGTCGCTTTACTATTCCGTTGCTGCATTAATTAAACCGATATCAAAAAGTACAAGGGTTTATGATATAAGTATTATACTCACAGCACCGATTCTCATCTTCAGTGAGTTACTCTGCGGTGAAGCCTCGTTTTTGGACATGGGCAGAGCTGGTAGACCCACCAAAGTGAGGGTATCAGCTAAAAGGGCAGACTTTACTCTCGCGTCCAAAGGGCTCTCGCAGGCTAAGCTGTGAGAAAAGAGACGCTTTATGTACAGTATAAGATCTGTGTCACGTATTAATTCCATTAGACGTTAAATAACTATTTGTATCGGACATAACATACATACCTTGGCGATAAATTGATTTCTAATAACCACGGTTTCAACATGTCGTCTATTAGAATGTCGTATCCAAAAAGTTCTGCAAAAGAAAAGTTCTATTGTATTGTTTTAATAAATGGCCGGTAGACCACGCAGGTCATTAATTCGGTTTTTTTTTATTTTGACATACAACAAATATATTAATGCTATTATATGGTACATATGACATTCTTATGATTACAATTTTAATTATTTTTTAAAAGTCAAAAATTCGTAAGTCAAAAATATCTTTATTCAAGTAGGGCCATAGATGAATGTGCACACGGTAGTGCAATAGAAATAGAAATAGAAATAGAAAATATTTATTACAAAAACTTAGTACAATAAATCTTTGGAATCCTGACCCCAATGTTGGCAATAATCATATTCGTAAACTTAAAACTAAAGCTACGATTGTTTCAGTACTACACGCATGTCGAGATTTTATCTTTAATAGGTTTAACATAAGTAAAGACTTCGAATGTTTTGAATTTGTTTTATATGAAAAATTAAATAGGTTTCTTTTGATTTAATATTTTTACAGGGTGATTCCTTATGAAGCATACTTATGCACCCTTCTGTATTTCGTCATTCAGTTACACGTTGCAGACTATCGAAATCGTAATCAAATAAATTGAACATTCAATCTACACTATTATCTTACTATATTATCATTTTTTGGAAATAGTAAAGTTATTTGCAATCCATCAGTACTTTACAATCATTAAACATGATTATTGCAGCAGTCTCCCCGTAGGTCGACTTCTCCCTTCCCCCTTCCCCTTGATATCATCGAGCTCTAAGGCTCTACTCTTCTAGAGTGAGCAGGAGTAAGTAGAGTGAGTAAATTGAGTAGGAGTGAGTAGAGTGAGTAGGAATGCGTAGAGTGAGTAGGAGTGAGTAGAGCCTCCGGCAACTCTGTTGCAACCCTTCAGCTACATTTCTTCCGAAATAATAGATACTTACCAAAGCAATTGAAGAGGCTGGGCACGAACACCCTCGCGGCTGCGGTGATAGTCTGCGCTGAGGACAAGATGGACTTCACCACCAGATCCTCGATGGCGGCCATCAGCGCCGCCGTGTTGCGACCCTGCTTCCGTAGGTGCCGGAGCAGAGCTGACAGGGTCCACTTGTGGCCTATATTCCCCGCGTTTGGGTCATCGCATCTGAAATATCGGAAGCAGTTACGTGCATAGTGGGTATGTACAGGGCATTCAGATGATATAAAATGAAGAAAATCTCCAGTACGAGTCATAAATACTTAAGGGTAGGATTTTAATAACTCTTAAAATGTCTATCCTTAGGTGTTTTATAACTCTGACAGGAGATATTCTACATTTTATATCATCTGCATACCCTATGCATACCCTCTACGCCACTGATCAGAAGCATACTTTGGAATTATATTACAGATTTACTTGTTTGCTAACGGATGCCAGCAGCTTTGTCTGTGTAAGTTTTTTTTTAATTTTAACTGCAAGTTAGGGCTTGGCTGCAATCTTACCTGGTGGTAAGTGATGATGCAGTCTAAGATGGTAGCGGGCTGTTAAATAGTACGATAACATACCCCTAATCAGTGGCGTGCATAAAGGGTAAGCACAGGGTATGCAGATGATGCAAAATGAAGAAAATCTCCAATAGAAGTTACAAATACTTAAGGGTAGGCTTTTTATAACTCAATGTCTATCCTTAAGTTTTTTATAACTCGTACTGGCGATTATCTTCATTTTATATAATACCCTGTGCGTACCCTCTATGTTTCAACGCGAGATCGCACCGGAACATTAAATCTACGCCACCAAACTAGCCACGGCCAAAAGCCTCCTACCACATTAGTAGAAAAAAAAAAAAGAAAAAGAAGCTCACTTGATATAATCTGTGTGATATTTGTTAATGCTGTAGTTGCACAAATGCATGCAAGGGTTCCACAAGTTTTTGTTGGTCTTATCGTACTTCACAGTAGCGAATCTGACCAGGCCTTCCTCGTACAGGTATATGAGTAGGGGATCTATTGATGTGACGCAGACGTAAAGACGAAGGTCGCACTTGTGACCGCCTATCAATAGTGGCTTGTCGATGTATTTCGCCACTACGACGTTCTCGCCTTTCGGTATTTGTTCTGGCTGAAAATAAATAACTCTTTATTTGTACACCACTATGAAGTTAGGAAAATAAAAAAAACAATAGAAATACAAAGACAGAAGTAGAATACAAAAGGCGGCCTTATCGCTTAGTTAGTGTCGCTCGATCTCTGCCAGGCAACCTTTGGATTAGGACAAGATGATCTCTATGCTAAGCAAAGTGGTTAGGACTTCGGCTTCACTTTCGGGGGACCGAGTTTGAATCCCAGCCCGCACCAATAACTTTTCTAAGTTATGTGCGTTTGAAGTAATTAAAATATCACTTGTTCCAACGGTGAAGGAAAAACGTCGTGAGGCAACCTGCATACCTGAGAGTTCTACATAATGTTCTAAAAGGCGCGTGGATTCCACCAATCCGGATGTTTGCAAGCAATAGGCCTAAAATTCTCAATCTTATGCGGGATATGTTGCGGTATTTCGACATAAATTAAATATACAACGTGAACATGAAAACCGAAATAATTCTTCAAAGGCTTTAGAGGTACATTATGTACTGTCTCTGACACTTATCTGTGAAACCGAAAAGCTAATTGTTTTTCAATAAGCACTGCCTTTTACTACAAGGAATCAGAATCCATTACATCACGTGCAAAATTAAAATCAAGTGATTCCTGACTCTTTATTAGGTACGCATCGCGTAGGTACTAGAGTTGTTATAAGTAAAGACTTAGAATGTTTAGAATTCGTTGGTTTTGGAAAATAAATATATGCTTCTTTTGGTTTGGTCATAAATTATTGTCTTCTGCATATCGTCTGCGAAAAGTACAGAAGCCATTTGTTGGATTGAGTCAATGCATACGTTTAAAGAATTTGTTAAAAAAAACATTTATTACAGCGAGGTTAATATACAATTGATGAATTTCTTAGCGACAAGGTTGCTTGGAAGCTAAAAAAATTAATGTTAAAATGTAAACAGTTATGTTGAAAGAGAGCAACTGCTGAGTTTCTTGCCGGCCTCTTCTCGGTAGAATCTGCCTTCCGAACCGGTGGTAGAGTCACACAAACAGTCAGACTTGATGTATCAAATGTGCTTATATTAGACCTACTTGAAATATATGAATTTGAATTTGTTTTCATATTTTTACACTGTGATTCCTTATTAAACATACTTATGTATTCTTCAACATTATTTCTTAATTCAGTAACAGGTTGTATATTTTCTAGTTTCTGCTAATATTTTGAAGCAGTCTTCAACTATCATTATTAATAAAATAAAGCTTGGGAGTAAATTATTGCTCTAACCAGGTTGCTCTTCTAAAAAAAAAACTTCTCTTGTAAAAAAAAAACAGCCGGCTAAGTTTGTTGTGGGCTTCTTCTTAGACCAGGAGGCGTTTGGAACACTCCTAGCTTTAGTTTTAAGTTTACGAATGTGGTTATCGCCATCATCTCACTACCGTGTAATTATTATGTACGCATCAAAAGTGCCACCTATGGGCCTACTTGAATAAAGATATTTTTGACTTTGACTTTTGACTTTAATAGAAATTTCCGTACCGTATTAACAATATATATCCCTCGTCCTCTACTGGAGGCGGCGGGTTTGACAATCCAAGGTCCTTTTGTCCTGTAGTGCGTGGTACACAGCTCCTTGTATTCGGCGGGCATGAGGAACGTTGTGGGAATGAAGTCAAAGTGCTTCAGGCCGCGGAAGTATTGCATTTTCTCTATGTTCTTGAACAGTTTGTCTTTCCGCGTCAGCTCGTATGACCTGAAAGAGAAGATCTCGTATCTCGTAACAGCATTTTCAAAAACGTAACACATATGTTGTTTATTGAACTTTAAATGGAATGTGTGAAATGCAATGTTATGTAGAATGTCAAGTTCACAGAATTAAGAACATATAGCATATTATCCTGCTCATTAACGACGACTTTTAGTACCTTGTCTCTGTTTATTTTTATTATCTATATGTTCTTAAGTATTTATGTATGATTGAGTATATATTAGTTTATTATTGTATATTTATTTATTTATTATATTTATCTTATTTGTGAAATTTTGTTTATGTATTTGTATTTAGCTATTTGAATGTAGGTTTATAATAATTTTACACCACCTGTCCGCTCTAGCTCATCTTGTCCTAATCCAAAGGTTGCCTGGCAGATATCGCTACTAAGCGATAAAGCCGCCTTTTGTATTCTACTTGTCTTTTTCTATTGTTCTTTTATTTTCCTAACTTCATAATGGTGTTAATATAGAGTTAAATAAATAAATAATCAAATATAGAATCCTTGTACACGACTAATATTGAAGCATAAAAAAACCACTCCACTTCAATAGTGTTACTCGAACAGGCGGTTTGTGACTACATTTATTTAGCAGTTGACAGTAGTTATTTTACCTCTAATATTCTAAACTCTTACCATAAAATGAGGTAAATGGGAAAAGTTTTTGAGCTAGGAAAATTCCGCGTGTGTGAAGTGAAACGTGCTCGAGGCGTCTTCTGTGTTTTTGGACACAATGCACTGCATGCAATAATGGCTGAATGAGGATTCTGTTTGTTCTTAATTCTGTGGTCAAGATACGTGATCGAAAACGTCTAAAAACTAGCAAATATGTGTATTGGGTTTGCTGCTTCAATCAATTCTGCAAAGTGATATTATAAAACAGAAAAAGAAACAGATAATAATAGAATTTAATTGAATTAAGAGAAATTAGTTTGATAAAACCAGTATATCGAAGATAAAAACTGTACTGAAGCACAACTTTCGCACTTATTACTTCAACAAAGTACCAGCTAGGGCCTGTTACAAAAGGGCTGGAATAAATTTTCAACGAGAAATAGTCATATTTTATCTTCTTTGTCTTTGCTTGTGTAAGCCATGCAGGCTTGAAATCCAGTATAAGGTCGACAGTGAAAGATCTAATGTTACCGCCAATATCATAGCTATCTTAGTTAGGTTGGGAATTAATCAGTCAGAATTCCTAGAATGTCGTGATAAAAACTATACGTGAGTCATTGGAGGATGCGTTTTTAACCTAAATTGGGAATCAATTTATAGTGGTTTTCTGGAAAGCTTTGGGATATAATTTTAATATACATCCCTACTAATATTATAAATGTCAATGTAAGTTTGTTTGTTAAGCTCTCACGCAAAAACTACCCCTTATGAAACTTTGTACACATATTCTTGGAAGTGTTAGAAGTAATATAGGATACTTTTTATCCCGACATTAAGCTCTTTGGGAGTGGGGATGAAAGTGTTTGACGATTTTACAACATAACTCCGACAAATTATAACCGATTTAAATAATTCTTTTTGTACTATAGAGGTTCTAATATGGGTAATTTTGCCCAAACTTTGTTTAGATCTGATGAATGTGGTTGGAGATAGAGGGCAGAACTCTTCAGCCGACAAAAGCAAAATCCTCGTTTAAGCATAAGCGATACTTAATACTTTACTTTTTTTTAGAACTACAACTAAATTTAATGCCACATCAAAATATATAATAAAACGCAGACGAAGTCGCGGGCAACAGCTAGTACTCTAATATAGTAAACGCGCCGTTTATCGGCCCCAACGAGCTGGACAGTTGATATCACGAGTCGCTGGGATCCACTGGAAACAAGCGGAGTTTTGAACTCCACGATACAAAAGACCTATGTCCAGCAGTGGACGTCAATCGGTTAAAATGATAATGATGACAATATTATAATGTGTGTCTGTTGGTTTTTGGTACCTATGTCCGGCTCAACAAGAGAAAGAGAATTGTTTTTCGCGTTTTTGAAAAACTTAAACAATCGTTGGCACAAGCTTGATTTATTACGGCACCATAATTTTTAGTTAGGTGTGATCGCGCCAATCTTCATTGCACAAAAATTCAATAATCAAATTGTGCAAAAGGTGAAATTAACGCTAGAGCCATTACCAGTCTAGCCTTCGGAACGTAGAAGCGCATTTTTGTTGTCCAAAGCTGAGAGAGTAATAACTAGGTGAGCGTGAATATAACTTTCATAGAATAAAAAAATTAAGGTATATGCGTACCTTGGATAATGATTGACCTTTCGGTGAGGCGTAAGTGCCCTTAACACGTCGAAAGGTATTGGTGGATTCGACCAGAGTAACGTCCAGCTTCCAGAAAAAGGGGGAGCTTCGAGGAGTCCGTGCGCTTCCAGTAACTGTTTCATCAGGTTTTCCCTAGCCGGAAATTATTCCAAATGTTTCTAGATCCGTTAACCTAAATATGTAGGAATTCCTCTACAAGTAGCAAGGACCTAGCAGTTCATGGGATGAAAAAAAATATCCTTACTTAATATTATAAATGCGAAAGTATGTTTGTTTGTCTTTTCTTCACGCTCTAACTACGCAATAAAAAACTAGATTTTCTGGAATGGTATTTGTTGGAAGGACGGAGATTAAAATAGGCTTCTTTTTGTGTCAGGAAAACAAAGTACTTTAGAAATTTGCTACCGATATCATTTCGATTCAAGAGATTGTAGTTTGCCGAAGTACTCCTCGATGAATGCTCAAGGTCAAACCAATAACTCCGGTATAATGTTTTAAGAAATGGCTGTCAAAGCGTTACATTTATGAGCATCAAAAAGACAACATCGATTTGGAAAGAAACCCAAATAATAGAAAATTACGATTTATTGTTTTAGTATGGAAATTCATTACGAGGGTTACCCGATGGCCACCTTAACGAACGCTGAGCGCTAGTTTCGGCCTCTCAGTATTTATTTATGTTATTTATTAGCTTATCAAGGGAAACGGACAGTACTATTACAGAAGAATAATGCCAAATTTTTATATCACATAAACCAATAAAGTTTCCACAACTTAGTTACACATAAACGATAACATTAAACACGATTCCTTAGGAATAATAAAGTACCAAGCGAAATTTGTACAACAAAAATAAAAAATAAATAAACAAAAAACAAAAACTTAAAAAGCTAATACTTATTTTGTCTTAATTATTTTCCTAAAAGTGCCAAATTTTTGGCCTAAGCTCCTCGAAACATCGCTCGTTCCGAAATTACAAATTAGCACAGCAAATCTAGCAAATTTTCAATCATACCATTATTTTACTGATTAAGGATCGAATTTTCAATCTTACCTGAATTAATGGTTATATCACTACTGCAGCTGGCTGAATGGGAGTCATCAATCTTTATATCAAATTTCAATTATTAGCATAAGAGTTCACGTCTTAAGACCCGAATAAGACAGGAAAAATTTGGAAAAACGCCCTAGATATTTTACTTTACGCCTATTGTGTACCTTTATGTTGCCTATTGGGTTTTAATAAAAAGTTTCTTGAGGATTTGTTTGTTAATTCTTATACACCTTTTTTTGTTTTCCGATCTTACCATATGTTGCATTAAATTTCAATAATATCAACTGGAGGCATAGTAAATCTTCTTCGACCTACTAAACCATATAATTCCAGCGTACCCAGATTACACGGTATATCCACATTGTATAACTGTTCGAAAAGACGCAAACTGTTTAACCTATTATATGACTGCAGATATCCAAGAGGCATCTAACAAACAATCCTGAAAACTATGCAAATTTAACTTAATTTGTCATACACCGCGAAAGGAAGGAGGATCTTTACGATGTTATTTAGATTTTCTTCAATCCTATACTACACACAAAACATATCATCGGCAATGTACTCTGTACTCTACTCTCTGCTCAGACACCGACTGTACAAAGAAAATTGTTAAGATATCCAATATTTAGAAATCCTTAAAACTGGGATGGTGGGGTCTTTTAATACCAAGTGACCCACGTGTTGGTTGGTGTATTATAAATGCGAAAGTGTGTGATTGTCCTTTTTTCACGCTCTAAGTAAGCAACCGAAAGACTCTATTTTTGGCATGGACGGACGGAGGCGGAAATACATAGGCAATTTTTTATCCCAGGAAAAAAAACAGTTCCCACAGGAAAAACGCGAACGAACAACGCGAGCAACAGCTAAAGATGACACACACTCTTGTTTCAAAGTTTCCCATTGTAATATAAGCCTTTAAAAAGTACATCGTTACTGTAACGTTGTCTACTTGATGGCCCTACAGTCACTATAAGACTGATAAAGAATGCATTTATTATTTTGACACCGGTGGAATGAGAGCCGTAGTTTGGTCGTAAAGTGCCCGGGCCGCGATCGCCAGTGATCCTCAAATCAATTCGGTTACGAAATTTTTATATGCATTAATATTAATAGTTCACCATCAAATTTGTCAATATTAGAAAAATCGGCTAAAGATAATGGTTGGAAATTAAAATGAACATCATTCCTGCCTTATCGACTATAGAAAAAAATTATATGAATTAACAAAAATCCTATTTTACAAATGAGTGTTTTGTCATCGGTTTTCAATATATCTATAAAGTTTGAACGAAATCAGACTGTTTTAAGAGGGTCATCAAGTCCAAAGGAGTTAGACAGGTAAAAGTTACATACAGGTAGGTGAAGCTAATATAAGGCGTGTAAAAATATATAAATTTGATTTTCCCTCCAAGTGTAGGTTACAAACCTAAAATATAGAGTATAACATTCGAAAGATTGCTGATATTTACCTTGGAAAATGGTTGACTCTTTGGTACGGCGTCAGCGATCGCAACAAGTCTGGCTTGGGATGCAGTCCAGCCCACATCAGGTTGAAGTCTTTGGCATCGGTGGGCGCTTCCTGCAGGCCGTGGGCTTGTAGCAGGCGATGCAGTAGCTTTGTCTCCGTGTTGACTAGTTTGTACGTGATTTTCAGCACACGCGCTGGCATGTGACTGCTTTCTATGACCTATGAAGGAGTAAATTACATTCCAGGTTGGTTGGTTTTGCATTGTTGGTAGACAGAATATAGGGACAAACAATCCGTTTAAAAGGCATGCAAAAAATATATATATATTTTTTATAATAATAATAAATATACTACGACAATACACACATCGCCATCTAGCCCCAAAGTAAGCGTAACTTGTGTTATGGGTACTAAAATGACTGACGAATATTTTTATAAATAAATACTTAGAATATACATATAAACACCCAGACACTGAAAAACATTCATGCTCATTACACAAACATTTTCCAGTTGTGGGAATCGAACCCACGGCAATGGGCTCAGAAAGCAAGGTGGCTGCAAACTGCGCCAATCGGCCGTCGTATATATATGTTCGTACACTAATTCCTACTTACTATAAATAATGCTATCCTAAGTCAATCGACATTATTAAAATAACAATAAAATTTAAGACTGATATCAAATTTACAAAAAAACTTATCAATTATTGTTCATGTCAAATTATAGTCACTGTAAATGTCAAACCTATAATATTGTGTCTGTTAAATATTCTTGGATGGTATAATAACATCCCACTAAGCAATTTTTTTATTTTATCTTTTAAAATCTACAAGATTTATGTTTTTGTTAGCTAGTGACAAATTGCCAGAATTTGTTGTATATTTTAGGCGCCATAATGAAAATGGTATTCCCAAATAACGCTAAACTGATGGGGGGGTCGAGATAGATGACACATAAGTTTTACGAAATCTTAGGCATCGGTGGGGGGTTTTGGGCAGGCTGTGGGTTTGCGGAAGTGATGCAATAATTTGGTTTCCGTGTTGACTAGTTTGTACGTGATTTTCAGCACACGCGCTGGCATGTGTCTGCTTTCTAAGACCTATGAAGGAGTGAAGTGCATTCTTAAACACATGGGCCCTCGAGATAGATGAGACACAAGTTATAATGAAATCTTAGGCATCAGTGGAGGGTTTCGGGCAGTCTGTGGGTTTGCGGAAGCGATGGAATAATTTCAGTTTGAGATTTGTGATTGCTTTCTAAAACCTATAAAGAAGTAATTTGCATTCTTAAATAGATGGGGCCTCAAGGTAGATGAGGCACGAATTAAATTAAGTCTTCGGTATCATTTGCCGCTTCCGCCGTGTTGACTAGTTTATACGTGATTTTCAGCGCACGCGCTGACATGTAATTGCTTTCTAAGACCTACGAAAGAGTTAATTGCATTCTTAAACAGATGGGGCCTCGAGATAGATGAGACACAAGTTATATGAAATTCGGGGTTTCGGGCAGGCTGTGGATGGTAGTTTCCGTGTTGACTAATGTTTCAATTCTTACAAATCGTTGCTTGCAATGCAGAGACATATGTTAACTATTGTAGTTTGTAAACGCGCTTTGTGTGTGGTGTCTTTCTACAACATTTCATTCTTAAAAAGATAGATAGTTCCGAAAAACAAAATGTGTAATAATTGTTCTAGCTTAATCTACGACAGTCGGGAATATCTTTTGGATGTATCATGTCAAGTTATGGATGTCCACGGTTGGACAATGGACATAGGTCATATAGGCATTTCTGAATTCCACTTATTAGTACTATTTGCGTCCAGCTGTTCTTTACGACTCGAACGCTGCCTCATTTGGTGCGGGCTCGCTATTCCAGCACCTTGGAGCCCCAACGTCAATCGGTTTTCCGAGCTATGTGCCTCTGGTTCTTCTACAGATTTCCTCCTCAGATCTGATTTGACCGCGGATAGAAACTCCCTGCCTACATTTCTGCATCGCTCTCCAAGTGACTCAGTGACTTCTTGGTGTGGTGTAAAATGTTTAATACTTTTTACTTCTTTATAAATAGCTATAGTTGTAATCGCAGTATGATCTTCTCGTGGTAGTCACGCTATTGTGCGAATTTATGTTGGATTACTAAAGTAATACTATTTTAGTAATTCGCGTGTGTCAAGCGCACACGTCACGCATCCGTTTTGCACATGTGGCGTTTTACAAGTAAAAGCTACTCGCTTTGTCGCTGTGATATCGCTGTGTAGTTTTTTTAATCCAGCTAAATAGTTAAATATAAAATTGTTTTTGTTTTATTCTTCTGAACTGTGACTACAGTGAGTGATGATGCAGTCGAAGATGGTAGCGGGCTAACCTATGAGGGGTATTTATAGCCTCAGTTACAATCTCACCTGGTGGCAAGTGATGATACAGTCTAAGATGGTAGCGAACTGACCTGTTAAGGAGTATGGCAGTTGTATTACACCCAGTTTCTACGTGACATCGTGCCGGAACGCTAAATCGCTTAGCGGCACGTCTATGTCGGTGGGGTGGTAACTAGCCACGGCCGAAGCCTCCATAAGCCTAAAAAAGAAAGAAAGCTAATAAACGGTATTGTTACCTTAATACTATCCATTTCTTTAACTAACATATGCTCGGAGTCGTCACTCTCGAGGGTGGGCGACGACGATCTGACAGTGTTCTTACGCTTGTTTTTGCATTTGGTCTTTTTACCTTTCTTCTCGTCTTTCTCTGAAAGATAATTTGCTTTTTAGCAGAAATTATAGACACACAGTGGCGTGCACAGGGTTTTTGACCAGGGTATGCATAAAGAAGGAAAACGGCATAAACTGGGAAAATCCTTCCCCTTTATGAGTAATACAAAATTGATTTAGGGTATGCAGTGCTTTTGTGCATGTATCAAGTGCACGCCACTGTAGACACACATGTTAAGGCTTTAGCAATACCTACATTATTTACTATCTCTGAGACTTGTCTGTAAAACCGAAACGTTTAATAGTTTTTAAGTAAACCACTGCCATAGTTTTTACTGAAAGTAACCAGATACTACTAACATCACATGCAAAAGCGTATTAAATAGTGTTTTTACATACACTTGGAGGAAATATTAAGTTATACTTCTTTTGGCGTGTTAGGAAGAAATTATGAGAGTGAATTTTAACGATGCGCGCGCAAACCGTCACGAAAAACCGACACCCTGAAGTTAGCTATAAGGTTCGATAGTGTACACTTTCAATTATCAAAGTCTGCGGGCTCATTCCGGTGATTCAATAGTACGAAAATCTTAAATTTTAATGTTCAGTGAAACTTGGTGGTCCGATAATGAGATAACTACATAATGTGTTATAATAAAACTTTCAATGCATTAAATACCTTTTTTCTAATGTTAGTGAAGTTTTTTCTACAAACGTAGAATAAGACGAAAGATAAAATTATTGAAAGGATTTTTATCTTGTAACGCCAAAGAAGTATAACTTTTAACGCGTGTACATAAATACACACATGTTTTTTTATGCATTTTAAATTTAAAAAACATTAAAAATTATAAAAAAAAAGGATAGTTGTTTATTTTTTTGCTGCTGTTTACTCATTTACTAAAAGTTTATTTACCTTTGTTAGGCGGCGGCGGTTCTTCCGGCGGTTTAATGTTAGCTGTTGTATTTTCTATATTGAGATTCCTCTTAAGCGTAATTTTGCTGAGATCGTTCAGGACGTCCTCGATATCTCTCTTATGCTCTAAGGGCTCGTGGCCCTGTTCCTCCAGAGACTGGGTCTCAGGCACTTCGGCGTCACTAACGTGCCTCACTATATAAGCTTGGCCTGTATACTTATTGCTATTGCCGAAAGTCTCCATGACATCGTGCATTATGTTCTTTGGCCTTACGCTAAACGAGTGGGGCTCTGCGACAAGTCTTCTCGCCATGTTTTTTGCCTGAAAAATGTTAATCGTAGATCAGTCTTCTACATAAAAAAAAAGTACGACATCGACTTACGTGTGCGTATTTTTGGTGAGCGCTTTGATCTTATAAGGGATAACCCAGGTTCGATCCCCGACAGGGACAGGGCTTTTATAATTATTATTATTAAACTTTTTTTTTCCACAACATTAACATACACAAAAATATAATAATAACAGAAACATAAAGAAAGAAGTAGAATACAAGAGGCGGCAAAATTACTGAATTTTCTCTGGTCTGGTCTAGTTAGAGGCTAATATAGGCCACGGCTAGTTACCACCCAACTGTTTAATTAGCGTTCCGGTACAATGTGGCGTAGTAAGCGATTATGAGTATGGCTTATAACTGCCATACAACTTATAAAAAATAGCCGCCACCATCTTGGGCTGCACCATCACTTAAATAATGCCTAGTCACTCTTGCCTTGAAGGTAATCAAGGTAAGCGTGCTCAAACCTAGATCTCATCATTGCTGTCAAACAGGCACCATTGGCGTCACGTATTACCAGATCAACAAAAAAAGCATCATCTTGCTGTTCAAGTCTTAATTAGTAATTTAAAAAAACACTCAAACGTGGTAATGCACAAAAATATCATAACAATTATTTAAGCATGGATTGAAGAGATCCGTAGAAGAACGAGCGTAACTGATATAGCATGTCGCTTAGTTGAAGTGTTATTTATTTACCTTATTCAGTAGTATAGTGGTCCCCGTATTATTGCCAACGGTTTTCGTCGTGGATTCCATGGAGGGTGTTCGTGACGCGAGCACGCACGACCTAAACACAAGGACAGCACCCTTCGCGCCGATTGGTCCTCCCGCCACCCAATCAGCGACCGACCCCTCATTCTCCTTCTCTTTCCCGTTTGTTTCCTCATCATGCTTTCTCATGCTGTCTCTGCTTGGCTCTGTTTGGAGGCCCGACGTAGACGGATTCGTGGTTTCTGGCGATACATGTGGACTGAAAAAATAATTTTAGAAATTATTGACAGTGACAAGGGACAAGAGAAATGTGTCCACCTGGAGGGCTAGCACGGGCAGGAGATAAAAATTGTATTCCCGGATTATATCCCCTGACAAGAGATATAATTAACGTGTCCACCTGCTAAAGCAAGGGATAATGGAATAGGATAAGTTTACCCCCGTTTATTAATACACAAATATTTTTTGGATATTATTTCCACTTGTGCGTCAGTGCTCTGAGAGTTGATTAAGCTGTGGGAGAAGATAATTTGCTGGATAAAGCACGGCAACCGGGTGCAGGAGAAGAAACCCCTCCCCCCCTTACCCCTTTACCCATGTTTATTATTAGACGCATTTTATAATTCTGGTTGTTGTAAAAGACTTGGGAGAAGATAACATTTTATCTTTTTACGGGCTCCTGTCCATGCTAACCGTGCAGGAGTGATAAAACAAAAAGGGACGATATTATATTTTAGACGAGCTCCCTGGCACAACATTTATAAACCAATATAATTTTTAACCGACTTCAAAAAGGAGGTGGATTACTCGAAGACACCGGAACCGATTTGAAATAATCTGTTTTTGTTTTAAAGAGCTTACTAAAGACCAGGTGGTCCTGTTTAATTTTTTTTCTCTTATCTGATCAATAAAATTGAATTAACAAGTTTCTCTTTACAAATAAATAAGAAGAAAAAACAGTTTTTAAGATGGGTTTTTTTAACCTCCTCTTGAACAATTCAGGTTAAATCACTTTCAATCAGTATAATAATTCAATATTTGTGTTGTAGACTTTTCACACACAATATTAAATTAAAACTACCTACACAAAATATTCTACTTTGATGGCATTTAAACATCTATTGCGCCGTTACTCTTTAAATGACAGTGTAGCTGAAATGAAATGACAGTTTAGCTACGCTAAAAAATTACAAATAGGTTCAAATAAAAAAAAAACGCTTCGAAATCAAGCCAAGCTGAATTTGAACGGTTAGGTATGACAATGTACAATGGGTTTCCGTCTTTTTGTGCAGACAGATTTTGTATAATAATAGCTATACGTCTCATTTGCAAGGTAACGCTTTCGATTAACTTAATGTTGCTAAGCATAATAAAAACATCAATTGAGTAAAAGCCAAGCGGCATAAGAGCAATTATATCAAGCGGTTTATTAATAAAACTTGCCTTGAAACTATCGATTCTGATAACTAAGTATATTGAATAGGAAATTGATTTCGGGGGATCTTTTGACTGAGTATGCCGAACGTTGCTTCGAGCCGAACTACGCGAACCAGCTCTTAAACGATCCCCATGTTTGTAACTGGCATACTCCGACCAAAATTCCAAGAGTCAACCCTATTTCAATTTAATTATGAACAGTGAGACGGGATGGGCTTTACAAATTAACATGACATAACGTCGGAATAGCTTACGCAGTGTTTTATTTATTTGGTACAAAAATAAGTGGCAATCATGAACAAGAGAAGATAAGGACAAGGTAAACTTATCTCTATAAAGATCGATAACGCTTCAGCCCCTCTCAGTCTTAAAAACACTGGATAACTATTACAATTAGGCCTAGGCCTAGGGGTTAGGCCCGATAAGTAATATAGGTAAGTCATATACATAAATATATAGATATAATATATGCAACGTGTACAAGAATTAATAAATAATCTTGAAGGGCGCATACGTATATTTCATAAGAAATCACCTCATTAAAATATTACATCAAAAGAAGGATATTCATTTTTCCATACGAACTAATTCAAAACATTTGTGTTTTCTTATGATAACCCTATTGAAGATAAAAGACCGACACGCGCATAGTACCTACGCTATGCGACGCGTACCTAATAAAGTGACATGATTTAATTTTTGCATGCATCTTTCAGTAAAAACTACGGCAGTGGTGTTCACAAAAACTAATAGGTTTCCGGTTTCGCAGATAAGTCAGAGACAGTAAATAATGAGCCTCTAAAGCCTGAGAAGTATTATTTCGGTTTTCATTTACACGTTGTATATCGGCATACAGCAGATTAGAAAACAAGAGTCTCCACCCCTTCTCTTCACGCGGGTGTCGTACGAGGCGACTAAGGGAGTATAACGGAGAACGGGCAGCGACGTCCTCTGCGCTTCTACTAATCCACTGCGATCACCAACCCGCCTGCCCAGCGGCGGGGTGATTATAGGTAAACCTTCCCGTTAGGGGAGGCCTTTGGTCTAGCAGTGGACTGTTATACTGTTGATGATGATGATATATTGGTACTTTTTTAAGGATTCGTTTGTATTTGATTTCAAGTTTACGACCTCACCTTCATGGTATGACGATGCTAAAAGAAAAAAAAAGTAATGAAAAATCACTAGTAGAAATTTAAATAGATACAGTTAAGTATGTACAAACGGGTGTTGTATGAGCCATGTAAGTCTATATATATAAAAATGTTATGTTGGTTTGTGTACGCTTCAAAAACTCAAAAAGTTCTGCACCGATCGAGCTGAAATTTTAGCATGATATATAATACGCATCAAGGATTGTTTTTATCTATTTTTCTCAACCATTCAATCACAATGACTGAATATATTTATGTAATTGAATACATACATAATAGTAAAAACTTTGTTTAAAATACATAAATTATTACGTGTAATTATAACTAAGCTGACATGATATTACAATATGCAATCAATGAATTTTAATTTGAACCCTCAACTAAAGGCACTTTCACAATTCACTTATTTACGAAATTGTTTCCTATTTGTTATTACATATATTACTACTAATCGCACAAGCGAGCGAAGACGCAAGCAAAGCTTGTATCGCGTAAACGGTAGAACTGTTTTCAAAACTTAAACTTGACAGAAATCTCACCTGATAGTAAGTTACGATGGTAGCGGGCTAACCTGTATATATACTCGTATATATAAGCGAAACCCCCAATCGGTTTCTACGCGACATCGTACCTGAACCCTAAAAAGCTGGGTTGCAGATCTTTGTTCTTTTTGACAAAAATCTGCCTAAATACGACAAATATATAGTCACGACTGTCGTTGGCAGTACGATGCAGTGGTAACTAGCCACGACAGAAGCTTCCACAAAAACAGAAATTGCACGCAAACCAGCTGCTATAATATACTATGCCTGTTTAAATGGTTTAGTAATTTTATGCGACGCATTAAACATATAAATATGGTTATAACTAAATATTGTACAAATGTTTATGTAAATATGATTTATTAACATTATTAAGGTCGCACTTGTATGGTACCACTAGCGTCGCGTGCAGCACCATACCATATGCGTCCACAATCGCGCATTGATTCAACGTAACATGGCATTGACCACGTACCCCACATGGTTGTCACTTTATCTTAATATATATAAATCTCCTGTCACGATGTTTGTCCGCGATGGACTCCTAAACTACTGAACCGATTTTAAATTAAATTGGCACACCGTGAGCAGTCTGGTCCAACTTAAGAGATAGGATAGCTTAGATCTTTAAGTAAAGTCGCAATTTTATTTTATTGCAAATTTTTTGTCTATAATTAATTGACAGTCACATGTTATATATATATATATACTACTATACTCATTTAAGGCTTAGCCATACTGAATACTTTAAAAACAAAATCAAACGCAGACGAAGTCGCGGGCAACAGCTAGTATATATATATATATATATATATATATATATATATATATATATATATACCTACATAATATTATGTTCAAGCGTTATCATACTGGCGACTTTTATTTTTATATATTTAATTACTATACTCATAAATGAAATAAATGAAAATGAAAAAATTCTTTATTGTCATAAAGAAAAACAGAACATAATCAAAAGTACTTAAATTATAACCATAAAATATTTATAAATTTTGTTTTATTTTGCACAGATAAAAAGTGTACCTGTTCTCCGAACTAGTTGAGACTGTGTCTCGGATAACAGAATATCCCTATCCCTACTAATATTGTAAATGTCAATGTAAGTTTGTTTGTTACGCTTTCACGCAAAAACTACTAAACCGATGCTCATGTAACTTTGTACACATATTCTTGGAAGTTTTGGAAGTAATATAGGATGCTTTTTATCCCCACATTAAGCTCGGTTCCTTTGGGAGAGGGGATGAAAGTGTTTGACTATTTAAAACTCCGAAAAATTATAACCGATTTAAATAATTATTTTTGTACTATAGAGGTTTTAATATGTGTTTAATTTTGTCTAAACTTTGTGTAGATCTGAATGTGGTAGAAGATAGAGGGCTGAACACCTCAGCGTACATCAGTAATTTAATTTTTTTAGAACTACAACTAAATTGAACGCCACATCAAAAAACAAAATCAAACGCAGACGAAGTCGCGGGCAACAGCTAGTACTAAATAAATATACTACGAAAATATACACATCGCCATCTAGCCCTCAAGTAAGCTTTTTTATGAAAAATATACAATACATAAATACTTATAATATAAAGATAAACACACAGACACATTTAACAAAACAAAAACATTTATGTTCATCGCACGAACATTTTGCAGTTGTGGGAATCGAACCCACAGCCTTGGACTCAGAGGGTTGACTGGCCCACTGCGCCAATCGGCCGGCAAATCCATACCCCTAAACGGTTTTCACGCATCCTACCGGAAATAGCTTGGCGGTAGTATGGCCCGAAGTAAATAGAAAAAAATCATATCAAAATGCTGTCTATGACCAGCTGCCGTCGATGCATATGCTTCCTGTCTATGTTATCAACATCAACATCTTTAAATTTAGAAGGGTTTAGGCCGTAGCCCACCACGCCATCCTAGTGCGGATTGGTAGACACCACACGCCTTTGAGAGCATGATGGAGGCTTGCAGGTTTCCTCAAGATGTGCAAGTGGTGTTTTAGTTGTTTAAAATGCACATTATTTAGAAAAATAAGAGGTGGGAATCGAACTTTGCCCCCAAACGTGAAGCCGAGGTCCTAACCACTGCGCTATAACATACAAACATAGAATTACAGTTGATACTACTCTCACTTTGACGCTTTTCTAATTTTTCTCGTCGATGTGTTCAGGTTTGATATGTCGATGAAACTCGTTAACTAGGTAAGGTAAACAAGACGTGTTTGTAAATATTGGCTCTTCAATCACTGGACGCGATATGTCGACGTTATAAGCCAGCAATGTTTTAAACGTGTACTGTACGCCACATCCAGTAAGGCAGGTTCAATTTTAAGAAAACGGTGAACCGCCGAATGCAACTCGGATGGGCAGCGTTCGGGAAACTTCGTGACTTTTCGTCCAAAATCCTGAAGAATCCTGAAAACAAGCAACAGTACTTACGCATCGAAAACGTGATTGGTTACTATCGGCCTCATAAGAAGGCTCAAGAGGGTCTCAGCGGGCGATGGAAAGAGCAATGTTGGGAGTATCTCTACGTGATCAAATCAGGAATGAGGAGATCAGTAGAAGAACCAGAGTTACCGACTTAGCTCAGCGAGTCCCAAAGGTAAAGTAGGGTAGGGCACATAGCTCGGAGAACTGATGGACGTCGGGGTTCCAAGGTTCTGGAATGGCGACCCTGCACAGGTAAACACAGCGTAGGTCGGCCTCCAACGAGGTGGACAGACGACATCAAACGAGTCGCTGGGTTCCGCTGGAAACAAGTGGCCTAGGACCGTAGATTTTTGAACGCCCTACAATAGACCTGTGTCCAGCAGTGGACTTCAATCGGTTGAAGTGATGACGATGATGTACAGGTGGGTTTAGTGGTTAGCACGTTCGAATGCGGACACTGTTCTAGGTTTATTCGGGGCCAAACCCAAAATATGTATGTTACTCATTTGATTGAAATTAACGATTGTGCGAACTAAGCATTGTAATTTCCCAAGTACATTTCAGTTATCAACCCGTTAAAGGCCTACTACGGCACGGGTCTCCTCTTAGAATGAGAAGGGTTTAGGCTCTAGGTGGACTTACCACTCATTCTCCGTAGCCCCGAAAGAGGCGCCGAAGTCCTAATTTATCTCTACGCTAGGCTACCAGTTAACACTTTTTTCGCAAGAAATTCTTAGTACCACCGACTAGGTTTACTAGCCCTATGTTAGGGCGCACGAAACTCAGCAGTTGCTCTTTGCCAACATCAGGATTTCTTGCGAGAATTTATACGGTGAGTTTTCAAGCAATCTTGTCAAAATATATATGTAAATTGCTGGACATTGTTACGTGCTACTGGCTAGCTAGTTAAAGAATTTTAGGAGGTATATTTTTTAATGAAATACAAGTTAGCCATTGTGTTAGTTATGATGCACTCTAAGATGGAGCTTGCCTAGAAGATGCCTTTTCACTCTTGCATTGAAAGTGGCGAGGAAAAAGCTGACGATACCCCGAAATTGGCTCTCCTTTATGACATATTCGTCCATAAATCAAACTATCTCTTTAATATTCGACGCCAACGCTTGTGACACTATATTGGGTGATTCCACAAAAAACGTTCTTCCGGTGGCATTCTTAGAACCTCGAAGCAGTGTCTTGCTTCGAGGCTAAGGCTCTTAAAATGAAATACAGGAAATTTTGAAACTACAAACCTTTTTGGGATGTAGGTACACACGTTGTATAATACAGTGAGTATATATTATATATATATACTCACTGTATTATACAACGTGTAAAAATGTAAACCAAAATATTAATTTATAGGCTTTAGAGGCACAATATTTACCGCCTCTGAGACTTATCTGTGAAATCGAAACGCTAATAGTTTTTGAGTAAACCACTGCCATAGTTTTTACAGAAAAAAATCAGAAACAGTCCTAACAACACATACAAAATTAAAATCAGTGACTCCCTACTATCCCTATCCCTACTTCCCTACTTAATATTATAAATGTCAATGTAAGTTTGTTTGTTACGCTTTTACGCAAAAACTACTTAACCGATCCTCATGAAACTTTGTACACATATTCTTGGATGTGTTAGAAGTAATATAGGATATTTTTTTTCCGACATTAAGCTCGGTTCCTTTGGGAGAGGGGATGAAAGTTTTTGACGATTTTACACTATAACTCCGACAAATTATAACCGATTTAAATTTTTTTTTTTGTACTATAGAGGTTATACTATGTGTTCTATTTTGCCCAAACTGTGTTTGGAGATGGAGGATAGAACTCCTCAGCGGACAGCAACAAACCCCACATTTAAGGCTTAGCGATACCGAATACTTTAAATCTTTTTAGAACTACAACGAAATTTAATGCCACATCGAAAACCAAATCAGACGCAGACGAAGTCGCGGGCAACAGCTAGTCTACTATAAAGGTACGCGTCACGTAGCAAAGGTACCATGAACGTGTGGGTCTTTATCTTCAATAGGGTTTTCATAAGTAAACACTTAGAATGTTTTAAATTGGCGTGTATGGAAAAATAAATATGCTTTTTTTGGTATTGATATTTTTACAGGGTGATTCCTTATGAAATATCCTTATGCACCCTTCAACAGTATTTGGTAGTTCGGTTAAACGTTGTATACTTTTTACGAAATAGCTTTTATCGAATGTAAAACCCATTTGATATGAAAAATCTACTGTCGCACCTTGTAAGTAAAAAGGTTATCATTCCTTTCAGACCCACTTATTTGGTTTGATAGATTGTGTAAGTTATCGAAACAATAGTAACAATGAATAGATAAACCGCCGACAAAAGTACCTCAGAAAACGGGCATTAGAAAAGGATAGCACTACTTTAATACATACCAACTTTGTTTACTTTAGAGATGTATACATGGCAAAATTAGCACCGATGTTATACGAACCAATCCATTTAGCGTAGATAATCATGCTACTTCATCTATTAAAGTTATAACGATGCATGAAGAACTCTAAGACTTTAAAACTTTCGCTCGACTTTGAATTACTTCACATCACGAACCCACGTACAAATGGTACACGATAAAGAATTTACGAGCCACCATAACGCAACATGTTTTTTTTACCGTCTTAAACTTAACTTAATTTAACTTAGGCTTTCCTTTGGGGGAAAAATCAAAATGCTGTCTTTGACTAGCTGCCGTCTATGTATATGCTATCCTGCATATGTTATCAACAACTTCCACTACTGGGCATAGTTCTCCTCCCAAAATGATAAGGGTTTAATCAACCACGCTGGCCCAGTGCGGATTGGTGGACTCTACGCACGTTCGAGAACATTATGGAGGACTCTCAGGCATGCAGGTTTCCTCACAATGTTTTCCTTCACCGTTGAAGCGTGATATTTTGATTGCTTAAAACGCACATGACTCAGGAAAGTTAGAGGTGCGCGCTGGGATTCGAACTCTGCCGCCCGAAACTGGGATCTTACTGGGCTATCACCGCTTCTACTTGTATTGTAACTAAAATAAAATAAAAGTACATGCCTTGCTTCGCATAGAGAAGTGAAAAATATTTCTCTATTCCATTGACCAACCATTATATCAAACTCATAACAACCCAACAAGGAAGCTTTCTTACATAATATCTGAAGCATTAGGTAGATATTTTTGTTATTTATTATTTTAATTTTTTTGATGACATTTTATCCCTCAGAGCCTGAAGACTTTTCCCGCAAACGGCACCGATCCTCCCGGATAAAACTCTTAGTGCCACCACTCCAGAACCAGTTGTCTCCACCGCCAGCGGTACGAAGAGGTAGCGGTCCAAAAGATGGGCAGGTAGATATTGTATTTAAAAATATTTATTTCACGTTATGAAAATTTCTTGCATAAACTCAGGCGACATTTACCCACGCAAAATTCAAATCGCGTGAAGAATTTATGAGCCAATAGCTATAACGAAGCACATTTCAGCTTCAAATTCGGATCATAAACTTTGTATCACCATTATGAAACCATAGTAGGTCTGAATTATGGCGGAGTTTTGCCATCATTTCGTCGTAGAGGAATCGCGATTTTAATCATTCTGGCTGCATCTATAGACCGTGAAAAGAAGGTTGATATGACGATAATGATTATGTATGAAAGTCCGCCATTTTAGGTTATATCGATGAAAATAGGTACTTAGGATGTTTCAGTAGGTACCTATTTAAAAAAAAAATAAGGTGCACATATAATAGGTGTAAGGTACACAATTCAGGTGCACAATTATATAAAATCCTCAAAACCCATCGTGCCAAAAAGTATTGGTTGCACGTTCAAACATTAATTAGCTATTCCGCCACACATTTTGATCGTTTCGACAGCCCACTCTGTAAGGGTCGGACCCTTCACAAACTGTGGCGAACCTTCCAATCAATACAGTGTCAGGCGCGTATCCTAGGATACCGTTCCGTATACCCAGAAAATGTATTTGACGAATGTTATCGGTGTTCAATGTAGCGTGATCTTGTTATCTTGTCATCCGAATATATTTGCTACATCCGCATTATTTTCGGTTTGTTTAAAATACCGCGGGAACGGTTAGCTTTCCCGGGATCAAAAGTATCCTAGTTCAGTCTCCTAAAAGCAAGCTCCATATGTACTAATTTTCATTAAAATCGATGCAGTGGTTGAGACACTTTCTCATTTATACATACACATGCGTATACACTAGCGTACCCAGCCCGCTTCTCCGGGCTAGATTTTACTTTATTTTATTTAAACAATACACTTACATCATTAAATTTTTAATTTAAGTCTCATAATATATTCAATCATTTATTTCTCTCCGTATTCATTCTCTTCTTTTTTCTTCTCGAGCGAGTGAAGATAATTTTCTACACCCACGTACACCCAACAATAGAATATCATCATAGAAAATAAAAATTTGGAAAATCCAAAAGTGCACGACTCATAATGCTCATTTAATTATCAAATATTAAAAAAAAAAAAAAAAAAGAGAAAAAAAAAAATTTAAAACAGCTGTACTAGGAAAGTGATGCACAGGCGCCCCTGGTGGAATAAAATGTACATAATATCTATAGATATAGAATATATATCACCATCCATGTTAATTTTACATGGATAAATATAGATATAGTCTTGCAGTTTTCGTTTTTTATTAATTGCAATTAAACTACACTGAATTAATGAATCATTCGCATTCAGTGACCTACAATCGTCGAATAGAATTAAAAAAAAAAAATTTAACTCAGATAATGGATTTTTTCACAAGTTAGAGTGTTTTCGGGTTTCACACATGACGGACAGGAAAATGTTTTGACCTATTTTGGTGTTTTTCTCCAATTCTATTGCAGTAAATCAATTTTTTAAAAGTATGGAATTAATCTCCATTAAATTATCTCGACAATAGTATGCAAAATATCTTGATTCCGTGAACTAACAAGGCTATAATAATAAAAATAGCCGCCGAAATGAGGCGAAAAAAATTTTTCTTGCTTCGCATCATGAGTCGTGCAACAGAATATGCGGTTCTAAAAAGAGGATTATTAGGGTTTGACAGTTTAAATCAAGTCGCGCAAGTCGCTGCTAGCACCATTTAATAGAAACAAGTGCAATGAGGATTGGAAGATTGTATGAAAGTATTTGTTGATGAATTTAGGAGACATTAAAAATTTTTTTGTTTATTTGTTCACTTTTGGATTTTCCAAATTTTTATTTATTTTGCCAAGAGCGTGGCAAGCTGTAGAAATGTGGACGACTTTGAGCTTTATAAAAATACTGTAACATTACAGAGCATCCATAGTCGAAACAGACCTTCGATTAAGCGTACAATTCTTTTCTTATAATAAGGGTACTGTAGAGTTGACAAAAGGGAATAGTAGATTCCGTTTTGTTTTTTCACCCCTCTAAACATAATATTTCCATGTTTTCCGCCCTACCCTGGAAGTCTGGGAGTTCTCATCCCCTAATGTCACGACGGCACGAAGAGAATAAGTTTACAAGAGGGTGGAACGATTTCGCGTCGACATATCGCGGGAGGCATCACTGATTTGCATCGAACATGGCTTTCATCAAGTTTGCCGTGAATACAAATATAAACATAAATCTTTAGAAATATTATAAGTTTGGCAGTATGTTTGTTTGTCCTTCAATCACGCAGTATCAGAGTAACGGATTGACCTAATTCTTTTGTGTTAGTCTTGGATTTTTATAAATCTCTCAGTAGCCGTCCGTTTTCTTGGCCTACATAGTTTAACTTTTAGCTAGTGTATTTTTGTTTGAACGCTCTTATCTATACTACGGCTAGGACTTGTAACATTTGTGTTGCACTTGCTATCCTAATTCTTGAGTAAACCTATCAAAGGATCTCATATTTTCTGCCACTTTTTAGACCGTTAAATAAGTTATGAATGTTTGTATGAAAGTCCGCAATTTTAAATTATATCGATGAAAATTTTGTATTTAGGATGTTGTGTTTTTTTATTCCACTACAATTTAGCCCTTGACTGCAATCTCACCTGGTGGTTAGTGATGATGCAGTCTAAGTCAAAGTCATTGGTAGCGGCAAAAAGGTTACTTCACAGGAATTGTGTGGAATCGCGGGCAATCGCTATTATATAGGATCTTGAACGACGGACACGCGACGAGGTGATCTTAATAAAGGTTCAATTCAAAGTACTGAACCCTAAGAAGCGTTGCTAAACAACGCAAATAGTAAATATCAAGTTAATAGCTATCAATCATGCCACGAGCCATCTATTTTGTATTCATGGGGCTCGACGTGAATCTAATCAGCGATGACGTGAGGGAATCGACTGCAAATGAAAATACCAATCATGGCTTTATTCATGAGTAGTTACTAATGTGCCATTTAAATGTTTGATTATCTTGTTTTTCCTCAACAGGTATCGCGATTGGCTGATTTTTAGGGTTCCACACCCGAAGGATTTCTAATTAATTCTTAAGATTGTTAAACTTTAAAATGATGTTGGAAAAGAGCAATCTGCTGAGTTTCTTGCCGGCTCTTCTCAGTGGAATCTGCCTTCCGAACCGGTGGCAGTGTCACTACAAACAGACTGACTTGACGTTTCAAAAGTGCTTATAAATTAGGCATACTTGAAATAAATGAATTATGATTTTTTTTAATTTTTTTTTGTACAATAATCGTCATTATTGATCGTTGGTTTTTACAGTTGATCTCACTCCTGCAGATCTCCCGAAAGCTATAATGTAAGAGGAATAAATCAATCATCGACAGAATAAGAAGATGGTTCACTCATGGTATGTTAAAAACATCCGGCTATAAACCGCATTTAAATAAAGCATCACTTCGCAGAGCTTCAACTTACGGCATAGATGTTAAGCCTCATAATAGGAATGTCTGTTATTACAGCCGCAACCACGCCCTTCAGACCGAAACGCAGCATTGCAACAATGCTGCTTAGCGGCAGAAATGAGCACGACTGGCATTCTCAGGGTGAGCTCTATCACAAGAAGCTCTACTACTAATAAATAAATAAATACTACGACAATAAACACATCGCCGCCTAGCCCCAAAGTAAGCGAAGCTTGTGTTATGGGTACTAAAATGACTGATGAATATTTTTATGAATATAATACACATAAATACTTATGATATAGATATAAACACGCAGACACTGAAAAACATCCATGCTCATCACTTAAACACTTTTCGGTTGTGGGAATCGAACCCACGGCCTTGGACTCAGAAAGCAGGGTCGCTGCACACTGCGCCAACCGGCTGTCGAACTAACTAATAAAACATTAGTTTCGATTTTTATAAAGTGTTCACGTCGAAGACTACGCTAGATATTAATTTCCGACCGCAGTTAGCTACCGCAAAGTCACAGTAGATTTTTTGCTCCACAATAGTATAAGTCGTTGCACATAAAAAGAACGCTGGCCGTTTATTAATTAGTATTCATTCGTGCAATTCCACTTCAGTATAATTGTTTCAGATTCATAACCCAAAAAATTTGAATAGTGTTCAGAGTTTACCAGATCCATTTACATTTAAAGGGCTTTTTATAACGTTAAAGAAACAGCTAAGTGCGAAGTAGAGTCGCACACGGAAGATTCCGTACAACGGTGCAATATAACTACAGTGCCGGTAACTAAGGTACCCTATTATGTACACCAGGACCGGGTAACACAGGCACATATACAGCGTTTATACATATAATATGTTACCGTTAATGTTACTTAGGTGATAGTGATAACTCTATTCGTTAACTTAAAACTAAAGATAAAAGGGTTCCAAACGCACCCGGGTGTCAGAAAAGCCCACAACAAACTTAGCCGGTTTTATTGACGTGACAACGTCTTATAATTCGATGGAGCTGGCTGCACGCACGAAAAAACATGACGTATGCGGCGTTACCTCGCTCTGAGGCGTTCCATTCAAGATATGAAGTGCAAGCGACAGCGCGGAACGAGCGACAAAGAGGCACAGTCGGCCTCCGCGTTCGACATCTGTCTCTCTCCTACTTGAGTGAGCGATGAGTCCACGTGGACAGCTTATATACAATAATACATTTACATGTTTTCGGCAAGGATAAAGTGCAGTGAAAAGTGAATGTGGTGTCAATTGTTTATAGCAACGATAGTATCTATCAAACAAATAAAATTAAAATTTTCCTTTGAAAAATGCAACCATTCCATCAGTATTTTCTTACGACGTTGTCACGTTCAACTATCGTCAGTAAGCAGACTTTACAGACAAACAATTTTTTTTGTTATCACCATCTCACAGACAATTTAATATTTAGCTAAGTAGTACGAGCAATTCATACCCAAGCTTTTTTATCATTCATGTAATCCTTAATATTATAATAGGATTTTTCTACAAGCTCACCTTACCTTTATTGAAATCCTCGTATTACGAGTAAGTACAAGTTATATTAAAACGAATGTTTGGATGGATGTTAGTTACTGCCAGAACGGCTGATAGGATCTAGATAAAATTTAGCATATAGATAAGATTATAGTCAGAAAAAGCACATAGGTTACATTTCCTAGAAAAATGTATTGTTTGTGTGAGATAGACTTGATGTTTTTCACAAAGATCGATATGTTTATATGTATAGTCGTAGTTAAGTTATTTATTTATTTATTTATAATGGGCAACCAACAGTAGATACATTGAAACTTGTTCTTTTTTTGGAATGAGTCACATAGTAAATGTTTAAAATGTGGGTTGGTGGGCTTTAGCGACTATGACCACAAATTAAGTGATAATACCCGGGAGCGATGGCTTTACGTGCTACCGAGGCACGGGGGCTGACACCGTCAACTTCCCAACTCCGGGCTGGTGGCGACAATTCTTTAATAGAAAATACACAACACCTTCGATAATTTGGCCCGACCCGGTATTTGAACCCAGGATCTCGTGTTCCGTAATTGAACGTGCCAACCTATTGCTATTCGAACATGAATTTAGTGAATTTGACTTAAGATAATGCAATGAAAAAAAATTGGTTAAACTTACACAAAGGCTTTTCCCATCTCGCTTTTCCCAGTACCACAGATAACAGCACAATAGTCCTGCGCGCACGCACAACGCACAAAGGTTCACGCTTGACCCTCGAGAGATACGAGAGCGATACAGTTTATAGAAGAAATTATATATAACACATGCACACTAGCATTTAGAGTTCACATAAACAGTTGAGGCTATTACAGTAGCTGTATAATGGCTATACCGCGTACTACAAGCTGTACAAGGCTATTTGGGACCAAGTAACATATACAGGAGGTCCGACTAAAGCTATAGATTTAGAAACGAAATTATAAAATCCTACTCCAATAATAGTTAAAACAGAATCTTAGGATTGCGTTCCACAATTAAGGACTAACATTGTATATAAATATATAAAAAAATATGTGGGTCACGAACGAAGTTCTGTTGTCTACTATGACCATCGAGACAGACTCATGTCTGACTTTTTCAGCGGCGGCGGTCAGCGTTTGAGGATAACAACCTAACTACGCAGAACGGAAACCAACGACTTGCATGTGTTAGGAAATAAGGAATTACAGCACTTTATCTATGATAAACCCGATGATTATATTAAATATATCAACAAATAATAGTTTGTATACTCATTGATAATGTATTGAAAATAGAATAATGGACTTTAGTAGACTGTCAAATAAAAGTATAGGATCGATGGCGGGAGACGCGAGTTGGACAAGTTAGATTGGCGGGAAAGAAAAAGTTAGGACGGATTTAAAGTAATGAATTGAAAAAAGGAGATTAAGTAAAGTATTGTGGATAGAACGTTACAAATAGGGTTGAGATGATTTATAATGGAAACGATACACTTAACGAAATATTGTTGTGGCGAAACAAGTCGTATGTACTGGTGATGGAGTCGTTAAAAGTTGTTGGTACTATGGTTGTACCTGATGTTACATCAGATAAGTATATCTCATCCCTTGGTTTATTTAGGTATCATATATGGAGCCCTAGCATAACTTTATACCGACAGTTTATGTAGCAGAGGTTGCTCTATACAAACAACTTGTTCCAAAAGTCCTGATGTTATAAGTGATAATAGTAGTTATGTTTGACCTGTCTTAAAATATGTCTTGTATCAAAGGGACCTAGCGTTATTACATATGACGTTGTAATGATGATGTTGTAATTGTGTTTATAAGTTGTTTTAATTGATTGAATAAAAGAGCAACGGTAGAGTTTCTTGCCAGTGGTCTTCTCTGCCGAAGACAGCATTCCGAACTGGTAGTAGAGTCATTTGAAGGTAACAAGTAATATGAATTATAGAGAAGCTTAATATACAGTATTAGAGTCAGTCCAGTTGTTTTATTTCACTCCTTGGGAAGTCAGGTTTATAGAGTACAGACCCACAACACTGCTCTAAAGCAGGTTGGTGGGCTTTAATGATGTCTTTTATAAAATGAATACTTTAATATAAGAAACTAGGTATTTAGCTTCAATAATACTGTTAATTAATGAAAGATCTAAGTGCCATCCTGAACATTGTGGGTATTGAAGTGAATATCTGAATACCTGGGCCTTCCATTTCTCTATATTTTTTTAGCATCAGAAGTGGGATCCTATTCATGTCCAATTTATGCCTTTCTCTAATGCAGATTTACTTTTTTTAGAACCATCCCGTCAAATGTGGACATAATAAAGAATTTGATGTTTTTGATGATGCCTCAACTTTTTGCTGCTATGTGCTAAAACAGAAACACTCTGGAGACAAAGCACCATGCTTGTTGAAATTCTATTTAAGGATATGTGGTCCGGGGAACCAATTAATAACCATCCCGGCAAATGTGGATATAGTACATGGTTTGATGTTTTTGATGATGTCTAACTAATAGCTGGTATGTGCTAAAACAGAAACACTCTGGAGACAGAGCACCAGACTTGGTAAAATTCCATTGAAGGATATGTGGTTTGGGGAACCAATTGATGTGATATTTTTATTTATTTTATCTTTTTGTGATTTCTACTTTTGAAAGATAGTACTTATTACCTGAAACTGATATGGACTAGTGGCTCTTTGTATATTTTGCTGAAATGATTAAGTCCAAAATATAATTGATTTAAGTTTGTTTGTGAAAACCAACAAGTCAAGTTGGCCAAACAGAATGTGTAATAAGTTTGATAAATTTGAATTATCAAGTTTTATTTAACCAGTCTGGTTAGACAAATAGAATTTATGTTAGGTTTTATTTTATTAGTCTGTCCAGGTTAAAATAAATTAACTGGTCAGGTTAGCCGAACGTAATGTGTAATAGATTTTTCTTATAATTCTTATTTATTACATACAAGCTTTCAAGTTTAAATTAAGCAACTAGTCAGGTTAGCCAAATTGAATGTGTGTTAATTTTTAATTTATGTTTGTGTGCTCAGTTTTCAATAATTACCTAGTCAGGTTAGCCGAGCTGTTAACTTTTATTAAGGAACTTTTCTATGTACTTCGAGATCGAAGTACTTGTCAGGAAAGCCGAGATAGGAGAGATTATGTAAATTATTCAGAACATATAAAAGAATACACATAAAACAAAACAAAACAAAACAAAAAAAAAAAAATTTTGTTGGTAGAATAGAATAGAATATGATTATGTATCAGAACAATACATATAGGGAAAATTACTACTGAATAGCTAAATGAAATAGTTTATATGTTGGGTTGTGTGAAGAAAAGTATTAGGAGTCAGCTTAAATGTTGTGGGTTAGGTTAGGTTAGAGATCTTTCAGTATGATGTTGAGAGAAGTTCTTAAAAATGATATAAATAAAATACAATTATGTATAAACAAAATAATGTTGCTGCTGCAAAGGAAAATATATTAGTTGCATTATAAATAATTAGATTATATTCTGTTAAACAGGTGGTTTAATTGATGTTTAGATTGAAATAATCTTTGAATAATAGAAATAACAATTAAACATAAACCTTGGCTTTTATGATGAGATGATAAAAAAAAAAAGATGTAAACTAATAGAAATAATTCCATCTTAGCGTTTTTATATTAATTTACTTATATTTATCTTATATATTACTTGACTTGGACAGTGGAAAAAATATGAATATCACCAGTGGGTGATGATGTTGTTGATATCACTTGAGAGTGATGAAGTTGTTGATATCACCAGTGGGTGATGATGTTATTGATATCACTTGAGAGTGATGATGTTGTTGATATCACCAGTGGGTGATGACGTTATTGATATCACTTGAGAGTGATGATGTTGTTGATATCACCAGTGGGTGTTGGTGTTTTGGTATATATTGGATTGACTATTAGACTGTACCGATTGCATCTGTGACTAAATGAGACTAACAATGTTAATGACAGAATTTATGGGAAATACAATTACCTGTGTGGATATTTTGATAAAGTTGGACTAGAGGCAAAAGGATAAATTGTTTGAGATTTATATTGAGATGGAAATATTTGGATTGTGATTGTACATGTTAAAATGTACAAGATAAATGAAAATGAGTATTTTTGATTTACATTGTTGAAAATTAATCATTTTACTTTATTAGAAGTATTATATTGTTGTAATATGTAAAATGGTGTGGAATTTTAATGAAATTTTTTTTTTTGGTCTCTTTCACTTTAATTATAAAATGTTTTGATTATGCCTATCTTTTGATAGAATATTGTTTACAGTTTATTGATAAAAGTGTATACAGAATGTAACTGATTTGATGATATTTGTGCTTATATAGGTACCATTTAAACTAACGTTATAGAGGTGTACATAAGATTATGTACTTGTTAGGATATTCTATGTACCTAAGGACTTATGATACAAAACATATACCTAAAAAAGAATAACCCTATGTACTTCGAGAACGAAGTACTTGTCAGAATGGCCGTGTTAGGAAATAAGGAATTACAGCACTTTATCTATGATAAACCCGATGATTATATTAAATATATCAACAAATAATAGTTTGTATACTCATTGATAATGTATTGAAAATAGAATAATGGACTTTAGTAGACTGTCAAATAAAAATATAGGATCGATGGCGGGAGACGCGAGTTGGACAAGTTAGATTGGCGGGAAAGAAAAAGTTAGGACGGATTTAAAGTAATGAATTGAAAAAAGGAGATTAAGTAAAGTATTGTGGATAGAACGTTACAAATAGGGTTGAGATGATTTATAATGGAAACGATACACTTAACGAAATATTGTTGTGGCGAAACAAGTCGTATGTACTGGTGATGGAGTCGTTAAAAGTTGTTGGTACTATGGTTGTACCTGATGTTACATCAGATAAGTATATCTCATCCCTTGGTTTATTTAGGTATCATATATGGAGCCCTAGCATAACTTTATACCGACAGTTTATGTAGCAGAGGTTGCTCTATACAAACAACTTGTTCCAAAAGTCCTGATGTTATAAGTGATAATAGTAGTTATGTTTGACCTGTCTTAAAATATGTCTTGTATCAAAGGGACCTAGCGTTATTACATATGACGTTGTAATGATGATGTTGTAATTGTGTTTATAAGTTGTTTTAATTGATTGAATAAAAGAGCAACGGTAGAGTTTCTTGCCAGTGGTCTTCTCTGCCGAAGACAGCATTCCGAACTGGTAGTAGAGTCATTTGAAGGTAACAAGTAATATGAATTATAGAGAAGCTTAATATACAGTATTAGAGTCAGTCCAGTTGTTTTATTTCACTCCTTGGGAAGTCAGGTTTATAGAGTACAGACCCACAACACTGCTCTAAAGCAGGTTGGTGGGCTTTAATGATGTCTTTTATAAAATGAATACTTTAATATAAGAAACTAGGTATTTAGCTTCAATAATACTGTTAATTAATGAAAGATCTAAGTGCCATCCTGAACATTGTGGGTATTGAAGTGAATATCTGAATACCTGGGCCTTCCATTTCTCTATATTTTTTTAGCACATGCATAACGCTTTTTCCTTACGTGACGATTTCTACCAGTTAACTCCTACAGAAAATAACAGAAACAGAAATTAAAAAGAAAATTTAAGGCACACGACGACACAAAATAAGACCGCGACGCGACGTGAACTTAGACATCGTGATGTAATAATGACTAGTACTGATAAATAATGATACACATCCGTTTAAATCAATATCGCGTTAACGATTTTATTATCAAACTACTGTGTAAGTTTAAGTGAGTTTAAAAAAAAGGACTCCATTAGTTCACTAGACTGAAATGAAACCAAATTAAGGTTAAAAAAAACAATTCCTTTAAAGGCATGGATAGTTTTTTTATTACAGAAAAAATTTTTTTTTGATCCTCTCATAAAATCAAATTGCGTGCGTGAGTTTTTAAAAGTTTAATTAAGCTGTATTGATATGTTAATTATGGGACAGGACCGGGACATACCAATTAATATCCAATAATAAATTGTATATCAATCAAGAATCGCGTAAAAGTAGTTCCTGCTGTGAAGTCTAGAAGTATAAAATACAGGGTTACTGTTAACTCGACGTATTCCTTGCAGGACATGATGGGGAGCTAAAATGCAATAATTTTTATCCTTTAAAAGAATGGGCGAAAATCGATAGTCTTCGAGATATATCAACATTAATGTTTTTTCATGAAACACTCAGAATTTGATAATAAACACGATAAAAGATTTAAAACCGTAAATACGAACTGGTAATATTTGGCAACTGACCGTAAATAATAATTGTTAAAATGATGATGACTAGTTTATGCGCGCTGTAACGGGAAAATAAGACTGAAATCAGAACTCGTGGTCAAACTGCTTGACGCAGGTCAAAGTCCGGGATTTTTGGCTAAGTTATATTAATTTTTAAGACTATTCAGATTTTTTTATTTAATGCTATTTAGATATTCTTTCGCAATTATCGCGCGCGACAACGTTGCGTCAAGACATTTAATTTATGACCTCTTTACACCATTCAGTGTCGAATAAGATCTAATACTATTTTATTGCTGGTGTATTGGAAAATCCAGCTCAATTAGACCGGTGTCTGTGCCTAGAGTCAGTTTTGCTTTTTTTTTACTAAATTAGTAACAGAGGAACTGAAAAAAAAATTAAACGAAGAGAAAAAAAGACACAAAAAATTCAAAATCCCACACCTTTAGTTATATAGTCGTGTGCGATATTAAAATGTAGACGTTTCACTAATACGTGTTCGACAATGGAATAGCAAGCGTCCGAGTCAACGAAATACGGTAGTAGTAGTGCAACGCGGTTTCACTGCCGCCGCGGGTCACACCGTCACGCGCTGATGGTCGGCAGGTGACTAACGAGTACAGACTGCCTGTGCCACGCACGTGCCTCTCTGCTCGAAAGGCGTTCTTCACACTAAACGCGGCAAAGGCGCGGTTGTTCACGTCTACAATAATAATCCAACGCGGATTCACTGCCGCTGCGGGTCACACCGTCACTGTGCCTTACTGCCAGTTGCTTTGCAGACGTTCTTCACACTAAACGCGGCAAAAGCGCGGTTATTCACGCCAAAATTAGGAATGCAACGCGGTTTGACTGTAGCCGCGGGTCACACAGACACGCACATGCCACTATACTTAAAAGGCATTCTTCGTACTAAAGACGGTAAATGCGCGGTTGTTCACGTCAACAATAATAATCCAACGCGGTTTCACTGCCGCCGTGTTTTACTGCCGACTGCCAGTTGCTCTTAAACGCGGCAAACGCGTTGTTATTTACGACAAAATTATCAATGCAACGCGGTTTCACTGTCGCCGCGAGTCTCAGTCACCCTCTAACGCCGGCAGGTGACCACCGTCTGTGCCACGCACGTGCCTTACTGCTTAAAAGGCGTTATTCACACTGAAAGCGGCAAAATCGCGGTTGATCACGTACAGATTAGCAATGCAACGTGGTTTTACTGCCACCGTGGATCCTAATGCAACTTAATTTCGCCATGGGTCAAACAGTCACGCGGCGATGGCGGCATGTGATTACTGTCGATTGTGCCACGCATGTGCTTCGCTCAAAAGCCACAATGCAATGCGGTTTCGGGTCCTAATGAAAAATAAAGAGCTCGACCAACCATCAGAAGAGAAGGAGAGCTTAAACACATCTCGGATCTCCCCGCTGTCAGTGGCTTAGCACGTTCTAAAAGGGCTAAGAACGCAGTATTCCTATCTTCAGACTGGTACTGTGAGTTTATTAACGGAAAACCAAATACTCAGGATAATGGTTTCAGGAGCAAGCACGGATCTAACATATTAAGACCCCGCGATTCGTAGTCGTGATGCTAACCACTAGAGTTAAGACCATCTTTTACAGGTTTTTCGTATTCCGAGCTAGGCCAATATAAAGTTGACGCCTTGCTCTGTTATTAGAGTAAGTAAACGGCGCTGCGAAAACGAGACTTTTCCACGCGTTTAGTATGGTGATGCCTTTATAGCTCGCGATAGTAATCGTGCCTCTATTACACCGCCTTTGCATTGCACAAACAGCGTTGATTTAATTAGGTATGCATTGACCACTTACTTTTGACAGCGTACATTTTTTCTTTCTCTTTATTAACAAATTCATTAAGAGGTTTTGAAATTGACCTGTATGTGGATACGATTTGTCGATGTCCACGCATTACTTTTTTATGTACAGGATGTAAATTGAACATTTTTGGAGTTAGTAAAAAGAAACTGAATACTGGTAGTATTTTTTTTTTCATATTGCGTAAGTAGGTACAGTGGTTTTTTTTTAAATTAGGTTTCGTTGTTCCACTATTACCATATTAACGTCCCACTTGGATAATAACTGGGGTCGATGAAGTAACGTGCTCCCAGAAGCGCGGCGATAGACAAGGAATTTGCTTAACTCTGGGCTGGTAGTGGGATTTTTATACAGAAAACCCTTTAACAAATTTTTGTCGCGATCCGGATATCGAACTTGCGACCTCTGCATCTGTAGCTTAAAAACCTAACCACTTAGATAAACAGAAAAAAACTAGCACGTAATAAAAAGACAGAACACGCCGATAGGTAAGATTTGACCCTGTTGGTTCGGTTTTCAGTCCACCCATAAAAGACGACCTACTGGGGCGAGCTTATAATATGTATTAGACTTATATGGTTCGTATTATGTCAACCTCGCAAGTCTCGTATGATTTATGAGTATTGCAGACCGAAGCTATACGATTTTGTAGTTTATTATAACACTAGCTTCTACCAGCATCTGAGTGCACTTCAGAATTGAGTCTAAAGCTACATTTGTTAGCAATTTTCTATTTTCTCTCGGGAACTACTTAAGGAATCGGGATAAAAGCTAGCCTATGTTCTTTTCCATTTCAAAGGCTACATGCATGCCAAATTTCATACAAATCCGTTTAGCTGATAATAAATTTCATGAATTACAGCCAAGCAGAACACAAGATGGCAAATTATTTCTCCGATATGGGCTAAAAAGTGTATTTAGGTAGGCTTTATGCAAGTATGCAAACCACTAAAGATTTTATAAGCTTGTTTGAATTCATATACAATATTATTAAAGATTTCTATATACATATAAGATTATGAGATTTGGTCAAAGTGGAATAGAGTGCCCAGTTACTAAAACTAAACATAGTTATTCTATGAATAAACAATGATATTTTGTTTGGGATTTCACATTTATAATATTCGTAGTGGTATTTTTGTGACAGTTCCTTGTGGGAAGTATTCCCCCAAGGTTATCTCTGCCACCAAGTAGCATTGATATGATCCAGTCCGAAGTGGGCGTTTGCATGTGTAATCACAGGCACATGAGTTATAACACCTACGCTTCAGTTTGATGTAAATAGGGCAGCAATATGTAAGACGTGTTCCTTGCATACCCTGCGAAGTGTTGCTCCGATTATAGGCGATGGTTTTTCACTCAACTTGGTCCGACAATTCATTATCATATCAACCGATTGACGTCCACTGGTGTACAAAGGTTTTTTGGTGGGAGTTCCAAATTCAACGGTCTTGTGCCGCTTGGTTCCAGCGGCTCCATGCGGCACGTTTAATGTCATCTGTCCACCTCGTCGAGGGTACAAACGCTGCGTTAGCCGGTGCGAGGTTGCCATTCCAGCACCTTGGGACCCCAACGTCAATCGGTTCTCCGAGCTAAGTGCCCTCAGTGGCGTGCACTGGGTTTCGTACCAGGGTATGCATACAGCAGGAAAACTGCATAGAACGGCAAAAAACCTCCTCTTTTACGAGTTATACATAACATTAAGCGACTCGTTGGCCTATATCGGTAGCTCTGGTTTTTGCACGGATCTCCTCATTCCTGATTCGATCACTTAAGAGATACACCGAGCATAACTTTCTCCATTCATCTTATGAGACCCATAGTTAGCGACCACATCCTTCCGCCAATTACGCTACTAGGTTAAAAAAAAATTACGTCAGATGAGAATACGGTTGTCACCACCCCTGCCCTTTCCACGGGTGTCGTACGAGTACGAGACTAAGGGAATTTAACGGAGAACGGGCCGCAGCGTTCTCTTTGCTACTACTACCACCTACTGCGATCACCAACCCGTCTGCCCAGCGAGATGATTATGGGCAATTAACCCTGCCGCTGTCTGAGCCCTTATTTCAGCAGTGGACAGTTATGAGCTGACGATAATAAAAAACAAGAATAGCCTACTCTTGCGTTAACAAACCGTTAAAAATACGCGATCACCAACCCGTCTGCCCAGCGAGATGATTATGGGCAATTAACCCTGCCGCTGTCTGAGCCCTTATTTCAGCAGTGGCTAGTTATGAGCTGACGATAATAAAAAACAAGAATAGCCTACTCTTGCGTTAACAAACCGTTAAAATTACAATTTAACAAGCCGTTTTCTCGCTCGTTATATCAGTCGGTATAGATAATTGGCTGTAGGAACGCCCGCCGAGCCCTTATCGCAATGCTAAACTGCGAGTACAAAGCGGATTAGTGCGATAGAACACGCACTGCTAATGCTATCAACTCTACTTACACTGCAACGCGCAGTGCAAATCTGTGTGTTGAATAACATGAACAAATACCCGCCTAAAATAGGGTATTTTTTGTTATAAGAAACCGATAGGAAAACTTCATTGCAACAAAGAAACAATACTACAAGGAAAAAAGAAATACTACTTAGTGCTAGGATACAAAGGCGGCTTTATCACTAAAACTAAGAAATACTTTAGAATCCATACTATAATTATAAATGCGGAAGTGTGTTCGTTTGTCCTTACTTTACACCCTAACTAAGCAACCTATGAACTTGATTTTTGAAATAAAGCTAGAAGAAATGATGTTGAGTAATATAGGCTTTTGCATTCCAGAAAATTTAGGGTTTGTACGGTATATGATACGCAGACGAAGAACGTAAGCAGCTAGTAATTTATATTTTTAACGACCTCCCTGGGGCAGCGCTGGGAGTGGAAGCGCGTGGACGTGGAAGTCCCGGGTTCGATGCCCGGCACGAGCAATTTAGCCCTGGCTAGTTAGGGGAGCATCCCTTAATCATATGAGGTAATTTTATTTATTTATTTATTTATTTATTTATTAGCTTTTCAAGGGAAACAAACAGTATAATTATACATAAAAGTAATGCCGTATTTTTGTATCACATAGACCAATAAAGTTTCCACAACTTGGTTATACATATAACACGATAACATTAACCACAATTGCTTAGGAGTAAGTACCTAGCAAGCAATTATTATACAAAAAAAAGAAAAAATAATAATAATGTAAGTAAAACAAAAATGAAAAACAAAAACTTTAAAGCTATAGTACTTATTTTGTCAAAATAAATTTTCTAAACGTGCCAATTTTGACATGAAAAATGTCCGTCTCACAATATTTGTTGTTAAAAGCATTGCACGCACGAGATAAAAAGTTATTTGCCGAATACCTTGTCTTCCATCTAGCCCACGCAAAGGGAGGTTTACGCCTTGCATTTAACCTACGACATGCAAAATCGATATTACTTAGAAGAAGTGGGGAGTCAACTAAATTATGTATTATTTTATATAACAACATTTGATCTCTTAAATCGCGTCTTTTTTCTAAAGTAATTTCAGTTGCAGATATACTGTGATCACATAGTAAATTACGACGTTTAATATAACGCAGAAATTTATTATAAATCCTTTCAATTGCATGTCAAGTTATTTTATTTTACTCCCTAAAGCCGAAATACATATATCCCAGACCCTCCTTTTCCAAATTGCCTCGTATATAAAGTAAATGGTCAAATTGAGAGTACTGACTTCACTCGCCATAACATCAGCAACATAGCCAGCCAAGCGTAAAATGCTGAGTAATATAATTAACATACAAGTGTATGTAAATTTAACTTAGTTATTTTAAATTATTTAAATTTTCACATGAAGGTAGGTTAATCTACCACATAAGATTTCACATTTTTATACAAATTGAACATAATGCAAGCAAAATGTTGCAAGTTAAGAAATAAAGCATATTTATTATAACTGTTACTTACTTTAACATTTAAGCGGTTGGTTGTGAGAATTCATCTTATGAACATCTATGTAATTGGTGGTATGCCCTTCTAGGCTAAAATAACGAGGGACCATAAATGCTTTTTTTTTTTTTATAGTCAATAAAAACAACTGAGTTGAGTTGTTGTTGAGTCATTCAGCTAGGTTTACCATTTAGTCGGAAATTAATTGCTTAACTGAGAAAATTCATAAAGTGTGCACTGAGAAAATTCATAAAGTGTGCACTGGTAAAATGCCAAGAATTGCAGTAATACATTGCTTGTTTACCATCCTCATAAATGTAGGAATAACTTAAATTAAGTTTTGCAATGATAATTATTTTTTTAATCTAAAAAGCATATGAAATATTGAACCTGCGACGAAGATAAGGCTATCCTGTCGATAATGCCGAAACCGCTAATAAAATTTATAAAATTATAAATTTGTTGCAAAACTTTCATTTCAATTTATCTCCAAAAAATCAAGAGTGAATTATTCTAGCCTTGTAGGGCACATCATAAATATGCTTAGGATCATGCCTAAATGGCTCATAGCATTAAAAAGCAACATACTCTTATGAAAATATTGTGAATTCAGCTGATAATATATTTCATGAATTACAGCCAAGCAGAACACAAGATGGCAAACTATTTCTCCGATATGGGCTTAAAAGTGTATTTAGGTAGGCAGTGCTTTATGCAAGTATGCAAACCACTAAAGATTTCATAAGCATGTTTGCATTCATTTACAATATTATTAAAGATTTCTATATATTAGATTATGAGATTTGGTCAAAGCGGAATAGAGTGCCCAGTTAATAAAACCAAACATAGTTATTCTATGAATAAATAATGATATTTTGTTTGGGATTTTTTTTTAATAATAAAATTACGTACGTAGAGAAATGTGATGTGTGAATGATTTATGAGAAGCTTCTTGGTTTGTGTAGATTATATATTATAAGGTGTCAAGTAGTAGTATAAAATAAAATACTATGTAAATAAATATTAAAATTATAGTATTCATTTGGTTGTACACAAATTTGATAGCTAAACTAAATTGAATTTTTATTTATTCTAAGTTGATTTTATATAAGTATCACAATTTTTGCTACTGATCATTCATTACAGAAATATGGGATTTTGAAATTGACTTTAATTTGAAAAAGAAAATGTGATAAGCCTCTTAATATGGTCTGAGCAATTTTCTGATAAATCTTTTAAATATACATTACTACTTGTAAAAAACTTTTTTAAGACAATTTCTTGGGAGCATGAGACAAAAGTAGGACCTACTTTTGTATAATTCAAGACAGATTATTGATTGTTAAATTGTAATTTTATTAATGAGGTTTGAAAAGAGCTACTGATAAGTTACTTGCTCCTTAGAATTTGCTTTGCAAAAACTACAAAGTAGCAGACTTAATTTTTCAAAAGTTTATTGAAATACTAAATTTTCATTATGAAAACAGATTTTAATATATTTTGATTGGTAAATTGTTCAGATATTTATGTACCACCAGACAAACACAACTTTTTAGGTTTAAAATCCAAATTTGGTTTAATATACTAACTTAAGTAAATTTTACAAGAATTACTTTAAAATTGTGGCCTATTATTGATATGACCATTGTAATATCAGATATTACCATATTGTTAAAACTAAAACCTTTACAATATGGAAAGTATTAGTGTTTTTAATTTTTTTTCTTGAATGGAGAAAATGACAACATTGCATAAAATAATTAATGGAACAAGTATGCACTTAATCATATAATGTATTGAATAAATTTAATACAAGTTTGGATGTTAAGCCCAAATTTAGTACTTAGGATAATATAAATAATTATAAATACACAATATAATAACTATAATAAAAACCTGGTGTTTGGACGGTTTTGGTTGCATTTTTTGTGTATTTTAGGTAATTCATCTGAAGATATCCTAAACTGAGGCTCGAATGCGTCTTCTTGATCCATCGTGGACTCAATGAAGGCAAAAAGGGGACAAAATTGCAAATTAACATAGGAAACCTCGTAAAAAAATCATCAATACTTATATAATACGCTACCGCCATGTACAAGTTTATTAACTATATATTTTAAGCTAAATAAAATTTAATACACAATATAAACTTTATAAATAACAAATCATATGTGGCTGCTTTCGAACTACTAATAAATAGAATTTTTGCAAAAACCACAATCATCCCAAAAGCTAGAATAACAGCATGAAGCAGTAATAAAACACCGCATACTGTAAAACATTCAAAAATCAATATCGTTATGCGGTATTAGAAGAAATTTAACAATTTATAAAACTGTCACTCGGCGATATACTAAAGAATAGGTTACTTACGATTACACTGCCGATTTACACCGCTGGTGGCTTGCGGACAAAGTTTATTTACTCAACAATAATTTCACATTTCTATTTTTAGATTTATTTTGTTTTTGGTGTTTATTTCCAACAATCTAACTAGAATTTTGATAGTTCTCCATATTTTTATTTCAAATTTAGCACACACGCGTCAGCTGTCAAGTGTCAATTTATTTTGTAGTTTATGGTCAAGAGTTGCGTTCAAAATTAGTTGAAATTGCTATTTAGCAGACGCACCAACTTCTAAACAGTTTGAAAGTACCGACATTGGTCAGACTTTCCATGTTGTATAGTACAAGCAAATTACTAGATGAAGCGAAATAAATTATTAATAAGAAACGTCCTTCTCTTACAGTGTTTGGTATCATTTAGTGACGAGTATCGCAGTGAAGGTAAATAGGAAATTAGGTAATAGTACCTACAATAAAAGTCGATTCTAGTAACATGTCACATGTCTAGTTTCCATTTCTGTTTCCATTGATTTATTGTGTTTTTTTGTATATTAAACATGCAGCACTGAATGGTTCACTGCTGCCAGTCAGTTAACGCGTTAAGTCGAACAGCCAAATCTTAAGTTCTCCTACAATAGTCCTGGCACGTATTCATGTAGTTCATGATAGGTTTGAGGCAATTTTATAAGCAAAAATGATACATTTAAGAATAATTATGAAATATTATATTTTATTACAAATGAACTTATACAGATAATAAAAGCAGATTAATCTAAGCGTAGTAGCTGAGGTTGGCCTTCTTCTTGGCCTGGACCTCCAGGATAGCGTCCATGAAGTCTTCATGAGTAACTGCCGTGGCGGAGCGGCGTAGAGCAATCATACCGGCCTCAACACAAACAGCCTTGCATTGTGCTCCGTTGAAGTCGTCCGTAGACCGCGACAGCTCCTCGAAGTTGACGTCAGGAGATACGTTCATTTTTCTGTAAATAATGTTTAAATATTGTATATATAAGTCCCGGTTGATATAACTTAATTGTGATAGTAATCGTTAAAGCCCACCAACTCACTTTTAAGCAGGCTGGTTGGCCTCTAAGAGAGAGGAGGGCTTTGTCCAGTATTGGGTCAATAATATACTGAGGATGCTAATGATGTTACAACAAAAGCAACAAAAGCACAATTTATTTTTTGACCAAATTTTTCACATAAATATTTTACTTCCTTATATTACAGATAAAGAATTTTTTTATCCCATATACACAAAGGATTATTATTGAATTTTAAAACTATTCATCAGTATTGTAGAAATTATCTTGTCAATGATTATATTACATTTCATGATTAATGTGAGAGAAAAAGCAGGCTTATGTACAAATAATGAAAGTTTTATAAATTACCTAGAATGAATTTGCATTATCCTGGCTCTGGCTTCTTCGTTGGGGTGTGGGAACTCAATCTTTCTGTCTAAACGACCTGACCTAAGCAAGGCAGGGTCCAAGATATCCACCCTGTTGGTAGCTGCTATTACCTAAAAAACAATAATGTTCAATATAGATTTAATTTACTTTGTAACAGATCAAAAGCTCCAAGTTATCGATATTCACATATTAATGCTAGTTCATTTAATTATTTTTACATAACTTAGTTTAATATGTTTTATTATATTGAAATAGAGGATATAAATTTTAGAGGATATGATAACTTTAATCAGTGTGATCCCGCACTGTGCGTTTTGAGTATATTATTCATATAAGTATATAAATAAGACCTATTAATATATACTAATACGTATAAATTAAGCAATAAAAATATCAATTGTTTCAACAGTGAAGGAAAACTTGCATGCCTGAGAGTTCTCCATAGTGATTCTCATTGTGCGAGGAGATCCATGGCATGTACCAAATAATTAACGCAAAATGTAAGTGAAAATGCACATTGCTGCATGATATGGGTTAATATCCCACTGCATAGCTAGAATAAGTAAGAGATAAAAATTATATCCTCTGGCATGGGATTAAATTTAGGTTTTTACCTGCTAAAGCACAGCAAATGGGATAAGTAGAAATTAACTCCTGATTATTATTACACATATATTTCTTGGATATTATTTTCACGTGTGACCAATGCTCGGAGAGTTGACAAAATTGTGGGAGATTTATTTTTGATGTAAAACAACTATAGGAGAGGGTAAACCTGAATGTTGGCGTGGTAATACAGGCCGTGGCGATCGCCACGCTATATGATGGAATATATTATGTACTAAACGTAGTCGGGTTGTCGCAATTTCAAATATTCATAAATTTTAAATGTTTTAATTTTTTTTTTTTTTTATAAAAATAAACAGTCATTATTTTATGGATCAAATTTGTAATGATTTATCTTTTCAGTACGCTATCTGATTCCTGTCGCAATCTGTTCTATTATGCATATAACTTGTATAAAACAGCTTCAATGTTTCACATCTGCCAGGTGTCCTGTGACAAGTCACACATATTTTTTTACTTCATAGAAGAAAGAGAGACTATACAAGGAGCTTTCAGCTTGGTCTCACTATGCTTCTCCTATGATGATTGGTGGGCTGTATGCTGCTCAGCTCACATACAGATTTGGCCAGTTTATTACAGCCTGCCAAAAATTTCCTCATTATATTATACCTTAATATCAGCTGTTGAGCTGAACCCATCTAGCTGATTAAGCAACTCCAACATAGTACGCTGCACCTCACGATCTCCAGCCTTTTCAGAGTCGAAACGCTTGGTACCAATGGCATCTAACTCATCTATGAATATTATAGCAGGTGCCTTTTCTTTGGCCAGGGCAAATGCATCTCTCACCAATTTTGCACCATCACCTAAATGGCAAAGAGATATCATGTTACATTTTGTTTACTGGTAAACTAATTTAATTATGTTTTAGGTGGTATACTTAATAAAATTTAAAATCGCCCTTTATATAATTTAAATATAGTTTTTTGTTTAAACTTTATAAATTTAAATTGAAAAAGAAAAGGACATTTAATTTCCTAATAATTTTTTTCTAGGTTAGTAAATTCCATTTTTACTCTATTACCCCCCACTTCCACTTGTTTGGAAAAAATAAAAAAATCAACCTCACAAATGGACCAAGTCTGCCTCATGCAAATGTGAAAGATTGTTTTAGTGGTCTAAAACCATCTTCCATTAGTACCTTTAGGGCACATGGAGTGGATTGCTTCTAAGTCTATAAAGGATGTAGGTAAGAACTTTTTTTCTGCCCACAGATTTTGAATTGCTTTCATGTATAAACTACATAATGTGTTTTGATATTGTATAAGTTGCAAAATACAATATATAGGTTTTCTTGAACACAATAATAGGTTTTCTCGAACACCAGCACTGCAAGCATGATGATTGTTGTTCTGTTATCCTTTAGTATTTAAGTACCTAAGCTGTTATTTAAGAGAAATGTGCAGTGCCCAGACAAGTACCTTAACCCAACTATGTCAATAAATACATAAATAATTAATCCCACAATGTATAACAGCTGAAGCCACCAAGAAAATTTATAAATTGTCCCCTGTTCGGGTTGGAACCTACGACCACAGGGCCCACAATTGCACCAGGGAGATCATCAAATATAAAATTCTTACCAATAAACATCTGCACCAACTGTGGGCCAGCCAGTTTCAAAAATGTAGATCTGGTCTGAGCAGCACAGGCTCGGGCCAGCAGAGTCTTGCCTGTACCAGGGGGTCCATACAATAGTACTCCCTTAGGAGGGTGGATGCCCAGGTTAACAAACTTCTCTTTGTGTGTCATTGGTAGGACCACTGCTTCTATCAGTTCCTGGAATTCATCATTAAAGTAAGATGCCTCATAGGTCTAGTGGTAGCATCTGCCACAACAGATAACAAGCTTCTAGGTTTAATTCCTGGGTACATCCACAAGAATTTTTAGCATTGTCCACCACCATGCCTCAGAAGCATGCCAAGCCGTCTGACAGAGTTATTATCACTGGAATGTGGTAAGAAAGTCTAAGAACCCCAACTGGAGCAGTGTGGTGCGGCTATGCTCTAAAAATGTTCTCTCCCTGACATTATATAGGGTGGAGTGAACTGGTAGTTGGTGGGTGGTTTTTTAAGAGAATCTCTTTGATGTACATTTAGAATATTCAAGATCTTATACAAATTTCAATCAGGGATTGTAATTACGATAAGGGTGGAGTGAGGTGGTGGTTGTAATTGTATTCAAGGGCAATCAAGAGAGAAAACCTTATGTACTACTACTTTAGATGCTACAGTAGGAGTATATAAACTGTCTATGTGATAACAAAATTATATTTAGTCTGTACATTTGGATTCTGCTGGATATTCACACTAAGTTGTCATTTTAATGAAACAAAGATTTAAGGATTAGTTTAAGTAACTTTTCTAAGCAATATTATAGAATTAAGTTACCTGTATTTGTTTATCAAGACCTCCAATATCAGAGTACTGCTCAGTTGGCCTCTCATCAACCTCCATAGCTTTGACTCTAGCGTCGTATTCCGCGGGCAGTGTCTCCAAAATCAAATACGAATCTTTATTTACACCAACCAAGTCTCCCGGTTTCAACTTATCAGCATCAACCAAGCCGATGACTGGTAAGAAGTATGTTTGACGCGTGGAGGTTTTAATGACTGCGCATTTACCTTTCCTCTGTGAATCTAGGTCTACCACAGCTCCATCTTCCTCCTCTTCCTGAGGGTCGACGTCAAGCAATTCGATGACATTGGATACGAGGTAGGGTAGGGTCTTATTAACTTTGATTTTCTCCGTATTTTCCTTAATTTTGTCGTTTTGCGCCTGGAGCTCATGCGTGATTCTCATCACCTCGCTCTTCATAATTTTGATTTCATTGTCCAGTAGCCTAGTCCGGCTTATGATTTCGTCTGTTGGCATACGAAGAACTTCCTCGCTGAGCGCCTCTTCGCCGTCGTCCCATATTGATTTATCTTCAAGAGTCGTGGCCATTTTATAAATCTACAGGAGAAGTGAGCCTTTATTTTATTTTAATGAAAAGTTTCTGAAATAAGTACACAATAAAGTCAGACACACAAAAATTGAATTGTCATTCTAATTCCAGGGTTGGCAAACGTTATTTTACAATTTCTACTATGAATGGTAGCTTTCAAACTCAAAATAATTTAACCATAATTTAGATATTTGATTTGCCAAATATTCTACAATTTTTTTTGATAACACTACATAAAAGTTTACTATTCCAAGTATATTTTATTTAAAATTTACAGAAAAAAGCAAACAACTACTTGATTAGTAGTTTGTTGCGATAATTCCAGCGCTCTGTCCTTTATAGTTCTTGTCTTTGACAGTTAAAATTTTTCTGACAAGTGGCAACTTGACATTTCAGTTTCGACCTAGTTTGACAACTTGACATTGACATTATTTGCATCGCTTTGGCAGGTTGTGTTTTGTGATATTACGCCAGAATTTCGAAATTATTTACGTTTACTGCGATTTATATGTGCTAACGTAGCAATTTGTTACACAGAAATACCTAACAAGAAAATGGCTTTCTCCATGCTTCTGCGTAGACCAGGTAAACCCTTTAAATACATATATTATTTCTTATCGAAACAAAATTACATAACACTTGTTATTGTACGTATTAAAATTCTTTTATAGAAAGGTATAAAATAACTCGCATTCAGAATCAGTTGCGTTATCTATTAGTTAATGGACATATCCATATCAGTGAGTAGGTAATTCAAAATAACTATGATTTTTCAATCCTGAGTAAGGTTAGGTTAGAGGTATGATTTAAATTCAATACAAATAAATAAAAATGAAGTGTTTACTAGAGCTCGTAAAATCACTCATGTATATTTTATCTTCGTGCAAAGTCACATTCTATATATTACATATGTATATGGCAGTGAGACGTAATTATAATTAATCGGATGTGAAGAAAATCCTACCGAAAGGGTCCAGAACGATGTGCTCAGAGAGACTTGACTGGTTTTGCAATTAAAGGGGGAAAATCCACCCTGTTAGCCAAAAGGTGGTGGATATTCCAGTAAAAATAACAATCCAACATTCAATTTGTCAAAATAAAATATTTATCTTTAACTGTTTAAAAAGACATGTTTGGCAGACCTCACATAATATGGGATAAAGGCATAAGGAAGAAGAAATATAAAAATATAATTTCAAACATTTTATTTGACGCCTAAGCTAGAATAGTGGTATCATTGATACTTTAAATCATTTGGGAAGATAACCACATCAGTAGCCTATAACAGTTTACTGCTGGACTGAAGGCCTCTCCCACGGTTTGTTCGGAATTACCATACTGGGTGGATGGTTACCATGGCGATCCCTGAAGATTAGAAGAGGAGAAGAGGTAGTATTAGTGTAGAGGACACAGACATCCTTTTCCATTATATTCCTTTAGACTTCGATTCGTTCCACCTCCGGGTTAGGAAAAGGCGTGGTGATATCTGATCTTATGTCACCACATGGCACATTCAAAAAAAATTTTGTTTCCTTTTGGTTTTACACAGATTAGCCATTGTCAGGTATATACATGTTTAATAAAAGTTAGGGAAATTTAAAATATAAAACATCAGGAGAAAATGACTGACGAAAAGGGTGAGCAACTTTGCACATGGAGGAGGCGGCCCCCCAAACCCTCCCTCAAATTTACCACAAACTCGCACCATAAAGGACTGGTGCTGCCTATACCGTACATACTGCAGTACCAGCACAACTCCCACAGCAGCTAGCCGTCTATATAATTAGCAAGTTCTTCAAAATATTATAGTGTAAGTTTTAAACTTTTGTAATTTTAAACTTTTGTAATTATTACATGTTACTCTTACAATATTTCAGCCTGTACAGGTCCAGTTTTGATGCAGCAGGTTATGAAATTGGCCACGCAACCTGCTAAAAGACCTATAACGCAAAAAAACATTCAGTCACTAAAGAGCACCTTGTTGAAGTCTGAAACCACACCCATTTTGAATGCGGTAAGTGACTTAACCGCATTTATTGCCTGAATAATTTGAAACATGTTAGTTACATGGAGAAAAAAAATTCAGAGTTACAAAAAAGCATATTTTTATGAGCGCCCTGCAATTTGGGATTTTGTAAATGCAGAATTTTCGCTTCGTTCGTTACCGTTACCGAAGACGTATTGCTAAACGATTTAGCGTTTTAGTACGTTGTCGGTTAGAAACCATATACCCTTACCAGTTAGCCTGCTACCATCAAAGACTGCATCATCATTTACCACCAGGTGAGGTTGCAGTCAAGGGCTAACATGTAGTGGAGGAAGAAAAATTTTTGCTAGCAGGCTTTCTTTATTGTTTATTCATTTTAGGTTGTTAATTTAGTCCAATTCGGTTTCGGTTCGGTTCGGTTTTCAAAAAATTCAACAAAAAAGATTTTTCGAAGCGGTGATAAACTAGTGGGTAGGAGCTCGACTTCACCTTCGGGGGGCCGAGTTCGAATCCTAAGTACCTACTTTTCTAAGTTATATGCTATGAAAATTAAGCTTAGTTTGCTATACTCCGCGAAAAGCAGGAGAATCTGTATGGTGTAATTAATAATTTCTTCAATCCTTATACTCCACACCAAACAGATCTTCGGCAATGTGCCCTCCAAATGTCTCGAATTTTCATAATATATATATCATGGATTTCCGCAAAGTAACGCCTGCTTCTATGCGTTTTAAGTTATTAAAATATCATTTGCTTCAATGCAAACCGGCATGCCTGAGAGTCTTCCAGAATGTTCTCAAAGGTGTGTGGAGTCCACCAATTCGCACTGGTACAGCGTGGTGGTCTACAGCCTTAACCCCTTTTCATTGTGGAGACCTGTGCCCAGTTGTGGGCCGGTATTGGGTTGATATGATGATGATCTCTCTTCGTTTTAATTTGCATCTCTTGCATAAATATGTCTCACGATGATTGCGTGTGCTGCATTAACCTTAAAAGGCATAAAAAAAAAGTCAGTGGCAAACTAAACTATGTTATTCTCTTTGTTTCCAGGTCCGTTCATTCCGGACATCAGCTGTCAGGTTTGCGGAAGGGAAGACGGGTGACCACTCAAAGCTGTGGGTGGTCGAGAGGGTCGCATCAGCAGTTCTCATACCATTGATCCCCCTTGCATTGATCGCGCCCAGCAAAATACTTGACTCTGCATTAGCTATTATTATGGTTGCCCATAGTTTCTGGTAAGTACAAAATAGAACTTAAATTATTTTCATTGAAACAATATGTACGTAGAATCCAACAGAAGGTTACAGCTAGGCTGATAACCTGAAGGGTTTGTTGTATGTGCATGAGCATAAATAATTTCTCTCAAGCTTTTGTGAACATAACAGCATAGAGGATTATATTATATTCCCAATAGGGAGCAGGTTAGGTTAAGTTCTTCTTTACTTATTCTATGAAAACTCATCAGTCATCAGTGCAATATACCTTAATATTATATTATTATTTAGCTATTTTCTACATCAAATAAGTAATTCATTTAAAAGAAATTGTATATAATAGCAGCGTTTTACCTGAAAAATAAAACGCTTATTAATACTTACCTTATTTGAAACTTTTGGTTGAAGAGGGCACTACTGTTTTCTGCTTTATCTATGTATAATCTGTCCCAATTTATTGACCTCTCGCTCGCACATCTCCCATCTCACCTGGCAGCTCAGCGGTTTGAACCGCGTAAACTTCCATCATTGAGTCGAAAACCCACCCAGGCAGAAATAAAATGGAAAGTTTCAAATAAGGTAAGTATTAATAAGCGTTTTATTTTTCAGGTAAAACGCTGCTATTAATCCTTGACCGTTATTTGAAACTTTTGGTTGAAGACGTGTTTGTTATCGCCTGGTGGAGATGGACGCCAATGTGACTTTTTACCTATACTTAAAAGAATGTGTAAATACAGATTAAAGTAGGTAGGTACTCATACGACAGCTTTACGTAGATCCAAGAGGACCTTAGCTATTATAAGGGGTTTAGATTGTATGAGAAAAATATTTATTAAAAATTAAAATACACAAAAAGGTATTCACTTGTTACTCCAACATGAAAATAATTTACCTTACTACTTAAGATTAGTAGGTATATAGGCAAGTAGCAAAACTTATGGAATCAAATACATTTGAAAAATGATTAATGATATGGAACAAAAGAGTTAGTAATACCATAATGCGCAGGGACTTTGATAATTTCCCGTCTATAAAAATGTCTGAAAGTATTTTCAGATCTCCAATTTCCTCGCGATAGGATGTCGTCTATAGGAACGTTGTCAGCCCAGTTCTTTGAAGCTACCGCTGATCGAATACTACCCGGGGACGCGATGATTCCAGCTTCAGCTAATAATGTCCTTACCCATCCAGCAATCACTGTCCTAGATGCAGCTTTAAGTTGACCTCTTAAATGTACAAATAAGTTTGAACACTTTGCTGCTTCACGCCTGTCGTGAAGGAGCTCCTTACAGTGGCTTACCCAAAAAACCGGGTCAACTTTCTTTCCTCTAGGGCTTCTTAGTAATTTCCACCCCGACTGTCTGTAATCACAATTATCAGTTTTAGAACCGAAATTCGGCCATAAAATGAGATAGTCGCTTTTCTTTCCAAAATGATTATCATCTACGGCCAGCAAAGTTAGGTCATGTACACGACGACCTGAACATAACAACAGCAAGACCGCGCAATGTCTAGATGTTTGAAAAAAGTTGTTTTCATCAATATTATATCTTTCTAAATAGGAAACGAGAATATCAATATTCCAAACAAATTTCTTATGATTCACAGGTTTCTGCAATGATATTGATTTTAAAACATGCTTAACTAGGACGTGTGAGCTTAAATGACCGGATAGTTCCGTATTGCATAACGTGGATACAACAGATTTATGCAATAAAATAGTGTTGTATGATAATTTTTCTTTTAAATGTAAGTCTGCTAAGAACTTTGCTACATTAGAACCGCTAGGGCTAAATGGATTGACTGAACAAGTTTTTGTCCAAGCAAGCCATCTATTCCATGCTGCTTTGTAAGTCTTACGTGTGGACGGACGCCAGGATGACAATAATAGTTCTAATTGAGAATCATCCCAGCCAGTTAGATCTTCCGACCAGCCCCACATTTCCATACTTCTAATGTCATTTCTCGTACGTTGGGAGGTGGTAGGCCTGTCGATTTGTCTATCAGGTACCGATCCAGACGACGTATCGTGAATGGCGCTGCCAACGCCCTGGATTTGAGGTCTGATCTCCAAAACACCCGCTTCCACCAAGGAACAACCAAAAGAAATGTCCCTTGTGCTTGATTGAGATGTGCTAGCACCCTGGGTATCAAGTAAGGTGGAGGAAAAACCCAAGCTAGCTGGTAACTCCATTGGTGGGAAAAAGCATTGTGGAACATTGCTTGACTGTCGTGTTGATCTAAGGAGACATAATTGGCCACTACATGTGCATTTTTCGAGGCAAACAGATCTATAACAGGAATTCCAAATTTTCTGAAAATTATTTCTGTGCAAGCAGGTACAAGGTGCCACTCTGGGGGTGATCGGTAACGAGATAGATGATCTGCGTGGCTGTTGTACTTTCCCGGTATGTGATAAGCAGAGGGATGGATCTGATGAAGCTCTAACAAGTGAAAAATTTTGAATGTAATTTTCATGAGAGCTGTAGATTTCGTGCCACCTTCGTTCCGAATGTAGGAAACCGCTGTTCGGTTGTCGCTTTGCCACAGAACTGTGGATCGATTCAGAAACCGATGTTGAACTTGCAAAACCTTCAATACAGCAAGAAGTTCTTTCTGATTGCAATGCAAGTCCTGTTCCTGATCGGTCCACTGTCCTGAAAACGCTCGACTGTCCAATTGTGCTCCCCAGGCCAGGTCGGATGCGTCTGTCACCAGAAAATGATTTGGGGCTGGTAAATGAACACAACTCGGTAAACAGTGGTTTTGGAGCCACCAGGTAAGGTTTTTCAAAGCCTCCTTTGAAAGCGGATTCCGGCTGCTTGTGGTCTTTTTGGATGCTACATTGAGAAGGTCGATAAGGCCTCGATAGTGTAGTCTCCCTTTGGGGACTACAAAACTCGCGAAATTCAGAAAGCCGACTAAACTTCGCAGTTCTTTTAGTGTAACAAAGCCCTTGCTCAGAATATTTGTGATCTTTAGACAGAGACTGAGACCTTTTTCTGATGGTAAAGATTTTTCGTTCTTCCGAGTATCCCATTGTACTCCTAGGAAGATGAGCTTTTGCTGAGGCTTTGTTATTGACTTGCCTAGGTTTACTTGCCAACCGAGGTAACGAAGCCTCTCTAAAACAATTTGTACTTGAGACTGTAGGACTTGTGGACTCTGATGGGCCAGGAGAAAGTCGTCCAAATAAACGATAATACGTATCCCTTGCTCTCTCAGAGTTTGAGCTACCCAATTTGTCAGGGAAGCGAACACCTTTGGTGCCGTGCTGAGACCAAAGGGTAGGCATGACATTTGTAACAATTCGCCCCTGTAAACTAGTCGAAGAAATCGCCTGTGGGACGCACTTATCGGTAAATGGAAATACGCCTGTGACAAATCTATTTTGCACATCCAATCCTTGGACTGTAGAAAATCGGGAACACGGTAAACGTTTATTAGTCGGAATTTGTCTGTTATTACGTAATCGTTGAGAGCCGACAGGTTGAAAATGGGTCGGTGAGATCCGTCGCTCTTTGGAACCAAGAACATGTTCGAAATAAAACTTGGTGCATGGTCGACTACTTCTAAAACACCGTGATTTATCATTTGGTTTACAACGGTTGTCATTTGATCTGATGTCCGAGTACAGAAACGCTTGCCCGCTAGATCTGGCAATACCAGAGGGGGTTTTTGGAAAAATGGTATGCGATACCCTTGTAATATTTTCTGAATGAAGATCGGAGCCCCCAGTTGAGCCCACCGACGGCGGTATAGAAGTAGTTGACCCGCCCTGAATGTCTGATTGTCAAAACTTACGTTTTCTTCCTCTAGAGTTGTTCTCCGAGGAGGTTGAATGACGTTTCGGATTGTTAAATTGTCCTTTGTTACTGTCCAGAGTCTTGCTCCCTTGACGGCCCCCTCTTTGACGAAAGGAACCTCTGTGGCTATTCGAAAATGTATGACGTTTGTCATTATAGTTATTATATCTCTGTCCCTGCGAGGGATGAGAATGAAAACAACCCTGCGAGGGTTGGTTTGTATGGGAAATGCGCCCGGAAGCGCAACATCCATGAGAAGGTACATTTTGATTCACCTGCCCCTGCGAGGGGTGGTGTACAGGCTTGCTCGGTCCAGCTTGCGAAGCGGGAGCATTTAAACCATGTCTGTTCAAGGGCAGGAAAGCTTTCCGGACGCCACCAGCTTTTTCAAGTACCTTGGTCAGTGATTCAGCTTCAAACAAATGGCGGCAGGAGGGGGGTACTTTCTTTACGGCAACCTTAGTTAAAGGATCCCGTAGACAATTTGTTATACCGTCTCTCCTCATCTGAACAACTTCCGCCCGATGGCCACAAACTAGTTGTAGCAGTTCCGATGAAGTCTTATAAAACTCACCATTTAAAAAGTGTTCGTTTATTTTCTTACCTAGCCCTTCATAAGTAACTTCAGAGTCACGGGCCCATTGTAAGAGTTTACGGAGGGTAGTTTGTAAAACTTCGCGTTGTTTCAGAACACAAAACGTTAAGGCAGCGTATGCTTTATCGGAATGGGCAAGATGCCGTAATGAATCATAGGCTTTAATCTCGTCATTGGCCTCTAGCTCGACAAAACCAGGAGTGTGATTATATAACTTCTGAGTCTCCGCGTATCGAACTTCACACCACTCACTACGTTCAAAATGTTGAATCTCTTTTAATGTCGCTAAATAATTCTGAGGAGCTTTGGGAACTGAGGGTTCCTTGAGCTTCGTTTCGATTTCAAATACGAAGTTCGGCTCCGTAAGTATTTCCGATTGCTTATTAATGGATTCGTGCTCACTGCCATCGATGGAAAGTTCCCCGCTAATATTGCCATCAACTAAATCCGAATTCAAAAAATTTAAATTTGTTTGTTCTCGAAGTTTCTGAACTTCCTGTGTCAACTTGTTTAAGAGACGGCGGTCACGTTGACGATGACGATTACGTTTGCCGCCCCTCTTTTTACGTTTATTGCCTTTTTTATGCTTTCGAGAATTTGAGCTAGCTGATGAAGAGGTACTCTGAGCACTTGAGGAGCTCGAGGAGCTACTACTAGAAGAGCTACGCCGTCTTTTAGATTGCTTATCGGTACGTAACCCGCCGCTGATGGTATTCGTCGGAATATTATCGCTAAATAATTCACCTTCTTTATCACTCATTTCTAACCAATTAACACGCAATAAAGTTATCTGGGACAATAGAATAAACTCAAATCAGCAAATAACACACACAATTATAAAATCGAAAAAAAAAAAATAGAGGGTAGATTGAAATTCGAACACGCAAGCTCTTGTTCAAATCTACATAACCCAAATGATAAAACTATATCGAACGGTAATACCGTTTAAATATTATCAGCATGAAAGTAGATAAGTTAATTACTCACGTGATAGGTTCCCTCAAAAAGAACGTCGTGTATTGTAAGGAGTTGAATGTACAAAGTTGCAATAAAATATAGCAAGTACGTAGGTACCCCTTCAAGCACGACTCGACTGTGCGTCGCAGAAAACAAGACGCCAAATGATGGAAGTTTACGCGGTTCAAACCGCTGAGCTGCCAGGTGAGATGGGAGATGTGCGAGCGAGAGGTCAATAAATTGGGACAGATTATACATAGATAAAGCAGAAAACAGTAGTGCCCTCTTCAACCAAAAGTTTCAAATAACGGTCAAGGATTAATTTTACAATAAACTACCAGTTGATATCTTGGAGATGTCTCTTAAAAATTCAAAGTTTGTATTAAACGTAAACTTAGAGAAATGTCCTATTATAGTATCAAGGACTACGTCAACGATAAAAATGCTTGGGTGTAAATTATTGCTCAGGTTGCTTCATACAGGTGAGATGGTGATAACAAAAAAAAAACAACCGGCTAAGAGTGGTATGGGATTCTTAGACTGGGGCGCGTTCGAAACACTCGTAGCTTTAGTTTTAAGTTGGCGAATTTAGTTATCGCCATCAAATCTCTTTTATGTCATATTTTACATGTAATGTACGTATCAAAAGTGCCATCTATGTGCCTATTTGAATAAATAAATATTTGACTATGACTTTGACTTTGACTTTAATATACATCACAGGTCTTAAATTAATGGTGTACCAAAATGATGATGACTTTTCAGGGGCCTTGAAGCGATCGCGGTAGATTACGTGCGAGCAAGTATCTTCGGGCCGGTTATCCCCAAGATTGCCATCGGCCTTGTGTACCTGATCTCCATAGCGACCCTCGGAGGACTGTTCTACGTCATCACCCACGACATTGGGCTCGCTAACTCGGTCAGACAATTCTGGTCCATTAAAGCTGGACAGAAAGCATAGGAAAATAATGTTATAGAAATGTGTCACGCTTTCAAGAGCACGAGATGTAACAGCTTTTTTACCTCACGCTGCGCTACGCGTGTTGAGTCAGTTATATCACATTATAGTATTTTTTTATTTAAAATCCTATATAAGGGTGGCTTAGTTTGTTCTTACATTTTCTGTGCTTTTTAAAATAATTAAATATTTCCTCTAAGCTTGAGCAAACTAACTAAACAGTTAAAGATAATTTTTTATTGCAATAACTGGCTACTCAAATTCTGTTGCAAGAGAGTTTATATATATATTTGAAATTAAATTTAAACGCTAATTATAAAATCTACTTACCAATTACAGATTGGATAATATGTTGTTGGATCTGTTTATATTTCTTTTTGACTCAACACGTGTGGGGTTCGCGACCCCTGACGGTGTCTGTTGAAGGAGTGAACCAATATTTTTTAATGGCGACACTTATTATTAAGTCGTGGTGCTGTACACACATTACGTAGCGAACGTTAAATTATTTTCTTTAGAGTTCTAAGCGTAGCTGTAAACTGTACAAAATTGGTGTATGCCATATTTTTTTGTTTATTTTTAAAATGAGCAATATTGTTCTGGAATATTGTGTTTCGTTCGGCTAAACGATTCTCCGATGAAGTAAGATATTTAAAACGAAAAGGTTGTGACCCATGCAATACTGGTATTCCTATACTTTATTTAAAAAAAAAACATAAACTGCATTAAATCAATATTCGCACACCTATCATATAATTGAAATTATAACACTGGAAATTGGGCTTTATGTTATGTGACATAAAGAAAACTTTTGTGTTCTTGCAAGATGCATGGTCGACCTGTGGCCAACGGTAGGTCTACATGAGATATGATGTGTGTAAAAGCTGTTTTCATTAGTCTGCATAGGGCTAGAAAGAAGTCTGTCTTCATATTTTACCGATTTGAAGGCTCATGATTCTATCTTTTTTAAACATTGGCGTTTTTTTTGGGTTTATTTGACGACATTCGTTGCAACTGTGAAATTTGGTATTATTATTACTAGTTACTAGTTTTAGTTACAATTAAAAACGTAAGCTTAATTTACTATGTTATTTTCAACTCCTGCTTTATTCCTTTTTTAAAGGAAAAAAACGTTTTTATTTTTTAATCAAAATTAAATTGTTTAACCTTTTTGTGTTTAAAGTACTTAATGCAAAGCAAAATTCGTTCATTAGTCTTTATTTTTAATATCATTTAATGATGTAAATATTGTACTGCCTATTTAATAAAGTATCTTCAACACATGTTATAAATCTTTTAATCTTTAATTATTGCAGTGAGATGTTGTTGCATCTAGAGATTTTATTGTTCCACAAAGCTGGCTCAAGGATGTCAACAGAGTACAGACATCATTAAATATCTGGTTTGCAGATTTGAATCTCTCGGTTTAGATGATAAGGCTTTATTTTATGACATAACGGTAATTATATTTTTATTTAAACTAGTAAACGAACTAGTTAACGTCTGTCCAATTGATTTCATCCATCCAGTAACCGATTGAAATATACACGTTTTAATATTTATTACCTTTATTATTTTAATCCATATGATTTTATGTTTTGTTATAAACCCATATTTATGAAATAAACAATAAATTTATGCCCAAGGTCATCTCAAAACATTTGTTTTAGGTTTATTCCTAAATTTATCAATTCTAGGTATAATAACATCTCACTGCGTTTTTGTGAAAGTAAATTGGTATGAAATGTGTAAGTTTCATTTGACTTAATTTTTAACAACAAAATACATGTATTCCGTTATTTTATTCTTTTTGTATGTTATCGAAAACAATAATTGTGAAGTACCTACATATTTGTGTGTTAATTTATTGAATAAAATATTTTTTGTAGTTGGAAATGTTGTTTGGATTTTTGTAGCATTTTTTACCAGACTATAAAAATCGTGCATCTGTTCCGGTGTATTTTTTTTTTTTAATTTCATCATATCAACCCATTACCGGGCACGGGTCAATACAGGCCCACTACGGGGCACGGGTCTCGGACACAACTGGAAAATGTTTGTGTGATGAACATGAATGTTTTTAGTGTCTGGGTGTTTATATGTATATTATAAGTATTTATGTATGTTATACATAAAAATATTCATCAGTCATCTTAGTAACACAAGCTACGCCTACTTTGGAGCTAGATGGCGATGTGAGTACTGTCCTAGTATATTGAATTTAATAATCTTTAATTAATTTAATAGATAAACGAACCATCTCAGGCCTCATTATTGCTTTCCATCAGGCATTATAGTCTTAGCGCAAGTCTATGTAGTATAAAAAAGTATGTTTATATCTACTTTGCGTTTCTACTACTTTTACTAGGTGCATAAATTATGGTAAGGTAATAAAAACAAAATTTTGGTAAGTATATAAATAAATAATTTATTTGTAAAACAATATATTATATTAATAACAAATTAATAAACTTTCGTACACAATTAAAGGATTTGTTCACTTATAGACTCACGTTCGAATTTCGATTCACCGTTAATGAGTTTTCCTTCGCTCGCCTACTCTGTGTAGACTAGTTGACAACGCATGATCAACGAGTGGACAACTGCATCGAATATCACTTCTTACCACATTAGCGCACAGTTAACAACGCGTAATCGACGAGTGGGCAAAGTGTCGTCAACGACTTAGCAGTGTCTAGCTAAACTCCATTTTTTCGAACTTCTCTTATAGGTAATGTTTTTTGTGAGAAGTATATATATATATATACTAAATAAATGTTCTTCTACAATACACAAATCGCCATCTAGCCCCAAAGTAAGCGTAGCTTGTGTTATGGGTACTAAGATGACTGATGAATATTTTTATGAATAAACACTTTGAATATACATATAAACACCCAGACACTGAAAAACATTAATGCTCATCAAACAAACATTTTCCTGTAGTGGGAATCGAACCCACGGCCTTGGACTCAGAAAGCAGAGTCGCTGCAAACTGCGCCAATCGGCCGTCAAAAGTATGATTAAAAAATATAAAAAAAGTCTAGAAACAAGATATAGAAATACTACTAAGTAATATTACTACTAGCTAGATACTACTAAGTAATATAACTACTAGCTAAATGCTACTAAGTAAAAGTACTGCTAGCTAGACTGCTAGCATGAGGTATAACCACTACGGAGGGTTGCTGGACATAGGGCGGCAAATACAGGACGTGTTTCTTGCATGCCCTGCGAAGAGTCGCGACGAATAGTTATGATATTATACCACGCAGAGATCCCTCCAGTAGCCCTAGTACAATATTTGCTCGCTTACAACGTACGCTATCAAGAAGTTTTCGAGTATGGCGATACTTGAACATCGAGAGTAAAATGGATCGTATTCATATTTAATTATAGTACAAGTTTGCTGCAATTATTAAGCTTGGGCTTTTAACAAGATTGAAAAACCTAAATCACGATCTGCGACTCTAAAACGAGTGACATTAGATCCATTTTACTTTGACGATACAGAATTTGATATGCGAAAATCACGAGTAGGTACAGGATCTGGGACTCTAAAGCGAGTGACATTAGGTCCATTTTACTTTGACTATACAGAGTTTCATATGCAAGAGCGACTGCTCGATTGCGAGCGAGCAATCTTGGTACTAAGGTCGGCTATCTGCGTAGTCTATCAATTATGACTATACTAAATGAAACGCCGGTTTCAATAAGGTCTAAAAGACATTAGGCTATGTCCGCACGTGCGTGCGGTAGAATATATCGAGCGCCTGCCACTGTTTTGTGTGAAGAAGTATGTGTGGGCGACGAGCCTTCATGTACTCAACAGCCTCCTCGGGCGACCAGCCGTTTCTCTGGAAATAAATAATAATATTGTTATGCACTTCACGCCATTTTAAAGATAATGGTACGGTTTCACCTTGGTGCGTGAGTTGGACTCTCACTTGGCCGATATTTTTATTCACGTAAAGTACGCATCAAAAGTGCCTACTTATTTGAATAAATAAATATTTGGCTCAAGTTGACTTGACACCCTGGAAGTAGTTGCCTTGTATGATGAAAAAATTGCTGCCATAAAGATGTACAAACATCAAGTCTTCTTTCTAAGATGGGATCTTGAAGTTGCCTTCTAGGATTATTTTTAAGGTGCATTATTTCAAGCGAGGGAACGAAATTTCACTAAGCGTCGTTAATTCTTTTAGCATTGTGGGCAGTGTACATGAGATTTTAAGAATTTTGGAAAGCAAATTTACGCTCGGGACGTATTTCTTTGTTCTACAAATACAATTTTGTAGTTGTTGAAGTGTTCCAAAGTGAACTTGAAATATGGGATCTGTTCACAATATTAAAAAAAAATTAAAGACTCTGAATAATTTATTTATAACTTTTTTAAATGAAGATTGAAACTATTTCAAATCCCCTCTTAGAAGAAACAAGGCTTTGCTGCGGGTGCAGATGAAATTTATACCCAACGTTTTCGATATCAACCTGCATCATCTTCGACGGTTAGCCGCCAATTATTTCTAGAGTGTCAAGTCAATTTTTTTATTCTTTCCCATATATATACAGCCATGTCATCAGTGTTGGTATTAAGTGAAATAATTCTTTATTCGAAGATGTCAAGATAGATGGCCCTTTTGATGCGCGCATTACATAAATTAACCGGCCAAGTGCGAGTCACGCACGCGCACGAAGGGTTCCATATAATTATCTAAAAAATGGCAAAAAAAAACGTCTATAATGTCATGTCATGGGCGTTTTTTTTTCAAAAAATTAGAAAGGAGAGTCGTGGTCTTACCATCATGAGGTAGCAGCCCACAAGCGTAGCACTTCTCGTGCGGCCTGCTTTGCAGTGTACGTATACAGTACCACGGGACCCTGCCTCTGCGGGCATGCCTCCCAACTTGCATCCCTCGGGAAGGAATCTGTCGAACAATTATTTTTTAAACCTTATAATGACAATAATGATAAGCAAACTTTATAATGAGCGTAGTCAGATCATTAATATTAACACGACCCCGCCTAATATCTTTCGCAAATTAGTGATCAATGATCTAGTTGAATTTTAAATTTGATTAAATTTTTAATTTTCTTATATATTTAAATATTATGTTATTTTTAATCTTAGATTTCAATTATCCTTAACAAAATTATTTTAGGTTTTATATTAGATAGTAACATTAATTTAGGAACTTTCATATTTTATCATTAGGAACGTATCTATATATTATATTGTACCTATTCTAATTCATTTTTTTATTGCTATATAAGTATTTCAGAAATCGATTTGTTATAAAATTGTTATTTTAGTGATCTTATGTATGTGGAAAATGCATGTTGTTTTTGTATGATTTTACATACATGTGCATGCTCGAAAGTTTGATGTATAATATAAAGCTTATGTAAAAATCACTAGTAAACCTAATAAATGAATAAATAATCCAAATTTTAATTAACTATAAATTTCTAAAATACAGTGCCCACCGATGCGCCAGGAAAGTACATACGTACCTATTAATAAAACGCACGCCTTCGTACAGTTTGTCTTGGTCCGGCGCTTCGAATATGTCTGTGGTGGCGAGCTGCAAGAACTCCACACCGTGTTCCCGCCATTTCTGTAATAGGTACATAAGATACTACCGTGTGGTGCCGGCGGATCAGAATACAGTTTTAATAATATACTACGACAATACACACATCGCCATCTAGCCCCAATTTACGCGTAGCTTGTGTTATGGGTACTAAGATGACTGATGAATATTTTTTATAAATAATATACATAAATACTTAGAATATACATATAAACACCCAGACACTAAAAAACATTCATGCTCATCACACAAACATTTCCCAGTAGTGGGAATCGAATCCACGGCTTTCTGAGTCCAAACTCAGAAAGCAGGGTCGGCCGTCAAAGTTGTCACCAACTGTCCTCTCACCGTGAGTGTCGTACGAGGTGACGAACTTATGATTCTATTATCCATTGCCGACCCAACACGGGGCATGGGTCTCCACCCACAATGAGAAGGGCCGTAGTTCACGCTCGCCCAGTGCGTTTTGGTGGACTCTAGTAAGAATTATGTTTTAAAAATGAATGGAAAAATCGTAGAAAATGCGCGTATGATTTAGATTTTTTTTTTCCAAAAAACGTGTTCATTTAATTACTTTGTTTGCGTAGTTTTGATTTTCGCTTGTAATAAAAAAAAGTTTTTTCTTAATGCTCATATAAAAAAACAAATATAACACAGGTTCCGCTTTGTAGGTACGATTTATTTCTAGAGATAATTCTAGTGATTTACTGATAATTTTTTATTCCATTGTAAAATAGTACTAGCTGATCTACGCGGTTTAACTTTTGGGTCGCAACGGAATCATGCTTCTTTACTAATATTATAGATGCCAAAGTGTGTTTGCTACTTAGTTTGACCTTCCATAAAGTACCTAACTAAATATTTAAGGGTTTATTGAGTACATACTAGTTTATTATTTTATATTTATTTATTATATTACTAGTTTCTGCCCGCGCCATCGTCTGCGTGGACTTCAGAATTGGTTCCAAGAAGAAATGGAAAATAATAATGTAATAAGAGAAAAATAGCTACAGTTTTGCGTTTCAGTTATTACGTATTTAATATTGTAGAGTCGCAAAATTTAAATCAAATTTTTAATCTTACCACGGGAACTATTTAAGAGATCAGTATAGAAAGTACAAGTCCATTTTCATAGCATAGGTGACATGCATACCAAATTTCAAAGCTGTCTGCCCGCGGCTTACCTCGTGAACAATTTTCAATTTTCCCTCGGGAACTACTTAGGAATCGGGATAAAAGGTAGCCTATGTTCTTTTCCATGTCAAAGGCTTTATGCATGACAAATTTCATCTAAATCCGTTCAGCAATATTTTCTATAAATAACATACATAAATACTCTTAATATACAGATAAACACCCAGACACTGAAAAACGTTCATATTGATCACACAAACATTTTCCAGTTGCGGGAATCGAACCTACGGCCTTGGAATCCGAAAGCAGGCTCGCTGCACTGTCTGCTGTCACATGGTTCATTTCACATGGAGAAGGCGTAAACCAGCGTTGAAAATAAATAGCCTGCGGCTGTTTGATCGGTCGCATTCAGGACACAACCTAGGACGTCTGTAAGAACGCAGGCGGCCTTCGGTTCAAACATCCAACGACCCCCTTCCTATCTACATCTTGAATCTGTCACTGAACGGAAGTGTTCGTCGGTACAACACGTCATGTCATGAATAAAACCATACGCCCCACAAAAAATGAAGCTTTAAAGAAAAGAATACCATATCAATCTTTAAATAATATTGTAATTCTTGTGGAATACAAAACCTCAAGCTGTGATTCATTTACATAACAATAAAAGTACAAGATAATCTAAAACGCAGAAACTGGTTTGTATATTTTAACTCTTAACTGATTTCAAAATGTATTGATTAGGTACTTCGTATTGTTTGAATAGTTAGCATATATAACAAAGGAGTTCCGGGCAAGATTCCAGAAAAAAAAATCAAAAATCTTATACTAATACTAGCTGTTGCCCGAGACTTCGTCTGCGTTTGATTTTGTTTTTACAGTATTCAGTATCGCTGAGCCTTAAATGAGTATATATATATAACATGTGACTGTTAATTAATTATAAACAAATAATTTGCAATAAAATAAATTATGACTAATTAATTAAAGATCTAAGCTCCTATCTCTTAAGTTGGACCAGACTGCTCACGGTGACCAGACTGCTCACGGTTTAGGAGTCCATCGCGGACAAACATCGTGACAGGAGATTTATATATATTAAGATATGCATCGAACGCGTCAGTGAGAGTGTACCGAGCATGAGAGATTTTAATTTGGGCAATTTAAATATCACTTGCTTTAATCAGTGAAGGAAAACATCAAGAGCAAACATGCATGCCAGAGAGTTCTCCATAATGTTCTCAACGGCATGTGAAGTCTACCAATCCGCACTTGGCCAGCGTGGTAGACTACGGCCTAAAGCCTTCTCATTCTTATAGGAGACCTGTGACCTTTAGTGGGCCGGAAACGGGTTGATGATGATGATGATGAATCCCTACTAAATATATTATGAGTAAGTTTGTTTGTTACGCTTTCACGCGAAAACTACTGAACCGATCTTCATGAAAGTTTTCATTCATAGTCTTGGTGGTATTGGAAATAATATAGTATACTTTTCATTGAAACAAAAAAAATACGTAAGATAAATGTTTGTGAAAAAAACTAAAAATCTCATATATGACTATAGGTGTAGACTATGTAGCAGTATACTGCCTTCCAAAATTACGCGGGCGAAGCCGCAGGTAACATCTAGTATATGTATAAATCTGAAGAGTTTGTTTGTTAGTTTACTTGAACGAAATAATCTCAGGAAATACTGATCTATTTGAAAAATTCTTGAAGTATTGGATAGCCCATTTATCGAGGAACCTTTTGGCTATATATCATCACGCTAAGACCAAAACGAGCATAGCAACCAATTAAGAGTATAGAGAAAGATGTTGTACTATATTTATTTATATATTAAAAAAAAAAAATGTTTCATAATCGGTTTTTTCAATCCACATACCTACAGTTTTAATAGTACACAGACAGTGTTAATACATTACCTCAGCATCATTTGAGAATATCTTCAATTCATATGTTTCATTCATGGACACAACTCCTTTTATGTTTTCCTCCTCAACCAGCTGTAACATTAACATTGTAATTGTACAGGCTGCTTGTCTTTATTCACTTATTATATAGACAATAAATATATTTTTCATTTGTTTGTTATCAATAAACCTTCCATTAAAAACTCCATTGAACTGAAGTACATTTAGATTTGTATATTCATTCTGCATTGGAAAAAAGATAGTAATGTGTCCACCGGCCAAAAATTGGAATCAAGGAATTGGAGAAGTTTAACCCTGTTTATTATAACATGTATATAACAGTGGCGTGCACTACATACATGTACAAAAGCACTGCATACCCAAATTATTTTATATAACTCGTATTGGAGGGGAATTTTTCCATTTTATGCCATGTACCTGCTTTATGCATACCCTGGTCGAAAATCCTGTGCACACCACTGGTTTATAATACAGATATTATTTCCACTGGTTCCACAATGCTGATGAGTTGATAAATAAATAAATATACTACAACAATGCACATATCGTCATCTAGCCCCAAAGTAAGCGTAGCTTGTGTTATGGGTACTAAGATGACTGATGAATATTTTTATGAATAATATACATAAATACTTAATATTCATATAAACACCCAGACACTGAAAAACATTCATGCCCACTGTCTTGGACTCAGAAAGCAGGGTTGTTGAAACTGTGTCAATTGGCTGTAAAAAAGCTGTGGGAGATGATAATGTTTTTTCCTCAAGGAGAAAAATGCGACTTGCTTGCTAACGTAAATTACTACATTTGATGTTATTCTTGGGACTGCAGTAATGTTTATAGATTCAGCATAAATTACATTCAGATCCTGATCCTAAATTTAAATTAAAATCAATTCCTGGATGTCTACAGCCAAGCCCCCTGTAGATTTATAGATTTTGTGCATTTTTTCAACATATAAATATTATATAGCTCCTTAAAAAAGATAATTCGATTTCAACTGCCTCAAACTACTTAATGAGATAATTAAATATTAGTAAAGTAAATATTAGTCAGTGGTTTTTCCACTAATTTTAGTTCAGATTAAAAGGAAGAAAGAAACAATATTTTTTCTTTGAACAGATTTTTATTTAAAACTCAGGGTATGTGTTACATTTAAGGAAAACTTGTGTATACCAGTCACTAATGATTACTGTGGGGTGAATCCACTAAAAGTTCAGCACAACAAAATAAACTTTAATAACTTGCCAAATACCTAACCTCGCAAACATACCTGTTTTGTCATCCCCGTAAAAGGGAGGGCTCCGAGGATGACCGTATCGTCCATCCTATCGTACCAGCGTCTGCTGGTGACCCGTTCCATCAACACATTATACAGGAGAGTTGGGTAAAAGGTAACCCGCGCGAACATTGCCGTGCCCTGTCAAAAAGTACAGTTGCTTTAAACACGTAACGCGTCGGCAAGCATCGCGGTTTAAAACACGTTTAAATCTTCGAGGATATGTGGTACTACCATGGTGAAAGCTGGTCTTCGTGGTGGGGAGGTATTGAAATTCAAATCATGCGGTTCGTCTTCAATTCCTTTATTATGACAGCTCATGTCAAACTTAACAAAACTTGACAATAGCATTGGCAACTTAGGTTCCGTTTACAAACTCAGTTTCACGTTCCAAAACGAGTTTAACTCACTAACATTAATCAAAATTAATTATAATTATAAACTAATGAACTTTAAAATAATGAAATATATGGTGTCCGATATTTACATAGTTCGCCTTTCTTGACGATTAAACAAATTCATTGTAAAGTGCCTGTTAATATTAAAAGGCAATGTTGCATATAATTTAAATTGCTTCATCTTCAACATAAATTCGTTACGTCTAGCAATACGATATCTACACCTACATAATAATTACTTTCGCAATAGAAAAAAATGTATTTTTTATAGTAATAATACACGGATCTAGCAGATGGCCCATTTAATGGGAAATGGAAAACCATGGACTATAAACAGAAAGCAAAAGCAAAACTTCGCAGGAAACATTCTGATACTTACAGTCTTGTGACAGTTTTACAACCTTGCTGCTTTGCGGCAGAAATAAGCAGGGCGGTAGTACTCAACAGAAGCTTTGGCACAAAAAGCTCTATATTGAGATAGTACGACTTAATTGATAGAGTAAAGACTAATCGGTACTAATTTATTTACCGCTGATATTAGTTAAAAGATATTATTATAATTTCCTTATAAAACCAGGAATCAAACCCTGATACCTAAAAAAAGCATTTAGAGTTGCTATGCATTATAGGTACCGTTTTGATAATCCTTTTGATTAAGCATTTAATTTTAACTCCTCCACATAGTTCACGTTACGTTGTATTTTTTTTATCTTCCATTATTAATTCGCTGCGAGGCGGGCTCCTTTCAAAAAATTGAAAGAGATATCATCGGCATGATGTATCGACGCCATTTGTAACGCGGCGGGGAACGCACGCCGGACGACATTCGGAATTCAAAATTAAATTAAAACGCGGTAAAAACAACATGTTCCTGTTCCCGCTCGTTGCGTTCTCTATTCAAATTCGAATGTAGATTCGATCTGCGCTAATTTGTCTATGACTACCCTACAGACCTATGAATAAGCTTGCTTTTGTTTTTGTGCTTATATAATTGATTTAATCTGTTTTATGTATGTTTTCCCACTATACCAGTGGGGGGACAAATTCAAATGAATAATAATTAGGGTAAAAAGTAATTAAAAATAATTTGTCCATGGAAAGATGGTAGGTTTTGTCAAAAGGCACGGGTAGATTATAAATCCACTACCGGTTTACAAAATGGTTGTGTTGAGTTCAAGTCTTGTTATTTAACGCTTTTATGTTGGTGGACCGTTAGAAACAGGTACCTACATGAGTGCCTTGTCTGACGTGTTTTATAGAGGACAGGTGGCATAACTGAACAGAGCATCGCGTATCGTTTTCAATAATAGAAACAATAGCCGATCGGAAGCACCCATTGTTCAAACTACAATGGCAACGTCTCATTACTCAACCGCTCGTTAACGTCTCGACCGCCGCAAAACACTAACTTTATCAGTGCATCACGTCAAACATCTCCCCATCTCGGAACTGTATCTCTTTAGTCCTTAGGACACAATCGAGCTTAAAAAAGAATAAAAAAAGAGTAACACGTCGAACGTTCAGAAGCCAGATGCGTATCGGCGCGCCAAAAAGCAAAATCCGAATGTTGGGATTGTTGGGCGAATGATACGAATGTTCCTTTTTTAAAATGCCCGCGAATTGTCAAGCATAGACAACGGGGAACGGGCGCATTTGAATACTTCCCAATTTGAATATAAAGGTCGGCGTTCGCGTGTCGCCGCCATACATCAACCGTGAGGGCTTTAAGTCTTCCGAGCGCTTTTCGGACACAAATAAGCGTCTGATGTTCGACAGGGACGCGCATAATACGGGGCTGGGTAATGGATTCAACCTGCAGATAGCAGCTCCACTATTTATGTGCGGTGTTTGATGAAAGCGCGTTTATTTTGCCCGCCATTTCACGTTCACAGACTTCTAGCAAAATAGACGGAACCCTAGCATCAACCAACATAATGTAAGAGAAGTCATAATAAAAAGTAATAAGGTATTATATCTATATTAGGTACTTGAACTACAGAAAGAACTATACAACTACAAAGTCTACAACCTTCCTCAATAAATCGGCTGCTTACGCCTTTGAATTAAGATCATATAGAATCCTCATTCAGCCATTATTGTATGCAGTACATTGTGTACGAAAACAGTGAAAACACCCCGTGCACGTCTCATTTTACACTCGCGGAATGTTGCAGTTTAATTTTTTTCCCATTTTCCCATTTTATGGTGAACGCTTAGAGGTAAAATGATTAGTGTCAACTCCTAAATGGTATGAAGTTACTAACCGTTTGTTCGATAAACCAATCTACTTTCTCGAACAATCAGGGTGGTTTTTATGCTTCAATATTAGTCGTGTACACGGGAAACCGTGTCACGACTAATATTGTCGTGAATGACACAGAATTAAGAACATACGGAAACGTATGTTCTTAATTCTGTGTCATACGTAAAAGTTTTTACAGATACAGTAATGCAGATTGTAAATATAGCGATGCAGTTTATTTTAACATATTTCAACAAACAACTGAGCTATGCGCGAATAATAGATCGATCTTTACTCTTGAAGCTTGAATCATCCACTATTATTATTGTTTGTACCTTGACAAGTCGACAAGGCCTTATTAAGGTGCGAAGAACCAATAAAGTATGTTATATTTTTGTTTGAATAAATGAAAATTAAATTATTTAAAACGTTAAATCACGTTAACATTGCTTATCGCACATACACCTTACATAGTGTTATTTTAATTCTCTTTCACGAATGACTGCAAATAATCTTTGGATAGTATAGGTAAGCAAAATTGATGCAATTTTAGGACTTTTTTACCATTCAAATAATCTTGATAACTATCAAAATTGATGCAATTTTAGGACTTTTTTACCATTCAAATAATCTTGATAACTATCAAGATTATTTGAATGGTAAAAAAGTCCTAAAATTGCATCAATTTTGCTTACCTATACTATCCAAAGATTATTTGCAGTCATTCGTGAAAGAGAATAATCTTAATAGTTATCAAGATTATTTCAAATAATCTTGATAACTATCAAGATTATTTGAAGTATCATTAGTTCAAGATTTATTTTCTTAATAATTACAAAACTTATGGTTATTTTTATGCGACCTAACACTGTTGGACGCCAAAGTTTGTTCAGATCTGCATTTACCGTCTATCCAGTACCTTTAATCTGTACGGCCAAGTCCGCGATAGGGTGCGAACGTTTCAACTGCCCTCAACTCAGGCTGTTGGCTGTTGCATCGACGCGTATGTAAATGACGACTGCGAGTGGCGCATTAAGATAATAATTTAAATTATTTATAGCGTGTAAACGTCGATATTAAGCCGGTGAGACACCCACGACAGAGGCCGGCCCGCCGCCCGCCATATTTCATTTGCCCACAATTACAGCCATTAAACGGGGCGCAACTCTTTGATATTTTTCCCCCCCTTTTTATTTATTGTAGCAAACTTATTAGGATACTCTGGCATTAATGATGACAGATGAGATACGGTATCTCGGCTTTAATGCGTCTTGTGTCGAGATTGGTCCGCGTTCTGTATCGATCAGGTTAGGTAGGTACTCTTATTCTCTTTCACTAAGTAGATAGCTTTTTCTTTTACCGCTAATTCAAGTGATATTTGTTTTTTAAGCAACTAAAATATCACTTGAAGGAAAAACGTCGTGATGAAACCTGCATGCCTGAGAGTTCTCCATAATGTTATCAAAGGCGTGTGAAGTCCACCAATCCACTCTGGGCCAGTGTGGTAGACTACAGCCTTAACCCTTCTCATTTTGGGAGGAGACCCATGTGTCGTAGTAAATAATTAACGCCTAATCTATGAAGATTCAAAGGTATACCTTAAAGTTCACAAATAGTTATCACCAAAGAACTGGTGAAACGTTTTTTTTCGGTAGCCATCGCCTTAATCATTGGTCATTCGATTTAGGCGAGATGTCTAAGTTTATTAAAAACGGGCATTAGAGGTGCGTGCGGGGTTACGAACACGGTCCTCCCGAACTGTAGCCGAAGTTCACACCACTCGACTATTAGGAAAGCATACAGTCTTACAGTGTTTGATATCATTAAGTTTCTTGCTAATGTCTGACCAAGGTTGATCCAAATCAGTAACTTAAAAAAGTTAGAGGTGTGTTCCGGGGCTCAAACTCGGCCCTACAGAACTGAAGCCGAAATCCTAATCACTAGGCTATCATGAAAGTATACAGTTTTATAGTGTTCGATTTCATTATTAAACTTGAAAATTTCTGACCGAAGGCTGATGCAAATCAGTAGGTAAAAAAATTTAGAGGTGTGTGCCGGGGCTCGCACTCGGTGCTACAGAATTGAAGCCAAAATCCTAATCACTAGGCTATTAGGAAAGCATGCATTCATAAAGTGTTATATATCATTAAGTAGCTCGCAAATTTCTGACCGAAGGTTGATGCAAATCAGGAATTTAAAAAAGTTAGAGGTGTGGTCCCGGGCTCAAACTCGGTCCTACAGAACTGAAGCCAAATTCCTAACCAGTGGGCTATCAGGAAAGTATACAGTTTTATAGTGTTCGATTTCATTATTAAACTTGAAAATTTCTGACCGAAGGCTGATGCAAATCAGTAGGTAAAAAAAATTAGAGGTGTGTGCCGGGGCTCGCACTCGGTGCTACAGAATTGAAGCCAAAATCCTAATCACTAGGCTATTAGGAAAGCATGCATTCATATAGTGTTATATATAATTAAGTCGCTCGCAAATTTCTGACCGAAGGTTGATGCAAATCAGGAACTTAAAAAAGTTAGAGGTGTGGTCCGGGGCTCAAACTCGGCCCTACAGAACTGAAGCCGAAATCCTAATCACTAGGCTATCAGGAAAGTATACAGTTTTATAGTGTTCGATTTCATTATTAAACTTGAAAATTTCTGACCGAAGGCTGATGCAAATCAGTAGGTAAAAAAAATTAGAGGTGTGTGCCGGGGCTCGCACTCGGTGCTACAGAATTGAAGCCAAAATCCTAATCACTAGGCTATTAGGAAAGCATGCATTCATAAAGTGTTATATATCATTAAGTAGCTCGCAAATTTCTGACCGAAGGTTGATGCAAATCAGGAACTTAAAAAAGTTAGAGGTGTGGTCCCGGGCTCAAACTCGGTCCTACAGAACTGAAGCCAAATTCCTAACCAGTGGGCTATTAGGAAAGCATATAGTGTTATAGTGTTTGATATCATTACGTAGCTTGCAACTGTCTGACCGAAGGTTGATGCAAATCAGTAACTTAAAAAAGTTTATGTGTGGGCCGGAGCTCGCACTCGGGCCCACAGCACTGGAGGCGAAGTCCTAACCACTGGGCTATTAGGAAAGCATAAAGTTTTATAGTGTTTGATATCACTAAGTAGCTTGCAAATTTCTGACCGAAGGTTGATGCAAATCAGTAGGTTAAAAAAGTTAGAGGTGTGTTCCGGGGCTCAAACTCGGTGCTACAGAATTGAAGCCCAAATTCTAACCACTGGGCTATTACGAAAGCATACAGTCTTATAGTGTTCGATATCATTAAGTAGCTTGCAAATTTCCAGCCGAAAGTTGATGCAAATCAGAGGGAGATGCGTCGGGCGGCATCTGGAATCTGCATACAATGCTGCTCCGCTCCAGTTTGCCGTAATATACTGCTTACTGCCGGGCGCGGCCGCTTAGATGTCGTCCGCAGATAGCCGGTGCATGCCTAATTTAAAAAAAAAAAGTTTCGCTTTTTTCAACTGCGCAAAACAACGCGCAATAAATACTACTTCGATTGTGGTAAGTAACTATGGATCTATACAATATTTGCATTTAGATCTTGTGTGTATACAGTTGTAGGTATATAATATTTTCTTAGTCCTGCATAGACTATGAAAATAGACAACTTACCAGACCATATTTTTTTGTAAAAATTGTGATTTACTAGCTGTTGCCCGCGACTTCGTCTGCGTTAGTTTTTTGATGTGACATTAAATTTAGTTATATTTCAAAAAAAATGTAAGTATTAATATATATAATCGCTAAAGGGTCTTCAATAAAGGGTTTGCTGCTGTCCGCTCAGGAGTTCTGTCCTCTATCTCCAACCACAGTTTGGGCAAAATTAAACACATATACCTCTATAGAACAAAAATAATTATTTAAATCCATTATAATTTGCCGGAGTTATGGTGTAAAATCATCAAACACACATCCCCTCTTCCAAAGGAACCGGGCTTAATGTCGGGATAAAAAGTATCCTATATTACTTCTAACACTTCCAAGAAAAAGTGTACAAAGTTTCATGAGGATCGTTTAAGTAGCTTTTGCGTGAAAGCGTAACAAACAAACTTACATTGACATTTAGAATTATAATATAAGTAGGGAAGTAGGGATTACGTTAGAACTTGTCCTCCTAAACATTTATTATTTTTGAGCGAAAAAAGAATCGTGGATATCCTTTAGTTATTTTTATTGTTCTTGTACAAAAAAACTTAAATTAGTATACAAAGAAAAATCTTGTCCCTGTATAGAGATTGCTATATTAGAGAATGGGAATAAGGTGTAATTCTGTATGAAAGTGGTATAGGTCTAGGTTACATAGATATACAAGTATAATAGTTACTAGCGGACTCGCGCGACTTGTCCGCGAATGTCTCGACTTCAAAAAATAGTCGTATGTTGTCGCGGACAGTTTTATAGAACTTTAAAGAAACAACAATTCCGACAATTCTGATATATACTTACACGTTTTGCGTAACGTTGACCGTTCACGCATCGCACGCATCAGAATCTCTCAAAAATGATATTTGTTGCAGTTTTTGCCCGAGATTCCAATATAAATGAATCCTAGCTAGATCGATTTATCGCCCTCGAAACCCCCTGTATACTAAATTTCGTGAAAATCGTTGGAGCCGATTCCGAGATTCCAATTTTATATACAAGAATTGCTTGTTTAAAGATATAAGATTCAAGTATAAATTACTTTTATAGTTCTAAATATTGCACGACTCATCATGCAATATTTAGAAAAAAATGTTTGCCTCATTTCGGCGGCTATTTTTATTATTATAGCCTTGTTAGTTCACGGAATCAAGATATTTTGCATACTATTGTCGAGATAATTAAATGGAGATTAATTCCATACTTTTAAAAAATTGATTTACTGCAATAGAATTTATAAACTACATAGATATGATTTACTTATACCTACCTGCCTATAGGTATGTTCTTTGTTAGAGGTAACACTATTTATTTTTGGTCAAGTAAATTACCAGTAGGTACAGTAAATTTATAATTTATGTATATGTAGCTATTATCTATAGTAAATGCCCGAATTGCTTACTAAGAAAGTCAAAATAGATGTCAATTAAAAACATTCAGGTGAAATGTCAACGTTATTGAGCGTTTGTGTCACATTAGCCACGCCTTAAATTCGTTTTATCGATACAAAACTCGAACGAGTAGCTTTAGCACAGCTATTTTTAAAAAGTGAATTTAAAATGCTAATAAAACAAAGATATCTACATAAAAAACAGAGCGGAATATCTTTATTTATCTCCATCTAGAGCTTTATAAATTGCTATGTTTGAATTCTCTATAACTTTAAAAACGTAAGTACCTGTCGGTTAATGCACCTTTCAGTCTTCTTACAAAAATAATAAAACTCTTAAAAAATAAATACGTGCTCTGTTCGATTTCAGTGTTATTATTGGCATGGGCCAAACTTAAGAGCTTATTTATTTCAAATAATCAGAACGCTAAAGTGCAAGTAAACAGGTCGTGACAGTAATCAATAATATTTATTTTATATTACACGTAAATAATATTTATTTAATATTAAGACAGCGTGAGACGTTGGATTGACAGCCTGCAGAAGGTTGAAGTTGTAGTGAGGAAGGTGGAGGACTCCGTGTTGTGGCAAGCTCTCAATAACGTCCAGCTGTGAATGCAGACAGGTAATAATATGTAATCAAGGTGAGGATGGCTGATGCTACTTGGTAGTGTTGCCCAAATGCAAGAACAAGACGAGACTTAGCCAGTCTTGGTCTTGGTCTTGCGCCAATACACCTGGTCTTGGTCTTGGTCTTGGTCTTGCGCTCCCAGTCTTGGTCTTGGTGTTGGTCTTGCAGCAAGAGTCTTGCAAGTCTTGCAATTACCTATTAGTCTATTACTATTTATTAAAGTTTACTTTAAATCTTAGAAAAACGTATTAGAATTGGAACATTGTGAGCTTGAATTAACATAGCCATAGTAAAGATCAAGCAGATTAATAAATAACTGAAGATTTGATAAGAAATTCGAAAAATCAACTGACCTATATGTCGTTTTCCATGGAAGTAACTGTTTCTTAATAAACATTTATGATTTATAAGCTTACATTTGCTAAAACATGTAAAAAAACAAATTAATTACAATAACTTGACTGTATTTTAAAGAACAATACTTATCTGTCTAGAAAGAGATTGAACCCTCAACTTATAAGAAATTTAATAAAAGAGTTTTACGATTTATCATTTATTTGAATAAAGCTGAAGAGTTCGTTTGTATGTTTGATGACAGAAGTTTTAAAATAAATAAATAAATCCTGAACGTCACTATACCTCCAAAGTTACTATTCCTCGTGGACGAAGTCGCGGGCACAGCTAGTAAATACTTACTCTCATCATCTCTCTCAGAGATATTCGAACACTTTTTTGCTATTTTTTCTTGTAAAAACTTAAGAAATATAATGACTAAATGTACAATAATAGTACCTAAGTAATTAGTTTAAAACCATATAAGTAATCAATATTATAATTACTTACTAGAATGAATTATTATGACATCTACTACCTATCCTCACCATTTTATCCTAATCATAATACTACTTGCGTGATCAGTATAATGTATTCATTTTCATTCTAAGCACTCTGAAACTTATTTATTCTTTGGAACACCTGTAGGTACTCTTAAAATTCGAAATTATTTTGCATGAATAGTGTCAAATGTTATGATTTCGGCGCGGCGGCAACGATTGTTTTAGATTTCAAAAGAAGCCGCCGGCGCGTGTATCATAACCATGTACTTCCGAAAAGCGGCAAATTTCTTTGAGAAGTAAGTACAAAACCTTTGATGCCGCATTATCAAAGTGCCGATGGTTAAAACATAACTATGCATGCACTCAGTTTGATTTTAATAGATATTTTTTTATTCGCTATGTTTATGGTATTAGTCGTAATGCGCATAGGTCCAGTTTTTCATATTCTTTGATATAGTTTTTTGCGTCTCATAGAATTCCTAAGCGTACCTACCTACCTATACACCGAACTGTTACACCTAACTACTCCGTGAAATAGCGCTAAGTCCTAGCTGCAAGACGCAAGAGTCTTGCAGGCTATGTCTTGTTCTTGCTCAAGTCTTGCACGGTCAGTCTTGGTCTTGGTCTTGCTAAAAATACGCGGTCTTGTTCTTGGTCTTGGTCTTGCAAAAACGCAAGAACAAGACCAAGACTGCAAGACCAAGACTGAATTTGGGCAACACTACTACTTGGGTCCAGCTGCTCACCAAGGCTCGGTTGACCTAAGTCAGTAACTACGGGTGATCAATTTTGGAAATCCGCTGACATTTGTTGTAGTCTCAGTACAGCGCTGTGGGTCTGAGGTCTATATCCCTCTTTCCTATGAGAAAGGATGTCTGTGAATAGACAGAAGTGAGACATTCATGCGCCTGCAAATGGAATTTGTTTGGCTAAATTGGACCTCCAAAATTGGAGTCGATTCAATTTTCTATGGTCTGGTCTGGTGGAGGCTTCGGTCGTGGCTGCTTACCACCCTTTCGACTATGACGTGCCGCTAAGCGATATGGGTTTATTATAACTGCCATCCTCCCTAACAGGTTAGCCCGCTACCATCTTAGACGGCAACATCACTTATCGCCAGGTGAGACTGCAGTCAAAGATTAATTTTTACTGGAATAAAAAAAATTGGACCATTGATATTTAATTAAAATAATAATGAGGGATAGTCGAATGGTTTCGTATACTTGTCATTGGTCGTTTTGTCCTATCTGTGATCAATATAAAATGTAAACGTCTTAATCATTAAAATAAACAAAGTAATAATAAAAATCGCAGATGTGTTCATGATTGCAATACGTTATAATTACAGGTGACCGAATGTATGAAAAATTGTAGTCCGTGTATAAATAAACGATTGGCGAGAACATCTGCTTGTTTGGTGTTCGGTGACTAAATATTGGCGTAGGTAGGTACCATACATATGACGTAGATCCTAACGATCCTATTATACCGGCAGGCTAGGTCAAAGAGGATATAAACACAACGTTATATCATTGGCTATGCTATAGGTAAACTTTTTTTCATGAAATGTTTTATCCCATCAACAATTGAACCGGATAGAAGAAATTGATAATTTTGTAAATTTTGGTAGGAAGGTTAAGGAAAAAAAAATACTAGCTTTTACTCTAGGGCCTAAGAGGATATTAACACTACGGTAAATATTATCGTGTTGAAATATATACTAGAGACTATAAGACTATAATTTTTTCTAATTCTGCAAAGGTATCAGAATTAGAAAATAATTATTGTTCAAAAATTTTGCAAGCCCCACAGTAGCTAATAATGTCCACAGGTAAATAATCGACATGGGCGTATGCCGTTAAGCCTCGTTTAAACAAAGCCCTTTTTTATCGGTCCTTGACCACCAATTACGCTGTTCGGTACGCCCTCACCTGACAAATTGCAATGCGCGCCCTTTTACTCAATCAACATGGCCGCCTCTCTTCGGAATTAAAATTTTATTTTTATTATGTCCTGTAATTTTTTACTCGTTCGTTCTTAGTACTTGTAATAGAATGCAATATTCAGCTACTTTTTTTTTAATAACTTTTATTTGAAAAAGGTTTTCGGGAAGGGGGAACTACGTACCTAACTAAGACCTAAGATAATTAAAAAAACTTTTATTTTATTTAACTTTTTTATTTTTTTATGTTTATACGAGCGCTCGACTACAATCACACCTGATAGTAACCGCCTTCTGTTTGTAGTGACGCTCTACGGTTCGGAAAAATATATTCTACCGAGAAGAAACCGGCAAGGACTCAGGAGTTGCAGTTGTGTATGCGAATGTTCATTAATCAAAGGCGATTTCGGAGATTGCACGCAATCATACACGCTTTTATGATACTGCGGATAAAAACGTGTACAAACAGATAAAAACGTGAATGCGAATAGAGTGCAGTAGACTGCACTCCATTCACATTGGTCGTGAAAACACTATCTCCTGGACCCTGGTATCTACTGGCCCAAGCTACTCTCACGAGCTACTTGAATCTGTAATGATGCTCATGCTATACCAAAATAGATTTAGGTATAAAAAGCTTCATGTTTCGTTCTATCACTTCCGCACAATATTCACACGCCCGTATATGTTATGGGTACTAATATGACTAATGAATATTTTTTATGAATAATGTACATAAATACTTATTGGAGTTTACTCCTTAAGAATCGATTTTCATATATAAGGCGCCCGGTATGAGAAAAATGTGAGGAGTAAAATCTACTGATGAATGACCTCTTTACGTTTTCGCTTTGCGACGTTGCATGCTCGACAACTGTGATGCGCAAACATACAACGTCGCTTTCATTGAATTAACTTATTTTTCCTATTTAAGTTACCAAGGAAACCGAATATTATCTCGGTAAAGAAAGAAACACATAAATATATGGGACAGAGTGAGATAGAAAACATTATACATTGTTTTTCCTATTCTTGTTACCATGGAAACTAAATAATAAACATTACATTTATCCTAATAGTTCTGATCCTCTACATCCACCTCAATCTCCCGTAGGCTACTTTTAAGAAGTTACACTTCCGTCGTGTGTGAATAAATTGCACAGGATTTTTAATTTACCCTTTCATATGGTATTAATCTTTATTCAGCTAAATAAACTTTTTTTGTGTATGTTTCGACAATCGTACTTAAGGAGTTAACTCCAGTCGTGCGTCGGAGCTGACACACACTTTTTTATATACTGATAAACACCCAGACATTGAAAATCATGGTCATCACACAAACATTTACAATTGCTTAAAAGGACATAACTTCAAAAGTTAGAGGTGTGTGCTGGGATTCGATCTCGGCCCCCTGAAAGTGAAGACGAAGTCCCAACCGCACGAAGACCCACTCGGCCCAACGACAGCTTCGTCATTTGTAATAAGGTCAGCTAGTCCAGTGTTATTATTTAGACGTCTCGCTTCATAAAATAGAGCTATCCTTTTTACTGTGCTGTTTTTGGAAAAGGACAGCGCTATTATTAGATCTATCAATTTATGGTAGTTAAGATTTTTGTGTACGAGTGAACTAGCACTATTGTGTTCCCAGCTTTATTTTTACTAAACTAAAGTCAATACTACATTTAAATTATTCAATAATAAACTTTGCAATTTAACATCGTGGTGTAGTTATTCTGCGTTATATTGTAATAATGTAGTTAAATTGGCAATTTAGGCGTACATACGCGTAAACGTCGACGATTAAAAAGAAATATGGCGGCACAGCAGAAACCGCAGGTGCCGGCAAGCTGCGCTCGCGCAAGAGTTATTGAAAATGTTAATCGCACTAGAGTTCGAGATATCCCTTGTTATCCCATGCCTATGCTAATTTAACTCTAAAAATATAGGTCATCAAGTTTAAATTGGGAGTCGAAGTAGCAGAGGAAGGAGGTTGGTATTAACACAATGAACAGGATCATTAGGAAAAGGGGGGATACTAACTTCAAAACCGCCTTTAAAAAATAGGTACTTTTTGTAACGAATTTAAAAACGGAAGGTACAGCTTTCATGACTGTGTAAAGACTAATGACTCGACATAATTTTTATCTTATATTATACAAGTAGATATATTTCGTTTTGCAAATAAGGATATTCTATTCTATTATATTCTAGACTTTTATTTATGCGTGTGAACGTAGCTATCTTGTTGTTACCATAGTAGGCAATCTGTAAATTCTTTTGACATTAAGCATTGCTACATTACGGTTGTCACTTTTTCCTATTATCTTTTTTTTCCTTCAGGTCAGTTTGTCCTTTGTCAGGTGTCTATATCTATATAAGTACATATTTTGATAAAAATTAAAATGGCGAAACGGTTTTAATTGATCTCCCTCAATCGAAAGGGCTTGACTAGTCGAATAATGTTCATGGAAGTGGCGGATTTTTAAAATTTAATATTTATTGACTTAAACAGAATATCTACCTCATCTGATTTAATATAATTAAAATAGCTAAGCTAGCATTTCTAAACTTAAAATCGGATTATGTCCAATAAAGATATGCTGTAAACTATAAAATTATGTTACGAGCATTTTACGACCGATGCAGGAGATATCGGCTTCACACTAACTAAACTACGTCTATATCAAGTAAATAAAAGCGCTTAACTAACATACGTTTAGATAAAATATATTTGTTATTATTAGGTATGAAGCGTATTAGAAGCATACTTACCCACTTGTATATTTTCAAAATAATGAACACAGTCATCGTCGTCATCATATTAACCCATCATATTTACACGGCAGGGGTTTCCACCCACAGTGCGAAGGGGTTAAAAGGCCCATCACGCTGGCTAAGTGCGGATTGGTGGACTCCACATACGTTAGATAATATTATGGGAAACTCTCAGGCAACTCTCAGGAAAACCACTTAAATCTGTTAAGTGGTTTTCCTTCACCGATGAAGCAATACACACATCGCCATCTAGCCCCAAACAAAGTGTACTATGTGTTATGGGTACTTAGATGTCTGATGAATATTTTTATGAATAATATACATAAATACTTATGATATCCAGATTAACGCCCAGACATTGAAAAACATTCATGTTCATTACACAAACATTTCCAATTGCTTAAAACGACTTAATTTAAAAAAGTTAGCGAGCGTGCTGGGATTAAAACTCGGCCCCCCGAAAGTGGAGTCGAAGTCCAACCAACTGGGCTTCAGCTTCATTTACACAGTAGTGTTATTCAAATGTTTATATCTATATCTAACTTTTCTTACTGCTCTAGTTTAGTAAACAATCTTTTCGTTACTATTAAGTTTCAAGTGTGCTTAATAGTGTGACCTTGCATTCTTAAAGAAATTCATAATATTTTTAGAACGCGTAATACCCTGAACGGAGGTAACTAAAAATCTTTCATGAAAATAATGCTAAAATATTTTAGCAAAATTTTTCATTTGTAGAATTAATTACCCGACCAAGAACATGACCCATTTGATGTTTAGTGGAAAACCATCGCCTATTAAAAACTGAGCAACCTCCAGTCATGAAATGAACACGTCCTGTAAAGTGTCGCCCTGAAAATGGAGGCGTAGGTGTTAAGACTCACGTGCTTGTAATTACACCGGCAACACAGCAATGCTCTTTGGCGGCAGAAATAAGGATGGTCGTACTTCTACGGACCAGCTACGTTAGAAAAATATCATAGGGAGATGAAAAATTAAGACAATACGCACTGTTTATATCCTCTTTGATGAACGTGGCGATTTACTTATGTGCCAATCATTGTGAACTATACGTAATGTAAATAAATACCAAATAAATGTGAAAAAAATAATCAGTATAATTTCTTTCACTGCCTAGTTGTCTACTCAGTGAAAGATTTTAGAACGATAAAATGTTGTAATGACAATAAAAAATAAACAGGAACCAATTCAAATGTTTCGCCATTGTTGTCTGCCAACTGCTTTATTTGGCCGATTTTTAACCGCAACTTATCAGTGATGAACGAGGGACGCCCGTATTACGTTAATGCGGACATCGATTAATTCCAGAACTCACCAACTCTATTATACGTTTTGACAATACGTCACTTGTCGGGTAGTTAATCAAAATCTGGCAACACGTCACAATACATCAGTGCGCCTGAGGTGATTCCATCCCATTGTCCTTGTCAAGTTCCATTTTAAAATTCTGCTACCGGCGGTCATTGACAGGGTTACGGATAGCTCATTGACAGTTCTGTGCGCATTTGACAGTTTGACTAATGGTTGTCTATGGGCAAGAATGTTTGGCGTTCCATGTTTGAAAAAGGCGCGAGTTTGGAATTAGGGTGTCAGCGGGTGATATTAATGATGACTCAATGGATTGAACATCGTTATTTGTATATTTACGTTTAGTTACTTAATTCCCGCTACTATTTGATGAGTTTGTCAGTTTGCGAGGCGTGAAGCTTCATATACATGAAATGTTTTAGATTAATTCTTATAGAAGTTCAAGATATATTGCACCAAGTTACATTGATAGTTAACGTAAATATTTATGTATATCAAACCTTATCTACTTATCTTTAAAACAAAAAAGTTTGTGTCGTAGATACTTACCTATTACTGAGTAGCGAGAATTAATAATCAGTCAAAAACATCTTATGCAGAGAGTTATGAGAGATAAATTCGTTCAAATTGAGTCATCCCGAATCGACAACCAGGAATGTTGAGTGTTTTAACTTAAACTAAAGTTGGTGAATATAAGTTTTCACAAGCACACCTTTATTATAAATGTATAAGGTTGTAAATTGGACTGTGTAGTACTTTGGGTTGTAATATACAACGTGGTTAGAAGCAGTTCGATCGGTTCGTTCGATTAGAGGCGAGATGTGTTATCAGGCTGGAAATATTCAAAGGAGGTTGGAATGTCAACCGCCTTATGTTCTGTGGTTTGTTTGTTTAGTTGGGATCATAGATAAGGCAGTGTAACTAAGATAGTTGGTAACTTTGTAACATTAACGTCGCCCCAGTTTATGTTTTTTTTTAATAAAAAGCAAGCAAAGGAGCAAAGCACCAGGAGCCACAAAGGATGTAGTTTTAAGGGAACATAATATATGGATACCATATGTTGACGGCAGATCAGAAAACAGTTGTTACCACCTTCTCTTCCCGCGGATGTCGTAATAAGCGAATACAGGAATACATAGGACAACGAAGCAGCAGCGTCCTCTGTACTACTACTACTAAAACCCTGGGGAGGCTATTTATAACATTAGATGGAATACTGACTTACAAATTACAAGCGCGTGTTGGACTTATTTGGTAAATATTACCTTCAGGTGGTAGAAGAATACCATGCAACCATATTTGGAAAGAACTAGTTATCGCATTAGGAAGAATCAATGTAAAATTTAATTTGAACACTCCTCGATATAAAGTCAAGAGAACAGCGGAAGCTAACATCCGGCCTAAAGAAGGAGTTGATATTGAGGTGTCCCAGCCCGGAGACCACTACTTCATGTGAGGCCCAACATAGCCTATGTTTTAGGTACCCATAGAATAATAATTAGAGGCTGTGCTTGAGCGCAAAGTAGCTCTAAGCCTTTGGGAAACTCCTAAAACCGCCTTTCGAAATAAAGAACGTAAAGCCAAATCAGGGAAAATAAAAAAAAACGTTTTTTTTTGCTTAGCAATAAATTGTATAGAGAAAGTGTGTAGATAAAAATAGTTCCATTTTATCCAAAATATGGGGAGGTTTTTTTTTTCCTGGTTTTCTTTATTTAGGTATCTCTGTAAATCTATGGTAAGGTTTTTCAGGTTCATCTTCCTTAGTTCTGTGAAAGTACGCATTGAATTGTAAAACCTCTATTTGTATCCTCTTTTTTGGAAGTCTGAAAATAAAGCGAAAGGTATACCTAGCAATTCCTGATTAGAGCAGCTTTGCTATAAACCTTGATTATTTAAAAGCATGTAAAATAAGTCGACCTACCTACTTATTAGAATAAAAAAGTTACAATTACCTATCAGTACTTAGTTTTTTTTTTGTAAAATTTCATTAACGGTACACTTCCGGTTAAATTGTTTAAAATTAAGTTATCTATTTCCTTAATTATTTAAAAAATATCTGTGGTAAATGTATTTTTGACAGTTGATAAACAAAAGCGCACGAAATCTGGATAATTTCGCGCTTTCCGTCAACAAACACGGCGAATCGAGAGTCCAGAAATAGGCAGCAGGTTTATAGCTTGGTTAAACGGCATTATGGCGTCATTTGTGATTGAAATAAGATTATGAGACAGTAACAACTGAAATGTTGTATTAAATTCGAACGAAATAATCACTTAATAGCTTTTGATCGATTTGCGCTTATTAGGGACACGAAGCTTTATTTTTTTTAATATTTATAATTTATTCATTTCAGCAGTAGTAGAGCTTTTAGAAAGCTCATCCGATTGAGTACTAAGTACCATTGTCGCAATTTTGTGTTCCGGTGTGGTTATACAGGTTGGTATTACAGGTTATAAGGCCGTGGGCCGAGTTCGAATCCCAGCACGCACCTCTATTTTTTCTAAGTTATGGGCAATTTAACAAATTAAAATATCACTTAAATTATAAATCCCTACTTCCCTACTTCCCTACTACCCTACTTATATTATAAATGTCAATGTAAGTTTGTTTGTTACGCTTTCACGCAAAAACTACTTAACCGATCCTCATGAAACTTTGTACACATATTCTTGGAAGTTGTAGAAGTAATATGATACTTTTTATCCCGACATTAAGCTCGGTTTCTTTGGGAGAGGGCATGAGTGTTTGACGATTTTACACCATAATTCCAACAAATTATAACCGATTTAAATAATTATTTTTGTACTATAGAGGTTATAATATGTGTTTAATTTTGCCCAAACTGTGTTTGGAGATAGAGGACAGAACTCCTCAGCGGACAGCAGCAAACCCCTCATTTAAGGCTTAGCTATACTGAATACTTTTTTTTAGATCTAAAACTAAATTTAATGCCACATAAAAAAAAAAAACAAACGCAGACGAAGTACCAACAGCTAGTATCAAATAAATTTAAATATTACTTGTTTCAACGGTGAGGAAAACATCGTGAAACCTGCATGCCTGATTTCTATATAATGTTCTCAATGGTGTGTTGAGTACATCAATCCGCATTGGGCCAGCGTGGTGGACTACGGCCTTAACCCCTTCTCATTGTAGGAGGAGACCCGTGCCCTGTAGTGGGCCGGTAATGGGTTGATGTGGCGATGATGATGATGATGCTGAGATGAAGTTCAAGCGCTACAAAATTATGTTTATATAGACGTGACGTCATCATTTTGAATTCGGCGTTTCACTTGTCATTGCGGATTGCTAGATTTGCAGTTTTATTTATTGAAAATAAATACCAATCTCACTCAAATTATAAATAACAAATAAGTTTTTCATAATACTTTTTTATTTATTTATATAAGACCACTTTGAACCATCTTTAATGTAATAAAAAGTAAGCACTCGCTGTTTCACTGCTGGTGTATTGGAAGAAACAGCTCAATTAGACCGGAGTCCGTGGTAGGGTAGCATGAGTAAATTTTTGAAACAAAATTAAATGAAAAATCATATATCATTAGATACCTTAATAAAATATTTTAGTGAATCTTTTTTAACTTCATCAGGTCTTTTGTAGCGGTGATAGCCTAGTGGCAAAGGCTTCCGCTAGTCTTTCGATCCCGGGCACCTGTAACTTTTCGGAGTTATGTGCGTTTTTAATTTATGCAAATTGCTTTGACGGTGAAGGGAAACATCGTGAGGAAACCTGCATGCCTGAGAGTTATCCATAACGGTCTCAAAGTTGTGAAGTTTACCTATCCGCAATTGGCCAGCATGGCATACGTCCTTAACCTACCTACCTATAATTCTCGATCAGTCTAACGAGCAATATAATTACAGCCAATTGCAAAATAACTTAAATTTAATTCCGTGCTGAAAACCTTATGAACTGCGTACCTAGGTAAGAGTTGTATGTCTAACAATAACTCTACTCCATGTACACAATTGCAACCGTTCTATTTCTATATTTCATCCACTTAACACATTTTCTGTGAATTAATATTGAAAGTATTTTCTTGCGTTCGAGGTCTATTTGACCCATACTCAATATTATGTGCTTTAGAGAAGACAAAAGTCATGGCATAGAGTAAAAATAATTTCAAAACAATCTAATGTGTCGTATGGCGACGGCAGATGGCAAAATACAATTGTCAACACCCCGCCTTCTCCCGTGCGGATGTCGTACTAGGTGACTCGGGGACTAGCGACTAAAAGCGGGCAGCAGAGTCCAAATTGCTATTATTTCCACCTCCTGCGATCAGACCAACCCGTCTGCCCAGCGTGGTAGTTATGGGCAAACCCTTCCTGTGGGATATGCTTTTAGTCCAGCAGTGGATTGTTATACACTATTGCTGAGGATGATCTATTAACTGTACTGATATGAGGGTTTGATCAGCGTATTTTTTGTACTTACTATCATCATTTTATTACCAACCGATTGACGTCCACTGCACATCAGGTATTTTGTAAGGAGTTCCGAATATATACATAAGGTAACTAGATACGACAGAAGCCGCTCATCACACTAGACGAGCGAAAAGTCGGAAATTATAAATTTTTCTTTCCTTGGGTCCCTACGACCCCATATGGCATTAAACCTGTTGCACGGCTAATCCAAAGTTTTGTTTGACACAGACATCGAACGCTGAATATTGTTATTCTCAGTAATATTAATTGGACAGAGTGTTGCCAGCGTTGGTCGTTACCGAAAATAAAGCGCTTAATAGAAACCATTTCGGATTTCTCAATGTGTTTATTGGATACATAATGTTTAAATTGGGGCATAAAAGCATCGTAAATTGCATGGGAACCTCGTTTGCATCATAGTAGTATGTAACCTATGTAGTAGTATCTAGTAATCTATGCATTTTGTAAAGTTAAGGTATACGTACACAAAGGAAGTTTGTACACTCTTTGATATTATTCAATTCGTTTTCGTGATTCTTAAAAACACAATTTGAAATAGCCTTAATCTATCTATATGTATGTATATAATATATGCAAACATATAGATAGATTTTATAAAAAGATCACGTACGTACACGTAATGACCTAAAAAAAATCATTTTCCGATTCCTTAATTTTCCGATAGTAACGATTCCGTAGTTCACGAGGGAAAATTGAATTGAATTGAAGCTAAGCCGTGGGCAGACAGCTTTGAAATTCCAGCGGGAATAAAAACCTGTATCCACAAACGAAGTCGCGGGTAAAAAGTAATTGTACTATGGCACCACACACATCGCCATCTAGCCCCAAATGAAGCTTAGCTTGTGTTATGGGTACTAAGATGACTGATATCAAGTTCGTCACTCAGAAAGCAGGGTCGCTACCCATTCCATTCCACCCAAAAAGAGATTTCCAATGACTTCTATATATCCCCAAATTGTAAGTCACTGTGATGTGTTTTTTTATCAATTTTTTTTGTTAATTGGAGTTCAATGCCGGAAGATTTTGTACATTTGTACTCTATTTCGATATAAAAAAATACTTAGTATTTAACTACATAAAAAGTTTTAGGGCGTAAACGTACGTTTTCCATAATTAGGCATACGTGCTTAGGTATACGGTATACTGTATAGGTACCATAACTGCCTTTGCACATAATTATGTTACTCTATGTCTAGTCCTATAGTATCTGGTCGTCAATAGGTTGATGTGATTATGATGATTCTACAGGTTTCATAGAAAGCTGTTTAAAAGCCGCTCGCTTAAATACCCACCGCTATCTCGAACACCGCTGTGCTATAGAGGTAGTAGCAATACGGGATTAGGCGGGCAATCGTTAATAACAGTAAAAGCTTCAGAATGTCAATAGAGTGCAGTGTGCAGTAATTACAGCGAGGCGGGGCGCGGTCGGTGCAATTTGCGGTGCACGCGATCGCGCACCGATTGATGAGTACCTTAAGTTAATTCCTGTGTCTTTATACCCCCCTAGTACCTATTCCTACCAATATTGTTAAAACCAGACTGTTTTTGTTGGTTGCCTCTTTCATGCAGCAACGAAGCAGCGCGCTCAGGTTTTTTTTCACCAAAATTTATTTTATTTATTTATTTATTTACATATATGTATAAAAACAAGGTTTACCCACACCCACAAATATTTGAATAGATTCAGGTAAAAAGTCCCAATTTGGCCATGGTGTGGGTGAGTATCTGAATCATAACTATTAGTTATAACTGTATTTAGGATATCACAATGCAAGCAGCGACGTTGCACCGGTTTTTTTTTATTTATACCATTACCAGTTAGCCCTTATTACAAACCTCACCTGGTTATAAGTGATGATGCAGTCTAAGATGGTACCGGGGTAACCTGCTCTGTTATCAACAGCCTATAAGGACTGAGGGCCTCAATGGAAAGTTTGCCCATGTTTGTATCGCACTGTGGATAGTTGTAGTAGTACTTGCAGCCTGTTTTCCGTAATATTCCCTTAGTCGCCTCGTACGACAGCCGCGGGAAGAGTTGAAGTTACAAATGTATCTTGATCTGCACACTTGGCATAATCTGTTGCATATATACATAAAACCACAGAATTAAGATCATACAGAAAACGTGTACACGACTTATATTAAAGCATCAAAAACCACTCAACTTTAGAGTTTTTTCTCGAACAAACGGTTAGTCACTTCATATCATTTAGGCGTTGAAAGTAATTATTTTACCTCTAATACTCCAGTGGCGTGCATAGAGGGTATGCACATGGTATGCAGATGTTATAAAATGAAGAAAATCTCCAGTAGGAGTTTTAAAAAACTTAAGCATTGTAAGAGTTATAAAAACGCCGACCCTCAAGTATTTATAACTCATACTGGAGTGTAAGGATGAGCAACCATTCCGCGGGTGTAAAGTGAGACGTTCGCGGGACGTTTTTACTATTATTGAACGCAATGCACTGCATACAATAATGGTTGATTGAGCATTCTGTATGTTTTTAATTCTGTGCGTAAAACGCTATGTACCCACTCCTAGTGGACCTTTTGGCGACCTACGGGCATACTGGATAAACTTGTGTATTTACCGTTTTCTTGTCCGTCTTAGACCTACCAGTTTGGCATGGTGGGTAATGGATCCCTTCAGACAAATCCTTCAGCGAAAATGTTGCCAACAATGGCCACGAATAAAACTGCACCAACTGGGTCGAATTTTGAATTAGATGTGCATTTAGCCACACAAATGTATGATCGATATCGCATAATCAGCGTGTGAACTAGCGTCACTACGCTAGAAAAACAAGCGAAATATATACAGGGAAAAGAAATGAACGTATCGCCGTAACTGAGCGATTGGGTATGGCCGCCCGCGCTCGCGCCAGGGTGCCTTTTTTTAAGGATTCGGAGTCCCCTTGGAAACCGAAAATCCTTTAACATTAAAATTGACGGTTTTTTCGATTTCCTTACCGCAGTGATGAATGCTGTTGCCATGAAAATAGAAGGACCCGGGTTCGATTCTCGAAAGGGGAACTCCTCAATTTTTAAATTCTGAGTTTTCTCTGGACTGTTCTGGAATGCTTTCGGCCCTGGATAGTTAAAAGGCTACCACGGGTTTCCAGCGCTTCTCAGTGGAATCTGCCTTCCGAACCGGTGCTAGAGTCACTACCAACAGACAGAGTGTACTTTTCAACAGTGCTTGTAAAGGAATATATAGGTTAAGGATTCGTTAAAATAAATGAATTTTGAAATTGAAATGACACCCAGCGCGTATGGCCATTGGGAGCCGTCGTGCGGCGCCAAGTGTTTTCTATACTTATGCCCGTTTTCACTAAACCTAGGGAACGCTTAAATCGCATGATTTTGGTGATGCGGAGACAAAAAAAAAAACGTTTCGCCACTATCAGATGATGACTAACGTTAGGTGCCATCTAAAGTAACGACACCGTATTGTCGGTGCGTAATGTTTAGAGAACTCGTAACTGACACTTGACAGATAAAAAATATAAATTCTTTCTTTTTAATAATCTCAAATCCGTAAGAAAAATTATAATATGATAAACACAAAATTCCAAACCTTTCGGTAAGAATAATAGACAAGTAAGGTTAGGTATATGAGTTGCCTTTTAAAAATCATTGGTGAAAGGTAAATGTATGCCTAAGAATCTTCTTTGATTAGGCGTTACTTACTTAGGTATTGCCTTGTTTGTGAGTGAAAACGGGCGTAAATGTGCTATAGGGCATTTCTATTGTTTTGTTATTAAGTTATAAGATTTTTAGGTCGCGCGTATACGGCACCACACATAACAAAATATCATTGTGTCTTGTCGAAACTTTTTTCTCAGTTTTTTATTGTAGCCACACCGAATGCATACGCACCTGCCAACCCCCCGCCGCGCCCGGCAGGCCTCGCTTTCATGCCGACGGATTAATGCGGGGTTTTCTTCAATTTTTATATAAAAAACCACCTAACCCGCGGTTAAAGGTTTTAGGAGGTCATTATAATATCTCCGAGCGCGTTTTATAAATAATGCAATTGAACTTTGATCTCACGGTTATTTTAGTTTAATCGGCCCATGAATAATAATTAGTTTCTTCCGAGATTTTAAGGTTTCCACGCGATACTTTTCCATCGCCGAAATCACCTACCTTACGTTCACCCTTGACATACATTTGACATGTCGTTTTATACCACTGATGACTAGCGGCGCCGAGACGTGGATACTATTTTTTATAATAAACTAGCGTACCCAGCCCGCTTCGCCGGGCTAGATTTTGCTTTATTTTATTTAAGCAATAAACTTACATCATTAAATTTTTAATTTAAGTCTCATAATATATTAAATCATTTATTTCTCTCCGTATTCATTCTCTTCTATTCTTTTCTCGAGCGGGTGAAGATCATTATCTACACCCAACAATAGAATATCATCATAGTAAATAAAAGCTGTATTTGACAGTTTGACAGTTCAAAAATAGGAGTGCTCCGATCGTCACCAAACTTTACAGGATTACTCGCCAGGTCAATCCGGATACTCCCTGAAAGTTTCATTGAAATCGGTCCAGCCGTTTCGGAGCCTATACCGAACATACCCACACACTTTCTCTTTTATATATATATATATACATAGATATATAGATAGATGTGTGTGTCTATAAGCGACTCAACGTGCTATAAGGATCAATGTGTGGCATTTCTTTGAGGGACAAAGACCGGAATAGTGAATCGCAAAAAAACCTAAGTAAAAGTTTTTAGGGCACGCTGAAGTTGCAATGGGCTGGTCATAAGAAAGAAAGAAAGAAAGTTAAATAGTCTTTATTGTCACTCATTTGTGTCATAAAATTTTTAAGAATAAAAATAAAAAAAATGTGTGACAAAGGAGCTGGCTCAGTATAGCTGCATCCTAAAACGCGCAACACTGGTTTTCAGCCAGCCCCATTATCTTCGTCGTCACTGAATCCTCGCGACTAAACAATAACAAAGTAATCTTAAAAAAGAACAATAACATAGAATATCCCTATCCCAATCCCTACCCTACTAATATTATAAATGTGAATGTATGTTTGTTTGTTATGCTTTCACTCAAAAACTACTAAACTGATCATCATGAAACTTTGTACACATATTCCTGAAGGTATTAGAAGTTATATAGGATGCATTTTATCCCGAAATTAAGTTCAGTTCTTTTGGGAGATGCGACGAAAGCGTTTGACGATATTACACCATAACCGATTTAAAAACCTAACCTAAATTGAATGCCACATGTCTTTCGAAAAACAAAAACAAACGCAGACGAAGTCGCGGGCAACAGCTAGTAATATATAAACAAACAAAAGATATTTTTACATTAACACTAGGAACGATGGACTTTGGGTTCAAAAGATAGCAGTAGAGCTTAGCAGTAGTGGCACAGCTCGTCCGGGGAAGTACTTCCACCATACCTCTTTCTGCCATAGCTTTGTAGCAATGCTGGTTGCCGGTCACATGAGGCTTTCCTATGACTCAGGTTGATGGATACATGACACTTTGCAAGACGTGCTTCTTTAAAGCACTAGGAGTGCTGCTCTGTTTTCTTCGCACCATCAGCTGGGCCTTTTTTTTACTTAATCAATTTATAGCCACTATAAACAAAGCGTTGATAGCCAAGTGGGTGGGACTTCGACTTCATTTTCGGGAGACCGAGTTCGAATCATAGCACGAACGTCTAACCTTTCTAAGTTATGAGGAAAAACATTCATTTTTTTTTTTTTTTAATTTTATTTATTAAGGCCCAAACAGTATTCTTAATACTTAAAATTAGTACAAAGAAAATAACACATACACCAATTAAGTAGCCGCTAATAAATCTAACGAAAAACATTAAAATTGACAGCAAACTTATAACATAATTATGAAACTTTAGAATATGTATAAAACACATATTATTGACAGATAATGTAAATAAGGGAATACCCTTATTAACAATATCCATCCAATCCAAGTGGATATGTGAAAACATAAGTAGAACTTTTACGTAGAACAATTAGAAGTTAGAATTTAGAATAAAGATGTTTTTTTTAACTGAGCAAGAGTAAGATTAAATAAATCTAAATTCATGAGAGTTTTTCATAGTGTTCTCAAAGGTGTGTGGAATACACTAATCCTCACTGGGCCAGAGTAGTGTACTACGGCCTAAACACCTTCTTATTATGGGAGGAGACCCGTGCCCTGCAGTAGGCCACTAATAGGATGCTGTGATGAAGATTATGATAAAAAAAGTCCCATGTCTCAGTGCCGTAAGTCACGATGGGTACCATCAGGTGGGATATCAGCTAGGTCCATCAATTATAACTATAAAAAAAGACTCAAAGAATAATTAGTGACGAAAAGATACTAATAATTCAATTTATTCCAAAGCCTTCGGCTTTCGCTTCTCAGCTCGAGCTTCGTACTATCCAGTTTCATAAGAACATAATGTATTACCAATTTACGGGCGAATAAAGGTTTTACTGCCTAATATTTGCTAGCGCAATAAAGCCCCTCGCATATCACGTTACAGGACGTAAAGGGGACGTGTACATGTCGATGTAAACTGCGGCGAAACGACTCCTGCGCAGCGGGGGCTTGGAAGGGCTCCACGTTGCGACGGTTTTTAACTGTGATGAGGAATGGTCATTCTTTTTAATCGACTTAAAAAATGAACGTGCGATTTTCGATGTGAGACATCGGTTGACCTGTTTTGCGTCACGGAAAATGGCCTAACGCTTTTTCGTACCTAGTTATCGGAAATGTGATGATCATAACATGCAACATGACCATGAAATGGCTTTTGCATTCAGGGATGGGTACGGACGGGAAACTCCTCAACGGCAAAGAGAAGAGGCACAAAGTTCAAAAAAAAATTAACTTAATTTAAAATCGTGTACAACGATGATCATTTGGTTAAAAATATGGCCAATAATAACATATATATATCTTTTCCAATATTAAATAGAAGCAGGCGTTACTTTGCGGAATTTATTATGAAAATTAAGCTTAATTAGCTATAAGTACTCCGCGTAAAGCAGGAGTATCTGAATGGTGTAACTTATTATTTCTTCAATCTTTATACTCCACACCAAACAGATCTTCGGCAATGTACCCTCTGAAAAATAAGCTTAATTTTTATAATGTATTTTTTTTTTCGCTTCGAAGATCTTAATATATTAATTAACAAATTGGCAGATTTAATCAAAGTAGGTGAGTATATACTATTATTAGAACCTCATAATCAGCATCTCAATAACAATTTTGAAAACTTTTTCAATATGAAGGAGTTTATCTATCTATACCTATATAAAAGAGAAAGTGTGTGGGTATGTTCCGTATAGGCTCCGAAACGGCTGGTCCGATTTCAATGAAACTTTCAGGGAATCTCCAGATTGACCTGGCGAGTAATCCTGCAAAGTTTCGTAACGATCGGAGCACTCCTATTTTTGAACTGTCAAAATGTCAAATACAGCTTTCAGTTTACTATGATGATATTCTATTGTTGGGTGTACATGGGTGTAGATAATGATCTTCACCCGTTCGAGAAGAGAAAAGAAGAGAATGAATACGGAGAGAAATAGATGATTTAATATATTATGAGACTTAAATTAAAAATTTAATGATGTAAGTTTATTGTTTAAATAAAATAAAGCAAAATCTAGCCCGGCGAAGCGGGCTGGGTACGCTAGTATTTTATATTTTTACACCTTATATAGTACTTTGCAATAAATGATTATAATTATTATTTAAAAAGCGGTGCTGTCCTATTTAGACTGCATACCCTGGAAAAGGACAGCACTATTTATAGACATGCCAATTTAGCCTAGTTTAGAGTTATTAGTTCAATAGAATTGGCAAGTTTTGAATTGTCTGACTCTGTTTGAATCGAGCCCATATTCTCTCAGCTTGCAGCAAAGTCAGGGGTAATACTTAGTTTAGGGATAAAATCGCAAATCCAATTTAACCCCCCTCTGTGAGGATCAAGATGGAGTTGAGATCAATAAAATCATAACGTACAGTAATTACGTTCACCTTTTCCATTCGAATTTAGACTTTAACCAACTACAAAATAGAGTATAAATTAGTGGGTTAAGTGATTCAGGTTCATAAAACTCCCGGAGTCGTAATAAAATTGGATAATATTAATGTATTTAGCCCTTTACTTGTGGTTTATTTTCAGTGAGGTTATTTATTGTGTTTATAGTTATTCTAGTCCTTGTAGTTAATTAAAAAAACAAGTGAATTGAATTGGTCTGCTCATAATTACCACGCTTGGCAGACAGGTTAGTGATCGTGATGGTGGTAGTAGCATAAGAAGAAGGAAGGTACCGTAGAACCATATATGAGGTCGATATACCTACTTGGAAGATAAATATAAATATACTACGACAATACACATATCGCTATCTAGCCCCAAAGTAAGCGTAGCTTGTGTTATGGGTACTAAGATAGCTGATTAATATTTTTTATTAATATAATACAAATAAATACTTACACATACAGATAAACACTCAGACACTGAAAAACATTCATGTACATCACACAAACATTTTCCAGTTGTGGGAATCGAACCCTCGGCTTGGACTCAGAGAGCAGGGTCGCTGCCCACTGCGTTAACCGGCTGTCAATGAGCTGCACAATAGCAACACCTAATATAAGTCGATAGCCCTGAGTAATCTACGTTGTCTCGGGGGCTTTGAGGGCTTGAAGGAGGGCCGAGACTCACTTTCGTTAGTCTCAGCTCCTATCACTAACAACAAATATACATCAAAATCGTATTGGAACTTGACTCGTATGCAGAAGATAAATATTAAAAAATTAGGACTTTATCCTTTACAAAATTAAGAATGACCGAATTAAGAATAAAAATAGTAAATTTAAATATCATAATTTCATTCACATGAAAAATATGCATTCCGAGTAAAAAATTCTTCAGTCGCGTTGAGCGATATTTGATTGCGCCCTGTAGGCTGTATACATATATGTACGCATATATACACTAATTTTGTATAATCGACTGTATTATATGCGTTGACTTTTGTATGAGGACAATCTTGTGTTTAGCTTCACCGACATTCTATCATAGCAGAGAGTGAAGGTATATTGACATCTGGAAAAGTTTATTTTGATATGTATGTGAATTTACAAAACAACTGTGCAGAACAATAGTAAGTACCTAATATACCTATATGTTTAGGATACCAAAGAGGTGGACAGATGACATCAGGCGAGTCGCTGGGAGTCGCTGGAGGCAAGCGGCCCAGGACCGTGCATTGTGGAACTCGCTACAAAAGAACTATGTCCAGCAGTGGACGTCGATTGGTTGACATGATGATGATATGTTTAGGTAATTTAGGTTGGAGAGGAAAGGAAGGTCAGTGAAGGAGCCCTTATAAAAAATAAAGGAAGTTTTTCTTAAGGGCTCGTTCACTCACTGACTGGCAATTTGTAATTAGTTTATTTTTTCGAGTTTATACGTTTTCTCCGTGTTTTCTATTTTTCTCCGTTGTTCTAGTTTACTTTTGTTTAAATAATCGTAATACGGTGATGAGATGCATTAGGTTTAACTTCTAGGATAAGAACGCCAACTCGTCAACAAACTGGAACTTCGGCATGAAATGTATAAAAAAAAAAAATATAGAAAAATAAATGCGTGATTATTAAACACTGAAGACATGGCTGTACGGTGATATACCTTTGCCTTTTTCCTATGGGCCAATTTGTCATTCTTATGTTTTGCTTTTGAGTTTTCACTCCCGCGAGCACTTAAGACTGTCTCTGTTATTTCTTTTTAAATATGTTATGTCTGTGCGAAGTTCTAAGTTTGCTTTATAGTCTTGTATGGAATGGCAAGGGGTCATCGCCCGCAGCCTTGACCGCGACAGCGAAAGTGACTCGGCCGGCTCGGCTTATCTAACGATCCAGTATCATTTTACCGATTACGAACGAGAGGTGGAGTGTATCAACCGTAACCAGTATTGCTTTTCTCGGGATTTCTTTTAATACCTTTCTATATAGGATATCCATTTTATGAAGCGGTGATAGCCCAGTGGACTTCGGCTCGGGAATCCTAGAACACACTTCTAACTTTTCTGAGTTATGTGTTTTTTAAATAACTAAAATATCACTTGCATCAACTGTGAAGGAAAACAACGCGAGGAAGCCTGCATGCCTGAGAGTTCTCCATAATGTTCTCAAAGGCATGTGAAGTCCACCAAACCGCACTGGACCAGCGTGGTGGACTGAGGGGGTGGAGGCCCGTACCATGTATTGGGCCGGTAATGGGTTGATATGATGATTATGATGATATACGATACCGGTGATAGCCCAGTGTGTGTTTTTTTATAGTAATAACTAGCTGTTTCCCTCGACTTTGTCTGCGTTTGTTTTTGTTTTGGATGTGGCGTTCAATTTAGTTGAAGTTCTAAAAAAAATTAATGTATTCAGTATAGCTAAGCCGTAAATGAGGGGTTTGCTGCTGTCCGCTGATGAGTTCTGTCCTCTATCTCCAAACACAGTTTGGGCAAAATTAAACACATATTATAACCTCTGTAGTACAAAAATAATTATTTAAATCGGTTCTAATTTGTTGGAGTTATGGTGTAAAATACTTAACCGATCCTCATGAAACTTTGTACACATATTCTTGGAAGTGTTAGAAGTAATATAGGATACTTTTTATCCCGATATTAAGGTTGGTTCCTTTGGGAGAGGGGGTGAAAGTGTTTGACGACAAATTATAACCGATTTAAATAATTATTTTTGTACTATAGAGGTTATAATATGTGTTTAATTTTGCCGAAAATTTGTGTAGATCTGATGAATGTGGTTGGAGATAGAGGACATAACTCCTCAGCGGACAACAGCAAACCCCTCATTTATGGCTTAGCGATACTGAATACTGTAAATTTTATTAGAACTAGTTGTAGTTCTAATAAAATTTACAGTATTGAATGCCACATCAAAAAATAAAATCAAATGCAGACGAAGTCGCGGGCAATAGCTAGTAATAAATAAATAAATATACTACGACAGTACACACACCGCCATGTAGCCCCAAAGTAAGCGTAGCTTGTGTTATGGCTACTAAGATGACTGATGAATATTTGATTATATGAATAATATACATAAATACTTATAATGTACAGATAAACACCCAGACACTGAAAAACGTCCATGTTCATCACATAAATATTTTCCAGTTATGGGAATCGAACCCACGGCCTTGGACTCAGAAAGCAGGGTCGCTGCCCACTGCGCCAGGCGGCCGTCAAATGACACAGACACTATAATAGCATTAAAACCATTTTCTAATATCAACGGTAGGATAGGTATATTGTAAAAAATAAGAAAGCATAAATTTCAACAGATTCTTAACAGCGTTCAATATCAAACTTAACTACCTACCTAGATACCTACTTAGTGCTCATGAATAAAATGTAAGAGGTTTTGCATTACACAACTGAAGATTACATAAATGAGAGCGTTCATTTAAATTAGCTAGCATCCAATTAAATCATTAATTGTGTTATTCTGATTTTTTTTTTGAGAAATTAAAATTAGAACGTAAGTGAATCGCTTTTTATTAGACACGTTTTAGGCCATATTCTTATATTATATACTAACTGTTGCCCGTGACTACGTCCGTTTTTTTCTGGGTTCTCAAAATCACGTTTATTTTCCGAAGATAAAATGTATCCTATATACATGTCCAGGATGCAAGCTACATTTGTGCCAAATTTTATAAACAAAACAGACACACTTTTGCATTTATAATATTAGTATGGATGCGAAACTGTGTTTGTTTGTTAATCCTTCTTTCATACAACAACCTGTGTTAAATACAGCTGATATTTTGGTTGTCACTGCGTAATTTGTATGACAACTTTGTAAGTACAGTCATTTCTATAAAAGTATTGAGCACAGGTAAAGTAGCATAGCAAACTTATTTTCTTATGGATTGTAAAACCCCATCGGCTGTCCAAGTTTCATCCCCACCTGTAACTTAATCTTTACGCTAACTATAACTTTTCGGAGTTATTTTCGTTAAGCAAACAAATTAGCAATTAAATAACACTTGTTTTAACGATGAAGGTGAACATCGTGAGGAACCCTGTATGTGTGGCTGAGAGTTCTCAATAATGTTCTCAAAGGTCGACGTCCGACTGGCGCAGTTGGCAGCGACCCTGTTTTCTGGGTTCGATTCCCACAACTGGAAAATGTTTGTGTGATGAACATGAAGGTTTTTCAGTGTCTGGTTGTTTATCTGTACATTATAAGTATTTCTGTATATAATTCATAAAAATATTCATTAGTCATCTTAGTACCCATAACACAAGCTACGCTTACTTTGTGGCTAGATGGCCATGTATATTTGGTTATTGTATCTGCATTTGGCCAGCGTGGTGGACCTAAACCCTTCTCATTTTGAGAGGAGGAGACGCGTGCCCTGTAGTGGGCGTTGTTGGGTTGGGTTGATATTTATGATGATACTTTTAGATTGTTCTACTAAAGTTCAAAGAGCTCCTAACGAATAGGTTTTACTAGCTCCTTTTGAATAAAAAATAGAAGGAAGGTTATAGATAGAGAAACTACACATTCTTTGTAATCCCTTAAATTATTTAATCTAATCAACAACAATTACACAATAGTCAACAACAACGAATGCGAACAACAAAGCAACAATCAGAACATAATGATTTGCACACAATAAATATCACATTTGAATACGCGACGACATGGCCGTCTTAACTACATTTAAAATTATATTTACAGCACAGACTACGTGGAAAGGATAGAAAACGGCGTTTCGCTGCAAGTTAAATAAAAAAAATATATATAGTACCAGACCATTATATTATTGAAATTTACTAATCTGGTATGAAGATATATCAAAAAGTTATATATTTATCATCAAAGCCTAAAATTTTCAAGTTAACGCAATGCTGAAGTTATATTTTACCATCAGATTTGTATAGAGCAAAATTGTGACGTTTGATTGTCTATATAAAATGACAGTATTTCGCTAACGCTTTTTCACGTTTTTCAACCATAGCACAATAAGATCTCTATTATTAAAACACTAACAAGCGGACCGCTATCTCTTTTCCATTAATCTGTCATTTACAATTGAACATTTTGAGCCAGATAAAACTGGTTTGTGCCCAATTAAAACTGGCTCGAACTAGATAAAACCGGTAAAAACCGGTTCGCTAAGCTTATAATATAAGCTATTTTGCGTTTTTAGTGCTTGCCTCCCTTATGGTGGTAGATGTGTTTGTATACCGGTACATGGACGGGGTAGGGCTTAGGGATGGGTACCTCGACCTTCTTCTCTACCTCGACGGGGTAGGGTTTTTCTACCTCGTAGGGCACGGGTTTCTCGACCGTGTATGGTACTGGCTTCTCTACCACATGGGGGACGACCTGAAATTAATAGGTAAAATAAATAAGCAGTAAAATATGCGAGTATAAAATTTCCATACAAATGAATATTTTAGTTAGCTCTACGTTACTTATCTAAAATATATCTTATTAAATTTCATTTGACGGCTTCTTTAAACAATTTATTTTAGATTATTACTGGTTAACATTTATATGCGAGTATCCAAACCTCTACTGAGGTACGTACCTATCTCAGTAGAGGTAAGTATCTTTAGACATCGGATACTAAATGTTCCAATTTCAAAATTGACAATAGCAGTCATTTGAATAAGATTCGAAGAAGGAACGCACGCTCCACTGGTTTACACTCTTACTTTCGTCTCGGCTACTGCTTTACATAATGATAAATAATTGGCATATTTATGTCAACTGATATAAAAACACAATAGACATGACATAATCTGTGTCACACGATCAGTGAAAACATCAACAAAGTATCAAGTAAATAGGAGAAAACTAATTTCTGAACGAATGATTACTATCATTGTCATTTGAAGCGATGTTATTTTTTGTTTGTGATTGTTTAGTATTTAGAGATAGAGATCTTGATTGCTTCGGTGTTTGCTCCACTTTACTGTTTCTATTTTCTACTTTATTATTAAGGATAGTAAAGTATTGTTGGAGTTGCTGGTTGGTTTATATATTTTTTATGAAAAATTAACGTCTCAAAAAGAAATAAACCTAAGTAACCTAACCGAAGTAACTTTTCGTAAGAAATCTCTAAAAGAATGACCTTAAGATGTACCCTCGCTAAAAGATGTACCCTCGTGTAATTTTTTTAGATTATGAGTGCATTTCTTGACGTTTAGATGACTGCCTGTTTTACTTTTAGTAGAAAAGGCTCTATGTTATATTGCTTATAACAAGATTAATAAGCAATTATAACAGCAATAAGAAACCCTTAATTCATTAAAAATTTGAACATAATACCTTAAACTAAGAAAACTGAGAACTAACAGCCTTAGCACACAAATTCTATTAAATTGTCCTCAACGATTCCATTCTTCCATTATGAAGTGAAAACGTCAAAAGTACTAAAATAATCAATCAATACAATTGGTGAAATTGCATTTTTTTTTTGTTTTTGATAGAAGGCCAGGATATAGATGTGTATAGTGATTCCACTTTACACTACTTTCATGCAGCAGTGGACGGAAACCACATGGATGGTTCAACTTTTTAATGCGGTAACTTGTTTTAAATTACCATCATAACATCTGTATCTGGCCATATTTCTTTTCTAATCTGTATTGAGGAGTCTAGATCGTAATAGAGAATAAAGCATCCAGCATGTTGGTGCTTTGAGATGATGGACGTGGCTTCAGACATTATTTCTAAATGGCACCGTGTCCAAAGCAACTGTTCCCCACTATTGGCTGTTAAAAAATAGGATTAGATCGTTGCATCACAATAGATCGTAACCGGTCGACGGAGGCCAGGGACTAAAAGGACCTGAGCCACAAACAGAAAGAGAAGAAGGCTAGAAGCATGTTGATACACCAACTCTAAATCGGTGCAGTGGCAGTGGCCGGGTCATGTCTGTCGTAGGACCGATGGACGTTGGTGCAAACGTGTTTTGGAGTGGAGACCGCGAATCGGTAAGCGCAGTGTGGGACGACCTCCAGTCCGCTGGACATATGACCTTAAAAAGGTGGCTGGAAGCGGCTGGATGAGAAAGGTGGAGGACCGTGTGTGGTCTAAAGACCTATGTTCAGCAGTCGACGCTTGTGGGCTGTTGATGATGATGATGATGAATTCGGTTCTAAATCGCACCGTCTCCCAAGTAACCGTGTCCCCCCTATTGGCTGTTGGAAAACAGCGTGGTTGCAAATCAAGCGATGGACGCAAACGAGCAGTCTTCGTGTTGTTTTTGACGTACCTTGTATACTGGCACATGGATCGGCTGTTCAATCGTGACGTGGACGGGGTAGGGCTGCGGGATGGGGATCTTCACGTATTGCGGCACCGAGACGGCCACCGGGTGCGGTACGGGCACGCCGATCTTCTTCACCACTGTGACGTGGTAGGGCTTGGTGTGCTCCGTGTGGGAGTGACCTTCGGGCTCCCATTCGTCGGAGGGCCGCGCGCTGGCGTACGCTATGAGGAGAAAGATGGCTGTTGTTCTCTGAAATATAATGAGGAAAATTTATTTTACCTGTTATTCTAAACTCTCTCTCTTTTTTTACAGTAATAATTGACGGACGGATTATTTATTTATTCATTTATTATATGCTTATAATAAATGAATAAATAAATATACTACGACAATACACACATCGCCATCTAGCCCCAAAGTAAGCGTAGCTTGTGTTATGGTTACTAAGATAGCTGATGAATGTTTTATGAATATAACACACATAAATACTTATAATATACAGACACCCAGACACTGAATACACACCAGACGCTATAATTTTTCCAGTTGTGGGAATCGAACCCATGGCCTTGGACGCAGAGAGCAGGGTCGCTGCCCACTGCGCCAACCGGCTGTCAAATATGGCCGCAGCGTTCACAAAGTTAGCGCACAAAAATATGTTTAATTCTTGGCTTTCCTCCATTTTAATATCCATATAAACGTTTTTCTTAAATCACACAACCTATTGCTGAAAACTGCGTTAAAAGCCGTTTGGGAATTGTAAAGCTCTAGTCGTACAAACAGGACGACTTTTTTTTATATTATGTAAACGTTAAATTGTATGGTTTCTGTTTTTAGTTTGTTGAAAATATTTTATAGCTCCTTTAAAATAAGTAAAAATTTACTAACGGTTTTCAACTAAGTATTTTTTTTTTATTCCACTTCAAGTTAGTGCTTGACTGCAATCTCAACTTGTGGTAAAAGATGATGCAGTCAAAGATGATAGCGGGCTAACCTGTTAGGGATTATGGTAGTCTTACCCCTAATCAGTTTCTACGCGACATAGTATTTTAACACTAAATCGCTTAGCGGGACCTCCTGTTTAAATTCACAGCGCTCACCATTGCGCCAGAGAGGTCGTCAAAACTACACGTAAAGAAGTATACTTACTCGACGACGATATACAATTTAGCGAGATACATACAAAAAAAACCGCATACTACGTACTTGTATAAAGAGTTGAGACTATTATAAAACCTAGGCTAGCTAGGAGAAAGGAGTTCATTCGATAAACTACGAGTCTATGATTAATCGAGGCACGAGGAAGCGTCAAAAGAGACTGGAGGAACTAACCCTTTCACTGGAAGTTGGTTTATGTAACGCTTTATCGCTCATCTAGTCCGGTGTTATGTCACTTGAGATTGCTCTTGATATTGTTACGAGCAATCGTTTTATTTTAACCTTCTTGATAGCTTTCAATAAATAAAACCTCAACTGTAATTATTAAAAAACGTATTCTGTTTTTTTTTTTTTAATAATATGCTTTTGTGTGTGAGAAATGCGCACTACGATTTTTATTGTGACTGACTAAAAAAATATAACATCATCGTTGAAAGTGTTAAATTCAGACGGTTGGTATCTCGTTTTTTTTTAATAATTTGCTCTTGAATGCTAGAAATTAGCTTCGATTTTTTTAGCGACAAACTAAAGAATAGTTCTCTAGTTAACACGTCATTTACATGTCGTAAGTTTATGAGTCAATATTGAAAGTGTTTAAACATTGAACTTTTAATTTATTCAAAGTCAAAATTTATGCTAAAAGCATTTAAATGCTGTATTTAATAAATTTAAGCTACGGCGCATAATGGACTATTTTAAAAAGTATCCAATATTTATTATAATGTACCTATAAAACAATTTAGATAAAAATGCACATTAAATAAGTAAAATTGACCATATTAATAGTAACTTTTGAGGGTAATTTTATGCAGTATTGATGAGCATTAATATCTGCGACCGTGAATATCAGTAACCCATAGTGGCGTGCATAGGGTTTTTGACCAGGCTATGCATAAAGCAGGTACATGTCATAAAATGGAAAAATTCCCCTCCAATACGAGTGATATAATATAATTTGGGTATGCAGTGCTTTTGTGCATGTATGAAATGCACGCCACTGGTAACCCATTACCGGCACACTACAGAGCACGGGTTTCCTCTCAGAATGAGAAGGATTTAGGTTGTAGTCAACAACACTTGGCAGCCAGACAATCCATTCTTGGCTTTCTTCTTGTTGCAAGTTTTTTTATATAAATGCCCTTTTTAAGAAAGAAGAAGTTATAAATTTAATAACATAGATACATAGATTTTACATTAATTACTCGCATTAATAGAAAATAGGTGACCGTTTTTGATATTTGCTAACCGACTTCCAGAAAGGAGGATGTGTTAATTCATCGGATTTTTTTCGATTTCTGATTTCTTCCGTGCTTAGGTTTAGGTGCATTTAAAGGAGGATCTGAATAATAATATATTTATAAAATTTAAACAAAATTTATTTTAGCTAATTGAAAAGTAAAATAATTTAAATATTTTTTACGAAATTTTATCCTCTATGCCAGCTTTAAATTGCACATACCTAAATTATGTGTTTCTATACATTTCAATTTATTTTTTATCTGTGAACATTAAATGTCAAATGATGACTTCCTTCCTTCCTGAGAGTACGAGTATCCGAATTCCGAATTGCGTAACTTAAAAAAAATATATATGAAAAATACTTACAAAAGCAATCATGTTGGTGTATTTAGATTTGTGTTGGCTTCAAAGTATTGACTGATGCGGTCTGCACTCCCCACGACCATTTTATACTTGGTGAAATGGATAACTTTGCCTTTCCATTCAGTGATAGCTTCTAACTACCAAGATGTTTAACACGAAAAGGCTTCCTACTGCTTCTGGTTTTATACATCATACATCGCTGGCTTACAAGGATGTTTATAAAAACTAATATCAGCTAAAAAAGCAATGTACGTTGCATAAAAAGAATGTTGTTACTCAGTTGTTTAACAGAACGCATTATTGTAAATTCTAATCTTGTACCACATCCATTGCTGGCTTATTAAACGAAATATAGGTATTTAGAGAGTTTTAAAAAGCAATATATGTCGAATTTTTTATTTATGGTGGAATGTTGTTGTTACGATTTGATACACTTTAGGCGTAATAGGGATTCTTTTTTTTGTATTTTATATGTTATACTTTTAGTTTTGTTTTTC